>NC_089582.1:38142226-39355137 GCF_019320115.1 Miscanthus floridulus
CAGTTGAGAGATATTTATTTAGACCTTATTACAAGGCTCATACTTCGCCTTCCAGCAAGCTCGGTGACTACATCGGTAGGATGCACCTATCGGTGCATCTCGTATCACCTGAACAACGATTGGATTTTTAACTTCGGTGGAAATTCTTTTTTAGACCCTAGCACCACGTGCCTACGTCACCTACTACTAGGCTCAGGTACTAAGTGGGCACACTTCACCTTGAGGTGAATGTGTTTTAATCGACCCCTATGCTTTGAATGATTGTAAGGATTACTATCGTGCTCGGGGACTGTCCCGACCACTGCTCAGAGAATCGTTCTCCTCGGCTACATGTGATTTGTACTCACATACAGTTGAGAGACATTTATTTAGACCTTGCTACAAGGCTCATACTTCGCCTTTCAGCAAGCTCGAGGACTACATCGGTACGATGCACTTGCTGGTGCATCTCGTATCGCCTGTACGACGATTGGGTTCTCAACTTAACTAGGAATTCTTTTTAGACCCTGGCACCACATGCCTATGTCACCTACTACCAGGCTCAGGGACTAAGTGGGCACACTTCACCTTGCGGTGAATGTGCTTGTTTTTCGACCACTACGCCTCTGATGATCAAAGATGCTACGCTTCAAGACGCACTTACATTTCTTTTCAGAAATACAAGTGGGCACACTTCCCGAGACGGAAATCTTTTTCTTTTTCTTAAGAGCACCATACATTCTTCGGACAACCTATTTCTCTGGCGACGACGGTGGTCAAGAGATGTCAAGGACTCAAGCCTTACTTGTCAGAGAAGGTTGAAATGGCGTGTCGCAGCATAATACATGGTGCTCGGGGACTAGCTGTGGGGGTATTAACCCCTATACCCTTACGACTAAGCTTGGGCCAGCCCGGATCGATGGGTCCAGTCCATCCAAAAGATGACGTGCAGCCCAGCCAACCTGGTTGGAGTCCCGCGCAAGGAGTCAAGGCGGATTTGGCGATCAAGCAGGATCCTAGTCGGTTAGAATAGGAATCCTTATCCGGCCACGTATGGCAATTGTAACTGACTAGGATTAGTTTCTAGATCTATAACCCTACCCCCCGGACTATATAAGGCGGGCAGGGGATCCCTCTAAAAAACATCTCTCATTGACATACAGCAATATAAATCAGACGCAGGACGTAGGTATTACGCCTTCTTGGCGGCCGAACCTGGATAAAACCTCGTGTCCGTCTTGCGTCACCATCTTGTTTGTGGCTTGCGCATCTGTCTGCCGACAATCTACTACCTTGGGCATACCCCTAGGTAGACTGCCGACCATATTTCGTCGACAGTAGCCAAGTTAAAGAATTTGCAAGATGAAGTATCATACGTTCTAGTTTGCGCAGTGGAAGCATGGTGGGCCCATAACCCATAGGTCCTAGGATCAAAACCTTTAGAGGAACAAACACATTTGGAGGAGATCAATAAGATATACAATCATGCCTATGCAAACTATCCAACTAAGAAGGGTTCGAATGCTCAAGGTGCCATATGAAGTTCACTTATTCTCTCTAGCTCTCACTTGAAAGAGTCAGTTAATCTGATGAGAAAGGTGGTACTCAAGGATGTAAGAGAGAACTCAGAGTTTTCAATAAGGTTGAGTTAGGGGGTTCAAGGAAGGTTTATTCAAGACTATCAAGATATTGATAGTGTTACTAGAGAAGATTTTAAGTTCGTTCGGATCAAGAGACCTCAGCTAAGTATTTGAAGGAGTCCAAGAAGAGGTTGAAGTAAAATCTAAGTATTAGCTTTGCCAGATCAGGACAAGAGTTTTTTATATCTACTATGATGCACCTTATCAAGGTGTGGGATGTGTCCTTATGTAAGAAGAAAAAATAGAGGTTTAAGTAAGAAAATATGAGATGGAACATCTGACGTATGATCTGGAGTTATCCATTGTCGAGCATAAGGTACTATGAACTTGAGCATAAAAAGTGTCATCTAGGTGGATCACAAGAATCTATAGGACATCTTCACTAAGATGGTTTTGAGCTTGTGATATCCTTGTTGGAATGAAATTGATTATGACTTGGAAAAGGGCTTTTACTTCAAGGGGCAAAGTCATGGTCGATGTCCTTAGCAATGGAGAATTGTGCTAAGAAGGTTCGGGTGACACCAAGGACTAAGAATTGTATTCCAAGATTGAGCAACTTAACCAAAATCCTTAATGTTTTGAAGATTGGTAGTAGAATCCCCTTCTGACCAAGAGATCCATTAGGACTTCATTAGAAGGTGGATATTTTAAGAAAGAGAATTGGTAGTATGGATTAGAAAGGAAAGGTGGCCTAGTGATTGGAGATACCTGAGTATTGTTTGGAGTACCTGTCAGAATCTTGGAATCCATTTGGTAAGTTACTTGGAGTAAGGTTATCATATGCAAAGTAAAGTGGGATTCTTATCAAGATGATGGAACTACACGAGGAAGTAAAGAAGAATCTAAAGATAGAGTATCTCTATCTCCTACTTGACGTCTTCCGAATCTCAGGGACGAGATTCATTTTAAGGGGGTAGAATTGTAACACCCTAAAATTTGCATGTTTGGAAATAGAGCTAAAAATATTTAATTTGGAATTTTTGTGCACATGAAATATAGGAAAAAGGAATATTTTTCATTATATTAAAATTAATCATAAGGAGTAGCAACATGTTTGTGCATACATGTAGCTACATATTTATTTTGTGATGATTGGATTTGATCAAAACTTCAAAAGGATTCAAATTTGGATTGAATTGGATTTGAAAATTGGGTTTAACATATTAAAAAGGAATTTCTTATACTTCCCCTCTCCTTCTCGGTTTTTGGCCTAGCTGGCCTATTCTCCCTCTCCCAGCCTAGCTACTCCCTCTTTCCAACATAGCCCAGTGGCCAGGTCGGCCTGCTCCCGCTCCCGGTGGCACATCTGCTCTTTTCCCCTCTTCCCCGCTACGGCCACGGTCCAGTACGCCCTTTGGCCCAACCCCAACACCGGCAGAGTGCTCGCTCCCCTTTCCTCTCCTCTCTCTGACACCTCGACACCGCCCCTGAGCCACGGACGAACTAGGCCCATCGGTCAGCTTCGCCCCCTACCTCCAACCATACACGATGCGTACTCTTCGACCGTGTTCGTGTCCGCCCCATCCATGCCCCGCTCGATGGTGTGAATCCTAAGCCACACTGCCTCATAAATATCGAGCTCCATGCCCGTGCCATTCTCCACCATGCCCTAGAGCAAAGCCATAGCGCCGTCTATGCCCTTGCGCCGCCCCTCCGATTCTGCTGAGAAGAGCCAACGTCGTCGAGCTGATTAGATGCCCCTCCATCATAGTAAGTTTGTTCCCAAGATTCTCATTGAAGTTGTGAGCACGCTAAACCCCTTTTCTCCCTCTGTCTCGCTCTATCTTGGTCTCCCCATGCTACAGCTGCTACGCCACCGCCATAGCTCGCCTCAAGCCGCCTCTGCTTGATTTAGCAGCCATAGATCCCTATGGGGTGTACGACCCCGGATACCCACGGCTGACCACATGGGCTGCACATTTCTTTGATTGGTGAAGATAAAATCTTGAATTTGGATGGGCACACCCTTGACATTGAGCCTTTGAATCATCTTCTCCACCTTGTTGATAAGTTTGATTGATTCTTCATCAAGGTCAGAGGTGGAGGAGGAAGATTGATCATCATCACTTGAATCTACATCATCATCATCATCATCATCATCATCATCGTCGTCGTCGTCGTCATCATCATCATCATCATCATCATCATCATCATCATCATCATCATCATCATCATCATCATCATCATCATCATCATCATCATCATCATCATCATCATCATCATCATCATCATCATCATCATCATCATCATCATCATCATCATCATCATCATCATCTTCTTCTTCTTCTTCTTCTTCTTTGTCTTCACTTGAGGAGCTTGAGCTTGAGCTTGTCTCAACTTGCTTGCCCTTCATCTTCTTTTTCTCACTACATGCGAGAGCTTTGCCTTTGCTTGATGACAAGGCTTCTTCTTGACCCATCTTCCATAACATTTCAAATGCCACTATCTTGCCAATGACTATGGCTGGGGTCATGGTGCTCAAGTCCTCTATGTTGTGAAGGATGGTGATGATGCTTGCATATTTCTTTTGTGGTAGCACGGAGATGACCTTCCTCACAATGTCCGCATCATCTAGCTTCGTTAATCCTATTGAATGGAGCTCATTGATAATTAGATTCAAACGAGAATACATATCATGAACAAGCTCATCATCATTCGTTTTAAAGGAATCATAATTTTGTTTAGCTAGACAATGTTTTTGCTCATGGACATTAGTTGTGCCATCATGGAGCTCTTGGAGTTTTAACCAAATTTCATGTGCCATATTTAAAGTGAACACTTGGTTAAACACATCCGTGCTAAAAGATTCAAACAAGCAATTTTTAGCTCTAGCATTAAAATGAATTTCTTTTTCTTCATTTTTGTGGGTTTATCAGGATTCTTAATTGGTTTCATCCCATCATGAGTGACTCTCTAAACACCCAAATCTACCGCATCAAGGTGACAAGCCATTCTAGCTTTATAGTAGGGGAAGTTAGTGCCATCAAAGTAAGGAGGCCTAGAGGTATCCATCCCAACCACTCTAAATAGCGTCGGCTCAACGGCGGTGAAGCCAAAGGTCCAAATTGAGCCAACTGACTCTGATACCACTTGAAAGGGACCGTGACGCCTAAGAGGGGGGGGGGGTGAACTAGGCAACTTAAAATTCTACTTCTAACTAAGGTCTCTCACTTCACCTAGTCAAAACCCATGCAGGAAAGTAATCTATCTAAATGTGCAACAATAGTTTTGCTAGGTGTGTTGCTATCTCTACCGCAAAAGAGTGATGCAACATAGGTTCCAATCCTATCAACTGCTAGGGAAGTAAAGCACACAACAAAAGTAGTAATGTAAATGCGGAAGGTAAAGATGAGGTAGAGGTGCAAACTCCCGTCGACGACTCCGGTATTTTTACCGAGGTATCGAGAAGCGCTCAAGCTTCCCCTAGTCCTCGTTGGAGCCCCTCGCAAGGAATCCCTCGCAAGGGCCAAGCTCCCGGTCGGGTAACTTCGTGGATAGCCCTGTGCCTTCCCCACACATAAGTGGGTCTCCGGTGTGCCTTCCGGCAAGCCTCTCCCAGACCGCTCCCCTCCGTCTTAACTATCAAGCTTCTGGACGAACCACCACGGGCCTTGTTCCCTTCGGTACACGATGGCGGCCACACCACAAACGCGGTTGGTGTGATCTCGCAAGACTACAAGCCCTCTGATGTACAACAATGGTGCGTGCAAGCACCGAGTGATAAGAGCTGTGCAAACCTCACTAAACACTAGGCCTAAACCTAGAGCAAGCGCATAAGCGGTGGTCTAATCAACCTAAGCACTTCGCAAAGCACCTACGCTAATCGCCTAATGAATCACTAAGCACTATGCAAGTGGAGATCACTAAAATGGTATATCAACACCCTTGGTATGTTTTCTCAACTCTCCACTCCTCAAATGGCTGGTTGGAGGCATATTTATAGCCCCACAAGTCAGAACTAGCCGTTGGACCTGAGACCCAACTTTCTGCTAGTGACCGAATGCTGATCACGTCCTGATCGGACGCGTCCGGTCTTGCTGACCGTTAGAGCGTGCGTGTTGATCGGACTCTATGCCGAGTCCGGTCTCACTCGATCAGACACATCAGGTCGCGCTGGCGCCGCTCTGGAACCTTTCTGGACATGATCGTACGCTACTTCTTGGTGCGTCTGGTCGTCCTACCGTCGTGTCCGGTGACGCTAAGAATGTTGTCGGGATGATGAATAGTGTCACTTGTGCGTCCAATCACTGCTCCGCTCAATGTCCGGTCATCGCGTTTGTTACTGCGGTTGCACGGGCAACGATCGAAAGCGTCCGGTGCCTTAGTGGCAGCGTCCTGTCGTCTCTGTCGAGCCCTTTCTTCATTTGTTTCTTCGCGATCCTTGCGTCCGGCTTGGTTCCCATCTTTGAGCTTGGAGTTTGTTTGATATCTTGGGTCTTCTCTTGTGCTTCTAGGGTCTTGCTTATTGTGTTGATCGTCGGATCATCATGTCGCCTTCGTCTAAGTCACGTCTTGCACCCTATTTAACTACAAAATAATTACCTGTAAATTCATTAGTCCAATTTGGTTGTGTTGATCATCAAACACCAAAATCCAAAGTAAATGGGCCTAGGGTCCATTTTCCTTACATCGATGTACCCAAGTGTCAGTCACCGCGGCTGGTCACCCGGCCTCCTGGTCCCTCGGTCCAAGCCTCACGTCTGTCCTTCACCGCTCCCAGTCCATCGGCACGGCACGTCCCTACTTGACCTTCACCTCGCCGTCGACCACCGTCTCCGAGCTCCACACCTGCTCACCACAAGACAAGAGACATGTTGCACAACACACTTAACACAACACAACTCACACACAACAACTACGGTTAGCCATTAGCGTAATCAAGCACATATATATATATATAATATGACTTAACCGGGAAAGCCTCAAACCTTTCACACATGTGCCATCATTCATCACACACACATGGGCACATCTGCACCATGTGTTCACAGATTACATGTTGTAGTAGCAATGAACATTTGTTTAGATTAAACTTATCTTTATACATTTTTTCTTCACAGCGGCAGATATATACATAATACCTCTGATTAATCTTATCTTCATACAATTTTTCTTTTCTTTTTAGATAATGGAAAGAAATATCTGGTTTCATCATCTACATGATGTAAATATCAACCAAGCAAGTAGTTATTTAGTAGCGTGGGGTTAACAAAAAAAATGTGACAATGCAAATAAGGTTTTTATTTTCTCAGATGTAAAATCAGATACAATGCCATCTTACTTATAGCCCACATAAGGCAGGTAAGGCAAACACCCATTCTATATAAAGCTGCACCATTTCGAGGAGCAGCAAAAAAAACATTTGTTTCGTGGTGCAAAGTGGAAACACAAAAAGAAACTATAATTCAGACACCACAATATCAAATTGGAGAGGGCAATGAGTATGATTGGGTGACACCAGGAATTCACGATCGTGATCACTGAAGAGATGTCTAATTAATAATAGGGATGTGATACATCAGCAGTAAAAGATCAAGTGGATGTTCCACTACCAGTGCCAGCAGTACCCAACGCGTGCATCTTGACTTTCCTGGAATTTTGAGATTGGGAATTTTGGTTCCTTCATCCACGGAAGCAATGGAGAAGACCTGTGGTCTGCCAGCTAAGACTGTCTCCAATAAGAAGACCTAAATCCGACACCTATTTCGGATTTTGGGTTATACACAGGAAAAGGTCCCGTAACCGATAACTCAGCACTCTCCAACAAGCTACGCAAAAAGCAGAGCCCATCCGAAGCAGAGGACGACCGCACGGCCGAGGACGCCGCTGAGCTGCCGGCGTTGTTGACGAGGACGCCCACGTCGCGCCGGCATTGTTGACGAGGACGCCCACGTCGCGGCCCTCCACGGCGGCCGCCACCCTCGCCACCCCGCGCCGCGCGTCGTCCCCGGTGACGGCGAGGTCCCTGCTCCGCCGCTCCAGGGACATGATCCCCCGGAAGCTCTTCTGCTTCTCCATCCCTCCGGAAGCTCTTGAGCTTCTCCAGCGCGCCCAGCCGGATGCTGGACTGCCGCTCTGTGGCCGAATCCGAGGGGTACTAGATGGAACGCTTCAGATTGCCATGCCTCGTTCTTGACGAATTCAGGAAACCTTTTGCTCACCAAACTTTCTGTGACGCCTCAACGAACTCCAGAAAATCGCAACTTGGGCCTGATACTTGCGAAAGAAAATCAACAGCATTAATGCCCCTGAAGTCCTGAACCAAGAACAGACAGGAAATCTCAAATGGGCACGGAGACAGGAAATCTCAAATGCAGAAAATCGAAAAGAAAAAAAATAAAACGGGAATATTGCAGAAAGCAGAATCCGTTCCCCTGAAGGTCTGAACCAAGAACAGGCCAGAAAGCTCAAGAATGCAAGAAGCCAAAGAAAGGTTAGTTGAATGATTGTTCCAAGAATCCCTACCAAAAACCTCACCTTTTCTCGCACCAGCCAGGCGCCACCACAACGCCCCACCCGGTGAGGAACGAATGGGGGAACAAAAACAAGAGCTTTCTCGTCCGAAGAGCTTCCGGGGGATCATGTCCCTGGAGCGGCTTGTGCTGCGCGGGGAGCGGCGGGCCGAGGTGGTGCTCCCAGGCGGCGGCCGTGTGTGCCGAGAGGGAAGGCAAGCTCGGCCATTCCTGCTTCCGCGGGCGAGCTCCACCGTCGGAGATTTGGGTAGCGAGAGAGAGGCAACGCTTTTCTGCGTTTTTTTCGGCCTAGTACCCAAAATGGGTGTTGCGGTTGGGTCAGCCGTTGAAGCCGGTATCTGATATGTAAATCACTGTGTATGACCTATTTTTGAGTTTGGGTACCTTTGTTGGAGTTAGTCTAAGCCAGAGGACTGGTTCCTAGCGATACATGTGGTTCCTTGTTCTTCTATCATGTAGTGTTATTCTTGTAGCACTGTGCATCTTCAGTTCCCACTTTGGCTGGCAATAATATAGGACGGGTTGATGGCATGATCTGCTCCATTTCTTTTTTGTGGTTTCCCCTGCAATTACTCAGCCTACAGAGTTCGCTTATTCGGAAAAGGGAAAACACAATGAAAAGATTTCTGCAATTGAGGATTGAGTTCAATAATTAATGAGTCACTACCGGAGACCGGCTCTTTGCCGAGTGTCAAGTAGATTGCCGAGTGTTTTTTTTCGGGCACTCGGCAAAGAGCTTCTTTACCGAGTGCGGAAAAAAAAACACTCGGCAAAAAAAAAACACTCGGAGTGTTTTTTTTTACACTCGGCAAAGAAGCTTCTTTGCCGAGTGTTTTTTTTACACTCGGCAAAGAAGCTTCTTTGCCGAGTGTTTTTTTGACACTCGGCAGAGAAGCTCTTTGCCGAGTGTTTTTTTTTACACCAGGCAAAGAAAATTTCAAAGCACATTTTGAAGCAGTAAATTAATTCAAATGAAAAAGTTTTCAACTACAAAGTTGTATAACCCATCAAGATGTACAATGTTTGTTTTGGTGTTTTCTTCATATGACAAGTGAAAGTAAATTTGTTCACAAATCTAACATATCTCTCTTGTAGTTTATAAAACTACAAGAGAGATATATAAGATTTGTGAACAACGTTAGAATGACCATGTCGGATGAACAGATGATCAAACAACCAAAATAAACTTTGTAGATCTCGAAAAGTTATGAAACTTTGTAATTGGCAACTTTTTGATTTGAAATCATCTTGTCATGCAAAATTGTGTTTGAATTTCAAAAATTTAAAATTCAAACTTTTCAAACGACCTCAGATGGAAAAACAACCAAAATAAACTCTGTAGATCTCGAAAAGTTATGAAACATTGTAGTTGGAAACTTTTTGATTTGAAATCATCTTGTCATGCAAAACTGCGTTTGAATTTCAAAATTTTGAAATTCAAATTTTGTAAACGACCTCGGATGGAAAAACTTCCTAAACTAAAAGTGTAGATCTCGAAAAGTTATGAAACTTTGTAGTTTACAACTTTTTTATTTGAATTCATTTGGGGCCTCAAACAAGCAATTTACACTCGGTTTAGTATAATACGTGGGGAACCAAAACAGAATCTAGACATAGGTGGTAGTGTGGTGCAGTGGTTAGAGAAAGGGACGCGCGAGGGAGAGGTTGCCGGTTCGAATCCCGCCGGCCTCGTAGCCATGAATTTTACGTGAAAAATGCTGGAGATGGGCGGGCGCCGGCTGGTGGGGGCCTCCACCGATTAAAAAAAATCCCTTTTTTTGGGTTTTTTCGGTTTCAACTTTGCCGAGTGTCGGGCACTCGGCAAAGGCTTTGCCGAGTGCCCGACAAAAGACACTCGGCAAATACGCCTTTGCTGGCCCATTTTTTGCCGAGTGGCCTTTGTCGAGTGCAGCACTCGGCAAAGTCTTTGCCGAGTGCAAATTGAGCTTTGCCGAGTGCCCCTGGCACTCGGCAAAGCCACTGAGTCCGGTAGTGAGTCAATTGCATCCATGGTACAACAAATAATCTAAAAGGTGTAAATTACCCCCTAACAACATGTTAAATGCTTAATTTAGTTACCTATCAAACCGGTGCAAGTTCTGTCCTCAAGCTGCCAAAAGCCACAGTAGTCCTAGCTGTATTGCTCCGCTTGGCTTGCACATCGGCACTGCTAGCAGATTCAAGCATGTGCTCTGCACTAAAGGTTATTTTCATAAATCACCAACTGTGTGTGTGCGTGGTTAATTTAGACTAATTTTCATAAAAACGGTGCTAATTTTCATAAAAACGGTGTATTTCCATGTGAGCACCGTTTTCATAAAAAATTAGTCTAAATTAACCCCATACACACACAGCTGGTGACTTATGATATTAGCCTTTACTAATCTCCTAGTTTAGAAATCCATAAAAAATTGCATACCTCTACCATTATAAAAATAAAAAATAATACTAGCCATTACACGAAGTTCTAATGCTGATATTTAAAATTTAAAAATCTTCCAATTTTTAGTGAACTTTAACTGAGGTTAATAACTAGTGTTATAGATGCTTCATGTATTCCGGGTATTGATATACCTATTCTCATGTGCTGTGAGCTGTCGTGAAATGTACACACATCTGGTTCAGGTTACTAAAACAACCGTTCTAGCAACGTGCTAACGGTGCATAGCTCATGTGTATGTTCTCCATATATGCAACTTGCTCTGACTGTAACTTACCTGGTGGCTGGGCCAATCAATCAATGAGAGCATAATAAAATCTCAGTTTACTTCCTGTGCCTATATAGGTAGTTGTGCACCCTTTGAAGGGGGTGCACGTGAAATCACTTACTTCCTGGTTCAACAGAGAATAGTATATATATCCAAAACAAACAAGTTGCTGAGCATGATAATATAGCATGTCAATGGGGATTCAGTGGCGAACCGTGAAATGATTATAACTAGTGGGGATAAGATACGTCAGCAGTTTTAGATCCATCGATGAAATGGACGATTGAGCCAAAATACATCATAGCACCAGCAAGGCCTTTGGTGTAGTCTATTTTTAGCTGACCTCATGTGCAAATTGGTATGATCCTTCGAGATTACAAATTTGGGTTCCACCGTTCATAAAAAGCATAGCATGGAACAGTCAAGACATGAGCGGCGTCATCATTATGATCTGTAAGACCCTAGAATCCAGAGACACCACGGGAAGCTACTAAGCTTCACAAACAACAGCTTCACATGACCAATAAAGATTTTGCCAGCACCTCCTTTGTATCTGTAAGCAACGTGGAAGAAAGATATGTTGATCGATAGATGTAGCACTGTGCATATTCCATTTCGTCTTTGCCTAGCAACTGTGTCATGCCTTGATAGCATGATCTATTGATCTGTTCCTTATCTTGTGTTGTAGTTTCCTGTAAAATAACTCAGCATACAGAGTTCTCTTGTTTGGAAAAAAAGAATACAATGAAATAATTTTAGCGGTAAGAGGATTGAAGTAAATAATTAATAATATGTGTACGTTGCATGTAGGGTGCAACAACCAGGATAGTAGTTGCAAATTACCCACTACGACATGTCAAATGCTTAATTTAGTGGTACAATCTAGCAAACAGGTGCCTGCTCGGCCGTCAAGGTACCAAGGGCCATGGTATTCATAGCATATTGATCTGTTTCGGCCTTGCCTCAGCTTGCACCTATGTTCTGTTTGCTTTGCATGTGGCACGCCTGGCTGTTTGCAGCATGTGCTCTACACGATCTCTCCTTCCATGTGAGTATCTGCAGCTCAGAAAAAATCACAACCAATGCAATTAGGCTGAATAAATTTGCCCTACTGGTAGCTGTGGACGTGTTACTCTGACAAACAGGTTACATATTCTGGTGATAGGAAAAATATATTTTTCTTTTATTTGTGACCTTGAACTACAAATATCTAATTTGATTACATGTTGTTGTAGCAATGAATATTTGTCTAGATTGAACTTATCTTTATACAATTTTTCTTCACAGCGGAAAAAATATGCATAAAACCTGTGATTAATCTTATCTTCATACAATTTTTCTTTTCCTTTTAGATAATGGAAAGAGATATCGGGCTTCATCATCCAACAAGAGGACTACATGTTTTAAATATCAACCATGCAAGTAGTTATTCAGTAGCGTGGGGTTAACAAGTAAAATGAGACATTGCAAATAAGGGTCTTATTTTCTCAGATGTCAAGTCATATATGATGCCATCGTATTTATAACCTAGGTAAAAGTCAAGTAAAGCAAACACCCATAGTCTAGACTACATCATGCTCTCGACTCAACAATCATATTCCAGGAATATTCGAGGGGCTTTTGGCCTTTACACGGCCTCAAGGGTAATACTCTATATATAACTGCACCATTTCAAGGGCAGCAAAAGCACATTTGCCGCTTCCTGGTGCAAAGTGGAAACACACAAGATGTAACACCCCAAAACCTTCCTACGTAGGATGCCACCACAAAAGCTAGAAACCATAGCAATCTACAATAATTTTGGCAACATCTCCCCTTAAACAGGAGTAATGCGGAAGCAACAACATAAAGAGATAATATAAGTAAGCTCAACAACAAGATATACCATCCTAATGAGCAGGTCATCATCAAACAAAGTCTAGAAATACATCCCAATGACAACCAAAGTCAAAGTTAAGTTTAACCAATAAACAGGAACTCTATATTCTAGTAGTACTATTATTATTATTATACAACACGAGATTTCACACTAAAAGGCAACGTGAATGTGTTGAGTGTGCTGCTACATTCCCACCCTTCAAGCAAAAGCCACTTGAGTGCCTGGAAAGATAGAAATAAGGGGGGTGAGATACAAAAATCTCAGCAAGTAAACTGCTTTAACAAGCTATTTGAACTATATGTTCATTAAGCATCAATTTAAACCTCATTTTTGTTTAATCCAACAATAAGCATTTAGATGTGTCCAACAATTGATACAACCCAATACATGGTTAAGATTAATAACCACCAAACCTTGGAGAAAGAATAGCTTCTCACAAACTCTCCCAAAGCCTTAGTCCAAGGCTTTCATGCCATAGTCCAAAATCATAATGCATATGCAATGCAAATGCCATGTCTCCTGCCTTCATACCCAGCAAGGTATGAAGCCGCATCGTTGTGCCCAATAAACGATGTTGTACCAGTACGGTCACAGCTAACAAGCGGCGACATAACTCCATATGCCAATGAATGCATATGATGCAATGCAAATGTCATAAGAAGAATGATAAATCATCACATATAACACCATGAGCATCTCACCATGGGACAATGAGCCTCATTCCATTGTACCAACATAAGCATAATCAAACCATAATAAGTAGAGAAACAAAATGATTCAAATAGAAAGCATACTGGACAAGTCCAAATGAATAAAACATGATTTCAAAGGCCATATTATATCAGCTATGGATCTGGATTTTTAAGGTGGAGGTAGAATAATAACAAGTTAAAGCTTGTAGCAAACCACCGCTACGTTTACTTGCCTCCAATGAAGTGGTGATCGCTCTATGTGCGATCCGAAGCACTACCACCTGCTTAAGTAGTATAATGTCAGAGGTAGAATTCATTTCAACAAATATACATAGTAGGTAAAGCACTCCTATGCCCCAACCCGACATACAAGCAAAACAACGAACAATGCACCAAGTCAAATGCAGCAGTGCTGCTTCACTTTTTTGTATCTCCAATAATTAGTGATTGTCTTGCTTAGTGAAAACTGGAATAAGAGTAGCTGCAGAACTGAGGCCTCACTTAGTTGTTTTTCCAGAAATCATTCACTTGAGCATTTACTTGTACTTGAGAAGTGGACCATTTGTAAGATCTCTAATGGCGTAATAAAACCTTGCTGATGCAAGTCTTCTATACTTCTGCAGGTTTTCTTCAAACAAGTATGAACCTTGCGAAGACGGCACAGTGCAGGATAGGATAAGTCAGTGGCGTGAAGATTCAATATTTTTTATAGATTAGAGTAGATTATTATTGTTTTGAGGCAAGTTGGTTTGTGCCAATGTACTTGTGAAATTACTAACTGTTGGTGCCATTTTTGAACTTGATAATTTACAACATGGATTGATTATTTTATACTTGTCTTTGAAGAATCTTGCCATGTGTGCCTTGTGTAATATGATCTCTTCATTGAATTTTCATGCAATATAAATGGTTCAAGTTAAATTTTAGATTATTCTGTGGATTTCGGTATAAATTAACTGATAGAAATGGCTGTCTTATATCTGTCGGTTTATTTACTTTTTTCTGTCGGTTACATGTGATTCTAAACATAATGGGCTCAGAATTTTTCTGTCGGTGGCTCAGGATTTTCCTGTTGACGTCAGTACCAACATGGAAAAATGGTGTACCAACAGAGAATTGGATTGAGCGACAGGAAAATTGTATTTTACTGTCGCTTTATTTCTGTCAGTGTTTTCCTATCGGTATATCGACAGAGAAATTAGTTTTCCAATTTTTCTGTCGGTTTTTGCTATTTTGTTGTCGGTTTTGCCCCAACGGGAAAATTCGAGTTTCCAGTAGTGTTGGAGGCATCGTCGAAGAGTTCCTGTGCCTTGGTGTTTTAGTTTTTTTTCTCTCTTTTTTTGGTGTTTTGTGGACATCCCACAATCTAGCCCTGGTGTTGGGGCTGTTGTTTTGGCCGGGAATCAGGGCTCCATTAGCCCTTGATACTCAGGCTATGTAATCTTAACCTTCTTACGAACCTTAATGAAATCCAGGCGGGGAATCTCTCCCCTCTGTAGTTCCTTTTCAAAAATAAATGAGGTGAAAAAGATTTTGTAGTTTTGTTCCTTGATATTTTCCTTATTAATCAATTCTCTCTAAATAAAAGAATGATTAGTTTGATTCTGTGAGTCTATCTTTCGACCTTCCTTCTTCGAGCATCTCCCGACTTCAACAAAGTCTAGTAATGCCAAAGATAGCCCGACTTTCATCCACCTCACCTTGAGCCCTAGACTTGAGGCTCCTAGCAGCCAGCTTTCGTCAAGCTCATGGTTTCTTCAATCAGGGAATCGAGCAACATTTCAATGCTTTCTCTTTGACCTCTGTCCCTGTCTACAAGTTTACAACAGTTCGGGTTGCTTCTTTTGAGCAACTTCCATTTTTACAACTAAGACGCAGCCATAGTACTAGTATATATGTAAAGGCCCATTATGCTCAACACCATACCAAACAATATAGCAGGGGTTATTATTTTCCTCAAACTCTTGGCTCATCGTCTCCCAATGTTGTCTTTGAGCTTGGTCTTTCAAGCTTGAGCTCTACCATGGCTAGATAGTTCTCGCTATCGGTATGTCATGGAATTTTTCACTAAAATTTTAGAAAATTGACAAATGGATCTAGAGAGACGATGAATAACAATGTCAATTGTGCCCAAGGGTTAGGTTTCTTGTGAGGATGGGGTACATCGGAAAATAAGATGAAGAGGCACAGTGTGAATTGAAAGCGATGGATGGGCCACAAAGGTAGGTTTTTACTTAGGCAGCTACAGTGCACATCTCAACTGTACTGGAGAAGAACCCAACGTTGGTTCATATGGTTGCTTGGCAATGATTGAAGAGCTAATTGGATTTATGCATGAGTCCTCCGTTTGCAATTGTTACGGGTGTATGTAACTTCAAGGAGAAGTGTATGCATTTGTTACAGTTGTAGTGTATAAGTGCAACGAAAAGAAATAAGTTTATTGCAAATATTAATGTTTATAAGAAAATGGAGCATAGGCCATATCATTATTCTCTACAAACTCTTCTGAACAGTTATTTTATTAAGCATGTGCCCCATCTACGAACTTGCTACATTGGATAGCTTATTTGATTGCGTGGTTTGAACCTTTTTTTACTTTTGTGATTACAAGAAAAATGGACCATGGGCCTAGGAATGTTTTTTTTCAGACACATGGCTGGCAATCTAGTCCGCGGATTGACTAATACTAGTATAGTGTGTCTGTATTTTGTTTAAACATTGTAGGTTGTGTGCATCCTGATATATGAAGAGGCCAGGAGTTCTTTCAAGATGATTGTATCAACTTGATATAATGATCTTGAAACATAATATAAAAGCTTTGTGAACTGATCATAGATCAGTTGGTTGTGTACCTTGTGGTACAACTTGCCCATCCGGGTTCAAGTCCTCTACTTGGCACGGGTGCTCGCATTTTCCTGAATTTATTCACGATTTAACGGCACTTTGCTTTCAGTGGTAGGCAACGTCCCCTCGACATCGAGGCGCCTGTGGTGACTTCGTGAATCTCGAGATCTACCGGCTTAGTCCTTCGAAGGTGCTCATAGGGGTAGGGCTTGCATACGTGTGAGTGTGCGTGCGTGTTGTGGGCATCTACGTTGTACTATATAATTCTCAAAAACATAATAAAAGCTTCCTTTATCAAAATAAATAAATATTTATTGCGAACTTATTTGTTTTCCTTGCAATTATACACCTGTAACTAGTGCAAACACATCCCCTTGTAGTTATATACACCTGTAACAAATGCAAACATAAGGCTCATGCATAAATCTCGTCTTATTGGAGGGAGTCTCTGTAGTGCACTGCCAACATCGTCTCCCCAGTCATATTGCCAACCGAATGAACTAATTAATCCTGAGATTTTTTGTAATGCTGCTGAGATGTGTGTAGTAGCTGCTATGTATAACAAGCTAGCTTCTAGCCGATCCTCACGAATAATTGACCATCTACCTCTTCATCTTAATTTCCCAATACATCCCATCCTCACGAAAAACCTAGCCCTTGAGCACAATCTGCATTATATTCATCATCGCTCGAGACCCCTTCATCAATTTCTAATCAGTCATATTAGGGAAAAATTCTACAACATACTGATGTTGTCATCAACCAGTAGGTAATCAGCCATGGGAGAGCTCAAGATCAAAAGACAATGTTGGGAGATGAGACGAGAGTTAGTGGGTGGGGGGGAACCCTGTGGTTTTGTTTGAAAAATCAGGACCGGCCCCTATCGTGCACGTCTAAGTGCTCACTATATATACGAGGAGGAGGAGGGAGGGGGGGTGTTGTTAATAAATACATTTCGTACCATCAAACGTCTTGGCAATGTACAACATTAGGTGTTTTAGCCCTTTGTATGTTAATGTACACATAGTAGTACGATGGTCGCTCTGTAGTGTAATAGCAGTTGGTTGAAAGCAGCATCTCTAACCCTTTGTAGAGTTGCAGCTAGGGGTGGAGGCAAAAGACAAGCCATCGAAATGTTGCAGACTCTCTCAGTGAGGAAAACGACATGGAGACATTTGCCGAAAGAAGGATGACAGGGGGCCATTCCGGAGCATCACTAGACTTTGGTGAACTCAGGAGACACTCGATGAAAGAAGGATAGTCACTAATCATTTTTCATTTAAAGCAAATTGATTAATAAAGAGAATGTCAAGGAATCAAACTACACAACCTTTTAGAGCCACTTTGGTGAAGCCAATCTCTAAAGTGGCAAACTGTTGAAGCAAGCAGTTTGGAGGGTCAATAATTTCAATTTTCTGAAACATATAATCATACATAAATGCTCCATGGGAGTTTATGGAAGGAGTACGCAGTCCTGAGCAATACACTTCTGCTGGTGCTGCTATATAGTAGTATATGTTGTAACAGATCGACCAATGGACAAAGGCCAGGAAGAAGGAGAATTGAAGGCTCGCTCAACGCACCCAGAGCTGAGGAGGAGAATAAAATGCGATTTCTTCAATTCCACACCTTTTTATATGGAATTGAATTTATAGATCCTACAAAATCCAAAATGATAATTTCTTTTGCGATTGGAGATCGATAGAGAAAATGTACACCCTATGTCTCTGAATAATCAATTCCTGGAATTTGTGTGAACCGAAAAGAGCATAGATATTTGTGAAACCAAATAAGCACATTACAAAAATATATTGGATGATGTACCCATTGAAATTAATTGGGTGTCATAAATCTTTACATACTTTTCTATAAATGCGGTCAAAATTTGAAAAAGTTTGGCTCAAGACAATTCTAGGAATTGATTTATTAATCCAGGGACAGATGTAGTAGTTACCATCTGGAGAGCTTTTCTCCATTTGGTCGAATTTGCTAAATAAAGTAGCTGTTTTCAGGTAGAACTTTCTAGGTGTAGCAACCTTTTCTGCTGTCCCATATAGCAAGATACCTACTGTCACTCACCGAGGTGGACAAAGATCTGGAGCACTGTTGGCGGTTCTAATCTATAGCTGCTGGCCTGCTGCATCGAACATCTCCTTGTTTAACAAGGTGTTTCGAATCAGTTGACAGGTCGTCTACTTCTCTGAGTCCACCCATGGCAGTGTTCGCCTGTCATCTAAGACATAGTCAAGCCCTGCTCTCCTTCGCGTTGCATGCTCTCAGGAGTCACTCCGCGAGTTCGGCAACAGAACCCAAGCTCCTAGTCTCCAAATTCCAACTAGCCAAGATAGGCAAACAGGTTCGCTAGCTTGCAGGCCTTGCCCTTATAGCAGTGTATTTTAGCTCTATCTTAGTTTCTTGTTCACACTCGCACTAAAACTCCACATGCGCCCCATCCTCATAACAATCTCTCTAAGGGTGTCCACTCTCCCTATTTCAGCCAGGCTATTCCATACTTAATTTTCTTCCTTGTTTAAATTCGTGAATTTATTGTTTATCTGATGCCTAAGACCCACAAATATCTACAAGTAGCTCGTCTTAGACACTCAAGTTGATAAAGTTTATATATAGGGATTTACTGTGCAATGAAGGCAAAATTTTTAGAGTATCATGCGACATTAATAGAGCTTTTATTGGTGGTTTCAGGGCATGAGGAAGGAGCGAGGCTGAAGCTGCTTAGAGCAAGTATAATAACAAGCTGTAAGTAGGCTGAATGCTAAGGTGGAGGAGAGAGGAGCGAAGAGAGAGGAGAAGCGGGCTGTAAGCTTACAGCCGGCTTAGACAAAAGAACCGAGAAACCCTGTGACAGAGACAAATGGGTCATGTATTAATACTAAAGAGCTAACTATTATACGGGTGAGCTGGGAGGTAGGCTGTAAGAATCCTTGCAGTATTATTAGCCTTGCTGTAAGAATACTGAAGAGCTTACTATTATACGGGGGGCATACAGTGACTGGCAAAAAAAGTGACAGACGTTATTAAATAAGAACTAATAATGTGCCGTCACTCGCCTAAAACGTTCCAGGTCAGTCATCAGTGATTTTAGCTATTTAATAACTTCCGTGTTCCATCACTATTTACTAGTATTTGGTTGTTCTATGTAATGATTACCATAGGATGGTGAGTTTGTGTGCTCAACATATCTGGAATAGGATGCATTACGTGTAGCTTCGTTGTGCCATGTGAGATGAAGATGAAGCCACCACAAAGCATGGCAAGCTAATTCATGATATAGTTCGTGTTGTTATTAACTAACTAATACACTACTACAGAATCAATTTTCAGAGACGAGAGCTTTTTTGTTTAGAGGTGGTTCAATTTACAGCCGCCTCTACAGTGCCTCGGATGAAGAAACAACCAAAACAAAAGTTGTAGATCTCAAAAAGATATGCAACTTTGTAGTCGACAACTTTTTGACTTGAAATCATCTATGCATGGAAAATTATATTTGAATTTCTCACATTTGAAATTCGTAATTTTCAAACTATTTGGGATGAAAAAACCACCAAAACAAAGGTTGTAGATCTCGAGAAGTTATACAACTTTATAGTTGATAACTCTTTTACTTGAAATCATCTATACATGGAAAATCTAAATTTGAATTTCTCACAATTGAAATTCGATTTTTTCAAACGACCTCGGATGGAGAAATGACTGAAATAAAAATTTTAGATCTAGTAAAGTTATGCAAGTTTGTAGTTGACAACTTTCTCATTTGAAATTATCTATGCAATGAAAATTATGTTTGAATTTCTCACATTGGAAATTCAAAAGTTACAAACGACCTCGGATGGTGAAACGACCAAAATGAAATTTGTAGATTTTGAGAAGTTATAAATATTTGTAGTTGACAACTTCTGCATTTGAATTCTTCTAGAGCCTCAAATAGTCATTTCAAAACCGGATGTAACACCCTAAATTTTACAACAATTGAAACTAGGGAAAAATTGATTTACTAAGCATATTTGTGAGCATTTAAGTTTAGGAAGAATAATAAAATTTATCAAATTAAAATTTAATATAGGTTAACAACAATGAATGTGCATTCATGCTGCTGCATATAAATTTTTGGAATGGTTTGATTTGAACTCAAGTTTGAATATGATTTGAATTCTTGCTTTCAAAAATTTGCTTTGGAAAGTAATTGGAAAAAAAAATGGAATTCTCTTCCTTCTTCTTTTCGGCCCGAAGGCCTGCTGCCGCGGCCCATTCCTTTTCTTCCCGCGCGGGCCGTTTTCTTTCCAGGCTGCTGTGTTTTTTTTCTTCCTTATTCTCCCTGGCGAAGCGCGCGGCCCAGCGCTGCTGCCGCCGGCCCACGCAACGCTCGGCCCAGCCGCAAGCCGCGCCCACGCAGGCGCCGTTCCCCGCCGCTGACCGGTCGGGCCCGCGAGTCGGACTCATCCCCTTCCCCTTGTTCGTGTTCCAGGCGGACACTGTGCCGCTGCCGATTGAGTCCGCCTCGGCCACGCTCTCCTTGACGTCGCGCTCAAGTTTTCCGCCCCCATAAATAGCGGCCGTGCCTCTCTCTCTCCCCTATCTCATCTGGCGTTCGTTTTTCCTCGCCAAGCAGCCGTAGTCGCTTCTCGCTCGAGCGCCGCCGCCGATCTCCGCTGCTAGCTCGCGCCGGGTCGCCTCTACTGCCTCTCGTCCTCGGTGCTCGGGTCCGGTGAGTTCGCCGTTCCGTCCTCCCTTCCCCTGTATTTTTGTTTCGCCGAGTGGTGCGCTGGAGGCCGAGGTTGGAGAGCTCCAGCACGCCGGCCATGGAGCCGCCGTAGCTCAAGCCGCCGGAGCACTGTTCCGGTGCTTTCTTTTTTTTATTTTTACCAGATCGATTCTCATCCGTCGGTTTCCAATCCAACGGCTCATAAATGAAGATACCCCTTCGGCTGTCAAAATTTCAAAAGAGACCCTTTCTTATTCCCTAATCTAACCCGCGGTCCTTTGCGCGTTTCACAGGTTACGTTTCCTTCTTTCGAAAGCGTATTTTGGTTCGGTTTTAATGAAATACGTTTTCAGCTATTCACAGTTTTGCCATTCAACTTGTTTTAGCCGTAAAATCTCCGTTTTAACTCCGATTAGATCCGTTCAAGTTGCGTTGGGTTCGTAAATAAGTAATCTATACGTTTATGCTACTGTACAGTAGGTTTCCAACTTTTATAATTCGAGCTTAGATCTAATCTATTATTTGTCTATAGGAAATCTTGTTTAAACCATAACTTTTCCGTTTTAGATCCGATTTTTGTGATCTTCGCGTCTACGTGTTCATAGCGAGACGTAGATTCGTTTTCCAAACTTTTTATCTTGATTCTTTGTTGTTGGTGTACTGTTCTAATCTGTAGCCTTGTTTGCTTTGCATGATTGCTCCTGGATGCTTGTATGTTGCTGTGGTTATCGAGTATAGACGGTGAGCAGTTCTCGGAGGATCAAGGGTACGACTTTGACGAGCAGGACCAGCAGGTGTACATTGCTCAAGGCAAGTATAGCATGGGATCATCCTTGTTTCCTATTCACTTTAAATCATTAAATTCATATCGCATGTGTCGCCTTGATAGGGATTTCCTAGAATTGAACTATTACCTTGTCACCTATGGGTTATGCATATGGGTAGCTTTGCTAGAGCTCAATTGAACCATGATCTTGTAACTTGACTAATGGTATATGCAATAAACGCTAAAATATGACTTTTTAGCAACATGGAGACAGGGGGCTGAAGTGTTTAGCTACTTTCTAAATGCTTCAGATTCCTCTCCCTAAGGACTTATCTGTAAGTGATCATCCGGGACTTACATTACAGCTGTGAGAGCTACATGGCTCTGGCTTTAGCTCAGTATGAGGACCTTTTCTAGCTTGTTAGTGGTTACCTTTATGGCGCAAAAGGGGTGTGTTCCGGGTTGGATGTAGTGCGGCCTCTGTCCGTCAGTGTATAGGCTGCGCGTCATTGTGCCTGTAGGAAGAGGAGCTCTACATTCGTAGGCCACAGAAACCTAGCGGCCCTAACTTGTTAGACGAACCTTCGAAAGGCTTCATAGTGACCCCTGCCTGCTCACCTTGGAAGTGTTTTGGGAGTTATAAACCCGGGCGTATGGGAATCACGACTCACAGTGAAAGTGTACAACCTCTGCAGAGTGTAAAACTGGTATATCAGCCGTGCTCACGGTCACGAGCGGCCTTGGAACCCTTATGGAATAGATGAGCACTAAGTAACATTTGTTTATGCTATTCATTATTCATGTTTACATTTGATCATGTGTTTGGCAATGGGAATTGAAACCACTTGATGCTACTCATAAGCTAAAATTGTGACAACTAAAAGCTGAACGCTGTTGAACCGTGTCTAGCCTTTTGAGCCTCATGAACCCCGTGTTACACTTGTTGAGTACGACATGTACTTACGCTTGTTTATTTTCATTACTTGGATAAAAATCCCGGATGGGTAACAGATGACCTTGAGAATGATGACTTCCCTGAGGACTACTAGACTTGTGGTCAACCAGTCGACGTCCCTGTGAATTGGAGCTTCCGCGAGAGATCTTTTTATTATTTCCGCTATATTTACGTGATAACTCTGTCTTATTCGTGATGTAATAAACATTTGTGATGATACTATTCATAATTTGTCAGCTTATGTGTGTGACTGATCTCTAGGCGCACATAAGATTTTGCACTCCATTTTATCCTTAAAATTGGGTGTGACAGATTGGTATCGGAGCCGTGTTGACTGTAGGACGCAAGCCTAGTTAGCAGTGGTCGTTTTAGCTTCTTTTGCTTCACTCATTTCATGCTTTCTATCTCACCCTTGTTATTTGCTAAAGTTTTATGCTTCTTTTGCCTTATTCTATTATGAAAATTACTGCTTCTAATCTAACCTAACTAAACCTAATTCTGTAGATGCCTCGTGCCCACAAGACTGCCCGCATGAGCACTGGAGGGTATTACCCGCCACAAGGTTTGTCCGTGGATCCTGAGGAGGAAGAACCCCAGGAACAGGAATTCGCACCGCCAACACCAGTATCTACGTTTGAGCCAGCCCAGGAGGAACCTCAAGAAGATGAGGTCGTTCACTTGTCCGATGATGACGAGGAAGACGCTGCTGAAGAAGATGAGCCGATCCCGCCCCTAGGGTGGACAGTAAAGGCATGGTATAAGCCGGGTTGTGAAGCCTCTGTTTCACATCACAGACTCATGAACATGCTTCAGACCTACTACAGCGACTGGGATGCAGCTGTGGAATATGTCTGTGAGGAACATACACACCCTCTCGAAGATACCTATTGGAAGACTAGGGTGTGCATCACCATCAAGGACGAACAGAAAGACGCATATCAGCTGGATTCAAACTATGCGCACCATGGACATCGTGCTACCATGGAGGACGGCATAGAAGATGCAGCCGCTGAAGCTTGCATAGGTCTCCGTGGTCGCCGATTCGAGGTTATGAAGGATGATCAATATCGATTCCTTCCTCATCAACACCCAGAATTGGGATGGGCAATGATGGACCCGCAGGGCATGGATCCAACCACGGAAGCGATGGTACACTTTGGTTATGAGTCCGTGTCAAGGATTCGCCGGTTGGAGGATCAATTGAAGGTTCAGCAGAAAGCAATCAAGAGGCACCAGCAAGTGATAGACGAACAAAGGGTGTGCCTTAATTTGCCCAAGATGTATGAGGAGCTTCCTCATAAGTATCGCCCCTAGATGTTGGAGTCCCTCTTTATGTAATAGCACGATAGTAGAACGAGTGAGTCGAGTTGGGTCGAGTATTTTTTTAGTGCGGTGTGGACATTGCGTGTTTAGTTGATTTGTTCTTATGTTTATGCATGAGTTGGATCTTTGTAATGTGTGCTGGAACTTCGTGGGCATGTCCGCAAGTTTCATATTTAAGAATATTAAAGTTTGGGTCAATAAATAAATAGTGGGTTTGTTACATCTCGCTCCTTCGGAATCTGTTTGTCGAAGCAGTCTGCCTTTATCTTAATGCCGAATAAAATATACACGACCTAAAATTATGAAATTGTTGTGGGAATAACTAGACTTAATTACCATTCCAATGCCTCTAGAATCACCCCCATATCTGATCTGGATCGTGAGATATCCCTGTTTTAAGTTAAAGTTACTTTACAGTCTGGAATCTGGGAACAGTTTCGGTTGTACCCTGTTATTGAGTAAACTAACGACGGAATCTGGGAAAGTGGTTTGAATAAAAGTTGTAGGAAATTTCGTAAGCTTTCCAACCATATTAAGTACACTCTATTTGGATTCCGGGAACTCGAGATATGACTGTTTTACAGAACTGCTGATGTAGAGACTCGTCCAGAAAATTTTCAGAATGTATTCTAACCTGGGAATTTATAAATTTGGAATAATTGATGACAGATGTCTGGAAGAGGAAGAGGCCGAGGTCGTGGAGGTGTTCCCCCACATCCCCCACCATCACCACCGACTATTGAACAACTCTTGGCAATACAGACGCAGCTCATGCAAACGTTGGTGCAGAATCAACAGAATCAACAGGGTGGTGGAGCCCCCCGTGATAAGCGTGGTGAATTCTTGAAGGGCCGTCCCCCGGTGTTCTCTCGTGCCACCGATCCACTGGAAGCAGATGATTGGCTTCGTGCAATAGAGAGGCAGCTCAACATAGCTCAATGTGATAATCAGCAGAAGGTGTTGTACGCTTCGGGACAGCTTCAGGGAGAAGCTCAGGACTGGTGGGAGTCATTCAAGTATGGGCGTCCTACCAACGCACCTCCTATTACCTGGCAGGAGTTCAAGGACAATTTCAGATCTTATCACATACCAGAGGGATTGATAGAGCTCAAGCAAGAGGAATTTAGAGCTTTGAAGCAGGGATCCATGTCTATCGCTGAGTACCGTGACAAGTTTACTCAGTTGTCACGTTATGCTCCTAACGAAGTGGCTGATGATGCTGATAAGCAACGCCGCTTTCTCAA
Organism: Miscanthus floridulus; assembly: GCF_019320115.1. Lineage (NCBI taxonomy): Eukaryota > Viridiplantae > Streptophyta > Magnoliopsida > Poales > Poaceae > Miscanthus > Miscanthus floridulus. The sequence continues at coordinate 38,167,450 of NC_089582.1, forward strand.
AGGTCTGTATGATGGTCTGCAGCTCCAGCTTATGTCAAACACCTACCCCAACTTTCAGACGCTGGTGAACCACGCTATTGTTATTGACAACAAGCGCAAGGAGATGGAGGCCAAGAAGAGGAGGCTTCAGGGACAAGCCTCTGGGAGCAATACTCGTCCACGTGCCAATTCTCAACAAGGCTTCCAGCAGAGGTTTCAGGGACCACCCAGTCAATGGAATCGTGGTCAGTATCCTCAGCGCAACCAGAACCAGCAGCAGAATGCCAATCAACGTCCTCAGCAACAGAGTGGTCAGCAGACACCACGACAGGGAGCGCCCAACAACACTCCTATGAAGACTAGTGCCCCTAGCACCCCTAGCAAGTGTTTCCGTTGTGGCAAAGAAGGTCACCTCTCTTACAATTGCCCTGAGAAGCCCAACCAGCAAACCCCTCAAAGGCAAAACAGCAACCAGAAGCCAACACATTATGGGAACGTGAATCATGTGTCTACAGAGACGGCGTTTGTGGAACCAGAAGTCATGCTCGGTACGTTCAATATTAACTCAACCCCTGCCACTGTTCTTTTTGATTCTGGAGCTTCGCATTCATTCATATCACAAGCATTCGTTAGAAACCACAGCATACCCTTATGTGCCATGCAAAATCCTATGTTAGTAAACTCACCGGGTGGAAGTATGCAAGCTGCATATCATTGTCTTCCGACTAGTCTATCTTTAAGGGGGGTAGAGTTTAAAGTGAGCCCCATTGTGTTGAGAGCATCTGGTATAGATGTGATTCTGGGTATGGATTGGATGATGAAACAACAAGCAGTGATTCAGTGTAAGGAAAGGGTAGTTGTTGTGACCGCACCGAATGGAGAGAGAATCAAGGTTGATGTAGTAATACAAGCACAGCCAACCGCCACAGTGAACCAGCTTGATGATAGCGACAACAAGGAGGACCCAGTGGTGGATGAATTTCCAGATGTGTTCCCTGATGATTTGCCAGGTATGCCGCCTGACCGTGATATTGAGTTTATTATTGAATTATTACCTGGAACTGCACCTATAGCTAAGCGTCCATATAGAATGGGGGTTAAAGAATTAGAAGAACTTAAGAAACAAATTACGGAGTTACAGGAGAAAGGTTTTATTCATCCTAGTTCGTCACCTTGGGGAGCACCAGTTATATTTGTTGACAAGAAGGATGGTACTCAGAGGATGTGTGTCGATTATCGGTCACTCAATGAGGTTACTATCAAGAACAAGTATCCATTGCCTAGAATTGATGATTTGTTTGATCAGTTGAGAGGTGCCTGTGTTTTCTCTAAGATTGATCTTCGTTCTGGCTACCATCAATTAAGGATTCGTGCAACAGATGTACCCAAGACAGCTTTTACTACGAGGTATGGTTTATATGAGTACACTGTTATGTCATTTGGTTTGACCAATGCACCTGCCTACTTTATGTACATGATGAACAAGGTGTTCATGGAGTTTTTGGATAAGTTTGTGGTGGTGTTCATCGATGATATACTGATATTCTCCAAAACAGAAGAAGAGCACGCTGAACATCTAAGGTTGGTGCTGCAGAAGCTCAGAGAACATAAGCTGTATGCCAAGCGAAGCAAGTGTGAATTTTGGTTGAAGGAAGTTTCTTTTCTTGGTCATGTTGTCTCCAACGGTGGAATTGCAGTAGATCCCGGTAAGGTGAAAGATGTGCTGAATTGGAAGCCACCAACAGATGTGGGACAGATACGTAGTTTCTTGGGATTAGCTGGATACTACAGAAGGTTCATTGAAGGTTTCTCTAAGCTTGCCAAGCCAATGACAGCTTTATTGGAGAAAAATGCTAAGTTTGTGTGGTCCGAGAAGTGCCAAGCTAACTTTGAAGAGTTGAAGAAGAGGTTGACTACAGCCCCAGTGTTGACTTTGCCAGACCTGAATAAAAGCTTTTCGATCTATTGTGATGCATCTCGTCAGGGACTTGGATGTGTTCTTATGCAAGAGGGCAGAGTAGTGGCTTATGCATCTCGGCAGTTGAGAAAGCATGAGTTAAATTATCCTACTCATGACTTAGAGTTAGCAGCGGTGGTTCATGCTTTGAAGATATGGAGGCATTATCTCATTGGACATAAGAGTGACATCTATACTGATCACAAAAGTTTGAAGTACATTTTCACTCAGACGGATCTGAATATGAGGCAGCGTCGATGGTTAGAGTTGATCAAAGATTATGACCTGGAGGTACACTATCATCCGGGGAAGGCGAATGTTGTCGCCGATGCTCTTAGTAGGAAGAGTTATGCCAATGAGGTGCAAGTGACATCGATGTCAAGTGAGTTGTGTGCTGAGATTAAGCTACTGAATTTAGGCTTTGTCACTAATGCAGTGGAGTTGGTGTTGGAGCCTAAATTAGAGCAAGAAATACGTAAGGGACAGTTACAGGATGCGAAGTTGAAAGAGATAGCGGAAAACATAGTGATTGGTAAGGCACCAGGTTTCCGCATGGACAACAATGGAACTCTGTGGTTTGGGAAAAGACTGTGTGTGCCTGAGGATAAGGCTATACGTGAGGCAATTCTTCGTGAGGCACATGAGTCTGCTTATTCTATTCATCCCGGAAGTACCAAGATGTATTTAGATCTAAAAGAGAAGTACTGGTGGTACGGACTCAAAAGAGATGTTGCTGAATATGTTGCTTTGTGTGATACCTGTCAGAGGGTCAAGGCTGAACATCAAAGACCTGCAGGATTGCTACAACCAATGAAGATACCTGAGTGGAAGTGGGAAGAAGTTGGTATGGATTTTATAGTTGGGTTACCACGTACTCAGAGAGGTTATGATTCAGTCTGGGTAATAGTGGATCGTTTAACTAAAGTTGCTCACTTTATACCGGTCAAGACTACTTATAATGGACCAAGGTTAGCTCAGTTATATATGGAGAGAATAGTGTGTCTACATGGAGTTCCCAAGAAAATTGTGTCTGATCGAGGTACTCAATTTACATCTCATTTTTGGCAGCAAGTACATAGTTCGTTGGGAACCAAGTTGAATTTTAGTACAGCATATCATCCTCAGACAGATGGGCAAACTGAGAGAATTAATCAGATATTGGAGGATATGTTGAGGGCTTGTGCGTTGCAGTATGGAACAAGTTGGGATAAGAGTTTGCCTTATGCAGAGTTCTCGTACAACAACAGTTATCAGAAAAGTCTCAATATGGCACCTTTCGAAGCTTTGTATGGACGAAAGTGTAGAACCCCGTTGTTTTGGAACCAGACGGGGGAAACTCAAGTGTTTGGACCAGATGTTCTAAGAGACGCAGAAGAGCAAGTAAGGATGATCAGGGATAACTTGAGAGTGGCTCAGTCTCGACAAAAGAGCTATGCTGACACTAGAAGAAGAGAATTGGTTTTTGAAGTAGGTGATTACGTGTACTTAAAGGTGTCACCTATGAGAAGTGTGAGAAGGTTTAACATGAAGGGAAAGTTAGCACCAAGGTATGTTGGACCTTTCAAGGTTTTAGAGAGACGTGGAGAGGTAGCTTATCAGTTAGAATTGCCTGAGAGTTTGTCAGGTGTACACGATGTGTTCCATGTATCTCAGCTAAAGAAGTGTTTGCGTGTACCTGAGGAACAGATACCATTAGAAGAGCTTACAGTTAAGGAAGATCTCACTTATGAGGAGTTTCCAGTAAAGATTTTAGAGACAGCAGAAAGAGTTACAAGGAGCCGAGTTATAAAGATGTGCAAGGTTCAGTGGAATCGGTATACCGTGGATGAGGCTACTTGGGAAAGAGAAGATGATCTAAGGAAAACATACCCACAGTTATTTGAGTAAGCATCGTCCGAATCTCGAGGACGAGATTAATTTTAAGGGGGGTAGAATTGTAACACCCTAAATTTTACAACAATTGAAACTAGGGAAAAATTGATTTACTAAGCATATTTGTGAGCATTTAAGTTTAGGAAGAATAATAAAATTTATCAAATTAAAATTTAATATAGGTTAACAACAATGAATGTGCATTCATGCTGCTGCATATAAATTTTTGGAATTGTTTGATTTGAACTCAAGTTTGAATATGATTTGAATTCTTGCTTTCAAAAATTTGCTTTGGAAAGTAATTGGAAAAAAAATGGAATTCTCTTCCTTCTTCTTTTCGGCCCGAAGGCCTGCTGCCGCGGCCCATTCCTTTTCTTCCCGCGCGGGCCGTTTTCTTTCCAGGCTGCTGTGTTTTTTTCTTCCTTATTCTCCCTGGCGAAGCGCGCGGCCCAGCGCTGCTGCCGCCGGCCCACGCAACGCTCGGCCCAGCCGCAAGCCGCGCCCACGCAGGCGCCGTTCCCCGCCGCTGACCGGTCGGGCCCGCGAGTCGGACTCATCCCCTTCCCCTTGTTCGTGTTCCAGGCGGACACTGTGCCGCTGCCGATTGAGTCCGCCTCGGCCACGCTCTCCTTGACGTCGCGCTCAAGTTTTCCGCCCCCATAAATAGCGGCCGTGCCTCTCTCTCTCCCCTATCTCATCTGGCGTTCGTTTTTCCTCGCCAAGCAGCCGTAGTCGCTTCTCGCTCGAGCACCGCCGCCGATCTCCGCTGCTAGCTCGCGCCGGGTCGCCTCTACTGCCTCTCGTCCTCGGTGCTCGGGTCCGGTGAGTTCGCCGTTCCGTCCTCCCTTCCCCTGTATTTTTGTTTCGCCGAGTGGTGCGCTGGAGGCCGAGGTTGGAGAGCTCCAGCACGCCGGCCATGGAGCCGCCGTAGCTCAAGCCGCCGGAGCACTGTTCCGGTGCTTTCTTTTTTTTATTTTTACCAGATCGATTCTCATCCGTCGGTTTCCAATCCAACGGCTCATAAATGAAGATACCCCTTCGGCTGTCAAAATTTCAAAAGAGACCCTTTCTTATTCCCTAATCTAACCCGCGGTCCTTTGCGCGTTTCACGGGTTACGTTTCCTTCTTTCGAAAGCGTATTTTGGTTCGGTTTTAATGAAATACGTTTTCAGCTATTCACAGTTTTGCCATTCAACTTGTTTTAGCCGTAAAATCTCCGTTTTAACTCCGATTAGATCCGTTCAAGTTGCGTTGGGTTCGTAAATAAGTAATCTATACGTTTATGCTACTGTACAGTAGGTTTCCAACTTTTATAATTCGAGCTTAGATCTAATCTATTATTTGTCTATAGGAAATCTTGTTTAAACCATAACTTTTCCGTTTTAGATCCGATTTTTGTGATCTTCGCGTCTGCGTGTTCATAGCGAGACGTAGATTCGTTTTCCAAACTTTTCATCTTGATTCTTTGTTGTTGGTGTACTGTTCTAATCTGTAGCCTTGTTTGCTTTGCATGATTGCTCCTGGATGCTTGTATGTTGCTGTGGTTATCGAGTATAGACGGTGAGCAGTTCTCGGAGGATCAAGGGTACGACTTTGACGAGCAGGACCAGCAGGTGTACATTGCTCAAGGCAAGTATAGCATGGGATCATCCTTGTTTCCTATTCACTTTAAATCATTAAATTCATATCGCATGTGTCGCCTTGATAGGGATTTCCTAGAATTGAACTATTACCTTGTCACCTATGGGTTATGCATATGGGTAGCTTTGCTAGAGCTCAATTGAACCATGATCTTGTAACTTGACTAATGGTATATGCAATAAACGCTAAAATATGACTTTTTAGCAACATGGAGACAGGGGGCTGAAGTGTTTAGCTACTTTCTAAATGCTTCAGATTCCTCTCCCTAAGGACTTATCTGTAAGTGATCATCCGGGACTTACAGTACAGCTGTGAGAGCTACATGGCTCTGGCTTTAGCTCAGTATGAGGACCTTTTCTAGCTTGTTAGTGGTTACCTTTATGGCGCAAAAGGGGTGTGTTCCGGGTTGGATGTAGTGCGGCCTCTGTCCGTCAGTGTATAGGCTGCGCGTCATTGTGCCTGTAGGAAGAGGAGCTCTACATTCGTAGGCCACAGAAACCTAGCGGCCCTAACTTGTTAGACGAACCTTCGAAAGGCTTCATAGTGACCCCTGCCTGCTCACCTTGGAAGTGTTTTGGGAGTTATAAACCCGGGCGTATGGGAATCACGACTCACAGTGAAAGTGTACAACCTCTGCAGAGTGTAAAACTGGTATATCAGCCGTGCTCACGGTCACGAACGGCCTTGGAACCCTTATGGAATAGATGAGCACTAAGTAACATTTGTTTATGCTATTCATTATTCATGTTTACATTTGATCATGTGTTTGGCAATGGGAATTGAAACAACTTGACACTACTCATAAGCTAAAATTGTGACAACTAAAAGCTGAACGCTGTTGAACCGTGTCTAGCCTTTTGAGCCTCATGAACCCCGTGTTACACTTGTTGAGTACGACATGTACTTACGCTTGTTTATTTTCATTACTTGGATAAAAATCCCGGATGGGTAACAGATGACCTTGAGAATGATGACTTCCCTGAGGACTACTAGACTTGTGGTCAACCAGTCGACGTCCCTGTGAATTGGAGCTTCCGCGAGAGATCTTTTTATTATTTCCGCTATATTTACGTGATAACTCTGTCTTATTCGTGATGTAATAAACATTTGTGATGATACTATTCATAATTTGTCAGCTTATGTGTGTGACTGATCTCTGGGCGCACATAAGATTTTGCACTCCATTTTATCCTTAAAATTGGGTGTGACACCGGATGAAGATAGTTGCAAGTTCGAGCCCCGCGGTCGCGCAGGGTGCATTTTTCGCGCAAATAATTGCGTGACTTGGGACGGCGCGATCGTGTGGCTGCCTAGTGGGGTTTATTGGGATTTTTTTGCTATTTTTTCAGCCCAAATTTTTTATTTCTGGAGAATTTTTTTCTATTTGTTCATCACAAATTTGTGATTTTTGGACAATGATTTGTAGAGGTGGGTGGAAAATGCAGCTGCCTCTACAAATCAATTTCAAGAGGTGTCTACGGTTCCAGCCGCCTCTAGCAGAAATCCAATTTTTAGAGACGGCTGGAAAATAGCCTCTGCAAACCATTGATTTGTAGAGACAAAAAGAGCGGATACCATTTCGTGTACCTTCGATGCACCATGTGAGAAGAAGCCACCACAAAGCATATAGCAAGCTAATGCATAAATGTTGAACAAACGCATGATCTCCCTTTCAAAGCGACTGAGGTCGGACCTCCCTTTCATTGCATGCGGCAAGTGTGAGGAGAAGATTGTGATGGAGTACCGGGTGAGAAAGGAGTGTCCCAACAAAGGTCGTATCTTCTACAAGTGTCCAGATCGCAATGTGAGTTATTTTATCGCATTTGATGATTATGGTTAATTTATATTTATTTTCATGATGATTGTAATTAAAGTTCTAATTTTTTGTTTTAATTTCAGTGGGATGGCACTGGATGTTCAGGCTGGTACTGGGAGGAAGAGTATGTTGAACACATGCAAAACTCTTTTGCATAGGCGGCTACGGCGGCTGATGAGGCAGTGATCCTGCGGAAGAAGCCCATAAATATTGAACAAACGCATGATCTGTCTGTTTTAGTTGGGATTAGTCGCGAAATCCTTATGTTGCTGAAGTGTATTTTAGCTTTAGTTTTTTTAGTGGTAGTTGGAATTGTCTACATTGTAGCGAGACTTTCATAAATTAATACCTTGTGTGGTGGCATGCATGTCGTATAATTAACTAATTATGTTCTAGGTTTTAATATGGTATGTATGTCAGGTAATGCAGATGAGCCGGCATTGGATGTACAATGCTGATTGCTGCTCCCAAGAGTTCATTGAGGGCGTGCATTCTTTCTTACGTGTGGCCGAGGCAAACAAACGCGATGGTTTCATGTGCTGCCCATGTGCCATATGTAAGAATTTGAAGGAATATGCTAGCTCAAGGAGTCTTCATTCACACTTGTTGAAGTCGGGTTTCATGCCAAACTATATTTGTTGGACGAAGCACGGAGAAACCGGGGTTGTAATGGAAGAAGGTGAAGAAGAACAATGGGACGATGGTGACATTATTGCTGAATATGGTGCCTTCAATGATACTGCAATGGGGGAAGCTGAAGAACAGGTAGGGGCAGAAGATGAGCCCGCTGATGATCTTGGTTAGGCCATTCATGACGCACAAAGAGAATGCGAAAGTGAAATGGAGAAGATCAAGTTCGAGCGCATTCTAGAGGATCACAAGAAATTGCTATACCCAACTTGTGATGCGTGGCTGAAAAAGTTGGGTACCACACTAGAATTGCTGCAATGGAAGGCAAAGAATGGTGTATCTGATAAGGGATTTGGGGAGTTACTGAAAATCCAAAAGAAGATGCTTTCGAAGGATAACGAATTGCCCGCCACTACGTACGAAGCAAAACAGGTAGTCTGCCCTTTGGGATTAGAAATCCATAAGATACATGCATGTCCTAATGACTGCATCCTCTACTGTGGCGAGGAGTACAAGAAGTTAGATGCATGCTCGGTATGTCATGCATCGTGGTATAAGATCAGGTGAGATGACCCTGGTGATGTTGAGGGCGAACGTCCCACGAAGAAAATCCCTACCAAGATTATGTGGTATGCTCCTATAATACCACGCTTGAAACGTCTGTTCAGAAACAAAGACCATGCAAAGTTGTTGCGATGGCACAAAGAAGACCGTAAGGTAGACAATATGTTGAGACACCTTGCTGATGGGTCCTAGTGGAGAGCAATCGATAGAGAATTCCCAGAGTTTACAAATGACGCAAGAAACTTAAGGTTTACTTTAAGTACGGATGGTATGAATCCTTTCGGAGAGCAGAGTAGTAGTCACAGCACTTGGCCTGTTACTCTATGTATCTACAACCTTCCTCCCTGGTTATGCATGAAGCGTAAGTTTATTATGATGCTAGTGCTCATCCAAGGCCCAAGGCAACCTGGCAACGACATCGATGTGTACCTGAGGCCACTAGTTGAAGAACTTCTACTTTTGTGGAACAGACCTGGTGTACGTATGTGGGATGAGCACAAACAGGAGTACTTTGACCTGCGAGCATTGTTGTTCGTAACAATCAATGATTGGCCTGCTCTAAGTAATCTTTTAGGACAATCAAACAAGGGATATAATGCATGCACGCACTGTTTCGATGACATTAAAGGTATATTCTTGAAAAAATGTCGAAAGGTCATGTACCTTGGCCATCGTCGATTTCTTCCTGCGAATCACCCCCTAAGAAAGAAAGGCAAACATTTTAAAGGTAAGGCAGACCACCAGACCAAGTCGGGCAACCGAACTGGTGAGGATGTACTCAATATGGTCAAGGATGAGAAAGTAGTATTTGGAAAGGCACATAGCAGCGAACCTATTCTAAATGATGCCAACGGTCACGCACCCATGTGGAAGAAGAAGTCCATATTTTGGGAGCTACCCTAATGGCAAGTCCTAGAGGTCCGTAGCGCGATCGATGTGATGCACATGACGAAGAATCTTTGTGTGAACCTGCTAGGCTTCATGGGTGTGTATGGGAAGCCTAAGGACACACTTGAAGCACGACAGCACCTGTGGTGTTTGTAAGAATGAGACAACCTGCATCCAGAGAAGATAGATGATGGACGCCATTACTTAAGTCCTGGCAGCTACACTCTTAGCAAAGAAGAGAAGGAAAGCATGTTTGAATGCCTAGCAAGCATCAAGGTACCATCTGGATTCTCCTCGAATATAAAGGGTATAATAAATGTGCTAGAGAAGAAATTCCTAAACTTAAAGTCCCATGACTGCCACATGCTCATGAAGCAATTGCTTCCAGTTGCATTAAGAGGAATTCTACCTCCAAATGTATGTCTAGCCACCATGAAGCTATGTGCATTCCTCAATGCAATTTCTCAAAAGGCAATCAATCCAATGGATCTAGCTAAACTACAGAATGATGTGGTTCAATGTCTTGTCAGCTTTGAGTTGGTGTTCCCTCCTTCCTTCTTTAATATCATGACACACCTCCTAGTTCACCTGGTCAAGGAGATTAGCATTCTCGGTCCTGTGTTCCTGCACAACATGTTCCCCTTTTAGAGGTTCATGGGAGTCCTAAAGAAATATGTTCACAACCGTGCTCAACTAGAAGGAAGCATCGCCAAGGGCTATGGAACAGAGGAGGTCATTGAGTTTTGTATTGACTTTATTCCCGACCTTGACCAAGTTGGTGTTCCTAAATCGTGACACGAGGGGAGACTAAGTGGAAAGGGGACACTAGGGAAGAAAACATATATTGGTACGCAAAATAATTATTTTAATAAAGCACACTACGTAGTTCTATAAAACTCCTTGGTGGATCCGTATATCGAGACACATAAAGAGTTGCTCCGATCCGAGTTTCTAGGGAAGTCTGAAGATTGGATTACGCGTCAGCACATGGAAACTTTCAGCGACTGGTTGCGAAAAAAATGTTAGGGTGATGAGAGTATTGATGAGCAACTGTATTTGTTAGCTAGGCAGCCATCGTGGCATATCCTCACATACAAAGGGTACGAGATAAATGGGAATACATTTTATACAGTAGCCCAAGATAAAAGGAGCACCAACCAAAACAGTGGTGTCCGCATAGATGCCACTGACCCTAATGGAAATAAGCAAACATATTATGGCCGCATAGAGGAGATGTGGGAACTAAACTATGCACCTACTTTTAAGGTACCTTTGTTCAAGTGTCAATGGGTAAAGGCGACTAGAGGTGGGGTAGCAGTCGACAACCAGTATGGAATGACAACTGTGGACCTCAACAATATTGGGTACAAAGACGAACCGTTCTTCCTTGCCAAGGATGTGAATCAGGTGTTCTATATCAAGGACATGTCTACAAAATCGAAGAGAGGGAAAAACAACAACGACCCAATCAATGAGCCAAAGCGCCACATAGTTCTTTCAGAGAAAAGAAACATCGTCAGAATTGAAGACAAGTCAGACATATCAAAAGATTATGAAAAGGATGACCGAATTCCACCCTTCACAGTGAACAAAGACCCAAGCATCTAGCTAAATGATGAGGACGCTCCATGGTTACGACGCGATCATAACTAAGGGATATACGTTAAGAAGAAGTTCACTACTATGCTCGCTTGATATATATAGTGATGTTTAATAGTGTGTAATAGAGGTATTATGTAATAATTGTGAATTCAGAGATGTTTATTAGGTGTTTCCTTTTTTCTATGTTCAGATTAAATTTGTGTTTGATGGTGAGATTTCCATGTCGCTTTTGGACAATGAGTGATGAAAAAATGAAAAGATTTACGTTAAAATGATGTAAAAATAAAATTCCAATCGAAAACAAAAGTTTTAATGATTTAAATTAAACACTACATTTTTGCATTAATGAAATAGTAATTATTAATGACATTATGTTTCAATATTTATAAGAAAAAACAAAAAACTTTAGGTCACACAATTTTCCTGTGTGCAATAAAGCAAAAGTAAATCCATATTCTTTTAAAACAATTTTATGCCTTGTATTTATTTTACTGTGAAATTAACAAGACTTTAACATTTTATAGAAAGAAATATATAAAAAAAACAAATGGAGCTTCAAACGGGCGGAAAGTGAAACTGTAGCCCAACTTTAGTCCCGGGTAGATCTACCACCCGGGACTAAAGGTGGGCTGCATTTTTTGCGGCCCGCCAAAATACACCTTTAGTCCCGGCTCGTAATACCAGCCGGGACTAAAAGTAATACCTTTAGTCCTGGCTGGTATTACCTTTAGTCCCGGCTGGTAATACTAGCTGGGACTAAAGGTCTTTTCATCCCGGGTGTTTACAGGAGCTAGGACTAAAGGTCCCTCCCCTATATAAGGCGACTGTTTCTTCTTCCTCCTCACTCTTCGTCTTCGTCGCCCATCGCCACTGCCACCGCCGCCGCCCTCGTCACCGTCGCCCATGGCCACCTCATCGTCCTTGACCTCGCTGCTGTCGGACCCGGCGCCGATCTTCTCATTCCCGACCTTCGACGCGCTCTTCGACTGTGCGTGGTCCGAGTCCCATGACTCCCTCTACGCTGCCGCCCTCGGGGATGGCTCTGTGCGCCTCTTCGACGTCGCGCGGCCCCCGCCGCCGCAGAACCCCGTGCGCCTCCTCCGCGATCATGCGCGGGAGGTGCACGGCCTCGACTAGAACCCCAACGCCGGCCGCCCCAATGCCGGCCGCCCTGTGCGCCACCAACGTCGCCGGCCCCAACGTACTGTGTATTGATATATATAAATTTGTTATATATATAAATTTGTTATATATATATATATTAGAGAGTTATAAATTTGTATTGTTATACATATAAATTTGTTATATATATATATATTAGAGAGTTATAAATTTGTATTTTTATATATATAAATTTGTTATACATCTATATTAGAGAGTTATAAATTTATATTGTTATATAGCTAAATTTGTTATACATATATATTAGAGTTATAAATTTATATTGTTATATATATAAATTTTTTATACATACGTATTAGAGAGTAATAAATTTGTATTGTTATATGTATATATTTGTTATACATATTAGAGAGTTTAAAATTTATATTGTTATATATATAAATTTGTTATATATATCACTTGCCAATAAATATTTCTCGAAAATAAGAAATCAAAGTTATGATTTGGAGACTTGAATTTCAGGTGTAGTTATTTAATTAATTTTAAGCACATGACTCGATCCATTTTATAGAAATATAGTTTTTATTTTTTATAGATATATCTAGTGGTGTAAAAGCTAGATGGCTGTCCCGAGAGACAACATGGATGAAGAAATGATGGATATTATCAACACCAGCACTCAATTTGCCAACAGTGCCCAACAAGATGTAGATGACGGGAGTCAATACCTGGCTCTTGAAACTAAGAAAGAAAATATTGTGCAAGAAAATACTAGCGAGGTATATATATTTATATATATTTGAATATTATATATATATATTTGAATATCTATCATCTATTATGTGTACACATGATATTTATTTATTCTTTTTTATACGTAGCCCTCTAGATCGACGACCACAATGGCGAAAAGCAAAAATATTCGAGGCCCAAAAAAGCCATTGGAGGGGCGCTACATAATATCGGAATTCAATATCGAGACAGGCGAACCACTTGGTCCACATGCAACACTGTGGGTACCTCGTAAGGGACAGACTTCCGATCAGTGCTCGTGAATGGAAGCAAAAGATCAACGAGCCTCATGTTAGTTTTGTCTCCGATCTTGATAAGAATTTAATTTTGGGTGATATCCTTCAACATTTCATGTTGCAAGCGGATGATTATGATGATATCAACGATGATGAATTGAAGGAGCTAGTTCGAAAGTGGGCTATGAAGAAGATGGCCACACAATTCCAGGCTTAAAGAAATCCCTATACACGAAATACGTCAAGAAGAACCTAACGCCCAATTTCAATAGTAGGGGCCCGCTCACGAAGTTGAGGTCCTACTGGAATGATTTTGTACAGTATAAGACATCGGAAGAGGGTGAGGGACGGGTGAGAAGGAACCAAGAGAATGCCCGACAGAAGGTATACCACCATGGCATGGGATCAGGTGGCTACGCGACTGCCATTCCCAAGTAGAAAAAAATAGAAGCAGACATTCTTGCCAAAGGTATCACGCTGGAATCACTCAATTGGTCTAAACGTGCGAAGAATTAGTTTTTCGCTCATGGGGGAAGACTGGACCTAGAGACCGGGAAGCTGGTTCATGGCCCAAAACTCGAAAGAGCAACACAAAGATTTTCTTATGCTCTACAAGCTAAAGCTATTGGTACATTCAGGCCCAATAGAGAGAAGGATGAACTGACGTATGCCATTGGGACTGCTGAACACAGTGGCTGAATGAGAGGTTTAGGACGGAACATTTCTTGGGAGCATAGTTTCCCTAATGACAGAGATACCTACAAAAGCCGGCAGAGAAGAAAGGATGAGGAAGCAGCGCGGATCAGCATGTTGGAGGAATATGTTCGTGAGTCACGGGAGGCATTGCTTCAAGCACAGGAGCGCGAAAAAGACATGCAAGCTATAATGCAGGAGGAAATCATAAAGCAAGCGCAAATAGTAATGAGTGCCCAAAGGCAGGCATCAGATCCAGGAATCAACATTAATATTAGCCCCCCTAATCAGTTGAAAAGCAGCTGCGCTAACACGGAGTTGACAAATCAAGATGACGCAATGCTACGTTTCCCCGTGGATGACATCGCTGCACCATTTACATCATGTGAGCTACATATTCCAAAAGGGAATGCCACAATCATGGTGGCTCTCGATGTTTTTTCTCCTCTAGATCCTACCAAGACACCAAGAATCCATGGGGCAATAATACCACCTAGATATGTTAGCGTCTCAGTGGATAGAGTTAACAAAGGTTTTAGTGATCTGGCTCTTGACATTCTAGGAGATGATGGGGAGAAGACTCTAGGAGAAAGAAGACATTCATACTATGGCACAAGCGCTACATCATTATTCCTGGGGTCTCTAGTCCACCGCCGCTTCCTCAACTGACAAACAATAGGTGCGGACAAAAGTGAACGAAATATTTTTTTCACTAATTTTCCATTGACATGTATGATTAATAATAACAATTTCTTATACATAATTTTTCTTTTTTGTACTCACACAGCAGGGCCTTCGCCAACCAAAGTTCAATTATTCAATCTCCAGATCATCATAGTGCTCCGGGCAATGATTATGCAACGCCGCCACCTCCAACGAGGTCTCCAACGCCTCCAAGGAGGTCTCCAATGGCTGCCCCGCCTCCCTTGATGACCAAGAAGAAGCCAGCTCCTAAGAGGTCTGCCCCGCAAACGAAGTCGTTGGCCCACTAGCCGGCAAAGAAGAAAGCCTCCTCTAATCTAGTTATTCCCTAAAAACTGTCTTACGAGAAAAGTGAAAAGGAATTAAATGCTGTAGTACAAAAAGATGTGAATAGTTTCTTCAAAAAAGTAAGAAAGCAACGAGAAGCCGGGGAGAACCCAGAGAAAATGTACTTCTACCTACCTCCAGATCTTCTAAGAAAGAAGGTGGACCAGAAAAAGCGGGAATCTCAAAAGACCCTGCCAAAATCGGACTACGACCGCTCTCTCACCAAGTCATTTGAGGCGGCGTAGAAAAAGACTAGAGCAGGGAAAGGTGTTGCACAACTCGGACAACAATCACAATAATCAGTCCCCCCTCTTGTCATTCGTAATGAATATGGTTCAAACTTAGACTTACTGGACGTCAATTTTGAGGACCTGGTTTGGTTTTACGAGAATACTAGTTTGGACCATGCCCAAGTGCTCGCTGAAGGATCATCTGCTCCGAAAGTGGATCCTTGGAAGAAATTTGAACATGGAAAGAGTCTATACAACCCTGAGGTCTTAGGTGAACTGGGTACGCAAATGTACCTGCTAAACAAGTGGTACATGGCGGCGTGTGAACGAGGAGAGACCTTTGTTTCTGTCAGAGTTAGAAACCAACATTACTTCGGTGGTGATGACGTTATATATGTCGAGTTTTTAGAATTACACCAACTATGTCACTTGGACTCTCTCGACAAAAATCTCATTAGCTGCTATTGTCTGTAAGTGTGATTATTTTCTACTATTAAAGTGTATATATATAAAGCTACATGTATATATATAAATTATATATCCTCACACTATATTTTTATATATGCAGATATGAGATGATAGAACTCAGAAAGAGAAAGGATAATGATGTTGGTTTCGTTGATCCAAATGTCTTATTCAAACACCCTAATTTTCCGCTTGAATAGAAAGCTAAATTCGAGAAAAATCTCATGAGGTTCTTAGTGAACCAACAAAACAAGGACATACTCTTCCCCTACAACTTCAAGTGAGTGTTAAATAATTAATGTCGATCATATGGACATTTGTTCAATTATTTGCTTACTAGCTAAGCTATCTCTCATATATATATATGTTGACTCTAGTTAATGTCGATCATATTTGTGTATAAAAACATATGGAGCCATCACTGGATATTGATGGTCATCGATATGGCCAATAGTCGGTTGAGCATCTTAGACTCGTTAAGAAAAGAGCAAACAGAGTACCAAGACATGATAGATATTATCCAAGGGTAATTTGGTCTCTCTAGCAACTATATATACCTCGATCTCTTAACTGCAACAATTATTAAAGGCCAAATAATTTTTTTATTTTATTGGGCGCAGTGTTTGGAAAAGTTTCATTGAGGAACACCACATGAAACATTGCAAAGCGCCACTGGATGTATTCGCACACAAAGTAAGTACTAGCTACATTTATATATATAATTCAATTAACACCATGCATGCTTTCAATTCACCGGATCTTTTTTCTCGTAAAAGTGGGTTCTGAGGCAAGAACAGGGGACCAACTACTGCGGATACTATGTTTGCGAGTTCATCATGGCGTACTAAAAAAGAACTCCTGAAGAGATCCTCAAAGTACGTTATATAAATATATTCATATATTCACAATTTCTTTTATTGCTCATATATATAAATAATCACGTGACCAACACACACACACATATATATATATATATATATATATATATATTACTACTTTTTCTTTAACTTTTATTGAAGACTCTATGTTTGAAGGAAAAAGTCATACGACGTGACCAACTGAAAGCAATTCAAGAGACCATAGCAGGATTTCTTAATGACCAGGTCTTAAACCCCACCGGCGAGTTCTACAATGACAAGAACGAAACATGGAAGTCAAACCAGATGGAGTGAATTTGTTATCCCAAGGATATGATAGAATATACAATGCAAGCTTTATTTGTAATATATATATATACATATTATATGTACATAAAATAATGTACAATATATGTATATGCATGTAATATATACGTTAGTTTTATACTTTAGTTTGTATAAAATGTTCGAACATTATAAGCGTGTAGAATACGTATATTATTAGCAGCGTAGAATGCGTATTCGAAAACCTATTTAAAAACCAAAATGAATCATCAATTGAAAATAGAAACAAAAAAAAGAAAACCTTTAGTCCCGGTTGGTAATACCAACCGGGACTAAAGGGCCGGCCCACATAGCCAGGCCGGGAGGCCTCTTTAGCCCCGGTTGGTATTACCAACCGGGACAAGAAACCGGGACTAAAGAAGAGGCCTTTTAATCCTGGATTCGTGCTCCCGGTTGGGAAACCGGGACTGAAGGGGTTTCCCAACTGGGAGTACAGCTTGTTTGTGTACTAGTTGCTTGGACCAGCAAGGGTCGAGCAGCGCAAGGCAGAAGAACATCTTCAGCTTTGGAGGAGGAGGCCTTCCACTGTTCTTTGGTGCTTCCATTTGGATGGAGGCAGAGAGAGCATCGATCGCCTTGTACGCAGCAGACAAAGAGTACCAATGATCCACCTTATCGCCATTGCAAAATCCGGCAATTGAATGGTCTCCACCTTTTCCCACACTAGCAGGTAACCCAGAATATCTTGCACGGTAAAAACGAGAATTAAACATTTTGGACCTCTCGGTGTGCCTATTAGGTGCCAACTTATCCTATTTAATATCTTCCATCCAAGGCCCCTAATAAAATTTCACCCCACAAAGTCGTGTCTATATTAGATGTATCCGTCCGGACAGAAAAGGTTGTAAACTTATAATATAAGGATGTTGATTTACCATCTACTAACTGGATTGTTATTAATTTGTAGATAAGGGATTGATATTGGATCTATCATCATCGTCCATATCAACTAACTTGTTTTTCTTCTTCCCAAGCAGAGTCGTCAATTGGGTGTCATAATGACTGTAGAATTTGTTATCACATAAGCACATCCACGTATACTCGCTAAGTGCTCTCTATAGCGCGTCTGTGAAAACTGACATAGCCCATTTTAGAAACCAGTTAGCTGGTTTCGACAGGATTCAACCAGGGATATGCAAGAGGAACAATGGATTGTGGTTTGCAAGAGGTTAGGACAAAAGGATAAAAAACAAAGGCAAAAGGTATAAAAGAGTAAAATAATAAAACAATAGATTGATTTGGTGCGATTGCATCCCTCAATATCGCTATGGCTCTTTATGTTTATTGGCTGGGCTGGACTTATCCCTTGAAGACTCGAAATTCTTTCAAAATCCATGCAAAATACAATTTGCAGTACTGGCTTTCCTTGAGGTAGATCTTCTCAAAGGCATAATTTACTCATCTGGAGGAACGCAATAACAAAGTCCACTGAGAGGAACGCAATAACAAAGTCCAATTTAAAATTTGAGAGAAAAAAAAATCTCAAAACAGGTCTAGTCAGTTTCAAAAATTGGCTAAGCCGAGTTTCCCAAAATCAACCTGACTTGGCCAATTTTGGGTGCAAAGAAATATACATTAGTTTGGGGTAACCTATCCCGTTTGCTGAAAAAGAGGCCTCAAACAGGAGGTATCAAAATATGTCTCACTGCTACAACTTCATCATCACCGCCGGCTCTTAAGTGCTCATCAGTATCAGTTTTCGCCCTCGTTCGTGAAAGTCAGTTGCAAACCGGCAATGAAAATATGTATTAGTTAGCTGGGCTAGCTACCTTCAATTGGGTGTCATATTGAAGACTATCATGTGCTAGCAACATGAAATTTATGTTTAGAGTACTAGGTCGAGTACCCCTCTGATTTGTACAAACAATTAATTGTTCTTTTGTGACCAAGACAACCACTATATATTGCCTATTACTATTCAAAGCCGGAAAATTAATTGGTCTTGTCTGGTGTCTATAGAGCAGCCAAATATTGGATTTCAATGCATAAGCAAATTCACGTGTCACGTGTGATACGACAACCACTAAAAAGTTTTAGATCTCATCAAGCACTACAACTTTGATATAGGACATTTCTCCATCCAAAGTCATTTGAAAAATTCAAAAATTTGAAACTCAAAATCTAAGACTTAATTTATATATTTGGAATCCTAAATGATCTCAAACAAAAATTTTATCAACTACAAAATTTTGGATCTCGTCGAGCTCTACAATTTTGATATAAATTTTATCTTCATCCAACTTAATTTAAAAAAAATATGAATTTATTTGTGTTGCAGTTATTTTTAAGGATAATTGACTTAGTCAACCACCCTTGAAAATCAATTTTTAGGGACGGTGGACTTAACAAAACTGCCTATAAAAATCACTAATTTTCAGAGGCGGTTGACATAAGCAACCATCCTTGAAAATCATATTTTCAGAGGCGATTTTCTTAACAGAACCGTCACTAAAAATAGAAACATTTCTAAGGACAGTTTTCTTAATGATACCGCCCCTAAAAATTAATTTTTAGTAATGGTTGTATAGCTATAGTGCCTCCGCGAAGGTTAGAAATGGTGTGCTAAGAAAACCGCTTCTTAGAAACGGGAGGCATGTTTAAAAATCATTTATGTACTAGTGATTCAATTGGAATTCCTAATTAATCCTTACGATAACTTGCAAAGAGAGGAGCCTCGTATAAACTTGGTGGACCTCAGTGACAGTGACAATTTACTTGTATATATATAAGCCAGAAAAATAAGGTAATGGGGTTCTACGGTTTAGGTATAGAAGATGCGCGCGTGTGTGTGTTGTGAGTGTAGCGTCAGTGGGCCTTAGGCAAATAGGCATCATCAAAAAGTTTATATTCACGTACATATCTCAAAAAAAAGGAAGAAAATCCACGTCTCCTTTAATATGGGGATGGGATGCATCAGGTGTTTTTTGCGCATGCTTTAATATGGTTTCCTGACCGGCATGAGCATGCAATGTGTGCTGGGGCAGAACCTGAGCTTTGTCATATACGATGGGCCTATATTTGAATCTTCCGAGGCATCCAATTTGAGTACTCGTGTACTTGTTGCCCAGGCTCCAGTGCACTGACTCTAGTCGCCGTGAAGTGAACCAGTTTCTGTTAACTGATTCAAAACATTGAGTGTAATATAAGCAGGCGTGAATTAGCTATATATAGATTATATATCTTTTAGATAAATGGAAATGTTCTAGATTCAAACCTCTTCAAAGAAGAGGCATCAGTCCAATTCAATACAAATGAACTCAGAAACAATAAAATGTCCAACATTATAGACCAATACGAAATCTTAAAGGCCATCCATGGGATGCTAAAAGTTCCATTGCTATGATTTCTAGATGTTGGCATGCCAAAATTAACCATTCGTTATGGCCATCGGTGTGTTGTAACAGAGCCCACAAACGAAGCCAGTATCTCCCCTTGAAAAGTATATGCAAAAAGATTTTGTTTGACCATTATTGAACACAAAATCATTCCTACTCAGACATATTGCCCAGCAAACTGCTGCAGCTCCAAACAATAGCACAAATCTAAAGTTTTGACCAGCTTGCTTAGACCAAGAGTTAAACAGACGATTAATATTCTGAGGGGTTTTGATGCCTAATACAAAATGAACCACGCACCACAAGGCTTTCGCATAATGACACTCAAAGAAAAGGTGTTGGATGGTTTCTGACTTACTACAAAAATTGCATAGTTTACTACCATTCCAGTTCCTTTTAGCTAATTATCCTTTGTGAGAATGACCCCTCTTTTAAAGTACCACATAAATATTTTAATTTTAGAGGTAATTTAAAATGCCAAATTTCTTGTGTAACCTTAACACCGTTATTGACAAGATAACTATACATAGATTGGACTGTGAAAACGCCATCTTTGTGAAGACTCCACATAAAAGGATCCAAACCCTCTAACGGTGCTATTATTGTCCATGGCCTGTTCGCTTGAACTTATTAGCTAGACTCTACAGTATTTTTCTCTTACAACAAAACAGTTTCAGCGTGCTTATCAGCCGGCTTTAATACCAGCCGAACAGGCCAGTGACTGAACTAGATATGTTCTTGCTATATCGGACACCCACAAAATGTAGCAATATATAGAGTATACACTCAGGAAGTTTTACATGAATCCTTTCAAAAAAAAAGGAAGTTTACATGAAAAATCTCACTTCACCAATTTCCTCATCTGATTGGGAAAAGTTGTTAACACTACACAACGGAGAGAGGAGCTGCTAGGTCCCCTGCATCTGCAGGCTGCTTGTTGTCCCACAAATTAACTTGTTCGCCATTTGTGTATACTCTCAATATGTGTTCTCTGTGGGAGAAAGCTCTCCACATACACCATCTGTTTTATAGTCAAAATGTTGCACCAGAGATACTAGAAGAATGTTTGTGAAGATAGAGAGATGCTAAAGCCAGGGCGCGCTGGTAGCAATATAATGCTATATGGGTGAATGGTGAATAATATAACTACCTGGTGGGAGAGAATTTTTTGCTGTTAATATTAGATATAGATATAGATATAGATATACAACATGTTGTCAATAATGTAACTACCTGGTGGACAGGCGAATAGTAAAAAAAAAGAACCTAAAATCTCAGTTTACTTCTTACGCCCCTATATATATAGCTAGCTGCACACCCTACAAAGTGGGTGTACGCGAAATCACACTTGTATATACTTCCTAGTTCAACAGAGACAATAGTTTCCAAAATAGAGATGAAGGTGTTAATGAGCACAAGAATATAGGCATATAGCATGGCAGTGGGAATTGAGTGGCGACCCGGCTACAAAAGCATTCAAGTTAGTGGGGATGGGATGCACCAGGAGTTTTCGATCCAGCACAGATGTAAATGGTAGATCTAAAGAACCAGCAAGGCCTCTGCGGTAGCTTCTTCAATTGGACCTGGACTTCAGTCCAGGCCAAGCTTTCGCTGGCATGGTCGAGGATCGTTTCAAGAGCCCGGTTAGTTCCACCCCCTCCTCCCCCGGTTTTCTCCTTGTTGCAAGCTTTGGCATCAACTCGGTGAGTCTCCTTCTGCAGTCTTGCCTTGGGGGCACTGACAAAGATTTTCATGTTCAACATCTCTCTGGATGGATGTATCACTTCAGTGTCTCTTGCAAAAATGTTGGCTTGATGATTTATAAACTCAAATCTTTTCTCTACAAATCTTTTGCGGTGTTTGTCTTTCTCTGGGGCAATGGTGGCCCAAATTGGGTGGTTAAGGATTTCTCTCTCTAGCAAGGAGAGCAAGAGGCAAAATGGACTTATGTTGGCTGAATGTAACATCCTAAAATTTGATTCTTTTGAAATATAGCTAAAATGATTTAATTCTATATTTTTGTGCTCATGAAAGCATAGGAAAATAATATTTTTTATTAAATTAAAATTTATCATAAGGTAGCAACATGTTCGAGCATACATGCCGTTGCATTTTATTTATTGTGACGAGTGGTCTTGACCAAAGTTCAAAATGATTTCAAAGATTTTTGAAATGTTTTTAAATGGCTTTGAAATAAAAGAAAAATAAAATAAATAGGGAAAAACGCTCCCTCACTCTCTCTCTCGGCCTGCTCTTTCTCCCACCCCGTAGCCCACTCCCCCCATTCCACATGCCCAGAAGCTAGGCCCACTCGCCTTCCCTCTTCCTTCTTGGGCCGAACCAGGCCAAGGCCCACGCAGAAGAGCGCCTCCTCTCTCCCTCGCGTTGGCTCGCTGGCAGCCCGGCCCCACGCCCTATGCCACTGCCACCCTGGGCCCATGCGTCAGTCATCCCCTACCTCCAGTCGACACCGAGTGGGACTGCCCGAGTCGATTTCCACCGTCGTGCGCCGCAATCCATGGGGGTTTTGGCGTGCGTACCACACTGAGGCCCCTATAAAACGTAGCCACGTGCGCCACCTCCCCATCTACCCTTAGCGTAGCGCCGCCGCAAACCCTAGCCGCCGTCGCCACCGGGCTCGCCTCGCTGTTCCGCCGCTCCGCCGTCGTCCAGGACCGCTAGCCGAGCTTCGCTAGGAGGTAAGCAAGCAGATGGTACCACGCTAGCTCTCTCTCTCGTCTTCTGTTACCGTAGTGCCATCACTTTTGTTTCATCGGAGTCCCGATCCACCCGATCGAGCTCACGCACGCCTCTATGCCCTCGCATGTCTTCCCAATCCCCTAATCGAGTCCAAATCGCTCCGCTCTCCCCCCCCCCGTGCTAATCCCGTGGCCGATGATGCCCGGAACGTCGAAATCGATGAACTCCGACAAGGTCCAATCGCCACCGGACCTGGCGCCACCGCCTGGAAGTAACCGCTGACGACCCCATCTCCCTGCTTTCTATCTCGGTCGTCCGATCTGTGATTTACGGCCCATATTAGAAGATACCCCTTCGCCGGCCTTTTTACTAAAGAGACCTCCAGTTTCTAGAATATTCCGCCCGCAGTCCCTGGCCTGAATTCAAAATTTGATTTTATTTATTTTAAATCAAAATTGAGTTCTGTTTATTTACAAAAATGCCACTGCTCTTGTTTTAGCCATAAAATCTCCGTTCTAGCTCCGATTTGATCCGTTCAAGTTGTGTTAGATCCATTCAATTAGTGATCATCCAGGACTTACAGTACAACTGTGAGGGCTATATGGCTCTGGCTTTAGCTCAGTATGAGGACATTTTCTAGCTTGTTAGTGGTTACCTTTATTGATGTAAGAATGGCTTGACAAATCGGGCCCCTTGTGTATAGGCTGCGCGTCATTGTGCCATAGGGAAGGAGGTCTCTACATCCGTTTGCCGAGTGAATCTAATGGCCCTAACTTGTTAGACGAACCTTTAAAAGACTTCATAGTGAACCCTGCCGACCTTCCTTGGTAGCGGGTCAAGAGGCTGATCACCTCGGGCGAAAAGGTAAATCACGACTCACAGTGAAAGTGTACAACCTCTGCAGAGTGTAAAACTGGTATATCAGCCGTGCTCACGATCATGAGCGGCCTTGAAACCCTTATAGAATAGATGATGAACATTGATGATACGGATGATGAAGATGCTCACTAATGATTACTGTTTATGCTATTCGTTATTCATGTTTACCTGATTATGTGTTTATGTGGGCTTGTGCATAAACTTGTTGCCACCCTATTGCTAAAATCATGACTCATTAAAAGCTAATCGCAGTTAACCAGTGTCAGCCTTTTGAGCATCATGAACCCAATGTTATATTTGTTGAGTACGACATTTACTTACGCTTGCTTTATTTTTTCAATTATTTGGATAAAAATCTCGGATGGGTAACAGATGGCTAGAGTTTGAAGAAATTAGGCTTGTGATCAACCAATCAGTTGTCCCTATGAAATTGGAGTCTTCACCCGAAGATCGAAGTTGTTTTTTCGTTGTTTGCTATCTAAGGTTATATTCTTTATACTAAGTACGTTATATATTGAGCATTGTCTATTGATATTACTCTTATTTGTAGCTATATGTGAGATTTGACTTTCTAAGCTCACATATGGTGTATATCTGGTTTGTTCTTAAAACCGGGTACTACACTAAAACTCAAAACACCTCCCCAGACCTCCTGTTAGATCCTTTGTCGATGCCGTCAAAACCATGGCTAACAAACGCAGGGCTCCTTCCTCAAATCCCAATGTTTTCATCATTTGTCTTGTCGAGCCAATTACATGGAAAATTTCTCATAGGATCAAGCCTTTCAGCGTGTTCTTCGCAAGATTCGTTTTTGGATCCCAAAAAGGCACGTTAGTAACAGGATGTATCCCCGCGGATGCTGATCAACGCCCTGCTCAAATTTCAATTTTGAAGTCATCCTCATCTGCCGGCCCAAATCCCTCCCATGTTAAAGGTGCTGCTGTTGGGCCTTTCCGCTCTAGATGCTTGGCCCATGGCCATCTTTGGAAAGAATGCCGAAATTTGATAAGATGCAAGGCCTGTCACAATTATGGGCACAAATCTGCAACCTCCCTTTCCAAAGCCCGTCAGCTCTGCATTTACAGGCCCAATCTAAAATATGCAAACTACCAATTATGGGCACAATTATAGCTTCCTTCATCTACATATGCAAACTACCAAGTGAGTATGAGCTCACATGGCTCATAAATAAAAAAAAATCCACCATTACTCTCAATCTAAAATACCATATTTTTTTTCTATTTCTAAACCATGAAATGAGCCATACCAGCAATGAAATAGGAGAGGATGAAGGTGCTGACCTTTAGAACCCAAGAATGGATGAAGGAATGAAGTCTTCAAAAATCCTGCAAGCATGAACTCCTTCCACGAGCAAGAACAGAGAGAAGCAGAGCTCGAAATGGCTCAAGCTAGGGGAGGAAGAAGGATAAAGTATATAGCCCGGGACCTGTAGCCCCCAATTTATGGTTCAAACCCAGATTACAGGTCGCTTTATAGTCCCGGTTGGAGCCACCAACCAGGATTAAAGATTTAGTCACGGCTAGTATCTCTAACCGGGACTAGAGGATGACCTTTAGTCCTGGTTGGAGCCACCAACCGGGACCAGAGGTCCCCTCCTAGCCGTTAGGCAGGGGACTTTAGTCCTGGGTGGTGGCTCCAAACAGGACTAACACTCTCTTTATTCCTAGGCCTAAATATGCCCAAGACTAAAGCCAAAAACTGAAAGTCTATTCTCTACTAGTGCACAGCCAAGAAATAACAACTACAGGGATGCCTCCCTAACTCCCTACACAATTCCACTTCTTCGCTCCCCAACAGAGGCCCAACTCGCGCGGCCTAGTGAAGAACAAAGGACAAGACCCCCCTACCATAACACACCCACACCACACCCACTCAGCCGCTCACTCACTGCCCACATGTGGCATGACACATGAAAATCCCTAACCCTACTTGCTCTGCAGCGGTGATAGCGGCAGCCAGCCGCCCAACCAGAGCACTGTAGCTCAAGCCACGTGTGGTGTAAGCCACCGGGAGGATGTGCCACACCTGTTGCCACCTCCATCACAGTGTTCTGCTGGCTGCTGAGAAACACCAAGGTGCAACTAGTTGGTTCCCATATGCGATCGACTGGGGTTGTGGCTGCAGTGGAACCTTGGCTGCTAGGAACTTTCGGAGGGCTGCCAACTAATGCCAGTTCTCCCGGCGGCATCACTAATATCTGTGGCTCCATAGACAGTCCTTGCTCCTCCAGCGCCTTCGCAACTAGAGCCTTCACTTAGAGCTCAAGACTAGTCTCCCGGTCTCGGCCATGTTTCTTGTACATGTGCCTGTCCTCTTCGAATCCTTGCTTCCAGGTCGTCCTTTTCTCTAGCCCCCTGGTGCGGCCTGTGTGCTCCTTGTTTCTCAAGCCAAGGCTAAGCTCATCCCTCTCTCTGGAAGGATTGAATGAGCCCTTCTCCTTGTCTTCAGCATATTTCAGTATCCTTGATACCGCCTCTTGGGTCTCTGGCTTATCAAACTTAAGATTACCGCCGGATGATTCTATACTCCTCGCATATATCTAGTTCCTTGAGCGTACCTTCAAATTCGTCACATCGATATTCCCAGCAACTGCGGCCTCTTTGTCCATCTTCCTAAATAGCTCTTCCTTGGCATAGTAGCCACCGGGGCCTAGATGATGGTGGTGTTTGTTCCTCTTCGCCAGCTCGGTGTTACGGGCACTGAGCTCCAATGCCTCCGGTGAAGTCTTCTGAGCCATGACCTCCTCCCATTGACTAGGAGTTATTTTGCCAAACTCGTTGAAGGGAGTTAACCCCTTTTGGATATACTTCGTGTTGAGCTCTGACCTCCAACGTCGGAATGACTCTCCCATCATCCTGATAGCATTTTTTTTACCAATTCGTGCTTACCCTCCAAAAATCTAAAATTGACCTTGAGCTACCTATCCCATAGTGCATTCTTTGTGTTCTCTGGTACCTCTCTCCAGTTAGGGATTGCTGGGTTCAATTTATCTCTTACTAGGGCCCCGATCGCATTACGGAATTGTCCTCTTAATTCCTTTGGCTCAAGGATCTCCCCTGCTGGCCCGACCTCCGTTATCACATAGCATGCCTTATCTGAATATAGATTTCCTTTTCTATCCTCTCGTTTCCTCTTAGGCTTGGTAGTGGTGGTTGTGTCTTGAGTTTGTGGAGCAGAGGCATCGTGAACCGTCTCTCTGGCTGTTGCCTCTACTTCCTTTCCTCTACTCCGTCTTGTCCAGCGAGATGTCACGGATGTCGACGTCGTCTTTTCTGAGTTTTAGGAGGGACCTATATATACGATAGGTCAAAATGTTAGCAGAGGTAACACAGCCAAAGCTTTAGCAAAATTTACAAGCTAAGGCTTTTTCCCTACCTCCTCGTTTGGGTTAAAATCCTTATCCAAATCTTCCTCCGTTGGCCTCCTTCTGGCTTCACGTGGGAAAGGATCCTCGAGACTTTCATCTCCCTCTTCTGAGTCATCATCATCCTCTTCTTCTTCGCCTTCAGCAGCCTCTCCTTCGGGATACGTCATCCCACCATGTCATGAGTGCTTCAGCAGCCAAAGCTTCAGTAGCCTCTCCTTCGGGATGTCTTATCGAAATCCACCTTGCGCTCATCATCCCACCATGTCATGAGTGCGGCTTCTTTAGGGTTTAGGAAGATACGTCTCAAGCGGTCGGTCACTGGCAGGTACCACATTACCAAGGCAGGAATTCTTCTCTGCTTTGCATCGTTGTCTAATAGAGTGTCCTCTGGGGGCTAAGATTCTTGTACCACCTTTTTTGTACCCTTCTTATTCATCTTTTTTCCTGTGGAGGCTTCGTCCCCACCGTAAAGGTCATTGTTCTTGTACCGGCTGGCCCCACACCGGGGACATTTATCCAGTGACTTGAATATTTCACCACGAAAAAGTATACAGTGGTTGGGGCATGCATGGATTTTTTCAACCCCCATTGTCAATGGACTTATGACCTTCTTCGCTTGGTATGTGTTGGCGGGAACTGAGTTTGGTTGTAGCAGCACCCATGACAGGAGATGCAATAGATCATTGAAACTACAGTCTGACCAGCCATACTTAGCCTTTAGGATGAGCATCTCAAGCACAAAACGTAGCAATGTCCAATGTGTCGGACAACCCTTTTCAACACCATACACAGTCTCCTTCGATGCTTTTGTCACCCTTTCCAAATTTTCTAGACGTTTTAGGCTATTTAGTAAAATCTCTGGTCCAAGGGCACGAATCATGTCCTCCAAATCATGTTCATCCCCGACACGTGCTCCACCATCATTATTGGCACCACCATCGTCGTTACCATCCCAACCACCAGCATCACCACCTTGTTCATTGCCAAACTCAAAATCCATTCGTGCATCAAGCTCTACTGAATATTGGGATAGGGATTCTATGGTTTCAACATCGTATTCCTCCTCATCCTCGTCGTTAACAATAACCGTTTCACCATCATGAATCCACACGGTGTAGTTCTCAACAAATCCTCGTATAATCAAATGTGATCTGATGATAGTCACATCTGTCCATGTCATATGGTTCTTGCAATCTTATAGGGACAAATAATTGTATCCTTATTCTCTTTCAATATCGTTGCATGCTTCTTTACGGCTTCAATAAATTTATCCACCTCTTCACGGAAACTTGCTTTGAACCTTAACGAACCATACATCCAAGAGTTCCTATACTCCATCTTTTATAACAACAACAAAACAAACATTAAAGGACTACTTTTTTAGATATATATAAAAATGAATCAAATTAATAATTACTTGAGAATAATTGTATATACTTCAAATATATATGAATATAAATCTAATATAATTACATGAAGCATACAAACACACCATGGTAGAGGAAAATTAATTAATGGCCCATTTATCCATAATTAATTAAAATACATATTTATTGATTACAATAAACAATTTTAAAGACAACAATTAGCAATAATTATACTTTATCCAATATCTTTCATACAAACCTTAGTCCAAATTTACAAAAACGAAATTAATAAAAAAACCAAACCCTAGATCTAGATCTACATGAATAAAACTAACTAATTGTTCACTAAAATCAAGAAACATTGACCAAATAAGGGTATGATCTTGTTCCCCTCCCTAATTTACCCTAGTACATTTGAAACTTGGGTCTAATTTGCTTCATAAGTAGCTCAAGCACCATAGAAGAGAGAGAAAAACAAAACTTTAATTACTCACTAACTAACTATTAAAACTACAAAAAAAAGTGTGGAATAACATTTTCTTACCTTCTACAACCTCTCCACCAAAGGATTTGAGACCAAAACCTTCCCCTCTTAGTAGAGCAAATTTTGGAGGTGCCCAAGGCCTCCCCACCTTTCTTTCACGGGTTGAAGTGAGTGACCCGAGGAGGAAGAAGGTGTTGCAGCTGTTTTATATGTGGGTCATTTATAGGGGCGGCTGGTCATTGAGCCGCCCCTACAAATCAGAGCTATTTAAACAGGGGCCATTTGTAGGGGCGGCTGGTGATTGAGCCGCCCCTACAAATCGGAGCTATTTATACAGGGGCAATTTGTAGGGGTGGCTCAATCACCAGCCGCCCCTACAAATAAAAATGCCCGGGGCGGCTGGTGAGTGATCCGCCCCTACAAATTAGACCCATTTGTAGGGGCGGCTCGTATCACCAGCCGCCCCTACTGTTCCATTTGTAGGGGTGGCTGGTGTCTAGGCACCCGAGCATGGCACTGTAGGGGCGGCTCCATCACCAGCCGCCCCTACAAAAAATTTGACCCGTTGCTAAAAATCATTTTTTACGTAGTGTGAGAAGGCAAAGATTTAATGCCAACAGTTGAACTGCATAGAAGGGTAAAATGAAGATCAGAAAATCAACCTATCATTTACCTTCTTTGCTGCAATCTTTGTGTACATTATTGTCAGGAACTCTTGATGTGGTGTATATATAATAACAATAACAAATATTAGAATTCTAAATCATGCATTATTTCAACCAAGGCCCCAATAATCTTTTGGATGCCATTGCAGTAATTATACAACCGATAGAGACCTAGTGGCATGAAATTGGAAATTTAGAAGTAAGACACATGCATAGCCATGGTTCGCATGTACCTCGGCAGGTTTTTTTCATAATTTCATGATTTAAGGACATACCATTAAGAAATCATGAAGGGTACCTTGAAATATGATCATTGTGTGAGATTGTAATAAACTGTGCTCATGTTCACAGCTTATTTAGACTTAAATATATACATTCATGTCTTACATACCATTAATAAAAGTTTGCACAAATTGCTTAGCCTTTGAAAACACAATTTGATAGCAAAAAAGTTGATCACTAAATACAAAAGAAAAGAACTTACTTTGGTGCCATTAGGAATTAGCTGCTGCAGCGTGCTTAGTCTTTCATTTATCCTCTGGTGACTGGGGAGGCTGCGAATGATTCTGGTGACTAGGGAGGCTGGGGTAGTGGAGTTGGAGCTGCTGCAAAGCCAACAGATCAAGATAATTCATGGGAAGTGCATGCTAAGGTGCCGGACAATTCCACTGATTGGGGAGGCTGGAGTAGTGGAGGTGGAGCGGCTGCAAAGCCAGCAGATCAAGATAATTCATGGGAAGTGCATGCTAATGTGTAGGACAATTCCACTGATTGGGGAGGCTTTGCTTGGAAAGCTGGAGATGGAATTGGAAGACCAAATGCCAAGTCTAATGTAGGATCCAGTTGGGCTGAGAAAGATAAGATGGAGTCTGATGAGTATCTGAAAGTCCGAAAAGAATCAGACACATGGAGTAATCTGCCGCAGAAGACTCGTGGGGTAATCTAGCTACAACACCAGTGGGCAATTCAGATGCTAAGCAATCAGATTCTTGGGATGGCTGGAATGATGTGCCTGCTGAGAACTCACAAGGTACTGCTCACTGGAAAGAGACAGTTGATTCTAGTAACAAGGACTGGAAAGCAGATGGATGGGGTGTCAAATCTAGTAACTTGAGCAGCCAAAGAAACAATCCTGGGAGACCCCCAAGGAGACCGGATGAGAGGAGTCCACCTCCACCAAGACAATGGTTTGAACTAACAATAGAGGAGAAGAACATTCTTCTAGAAGTTGAACCCATAATATTATGTGTGAGAAGTGGAGTAATCTTGAGTGGTTTGTCACATGAATGCAATAATAGAAAGCTAACATGGTAGAATGGGCAAGTTTTCTTATATGAGAAAGATGTCTAAAAAAATCTGTAGACCAAAATAGATGCAGGTACAGTTCAGTAACGGTCTTGTGACAATGGAAATGACTACAGATACATAGCATTTCAGTACAACATAGAATTAAGTAATGTGAAACGCTAACCCAAGATAGATTGAGAATTAAGTAATGTCAAAAGATTAGAGTTTTACCTTATTGGCAAGGATCCCAGTATCACACCACTGCAGTTGAGCGCAGCAGTAGCACTTTCAACCTAGAAACTAAGAAACAAATAGATCTTATTGAGATGGGGTTTTATTTCTTGAAAAAAGAGGAGAAACAACAATTACTCCTATGTTACAACAAAATCACCATCTAAAGGACCCAGCTTTTACAAATATATTAAATTAAGCATTGTCTTCAACAAATAATCAGCACGAGAAGGCTCGAGAAAGTAAGGCAGTGCAAAGGAACATATCAGTTATATACTAGCACAGAGTAGTGATGATATCTCAAAATAATAATATGAAGAAAAAAACAGGTCATGAGCGCTAAACAAAACATGATGACAAGGCGCAGGTATTAACAGTTCTACTAGAGTTAGGACCCACTTATAGTACTCAAAGTCTCAGTCTTAAACAGTCAGCGTAGATTAGCACGCAAAATTACACATTTGAACAACAGACCTTAACTCGGAGGCACTGACCAATCAAATCACTCAAACCAACAACAAGTAAAGCTTTGTTTGAGAAAACAAAGATCCAAATTCATTGTTCTAATGTTCTCCAGTTTTTGCTCAAAAATGATAGGTTGTGAAACTGTTCTCTACCTAATTAATTTGGGTGATGAGAGCTAAGCTCAGTACATAGGAGAAATCCTCTTGCACATCCATTTCCACCTCAATTAATTTGGGTTTCTAAAGCTGAAACACTACCTGTCTAGAAACTAAAATCAGTGATGCAAATTTCTTCTTTGTGAACAGCACAGGAATATTCTAATGCAATGAAACTTACTTGCATGGTTCTCAAGCATATTCTTAGCATTTTAGTATTTGGAGACGATATAATGTGTCCTCACCCATCAAACAATGCTAAAAATAGGAGCGTGCTTTTAATTCTAAAAATAGCACACATGTGACAGGTTAATTAAACATGAACCAGGTTTGAGCAACCGCAGCTCACACACATTGATCTATCGATCCACCCCCCAAATCGAATCCTAAACCGAGCACAAAAACCAAAATAGATTACGTTAGCTAGGGTTTGGATGCTCGGTTTCAAGGGAGAGCAAAGGGGTGGGCACATACCTGGTGGGTGCTCGTCGCTGGCGAATGTCGAAGGCCCGACGAAGACCAGGGTGAGTGCAGATCTGGAGGAGGGAGTCGACGCCGGCTGGAGGAGGGAGGCAGCGCCAGCCGGATGTGGGTGGATGAAGGGGCACCGGTTGGATCTGGTAGGAGAGGGAGGCGCCGCTGGTCGGTCTGGAGGAGGGAGGCGCCGCCATCCGGTCTTGCACGGGCAGCCACCACCGTCTTCCGAGGGAAGGGATGGGAGGAGTTGTAGTGGAGGAGGCGGTGGTGGCCTCACCGGTGGAGGAGGGGGTGGCCGCCGCGACGGTGAAAGAGAGGATGGGGAGGCAGATCTGGGGGCGGCGGGCGGCGAAGCTCCTTGGTGCGGCAGGAGGCAGATCTGGGGGCGGAGGCGCCGCCATCCGGCCTTGCACGGGCAGCCACCGCCGTCTTCCGAGGGAAGGGAGAGGAGGAGTTGTAGTGGAGGAGGGGGTGGCCGCCGCGATGGTGGAAGAGAGGAGGGGGTGGCCGCTGCGAGACCTAGGAGCGACGGGAGTGCGGGTGTGGTCTCGGGCGGGTGCGGGCGGCGCGTTTGGGATAGGGATGGGCGGCCGCGTTTGGAGATAGGTTTAGGGTTTTTTTTGCGTGTATATAGTTTTTCCGTGAGTTTTGAAAAGACCGACAGAATAATGTCAATTTTTCTGTGTGTATTGACATGCTGTGGGTTTTTGAATATTTCTGTCGGGATTTTTGAAACGCACAGAAAAATTACGAATTTTTTTGTGTGTATAGAGAAAAACGCACAGAAAAATTCATCACCCATAGAAGTATTCGAGTTTCCAGTACTGCCTGCCAACTCGGCGAGTAGTACACACTCCTTGCCGCTTCATGATTTGCATTGTTTCTATGATTTTTTTGGCTTAATATATGCCATTCTTTTTGGTTTGGTGTTTGCTTCATTGGTTAGATATATATATAGATAGTGGCTTGTGCATCTGACTTTTTGTAGCCACCAGAGATCGTGCGATGTTCGGACTGGAAAGTAGCGGTTTGACACGACGATCTCCTACACGGAACGGAAGTTCCACACGGCAAAAGAAAAAAGGATATGTGACTCCTGAGCTGGACACGGAAGAAAAGACAAGTAATACGGCCAAGGTAATTGGAACCGGAGCTGGTACATGGAGACACCATGACCTAAAGGCAATCTTGAACGTGCATGCTTGGGAAACCAACATGACACGACGTGCAATCCGAGATGGTTTGTGACTCCGAGCTTAGGTTTGAAGCAGCCTCAGAGGCCACGGATGATAATATTCAAACAAGAATCAGAGGTCTATTTGGATTAGGATTCTTAGCTATCCAGGCCAGCCCATTGTATTCCTCACATGGACCAGATCGATCCACGATAGGATGGATCATGTGGCTTGCTTGCTTGTCAGATCCGACGGTTATAAGTTAACTACATATTCGAATCGTAAATCAAACAATAACCATACAAAGACATGAAAAAAAACAAATGCCCCCCCCCCCCCCCCCCCCCCCCGCCCCCCCCTTGTTTGGATCCTGAAAGCGCTTCTGCTCGGGTTTATATCGAAGCAAGCACTACCAAGTGAGCTCATGCAAAAGTGCTTCAGAGGCGTGCAGATTAGAGATGTGCGTATGCTAAGCATGTCTATGATTAGTTGTCACCTTTGGCCAATGGTCGAAACTTACCACAGAGACATGTCAATGAGGTGCAACTCTGATGATAAGGGATCTTACTAGAGATATCTTTCAACAAAATATAATTGTGACATAAGAAACTCGGACTCAAAAAAATGAAATCATCAACCTAATAAATGAATTCACTAGTGAAGTTCGAACTCCTCCCATCCCCACGTACGGGGTCTTGCTACGGTACTCTCTTATTACTTTGTAGGAACTAATAGCTCAAACAAATCACAACCGTTGATTTTTAATATTTATAAAACAATTAAATAATTAAAAACCCAGAAAAATAAAAAAGAATCTTGGAGAAAATCTCTGAAATTACGGCATTGACGCCAAATATCATTTAGCCTCCAGTAATCTCGTGCATGATGGCAGCAGCACTTCCCCCACACTTGACATGCAGGTTACGTTGTTGGGGGAGCCAATATTCATATTGGCCAACTCCCCCTAGAAGAAGCTCAATAGGGGTTAGTGTAGTGGCTTGTCAATTTCACCCCCACTGAGGGGTCACATGTAAATCGCCGTTGCCAATATATAATGCCAAGAGTATGAGAGCAGGGAGGCTCTCCCATCCGACACTTGTTGATAAACCCTAGCCGCCTCTCTCTTCTCTCCTCTCCGAAACCCATTCGGGAACCGTTTTCCCAACATTGGCGCCCACCGTACTCGGCACGCGAAATTTTTCGGAGAGCTGGAAGTTGGTACCTTTGTCAACAGACCTTCTCCGTCCAGGCCTTCATCAACAGACCTTCTCCGGCCAGCCTTCGTCAATAGACCTTCTACGGCCGGGCCTTCGTCGGGAGACCTTCTCCGGCCGGGCCTTCGTCAATAGACCTTCTCTAGCTGGGCCTTCATCAATGGACCTTCTCCGGCCAGTCTTCGTCAATGGACCTCCAGGCTTCGTCAACAGACCTTCTCCGGCCAGGCCTTCGTCGGCAAACCTTCTCCGATCGGGCCTTCATCGATACCTTCTCCGGTCAGGCTTTGTTGGGAGACCTTCTCCTGCCGGGCCTTCATCAACAGACCTTCTCCGGTCGGGCCTTCATCAACAGACCTTCTCCGGCCAGCCTTCGTCAACGAACCTTCTCCGGCCAGCCTTCGTCAACAGACCTTCTCCGGCCAGACCTTCTCCGGCCGGTCCTTCATCACTAGACCTTCTCCGGCCAGGCCTTCGTCAAGAGACCTTCTCCGGTCGAGCCTTCGTCGGCGGACCTTCTCCAACCAACCTTCATCGGGAGACCGTGTCTGGATCGGCCTTCATCAAAAGAACTTCGGCCTAGCCTTCGTTAACAGACCTTCGCTGAACAGTCTTTGTCAACAAACCTTCTCTGGCCGGGCCTTCGTCAGCGGACCTTCTCCAGCCAGCCTTCGTCGGGAGACCTTCTCCAGCCGGGCGCCGAGACCTTCTTCGGCTGGGCCTTCATCGGTAGACTTTCTCCTACCAGGCGTTCGTTGGCGGACCTCCTCCCGCCGGCCTTCTCCGGAAGGCCTTCTCGTCTCGCCGGCCTTCACCGGGGTGCCGTCTCCGAGAGAGCTTCTCCCGCCGGCCTTCTCCTGATGATCTTCTCCCGCCGGCCTTCTCTGGGAGACCTTCTCCTGCCTGCATTCACTGAGGTGCCTTCTCCCGCTAGAAAGTCTTCTCTTGCAGGAACACGTCACCTGGCTAAGTATCCTCGTGCAGGAACCAAACTAGAACAAGTGAGTTTTTCTCATCGGTCTAGAAATTCTCAACAACTTATTGTGCCGAATGATATTTTGCTCTTATGATTTACTTCGTCATAATTTTGATCTAAACTTCGTCTCTCAAAACAAATTTCTAAAATTAACCTCGCATGCAACTTGTCACCATTGTGACCAAGCAAGTTGTTGTGGCCTTCACCACATCAAAAGGATGGCCTGAATGGCTATACATGCTTGGCCCTAACTGGCTAACTTAAAACGCCTTTTATTATTATTATTATTATTATTATTATTATTATTATTATTATTATTATTATTATTATTATTATTATTATTATTTATTTTCTACATCTCTATTCCGTTACTAACATGCAGATCACTATCACTGTAAGTATCTCTTATCTTCCCAAGCTAAACCCCCATATAGTATATTTTCTTCGTTATATGCATGTTTTCATCTTCTCAAGCCAAATCAGTCAGTACTCTCCATCAACCAGCGGTTCTCACTAAGTGTTTAGCCGTCGTCACACATCTATCCAACGGCTCTTAAGTTCGCATCAGTTAGTCAGCGGCTTTCATGAAATACTCAACCTCCGTTAGATACTTTAGTGATCCTCTATTAGTCAGTGGTTTCCATCAGCTAGCGGCTTTTATTATTCAACATCATTCGTCAGTTATTGGCTTTCAATAGTCAGCGGTCTTGGATAGTCAACAACCTTCGGCAGTCATTACCATTAGTCAGTTATTGGCTTTTGTCAGCCAGTGGACTTAGTCAGTTATTGATCTTCAAACGGTCAGTGGCCTTCATCGTCAGCAAGCTTCATCTATAATTGATTATCAGCACTCATCAGCCTTCATTAGTGGCGTTCATCAGTCAACGACCTTCGTCTATCACTGGATATCATAAGCCAGCAGCCTCTGTCACTCAGTGTCCTTCATCAATTAATCAATGATCATCAGAAAACAGCCTTCGTCAGTTATTGGTCTTCATCATTGTCGACGAAATATGGTCGGCAGTCTACCTAGGGGTATGCCCAAGGTAGTAGATTATCGGCAGACAGATGCGCAAGCCCCAAACAAGACGGTGACGCAAGACAAACATGAGGTTTTATCCAGGTTCGGCCGCCAAGAAGGCGTAATACCTACGTCCTGCATCTGATTTTTATTGATGTATGTCAATGAGAGATGTTTTTTAGAGGGGTCCCCTGCCCGCCTTATATAGTCCGGGGGGCAGGGTTACAGATCTGGAAACTAATCCTAGTCAGTTACAATTGCCATATGTGGCCGGATAAGGATTCCTATTCTAACCGACCAGGATCCTGCTTGGTCGCCAAATCCGTCTTGATTCCTTGTGCGGGACTCCGATCAGGTTAACTGGGCCGCACGTCACCTTTCGGGTGGACTGAACCCATCGATCCGGGCCAGCCCAAGCTTAGCCGTAAGGGTATAGGGGTTAATACCCCCACAGCTAGTCCCCGAGCATCATGTATTATGCTGCGACACGCTATTTTAACCTTCTCCGACAAACGAGGCTTGAATCCTTGACGCCTCCGACCACCGTCATCACCAGAGAAGTAGGTTGTCCGAAGAATGTATGGTGCTCTTTAAGAAAAAAGAAAAAGATTTCTATCCTGAGAAGTGTGCCCACTTGTATTTCTGATAAGAAATGTAAGTGGTCTTGAAGCATAACGTCCTTGAAGATCAGAAGCGTAGGGGTCGGAAAACAAACACATTCACCGCAAGGTGAAGTGTGCCCACTTAGTCCCCGAGCCTGGCAGTAGGTGACTTAGGCATGTGGTGCCAGGGTCTAAAAAGAATTCCCAGTTAAATTGAGAACCCAATCGTCGTACAGGCGATACGAAATGCACCAACAGGTGCATCGTACCGATGTAGTCCCCGAGCTTGCTGGAAGGCGAGGTATGAGCCTTGTAGCAAGGTCTAAAGAAATGTCTCTTAACTGTATGTAAGTATAAATCACATGTAGCCAAGGAGAACCATTATTCAAGCAGTGGTCGGTGCAGTCCCCGAGCATATTAATAATCCTTATAATAATTCAGAGCACAGGGGTCGATTTAAACAAACACATTCACCGCAAGGTGAAGTGTGCCCACTTAGTCCCCGAGCTTGCTGGAAGGCGAAGTATAAGCCTTGTAGCAAGGTCTAAATAAATGTCTCTCAACTGTATGTGAGTACAAATCACATGTAGCTGAGGAGAGCAAAACTATAAGAAGTGGTCGGGAGAGTCCCCGAGCACGGCGGTGGTCATAGTAGTTCCCGGGCACGGCCGTGGTCGGAGCAGTCCCCGAGCACAAAAGTGGTCTGGAAAGTATCCAAGCACAGTAGTGGTCTGGGCAAATCCACGATCACTTGCGCTGCTTGTATTATTATTTGGTGTACTTATTTTTCTATTCTTTGCCAAGTCCAGTCTGACACGTCTGGTCAAAAAAGTAAATAGGTGTAGTACGTCATTCTGTCTTTTTTTTTTTGCAAACAGTCGGTTGACACCTGTATTGAGGTGTGTCAGTGTGGGCCCTCTTACACCATCAACGAAGAGGCGCGTACACTATTAACGAAGGAGCGCGTTTATTGGCGCAGATTTCGAGGTTGTGTGAACAACCGTCTGCGGCGCGTGCGCACGACTCCCAATATTCTCGGGCGGACGAAACGATGGTGCTCTTTGTTTTATATAATGTAGATCTGGTAAGTTACTCACACCGTTCCCCATTGCCATCCGCCGCCACAACCTTATTCTTCCTCCTGCCGAAACCCTATTCCCCCAAAAATCATCGCCAATCCCCTCGGTCTCCCGCATCCACCCACTTAGTAAGGACGAACTAATGGTGAAGAGAGACGCCCAGAAGAAAGGCGGGGTCATGGCGAAGGAATGGTGGAAGTCGCGGAGCAATGAGCAGACCATCGAAGACCTCGTCGCCATGGGAGTGCTCCACAACAAGGCACTTGCGGGATGGCGTGCACCGGAAGGAGAAAGCTTCCTCGATCCACAGCCAGGTGAGATTGTGGTCTTTGAAGACTTCTTCAAACGGGGTTTTGGGATTCCAGTGCACCCTTTCCTTCAGGGTCTCTGCTTGTACTACGAGATTGGGATTTGCAATCTGCATCCCAACTTGATTCTTCTTGTCTCTACCTTCATCCATCTCTGCGAGGCTTATGGTGGCTTCCAGCCCCATTTCGACCTCTTTCGCCACCTGTTCTGTCTTCGGAAGAAAGGAAGCGGTGGCTCGAAGATCGCCGGAGGCGTCTACCTGAACCTGCATGACGGCATGAAGGCTCAATACCTGCACTGCCCCTGGAACACCTCATTGGACGAGTGGTACAAGAAATGGTTCTACATCCGTGAAGAGCCGAACACCATCACTCTGTGCGATGTGGGGCTGATTCCAGAGAAGAAAAGTAGCTGGTCGGAGAAGCCCGAAAACTTGGAGCAGATCACCGAACTGCTCGGCATGATCCCGTGGGGAAGGCTTGATGGCCCGAGCGTGGTCAGTAACTTCATCAGCCGAAGAATTCAACCCTGCCAGAAAAGGATTCATCCTGGCTTCGAGTACCAAGGAGGCGCTGATCCAACGAGGACCAGGAAGGAGCCGCTCGACAAGATGGAGATCAAGGCCAGGATTGGAGAGCTGTTCAACCTGGCCGATCCCAATTATGTTGCACTGAACGCCATCGAGCACGCCTTCAAGCTGGCTCGTCCTCCCCCAAAGGTAAATGACGCCTCCTTTTAACTATAGAGTCATGTTGTATCAAGAAAATAACTGTCTTTTCCTTCATTTTGTGTCTCAGTGTAATGGCCGTGACCGAGCAGAAGTGTTCGTGTCGCCTCCCCCTGGTGTAGAATGGCCGCAAGCTACCGGCCCAGCCGCCCAGACCAGCGCCAGGACCGACGACGTTCACTGGGTGGTTCTCGAGACCGTAGAGGACGCCTCGACCAGAGCCGCTGGCAAGCGTTCGGCTGCCAGCAAACGACGTCAAGCCATCTTCCCCCTGTCGGATGACGAGGCAGAGGATGCGGACATCTTTCGGCTCGTCCCCCGAAAGAGGAGAAGGCAGGTGGGACCGTCGGAGCAGGGTGGCTCCTCTGGGCCAGCAGTGGTCACAGCACCGACCACTGCGACACAGAGGAGAGATGAAGGAAACATGCCACATCATACTCCGACGCCCGTACCGGAGGTTGAACAAGTCCCGGTGGAAACTGCCGAGCAAGCGGAGCAGGGGCGGTCGAGGAGACGTTCCTTCGCCACATCCTTCCGCAAGTCAAAACTGTAAGTATCTATATTTTTTATGTAAGCTTTGCATTTTGCATTGGATGCTACTGTCTTCTGAATTTGTCTCTGAATTCATCAGATCGGCTTCCACCGAAAGCCCCGACCAGCTAACTGGGTGCGGAACGTCCTCACCAACAACAGCAGGACAAACAGCTCAGCAACCAGCCGTGGAGGAGCCCATGGCAGGGACTCCGCCTGAGCCTCAGCAGGCGGACGACCAGACGCTAGTCCCCGAGCAGCTGGTCGGGAAGACAACCGAGTAGAATACAAGTGCTCCAAGCACGAAACCTGCTGAGGCGGATACCACGACGCCAAGGAAGCTGGATGTAGCCGAGGGGCAGCAGCCAGAAGTTGCCCAGAACATGGTTGCCGACGCGACGGCCCGTGGGAAAGCCCTGGTGGTCGTGGAGTCTGAGAACTCCAGACCAGTGCCGCCTCCCGAACAGGAGGCTGAAGAGGAAGAAGTGGAAGAAGTCCTAGGCTGTCCCCAAGATAGACGACAACATATATATGTGTCGCGCTATCGGAACAACGAATGGGTCATGCACGAGGAAATCCCAGAGGTCGAAGAGACCTTAAGAGTCGAACGGGCGACCAAGCGTCTGGTGATGGAAGTCCAGGTATATTTGGCTTAAGTCCTTTGACCCTGTTTTGTAGTCGAACTGTCTGACATAGCTTGTCTGAATGCAGGACTTGATGAAAACTGCCAGATATCGAAAAAGGTGCTTCGACCAGATAGAAGGAATCACGACGACCAATAAGGAGCTAACGGCTGAAGTGGAACGCCTACGGCACCAACTTGAAGCCGCCGACCAGGAGAGGACAGTCTGAGAAGCATAGAACCAAAACCTAGTCGGCCAGCTCAAAAACAAAGAACAGGAGAAAACAGGTAAGTGTTCACCGTATCATAACAAGTGCGGGACTTGTGTTATTTTGTTCTTGACAGTAATAGCTGTAATGTAGGTTTAGAAGCTGAAGTGACCCGCCTCCAGGGGGAGAACAGCCGTGCGCTTGCAGAATGTGGTCGCCTGAAGGAGGACAACGAGAAACTGGCACGCCGCCAGTCGGAACTCCAAGACCACACTAACAGAATGAAGGACGACCTGAAAAGTAAGCACTCCAGACCACCTTTCTCATTCAATTGCCCACGTTGCCTTGTCGTGTCATCACGTTTGATGTCTTGTACTATTTTCAGTTTTGAAAGTCAATGCCAAGAGGCACCTTGAGGCCGTGATTAAGGAGCGTGACGACTGGAAAGCACAATGCCTTAAGGCCACCGAGGAGCGGGACACGTGGAGCAAGCGGTGCCAAGAAATGGCAACTGGCATTGTGCCCGTCCTCGATCTTATCGACCCAGCGCTCACAGAGGAAGAGCTAAGGGCGCCTCAGCTCGGACTGGTCGAGAGATGCAAGCAAGCATGGGGATGGTTCCAAGACTTCGTGAAGGAGGCGGGTGAGTACACGGGTGCTCATGTGCTAAGCATGGTGCGTGCTCACTACCCCCTGATCGATCTCAAACGCTTGGAGGCTGGGTACCCGAAGGAGATAGACCTAGACAAGGCCGAAGAGCTTCGGACGGCCCAGCTGGACTTGTCGTCAAAGATAATTGGCGATATTAACCTGTGCGGAGGTGGGACAGCACCTGTGCAGGGTATGCCATCGACAAGCCAACTGGAAATGCCACCAGCTGCAAGCCAACCAACGAAGCCTGCGGTCTCGACCAGCCAGGCACCGGCGGGGCCATCCCCTTCAGCTTGACTAGCTCTAGAGTCCCCGAGACTCGAGTAGGGTATTAGAGGCGGCGAGCAGTAAATGCCATGCGCCCCGACCAGCCAATGTAATAGGCTTAGAGCTGTAGAAGGAGGACATAGTTGTGTTATTGTAAACTTGAGCCTTTTCAGGCAAGCTTGTAATAACGTAACTGTATATCATTATAAGCTTGTTTGTTTTATACAAAACGCACTTTAAGCTTGAAATTTTTTGTTGGTGTAACTAAGTGGGAACGTGTTAACGTTCTGTTTAGTTGTACCGTTTTGCTCGACACGTCATCCTGAAAAGTTTGTGCGGCCCTAGTCTGGCATGTGGTCGGAGTATGAGGTACTATGACCTGTGCACACGTGGACGCAGACAAGTCAAACCAGGGGGGACCTGCCGATCACCCGCAACGTAGAAAGCGGATCCCGTGCACGTGTTGGGAGGAACCGGAGACAGGGCCTGCTCCGAAAACCGTAGAAGGAGTGGTGGTCGGCTTGTACTGGCTTAAGTTAGAATAACCATAAAATTCGGAGTGACACATTAGAGTGGTCGGAGAAATCATAGTTGCTTTAGTAAAGTAAATCGAAAATACAAGTGGAGTACATATCTCAGTAGTTAAGCATAGAAGCGTCTAAGCTTGTCGATGTGCCATGAGTTCGGTACGTCCATGCCGTCTAGATGAGCTAACCTGTAAGACGTTGGACGTGTGACTTCCTTGATCATGAAGGGTCCCTCCCATGGGGTTGCGAGTTTGTGGACACCGGCCTGGTTCGTCTTCCACTTCAGGACTAGGTCCCCGACCATGAAGAAACGCTCTTTAATGGTCTTGTTGTAGTACCTGCGCAAAACAGCAAGGTATTTGGCCGTGCGTACGCAAGAATCAAGCCTTTTCTCTTCTGCGCTGTTAACTTCTAGCTCCCGTACTTCGTTGACCTTGCCTTCGTCGAAGTTTTCTACCCGTGCTGATCTGAAAGCTATATCTGGTGGGAGGACTGCCTCAGCGCCGTAAACCATAAAGTATGGTGAGACGCCGGTGTTACGACTGGGCTGAGTTCGGAGGCCCCAGACAACGGCTGGTAACTCCTTGAGCCATCTTCCAGGAGCTTTATCGTTTTCTCTGTACATCCTCTTCTTCAATGCGTCCAAGATCATGCCATTTGCCCGCTCGACTTGTCCGTTAGCCCTAGGATGCGCCACCGAGACGTATTTTACAACTATGCTCCTTTCATCGCAGAAGTCCCAAAAAGCGTTCTCGGTGAACTGAGTTCCCAGATCAGTAATGATGCTGTTGGGCACGCTGAAACGGTGGATGACCTGGTCGAGGAATGTGACAGCTTTCTCTGAAGATGCCTGTACCAGAGGCATGTATTCTATCCACTTAGAAAACTTATCAATTAACACGAAGACGCATGTAAATTTCCTAGGAGCTGGTTTGAAAGGCCCGATCATGTCCAGTCCCCAGCATGCGAAGGGCCAAGAGGCTGGAATCGTCTGGATCTCATGTGCTGGTACATGGATTCTCTTGGAGAAGAACTGACAACCCTCGCAGCGGCGGACTAGCTTCTCTGCGTCGGCCACTGCTGACGGCCAATAGAAACCTGCTCGGAAAGCCTTACCGACCAGTGTTCTTGAGGCCGCGTGGTTGCCGTAGGAGCCAGAGTGGATTTGGTCTAGGAGATGCTCGCCCTCCTCCTGGGTTATACACTTCATCAAGATTTCCTCCTTAGCGTTTTTGCGCCATAACTTGCCATCGACGAGCAGATACTGCTTACTACGACGCATCAGGCGCTCATTTTCTGTTCGATCGACATAACCGCTACCATCTGTCAAGTACTTGATGAAAGGCGTTCTCCAGTCCGGCTCATGAGTGGTCAGAAGCGGCTCGGTTGTGGTCGGCGCCGGAAC
The DNA here is from genome assembly GCF_019320115.1 of Miscanthus floridulus. Taxonomy (NCBI): domain Eukaryota; kingdom Viridiplantae; phylum Streptophyta; class Magnoliopsida; order Poales; family Poaceae; genus Miscanthus; species Miscanthus floridulus. The sequence continues at coordinate 38,210,916 of NC_089582.1, forward strand.
CGTAGCCACTAATTGCTGGTCTAAAACTTTGTCGGTTGTTGAATCTTCGTCTTCAATGGAAGGCGTGAGCAGGTCTTGGACGAATACGCCATGTGGGATTTTGGCTCGGGATGATCCTAACTTTGACAACGCATCTGCTGCCTGGTTCTTGTCCCGGACCACATGTATGTACTCGATGCCATAGAACCTGCCTTCCAGCTTTCTTATCAATTTGCAATATGCGTCCATCTTTTCACTGGTCGTGTCCCAGTCTTTGTTGAGTTGGTTGATGACCAGAGCCGAATCTCCGTAGACATAGAGACGTTTAACTCCAAGCTCAACCGCAATGCGTAGACCATGCAGGCATGCTTCATACTCGGCGGCATTATTAGATGCTGGGAAATAAATCCTGAGGACGTACCGGAGCTGCTCCTTGGATGGTGATACGAAAAGAACTCCTGCTCCCGCACCGTCAATGTTGAGGGAACCGTCGAAGTACATCGTCCAATATTCGTCAGATCCCGGAGAGGCAGGCGTGCTAAAGTCTGTCCACTCGACGATGAAATCGACGAGTGCCTGAGACTTGATTGTAGTACGGCTTGCAAATTCCAAGGAAAAGGGGCATAGCTCCATTGCCCATTTGACGATACGCCCGTTCGCATCCTTATTGCGAATGATGTCCCCCAAAGGATACTCGGTCATGACCACCACATGATATCCGTCGAAGTAATGTCTTAACTTTCGGGATGTTATCAGTATGGCGTAGAGCAGTTTCTAAATCTGTGGGTACCTGGTCTTGGATTCGTTGAGTACCTCACTAATGAAATAAATTGGCCGCTGTACCTTGTAGGCGTGGCCCGGCTCATCGCGCTCGACCACCATTGTAGTGGAAACCACCCGATCGGTTGCCGCAATGTAAAGTAGGAGAGTTTCGTCTTCTCTGGGAGCAGTAAGTACCAGAGGTGACGTGAGGTATTGTTTCAGCTGCGTGAAGGCAGCGTTTGCCTCCTCCGACCACTCAAACTTCTCGGACGATTTGAGCAGTTTGAAGAACGGTAGTCCTTTTTCTCCTAATCTTGATATGAAACGGCTTAGAGCAGCCATGCAGCCGGTGAGCTTCTGGACATCCTTCACCTTTTTTGGGGGCTTCATGTCTAAGATAGCTTTGACTTTCTCCGGGTTAGGGCGTATGCCGTCGTAACTGACGACGTTGCCGAGCAATATGCCAGAAGGGACACCAAAGATGCACTTCTTTGGGTTTAATTTCCATTGGAACGTATTAAGGGCTGCGAAGGTGCGTTCTAGATTGTCAACAAGGGTATGTGCTTCCTTGGTTTTGACAACTACATCGTCGACGTAAGCCTCGACGAGGCCGTCTTTTATCTCGTCATTGAGGCAGGCCTGTATAGCGCGTTGGTAGGTAGCACCGGCGTTTTTGAGCCCGAACGACATAGTCGTGTAGCAGTAGGCGCCAAAAGGCGTGATGAAAGATGTCTTGATCTGGTCGTCCTTTTTGAGAGCGATTTGGTGATAACCAGAGTAGCAATCGAGAAAGGAAAGCAGCTCGCAACCGGCGGTTGAATCTACGACCTCGTCTATGCGAGGTAATCCAAAGGGGTCCTTAGGGCAGTGTTTGTTGAGATCAGTGTAATCAATGCACATTCTCCATTCATTATTCTTTTTGCGTACAAGAACCGGGTTGGCTAACCATTCCGGATGATACACTTCTTTGATAAATCCGGCTGCCAAAAGCCGTGTAACTTCTACCCTAATCGCCTCCTTTTTGTCGCGAGCGAACCGTCGTAGCTTCTGCTTGATTGGTTTGGCTTTGCTGTTGACATTTAAGGAGTGCTCAATCAAGTCCCGAGGTACGCCGGGCATGTCGGAAGGTTTCCATGCAAACACATCCATGTTGCCCCTCAAGAACCTGACGAGCGCGTCTTCCTATTTGGGATCCAGGTCGGCCCCGATGAGGGCCGTTTTGCTGGGATCACCCTCGACCAGCTGGATCGTCTTGTGCTCCTTGGATCTGATGTTCTTGCGTGGAGCCTTGAGCTCTGGGATCTCCAAGTGGTCGGCCAGGGTCTTCTTAGCGTCGAGCATGGTCTCGGCCATGCGAATAGAGAGGTCGTGGGCCTCTGCTATTTTGAAGCTATCGTCCTCACAGGTATAAGCTGCGTATACGTTGCCCCTGAGGGTTAAAACTCCTTTCTCAGTAGGCATCTTGAGCACCAGATACCTGTAATGAGGTATGGCCATGAACTTTGTGAGCGACGGTCGACCAAGGATAGCATGGTAGGTGCCATCGAAATCAGCGACCACGAAGTTGACGTAGTCGGTGCGGAAGTGGTCCGGAGTCCCAAACTGCACAGGTAGCGTGATCTGCCCGAGAGGTGTGGAGCTCTGTCCGGGGAGAACGCCCCAGAACTGTGCCTCGTACGGCTTCAGGTCCGCCTGGGCTATTTTCAGAGCGGGCAGGCTGTTCTTGAACAGTATATCAATGGAGCTGCCGCCATCGATCAGTACCCTGTCGAATTGAACCTTGTTGATACAAGGATCGAGGACCAGGGGAAAACGCCCTGGCTCGGGTATGGCGGCCCATTGGTCCTTCCTGCTGAAGCAGATTTCATGGTGAGACCACGGAGGAAGCCGCGGATCGGTGAGAAGGTTGTCGGTCTTTGCCACGTTCAAGCAAGCGCGGGCGAGCAGCTTGCGTTCTCGTTTGGTCTCAATGGACACCTTGCCGCCGATGATGGTGTGCACGCGATCAGTCGGCTTGACGTATTTATGACGAGGATCTGCATCGTCGTCGTCGTTGTCCTCGTTGCGCTATTCCCCCGTGTCGTTAGGCTTGTCGGACGTATCCGGAGCCTGTTGACGCGTGTAGATAGTCTTGAGGACGCGGCAATTCTCCATGGTGTGGTTCGACTTGGGATGGAGCTGGCAGGGTCCCTTCAATGCTTTGGCGTAGTCGTCCTCGTAGTTTCGACGTCCGCTGCCCTTTTTCACGGTATTGACCTCGCCGTCGTCTTCCCGAGCGCGCTTGCTTCTGTAATCGTCACGGCGGTTGTGCCGCTGATTACGTTGATCACGGTGGTCGTGGGAGTCGTTGCGCTGGTTGCGGTGGTCAAAATTGTCGTTCCGACCACGATTGCTGCGGTAATCGTCGCGGTGTGGAGGGTGGTCGGAGCGTGGAACCCTTGCTGCTTCTTCAACGATTATCTTTTTAGCGTCGTCAGCGTCCGCGTATTTCTTAGCGGTGGCCAAAAGCGCTGTGACTGATTCGGGTCTCTTCTGGAGGAGCTTGTCTCTTAGGGCGTCGTGGAAGCGGAGGCCGGTGACGAAAGCCTCGATTGCTTCGTTGTCGGAGATTGATGGGACCTTGATGCGCATCTCCGAGAAACGCCGAACGTACTCGCGCAGTGGTTCATCCTTCCGATCTCGGATCCGCTGCAGATCGTACTTGTTGCCGGGTTGTTCACAAGTAGCGATGAAATTGTCGATGAAGGCCTGCCTGAGCTCTTGCCAAGAGTCAAAATAGTTCGTTGGCAAGCTAACCAGCCATTGGTGACCTGCATGACCAACCGCGACTGGGAAGTAGTTAGACATGACGTGCTCGTCGGCCATGGCTGAGCGGCACGCAGTTTCGTAGAGCATGACCCATAATTCAGGGTTTTCCTTGCCGTCGTACTTCTGAAGCTTCTCGAGCTTGAAATTCTTGGGCCATATGACTTGGCGCAGGTGTGGAGTGAACTGCTTCAGACCCGGCAGACCGTGGGCGGTGTCATACTCCATACGGCGATAGCTTTCATGGGATGCACGATCGTCGGCTCTCTGGTTGATGCGAGCACGCAGATCACGTCCGCCGAGGTAATGGCGGAGATCGTTATTGCCATCGCGGTGATCCCGATTGCCATCTGGATTAGCCCTGCGACCGTGGTTATCACGGCGATTGTCGCGGTTATCTCGGCGGTTGTCGCCTCGAACGTCGTGGCGGTTATCCTCCCGACGGCGGTTGTCGTCCCGACCACCATCATGACCACCGTTTCCGCCTTGATGGTTGTCTGATGGGTCGTTATTGCGCGAGCCACGTTGGTTGAGTGGCTGTGAGCGACTCGAGTATTGGCGGCTGTGGCTTGATTCGACAGAAACGGATGGAGCCCGGGCTTGATTCATCTCTGCGGTTTGAGCCATAGCAGCTGTCAGATAAGCTTGTATGTCATCACGGACTGCTTGGGTCTCGGGAGTGTTGGGCAACCGCTGCATTATCGCCATGGCGACGGCTACGTTGGCGCTTGGGGTCTTGAAGACCTGTTTGTCCCCCACCCTATCGAAAGCATTGTTGAGGTCACGAGGTCGGAGCCTTATGCGTCGTGCCTCCTGGTCTGCTTCAGCTTCGATTTGCCGGCGATTAAACCGGTCAATATTGCGTGCTTCGCGTGCAGTCTTTTCTTGTTCTGTTTCGCCAACTGCTGGCGGCTCGTCGTTGCTAACAACATGGATCAAATCCCCTCGTCTTGGCGGGAAAGACGGAAATTGGGGGAAACCCGGGGCGTGGTCTGGTAGATCCAGATCGTATTTAACGCCTTCATCTTCGTGACGCTGAAGCTCGGTGTGGACAGATGCGTTGGATGCGACGCCGGATGAGGAGCTGGAGTCACCCTCTCGGACTGTGTGGACGGATCCTTCTTGATAATCTTCAATCCGGACCATGTTTACGATGTTGCATGGCTTTGGCCGAGATCGGTGGATAGGACATAGGTCCGAGCGGCGTCGTAGGTTGTACGTGTAGCTGGAGGCAGCGTTTCGCAGGCCGTAGGGCTGGACCTGGTGGTTCTCCGTCGGGGCTTCGTACTCGCAGAGTCGGAGACCCGTCGCGAAGGCTGGCTGGCGACGAGCGGAGCGCCCCTCAGGAGTAGATACGACCACAAGATCTGTTCCAAGCCGTGCAGGACGACTGGCCCGAGCTGGTCGGATAGATCTGTTGTGGGGAGCTGTTACCTGCTCATTAGGTTGGCTTTGAATCGTACTTACTAGAGCTAGGGTTTCAGCGAGTTTGATGCCGACCCGATCGATGGAGTTGTGCAGGTTGGTGTCGTCGATCTGCTTTCCTCTATAGCGGGGAAGCGGATGACGGGTTGTCGGCGTGGCTGTGGGCGTGGTCAGAGCCAGATGTACCATGGTCGAAGCCAGATCCATCATGGTCGGAGCCGTGTTCGTCGTGGTCGGAGCCGTGTTCACCGTGGTCGAAGCCGTGTTCACCGTGGTCGGAGCCGTGTTCACCGTGGTCGGAGCCGTAGCCGATGCAGGTGAAGTAGTCGTCAGCGTGGGTTGAATCCACGCCTCCTCCACGGTCATGGCGATGGAGACACCAGGGCCGGTGGTCCAAGTGATCTGGCCGACGGTGAACGTGAGGCCGTTGGGCGTAGCCATGGAGCCGGAGATGATGACCATCTTGTTTGCTTGGAGAGCAGTACGCACACCCCCTACCTGGCGCGCCACTGTCGACGAAATATGGTCGGCAGTCTACCTAGGGGTATGCCCAAGGTAGTAGATTATCGGCAGACAGATGCGCAAGCCCCAAACAAGACGGTGACGCAAGACAAACACGAGGTTTTATCCAGGTTCGGCCGCCAAGAAGGCGTAATACCTACGTCCTGCGTCTGATTTTTATTGCTGTATGTCAATGAGAGATGTTTTTTAGAGGGGTCCCCTGCCCGCCTTATATAGTCCGGGGGGCAGGGTTACAGATCTGGAAACTAATCCTAGTCAGTTACAATTGCCATATGTGGCTGGATAAGGATTCCTATTCTAACCGACCAGGATCCTGCTTGGTCGCCAAATCCGTCTTGATTCCTTGTGCGGGACTCCGATCAGGTTAACTGGGCCGCACGTCACCTTTCGGGTGGACTGAACCCATCGATCCGGGCCAGCCCAAGCTTAGCCGTAAGGGTATAGGGGTTAATACCCCCACAATCATCTGTCAGTGGACTTCATCTATCATTGGTTCTCGACAGCCTTCGTCACTTATTGCCCTTCGCTAGTGAACAACCTTCATTAGTCATTGGCCTTTGTCAGTCAACAACCTTCGTTAGACAGTTGCCTACATCAGTCATTGGCCCTCATCTATAATTGGCTATCATCAGTCAGCAGTCTTCGTTAGTCAGCGGCCTTCGACAGTAAGCGGCCTTCATCAGTCATGGTCTTCATCAGTCAGTAGACTAGATCAATAATTGGCTATCATCAGTGAGCAGCCTTCGCCAGTTACTGGCCAGTGGCCTTCATCAGTTGATGGCCTTCGTCAGTCAGTTTGTTTTCAGCGGTCAACAACCTTTGTCAGTCGACGACATTCGTCAATCAGCAGCCTTAGTCAGTCATTGGCCTTCGTTAATCAGCGGTCTTCACTAGTCAGCGGCCTTCATCAATGATCGACCTTCGGCGGCCACCAAACCTTTGAACTCTTTAACGCTAACACTTTTTCTTTTTCTTGCAGGTTGTATCGTTCAATCCTTCTTTTTTATGTTTTTATAATATGAATCATCCCAATATTATTTGAGCTATCCTTCGCAGGGAACTAATCCTTTTTACATTCAATACTACAAGTCATATCCATTCATGTGCAGGTTCTTAAATGACAGCCTTCGCTAACCATGCGTAATTATGTCCCTCATTCAAGGGCATCATTCTTGGTGTACAGAGCATAGCGTTTGCTCATGCTCAACCATCATTTTTGCAGGACGCATGATATGTTTACCCCTTCCAATATTTTCATGCAAATACATTCATTCTACCATCACGTACATACATAAATTACATAAATGCATTGCATTGCATGGCCCGTGCCACCTGGAAGAAGTCCCAAAAATACACGGGCACTAGGACTCTATGCATCAAAATCATAAAGAAGTCTCGAAGCTACATAGGCACCAGGTCATGAGAGGGCTTTCATGCTACCCCCACGTATCAAATAATTGACTAACCATCTTTTGCAACAAGTAAAAAGCTAGTGTTTTTTTGAGTGTCGAAAGACTTGCAAGCAAGTCGATGTTCGATGAAGCTATAATGCCTAACCTAAGTCCCAAAAAAATAAAGGAGACCAACTTAGGTGCATTTTCAGGCGACTTCTCTAGCCTTCGGCACGCGGTGTTGGCGTCTACATCGGCATTGCCTTCTTCAACACCTTCGCATGAGGGGCTTCGCCACCATCTTCGGTGACTTCACCAACATCGCCTCTGCTAAAACAACTTTTTAGGAGGGCTTTCGTCAAACAACTTTGCAGGAGGGCCTTTGGCAAAACCATGATGACTCGCCTCCACCAACATGTTGGCACGAGGTGGCTTCACTGACACCTTCGGTGTCTACACCAGCATTGCCTCCGCCAAACACCTTTTATAGGAGGGCCTTCGCAAACATCTTCGGCGAACCACAATGACATGCCTCCACCAACTCTTTGGCAGGTAGGGCTTCACCAACATCTTCAACGAACTTTGATGACACACCTTCATCAACCACTTTGGCAAGAGGGGCTTTGCCATCATCTTCACCCACTACAACAACTCGAGAGCCTCCGTTGACACCTTTGACATCAACACTACAATGACTTGCCTACATCACCATGTTCAAAGGGCCACATCAACTCCTTCGACACCAAGTTCTACCACACCTTTGTCGGTGTCTACATCGGCAACCTAGGTCTGAACATCTACTTTGACTAGTACGACTACGTCGACCACACCAAGCGTGGCGGAGGATTCAGTCACGAGCACCGACCAAGAAGGGCTAGGGGATCACATCGAAAGGGCCAGCCACTCTAGGGTGCAAAGTCTTTTTTTCCCGCCGCACGTGAGCGAAGATTGGTGGCCTCATAGCAACCTTCGACCACAACTACTTTGACTACATTGACTACTCCAACCATGACAGCTACATCCATTTCTGAAGAGAAGACACATCATCAAGTGAAGCATATCATGTGATTATCCGCTTGGCCATAATATTATATTCTTTGCATATAATATAATAGTTTGTGTAGTTTAGCATGTTTAGGTGCGCACATGTTTTAGTCACGTTTAGCATGGTCTTGGTCGAGTCCGACCTGTGTCAAGGTGTCCTACGCATGTGTGCATATAAAGTGCTGCTAGTTAGCCATGTATCAGTCAGATTGGATTTTTATAGTGGAGTTATTCCTCCACTGCTTGAGAAACCCTAAGGGTTTATTGTTCTGGATCCCTGCGTGGATTTGTGTTGATATGTGATCGCAAAATTGATTTCTCTTGAGTTGGTTCCCGACGGAATCCCCTCTCTGGATTGTGTCCTATTTGGTGCATGGGCTGGAGAACATTGTTGTTGTTCGGATTGCATCTACTCCAAGTATTGTAAGACCAACCTTGTATTATCTATCTAGTATTGATGCTGCTTGTGTTGGATCACATTACGCCAGATTTGGACATCACTGCCGACCTCATCACTGCCGGATTTGTGACAACCAGCAGTGATGTACCTTCACTGCCGGTTATGGGCTTGAAAATGAAAAAATGATTGGGGCTAGACTAAAACCGATAGTGAAGGACCACATCACTACCGGTTTGTGGCTTGAACCGGTAGTGTTTTGGTGGCCACTCATCACTGCCGGTTTAAGCCAAGAGCCGATAGTGATTTGGATCTATCACTGTTGGTTCTAGCTAACAACCGACGGTGATAAGCCTACAACACGAAAAGCCTACAGCCGTCCTCTTCTTCCTCCTCTCTTCCATCACGAGAACAGAGGCACGCATTTGGGCCCTTCCCTCCATTGTTGCGTCTGCTCTTCACCATGAAGCTAGGGCTTGGATTTTGAAGAATGGCTTCATCTTTTTGCTTTAAGGTTAGTAACAAACATCCACTCCTTTGATTTTGTTGCTTAATTAGCTTTGTTTTGATGGCTACATTGCTTGATTCTTATTCTAGTTCTTTCTCCATTCTAGAGAGCACTTTTCCAATTGGACATTTGTGCATGGCTCAAATTGTGGTGAATCCATCATCCAAAAGGTTGGTGTCTATGAACACATTTAAATTCCTAGCTAATTATTCCATGGTGGTCAAGATCATCATTGTTAGTATGTGATGCTATAATTAGTTCTTAGAAGTAGAGTAGAATAGATGTTCTTCATTATTGTGCAATAATTATTTTTACTACGATTTTCAATTTATAGGGCCGGGGCTACCAATTTCAATTTTCCAATAATTAGTATACAATAATGTTTTCCAAAAATGGTACTTTCGAGCTACAATTGTTGTTCATGAAGCTTGATTTCTTATTAATTCTTTGTAATTACTGTCTCAGTATTTTTTTGTGCAGAGATGGATCAAGAGTAGATGCATCTATCCCGAATGGACAAGCGGTACATGCATGGCATCAGCCAGTTTATCACCGATGCCAAAGCACATGCCGGGAATGGGAACCCTATCTTCTGCCCATGCAAAGATTGCAAGAATCAAAGGAACTTTCATCAAATTGAGTCTATACGATCGCACTTGATTACTAGGGGGTTCATGCCAAACTATACAATATGGACTATGAATGGTGAGGTTGTTGTGAATGTTCTGCTGGAAAATGATGATGATGTGGACATGCTTGACGTAGCCATCCACGATGCTGACGAGGAACCCGGTGTCAATACGGAACCTATGTCCACAGTTAATAATGTGTTTAGGAACATGCTAGCTGACGACACCGAGGATAAAGATGGCATTTCTCAGCTGCTACGTAATCTAGAGACCGGATGTCTTAGTGAAAGACAGCTGAGAAAGCTAGAGAAAATGAGACAAGATGGCAAAACACCATTGTATAGGAATTGTCCAATGAGCAAACTAGAAGCCGACATCATGCTGTTCTAGTTCAAATCGACAAATGGATTGAGTGATAAAGGCTTCGATCAGTTGTTAGGTATAATAAGAAAAATTCTCCCAGAAAAAAAATGAGTTGCTAGAAAAGACATACTTGGCCAAGCAAATGATCTACAACATCAGCCTCCAGGTTGAAAAAATCCACACGTGTTCCAATAATTGCATATTGTACAGTGGAGAAAACTACAAAGACTTGGACAAGTGCCCCAAGTGTGAAGCTCCATGGTACAAGGACGGGCCGTCAGATGAGGGTACCAAGACCATAGGAGGTCCTATAATGGTCCTTTGGTATTTCCCTATAGCTCCCCGGGTGCATAGGCTATTTGCATGTGCAAAGTCAGCTAAGCTGTTGCACTGGCATGGTGAAGAGCGTAACAAAGATACAATGATGAGGCACCCCACCGATGGGCATGACTAGAGGACTGTCAGTACTATGTTCTATAAGGACATCGATGGAGAGGTAAGACACCTTTGGTTTGCTTTGAGCACAGATGGGATGAATCCTTTTGACCAGGTTAGAAGCAAACATAGCACCTGGGCAGTGATGCTTTGTATATACAACCTTCCACCTTGGGTCTATATGAAGCGGTCGTACATCCAGATGCCACTACTGATCCAAGGGCCAAGACAACCTAGGAAAGACATCGATGTGTTTCTAGAACCATTGATCGATGAACTAGTGGAGATGTTTGAAAAGGGTGTGCCAGATGTTTGGGACGAGTACAAAAAGGAACATGTCACGATCAATGGAGTACTTATTGCTACAATCACCGACCTACCAAGTCGAGGTTCGTTGTCTGGAGAGAAGACAAAAAGCTATACTGGATGTGTCAAGTGCTTGTATGACACTAATGCGGTAAATCTACCAAATAACTCAAAGATAGTTTATATGGGACACCATAGGTTCCTACCTAAGGATCACCCTTACCACAGGAACAGAAAAGAATTCAACGGTATGATTGAGAAACGCTTAGCTCCAAAATATTAACATGGGCCTACGATACTTTGAGAACTCAACAAATTGGAGTTTGTCCTTGGTAAGGGGGACAATGCAGTAGCAGCGCCTGATGGGAGCGTTTCGAAGAAAAAATCAATTTTTGGGAAACTACCTTACTGACCATTTCTGAGTGTACACCACTGTCTTGATCCCATGCACATCACTAAAAATGTGTGCGCTAACACTCTTAACACCTTGATGGACACCAGGGGGACACCGAAAGATTCACTAGCCACACACTTGGACATGCAACACTTGGGAATCAGGAAGGAGCTGCATCCCATGGAGCTAGAGAATGGTCAATTCAAAGTTTTGGTTGTGTCATGGACATTGAAGAAGGAAGAAAAGCATGTGCTTATTTCTTTCTTCAATGAACTCAAAGTCCTGATGGGCTACTGTGCGAACCCTAAGAGGCTAGTGAACATGAGAGAACTCAAGTTCAACTATGGCCCTATGAAGGCCCTTGACTATCATGTCATTATGACTCAGCTGCTCCATGTTGTCCGGCGTGGTATCCTCCCCCCAAAGGTCCGCGCCCCAATCATAAAGCTTTGCTCGTTCTTCAATACGATCTCAAAAAAGGTCATTGATGTGTCCACGCTAGAGCAGCTACAGTGGGACATAGCCAAAACTCTTGTTAGGCTTGATATGCATTTCCCGCCGACTTACTTTGATATCTCATTGCATATGCTCATTCATCTTGTTGACCAAATTAGAGCCCTTGGCCCAATGTACCTGCATAAGATGTTTCCTTTCGAAAGATTGATGAAAGTTTTTAGGAGGTATGTTAGGAACAGATTTACACCAGAAGGGGGCATGGTTGAAGGATGGTCAATGGAGGAGGCCATTGAGTTCTGCACATATTATCTGGACATCAAAAGGGTCAGAGTTCTAGAATCTCGTCATGAGGGAAGACTACGTGGCAAAGGAACAATCGGGGAGAAATCTGTTATAGTAGACGACCCTATTTCTTTCAGACAGGCATAGTTTGTTGTTCTCTAGCAAGCCGAGGGTGTGTTGCCATACATTGACAAGCATAGGCAATCACTGCAAACTCTGTATCCGAGCAGGCCATAGGCTTGGTTGGATAAAAAAAACATAAGGTGGAATTTGTCAACTGGTTGCGACGTCGCTTGCTTGGAATAAAGTTGGGTAATCAACTGGATGCCTTAGCTAAGGGACCTTTGAGTACATATCTTAAGTACCAAGGGTATGAGATCAATGGATTCATATTTTACACAAAAGAGCAAGATGGAAAGAGCATATACCAAAATTGTGGTGTTCGTTTTGATGCTCACGACGAAAACGGCAACGTGTAGGTGACATACTATGGTTTCAAAGCGGAGATATGGGAGCTAGCCTACGGTCTATTGAAGGTAGCTCTTTTTTGCTGCCAGTGGGTCCGGCTTGAGGAAATCAACGCTGATAGAGAAGGGTTCACTATCGTTGATCTCAATAAGACCGCATACAGAGACGACTCTTCGTCCTTGGAAGAGATGTTATGCAAGTCTTCTATGCAAGGGACAACAAGACAAAAGAAAAGGCTAAAAGTAGTCCTAGAAGGAAAAAGGAAGATTGTCGGTGTCGATGGAGTGACGGACGAAGAAGACTACAGGGGCTATCAGGAAATGCCTCCATTCGGGGTGAACGTACCCCTACCTATCCTTCAAGAGGGTGACGAATTTGCTTACGTACGGCTTGATCACAATGAGGCCCTTATTGTTGATGCACCTAAAGATCGTAAGATTATTGTTAACTATGTAATCGTTATGCAGACGTTGTATCAGTAATTCGCACTGAATATCTAATTTATATTTTATGCGCATCTCTATAATTTAATTATTCACTATGTAATCAAATATTGAGATGATGTTCACAAACACTATTATTTGACAATCATAGAAAATTAATTAATTATCATAGAATTAAATAATCAAGACACAAATTTTTGTGTTATTTTAGAATATAAACTAACTGCACTATTTCTATTAATAAATAAATAAAGAAAAGCAAACTAACCAAACTCCCTATCCTAGCTCAGCGGTTAAGGCCGTGCACTCTGTACTCTGAGACCCGCCCTCGAATCCCAGGTAAGCCAAATTTTTTTGATTTTGCATTTATTATTTTGTAGTGCATTAAGACAGGATAAAAGAAAAAAAATAAAACCAATCTAACCAAACTCCCTATCCTAGCTCAGCGGTTAAGGCCGCGCACTCTCGACCCCGCGACCCATGCTCGAATCTCAGGCGGGCCAAACTTTTTTGATTTTTCATTTATTTATTATATAGTAGTAGTGCGTTACGACAGGATAAAAGAAAAAGAACAACTAATTCTAATGTAATCCCTATTCTAGCATAGTGGTTAAGGCTCCAAACTAAGAACCTCCAGACCTGGGTTCGAATCCTAGGCTCAGGAATTTTTTTTATATTTTTTATAAAAAAGGCTGTGATGGCAGGCAGCCTAGCTGCTGGGTGTCGACATTGCTGCAATGGCGGCAGGGCCCTTCACTACCGGTTTTGGTTTCAAAACCGGCAGTGATAGCTTCTTTCATAGTCGATTGCTCGAACCGACACAGAAGGCCCATTTCACTGTCGGTTTTTAAACTAAAACCGACAGTGATGTCTAGATGCTCCTCACATGCCAATAGTGCTATCACTGACCACAACAGTAGGAACACTGCTCCCACCTACCCCGACAACTTTAGTTAAGAAACAAAAATGTACCACGACTGCTAGCCCCTATAAAATGGCCCTCGGCCAGGAGCTAGCCTCTCCATGCATGTTGGTTTCAGCCAGACCTTATCAGCCATGATATAGTGTTTTTCTCTCACAACAAACCACATATACCGTTATGCTTCGTAGTCCACCAAAATGGTGCACACAAGATGTACTAGAAGAATGCTACTGAAGATAGAGCAACGCCGAAGATTGGAGATGCCACGAGGTTCACAGAGTCATCCGCTGCGGTGCGCATCTAGAAAAAGGCCATGTACAAACAAGGTGGATTCATCGATGCCACCTTGTCATCTCCAACCGGTATAGCTCATAGACCACCTCGGTGCTGCTTTTTAACCCTAGTTGGTGCTAGAAGAATGCTACATAGGTGGTTACATTATAATGTGTTGATACACATTGATTGTAACATTGACCTGTACGCAAATATGTCTTTGTTATCGTATATGGAATTTTAGTGTAAGGTCTTTGTTATCATATATGTAATTTATTTCTAATATTTTTGTTATTTTTTGGTGTATTTCATTACTCTCGAAATAAATATATCGTTGTTGTTAAAACTTTCCCACTGTACTATCTAGATAAATATATCATTTACATATATGCACCTTCACTATCGGTTCTACTTACAAACTGGCAGTGATATTAACTTTCACTGTCGGTTTCTTTTCATTCTACATTTATATATATTCTTATTCCTTGCATTGGATCTATATTTAATTATGTTGCCACATTTTACTTGAAAGAATTTTTTGTGCATATATTTTATGTTCATATTTTTTGTATTTTATCAATCAGGTGGTATGGACAACGGAGCTCCCCCACCACAAGAACCATGTTTCCACCCTGGCGATGAGCCATTCGCTCCTAATGTGGCCATTCCACGGTTCCCTGTTCCAGCTATTGTATGAAATATTTTCCATCATCTTTTGTTTTTTTATGCTAACAAATAAGTGTAATTAGTTTAATATCATTATTGCATACATATATTTTGTAGACTATATCCCTAATAGATTGGCTGCGAACAACAGTTAGCTGGTTCTTTATCTCGAACATCGTCGAGAACACGGCATCTTATGCAAGTGGTTGGCTATGGACGTGTGAACTCAGTTTTTCCATCCCTTTGAGGGGTGCAAATCATCAAAACCATATCCATGAGATGGGAAGACAGAGCCCGGACGTGATAAGTGCCCAATTCAGTGTCGTGCGCATCTATTTAGAGGCACTTCGACGTGTTTGCTATGATGTGCCTAATTTCTCTCACTTCAAGGCACTTGCTTTGAATGCTGCTGATATCCCCGTCCTACAAGCAAGCGAATGGTTTTTGAGCTACAACCGTGCGGATGTGGTAAAATGGTCACTTATACCTGAGTCATAGTTATTTGTTTATTATTGTAATAACAGTCTTTAATTTTTTTCTTTTTCTCTGCATGCATATTGCGCTGTAGGACCTTACCTATGTTGCATGTGGCTTGTGGGCCGTTCTAGACCAAGCTATGAAGCAACTCGGGTATGATTGGGACTTCTGCAATGAAAACCTCGGCAACTCACTATAGAAGGACACCAGTACTGCATAAGGATTACTAACAGGGGCAATGGTCGTTTAGTAGGATACATCTATGGCCGACTATTCTTTTGGTATTGTGAGGCACGAGAGAGTGCACTCATACGGGCATTGACCTTCATTGATACAAGCGGATACATAATTCGTGACATCAATTACCATATATGGCTACAGTGGCATGCTAGTGTGCATGGCCCAATCGATCCCGCAGTGATTCTGATAGTAATTAATGTTTATTTAGCTAGGTTTTTAAGGTCGTAGTTTAATTCGGTTATAATTTTAATTTGTATGACTTTGTGTGTTTAATTATTGTCATGCATGTAATTCGTGTAAGATTTGTTGGGCAACTAGAAATATACATTCTGGTGTCGTATTGGTCTCAAAATTATTCTCAGGCTTACATGTGACACAGGTGAAGGAAACATCAAGTTTGGGATTTTCTGGAGATGGTTTGCTACTTTCTGAGGTTTAATTGAATTTCCGCGCGATGACACCAATTAATTATAGGTTGAACTGAGTCTACCCACGAAAAGATCCAGAATGGTGCCAAACTTTTACATAGGCTCAAATATGCTCTAGGGATAAGAATTTTGTGGAGGTCGATGAAAAAATCTATTGGGTCCAAGATGTAATTCACGCTCTTTTGTCTCATTCAGCATAGAGAAAAATATATTAATAAAAAAATGATCAGAAAAATCTCAGATCTGTTTGGGGCCTTAATTTGGGTATACATGCTTGCCAAAAAAATTTCAAGCCATTTCGACATCGGCGGAGTATACATTCTTCACAGAGGTACATGAGCTCTTTCATCGAACCATGACTATACACATAGGTTATCAAGGTTTCTATGGTTCATACACATTCTGGTGTCGTATTGGTCTCAAACTTTTTCTTAGGCTTGCACGTGCCATGTGTGAAGGAAACACCTAGTTTGGGATTTTCCAGAGATGGTTTGCTACTTTCTGAGGTTTAATTCAATTTCCGCGCGATGACACCGTTTAATTATAGGTTGAACTGAGTCTACCCACGAAAAGATCTAGAATGGTGCCAAACTTTTACATAGGCTCTAATGTGTCCTAGAGATAAGAATTTTATGGAGATCGATGAAAAAATCTATTAGGTTCAAGATGAAATTCACCCTCTTTTGTCTCATTCAGCACACAGAAAAATAAAAAAATAAAAAAACTAATTAGAAAAACCTAAGATCCTGTGTGGGGTCTTAATTTGGGTTTACATGCTTGCTAAAATTTTTTAAGCCATTTCGACATAGGAATACATATGCTTCTATTTATTCAGTATATAAAAGAAATTTTTAATATATATATAAACATCACTGCCGGTTTTAAAAAATCGGTAGTGATGAGACAAAACCGACAGTGATGCTAGTTATCACTGTCGGTTTATTTTGAAATCTGATAGTGATATATAAAAAATTAAAAAAAATTGTGCCAGCCCTCGGGTTCGAGCTCGGGTCTCGGGCTGTAGAGTTCTAAGACTTAACCGTTGTGCTAGTAGAGGATGTGTGCTAAGACTAATTTATTTTTTCTTTTTAACCTTTAGATCGCTTAATAAATTATAAAATTAAACCAAAAAATTGTGCCACCTAGCATTCGAACACGGGTGTCGGGGGCTAAGCTGCGGGGTCTTAACCGTTGAGCCAGTCAGAGGTATTCGAAAGAAATAGAAAAGTTATCCTACTTAACCCATAACTGCTACACACACCACTACCGGTTTGATGGCTTCCTTAGAGGTTGTAAGCCTTATTTGGCAGTAAATAGCATTTTTTGAATGAGACATCCTAGTTTGCATCGTGGTGCCCTAGCTAAGCTGGAGTAGCCTCGCTCGAGCTAGGCTCTGTGGCAAAGCAGATGGAGCCTATATCCCACGACCTAGATTTGATTACCATTTTTGCATCATCCGAGACAGACCGAGCTGGAGATGTAGTCATCCAACAAGCGCAGCTTCTCACTGCAGTGGCTAGGTTAAGCAACCAAACACACACACATGCATGCTATGATCTTCTTTGTGTGATGTACTATATGGATCATGTGTTGGTAGCTTAATTAGACCCATTTTCATTGCAAAACTAGAGGTCCTCTGCTTGCTCACTGTAGCTTCATTAAATTGGTGGCGACGATGGATGATGATGTATATATTCCACACTCTCACCATGTAGGAATAGGATAGGATGAGAGTTACAGCTAGCACTGTGCCATATATGTGCACATGTCACATGTGTGTGTAAGTATGTAGACAACCTAACGATCACACGTATAGCTAGGCTCGTACTAAATGTATAGGACGAGTACGTCTTATATATGTAGGCTGCTGCTGTTCCCATCAAGGTTTGGATTAAGGGCGACGAAGGATGCATCACACTCACCCAGCGGAACATTCTGCCCTCATTTCCAAAAGACTAGACACACGTACATCGATGTAGTAGTACTAGTGTTGAGAGGGGGAGAGAGAATTAAATATGTTCCTTGTAACAAAAAGAAAAAAGGATAAACATATCCATGTCCCTAAATTAAAGAAAACATATGCTAATAGATAATTGAGCAGAGCAAGGCACAACAGCGATGATAATGGAAGGAAAACTGCCAGTGCAAAAAAATTGGGCCGCCTGGGATTCGAACATGGGTCTCGGGGGCTAAGCTACGGGGTCTTAACCATTGAGCCAGTCGGAGGTATTCGAAAGAAATAGAAAAGTTATCCTACTTAACCCCTAACTGCTACACCCACATCACTGTCGGTTTGATGATTGGGCCGGCAGAGATGTTTCCTCATCACTGACGGTTTAGACTTACAACCAGCAGTGATGAATCATTTCCCAAAGCTATTTAATAATTTATAAAATTGAACCAAAAAATTTGGGCCGCCTGGGACACGAACACGGGTCTCGAGGGCTAAGTTGTGGGGTCTTAACCGTTGAGCTAGTCGGAGGAGTTCGAAAGGAAGGGAAAAGATATACTACTTAACCCCTAACTGATACACCCTCATCACTACCGATTTTAGGAATGGTCTAGCAGTAATGTATCCTCATCACTGTCGGTTTATGAATAGAACCGACAGTGATGAACCGACATTGGTATATAGCAAGGAGCGGGTAGAAATTTTCCAAATTCATTTGAACCCCGCACCAACCCTTCCCTCCACGCCGACGGGTACCACCATTCCCCGCGCAGGCGTCCACCACCCCCCGCACCGTCATTCCTAGCCCCACGCTCCTCTTCTTCGACGCCGACGCTAGAGCACTGCCCCATGCCGGAGCACCACACCATTCGTGCCCTCATTCCTCGTCCACGACGTCGGCCGTGGCCCTCCTCCTCCAAACCTGGACTCCCACCGCCGAGGCCTTCAGGAGCGTGTGGACAGCTGCTTTCCCACCACCCACGGTGAGTGTGTGGCTCACTGTTGTCTTTGTGTTCAATGAAAGGCCCCACGGTTTGGAGTTTTTGTAGCTCAACCTGGTTTCCCACAACAGTTGGCGACCGTCAACCTTATCTCTCTCAGTGATTGCTCAAGCTCGAGTTGAATTTGTTAATGAAAATGGTTATACTGAGCACATGTCCATTGTTAAAATATGTTTGTTATATAAATCTGAGCACATGTCCATGCCAATGACGATTGATTATATTATGAGGATTTCTCTATACCAAGCACATGTCTATGCTTACGATGGTTGTTTTTAATCTGACCATTGATCCATTGTCAATGTTGTCTTCTTACTTCTTAGCACTGTCCATTTCCTATGATGTTAGTGCCGATGATAACTATATTTAATCTGAGTGTTTTCTCTCGTATATGATGGCACTTAGACTAAGGTTATGATGACTTAATATATTCATTGGACTGAGGCTATGGTCATGTGCAATGATGATATAATCATAAGTTGTAGTAACTATTACTGAGGCTACAGACATGTGTGTTATGGTCATGTGTTGTTATCTTTTTGGTTATTTTTTAAGTTTCCTTTTATAAATTATTTTGTTCCCCTCTATTTTTTAATCTGCAGCAAAGGCTTTAAGCCTGCTTGTACAAAGAACTGCATTTGGGAAGCTGAGCTCAACCTGTACATTGTTTAACAATGTACATTACTAAAAAAGGTCTATATCTAGAAATGATGTTGCTGAATTTCATTTGTAAGAAAAATAATCGCTATAGGTAGAGTGTCAATTGATTTTGATGGAATGTATAGCATGCTTAAAAAAGGCATCTATAGATGTTTGTTCAGAAAAAAAGTTAAAAACAACTTTTTAAATTGGTCTATATTAACAGACTAACGTAATAAAACCATGGTGGAAAGCTGCAGACCTATATCTGGAACATTGCCAACATAGTTGTAACATTTGTATTTTGTATCCTTTGTTTGTCTATGCAATGGTTGTGTACAACAACAACAACAACAACAACAACAACAACAACAAAGCTTATAAGTCCCAAACAAGTTGGGTAGGCTAGAGTTGAAACCTAGCAGAAGCAATCAATGTTCAGGCACATGAATAGCTGTTTTTCAAACACTCCTATCTATGCAATGGTTGTGTATTATTCATAAATATATTAAATTTTATAAGAATACATCATGTTTGAATGACAACCTAATTTACTTAAATGTATAGGCAACCATGGCATGGTATGTAGTGCATGTTGGTCACATGCCTAGGATTTATCGAACCTGGGAAGATTGTTATGCTCAAGTCAATCGCTACCCTGGTAATTTGCACAAAAAATACAACACAGAAGCTGAAGCTTTGAGGGCCTACTATAGTCATTCGGCCTACCTTGCAAACCATGGGCATCTGCTGGCACTGGAGATTGAAGAGAAGACACCTGCCGGAGATGTGAAGATTAGGAGAATTGCTCCTTGGCCTTGGAAAGATGTCATGCTTTTATTCATGGCTATGGTCATTGCTTTTCTTATTTGGAAGTTGATGTAGGCTTAGATTCGTAGAATAGTAGGTGGACTTTGTTGTATGTGGTCAATCAAATAATGAATTTGTTCTAGGTGAACATATGCCATTATTTGACTTTGTTGTATGTGGGCTTATTATTAGACTTTGCATTAAACATATTATATATATATATATAATATGAACATATGCTATTAGTAGTTGTCCGCAGCCAAAACTAACCACGGTCATGTCATAGCCATGACTCGTCGTCGCCTGTTACCCCGTCGCCGAAGAACAGATCGGCAATAAGAAGCGACTGATATCGCTAGGATGGGAGAGCTGCATGATCCGACAAACGGTGACTGTGTCAATTAGGGCGGTGAGAACGAGCAGCCATGGACCCCGTCTGGCCTGCTTGATCTAGGTC
The DNA here is from genome assembly GCF_019320115.1 of Miscanthus floridulus. NCBI lineage: Eukaryota > Viridiplantae > Streptophyta > Magnoliopsida > Poales > Poaceae > Miscanthus > Miscanthus floridulus. The sequence goes on from NC_089582.1 coordinate 38,231,389, forward strand.
AAAATGACCAGGTAACTTTGGTATCATGTGACTATGTAGCCACACATGCTAATCAATTGAGAGGGTCATAACTTACTTGGTGCCTCCAGCAGGAGCCTCCACCGACCGAGGAGGCAGAGGGTTCGGGTAGCAGGAAGGCCAGATCCAAGCAAGGCGCGTCAAAGATTCTTGTTGGTAGGAATGCACACTGGCACATCACTGAGTTCGATGAATTCGGGGATCCACTCTCACCGCCTATAGCTTTGACCAAATACAAGACTATCCTTAGGTTACTTATAAGGGACTTCATCCCAATTAGGTACAGGAAATGGATTGAGAAAGATGATGACCCGTGGAGGGTTCCCAAAAGTGAGAAGGACTACATATGGGATATCAAGATCCCATAGCATTTCACTTTCCCAATGGAGTATGACAAGTAGTTAGTCAAGAAAAAAGCAAAAGAAATCATGGGGACATGCTTCAAGAATTTCAAGGGGACATTATACAAGAATTTTGTCCTCCAAAATAAAGAGCCAGATTTTGATGGTAAACAATTTAGCAAGTAGAAGAACTTCTGGCAGGATTTCAAGGAATACAGGTTATCCGAGGAGTACTTAGAACTGAGTAAGAAGAATAAGGAGAACTCACAGAAAGCAACGAATCCGCATCATCTCGGCTCTCGTGGCTACGCCAAAAAGATGTCAGAATTTGAAGCAGAACTTAAAAAGATGGATCACCTTACTGAGGAAGGCGTTCAGGTTGAGACTACCGATTGGGAGCCTAGATCGGTAATATACTGTATGGGGAGGAATGTACGGCACGCCGAGGATGGGAGCTTTAGCTCCACAAATCAACCCATGAGCGAACTCATCCAGATGATCTCCCAGGTAACTGAGGAGGTGAGACAAGGGACTCACACTTCTAATAGGGAGAAAGATGTGCTCACCCAAGCACTTGGAACCAAGGAGCACCTTGGTCGCACTAGAGGAACCGGTGTTGTTCCTTGGAAACTAGCATTCCCCCAAGAATCTAACACTTACCGGAGCCGCTCGAGGGGTAGAGCGGACCAGGAGGCAGAGTATTTGAGGCGACTAAAAGAAATGGAAGACAGAATAGACGCACAGATTGATGCAACTGTTGAAGCATGAGTTCAGCAAATTTTGCTATCCAAGAGGTTAGGAGTACCACAAAACCCTACTCCTACTACCTTTAGCCCACAGTTTAGGGGTCGCAGCAACTACGGATCGACCCTACTCGATGAAGAAGATGCGAATGTGCCTCATTCGGTGGATGGCATCACTGAACTCGTCAATGTCAAGTTGTACATCTGTCAGGAATGGACAAAGGACAAGGTGGCACCTAGCGAGGGTTGGCCTATGGGAGACAGGACCATTAATGGCTGCCAATTCCATAGGGGTACGCTCATGTCACCATTGACAGAATACTTGATAAGAAGTATAACAAGATACACATTGAGTACCCCACAGCGGAAGACAGGCCAAAACTTGGTCATAACAACGGCTCTCAAGTGGCCTGGCGCAAGCACTTCATTAAGCTTGATCATCAATTGTCCTCTGATGATGAGGACGACTGCGAGTCTTTGCCCACCTGCGATGATCACTCACCATCTCCCAACAGAGATCACTCCCCTCCTCATCCCTTGCCATCACCCCCGAGAAGACAGAGGTCTCCTTCTATTCCTCCTCGTCCGACTCCATCTTCATTAGCCTCGAGAAAAGAGAAGACTCCACCTCCTCCATCTTCATCAGCCCCGGGAAAATAGAATTCTCGTCGTCATCCTCCTCCTCCTCCTCCACCTCAGTCCAAAACAAGATCAAAGGTATCCTCGCAGTCGCAGAAAAGGTCCTTGGATTCGGTCGCTAATGCTCCCAAAGTGGACCAACAAAAAAGAAAAAGACCATTCAGTGGCAGCGTTACAAACTTGATGGAAGGAAAATTTACAGCACACATCTCGAAGGAAGATTGTCTTAGTTTCTTCAATCTCTGTGCCTCACTGCCTCTGTGTTTGTTGAAGTCCAAATTCGAAAGGCAAACACAGAATCAGTACGCTACAGTATGAGCCGATGAAATAAACAATGAAGATTTAAGGAAGATATAGAAGTACATCGAAGACAACCCTGAATTAACCATGGAAGAGGCCGCGGACATCTATTATGATGTACTAGGGATGGGAACACCGACAATGAAGTTTGAAAGGGCAATCTTTTGGTTCCCGATGACGAGTATAAAAATTTGAAAACATATATGCACTAGTTGCATGAATATTACATGGCTCATGCAACAGAGATGGAGGACTTTGGTTTTGAGGTTATTATCCATTCGCCACATGTTTTCATTATCCTGAAGAAGAGAACTTCGATGTCGAGTGGGAGTGCTTGTTCCAGCTATACCAGAAACTCTATCTCGATTCACAAATGTTGACGATGTGGACTATGTAAGTACTCTACATGCACGATATTATAATTAACTACTCTCTCGAGACACAAATTGTTAACTTTTGACCAATTCCCATGATTTTATGTAGGTGTATAGCAAAATTTTGCATACTAAAAAGCAAATGGGATAACATAGGCTTCTTGGACCCCTTGCGAGTCAATGAGAAGACATGTTTAGGCCTCCATGGATGTGACGTGGAAGACTTAAAAGAGAGTTTGATTGTTGTTTTTGATGAATTCAAGATAAAGAACAAAACCCACATACTTCTAGCCTACAACTGCGAGTATGTGTTCTTGGCTTTTAATTTTATGTTTCTTTTTTCGTTAAGATTATTCGATAATTAGGATTCTGTGATTATAGCAATCATTTTGTCTTCATTTGTGTCAATCTTGCTAAAAATCTGATCGAGGTGTGGGACTCGAAGAAAAACCATTTCATCATCTAGATGCACTGGTGGCAGTGCTAAATTAGTAAGCGATCCTAATAACATATTATTTTATAGTCACACATACGCTTTTTAATATTTCTTCTTTTAATGTTGCATAGTGTCCGAAGAAGACGTATCAGTAGGATGCAGGTCCCATTCAAGGTTGTCAAAATGGAGGGGAAATACCTAAAATAGCGGGTAGGAAACAATGAATGCAGGTTTTATGTAATGTGAGTAATGCTTCGCTACATCGGGCGGGAAATCGGAAGTAGATAAGTTGGTGTGCATAATCCCCAATTCATTTATGTCTGTTAATAATTCAACACAATGATTTACTGATTCCTCTTTGGATATCATCTTTTTTGAACGACAGCGCAAGAAATATAACCACGAAACACTATTAGACATGGAGATCGTCGCACTGCAATCGGAGCTGGCAAAATTCATCTTAGCCGAGGTATTGGAAAAAGATGGAGTATTTTCCATCGCACAATCCGTGAAGTTCAAGGACCAGTATAGCCCAGAGTGGCTCGCTAGATTATTGTAAGAAGTGTGAAAAGCATGCTTCATCTTATCGAATAATTTCTTTTTTATTTTGAGGGATCGAGATCTTGATAAGAACATTTGAACCGTAATCGTAACATTTGTAATGTTTAATATTGATGGAAATGTCGTCTACGTAGCGTATATAAAGCGAAACCTGATTCCATGAAAAATATAAATTAAAATAAATTATAAAACAATAAAATGCGAACGGACCATCACTGCCGGTTAGCAATAAACCGGCAGTGTTGTCGTAACCATCACTGCCGGTTAGAAACAAACCGACAGTGCTGTCGTAACCTTCACTGTCGGTTAGCAACAAACCGGTAGTGATGGCCAAGATGGCACTACCGGCTTGAGCCACAAACCGGCAGCGTTAGCTTATTCATCACTGCCGGTTCTTGTCACAAACCGGCAGTGCTCGTTATGACAACACTGTCAGTTAAAACACAAACTGACAATGTTGGCAGAACTGAACTCTATCGGGTGGTCTAATGAACCGGTAGTGTTGGTGGACCTGAACTCTGCCGGTTGTGTAAAGAACCGACAGTGAAGTTGAAGAACACTATCGGTTCGTAGGAACCGACAGTGATAGCTGACCCTCATCACTGCCGGTATAGTTGTGCCAGTTCAAAATCCGACAGTGATGTAGTTTTTTGAACCGGCAGTGAAGTGTTATTCTGACGTAGTGTCAATTCAGATTGATCAAACAAATTATTTCGGATTATTCTGCTATTCTGTTGCTTCTGCTACACTGTGTGGCCGATTCCTCATTGGTCAATTCATAAGCTCGTACTGTGCTTTGCTGGTTGATTAGATTAATATATCTATCCTGCCGTGGTCCACAATTATTATTCGGCCGATTGAATCGCTGCTCGTGTTGGTCGAGATTATTGTTCAGCTCGCCCCAATATTGAACCGAGAGGATTATTTGCTCACTATCGCACTGTGAAAGATTGGGCTTATTCATCTTGGGCATCGTAGGCGAGTCCTCATCAGGGAGCTAATATTCATAAGGGCCAACTCTCCCTAGAAGAGGCCGAATAGGGGCTAGTATAGTGGCTTATCAGTTTCACCTCCACCGAGGGATCGCTTGTAAATCGCCGTTGCCAATATATAATGCCAAGAGCATGAGGACAGAGGGCTCTCCTTTCCGACACTTGTTAACAACCCTAGCCGTCTCTCTCTTCTCTCATCTCCTAAACCTGTTCGGGAACCATTTTCCTAATAACGTAGGCCGTGGCCACGCCTGTTCACATTTGGCACCGTCGCGCATGATGTCGGGTGTGCTACTAGCCCCATAACATGTTAGGCTAACCGTTATTATTTTTTGCCTTTAATTAATATAATTGTTGTATCCCAACAAAAATTCAAGGGAATAGATTATTTGGCCTCTTATTTTCATGTCTCAACTAACACACATATTCTAGGCTTCTAGGCGTAAAAAAGGCTAACATGTGTGCTCCAATCAAATTCCTTCACGTTCCAGGCATAAAAAAGCTAAAACACTCTCCAACTAATCACAACCAGTAACGTTTCAAACTTAAAAAAAAAAAAGCAATTGTCACATCCAAGAAATCACGCATGCATGCAACAATGAGATCTAAAAGAAAATTTTTCTTACATATAAACAAAGATCTTCTCATGTTTATCCTATTTTATAAATATTTTTCCGTTTTATCCTATTATCTTCTAGGAGTTAATTTGTTATAATAACTATCTAAATCTAATTAAATGGATGGCTCATAGTTGTTTGAGAGTGCCACAGTAAACCCCGTACGGCTGTACCACAGTGGTAGTACATCTAAGACAGCGCAAGCAGTGGGGATGCAGTATTCGAAGCCAAAACGATAGCAGAAGACTAGTGCATGTCCCCTTAGCATACACGCAGGCAGCGATCAGGTGACATCTATAATTTCGGACCGGTTGCAGAGAGGAAAATCTGCGGACCAGCAAATGGTCAAGTAGTGCAAGCCAGGAGAACATCTTCAGCTTTCGAGGAAGAGGCCTTCCACTGTTCTTTTGGTGCTTCCATTTAGATGAAGGCAAAGAGAACAATTACGTGTAGAGTACATACTACATCGATTGGGTGTCATATATATTGAAGATTATCATGTGATAGCAACAACATGATATTTATGTGTAGAGTATACTACACTGAGTACCACTATATATATATTGCCTATTACTATATTCAAAGCAGGGAAATTAATTGTTGTTGTCTTGTGTCTATAGAGCACCCGAATATTGGATTTCAATGCATATGCAAAATCACGTGTGATACAACTTCTCTCTGTCCTATTTAATTCTTTATCATGTCAGAAAGAAATCAATTGGGATTCCTAATGAATCCTTACGATACCTTGCAAAGGGAGGAGGCTTATATAAACTTGGTCGACCTCAGTGACTACGACAATTTACTTGTATACATACTATGTGTTTTCAGTGTAGCGCCGGTGGATCTTAGTCCCTAGGCATCAGCAAAAAATTTAGATTCACGTATATATCTCAAAAAAGGGGTGCTTTAGTATGGGGATGTGATGCATCAGGAGTTTTTGTGCAAGCTTGAATATGGATGCCTGACCGGCCTGCACTAGTAGAGAACAGACCTTTCATCCGAGGCTAAAATGGGCTCTAGTTCCGACATTTTTTGCGCCCGGGACTAGAGAGACCTTTAGTCCCGGTTGGTGTCTCCAACCGGGACTAAAGGTCCCTGCCCAACGGCTACTGCGCTCGGCACAGTGGCAGGGGACCTTTAGTCCCGGTTGGAGACACCAACCGGGACTAAAGGTGGACCTTTACTCCCGGTTGGAGCCACCAACCGGGACTAAAAGTCCTCAACCTTTAGTCCCGGTTGGTAACACCAACCGGGACTAAAGGTAGACCCTTTAGTCCCGGTTGGTAACACCAACCCGGACTAAAGGACCCTTTAGTCCCGGTTGAAGCCACCAACCGGGACTAAAGGTCTCCCGGTGGGTTAGTTCAAAAGGGAAGCATCCCATCTATTGTCAAATGTGTTGTGTAGGTGGGGTGGTAAGCTACGCGCGAGGCAATGCATGAGGTCTTGGGTTCGAATCTCATGGGACGCAGCGGTGGGAGGTATTATTTTTTTTAAAGCTGGGAGGACCTTTAGTCCCGGTTGGTGTTACCCACCGGGACTAAAGGTCCCCCTTTATTCCCGGTTCCTGACCCGGGACTAAAGGACCCCCTTTAGTCCCGGATGCTTACTCCCGGGTGGAGAACCGGGACTAAAGAGGGTTCCCCACCGGGAGTAAAGCCCGTCTCTGTATTAGTGCTGAGCATGCAACGTGCTGGAACAGAACTTGAGCTTTGTCATATACAACGGGCCTATTTGAATCAGACCACTGGAAAGTCAACTAGTGCAGGAAACAATCTCATCAGGCATCCCAATTTGAGTGCCCATGGACTTGTGTTGTCAGATGTATGTTGTTGCCCAGCCCAGGCAAGCTGGCCGAGGCCAAACATACCTCATGTGGCCTCGTCATCTTTACGGAGCTGTTCATCCTGTTGGAACTTGTCGTGCTTATCACCATACTGCTGCAGCTGGGCTACCTATTTTCTATCGTTTTCAACAGTCCAAAATTAAACATTATATAAGAGCAAATTCATCAATGTCTGAACAAGTGGTTCCTGTCCTTTTATTCATACATAGTGAGCAGTCACCGTGAAGTGAACCTATTTCTGTTAACTGATTCAAAACAATGAGTGCAATAAGGGGGCATGAATCAGCTATACGGCTGGCCTTCTTTTAAGCGCTGCTGCAGCCACAGTACACAGTGCTACAGTGTTTCATCTCTCTAGGTCCAAACAGACGTAGCTGCAGCGGCTGCCATTCAGTGCAAGCGAACAGGCTAATAGCTTATATATAACTACTAATGGTGCTATAGTCCATTTCAGTGACAGAACTTCGGTATGTTCTTGCTATATCGGATGACACCCACAAAATGTAACTCTATATAGACTATACGCTCAGGAAGTTTTACCTGAAAAATCACACTTCACCAATTTCCTCACATGATTGAGACAAGTTGTTAACACTACACTAAAATAGGCAATCAATGCCGGAGCATCAGTGCCGGTTGTGCTAGAGCCGGCAGAGATTACTTGTCACTATCAAGTCCTAAGCATAGGATCAACAAAATTTGGAGGAAGCTATTCACCATGTAGCGAAGGCAGCTATCAATATCGACTCAAACCACCACTCAATAGTGACATATTACTGCCGGATCAAGCCACATCCCAATAGTGATAAGTGTGATACCACTACTGGGTCAAACCACCACCCGTTAGTGATATTTTCAGATCACTGCTGGTTTTGTATTGATCTGGCAGCGTTCACTACTGTTGGATCCACCTAACTATTAATTCATTGATTCTCCACCGTTGATCCCACATACCACCACTGTTTTTCTAGACTCCTCCACCTACCACTGCTGCTTCTGCTTATAAATCCGAAAAATTGATTTCTTCTACTCCCCTTGCGTTCCCTTCGTTGTCATTTGTAGTCTGAAGATGCATTCTTTGTCAGAAGAACCTTGTTTCCGGGAGAAAGCCCTCCATATATATACCTTCCATTATTCATAGTGGAGATGGTCCACTAGAGGTAGTAGAAAAAGTTTTGTGTAGATGGGGCAATGCCGGATTCAAGGCACAATTGGCAAAATGCCAACGTGATTTGGTTGTTTGTTGGGCTGCAGGGAGTACTAGACCTCCAGATGGTTAGGTTCTGAAAGAAGTTATTTTGTGAGGTGGTTGTTCGAATGTCATCTTAACAAAACATAGCCCATACTCGTTGTAGGGGTTATCATGTGCTTGTATGCTTCGACGCTAACATTGGCTGGCCAGCCACGCTACAAATTGTTGATTTCTAGAGACGGATGGGTAGGGGCGGCTAGCCTAGCCACCCCTACAAACCATCTAGAGTCGCCCCTACAAACTCTCAATGCCATAGTGATTTGACATGTTCCCTTTTCTATAAATTGTAATTGTCCTTTAAAATGGGTGGTGGGTACTATAGGTACTTTTGAGTAACTAAGCCTCTAATTTATTCTGACTATCCAATGTGTGTAAAATATTTTCCTAATTAATTTTATTTCCTTAGGGGTCCGCCGACTTCGGGCGTGTCACAGCCTGCTCTTGTCGTCTGCGCATGCTCACCATCGTTGATTGCCCCGCATCTCTTGCACATCCTGCCCCTTGATGTCGCAGCTGGTGCGGCAGCTGGAGCGGTGGTTTGAGCTCATCAGCACCGAGTACGCGTACATGGCCACGGGCCACTGACAGGTCCCATGAGGCAGTACTACATGCGTCTCTTCACCGGCCGCTGCGGCTATACCAAGTTCCAAACGGACGCTGTCTCTGCTGGTGCACCCGGTGCACTCGCAACAGGTCTAGGCGCCGCGTCGCGCCACGGTCATTCGCCTCCTGGTGATGACTACGAATGGTGTGATGTTGACCGCTTCCTGGCATCCCCCCGGTGTCATGGGCTGTTGCAAGTGCGTGGGATATTGCGACGGCATGTTCTGGTTGGATGTGCGCGGCGCGGCGCGCCTGCGCCCTGGCCGCTAGCCGGGTGCTGGACCGTGTGGGCAGGCGGCTGTGTGTGCCATCCGCGTCTGACTTGTTCCGCCCGGCCATTCCCGGGGTGGTTCATCATGTAAGGCTTCCCAGGGAGTGGCCAGGACGCCGTGCTGGCTGCAGAGGCGGTGCTGGCGTTGATCGTCAACATGGCACACAGCAGGACATCAGCAGCAACAGAAAATAAGAATTTAATACCTTACGCTCAGTTATATAATAAAAATAATAGAAAATGATAGTACTGGTCCCACTAATTTAGTATGCATTTCGTATACTCCGGTACTTTTCCCCTTGGTACATCTTAGTACCTCTGTTTTCTAGCCACACGATCACTCCTCACCAGCAGTCCTTCTTTCTCCAACCATAATATAATTTCTCTTGTAATAAAACTAATCTTTGGACTTCACATGTGTAGATTTGATTCATCATATTTGCAACATCTTTTATTTCTAAGAAAATATCATGATCAAACCAAATAACTCTATTCATTGGCTTGCCAATTTTATCACGGAGAAATCATATCTCCAATGAAGAGACGGTGCAAGAGATTTTGATGGACCCAAAATCAGTATCAAAATTTTGGGACTTGAAACTTAAATTTGTACATGACTCCCGAGTTAATCTCGAGTATAAATCAAACACACATTCCTGCAGTGCGTCTTGCCTTTGCCAGGCTTTAGATAAGGTTTATACAATGAAATATTATATTGTGCAACGACAACTAGATTATGAGAATTGTGAGTCATTAATATAGCTATTGGCCAAGGCCACTACTGACTAGAAAATAGTCACGGGCTAATACTCTTTCCATCTCCTTTTATTACTTAATTAATAACATGGCAATGTGTGTGTGGTCATCACTAACCATCACCTTCTATTGCAAAATGTGACAGGCCAGTCACTGTTTAGTTGTTCTATGTATAAACCTTCTGTTTATACAGGCAAGACATGTGTGGAAGAAAGCACTTCACAAACACCTTCTGTTTTGTAGTCAAAATGATGCACCAAAGATACTAGAAGAATGTTTGTGAAATAGAGTGATGCTCACCTTCTGTTTTGTAGTCAAAATGATGCACCAAAGATACTAGAAGAATGTTTGTGAAGATAGAGTAATGCTGAAGCCAGAGCGCCGTGGTAGCAATATAGTGAATATATAACTACCTGGGAGGAGAGAAAATTTTTGCTCTTTTGATAGGTATAGATATAGATATACAACACGCTCTCATAATGTAACTACCTGGTGGACGGGTGAATAATCAAACAGAGCGTAAACTCTCAGTTTACTTCTTATGCCTCTATATATAGCTAGCTGCACACCATATGTATGTGAAAACATACTTGTATACTTCCTGGTTCAACAGAGACAATAATATCCAAAATAGCGATGAAGGTGTTGATGAGCACAAGAATATGTTATAAACGATAGGCAATATAAACGACGAACAATGGTAGATCATGCACAGGGGACACGAGATTTTAACGTGAAAAACCCTCCCAAGGTGGAAGGGAAAAACCACGAGCACCAGCCAACAAATCTTCACTATATTGGGTGAGGTTACAAACATCGGAGATTTACTTGGGGATACCCTAACCTGGGGGCCTTCCCATATAGAAGTCTATGATACATCTTTTCCATGAGAGAGGTGGTCCGTATATATAGAGAGAAAAAAACCCCACACCATCGTCTATTAGCAATACGGAACTAATAGACGGAGTAGCCCCTCTTAACGCTAATGGGCCACTTCGCTTCGGCCCAAACTTGAATTTGGATCATAGCTCAACAAACTTCACCTTGAGACAAATTTCTTCTTATAGCATGAAATGAACCTTCACCCTAAAACAACAAAGAAATACTTCCGGTGCCAAATAGCCTCTTGGGCTAAATAGTTATACCAACTAAGCTTGAGCAAAGCTCAAACTTAGCAACAGGGACTGGCTTTGTCAACATATCAGCAGGATTATCATGTGTGCTTATCTTGCATACCTTCAGCTTACCTTGCGCGACCACATCACGAACATAATGGTATTTGACATCAATGTGCTTCGTTCTCTCATGAAACATCTGATCTTTAGTTAGACATATAGCACTTTGACTGTCACAAAATAAATTAATGCAAGAATCATCTCCACAAAGCTCGGCAAACAAACCTTTCAACCAAACTGATTCTTTACATGCTTCAGCAATAGCCATGTATTCTGCTTCAGTGGTAGATAGGGCAACAACGGGCTGCAATGTTGCCCTCCAACTCACAGCACAACCAGCAATAGTGAACACATAACCTGTGAGAGATCTCCTCTTATCCAAATCAGCAACAAAATCTGAATCTACGTAGCCAGTGAGTCCCTTATTAGTCCTGTCAAACTTCAAACAAGCATTTGTTGTGCCATGAAGGTACCTGAAAATTCACTGAACAACCTTCTAATGTTCTTTACCAGGATTAGCCATGTATCTACTAACCAAACTCATAGCATATGATAAATCAGGACGAGAGCAAACCATGACATACATCAAAGAACCAACATCACTACAATATGGAACTCTTGACATGTACTCAAAATCCTCATCCGTACTAGCACATTGTAAAGCTGATAATTTGAAATGAGGAGCAATAGGAGTACTAACAGACTTTGCATCATGCATGTTGAAACGATGAATAACTTTCTTAATGTAACTTTGCTGACTAAGAAATAACAAACCAGAATTTCTGTCTCTTGTAATTTCTATACCTAGAATCTTCTTAGCAGCACCAAGATCCTTCATCTCAGACTCACTACTCAACAGTTTCTTCAACGTAGTGATTTCTTTTTTCCTCTTGGCAGCAATCAACATATCATCAACATATAACAGCAAATATATATAGGTGATCCATCAACAAATTTAATGTACACACAGCTATCAAATTCAGACCTCTTAAAATCATGTGACATCATAAAAGAATCAAACCTTTTATACCATTGACGAGGAGACTATTTCAAACCATATAAGGACCTCTTTAATTTGCAAACATGATCCTCCTTACCAGGTACTATGAACCCTTCTGGCTGGTCCATGTATATCTCCTCCTCGAGCTCTCCATGTAGAAACACAGTCTTTATATCTAACTGCTCAAGCTCAAGATCTCGCATAGCAACAATACCAAAAAATGTACGAATTGAACTATGCTTTACAACTGGAGAGAACACATCATTATAATCAACGCCAGGAATCTGACTGAAACCTTTTGCTACTAACCTTGCCTTAAATCTTGGAGGCTCACTAGGAGACAAACACTCCTTTCTTTTGAAGATCCATTTGCAATGAATGGCCTTCTTGTGTTTAGGCAAGCGCACAACATCCCATGTGCCATTTTTCTCAAGTGACTGTATCTCTTCTTGCATAGCAGAAATCCACTTCTCGCGGTCACCAGAAACAACAGCTTCAGTGTACGTAGCTGACTCATGAATGTTCTCAACCTATTCAGCACAACTAAAGGCATAATGAACAATATCACATTCCTCAATTAAACATGGACGAGGTCCACAACTCCTCTTTGTTCTATGATCTGTAATAGACTGATTTTGAGGCTGCAAAATAGGAGGTGAGTGCTAAACAATATCATGAACTATTGTTATCAACAATTTCAGTTTCCTGATCATCTACGTGCTCTACCTACATGCTAACATGTTCCTGCTCCTCATCAGAACCAACTGGTGAAACATCTGTGGATAAGTTGTCATTAAACATAACAGATTCATTGAAAACAATGTTTCTGCTTATGAAGGTCCTTTTAGTTTCAGGATTCCATAACTTATATCCTTTAACTCCAGAACCATAACCAAGAAATAGATACTTAATGGCTCTAGGTTCTAGCTTTCCATTATCAACATGAGCATAAGCAGTGCAACTGAAAAACTCTCAATTGTGAATAATCAGCAGGCATACTAGACCATACCTCAATGGGAGTTTTCTTATTAAGTGGAATAGAAGGTGACCGGTTGATCAAGTAACAGGTGGTGTTAGCAGCCTCAGCCCAAAAACACCTGTTCATACGAGCATTGGATAGCATGCAACGAGCCCTCGAGATGATTGTTCGGTTCATGTGCTCAGCCACACCATTCTGCTAAGGAGTGTATGGGATGGTGTGGTGCCTGACAATGCCTTCTTCCCTGCAGTAATCATTAAAAGCATCTGAATAGAATTCACCGCCAATATCGTACAAAGCAATTTTACCATCTTTTTAGTTTGCCTTTCTATCATAACTTTCCACTCTTTAAAAGCAGCAAAAGTATCATCTTTATTTTTCAGAAAGTAAGGCCACACTTTTCTAGAGTAATCATCAATAATGGTAAGCATGTAACGAGCACCACCTTAAGAGGACTTACGAGACGACCCCCACAAATCAGCATGTACATAATCAAGTGTACCTTTGGTGGTATGAACAGATGCATTGAATTTTACCCTCTTGCTGCTTACCAAAAACACAGTACTCACAGAACTTCATCTTACCCACAGTGCAGCCATCCAGCAGGTCTCTCTTGATCAATTCTGCCATACCAAGTTCACTCATATGCCCAAGACGCATATGCCAGAGATTAGTTTTACTTGGTTCATCATTAGAAATAGCAGCAGCAGTGATGGAACTATGTAAAGTACTTCCTCTAAGAACATATAACTTTGCATAATTCATATCACCTATCATATAAATGAGAGAACCTTTTGATACCTTACACACTCCACCTGAACCGGAGTGTTTGTACCCCTCGGCATCAAGTGTGCTGAGGGAGATGAGATTTTTGGCCATCCCTGGTATGTGTCTCACATCTTCCAGTGTGCGTATCATGCCATCATGCATCTTGATCTGAACGGAGACAATGCCCATGATCTCACGTGGGTTGTTATCTCCCATACGCACAACATCTCCACTCTGCACAGACTTATAAGAACTGAACCAATCTCTGTTAGAGCATATATAAAACGAGCATGCAGAATCAAGTATTCATTCATCACGACCAACAACACAACCAGCAAAAACAACCAGAACATCTCCTGAATCAGAATTATCAACAACGGAGACACCAGAGGCCTTACCATCACCATCGGATTTATTTTTCGGTTTATACATATCGTTTCTTTTCTCCTTATTCTACAGCTTCCAACAATCCTCAATGACATGAGTATCTTTCTTACAATACCTGCAGAACTTATCCCTGCCTCTGGACTTCGAACGGTCTTTACCGTTCTTGCTCTTGTCTCGATTATTGTTGTTGTTGTAGGTTTTCTACTCGGGCCTTCCTCTAACCTGCAACACTTCACCCTTGAAGGACGACACATCAGACTGAACCATACCTTTCATCTTTTCCCTTGTCTAGAGGGCCTCATTTACTTCCGCAAGGGTTAGTTCATCATGGCTTAATAGTATGGTATCTCGGAAATTTGCAAACGAAGTAGGCAGTGAGCATAATAGTAGAAGAGCTAAATCTTCATCATCATATTTTACCTCCATCGACACTAGGTCGGCAACGATCTCCTTAAAGATCGATAAGTGGTTCATCACCGAACCACCTTCTTGCAGCTTGTGCATGAACAACTTCATCTTGCTGGTTAGATCCTTGGACATGCAGATCGATTCCAGCTTGAGCTAAAGTTCTGCGACAGTTTTCTCCTGCAGCACTTCTTGCAAAATATTATTATGTAGATGAAGTTGAATCAGAGACAGAGCCTTACTATCCTTCTGCTTCTCTTCAGCGGTCCATGACTTCTGCCCTTTTCCTCTAAAACCGTCCAGCGCCTCATCAAGATCCTGAAGATTGTGCCAGCATCGCCCGCATCTTGACTTGCCACAGTGCAAATCTCGTCTTGTAATCCAGCAGCGGTAGATCAAACTTCATCGATGCCATCGCGAAACCCTAAGGTCAAACCAAGCTTTGATACCACTTGTTATAAATGATAGGCAATATAAACGACGAAGAACAGTAGATCAAGCATAGGAGACATGAGATTTTAACGTGGAAAACCCTCCCAAGGTGGAAGGGAAAAACCACGGGCACCAACCAGCAAATCTTCACTATATCGGGTGATGTTACAAACGTCGGAGATTTACAACTTGGGGATACCCTAACTTGGGGGCCTTCCCGTATAGAAGTCTATGATACATCTTTTCCATGAGGGAGGTGGTCCGTATATATAGGGAGAAAAAACCCCACACCCTCGTCTATTAGCAATACGAAACTAATAGATGGTGTAGTCCCTCTTAACGCTAATGGGCCGCTTCGCTTCGGCCCAAGCTTGAATTTGGATCATAGCTCAACAGAAGCATATGGCATGGCATTGGGAATTCGGTGGCGACCCAGCCGCAAAAGCATTTGAGTTAGTGGGGATGGGATGCACCAGGAGTTTTAGATACAGGAGAGAGATAAAAGGTAGAGCTATTGGGAATTCGGTGGAGACCCAGCCACAAAAGCATTTGAGTTAGTGGGGATGGGATGCACTAGGAGTTTTAGATACAGGAGAGAGATAAAAGGTAGACCCAAAATTACACCTTCTGCCAGCAAGGCCTCTGCGGTATCCTGTTCATAGCAGATCCCATGCAAATCCTGGCTCGGCGCTCCTCCGTTCAACAGAGGCACAACATGGAACAGTCAAGACTTGAGGAGACACGTCCAGCACTGTGCAGGTCCCGGCTGACGTCGACATGGACCAGACTTGACTTAACCTTCTTTCTCTGACCCAAGTTGTAGGCATTCAATGATATATGTTTTGAAGCCTATGATAGGCTGGAGAACAATCGTAACAGCACATTTGACGATCGATTCTATACATATCTCTGTTGTATATGATCTTTTAACAATTTTCATCACTTGTATCTCTTGGTTTCTAAGATTATCAGCCGTGAAAGGATAGAACGAACGGATCGGAATTTCTTGGGGACGACTGTTCCATGATGGGTAGCAACCAGGACAGCACACAGCTAACTGTTGTTCTAATAATAAACTAAGTTCATCATGCCAACGTGTATGCCCAGTCCTCCTGTTTGGCTGGGACTGTATGCTGATTCCATCACTGTTAACCATAACATACAGGATATAGTTCATCATACCAACCTGCTGTATGCTTACATGTTGTCCAAAACAATCCGTAATAAACTCACACCATCACGCATGATGCAGCAGGATAGATATATTAGATGCAACTGAAATATTTTTTCCAACTAACTTCCCTATTTTCCCAAATTGCTCAATTAAAAAATATATAAACATACAAATTTTCCATTAGCTTCTATATGAGGTAATATGATACTCGTCGTTTTAGAGTACCATATATAGCAGAACTCAATCCTGAAACAGGTGTAGCACCGTGTTACATTACAGTGCTTGAGAGCTAGTGACTGAGTTCCCAGATCATTGGTGCTTGGCTGATCTTCAATCTTCATCATGCATGTAGCATTGTGAATCTAACTTTTACTTGTCATATATAAAGAAAGTGCAATCGATGCAACAAAAAATTTGTTCCGGGCATGCCATGCATGTTTCTTTTTATAAAGCTAGAGTTCTTGTGCAAATGTGGTATGCTCTAAATGCAGCTATTTGTTGTCAGGTAAAACAATGAGAGCATAAATGTTCGATGTAAAACATGCGCCTATAAATATAGCTACACTACACCATCGAATTGATAAAGAAATCAAAGAATGATAATTATTTTTGCAGTAGAATGTGATACATCAGGAGCCTGAGCCTTATCAGCACGGAGAGCACATGTCATCCACCATCATGTTACAGCCACTGTCCAGGACATCAACAATGAAGAAGATGCGTCTGAGGATAATGGGCCGTCCACTGTAGCCCAAGCTGCCCAACCGACTACAGTGCCCAGGCAGAGCAACCGCACACGAGTTCCCAGCGTCCGCGTCCATGGGCCACAGTGGGATTGATCCTAGGCTGTAGAGACAGCTGCGCTGTCAGACAAGCCCTCCGACTAAGCCGGGTGTATAAGACTAGAGGAGTACAACCTGGAGAGAAGGGTAACATGTAATGAATCAACAGAATTCTAGTTAATCTGCCCTCCTATATATCTCTTCTCGCCTCTTGCGTGTTCCTTCTTTGTTACTTCCACTTCCTTTCCCTCTGTTAATGACTGGTATTAGATACACCGATCCCGATCGCGAGGCCAATTCCATATTCCATCGATCGATTGTCAACGGCTTCGGGTTAGATCGAGGACGTAGGCGATTAGTGAGCTGCTATCGTTGGTGTCTTCTCTGTAATTCCCCAGCGCGACGATCGATTTGTGGGGAATTCTCCCGGTTTGGAGCACAATTCTCCACCACCACCACCCCTGCCACATCACCACTACACTCGCCATCAACGCCGATTGGGCACTATGAGCCACGAATACAAGCAGCTCATGGAGGAGATGCAGCACTTGTTCAAGAAGCAGAACGCCCTCCTCGACAAACGCTTCTCCAATTCGGAAGTCAACTTCGAGCGCCGGATCACTAACTCCGACATGCAGTAGAGTGAGGCCATGTTTAGGCCATGTTTAGTTCCTCATCAAACTCAAAATATTCTGAATTTTGGCCCAACATTATGGGAAATGGATCTAAACACCACTCAGAATTTTTTGGAAACACATACCCATTCTGAATTCTGGTTTCTGGAGTCCAGAGGCCAAAATAAGCCCACATTGGGCCTGGTGCACGTGCTCCTCGCCCACATTGCCCCCAATCGCTGCTCGCCCGCACTGCCCCCGAACCCTACCCGGCGCCCGATCGGGAGCCGCCGCCGCCGCTCTCTCCCACTCGCTGCTCGCCCGAACCCTACCCGCAGCTCGGCCCCAACGCCTCCTCCCTCTTCCTGGTTTCCTCCCCCATCTCCACCGCGCCGGGTCCTTCCCTCCCTCCGCCCAGCCGTCGTTATGCCTCCGGCCGAGGCCGTCCCCGGCCGTCGCGGCCGCCGTCCAGGCGGAGCACCAGCCCGCGTTGGCCACGGCTCGGTCCGCGCGTGCTCTCTCGCTCGATTTCGGGGGCGCCGGGGAGCGAATCCGGGGCCCAGTTCCCGCACACCTGCCTGCCTGCCTCCCCTTGCCACTCCACCGTTCGTCCCTTCCCTTCTCCACCACCTCAGCGGGATCTTGCTGCTGCTCCACCGCCCCAGCGGGATCTTGCTGCTGCACTGCCCGCATGGACGAGTATAGCGGCGATGTATTCTTCCACGGCGACGACGACAGCTACGGTGATGGCCACAGCTACGGCAACATCGACGCCACCAGGGACTTCCTGTCGCAGCCGCCCACCGGCCAAGGCTACAATCAGGCGGCCTTCACCGGCCCTGGATCCAGCCACTTCGCTTCTCCCCGTACGAGCATGGCGGCCCTCGACCTCAACTCGCAGGGCAGCCAATGGCCGCCCATGGGAGGGTACCAGGGCCTCCTTCGCTTCGGTCTTCAAGGTGGAGATGTCGACGGCCCCAATGCTTCCCCTCCCGTTGGAGCCCACAGCGCAAGCCGAAGTGTTGGAGCTGGAGGTGTTGGCTTCCGTGCTCCTCGCAGCACTGGAGTTGGAGCTGGGTCCGGTGCGCTACCTCGACATTCTCCGGTGGTGGCCGTGGTAGTGGTGTGCCGGCTGTTGGTCGCGGCGCGTCACAAAGAAGCCTCCACGGCCCGCGGCAGAAGTCTACCTCCGGCGTGGCAGAAGGCTCCACGGCCCGCGGTAGACGTCCTCGGGTGCCAGCCGTCGCGGAGGACAACTTCGCGTCCAACGCCTCCAACGACGGTGACGACGTCGAGATCCTACCCAACGCTCCAAGGGTATTTTTCTTAGCTGTACCATTAGATTCTTGCAATGTTGATATATGTGTAGTGTCTGCTCCTAGCTAGCTAGGTCATCATCTGGCGAGATATATGTGTAGTTTCTGATTTGATATATGCTCTTCTGTGGTTCACAATTTCACAGTACTAGTGTCGCCAACAATTAGAGTTAGTTGTTATCTGTTAGTGATTGTGCACAATGCTTGATAGAATGCCAACAATCTGTTAGTGATCTGTTAGTGATTGTCGCCAACAATCAGAGTTCGATTATTGGTACAATTTTTTAGGGTGTGCAGCGAGGCCAGCAAACTTGATAGAATGCTTGAGCCCTTAGATTTTGCTGTTCACTTTTTGCTGTTCAAACTTGATAGAATGCTTGATAGAATTGCTTGCCCTGCCTGCAAGATTGTTAGGGGTGCATCTGTGTGTATCTGTGCTATCTGTGTGTGAAAAAGGAAACTATACTCCATCTTATAGCGTTGGTAATCCTGTTTGTGAAAAAGGAAACTATACCTCCTAGATTGACGTCTTCCCTTGCTGCCAAATTTTATGATGTCAATTGTATCTGATGTCAACTGCTCCTAGCTAGCTAGGTCATCATCAGTGCCTGTAGCTAATCTTTCATTAGCTAATGCTGTATGCAGTCTCTCATGAACTGTCAGTCTTTCATTGTAGCTAATCTTTCATTGTAGCTAATACTGTGTCTAGTTATATATATTTTCTGTGTCAACTACCTTGTGATTCTGAAGAATGTTACCTTTTCTGTGTCAACTAGACAGTGCAGTATATTTATTCCTTTCCTTCTATTTCTTATCTTGCTAGTAGCAGTTTTAAAAATATGCTGTATGCAGTGTCTCATGAACTGATTGTTGAGTGATCTGATCCCAGCAGGAAGTCCCAGCTATCATGTTCACACATATGCTATCATCTCTGCTATCATCAGCTTGTCGCTACTCTGTAGTTGATAGGCTGTGTTACACTGTCCTAGAAATCAATAGCTGAACTAAATAATGTTGCCTACAAACAGAGCCAACTAACTATTCCTGATCAGGGCAACTTCTCTTAGCTTGTTGTGTTCTGCAGATAGATTTGTCAGATAGGCAGTACAGCAGCTGTCCTTGTTAGTTAGTCAGTTTTGGAATTGTTTAGCTATTCCAACCTGGAACATTTCATTGTCTGTCCTTAATCTAGCACTAGACGCAGTCAGCATTTATCTCTTAATGCCTGTGGAATGTGTGTTGACTAGATCTGTGTGTGGCCAAACTGGAGTGATGGTAATGAGTTAATAACTCATTGGATCACATTATAATATGTGACATGCTCATTATCTTGAACTCTGATGAATAAATGAACTATGTCCAATTTAGCATTCCAGCAGCACACCATGTATGCCAACATTCCAGTGTTAAATAAAGAACTAATTCAGTCTAAGTAGGCAACCTGTAGTATTTGCATCATGTTTGCCGGGTGGGACATATATACTACTACGTGTCCACTGGAGAGCAGAGCAGGGGTTACGTTCATGCCATGCATGTTCTGTGTGAGAGCAGGTCCCGCAGGAACGATGCTTTTATTTAATTAATTAATTATATGCATGGCCTTCCAGAGTTGCAGAGCCTTGCATGCATGCTGGTATATATACAAGTCCTCAGTCCATGCATATCATGCATGCATGAACGCATACCTGAACCTGCCCAGCTAGCGCGCTGCGCCATCGCCCAACGAATCTGCCTGCCTAGCTTCCAGTTCCAGTTCCAGTTCCAGTTCCAGTTCCAGTTCCAGTTCCAGTTCCAGCAGCCTCGCTCACACGGCCCCCCGCTCATCATCAATCATCACAATCTTATAATTTAGAATAATGGAAGTAGGATACAATTCCCTACTTGATGCCCATATAAATAGCCGAATATCATTCACTTGTATCTTGAAATATATATATCTGCACAGTAAGCATTTGATGATGATCGGATTTGCGTGACATTATTGGGCTATTCCTAAGTATTTTGTGGCATCTTGTATTGTTCTCTCTACGTGAATTATTATATAATACCAGGATTCGAAATACTCCTACTTTGATAAAGGGTGTGTTTGATTCAGTTATGAGCTATGAAAAAGTTGTGAGCTGTGAGTTATGTGTTGTGAGAAGGAAAATAAATTGTTTGCTTAAAACAATTAGGAAACCTCCCATCTCTCTTTATCTTTCTTGAAACAACTACGTGTCTTTATTTGCACCCATTTGGAAAAAAGCTCAAAGCTAAAAGGCAACTGCATGGCACAAAGTGCTATGAAAATTGTACTACGGCCGGGAAAACTAGTTTCTTTTTCTACCGGTTTGGTTGGCGTTCTTTTTTTTTAGCAGAAGAGCACTTTTCAGAAGCTAAACCAAACACAACCTAAGATATTAACCCTGCTACCTCAACTGTGCGTGTCAGCTAATAAGTGGATATATATATATATATATATATATATATATATATATATATATATATATATATAGACACATACAGTCATTGCGTAATTTTTTGTCTTGTGGGGGCGATCGAGAGAACGAAATTGCAGTGGAATGGAACGGCCGGCCAGGGGCCAGCGGACAGCGTACCTACTCTTGAGTCTTGACCTGGGGTTCCGCATTTTCGGCCGGCCGACGGCGCGCCACTTTCTGAGTTTCTGGCAGCATCAAGTAGTCATCAGAGCAGCTGCATGCAGTATTTGCATCATGTTTTAACTGAATGGTCAATTTTTGATTGTGCACTACTATTTACTGATTCTACCATTACTATTTGCTTGTGAGAACTATTTGATGATTCTACCATTACATTCTTCAGCATGATTCTTAGCTCAATTTTTCTTGTGTATGTTTTAGACTATTAAAAGTAGGGCTGATTGGAGTGAGGACAATACAGAGAAGCTCTGTATGATCTGGTGTAACCAGATTGACATTGGTAACTGCACGAAAGGTACAATGACCAAGGCAGGAATGAGGGAGGTCATTAGGCAGTACACTAATGCTACTGGCAAAGTGCACGACAGAGAACAGATAATGTTTAGGTACAGGCAGCTCAAGGCTATGTGGCAATTTATAAAGCAACTGAAGACTGACATAGGACTAGGCCGTAACTCTGATGGGACCATCATTGCAGATGATGAGTGGTGGGAGTCAAAGACTAAGGTTATGCTCCAATCTTCTCTGTTCTTACTACACTATTCATGATGCTCCAATCTTCTCACACTACCAAGTGCTGCAAGGTAAGGCTGATTGGAAGAAGCTGAAACATGGATGGCCACATTACATGCCCCAGTTGGAGCAAATGTTTGAAGGTGTAGCAGTTGATGGTTCCACAGCTTATGTTCCTAGTGCAAATGAAGAATTTGAGGAGGAGGAGCCATCACTAAATGTTCAGACCCCAGTCAGCAGTAATAGCAACAAGAGGGCCAGTACTGCTAGTACTTGTGCCTCTAGTCCCAACAAGAAGTCCAAGTCCAAAAGCCAAGCTATCAAGCTAATGGACAAGGTTATCAGTGAGCAAACCAGGATTGGTGAAGACAGAAACAAGGTGATGGAAAGACACGTTGAACTGCAGGAAAGGAAGGCTGAAATGAAGGCAATCATGAAGAAAAGATGTAGGGAAGAAAAGAGAAAGGAAGAGGAAGATGAAGTTGAAATTGTGCAGCAGATGGCAAGGGACTGTGGTGTTCAACCAAATAATATAAGGCTGTGGTACACTGTCCTGCAGATCTGCAAGGACAAGAAGACTATGACTTTCTTCAAGAAGACTGATCCAGATGCAAGGAAGGGGTTCATTGAATACTATGCCAGTGTCAACAACTAGTCCTGTGTGTCAATGTCTGTCATCCAGAGTCATGTGTGTGTCATTTGAACTATGTGATGTGTGTGTCATTTGAAATAAGTCATGTATGTGTGTGAACTAAGTGATGTGTGTGATTCGAAGTTATTCTGTGCTGTCAGTACTATGTGAACTAAGTCATGTATGTGATGTCAGTACTCACTATTTATTGAATACTTGCAGATTTAGTACTCACTATTTATTCTGAGCTGCTTAAGTTATTTTGAATGGTGTCACTACTAACTATTTCATGTATCCAATTTGTCAGGTACTTGAAACAACAATGGATGTGAGCAGCTCAAGCAAGTCAAGTAGCTCCAGCAGTTCAAGTAGTTCCAGCAGCTCTGATTCAAGTGATGATGAAGTAACCAGCATGCTTGTGGATGATGAAGGTTCTCATTTAACTAGTGGTATGCTTCTTTTTGCTCTGCATACTGAAAAATATCTATCTAGATCAGAGTACAGAATACCATTGGTACCTGGGATAAAGTGGGTAGAGAGAAAGCTATCAAACAGAGAGAGCTGCTACAAAATGTTTAGGATGACCCCAACTTTGTTCTACAGACTCCATGAAAAGCTAGAGTCTTATGGCCTGAAATCCACTAATAAGTGTTCCTCTATTGAAGCATTAGGAATGTTCTTGTGGATGGTTGGAGCACCACAGTCAGTTAGGCAGGCTGAGGATAGATTTGAGAGGTCACTAGGTACAATTCATAACAACTTCATGAAAGTGTTGAAATATGTTTGCAAGCTAGCTGTAGAAATCATCTGCCCAAGGGACCCAAGTTTCAGTGATATGCATCCTAGATTGCAGAATCCTAGATTCTCTCCCTTTTTTAACAATTGTATTGGAGCAATAGATGGCACTCACGTCCCAGTAATCGTAGACAAGGATTTGATGGTTCAACACATGTGCCGCAAGAATATTACAACCCAGAACGTCATGGCTTGCTGTGATTTTGACATGAGGTTTACATTTGTGCTTGCTGGATGGCCTGGTTCTGTACATGACATGAGAGTATTCAATGATGCTATGGACAAATGGAGCAATAAGTTTCCACATCCACCATCAGGTACACATTGTTGTAGTTGAGGTAGTTCTGTTTCCTATTTGAGTTAATGGAAGCTAACCGCAGTTCATAATTG
Organism: Miscanthus floridulus; assembly: GCF_019320115.1. Taxonomy (NCBI): domain Eukaryota; kingdom Viridiplantae; phylum Streptophyta; class Magnoliopsida; order Poales; family Poaceae; genus Miscanthus; species Miscanthus floridulus. The sequence goes on from NC_089582.1 coordinate 38,255,162, forward strand.
TGCAGAAAAGTTTTACCTAGTGGACTCCTGGTACCCAAACCGTCCGGGATACCTTGCACCGTTCAAGGGAACCAAATATCATCTTCCGGAGTACCATGACGGCCCGGAGCCCGAAGGTAAAAATGAAATCTTCAACTTCACACATTCATCGCTTAGGAATGTGATAGAGAGGTGTTTTGGAGTACTGAAAATGAAATGGAGGATTCTGCTAGGGATCCCCGCTTATCCTCCACATGTCCAGACCAAAATAATTGTTGCTTGCATGGCACTACACAACTTCATTAGAGCTAGTGGATTAGTGGATAGGGACTTTGCACTTTGTGATCGTGATGAGAATTACGTCCCACCTGAAGCGTCATACTCTCAGCCATGAACTACTCTGGCACCGTCAAGGGAAGATGCAGAAGTGATGAATGCGTTTCGTGAATCGATCGCTGTTGGTCTGTATAATCGTTCTTTGTAATCGCTGTTAACTGTGTTTGTGAACTGTGTAAAACATGTGAACTGTGAACTGGTTTGTGTAAAACTGTGAACTGGTTTATGAACAATTTAGTACATGTGAACTGTGAACTGTGTTTGTAAAATGTGCTTTGTGAACTGTTAAACTGTGTTTGTGAACGATGGCTTTGTGAACTGTGGCTTGCATGTCAAAATTGTGAACTGTTGACCGTGGCTTCCATGTCAACATTGTGAACTGTTGACTGTGGCTTGCATGCATGCTTGCGTGTCAAAACGATGGCCTGTGGCTTGCATGGAAGAAGCAGCAACGTCGATGGCGGGAAGAAGCAGCAGCATGCATGCTTCTGCATGGGGATGAGGCAATATGTGATTTGGGATTTCTTGATTTTGGGTGCAACTAAACAGGTGCATGGGAATTCTTGGATTCTGGATTTGGGATTGTAAAAAATTTGGAAATCTGGATTCTGGAAAATGGAGGGAACTAAACAGGGCCTGAGCGTCTTTAGGTGATTGAGAAGGCCACTGGAGATCTCGAGTCGTGGTGCCGTGATCATGAGGGCGTCGTGGATGATCTGCACCTCGAGGTTGGAAAGCTGAACAAGCATTGGGATCCCGCCATCCGCGACCAATCCTCTACTTGGGCCGGCCTCATCCCCGTGCCATTGCCTCAAGAGCATGCGGTTCAGCGCCCACCTGCTGACATACAGGCTGCTCGGTCGATCAGGCACCGCGATAACAACCACCACTGGGACAATGAGTTTGGGGTCCACTCTAACTCATTTCCCGGTCAGGGGTAAGCCTACGTGCCCCCAATCACCCAAGTTCCATGGAACCGCGTATGATCTCTCTGTTGCATGGAATCGCCCCCCGGACTACTTCTCTGGATCGACGGGGGTGAGCTTCCCAAACTGAATTTCACCACATTCGATGGTACCCACGCTCGATTGTGGATCTCTCGCGCTGAGAACTACTTTGATATGTACGCGGTAGAAGCTTCTCGCTGGGTTCAGATATCTCGGTTGTATGGTAGGGACTTTATGCCGAGTCCATCACCGTTAACCGTAACATGAAGGATAGTTCATCATGCCAACCTGCTGTATGCTTACGTGTTGCCCAAAACAATCCATAATAAACTCACGCCATCACGCATGCAGCAGGATAGATCTAGTAGATGCAATGTAATTACATTTCCCAACTATCTTCCCTGTTTTTTCTGAATTTCTATATTAAAAAATATATAAACGTACAATTTTTCTGTTAGCTCCTATGCGAGATAATATGAGACGGTCATTTTAGAGTACTTGCAGAACTCGATCCTGAAACGTGTGTGTAGCTTTGTGTTACATTACAGTGCTTCAGAGCTAGTGACTGAGTTCCCAGATCATTGGTGCTTGGCTGATCTTCATCATGCATGTAGCATTGTGAATAACTTTTCCTTGACATCTACAAAGAAAGTAGTGCCATCGATGCAACAAAAAAAAACGTTCCCGGCATGCCAAGTTTCTTTTTATAAAGCTAGAGTTCTTGTGCAAATGTGGTGTGCTCTAAATGCAGCTATTTCTTGTTGGGTAAAACAATGAGAGCATAAATGTTCGATACAAGACATGCGCTTATAAATAAAGCTACACTACACCATGGAATTGATAAAGAAATCAGTGAATGATAATTATTTTTGCAGTAGCAGATCAACAGCAACATTGCCGGCTCCCTCTGGGAATGTGATACATCAGGAGCTTGAGCCTTATCAGCATGGAGAGCACATGTCATCCACCATCATGGGAGAATTATCCCAGTACTACTTGTGGTACAAATACCACCATTTCCTTGTGCCTCCTCGATCAAGCTGTTCTTCCATCTGTCCTACTTCCTCTGCCATAGTTCTCTGGGAGAATGCAGAACTGAACTCCTCTGCAAGGTCGTCCTTCCTCCAGCAGGTCCAAGACACCGGCCAGCTCGCTCAACCAATCTCGCCTTCCAGCTAGATTTATTTGAAAAATATGTAGTAATTGTAAATGTTTCATCCTACATTTTTATTAATATGAAAAATAATAGTATTGATCAGACTTTATAATACAGTACACCATGATTAATCAGGTTTTAATTATAATATCATGAGAGATTTTACGGTGTTTGGAAAGAAAGGAGCTATCCATTCAGATGGGTCAATTGGCTATAAAATGGAAAGAACCAATTCAGAGGAACTTAAGTTGTGGACCGAAACTAAAATCTATGGGCCAAGATCTAGATCAAAGTTAAATTCGAAGCGTATAATAATATTTTTACATCTTAGGATTTCTGGCATGGCTGAAGAAGTGTAGGCAGGCGACAGTTCGGAGGAGCAGCAGATCAGCGATGGGACGAGGCGGTGGTGGAGATCTTCGGACAAGCATCCGGCACCAGTGAGCCCTTGCAGGCGGGAGGCGGTGGCGAGGCCTTTCCCGCAGATCCATGCGATGTTTGGTGATACAATAGAAAGAGAAGAAAGAAGATATTTTTACGCCTCGTTGTGCTGCTGAACATAGCATGAGAGTCATCATTGCAGGTGGTTGTTTTAGTTTTTGGAATTTTATTTCCTGCATTCTTCGGTGGCCGATGCAGCCTTCCCCATGCTCGCCGATGTCCTGCGGCCCCTCTCCGCCGTTGGCTGGGCATCTCCCTCCCTGTCTCGGACGATGGCCGAGTTTTCAACAGCGACAAGCTAGGGAATGAAGAAGATGACATATGGGTCCCACATTTCATACTCGACTAGGATGGATTTGTTGGAGAAAACAACAAAATATAGGTAGTATTAAAATGAGTGGCTACCCAAACAGATAGTACGTAGTCTGTTAGTATTGCAGGAGATCCTCTTACCATGCTGGTTCCAAATTGTTTTCTCGCTCACGGGACCTATGTGTTCAAGGCTCCACATGTTCTAGTTTTTGGAGATTTTTTTACGCCTCATTGTGTTTCTGAACATAGCATGAGAATCATTATTGCTGGTGGTTATTTTAGTTTTTGGAGATTTTTTACCCTGCGTTGTGCTGCTGAGCAGAGCATGAGAATAATGACAGAAAGACGTGCACAGGATAAATGACCCTTATAGTGTAAGTTGGAATACTGACTATAGGATGTACCACACTTTAATATTGTTATATAGGCTGGTGGATGGTTGAATGATCAAAGAGAGCGTAAAATATCAGTTTACTTCTTACGCCTCTATATATAGAGCTAGCTGCAGACCCTACAAAGGGGGTATGATTGAAAACACACTTGTATACTTCCTGGTTCAACACAGACAATAGTATCCAGAATAGTGATGAAGGTATTGATGAGCACAAGAATATAGGCATATAGCATGGCAATGGGAATTTGGTGGCGACCCGGCCGCGAAAGCATTCGAGTTAGTGGGGATGGGATGCACCGGGAGTTTTAGATCCAGCAGAGATGTAAAAGGCATAGCAAAGAAACACTCTTCTACCAGCAAGGCCTCTGCATGCGGTAGCTTGTTTGAATAAGACTCCTTGCGCATACAGGTTCGGTGCTCCTCCGTTCAAAGAAAGGAATAGCATGGAACAGTAATACTTGAGGAGAGACACCCGACGTTGACGTGGACCAGACCATCTTTCTCCTACCCAGGTTGTAGGCATTCAATGATATATGTGTTGCAACTGACGATCGACTCTATACATATCTCTGTTGCATGACCTTTAATTTTAACAATTCGCATCACTTGTGTCTCTTGGTTTCTAGGATTATCAGCCGTGAATGGATAGAACGAACGGATCGGAATTATCTTGGGGACGACTATTCCATGATGGGTAGCAACCAGGCCAGCACACAGCTAGCTGTTGTTCTAATAATAAACTATAAGTTCATCATGCCAACATGTATTCCCAGTCCTCCTGTACAATTGCATTGAGAGCCCTGTCTTACTCTTTTATTCTTCCCCCATGTCCTTCCAGCTCTAGATGGGTTGATTGACGCGCGCATATATTTCCGCGTGATTGAGATTTTCCCAATGTAGAAAGATTGGGAGTCGAGATAAGGAGTTGTTGGAGAGTGGATTTCTTTCAATACTGGCAAAAAAGTCAAAATTAGGAGTGGATTTCGGAAACTCTTGAAGATGCTCTACAATAGCATGACAATGTGTTATTATGTTCCGAAGAAAAAAAAAAGGATCGTTGTGGATGGAAGAAATATGGACCATCAATCTAGAGAAATCCAATGGTGTAAAAATAGGAAGTACGAAACTAAAAGTACCCCAAAGTACCAAAAAAGTGTAGGAGTAAGTACCAAAATAGGTGGGACTAGTACCAAGATATGTGGGGCCATATCTAGCTTTTATTAACTAACTAAATTTGCTGAAAGGTAAAACAGTAGTTCATTATCTTCCAAAAGGGGTATGACTGTCATCGCCCATCTGTTGTCTCCTTCGTCACTATTCTTCCCATAGCTTGTCCACCGGCCATCAGGCCCGCGACAGCTGCCCGGCCACAAGCATGAGCTTGGGGTACGCTGATGGCACACGCACCATGGCTGACGCCACGCCGAGCTGATGGCGCGGATTGATCGCTCCACCCCTAGTGTCGAATTGATGACTGTGCGAGCAAGCTGGTCGGCATATCCACGATGGTCACATTCACCCAACGACAAGCAAGCTGAGGCAGATAGCATGGGCTATAGGTCGTGTTGCGAGTGCCACCAGGTCGCGCTAGCCGGCACCACCCTGCCACCCTGGTGTTTGGCGCGGCAGCGACGATGAGCAGTTGCACGACAGCGCTTCTGGCAACAGTGAAGGCCGTGGCAGGCGTGCCAAGGTCGGCATCGTCAGCGTTCAGTTTCCTATTCATCCTGCGGTTCTTCATGTTCCTGCACCTAGTCGAGCTGATGGATATATGTTCTCGTCGTCAGACGCGACACACCCGAGAGAACGGCGGCCGCAGGTGATCATCTCCAACACGAACACATCCAAGGCAAACACGACCATTACTCGGGTTGTCTTTCAATTCCCGTGCACCCCAATTCTGGATTTCCCACTGGATGACAATCTTCTCCCATTCCTCTTGCAGATACAGCAGGCCGGACGGGACGACTCCCTTGATTATCTGAAATCTCTGGTCCCAATCCAGGACTGGCTTTGATGAGGTCGGCTTGTTGCACACACAGCTCTCGGTTCAATGTGAGGAAGAGAGAGAGCGCTACGTACTACAGAACTAGTTGGTAGCAATGGCATCTTTTTTAGGGTACCCTAAAGTGCCCCCGCCCGGGTCCCATGAGCCCAGCCGCCCCTACAAATGGCACAGTAGGGACGGCTGGTGATACGAGCCGCCCCTACAAATGGGTCGATTTGTTGGGACGGCTCACTCACCAGCCGCTCCTACTGTTTTGATTTGTAGAGGCGGCTGAATCACCAGCCGCTCCTACAAATGCCCCATGTATAAATAGCTACAGCCCATTCTTCTTCCTCAGGTCACTCACTCCAACCCGTGAAAAAAATGTAATGAGGCCTTGGGCACCTCCAAAAAATTGCTCTCATTTTATTTAGTGGAGATGTTGCAGAAGGTAAAAAAATGCTATTCCAAACATTTTTTTTTGAAGTTTTAATGATTGATTAGTAAGTAATTAGAGTTTTGCTTTTCTCTCTCTTCTATGGTGTTTGACCCATGTATGAAGCAAATTAGACCCTAGTTTTGATGGTACTAGGGTAAATTAGTTAGAGGAATAAGATTATACCCTTTATTAGTCGATCTTTCTTTGATTTTAGTGGACTATTAGTAAAGTTTTATGGATGTGTCATGGTACATCGAGAAAGCACAAATAGCCAATTAACACGACACCCTCAATAATAAATTTTAAATTTTATAAATATTTTTTCTTAATTAAATAGCCAGTAAATAAAAAAATAAAAGTACCTGGAAGCACCCACGGTACATTTCCAACCGTTATAAAAGAGCTCATACTTATCTATTTATTTATTTATTATTGAAAAGAGAAATGCCATCTATACGTGGACCAGAAATCCAAAGCATCGATCTTTTTCTTCTGATGTTTGTTCTTGTTCTAATTAGAGGATGCTCTCTATTCTTCGTTCGTGCTTTTTACCTGGTCACTAATTACGAACTTGGCAGTCCTTGTGCATCAATCCTACGCACGAGCCAGCAAAACGAAGAGGTTCGAGTAAATGTTTTCTCCCCGTCAATTTATTTGGAATCGTAGGATAGCAACAGTATTCCTGTGGATTTCCTGAGGTGTTTTCCTATGAACCAAAGATATCTGAAGTACAAAATCATTAGGATTGTTTAACTCTGTAATTTTCCTATAAAAATCCTCCGTTTCAAAGGAGGCCTCACTCTCTCTTGCCCCATTAATATTTTGCATACATGGTAGGTTCAGTTATTATCACGAAGACAATGTCCATCACTGCATATAAACTTCGTCAACCTCACTGGCTGAGTCAGAGTTACATGTGTGTATATATATATATATATATATATGTGTGTGTGTGTGTGTGTGTGTGTGTGTGTGTGTTTTTTTAGATAAAACTTGTATATATGTGTTGCCAACCACTACCGGAGACCGGCTCTTTGCCGAGTGCCAGGTTGTTTGCCGAGTGTTGTTTTTCGGGCACTCGGCAAAAACGCCTTTGCCGAGTGTTTTTTTGACACTCGGCAAAAAGGCTATTTGCCGAGTGTTTTTTTTTAACACTCGGCAAAGAGTCTCTTTGCCGAGTGTTTTTTTTTGACACTCGGCAAAGAGCTTCTTTGCCGAGTGTTTTTTTTGACACTCGGCAAAGGGCTTCTTTGCCGAGTGTTATTTTTTTGACACTCGGCAAAGAAAATTTCAAAGCACATTTTGAAGCAGTAAATTAATTCAAATAAAAAAGTTTTCAACTACAAAGTTGTATAACTCATCAAGATGTACAATATTTGTTTTGGTCTTTTCTTCATACGACAAAGTGAAAATAAATTTGTTCACAAATCTAACATATCTCTCTTGTAGTTTATGAAACTACAAGAGAGATATATAAGATTTGTGAACAATGTTAGAACGACCATGTCGGATGAACAGATGACCAAACAACCAAAATAAACTTTGTAGATCTCGAAAAGTTATGAAACTTTGTAATTGGCAACTTTTTGATTTGAAAACATCTTGTCATGCAAAACTGCGTTTGAATTTCAAAATTTTAAAATTCGAACTTTTCAAACGACCTCGGATGAGAAAACAATCAAAATAAACTATGTACATCTCGAAAAGTTATGAAACATTGTAGTTGACAACTTTTTGATTTGAAAACATCTTGTCATGCAAAACTGTGTTTGAATTTCAAAATTTTAAAATTCAAATTTTGTAAACGACCTCGGATGGAAAAACTTCCTAAACTAAAAGTGTAGATCTCGAAAAGTTATGAAACTTTGTAGTTTACAACTTTTTTATTTGAATTCGTTTAGGGCCTCAAACATGTAATTTACACTCGGTTTAGTATAATATATTGGGAACTAAAACGGAATCCAGACATAAGTGAGAGTGTGGTGTAGTGGTAGAGGAGGTACGTACACAGCGGGAGGTCTCGGGTTCGAATCGCGTCGGCCGCGTAGCCATGAAATTCACGCGAAAAATGTCGGAGATGGGTGGGCGCTGGCCGGTGGGGGCCTCCATCGATAAAAAAAATTTTCATTTTTTTGGGTAAAAATTCCCATTTTTTCGGGTTTTTTTCGGTTTCAACTTTGCCGAGTGTCGGGCACTCGGCAAAGGCTTTGCCGAGTGCCCGATAAAAGACACTCGGCAAAGTTGGCTTTGCCGTCATTGTTTATGGTGAGTGCTGTTCGCCGAGTGTTACACTCGGCGAACCATTTGCCGAGTGTTTCGGGCACTCGGCAAACTCAAGGAGTCCGGTAGTGAACGTAGCACCGGTGGGTCTTATAAATTCAAAGATCTCAAAAAAGAAGAAAATCCACGCCTCCTTTAGTATGGAATGACCCGACTGAAATAGGGTAGGTGATCACTGATGAGTAGGGATGAAAACGGATCGGATACGGATGGATATCACCGATATTACATTTGTTTTCATATTTCTGTCCGGATTCGGATTCGAATACGGATAGTGTCAACTATGTCGGATATGATACGATTGGATATCGACATCATAAATATGCGATTTGAGTATTCGGATACGGATATGATATCAGATGTTGGATATCCGGACTCGGATACGGACAGATCTCAACCCCTCTAAACGGATTCGGTTTCGAATACGGTCGGAAAATATCCGTACCATTTTCATCCCTACTGATGAGCATGCTGATTTGCTGACTAGTACAGTTCTCGGAGTTTAGTGGCCGCCCATAGAGAGGATTCTAATGGGGATGAGATGCATCAGGAGTTTTAGCGCAAGCTTCAACATGGAAGATAGAGCTGCCTCAAATACATGTCGTGCTCGTGTCGTGCATTACCTGAGAGCCCAAGTACGTGTCGAAGAACACGGAGTTTAAGCAAGCCCGAACACACTGGACGAACACTGCAAGACCATCGTGTTTGGTGCTGCAACTATCAGTGTTTTCTGTGGACACCATTCAAAATGAGTAGAGCAGCTTGATTAAAACTGAATGGCCGCCAGCCTTCAAGGGCCGACATGTGCACGACGACATCCATGCGACGAGTTCCTTCGCAAATGCATGCTCGTGTGCAGACCGGTGTATGTCAGAGCTCAATGCGCGCACAGCTGAAGACTCAGCCATACGCATAACTAACATGTGGAGAAATAGAGCTTCTATTGCACAAGAATTATTCAACGAATCTCTTCCTAAGTTTTGTGCAACTAAGCATTTTGTTGATGCCGAATCGAGTCACACACCAGCAAGGTAGCACACGCCTAGCATGCCGTAAGAACATGATAAAACCAGCTAGACCGACCAGCAAATCGGTCAGGCCGATTCGGGATCCGTTCTTCGCTTGGTAGTCTTCCAAGCACCTCCCGAGAAAACCCCACTAGTATAGAAATGATTTTTGCAGGCGTCTTCTATTTCTTTCACGGACGGTTTACTTAGCAAACCGATTGTAACTAGCAACAGAAGCACTGTTGCTTATAAACCGCCCCTGAAAATACTTGGCAAACCGATCCGCCCAATAAAATCGATTTTTTAGGATGGTTGTCTAAGAAAATCGTCCCTGAAAGTAGGGACAATTTTAAAATCGTCTTAGAAAATAACTTATTTATGCGATGGATGGTATATAGTAACGGTTTTGCTAACCGGCTATGAAGATCATTTTTTACAGTCTATAAAAACATTTCTGTACTAGTGCCCATCAGATAGGGGCATAGCGAGGTTGCTCTAGGATCCGTAAGGCCACCTAGAACGTTGTCAAATGTCGTCAAGAGACGTGACAAACAGCAAGGACAAAGAGAGTTAGGGAGGGAACGAAGTAGATGTGTTTTTTGGTGATTGGAAGTTGGGTTCCTCTATCAGCGTCATCCTCTCGTTTATATGAAGGGGTGGTCTTATCCCAATAGGAAACATCTTTAGGATGTAATCTTCAAGTTTCACATGACCAATATGGGTCTAGAACGAGTTGGACTCAACCTGGTCACAGAATAGGGAAACCGGCATGACCAGTTATCTCGAGGCCAGTCAGCCGTGCCGGGTAATGCATATGAAAATTGGCTTAGCCGGTTTCAGAACACGGCTAGTCTGGTTTTGGAAGATCAGGAACAAAATGGCCCTTTTCTTTATTTGAGCTCCAATTTTATTGTTCTTAATATTTTCTTTATCGCCTTGATGAAGGCTGATCTTGTTGAAAAGCTCCTGGTCAGAAACCTTGTGTCTATGTGTGTACTCTAGTCATGATGCACTGGATTTTTTTTATCAAGGAAATAGCGGACTTGTTGTTATCCACCCTTAGCACCGGCTTGGTAGGCTCCGTTATGTTAACCACACTCCTTGGCAAGCAAAGGTTGCAGCAGCAATGTACTCGTCCTCAAAAAGACACAATTTGATAACGCCACCACCTTTTGCATTGATGCCTCAGGAAGAAGTGTACTCCAGTCATGCTCTTTCTGTAATAAATGTCCCCTTCAATAAGATGACTATCACTGAACCCATGTGGTGCGATTTTTTTTTAATTTTAACACTTTTGTAAAATAATTTTAAATCTAACATTGTTTGTTTGTTTTTTTAAAAGCTAACACTTTTGGCCGCGCCTATTGTCATGGCACGGTGAAATGCCTGTGCCGCGTCATGCATGGTGGCGCGGCAGGAGGGTGACGTGGCGAAGACCGGGGCCCGCTGACTGGTGACGTGGCAGGGTTTGCCGCGCCACCGTTCTTGGCGCGGCACTGACGCGCCACGGCACATGGCGCAACAGAACCAAGGCGTAGACAGAAGATCGGCTGCTTTTGGTTGAGGATCGGCAGCGACGCGACCATAGACCATGGACTCCGGCTTCGTCGACCCCTTCATGGTGGGCTCCAACCAGGTGCTCTAGTCCGACATGGGGTCGCGCAGCACGGTCGACTACTGCGCATCTAACTAGGGTGCCTTCTTCGGCGATGACCAAGCTCGGGAGGATCGGGGTCAAGACGTTGGCCACCGGCGTTGAGATACGCTGGGACTGTCGGTTCCTAAACTAGTTGCTACTTAATCTCGCCGACAGTGCTGCTACGATGCATTGAAACGAATATGAAGCAAATAAATGGAGTTCGTGCTCAAGTTGACAAGCTGCCACGTAAAATTTTCATTGGTTTGACATAAGTTCGACATAACATAACCAACTAAGCATGTAAGTTTCAGACGCCAATATTCGTTCGACCTAACAAACTAAGACCCAGGAGTGTAAGGATCCCTCGGACGCCTCTATCTCTTCGGATATGTTGGCAACACATTGGGATTGTAGCCAACGTCAGTGTGGTCGCGTCGCCGTTGCGTACGGCTCTCACCCTGCAAGTATATGATATGCACAATTACTTATAATCTTTATGATTGTTAGTTCATGGAGCCTACGTATTTAAAGAAACTACCTTTGTTAGTACCTGTGAGGCTCCTTGGGTACCAAGCGGGGCATCACCTAGCTGAGACATGCCGATCTCGTCCTACGGCCAATCGTCCCACTAGCCGTGATGTCTGCGGAAGCCCGGGGGGTCATCGTCGTCGTCATCGTTGTCCTCGGTTGCAGAGTCCTTTCCAGCGCTATGATGTGGTGGTGTACACACTACGGAAGTGGCACCTGTCACCAGTTAAGAAGAGCCGGCTGGTGTCCTCAAAGAGGCTAAAGACGTGCCACCCGACCGCGCCGGGAGTGGCGGTTCCACATAAGGAGTGTCCACGCAGCTCAGCTTCTGTGCTAGCGTCCTGCAGCTCTTCTTCACCTTCTGCATAAATAGACGTTAAAGTTAGTGCATTTCCTAAACGCATATACAATAAAGAAACATTTTCGGAACGGACAAGTTTATGTTTACCTCCACAAAAGCCTCGAGAACGCCTGGCCCCTGCCCTCTAGACTCGTGAAGCCGAAACGCTGCTTCATTGGACATCCTTGACAATTGTGTCGCCTAGGTACAGAGACACAGTTGGACAGTTTTAGTATACATACTTAATACCAAAAGGATAACAAATTGTACCATTCAAGTATCTTACCACGTATCTTTGAAGCGGGGCTCTCTGTAGCTGTGTGTCCTCCCTAGTGGCAACGTCGTACACATCTTCGATCACATCTTCCTCCGAGTCCTCGTCAATCACCTCCTCAGTGTACGGGGGCTTGATATGTGTTCTCATAGACCTGTGAAGCCACCGCAGGTACTCATCGAAGATGTGCTGGTCGTGTGGAGGACTCGCATGGACCGGCTACCGTTCCCTGGTCTCCCACAAGTGGATGTGTGCGTTGTGTGTCACGTGCTAATCCTTGGTCTTGTACCTCTTCCTGCGGTCATACCTGCAACAAAACGATATTAGTTGTACCACACAGACCTCTGAATTATAGCTTTGGTGTACAACAAGGCGGAGCGGGTGAAGCAAGAGCTGTGCGTAAGTCTTTCTCGCACTACATTGCTCAATACATCGCATTCATTGGACATTATTGAAATAATGAATGGATACATCATGTTTGTATGCAGGATTTCTTTAGATGCCAGGACGGACATGAGGCCAGGGCAGATGCGGTGGGTACCAAATGCTGCAAAAAATCGTCGTGGACATGCATTACGAGGCGCACATCCAGGCCGTCGTAACTTACCACGGGACCGTCCTTGGAACGAAGGTCACCAAAAGGGACGCAAGAACCATGACGCTGACCCGAGACTAGTACCTGCAGGTAAATACAGAACATTAATACTGATTCCTTTTGAGATTAAGTAGGCTTAATTTCATCTTCTGATATGTCATGTACTTGATGGCCTGTAGATGATTCCTTATTGGTGCGCCGTGCATCCCCAGTGCTGGGTACAGATGGTGGACAAGTGGTGCTCACACGAGTGGGAGGAGACGCACAACTTGTGCCAGGAGCGGCGTTTGATGATGCCAGGTGTAGCACACCATCAAGGCAGTCGCAGCCTCAGTGGATACACAGAAAAATGGGTACGCGAATTCATTTATTTATTCTAACACTCAATTCTACATGATTTCTAATCATCTTGCTGTTTTTCTCGCAGTCGGCGTCACATGGTGGCCAGCCTTGCTCCATCTTCAAGGCATTTGCTATGGCCCATAAGGGCAAGGCGACGTCCGACGTCGACTACAACCCGGAGGAGGGCCCGAGGCGTACAGCAATGCGACCGTCCACAACCGCCTCAGTGAGTACACATCGATGGCAAGGGAGGTCCATGGGCCAGAGTACGATCCGAGCACCGAGGACCTTGATGGAGAAGTCGTCATGAGTGTGGGAGGAGGCAAGAAGCATGGGCGGTACTGGATTGTCGACGGCGTAATCGACTCGGCCGCTACTCCCAGTCTTTCCCAGATTCGAGCAAGCAACACGAGCACGAGCCCGACCATACGACCTCGGCAGGACACTTCACACCATCGGGTGGAGGCACTCGAGGTTATTCCTAGTTTATTCGTCGTTCATTGGTTTTTTCATACCTTTCCTTTGCATTATTGTAACATTGGGGTGAATATATTGTAGGCCCAGCTGGAACAAGAGAGGAGGATACGAGAGCAGATGTAGGCGAAGATGGAGAGGGTGGAGGCCGAGCAGCGGAGGATGGTGGAGATTCTTCAGTACATGCAAAGTCTTGGCGCCGCTACGGGTGTAGTTCCGCCACCTTCGCTATTCGCTCCACCTCTACCTCCACCTCCTCACTATTCTACTCCTGTGAGTATAAATGTTTTAGTTTGTATGTTCATGCTTACGGTCAAACCTAGTGGAGTATAAAAGTTTTATTCATGTATGGTATATATTTATCTTGTCTCACACATGTAATCTCTTTTCCTTTGTGCAGAATCAATCGGCGGCATCGAACGATCCTCATGCTTCAGCGAATCCTTCACAAAATCAGTCTCATTGGCCATCTTGGTGATGATACTTGTGGTTGTTAATGGTACTTCTATTTGCAATTGTGGTTGTAGATGATGGAGCACTTGGATTACTTGTGAACTTATTTGTGATATATTGTGAGACATGTGACGTTTATGATATATATGTGACGTTTGTGATATATATGTGGTGTTGGTGATATATATGTGCTGTTGATGATATATATGTGATGTTGGTGATGTTTGTTATATGTATCTTATGTTTGTTTGGATGGGATGTAAAAAATAAATAAAAAGGTTGTTTTCAGTCACTTTGCCGAGTGCAATGGCCATGACACTCGGCAAAGTGACTACCTGGGAACATGCTTTGCCGAGTGCAAAGGTCATTGCACTCGGCAAGCATCACAGATTTGCCGAGTGCCACAGGCCAGGCAGTTGGCAAAGGTCGCCTGTTTGTCGAGTGTCTTGCCGGTGGCACTCGGCACAGTGGCCACCTTTGCCGAGTGTCTGAGTCAACGGCGCTCGGCAAAGCGGCGACCTTTGCCGAGTGCTTGACCTTGACACTCGGCAAAGCCGCCGTCATGGTGGCGCTCGCCGTCACGGTGACTTTTCTTTGCCGAGTGTCAGATTAGCACTCGGCAAAGGCTTTGCCGAGTGCCCGATAAAGTGCACTCGGCAAAGAGGTTTTTGCCGATAAACTTTTTACCGAGCGCCCTTTGCCGAGTGTATATCAGCCTTTGCCTGAGGCACTCGGCAAAGAAGCTGAATCCGGTAGTGTTTTGCATTGATGCCTCAGGAAGAAGAGTACTCCAGTCGTGCTCTTTCTGTAATCAATGACCATCAGTGAACCCATGTAGTGATGTACCTTCCTCCTTTCTGGGCTATAATAAGAGACCCCAGCGTCTATTCCCAGCTATGAACCTCAAATTATGTTTCACTGCTGCCAGATGCTCCTCATGGGGCTCGTCCACAAACCTGTTCAAATACCCATGTCGGGCCTTGTGTGCACCAGGTACCCCAAATGAGTGTGCTAAGTTGCTGACTAGTAGTTCAGTGGCGAGCCTTAGAGAGAGATTCTAATGAGGATAGGATGCATCAGGAGTTTTAGTGCGAGGATGAAATTGAACTACAGATGGAGCTAAAATACATGGGCACCACAGAGAGTGCTGAAAGCTAGCGAACCCGTTTCCCTATCTTGGGGCAATGGGGAATGATGAGACTGTGAGCTTGGGTTCTGTTGCTTCATGGAGTGACCTGATCATGCAACTGAAATGAGGAGAAATTGAGCATTATCGCATACATACCACGGGCCCATCTGCCACTGGTGGACTCATAGAAGTGAACATGTCTATGTCAACTGGCTTGAAACACATTGTTAAACAAGGAGATGATGGGGCAGCTATTGGTTAGAACCACCAACAGTGCTCTAGATATTTGTCCATTTCAGTGACTGGGACTTGGTGTCTTGCTACACGGGACAGCAGAAAATGTAGCTACACCCAGAAAATTCTGCCTGAAAAATGCCACTTCATCAGCAAATTGGTCACCAGATCGAGAAGAAAAAGCTCTCCTGGTGTTAACTACATTTATTCTTTTGATCTCCAATCACGGAAGGAGTGAATAACAATCATATCGGATTTTGTAGGATCGATATAACTTAAATGTCATGTAAAAAGGTGTGGAATCGAAGAAATCGCGTCTCATTCTTCTCCTTAGCTTCGGGTGCTTTGAGAGAACCTTCAATTCTCAGTGCTCGTCCTTCTTGTCGGCCTCTGTCCATTGGTCGTTCTGTTAGCTACTTTACTAGAATTTATATCTGGTAGGTAAATTAAAATAAAAAAAATCCACTATGCCTGCCTATAAAGCTATACCCATCAAGGGTAATAAAATCACTTGCCTCCTTGTGCAACAGTGGCAACATAAAAAAAATAAACAAAATCCTTACCCCATCGTTTACTAGAGAATGGAGCTTAATTTGCCATCTGAAAGCAAGGGTCATGACTACTTTGAATAGTATGGCATAATGGTTATATATTTCGATGGTGATACTTGAAGAGATTTCACGTTCACGTGGGATAGGATACATCAGGAGTTTTCACATGGGGAAGAAAGTATCAGAATCTACCACCTTGATATGTATATCACCTAGGAGGATCAGCAAATCGATATATATCTCCTCAACCATTAGTCCGTTACCCCACCAAAATTAAATACTCAACATCTTTGAGTGTGCTTAGGTGCCAAGTTATCCTACATAATCTTTCACCGCACTCGTCCTCTCATATGTATGCGTATGTCAATCTTGGCTTACAGGAAGGGTCTTAGTTTGTCATCTCCTAACTAGATTGTTATTTTGCACATATCGAAGTCTTCGCTACTACAGCCTGTGCACCGCATTCCTCTGCAAACACTACGCTGCAGAACCGATATTTACTAACAGTCATAATCCATTTCTATAAGCGGGTATATATAGCAACCACATTTGTGTATGCAGCCAAACATTATACGCCTGTAGAAATCGATTTCCTCACATTACCATCCACGTCTACAAATAGTCAGTGCAGTAATGTAATTTGACCGAGCGGGAAAGTACATATATCATCGCTCCTGCACATGGTGAACGCCGTTCCTCTGGCACAGATGATCGGCAACTGCGCACACAGCGAGCTTGAAGGAAACATCATAAATCCATAATAGGGACCTTCTAGCACCAGCACTCATTTAGAATGCTAGCTAGACCCTGCACCAACAAGCTAGTAGCATTGCCATGGCAGTCGAACTACTTTTGAGATATTATTACAGTCCAAGTTCAACTTGTGTTTGACATGTTCCCTTTTTTATAGTAAAACTAACATTTTGACTTTAAATTTAGAAATTACATTGATCCATCATATTTGTAATTTCTTTGATTTATACGAAAATATCTATTTCAAAACCAAATTACCCTAATTTACTGGCTTGCCAATTTTATCACGAACAAATCATAGCATCGAACAGGAAGCAGCTATCAAAAATCCCTACAAGGGAAAGAAAAAAAAATAAAGAGACGGTGCAAGAGATTTTGACGGACCCAAAATCACTATGGAAAGTTCGTGACATGAATCTTCAAGATATGTATGAATCTTTATTTCATCTTGAGCATAGTTAAACACACATTCTTGCACTTGTATCTTGCCTTTGCCAGGCTTAAGATAAGTTTTCTACTGTCTTACCTTGTGCGAAAAAGACTAGATCTGGGTCTAGAGTATCTTGAGTCATTAGTATAGCTTTTGTAGGCAGTTGTAGGGCGTGAGGAAGACCTGAAGGAGCCAGGCTGGAGCTGCTTAGGAACGCATGCATATACATTTTGTGTGATGGGAAAAGATCTTTGTATGCCACTACTAACTAGAAAATAGTGATGGCCTAATACTCCTTTCCATCACCTTTTAATTATCTAGTAAAAAGAGGTAGATTAAGTTCTTAGAATTTAAAATTCATAATTTTAAAAAGAGAGAAAATATTTTAAGTTCTTAGATTTTAAAATTTTGTAAGGTTTTGAAATTTTTGAAGGACCTCGGATGGAGAGACAACCGAAGCCAAAGTTGTACTCCTTCCATTCAAAATAAGATATTTTGGATTTTTTAGATACATAGCTTTTGCTATGTACTTAGATATACATTATGCCCAGATACATAGTAAAAACAGTGTAGCTAAAAAAGCCAAAACATCTTATAATTTGGAATGGAGGGAGAAGTACTCAACAAGATCTAAAATTCTTTGGTTCAAACTTTTCGTTTGAAACTTTTTAGAGGCTCAAATATTCATCACAATATTTGCTAAAGTGAATACAAAATAATAGTATCATTCACTTGGTCACAAATTAGTTTGGGGGTAAAGTGGTAAGGAAGGAACTATGAGGATTGAGGTTCTTAGTTTGATCCTCGAATACCATTTGTGTGGGTATTTTGCATACAAAAATTGTATGACTTATGGGTTGCCTGCTAGGCTTCTCTTGGTTTTTTTTTTTTTTTTGCTATTTTTGCCTCATTTTGCAAATTCTACAAGAGGTTCTATTGGTTACCCACCTTGATTTCTAGAGACAGGAGACGGAGGCGGACAAGCCAACTGCCTCTAGAAATCATTTTTGAGTATTTATGAAAATTTTTGTTATTTTTGGAATGATTGCGAATTCTATATAGGAGTTTGGATAGGTGGACAAGCCAACCGCCTCTAGAAATTGTTTTTGACCGTTTGTGAACAAGACGTTGGGCGTAATGTAACAATCGCAACAGACCTCTTAGTTGACCTCAAGACCAATGTATCTTTGACCTATATATCAACTCTTAATTAATTACTCATGTGCTTTTGCATACACAGTCCCCCCAGTACATAGAGCTATATATAGCTGGTAGGTGAATTAGTGGAAGTGTAAATGAAAATTAAATAGTCAATATTCACTACGCATGCCTATAAAATCACTTGCCTTCTTGTGAAACATTGTGGCAACCTAAGGTACAAAAAAATCCACATTTCCTTTAGTATATATAGAATGGAGATGAAACTGTGAGAACAAGAGTGACATGGTGACTTGGTGAGTATGGTGAAGCATGGCGGTGGTTGTTTTTGATGGCGACCGTTGTAGAGGTTTCACTTTCACGTGGGGATAGGATACATCAGGAGTTTTTGATCAAATACAGACGCAAAAAGTCGAACGGACAGGAAGGGAACCAGAATGTATCACCGTGGTAGTACATATACCAACATTACCACACACAGTGACCTCCACTCCGAGTAGAATCAGCTTCAACTAAAGGAAGCATCAGAAATTCAAAATGGACGTTCTAGCATCCGATATAGATCTCCTAACCCACCAAAATTAAGCATTCTACTTTTATATGTGTGTTTTGGTTGCCAGATTATCCTATTTGTTACCTTTTGTCCGCGGCAATGCAACTAAAAAGATTGAACCCTGCTCAGTCATTTCTCTGTGTAAGTCAATCTTGGCTACCTTTATGAACAAGATAATATATAGTTGGTTGATTTTATTGATTGTGAGCCAATTGGCTGTCCTCTTCGCAACTATTTGATTTTTTATTGTGAGCCGATTTGCTGTCCTCTTCTCGCAACTATTTGATTTTATTGACTGTGAGCCGCCAATTGGCTGTCCTCTTCTCGCAACTATTTGATTTTATTGATTGTGAGCTGCCAATTGGCTGTCCTCTTAGCAACTATTTATGAAATGAAAGTGGCATCAACTTCTGCAAAACCTCAATAACAAACCCCCGACAAGGGCCTAAGAGCATCTCCAAGAGTTTCCAAAACCCACTCCCAATCTAAATTTTTTAGCAAGATTGAAAAAACTGTTCTCCAACTATATGTTATCTCAACTTTCAATCTTTCTGCAGACGGGAAAATTGATCCAAACGCGTGGAAATTGTCGAGCGAGGTTTTGGAAACTGTTGAATATACTCCCAACTTTTTTTAGCCACTTCTAAAACTTATTTATTTACCAACTAACTTTTTGAGAACTATTGGAGATGCTCTTACATAGGAGACATCAAAAAACTTACATTACGAATAAGTCACGAAAAATTCCTCAAAAATCAAAACGACAAAAATACCTGACTAGATCATCTAGTGGTCAGGTCTATGTGACTAGCAGCAGCGGGGATTGGCATGGCTGGTGGGCAGCATGCAGGTGCGGACGTACGGTCCCATTGTGAAACTACCTGTTTCCCACAACGTGAAAATCGTTGCTGTTTTTTTTTTTTTTTTTTTTTTGCGTGTTGGATAGCACGCCCACTTGGTTTCAATCAGTTGAGAAATGGTTTTTATTATTTTTATCCTCTTTACTCATTTAGGGGCGCTGTTTAGAAATGCTCCACTCTAGGTTTTCTAGTTCTGCTCCCAAGTTGTATAGCTCAACAGGTCCACTTTCAAGAACTCTACTCCAAGAAAAACTAGAGCTGGAACCCACTCCATGTATTTTTGAGCTCCTCAAGGGTTACTCCAGAATCTAGACTTCTATAATTCCTTATGGAGTTGAGGAGAAATTACCAACCATGGCCACCCATTACACAAATATCCTTTTTGTCCACGAGTCTTCTCCATCATCGGTCGTCCAAGCACACCAGGGTTGGGCTGCCTCGCCCCCTCATTCGCCGCTGGTGGTGGCGGCCTCCTCTCTGCAGGGCTGCTCCTAGCTTGGCCGGCTCAGCCTCCAGCAGGCTAATAGCTAGGGTGTGGCCTGCCAGCTGCCAAGCGTGGCAGGACAGCCTGTGGAACGGTTCGGCTTCTTTAGTGTACTCAGAAAGAAAGAAAAAAACAACCTGCTGTTCAGCTGTTGTGCAGTCCACATGGTTCATCCATGGGATGTCCTTTAGTTGGTCTTTGTTTTGAGACAAGACTACTGATTTAGTGTATTCAGAGAAAAAAAACTCTCTTCTGTTCAGCTGTTGTGCAGTCCACATGGTTCATTTGCGGGATATGTGTCCTTAGTTGGTCTTTGATTTCAGACGAGAATATTGATTTAGTGTATTCAGAAAGAAAGAAAGAAAAACTCTCTTCTGTTCAGTTGTTGTGCACTCCACTTGGTTCATTTATGGGATGTCCTTAGTTGGTCTTTGATTTGAGACGAGACTACTATTGATTTAGTGTATTCAGAAAGAAAAATTAGTATAAATTAGAGTATATATTCAGAAAGCTACATGTGTAATTTATAGAACAATATGTGTATGTGATTTTGTTCCTTGTGAGTCCGGAGGTGAGCACTCTTCAAATCAAAGTGATAAATAATCTGAATTGTTCTAGAGCAGAGTGGTCAAGGCAAGGCCGTCCACGACAAAAGTGACGCATGCACCATATTGCTGAAGCCTAATCTTGTGAATTTGTGATGTATCATGCTGAAATTAGCATGGCATATATGCCTTCTATTTTGATTATTAGCAGTAAATTCAGTGATGCAATTGATTGCTGTTAAAAGAATTTTCATTGTATTTATATATGGCGCACATTTATTTAAGATATTTTGTTGATGCAAAAAGTTGCTGCAAAGGCATATAATTACAAAAATCAAAATATACACCAAACATCATCGAGGGGCATATAGACCTTTCCCCAAAAAAACTCTCAATCGCAGAGCTAGAGTCATGCTGCATGCCAAATAGATCCATCTCCTCTAGCAACTCCAGACTGGAGCTGCTCCATAGTAGAGTTTGTGGAGCAGTGCTGGAAAAATTAGAACAGCGTAGTCTCAAACTGGCCACATCAATTCTCTTGCCATATCAGTGTTTTTCATACGTGGGAGGTTCATTAATAACATAGACAACATAGAAACAATATAATAATATCTATCACCCTGTTGGGATTGCTGCCCTTTTTAAAACTTGGTCCACCTTAGTGGCTAAGAAGCATTATGACTGCCCTGATATATATAAACTTGGTCGACCTCATGGTTGAGACGAGTTGCTTGATATATGTGTTGTCAGAGTTGCTCTGGTTGGTTTTAGGCATCTGTAAAAAAAATATCACTGATCTAAAAAAAATAACACTTAGTATGGAACGGCCTGGCTGAAATAGGGTGTGAGGGGCAATGAGTAACTACTGATGACGAGTGTGCTGAGTTGCTCTCTATAAAGGTCACCATCGACCTCCTAGAGAGGATTTCTAATGGGGATGGGACGCATCAGGAGTTTTAGAGCGCGAGCCAGAACATGAATGACGGTGCTCAAATACGTCAAGGCCTGCAACTCTGCATGCTAGCTTGCAGACAGGAAGCCGGTAGCTGCCTATCTTGGCTAGGTGGATATTTGCTTGGTTTCTGTTGTCTCGCAGAGTGCTGGGGTTGTGTTGTCTCGCGGAGTAACGCCTGAGCATGTAACAGGGAGGAGCACGACTTGAGCTTTGTAACAAATATACTCGTACGTACCAGCAATTTCTACCTGACAAATGCCACTTCAGTAAATTTGTCACTAGATCGAGAAGGAAAGCTCTCCAGATGGTAATGACAAGGAAGAAACAATCATTTTGGATTTTGCAGCATGTATAAACTAAGAACTTTTTTATTATGGTTGGGGAGACGTCAGGAAGCGTTAGATGTGTCAATGATTGGTGGGCCCATATGAGGGAAGGCGTTGAGAGACGTCAATGAGGGAGGCGTCAGGAGGCGTTAGATGTGTCTGTGGTCGGTGGGCCCATATGCACCGTAACGCCTCCCAATGCCTCAAAGTTGAGAGGATTAGGACTTCAAATAAAAGAGTGGCAATTCATTTTTCGTAATTATTTTTTTTAATCAAGGGTAAAACGGTAAATCCACAATTGTAAAAATAATGTTTTTAGTAGTATAGTGGGGATGTATGATTTAAGTACTATAGTGAATATTTGCTTTTAAAAAAAGATGAATATTTTCGTCTTGTTAGGGTTCATTCGCCGCCGTCTCTGTGCCGCCGCCGTCCGCCGCCGTTGATCCATCCATGGGAGGACCTCGACGCGCTGCGCCGCTCCTGCATCGTCTCCGTCGAGATCCGGGCCCGACCCCTTCTCACTAGCCCTCAGCTCCCCAACCGAGCACGTGGAGGCCGCGGCGGTGACTACGCTCCCGGTCGCGGCGGCGGCGGCCATCCCCGCTGCCCGGGGGGGTGCGGGTGGCGAGGTGCGTGCGTCCACGGACGCGGCGGTCCGTGATGGTGAAGCTGGAGGGCGGGCTTGGCAAGCCGATGCCCACCACCAACTGCCGCGCCTGCTACGAGTACGAGCGCCGCGAGGGCTGCTCGCGTGTGGCGGGCGACGAGGAGGAGGACGGCGTCGACGACCTAGAGGGCGAGTTCGGCCTGTAGGACGGCGGCACGGGGCACGACGACGACCCGCAGTACGTCGCCGAGTCCATGCTAAGGGCGCAGATGAGCTACGACCGTGGCGGGGACACACATCCCGACTTCAGCCCCATCCCCAATGTGCCGCTCCTCACCAACGGCCAGATGGTACACACCTGCTACTCTCCTCTTCCTCTGCTGCTTGCATTGCTTGCTTTCAGTTGAAGTCTGTGGGCTAAGACAAGCAAGCAAACGAAGGCATCATTGTTATAAAGCAACAAATAGTGATACTTAAGTGAATGACAATTGCTATAGCTTGTTTGTCCTCTGCCTGAAACTCTGTTGTCTAAAGGTCCATGATTGCAGAGATAAGTCACCAAATTGTTGTATAGAAATATGAATATGCCAATATGACACCCAAGTGTTTTTTTTTCTGCTAATTAAACATTGTCATGTACTGAGTATGTCCTTTTTCATATTCGTTGTTCCATGTGGGATGATTTGAACGGTTGATTCAGTTACCTATATGAATAATATCACTTAAACTTGTCTTGCCTGTTACCTTAGCATTTTACATGTCTCAGTTCTGAACTCTGAATATTTGCCCGTTCTTTTGGTTCAGATGATACTCCATTTATTTCCAATTCCATTGGTGTCATCACCCCTGCATCTCAGCATGGATGGGATCAAACCTACATTGGTTTCCTTATTGTCTGATGCTTCTGTCAAGCACTTGTTTGATAGGAATTGCATGTTGTTTTTCTTTCAAAGGAAGCAGCTCATCTTCTAATATTTGTTTATTTTTCAGGCCATCTGAACCAACACGTACTTGTGCCACTTTCAAGGCCTTGAGGGCATGGCTTTTCTAGATTCATAGTTCTTTTTACTATGATACATAGCAATTATAAAGCCAAAATGATGTACAATTTGAAACGGAGGGAGCAGTATTATAGTAGGCTTTTCAAGAATGACAGCTGAAACTGAAAAGCACCAGGCTTGGGTTTTAAAAAGATCTACCAACATAGAAAATGCATATTGTTGCTTGCACCCTCTTTTTATGTTCAGCACTTCTATAGAGATGATTACCCTAAAACCTAAACCACAATTATCTATATTTTATTGCCTAACTTTGTATTGCATCTTGCTTCCAATACCTTTGCTGTGTGTTTCTTTTTAAACTGTAGCTCAAGAATATAGTTAGTGACTATAAATGGTACCCCATCCCCGTAAAGTATAGAATATCCGCCATTAAAATCATGTCATTTGTGTTTTGTCCAAACTGCATGTGACTGTTACTTAGTAGTCAGAGCAACAGTGTGGGCTGTCTGAAGCCTGCAAACTTACTTAGTTCTATCTAGCAGCCCATTTACTAGCTTTACTGTCATTTTATAGTTTTCGGTTGGCATTATCTTCTCTCTTTTATCAGCAGCTTCATCCTGAGTGCAAAAGGTTCAGTAGCTAGCATACTTGCTGATCACATTTCGATTGCTCCTTTGTTGTCGACAGATTAATTCATTGGTAAATTTATGACGTGATGAACATCTGTTGTTTCACTATTCAGGTTCTCACTGCCATAGGGAACTTTTGCATCTGTTCAATTGCTGTGGGAATGGTCTTGGAGCTTATCGTCAGAAGTCTTTCGGTTTGGGACTGAACTGAGTGCATATGGTTAAAAGAATAGGCAGAAGTATGACCAAGCACTTTCTAGCTTGGTCCATGTGTCATCAGGTTGAATAATGATAGTTGAGAAGGATAATTTCTAATTGTGTCGTCCTCTCCGTTGATCAGTACTTCCTTTCTAATGACAACAATTTGTTTCTTTCATTAGCTTGCGCCTCAGCATTTCCTAACTCTGCTTCGGACTATGGAATGCTTGTGGCAAATGGAACCTATGCACTGACTGCTGGTAACTATGTGGAGTGCAGTTGTGGGCCAGCAAATCTCAAGTAAACTTATAATCTCTTTTGTTCAATGTAGTTTTCGTGCCTTTTATTTGTTTCGGGCTATAACACCCTCATTTCCTTACAGTTAGTATTGCACACCTTACGAGCACTACTAGAGAATAGACTTTAGAACAATGTCCCAATTTAGCATTAGCCTCGGCATTTTTTGCCCCCGGGACTAAAGGACCCTTTAGTCCCGGTTGGTAATACCAACCGGGACTAAAGGTCCCTGCCCAACGGTCGTCCGCGGGGCAGGGATCTTTAGTCCCAGCTGGTATTACCAACCGGGACTAAAGGTTTACCTTTAGTCCCGGTTGGTAATACCAACCGGGACTAAAGCTTTTAGTCCCGGTTTGGGTGATGCCCCGGGAATAAAGATTAATCTTTAGTCCCGGTTTGGACCCCTAACCGGGACTAATTTTTCCGGCATATAATTCAGCTCATTTCTTCCTCCCCGAGCCCGAGCCATTCCATTTAAACTCACTGCCTCTGTTCTTCAGCTTGCTGTTGTTCTTGCTCTCTCCCCCTCCATTGGTGTTGCTCTTCGATTTTGGAGGTAACAAACTTAATTCTCTTATGTTTTATCAGTAGCTTATCTCATTTTGCGATGTATATGCATGTGTAACTTTATATGTTGGACTTTATTATGACTTTATATGTTGGACTAGTTGAACTTGCGGACCGTGTTCAGGTCGGCGAGCATGTTCTCTGCCGAGCTGTAACGGACGTCAAGGAGGAGCTTTGATTCTACGAGGGAGAACGGCAACGGTCGTGGAAGACCGTGTTCCCTTTCTCGTAGAATCGGAGCTCTTCCTTGGCCAAGTACGGTGCCGTCCGATGGAGAAATGCTCGCCGAGTTGATCACGTAAGCAAGGTCAACTAGTACGGATGGTTATTTATTGAAATATGTTTTTGAGCTATAATTTGATGGATATTTGATAACTTCAGACCTATAAATGTCATCTACAAATGTTACTATCCTCGGCAACCTAAACGTCCGTGAGCTCGCCGATATCGAGCAGGTCACTTAGAATTATTTTTTCCATGAAATGAACTACATAGAAATCATGCCTTTTTTTAGAATTAAATTTTCCATAAAATTAAAAACTTAGTAAATAGTTAGAAAATTATAGAAAATCCGTACTAGTTGAACTTGCGGACCGTGTTCAGCTCGGCCAACATGTTCTCTATCGAGCGGTAACGGACGTCAAGGAGGAACTTTGATTCTACGAGGGAGAGCGGCAACGGTCGTGGAAGATCGTGTTCCCTTTCTCGTAGAATCGGAGCTCTTCCTTGGCCAAGTACGGTGCCGTTCGGTGGAGAAATGCTGGCCGAGATGATCACGTAAGCAAGGTCAACTAGTACGGATGGTTATTTATTGAAACATGTGAAATCCGTACTAGTTTTATTTAAATATATCATTTTAGAAAATATGAAATTTACACTAGTTTGCAAAAATAAGTATAGAAAGTAGATGACAACTGGTACCGGATCCTCGGCCTCTCGTTCGGTTGCGAAACGACTGAGGCCAGAACTCCCTCTCATTATCTGCGGCAAGTGTAAGCAGAATATTGTGATGGAGTACCAAGTCAAGAGACAGGGACCCAACAAGGGTCGTGTTTTCTACAAGTGCCCGGATCGCGATGTGAGTTTCTTACGCATTTTATAATTATGGCTAATTGACCTACTTTTCTTGAATATTTTTGACTAAATATTTTTTGGCTTTAATTTCAGTGGGAGGGCAATGGATGCGATGGTTGGTACTGGGAGGAAGATTATGCTACATACGTGCATAATTTGGGTGCGCTTGAGGTAGCGGCTGCTGCTGATGAGTCAGTGAGCCAGCAGGAGAAGCTTATTGATATTCAACAGAAGAATGATTTGTCTGTTTTAGTTGCGTACGGTCACGAAATAATTATGTTACTGAAGTGCATTGTAGTTTTAGTTTGTTTAGTGATAGTTGGGATTGCTTACGTTGTAGCCAGGCTTAGTTAATTAATCAACCGTGTGTGTGTCATTTATGTTGTGTAATAAAATACTTAATTATGTTCAAGGTTTTCATAATTTGTCGTGTAATACAGATTATGTCACGCCATTGGATGTACAATGTCGATCGCCGCTCCCAAGACTTTATTGAGGGCTTGCACTATTTCTTAGGTGTGGCCGAGGCAAATAAGCGGGATGGTTTCATGTGCTGTCCATGTGCCCTATGTAAGAATTTAAAGGAATATTCAAGCTCAATGAGTCTTCATTCACATTTGCTTAAGTCAGGTTTCATGTCAAACTATATATGTTGGACTAAGCATGGAGAAAGCGGGGTAATAATGGAAGAAGGTGAAGGAGAAGATTTAGACATTGATGACATTATTGCTCAGTATGGTGCCTTTGATGATACTATAATGGGGGGAGATGAAGACGAGGTAGCGGTAGAAGATGATCTCGGTGATGCTCTTGGCGATGCCATTCGTGATGCACAACAAGAATTGGAAAGTGAAAAAGAGAAAGTTAAGTTCGAGCGCATGCTTGAGGATCATAGGAAGTTGCTATACCCGACGGCCGAAGAGGGGCAAAAAAAGCTGGGTACAACACTGGAATTGCTACAGTGGAAGGCAAAGAATGGTATATCCGACAAGGCATTTGGGAATTTATTGAACCTCATAAAGAAGATGCTTCCGAAGCCAAATGAATTGCCCGCCACTACGTACGAAGCAAAAAAGGTTGTCTGCCCATTGGGATTAAAAATCCAGAAGATACATGCATGTCCTAATGACTGCATCCTCTACCATGGCAATGAATACGAGAATTTGGATGAATGCCCGATATGTAAAGCATCGCGGTATAAGATCAGGTGCAATGATCCTGGTGACGTCGAGGGTGAACAACGTCCTAAAAAGAAAATCCCTGCCAAGGTTATGTGGTATGCTCCTATAATACCACGCTTCAAACGTTTGTTCAGAAATAAAGACCATGCAAAGTTGTTGCGGTGGCATAAAGAAGACCGTAAGATAGACAATATGCTGAGACACCCAGCTGATGGTTCCAGTGGAGAGCGATAGACAGGGAATTTCCAGAGTTTGCAAATGAGGCTAGAAACTTAAGGTTCGCCTTAAGTACAGATGGTATGAATCCTTTTGGGGAGCAGAGCACTAGTCATAGCACTTGGCCAGTTACTCTATATATCTACAACCTTCCTCCATGGTTATACATGAAGCGGAAGTTCATTATGATGCCGATCCTCATCCAAGGTCCGAGGCAACCTGGCAACGACATTGATGTCTATCTGAAGCCATTAGTTGAAGAACTTCTAGTTTTATGGAACAAACCAGGTGTGCGTGTCTGGGATGAGTACAAACAAGAACACTTTGACCTACGAGCAATGTTGTTCGTAACAATCAATGATTGGCCTACTTTAAGTAATCTTTCAGGTCAGATAAACAAAGGATATAATGCATCCACACATTGTTTTGATGACCTTGATAGTATATATTTGAAAAGATGTTGAAAGGTCGTGTACCTTGGCCATCGTCGATTCCTTCCTTTAAATCACCAAGTAAGAAAGAAAGGTAAGCATTTTAAAGGTAAGCCAGACCACCGGAAGAAGCCTCATAACCGAACTGGGGAAGATGTACTCGCAATAGTCAAGGATGTGAAAGTAGTATTTGGAAAGGGACAAGGCAGCGAATCTGTTCCCAAAGATGCTAAGGGGCACGCACCCATGTGGAAGAAGAAATCCATCTTTTGGGAGCTACCCTATTGGCAAGTCCTAGAGGTCCGCAACGCAATCAACATGATGCACCTGACAAAGAATCTTTGTGTGAACCTGTTAGGATTCATGGGTGTGTACAGAAAGCCAAAGGATTCACTTGAAGCACGTCAGGACTTGTAGGGCATGAAAGAACGAGACAACCTTCATCCAGAGAAGACAGATGATGGACGTCATTACTTAAGTCCTGCTAGCTACACGCTTAGCAAAGAAGAGAGGGACAGCATGTTTGAATGTCTAAGCAGCATCAAGGTTCCATCGGGATTCTCCTCCAATATAAAGGGTATAATAAATGTGCCAGATAAGAAATTCCTAAACTTAAAGTCCCACGACTGCCACGTGCTTATGACGCAATTGCTTCTAGTTGCTTTAAGAGGAATTCTACCTCCACATGTACGTCTAGCCACCGTGAAGCTATGTGCATTCCTCAATGTAATTTCTCAGAAGGCAATCAATCCAGTGGAACTAGCTACTCTACAGAATGATGTGGTTTAATGTCTTGTCAGCTTTGAGTTGGTGTTCCCTCCATCCTTCTTTAATATCATGACACACCTCCTAGTTCATTTGGTGAAGGAGATTAGTATTCTTGGACTTGTGTTCTTACATAACATGTTCCCCTTCGAGAGGTTTATGGGAGTCTTGAAGAAATATGTGAAAGTCCGTTCTAAGCCTGAAGGAAGCATCGCCCAGGGCTATGGAACAGAGGAGGTCATTGAGTTCTGTGTTGACTTTATTCCTGACCTTGCCCCGATTGGTGTTCCCGAATCGCGACACGAGGGGAGACTCAGTGGTAAAGGAACTTTAGGGAAGAAAACATATATTGGCATGGAAGACGATTATTTCAATAAAGCACACTACACAGTTCTTCAGAACTCATCATTGGTGCATCCGTACATCGAGATACATAAGGAGTTCTTACGATCCAAGTTTTCAGGGAAGACTGAAGCTTGGATTAGGCGTCAGCACATGGAAAGTTTCGGTGGTTGGTTGCGAAAAGAATGTCAAGGCGATGACAATATTGATGAGCAACTGTATTTATTGGCTAGGCAACCATCATGGCATATCCTCATGTACCAAGGATACGAGATAAATGGGAATACATTTTACACAGTTGCCCAAGATAAAAGGAGCACCAATCAAAATAGTGGTGTTCGCATAGATGGCACAGATCCAAATGGGAATATACAAACATATTATGGCCGCATAGAAGATATATGGGAACTAGACTACACACCTAATTTTAAAGTCCCTTTGTTCCGGTGCCAATGGGTGAAGCTGATCGGAGGAGGGGTAACAGTCGACAAAGAGTATGGAATGACAACAGTGGACCTCAACAATATTGGGTACAAAGATGAACTATTCGTCCTTGCTGCCGATGTGAGTCAGGTGTTCTATGTGAAAGACATGTCTACAAAATCAAAGAGAGGAAAAAACGAAGACATCAACTCAATGATCAATGAGCCAAAGCGCCACATAGTTCTTTCTGGGAAAATAAATATAGTGGGAATTGAAGACAAGTCAGACATGTCAGAAGATTACGAAAGAAATGTCCGAATTTCACCCTTCATAGTGAAGAAAGATCCAAGCATCATGTTAAATGATGAAGACACTCCATGGTTACGACAAGATCATAACCAAGGGTCATACGTCAAGAAGAAATTCACTGTTGTGCCCACATGATACAACGATGCATGTTTAATATATTATGTTTTAGAGACGGATATTATGTAATATGTTATGACTTCACAATTGTTTTTTCATCTGAGGTCATTTAGTGTCTCATTTGAGCAAGTTTGACCAAGTTTGTTAAACTCAAAAAGATCTACAATTGTTGTTTTGGTCAACTTTCCATTTGAGAAAGTTTAGACGGTTCAAATTTGTGATTTTTAAATTTCAACGCCTACAAACTAGTTTTCGGGACCCTAGATTGTCTCAAATTGAAAAGTTTTGAATACCAAGTTTGTTAAGCTTATCAATATCTACAATCCTTATATAGGCCATTTTTTCATTTGAGAAAGCTTGAACAAAATGTAGTTCAAATTTCACAAGTGTGTGACATAGTTTTAGAAAGTCTATATGAGATTCAAGAAGTTGTGACTAGTGTTTGTTAAAAATTTCTCAAATAGGAAAATGAGCTATGTAACAATTGTATATCTTGCTGAGATGATCAAACTTGGTATTCAGAGTTTTTTCATCTGAGATCATTTAATGTCTCATTTGAGCAAGTTTGACCAAGTCAAATTTGGTCAAATGAAAAAACAACACTTTGACTCTAGTATTATGAACTCTAAATGACTTCAAATTGAAAAGTTTTGAATACCAAGTTTGTTAAACTTAAAAAGATCTACAATTGTTGTTTTGGTCAACTTTCCATTTGAGAAAGTTTGGATGGTTCAAATTTGTGATTTTTAAATTTCAACGCCTACAAACTAGTTTTTGGGACCCTAGATTGTCTCAAATTGAAAAGTTTTGAATACCAAGTTTGTTAAGCTCATCAATATCTACAATCCTTATATAGGCCTTTTTTCATTTGAGAAAGTTGTAAAACAAAAAATACTACATTTTCTTTATTTTTATAGGTTCAACAAAAATTTCCTGTCAATTTTGGTCAAAAATCGAAACAAAATTGAAACATTGACGTTACAATAATGTGATAATAAATTTCCTATCGAATAATATTAGTTTTATTAATTTTAAGTTACAAATATATTTTTGCATTAACAAAATACTTAGTATTAGTAACATTTATATTCTATATTCATAAAAGAAATTAAAAACTTTAGGTTACAAAATTTTCCTATTTACAATAAATAATTAGTTAATCAATAGTATTTTTTAAAATAAATATTGCAAAGTATTGAAGTTGCTATGGAATTAATTGATTAACCTAGTATTAAACAAAATCAAAATCCCAGGCCTTTCTAATTACGCTGGCGGGTTGCCAAAATTTTCAGGCCTTCAGTCCCGGCCCAGACCAAGAACCGGGACTAAAGGGTTGGCGGCAATTTCGGTGCCTGCCCAAAAATACCTTTAGTCCCGGCTGGTAACACCAGCCGGGACTAAAGGACATTTAGTCCCGGCTGGTAAGACCAACCGGGACTAAAGGTCCAACCCTTTAGTCCCGGTTGGTCTTACCAGCCGGGACAAAATGTCCTTTAGTCCCGGCTGGTGTTACCAGCCGGGACTAAAGGGTCCCGGCCTATATATATCGAACGTCTGTTCTGTTCATCTTCGATCTCGCCTCCGTCGCTCAGCCCCGCCCGGCCGCGCCATCCGCCGTCGTCGAGCTCGTCTGTGCCACGCCGCCGTCGTCTACCCCCGCCCGGCCGCGCCATTCTCCCGGCCCGCAACGCCGCATCCCGTCTCCGCCGCCGCACCCGACCACACCCTCCGTCGTCGACGCTTCCCGCGCGCCCACCGTACGGCCTCCGTCGAGTACTCTGCTTGATCTGCTGCATGCTCTCGATCGGCCATGCTTTTTAGATTTTTTTTACAAAGTCTCGGCTGTATGTTAGATTAAAATGTATTAAATTTTAATTAGTAGTTTATTATTGTTAGTTTTTTAGTTATTTCTTAGGTAGTTTTTGATATATTAGATTAAATGTATTAAAATTTAATTAGTATTTTATTTCTTATAGTTTTTGATATATGTTAGATTAAAATGTATTATCTATTACTAGTTTATCTAATTTCATGTTAGATTTATTTAATTGGATTTAGTAATTATATATTCTATATATCTCAATATATATATTATATCTAGAGAGAGATTCTATATGTATACATATGTACTTAATTATTTCTATATGTATATATACATGTACTTATTTTCATGTGTTGAGAGAGAGAGAAAATTGTATCTAGAGAGACATTCTATGTGTATCACATGCATATCTAGAGATATAGACATATGCACTTATTTCTATGTGTTGAGAGAGAGAGAAAATATATTGTATCATGATATGTGTATATATAT
This sequence comes from Miscanthus floridulus, assembly GCF_019320115.1. NCBI lineage: Eukaryota > Viridiplantae > Streptophyta > Magnoliopsida > Poales > Poaceae > Miscanthus > Miscanthus floridulus. Next base: position 38,287,537 of record NC_089582.1, read on the forward strand.
ACATGTACTTATTTCCATGTTTTTGGATCGAAAGTGTTTTTGATTCGATTCCAAAGCCTATACCTTATTATTGTTTATCCTTATGAAATATTATGTGTTATTATATTTAATTGGATTTAGTAATTCTATATGTGTTATCACATGTACTTATGTTATGTACCATAGTAATTCTATCTATGTGTTATCTTGAAGATACAAATGGCTGCTCCGGATGATAACATGAGTGATGACATAATGGCGGATATTATCAACGCCGGCACCAATGTGGATGTAGATGACACGAGTCAGTACTTTGCTGATTATGAGGATATCCTGAATATGCCGGTGGTTGAAGATCAACAAATTGTCGCGCAAGAAAATACTGGCGAGGTATATTCGATTATCTATCATCTCTTATAGATGCATGTGTACGTATATTTGTTGTTAATCGTTGTGTTTCTACTCATGTAGCCGGTCTCTGGATCTACATCAACCACCGACAAAAGTAGGAAAGTCCGAGGGCCAAAAAAGCCATTAGAGGGCCGTTTCATAATATCAGAATTCGACACCGACACCGGCAAACCATTGGGACCACATGCTCAAACATATGTCAATCAATGTGGGTTCATTGTAAGGGATAGGATCCCAGTTAGTGCTCATCAATGGAAGCAGAAGATATCCGCTCCTAATGTTAGTTTTGTATCTGATCGTAACAAGAACCTAGCTTGGATAGATATCACTCAGCATTTCACATTACAAGCAGATGATGCTTTGAAGGAGCTAGTGAGGGATTGGACAATGAAGAAGATGGCAACATTGTTCCGGAGTTGGAAGAAGACATTGTATAAAAAGTTTATCTTGAAGAATGCTACGCCGAATTTCAATCCTAAGGCGTTTGTCAAGTTGGAGTCCCATTGGGATGCCTTCGTAGAATACAAGACATCTCAAGACAGTGAGGAACATGTGATGAGGAATCGGTAGAATGCCCGACAGAAGCAATACCATCATCGCATGGGATCAGGTGGTTATAGGAGTGCTATTCCCAAGTGGCAGAACCTAGAAGCAGAGATTACTGCCAAGGGAATCATACCTGAAACAATAGAGAAGAACTGGCCTCAACGCGCGAAGAATTGGTTCTACGCTCATAGGGGAAGCCTAGACCCAGACACTGGCAAACTAATTTTTAGCCAAAAAATTGAGAGAGCAACACAGAGACTAGCTCGTGCTAGGGAAGAAGCTGATAGTGGTGTTTTCAAGCCCAACAGAGAGAAGGATGAATTGACATATGCCCTAGAGAATCCCGAACACGGTGGTCAAACAAGAGGCTATGGGGCGGTTCCGTGGCTACACGCATTCCTAGCAGACAAGGATACCTACAGAAGCCACTAGAGAAAGAAGGATGAGGAAGCAGAACGAATCCGTGCATTGGAGCAATTTGTTGATGAGTCACGACAAGCATTGCTTGAATCACGTGAACGAGAAAAACCTCTTGAGGCAAGAATGCAGGAGGAGATCAAGAGGCAAGTGCAGCTAGCAATGAGTCAAATGCAATCGCAATCAACGCCGGGAGTCACCATTAGCCCCGTTGGTCAGATGAAAAGCAGTTGTGCTTCTACGGAGCTGCCGGTTATTCAAGATGACGCTGGGTTGCGCTTCCCTATTGATGATATTACCGAGCCTCTAACAACATGTGAGCTGCACATTCTAGATGGTAATAATGCATCAATCATGGTGGCTGTCGGGGTTGTATCTCCAATAGACCGAACGAAGACACCAAGAATCCATGGGTCAGTTATTCAACCTGGATATACTAGCATCTCGATCGATAGAGTGCTCAAAGGTTACAGCAATGTTCCTCTTGACATTGAAGGCGGTGATGGGGAGAAGACACTAGGAGAAGCAGAGAAGACAATTATTCAATGGCGCAAATGCTTCATCATCATTCCTAGGGCGCCACCGCTTCCCCTACCTCACCCTAGGTACGAATGAAAGTGAATGAAATATTATTTTTCATTAATTTTCTATTGGCTTCAAAAATAATTGACACACAACTTGTTTTTGTAGCAGGGTCTCCCCCCAGCCTAGCCTAATCATTCATTCCCCATCTCATCACAGCGTCGTGGGGGGCGAGACGACTTCATCCCCACGGCGATCGCCAACTCTTACACCGGCCCCATCGCCTCCACAACGATCTCCAACTCCTACACCGGCCCCACCGCCTCCACAACAATCTCCAACGCCTCCATGCCGATCTCCACCAACACCGGCCACATCGCCTCCACGCCGGTCTCCAACACCGCCCCCACCCCCTCCACAGCGACACACTACAAAGACGTCTAAGGTCCCGGCGGCAAAGAAGACCCCGAGAAAAAGAGTTATTTCTCAAGAAATACTTCCTGAAAAGACTGATGAGCAAATAGCAGCTAAAGAAGACAAAAAAGTGAAAGATTTTTTTATAGATACAAAAAACAAGAGTCAAGCGAAGCTTAAGGAGAAGCCGTACTTTTACCTACCACGAGAGGTGCTGAGGCAGAAGGTCGATGCTCACAAGAAAAAGATGATTGAACTTCGTAAGCCTTCGCCACTATCAGACTATGACCGCTCCCTCATGAAGTCACATGATGCAGGTAAGAAAAGGAAAAGAGCATCAGGGAAGGATGCCCCATAGCTCGGACAACAGAAGCAACCAATGCAAAATCTTGTTGATGCTAATGAATATGGTTCCAACATAAAAGTCTATCGACCAGACAACTCTGGAGAAGTGTCGGTTCAAGCCCTTAATGCTTTTTTTAAAGATACTGGTTTAACCTTGGATCAATTGACGGGCAAAGCTCCAATCCAGAACCTGGAAGTTGATACCTGGAAGACTTATAAATATAGCAAAAGTCTGTACAACCCTGCGGCTCTGAATGAATTGGGTACGCAAATGTACTTGCTCAACAAGTGGTACATGCAGGCGTGTGGCAGGGGTGAGCAGTGGATCTTTGTCAGATTTAGAGACCATCATTACTTCTATGGCGATGACATCTTACATATTAGTTTCGAAGAATTGCATCAACTATTCCACTTGGACGCTCTAGACAAATCAATCATTAGCTCCTTTTGTTTGTAAGTGATTCTTACTTTTATTTAATAAACTCACTTCCATGCGTACGTGTATATAATTATCCTCACATGTAACTTATATTTATATACAGATTCCAGATGTTAGAGCTCCAAAGAATACAAGACACCAGTGTTGGCTTCATTGATCCTTATATCGTATTCAAAACCGGTATTATTGTCAAGGAGTGGTGGGTATCTGAAGCACAGGAGAATATCATGATGTTCTTCGTGAAGCAGCACGACAAGACAACAATACTTTTCCCGTACAACTTTGAGTAAGTTTTAATAATAATGTAGTCTACACATTTTATGTAATATCAATACAACTTATATGCATGTACGTGTGTGTATAAACTAATGCAGGTTTCACTGGATACTCATTGTCATTGAGTTAAACTCAAGTTGGTTAGTAATCTTTGACTCATTGAGAAAAGAGCAGGCACTATACCAAGATATGATAGACATTATCCATGGGTAATTTCGATCTCTCGCGCACAACTATTATTGAATAGACTTTGCCATAATTTATTAACGATCGTACATTATTGGTCGCACAGGGTTTGGAAAGAGTTTATTCGGCAACATCGCAAGGATTGCAAGGCACCACTTAATGTAGTTGAAATACCAGTAAGTTGTACTATATACACTTCCCCACGTGTTTAATTACTATATCGTACTTCAATTTACATGTGAGATGATGAGAATAATCTTCTTCTCGTACAGTGGTGTTTGCGGCAGGAACCAGGTAATAACTTGTGTGGATACTACGTTTGTGAATTTATCACTGCGCACATAAGAAGAACTCCTAAAGATGTCCTCAGAGTACGTATATATCAATTTTTTATTTATTTTTAAATGAATATATATATATGTATTAATACTTTTCCTTTTATTTCAAATGCAAGACTGAATGGTTGAAACGAAGGGTCATGCAAAAAGACCATCTGAAAGCAGTTCAAGAGTCAATAGCAGGATATCTTCTAGAAAAAGTGCTAAATCCCAACGGCGAGTTCTACTTTGATCCTAAGGAATAAATGATGTAAATTAAATGTTTATTGATATCGTTATTTTCGAGAACAAGATTATGAAAGTGTTGTATATATACATATATATCTATAATATATATAGGTTCATACTTTATTCGAATATAATAATGCTCGAGATGAGAATTAGATGTAATTATATGCGTGCGTGTATTTATATTAGCAGCGTAGAATACGTACATAAAAACATATTATATATTAAACAAATACGTGTAACTGAACTGAAAACAAATTAAAAAAAACGAAAAAGAAAAGGAACCTTACCAACCGGGACTAAAGGGTGCGGCCACGTTTGTTCGGCTGGAGGGCCTTTAGTCCTGGTTGGTAACACCAACCGGGACTAAAGGTCTCTCTTTAGTTCCGGCTCGATGACCCAGGACTAAAGGTGGCACCTTTAGTCCTGGGATCGTTGTCCCGGCGCGGTAACCGGGACTAAAGGCCGTTACCGCCTGGAACAACAAGTCCATTCTGTAGTAGTGGAGCTAGAACAGAGGACGAAGCATGAGCGTGAAGAAATGGATAGTGTGGTCATGCTTCACCGTGCTGAAATGGACATCAAGCTTCGAGAAGAGCGCGCATCCATGGACCATGCACTCAAGGAGGAACCTGACAAAATGGATTCTAAACTTACAATGGCTGTCTAATAGTGCAGAAACCAGTAGCTGAACAGAGCCAAAGGAACCAAGAAATTTACAATTTTTACAAGAGGCAATGCATAATAGCTATCCTTCTTGTCACTTCCAATATTTAGTTTCAGAACTGTGTGTGTGGTCACACCATATTTTTTTCGTTACGTACATATTTTTATCGTTAGTTTGGGAGAGGAAAGATAACTCTGAATACTCTAAAGCCGTCTAATTGTTGTCCTCGCCATGGCACATTGGCACACCATTTTGTTGTCCTCGCCATGGCACACCACTTCACCACCCATCAGCAATGCTTTTCCTGAACATTGCCTTTTCTTCTTCCGGTAAATTCACGACGAGAATACCGTATTGCAAGAACTGCATCAATAATGTGCCAGTGCAGGTGGATGGGCAAGCGTATGTAGTTATACATAACACCATGCCGTTGTCTTTCTGTTTGTCGAGGCGAGGTGGGACTATTTCGTACTCAGTTCAACGAATATATTCTAGCTTTTGTCGACTTATATAAGAGTATGGCATCTGCCTTCTTATTTGCATTGGCAAGGTGGGACTATTGCCTCTTCCTCTAGGAGCAAAGCTGGCACTAGCAGGCAAGATGAGGTGCTGCTGCTTTGCACATTGGGCCGGCCCAAAATTAGATATGTCCGGTGTTCTCCTATTCTCATGCACGTGAATGTGAGCCTCATTCTTTTTCCAAAAATCCTATGTGTAGTGTAATTCTATACTACTCACATGGAAATAAAAAAAAATATTTCAAATTCTATTCTATAAATCAGGCGCTGAGCAGACGCAACTATATAATATAAATATCGTAAAACTTCCACTCTAACAAACAGCCATATATAGGTCAGTTGGTAAATGTTTTGTGTAGCCGCAAAGGGCAAGGCCGCATGGGTTCGACTCTCTCTACTGTATTTTTTTTCCTATGGACTTTTTTTAATACGTATTACATCTCGCAGTTAACTAATATAGACTTTTTTTATAAGCAATATATCTCATGTTTAATTGGACCGATCACTATCATGTCTTGTCTAAGTGGACTGAAAGGCCTAACAAGATAATTAGTCAACCGTCACTCTCATGTGTCATTCGAGGGGATTAATAGGTCTAACATGATAGAAAGTGAACCTGTTTTTTTTTTGTATAGACTTTTTTTATAACCACTGCATCTCTTAGATAACTAAAATATGGATTTTTTTTTATAAGCACTATATGTCACAGTTAACTAGACCGATCACTCTCACGTCTCGTTTGAGTGGACTAATAGACCTAACAAAATAGGTAGTCAACCGTCACTTTCACGTCTCGTCTGAGTGGACTAATAGGCCTAACAAAATAGGTAGTCAACCGGTCACTCTTCATGTCTCGTCTGGTGGACTGACAGGCGTAACACGATAAGAAGCAAACTGGTCACTCTCATGTCTTGTTTTGGGTGGGCTGATAGGCCTAACATGATATAAAGCCAAGCAGTCACTCTCACGTCTTGTCTGGGTGGACCGATAACCCTAACATGATATCAAGTCAACCATATACTATATAGCATCAACTTAACTAAATGACCAATTGCAGCCTAGTGGTAAGTGTCTAGGAATTTGGGAGGGAGGGCCAAAGCCAGAGTGAATGGCGCCATGCTATAGGAAGTCAATAGAGCACTATCATGTCTTGTTTGATTGGAATAATAGCCCTAACATGATAGCAAGGCACTATCATGTTTTGTCCGAACGGACTAATAGCCCTAACACGATAGCATGTCAACTAAGCGCTGTCACGTCTTGTCAGTGTGGACTTATAGTACCACTTTTTAAAAAATGTTTGAAAATTTTAAGAATGCTTATGGACCCAAAATATGCTAATGTGTCAATTTGTTGAATTTTGTGACCAAATTTAGATATTTTTGCAATTATTTGGTGGAATTACCATATAATAATTAAAAAATATCTAAATTTTGCTATAAAATTCTAAAAATTTGTCTGACGACATATTTTTGGTGTATAATCATTCCATTAAAGTTTCAAATGATTTTTAGAAAGCGGTAGTTCACATCGTTGACAAATGGATACATCTCTCACGTAGTTGAACAATGTATCATTGTACTTTCCTAAAATTGTTTGAAAAATTTATGAAATGCTTATGGTACAATAATATGCTGATGTTTCAATTTGTAGAATTTCGTGTCCAAATGTAGATATTACTACAATTTTTTTTTTGAAATTGCCATAAATAGACAAATGGCGACTAATGTATCTTGCCAAAATAAATGAATTTGGCCCATAGCAGTAATTAGCCAGCACTTCCCAACCTGGGCTTGGGCTGCCAATTTGGCCCAGATGGATCCCGTCGCCTGCTGGCTGCTGGAGAGTATTAAAGGGCCGGCGATTGGAAACCCTCCAATCAGCAACCGCGGCTTCTGACTCTTGGCTCGCCCGCCGCCAACGTCTCATGCCATGCCCAGCCATCATCCTCGCCTGGTGCCTTGCCGCAGCCATCACCTAGAGCTCAGCAACCGTCCGTCTCCTCCAAGCTGCACCAGCATGGCCATGGCCATCGCTGCAAGCCGGCGGCGGATCTACCCTCTGGGCGAGCGCTCTCCCTCCCATCTACCGCGACATCTGATCTCTCCCCCACCGAGCGGGCTCAGTGGGTCCTAGATCTGGCACGTGCCGTGGCCGGGGTCGGCAGAGCGTGGTGGGATTGTCCGTTGGGGCGGAGCATCACAACCTCTGACTCCGCATTGATCGTTTTTTTTTTTGGAAGGTTGCAGGCCTCATTTGAGCATAGATGCTACAACACTTAATAAAAGGTGAAATGGTCACTTAGCGACAGCTATAGCAGTTGATGGTCACAATTGGATGTATCCACTCGCTTATGGCTTCATAGCTTCAGAAACAACGGACAACTGGACTTGGGTTCATGGAACAATTAAAGAAGGCTATAGGTGATCCTTCACTCCTTGTTGTTTGTTCTGATGCTTGCAAGGGCTTGGAGAATACAGTGAAGAATGTATTCCCAAATGTAGAGCAAAGAGAATGCTTTTATCATCTTGTGAAAATTTTTCAGAAGAGATATAGAGGGTTTGGCTAGATATATCCTGCGGCAAGGGCTTACAGAGAAGCCATATTCTATGACAATATAGCAAAAATGGTAAGTGAATCATTAGAAGCAGTGAAATGGTTATAGACCAATCATAAGCTATTATGGTATAGGTGTGGTTTCAATCCAGAAATTAAGTGTGACTACATAACTAGTAATATTGCTGAGTCATTTAATAACTGGATTAGAAACCATAAAGACTTACCTGTTGCTGACCTTGCTGATAAGATTAGAGAAATGATCATGGTACTGTGGAACAAGAGAAGAAATATTGCATATAGGCTACCTGAAGGTAGGATACTTACAGCTATTATGCATCAGCTAAAGGCAAATACTAGAGGCTTGGGACATTTGAAAATTGTATCATATGTTCTAATTGGAGTGCAGAGGTGTGGGACTATAGCAGCAGAGTTGAGAGGCATATTGTCAAGCTACACCAAAGGACTTGTACATGTCTTAAATGGCAGCACACTGGTAAGCCATGTCAACATGTATTGGCCTATGTAACCCGCCAATGGAGAGTTGACCTTGAACAGTTTGTGCATGACTACTACTCGGTCAATAGATTCAGGGCTGCTTATGGAAGAGAGATTGAGCCGATGACAGATAAAACACAATGGCCACAAGTTGACCTACCATTTTTAGTTGGTGCACCTCTTGCTAAATTACCTGTTGGAAGACGAAGGAAACTAAGAAGGAAGGGATGGATGGAAGGTGGCCACAAGAAGAAAGTTGGTGAATTTACCGACTAGGGTGAAGGTGAGAAGGGATGTGACAACGATACTGCTCTAACAAATGGAAAGAGAAAGAAGATGATCAGAGGACCTATGACTTGCAAAAAATACAGAGAAAAAGATCACAGGCAAGCTAGTGCCAAGTGCCCACTAAATGGGATAGCAAAAAAGAGATAAGAAATGATTTTCTTTATCAAGAAACTTAAATGAAAATGTCAATATTAATTTATTTGATTACTTGTAGGAAGCGTAGGCAACCTAGCAAGAATGTTACAAAAGCTGCGCCAGCAGAACCTAGCACCCCACGGAGGCTGACTAGAGAAGAAATCCTACGGGATAGTCCAGGAAGGGTCACAAGAAGGTAAGGAATATTAACACATTTACTGTACATTAATTTTTCCATACATATAATTGTCATATCGTATTTATGTGGAGCAGGCTTGCGATGTTACTAGGAGAGGGCACATCTTCACAAACCGACACCACTAGTCCTGTGAGGATGCCTACCGCGACAGCACCATCCCACGTCAATTGAAGCCCTAAGGGCAATACGGTCACATCATGGCAAAATACATGTATTTTAGTTGAGAAAAATGGTTAAAAAGACTAAATGTCATGTACAACAAAGTGCCAACGTTTAGGGTCGTTTTAACGAAGTCGATGTTTAAAGTCCTATAATGGCAAAGCGCATTGTTTCGCGTCCTATAATTACAATTTTCTCAGAGTAGCACTTATTTATTGTGGGGATTGGGGACAGCTCAATACTTAATGCATGATTATTCAGTAGTGTGGTTAATATTTTGTATTATCACCAATCTAGTGCTAATGTTCTGAACAGACACAGCAGATACCTGTAATTACATTCCTCATAGATATAGCAATGTTATATTCTGGAGAGAGCTATGGTATGATTGTCACTCTAATTTGCAGGTCTTCTGTTTGGTGGCTATGGAAAAGACTCTCTTACTTCACGACATCTTCACTCCTTTACTTCATGACATCAATGGTGGCAAGCTGAAGTCCGTTCCATACAAGCCGGAACCCGAGGACCACAGGAAGCTGACGAGTTGAGCAAGAGGATGGGGTATGTGTAGACCCATGGCTACATATGGGTGCCAACCCTTTGGTTTAGCTGTTTATATTATCAAGTTGCCGTGTAACCCCAGAATGACAGCACACGAAGAAGAGCCCTTGTAATACATGGGTCGTGTAATAAGAGAAACTTCTGCTTATTGAGAGAGTGAACGTTTAAGAATAAAAAATGATGTGATGTTCTGATCTCAATCTCTGTTTTTTAACTTATCTCCTTTCTTCTGAATATATTGGATTTTCTTTTTCCATGAGAAGCATAGATATAATAGCAATTTTTGTCATAACAGTCGGCAAGTCAGTGCTATGACAAAACTTTCAGCTACTGTTCTCGCCAAAAATAAAAACTCCGTTTTGATCCGCTTGTCACTTGCATGGTCGTGTTCACTGTTCAGTCATCTGTGTTAAGAGAAATAAAGAACATGCTTATTGTTTGTGAATCATCATCAGTTTTTGCGAGAGAAAAGGCTCGAGGCTTTGTCCTGATTTTTTGTCGATAGCCCCAGTATTGGATATAACTTATGAAAAGCATGTTCTGCTACGAGAGCAAAGAAGCGTTGACATGCTACGTACAGTACAAAGCAATTCACGTAGCACCTCAAAACATATTTCACTGCATAGTGTAGAAATTAAGCGGTAGTTTGTGCACCCAGTCCACCCACTGATGATTCATGAACAAAAACTTATAGATCCAGTATGCACTAATAAAGACTCAATGTGTGACACAGTATATTGGTAACGAGAACTCTGGCAACTATCATTTCATCTCATTTCTCACTACCAGATTCCCAGTAGGCAACACTATTTTCTCACTCGGTCTTGATCAGCTTCTTCACAGCGCACTGGCACTGCATTTCTGATCAGCAAAGCATGATCTCCCTTCCTCAACCGCCTTACATAGCTGCGGATCCATGGGCACCTTACCAAGGAAAGGAACCCCCATTTCATGGCACATCTTCTCGGCGCCTCCCTTGCTGCTATCAAACCTCACTGTAGTCCATGACCGATAGAAGCTCAGGGGCTTTCTCCTTGACGTACTTCACGGCCCACTCTGTCGCATCTGTCTCGCCCGCCTCATCTGACTTGACGAATCTGAGATCTGAAAGCGGCCCGCTGCCTCAGGACACTCATGTTCTCCACAACACCTAGGACAGGGACACCGACCTTCTTGCAGAGAGTTGGGCCGAGAATGTGCTCTTTCCTACACCTCCCTTTCCAGACAAAACTAATAATTTGTGCTTCACAGTAGCCAACCTCTCAACAATAGCAACCACATCTGCAAAATACAACCAGCCAATAATCAGTTCACTTTCACTTAAATGATATACAGGCAGCAAGTAAATAGTGTCCCTGTATATATAATTCATTCATCCACCTACGGCTAATGGTATAATCACATTGAATTGCATGCAAACAATCCTAGCTCAAGATAAATGGCCACCAGCTACAAAAGTTAAGGCAATCACACATTTAACATGCTGCTTTGCACCAGTGAAATGTATCAGAAATAAACTACAATGACTAAATCACATTTAGAATTGTTGACGATTGCATTTAGGCAAAGCATTTATTTATAGTGATTGCATTTGGGCAAATCATTTATTTATAGCATTGATGGGTCACACTTGAAAACTTGATGGTGTAGTCTTTAACATCCACTAAGTACATAATCACATTGAGTTTCCTGCTTAATCTGAAATTCTTCAATCCTCAACATTTACAACAAGCTGATGGATTGTGTACAATGTTCGTAAAGCTGCTCATTACTGAAAATGGAGGTAATTCATTGAAGCAGCTTTAGCAAATAGCTCAACATACTGACACTCAAGTAGCACAAATTGTAAAATATCTCATACTCCATAGAAAACCTCTCAAAGATCATGGAGATCCCAAGGTAGCTAAGAAGTTCATATCAAAAGTAACAGAAAATGACTGATGATATTTTTCCAAAGAATATTCTTTTTCCTATGGTCTGATCTGCCATTCCTTGCAAGGTAAGGAAAAGGCAGGTTTGAAACAACAGAGCTTACAACCTAGCATGAAAAAACCCCTCAAACACTTGGAACAAGATCCAAATAAGAAAACCATGAACAATTTTAGTCTCACCAAATTCAAGATTCAAAGTTAGAACCTTCAATAACATTAGCTGTAGTGGCCTCTTTATATCCTTTTGGATTAAATGGACGTGGCATCTGGACATCACAACAGATCATAAATGAATTCTTTTACAGGAATGAACAGGCCACAATGAATTGTTTGTAAGGAATTGAACACATAGGTGAATTGTTTTACAGGAATTGCATTTCCCTAAGTCTCCACCACTTTCCTCACTGTGTTTTTATGCTAGCAAACAAAACTTTGAAGAAGTCACAAATTTAATTGCTTCAAGATTTAATTAATCAATTGGATTCGACTGGACGCTGGATGGGCACTTGTCTGGTGAAAATCTTTTATTAGGCAGCTGAAAACTTCAGAATCAACTCCCATCGTTTTTGGACCTTGACTGCTCAAAAGGCTATGATTAACAGTACAATTGACAATAAAGAGCATGCTAAAAAGCCTAATCACTAGGAAGAGTTCACCAACTATGGTTACCAAAATCACGCATTATAACAATTTAACCATGAGGCTTTCCTTGTGGTCTGTCAATCCCTATAGTGCACAGTGAACACTAGTTTGAAACAACAGAATCTACTATCTAGCTAACCCATTTAATAATTGGAACAAGATTCAAATATGAAATCTAGACACTCTTCTAATCTTTCTAGCCAAAATTAAACATCCATCCATGTTTGAACCTTCTTTAGCAGCAGTTGTAGCAGGATGTGGCATCAGGATATCAGGTGCCCCCCTGGATATTACTACATGTTCGGATCACAATGAATGTTGCTGTTCTATATATGAAACCTGACAAAGTGAGCTAACATATGAAACCTGACAAAGTGAAAGTTGTTGTTCTATATATCCAAAGGAGGTCGTAGGATATTTGCCAATCGGTGATCTGAAATGAAGTTGGTCATGGGCCGGCCATAAGATAGCAGCTTATTGTGCCTTCTGTCTGATCCTCTGTTGTAGCTACCTAGCAATTCCTTTTCTATTCAGCCCTGTATCATTCCAATCTTGCAGTACAACTGAATACTAACCTGATAGGGCTACTGCCGGCAGGTAATTTTGGAACATAGAGCTAGATAACAGTGAGTTGTAGATCATTTCGTTGTGGTATTCTACTACAAGATACAATTGTGTAAACAAGATTCTGGTAGTTTCTACCCACTCTGGCCACGTTTGGAATACATGAATTTCTTGTCAATTTCTTTGTTGGCATCTAGATAGAGAAAAAGGCAACGGGTTCTCATGTATATGCATGCTTCTGATCTACAAAATTTGCAAATGATGGACATCAGCTTTCAGTTAATCTCATACAGATACAGAAGAACAGCTAGTTCGACCAACACAGTCTCAGCAACCCAGGTGCCACGTGAAGGAACATCCAATGCTACAAAAAAATGCAACGAAACAGAATAGCAGAGCAGCGCAGACCTTGAATGGGAGAAGCGATGCCTCCTGCTGCAAGATCTGGGCAACATGGGCGCCGACAGCGCCTGCAGCAGCGGCAGACGGTGGTGCTTCCTGCTGAGGGGCGTCGGCGCAGAGGGTGGCGTCACGGGGGCAGGGCATCGGCGTTTGGCAGCAGGGCCGAGGGCACAACGGCCGCCGCGATGAGCGAGTGAGAGGGCAGGGCCGCCAGCGCGATGCCATGCGAGGGCGGCGGAGGTGGCTACAGTGAGGGAGAAAGCAGGGCGGTGGCGGTGGCTAGGGTGAGCACACGAGCGAGGTGCGTGCGATTGGGGGAGACCAGCGAGTTCGGCGTGGGGTCTTGGTGGTGGGGGCGGGGGCGGGGGTGGGCCGGTGGGGAGTGAGAGGGCCACACGCAATGATGATATTGCCCTTCGACGAATAAAATCAACAAAAATAGCTATTTTGCGGAGGCGATGAGAGGCGATAGGAAGCGATTCCAACCATTGTAAAAGATCTCATAAACTAAATGCCAGACAAAAAAAGGTGTGAAATTGAAGAAATCGTATCTCGTTCTTCTCCTCAGCTCCGGGTGCAGCGGCTAGCGAGCCTTCAATTGGTCGATCGAGCTGTTACTACTTAGTGCTAGCATTGGTAGCAGCACCAGAACTGTATTTTCGAGGTCTGCATACTCCTTCCATAAACTTCCATGGAGCATTGAGGTACATATATGATATTTGCAGAAAACTGGATTTTTGACCCTCCAAGGAAACAGTTACCTTCTACAATTTGCCACTTTGGAGATTATTGGCATCACCAAAGTGGCACTAAAAGGTTTTGTAATTTGATTCCTTGGCATTTTCCTTACTAATCAATTTTTTGCTTTAAATAAAACAAATTGATTAGTTTGGTTCCATGTCTCTATCCTACCTTCGTCTAGTGTCTCCTGAGTTCACCAAAGTTTAATGATCTCATCATCGACCTCACCTTGAACCCTAGAATTGAGGCTCCTGGCAGCAATCTTCTGTACGTGTCAAGCGCATGCTTTCCTCACTGAGGGAGTCAAGCAACATTTTGATGGCTTCTCTTTCAACTTTGCCCCTACCTGCAAGTGTACAAGGGTTCGGGTTAGCTACTTTCGAGCAACAGCCATTACACTATAGAGCAACCAAAGTACCACTGTATGAGTAAAAGCCCAAAAGGCTATAACACCTACCGTTGTACACCATATCAAGACGCTCAGTGGCAAGGAAGTAATTTCCCTCGTCCCCCAGTGAGCACTTAGACAGGCCACAGCACTGGACTACTACTTTTCTAAACAAGAGCAGGGTCCCCGCTCCTGTTATCCTCAATGTGAAAATCACTGTTTTTTACATATTGGATAGCACGCCCACTTGGTTTTATATTAGTTGAGAAATGGTTTTTATTATTTTTCTCCTCTTTCCTCATTTTGGGAATGTTTAGCTGTGGTCCCAAGTTGTATAGCCAAACAAATCCATTTCCAAGAACTCTGCTCCAAGAAAAAGCTAGAGTTGGAACCTAACCCATGTTTGTGGAGCTCCACATGGGGTACTCCAGAATCTAGACTTTTATAATTCCTCATGGAGTTGGGGAGAAATTAACAATCACTAGCACCCGTTACACAAATATCGATTTGTTTCTATCTCCTTTATTTCTTTGTGTGGCTGCTTTTGATGCCCACCCCTTCCGTGACATATCTCTCTCGTGCCGCCTCTTCCTCCTCCAGAAACCCTACCACGACCTCCCACTATTTCGGCCACCACAGCCAACGCTCCTATGAGGTGATGGATGGAACTAGTAGATCCAAGCAACGATGGCTCTACTGGATGACCACGTTTTTTTGTTCCCCAAATCTTCTCCAGCAACGGTCGTCCAAGCATGTAACACCCCAAAATTTGTCACTTTTGAAAATAGAGTTAAAATAATTTATTTGTGAATTTTTGTGCATATGAAAAATAGGAAAATAAAATTTTTTCATTAATTTAAAATTTATCATAAGGTAGAAACGTGTTTTTGCATTCATACCGGTCGCACCTCGTGTTTCTATGTGCAAAATATGTATTTTTTATACGTTTGGGAGACGAATATGTATCTCTAGGAATTTTTCAGCTTCTTTCTAGAATTTAATTCCTACCTCCTTCACCTTAATCTTTATGTTCCAAGTTCCCAACAATATTTTTATGAGCTCCACAATACTTTATTTGGGTTCATCATGTTCCAAAGTGTCTCTGAGAATTTTCCTCAAATTTTCGGAGGTCTCGGAGTATTTTTCGTGGCTTAAATATCAATTCTAGACTTTTCTAGAATTATTTTATTCATGAAATTAATTAATTCCGAAAATAATAAATCTCTCATTTTTTTCCAACACTCAAAGCCCATGTGCAATAATCCTAGTAAATCTCAAAGGCCCATACATTTATTTACTAATGGGCTTTAATGATTCTTTAGGCCCATTAGTAAATGTGGAGGGTGCAACATCAATTAGTATCATATTGCTAGTTGATGAAGATGTGGGGAGTTTTTCTTCCTATAAATCTATACCAACCCCTTGGGCAAAGCACACCAAAACTACCGTAAGGGGAGCCCCTAATTTGGAAAATCCTCATATAGTAAATTTGATTTTTCTCCTTCTCTCGCCGTCGCTGTCGCCGTCGCCGCCGCTGGCACCACCAGCTGCTTCACCACCATTCGCTACACCGCTGCCGAGGTTCAAATAGAGGTGATGAATCCGTCGACGCTTCCCTTCCTTCCTCCTTTTGCCCCGTAGCTCACACAACACACGGTATTGCCGAGCTCTTGTAGGAAGCCGTCGTCCATCCGTCGAGCCCAGAGCCGCTTCACTTGTTCTTTCTCGTTCTCAGCGTTGCTCACACCGCCGCCGAGTTCTTCATCACTTGTCGTCCTGCCTGCCGCCGTGATGTCTTCCTTGTCTGCCGTTGAGATTCTAGCAGCCGCTTCCGCAAAGCAGGTGCACAGGAGGGGACACCAGCTACCGATCCATGGCCAGGAGGGCGGAGGAATCCTTCTACGTGAAGCACCATCATCTTGTCCAAATCAAGCACGTCAGCGTGCTGTTCTTCGCTGGCTGATGGACTGATGGTGAGCAGATCTACGGAATTGCTCTTTGCCTTGTTCATAGTTCCATGCCTCGTCGCCTCCGTGAAACCGGCTATAAAAAAACGTGCTGTTGCCAGCACACGCGAGCAAACAGCTACGTCATTCCCTGCTCCTGCTGCTGAAGTGGAGCGTGCTAGGAGGCGTCTGCAGTTCATGCAGGACCACGTGATCATGTCAGATGCATCTTGCAATGATAACGATATGCCACATTATTTAATCGGCTAAATACTTTGCTGATGTGACGCATACAACATCCTTGTGTAGTAATTCAACATTTAATCGTGAATATATAAAATTTTAGCACAGTCATTTTATTAGAATATAATTAATTAGACTATAGTTTAGTTTTCTTTATAAATAAATCTCTGCTACTT
Source organism: Miscanthus floridulus (assembly GCF_019320115.1). Classification (NCBI taxonomy): domain Eukaryota; kingdom Viridiplantae; phylum Streptophyta; class Magnoliopsida; order Poales; family Poaceae; genus Miscanthus; species Miscanthus floridulus. The sequence continues at coordinate 38,304,252 of NC_089582.1, forward strand.
TTAAAAGCTTGTATTCTCTTTCTTTTGACCTCGTTTCAAATGACTCATGACACATGTATATATGCTTTTAAATTATAAGTTTGCTTAGTTTAAACACGCATATTAAATTCGAATATATGCCCTCACTTGTGTATTCCTTTTGCAAAGTAAAGTTTATATCACAAATTATGAGACGTGTTTGCAAATAAAATATGATTAGCTTCAACTCAGTTTTTAAGTATAAATATGATTTGTTTAATCTAAATTAATGCTACTCACATAGTTTTCCTAATTAACATAAATCAAGCTTATAGTCTTATCTTTTCTTTTGTAATATAAAACCCTGTAGTCGTTCCTTTACAACCATAGTTCCGATTAGCGTGCTTTTCGTATCTGTGTGTTCATAGCGACGTGTAGAATGCCTTTAAAACATTTTCACTCGATGCTTCATATGTCTGGTGTACTGTTCTAATTTAGTTCTATTGTTTGCTTCGTGTATGATTGCATGGATGCTTATGTGGTGTGTTATGATCTTGTCCAGTCGGTGAGCTATACGTGGTGAATCGAGAAGCAATTCATTGAAGGTTTGGACTAGAAGAAGGATCTGAGTTTAAGGCAAGTATAGTATGGGATCTTCCTCGTTGTCCTATACATCTTTAATCATTTAATTCATACTACATGTGTCTACCTTGACTACCACTAAGGATATCCTAGTCTTTTGTTACCTTCTACCTTGATACCTTTGGGATATGCATTGGGTAGTATGATGCTAGTGCTCAACTACAACCATGATCTTATAACTTGACTAATGTAATATGCAATAAACACTAAAATATGCTTTTTAGCAACATGGAACAAGGGGGCTAGAGCATTGGGCTGTTTTTATGGTGCTCTAGATTCCTCTCCCTAAGGACTTATCTATAAGTGATCATCCGGGACTTACAGTACAGCTGTAAGGGCTACATGGCTCTGGCTTTAGCTCAGTATGAGGACATTTTTTAGCTTGTTAGAGGTTACCTTTATTGACGTAAGAATGGCTTGCCGAATCGGGTATAGTGCGACCTCTATCCCCTTGTGTATAGGTTGCGCGTCATTGTGCCATCGGGAAGGGGGCTCTACATCTGTTTGTCGAGTGAATCTAATGGCCCTAACTTGTTAGATGAACCTTTGAAAGGCTTCATAGTGAACCCTGCCGACCTTCCTTGGTAGTGGGTCAATAGGCTGATTACCTCGGACGAAAGGGTAAATCATGACTCACAGTGAAAGTATACCACCTCTGCAGAGTGTAAAACTGGTATATCAGCCGTGCTCACGGTCACGAGCGGCCTTAGAACCTTTACGGAATAGATGATCACTAATGGTTAATGATGATGAACACTGATGATACTGATGATAAAGATGCTCATTAATGGTTAATTGTTTATGCTATTCATTATTCATGTCTACCTGATCATGTGTTTATATGGGCTTGTGATAAACTTGTTGCTACTCAATTGCTAAAATTGTGACAATTAAAAGCTAATCGTAATTAAACCAGTGTCAGCCTTTTGAGCCTCATAAACCCCATATTATATTTGTTGAGTACGACATGTACTTACGCTTGCTTTATTTTTTAATTATTTGGATAAAAATCTCGGATGGGTACCAGATTACTAGAGTTTAGAGAAATTAGGCTTGTGATCAACCAGTCAGTTGTTCCTGTGGATTTGGAGTCTTCGCCTGAAGATCGGAGTTGTCTTTCCGATATCTATACTCCGAGGTTATATTCTTTACACTAATACGATATGTATTTAAGCATTGTTTATTGATATTACCCTTATTTGTAGCTATATGTGAGATTTAACTTCCTAGGCTCATATATGATATGTATCTGATTTTGTTCTTAAAACCGGATGCTACAAACTGGTATCCAGGGTTGGGCTGCCCGGCCCCCTCAGTCACTGGCGGTGGCGGCGTCCTCTGCAAGGCTGCGCCCAGCATGGCCGGTCAGGCAACAACCGTCTAATAGCTAGGGGGGCGTGCCCAGCTGCCAGGCGTGGACTACCAGCGGCCAGGCGCAGCAGGCCAACCTGTGACCTCTGGTGGCCACTCCACAGCCGCTCCTCGTCTTCTCCTGCTGGAATTTGTGTACTTAATATTTTTCTACTAGTGCAGTGCAATGTTCCGACTTCTTTAGTGTATTCAAAAAAGAAAGAAAGAAGTCCTTGCCGTTCAACGTTGTGCAGTCCACATGATTCATTTAGGGGATGTTCTTAGTTGGTCTTTGATTTGAGATGAGACTATTGATTTAGTGTATTAATAAAGAAAAACTCCCTGCTGTTCAGCTGTTGTGCTGTCCACATGGTTCATTTATGGGATGTCCTTAATTGGTCTTTGATTTGAGACGACTATTGATTTAGTGTATTCAGAAATAAAGAAAAAATTCTCTGTTATTCAGCTGTTGTGCAGTCCACATGGTTCATTTACTGGATGTCCTTAGTTGGTCTTTGATTTGAGATGAGATTATTGATTTAGTGTATTCAGAAAGAAAGAAAAAAACTCTCTGCTGTTCAGCTATCGTGCAGTCCACACGGGATGTCCTTAGTTGGTTTTTTATTTGAGATGAGACTATTGATTTAGTGTATTCAGAAAGGAAAAAAATTAGTATAAATTAGTGTATTCAGAACGGTGGCTATGTAATTTATAGAACAGTATGTGTATGTGATTTTGTTCCTTGTGAATCTGCATACTGCAGGTGAGCGCTCTTCAAATAATCGAAGAGATAAAATGATCTGAATTGTTCTAGAGCAGAGGGGACAAGGCAAGGCCGTACACAATAAAAGTGACGCATGCATAATGCCTAATCTTGTGATGTATCATGCTTAAATTAGCATGGCCTATAGGCCTTTTATTATCAGCAGGAAATTTAGTGATGTAATAGATTACTGCTAAAAGAATTGTCGTTGTATGTATATATGACGCACATTTATTTAGAATATTTTGCCGAAACAAAATTTTGTTGCAAAGCATACACTACTACAAAAAAAAAGTTTGTAGCAACGGAACATTTTTTTTGTAGGGACGGCTGGTGATGAAGCCGCCCCTACAGTGGGCGTGCTCGAGACCTACGAGACCAGCCGCCCCTACAAATGGTACAGTAAGAGCGGCGGCTCACTCACCAGCCGCCCTCACTGTTGTGATTTTTAGGGGCGTCTCAATCACCAGCCACCCCTACAAATGCTCCACGTATAAAAGGCTGCAGCCCCTTCTTTCTCCACGGGTTACTCACTCTTACCCGAGAAAAAAGGCCTGGGAGGTTTTGGACACCTCCCAAAAATTGCTCTACTAAGGGGGAGGTTTTGGTCTCAAATCCTTTGGTGGAGAGGTTGTTGAAGGTATGGAAATGCTATTCCAAACTTTTTTAAGTTTTAATGGTTGGTTAGTGAGTAATTAGAGTTTTGCTTTTCTCTCTCTTCTATGGTGCTTGAGCTACTTATGAAGCAAATTAGACCCAAGTTTTGAATGTACTAGTGTAAATTAGGTAGGAGAATAAGATCATACCCTTATTTGGTCGATGTTTCTTGATTTTATTGAACAATTAGTTAGTTTTATGGATGTTTCATGTGCATCTAGATTTAGATCTAGGTTTTGGTTTTTTTATTAATTTCATTTTTGAAAATTTATGATTGATGAAATTGGACTAGGGTTTGCATGAAAGATATTGGACAAAATATTAATTGTTGCTAATTGTTGTCTTTAAAATAGATTATTGTAAACAACAAATATGTATTTTTAATTATTTATAGATAAATAGGCTATTAATTAATTATCCTCTACCATGGTGTATTTGATATGCTTCATGTAATTATATTTGATTTATATTAATATATATCTGAAGTATATACAATTATTTGATTTTTATATATATCTGAATAAGTAGTCCTTTAATGTATTTTATTTGGTTGTTGTTGTAAAAGATGGACCACAGGAACTCTTGGTTGTATGGTTCGTTAAGGTTCGAGGCAGGTTTCCGTGAAGAGGTGGATAAATTTATTAAAGCTACAGAGAAGCATGCAACGACGTTGACAAAGAATAAGGATACAATTATTTGTCCATGTAAAGATTGCAAGAACCGTATGGCATGGACAGATGTGACTATCATCATATCATATTTGATTATGCGAGGATTTATTGAGGACTACGCAGTGTGGATTTATCATTGTGAAATGGTTGTTGTTAACGACGAGGATGAGGACGAATACGACGACGAAACCCTAGAATACATGTCCCAGTATTCAGCAGAGCTTGATGCATAAATGGATCCTGAGTTTGTCAATGAATAAAGTGGTGATGCTGGTGGTTGAGATGGTAACGATGAAGGTGGTGCCAATAATGATGACAGAGCACTTGTCGGGGATGAAAATGATTTTGATGATTTAGAGGACATAATTCAGGCCCTTGGACCAGAGATTTTACTAAAGATCCCAAAAGGTCTAGAAAATTTAGAAAGGGTGAAAAAAGCATCAAATGAGACTATGTATGGTGTTGAAAAGGGTTGTCCGACACACTAGACATTGCTACGTTTTGTGCTTGAGCTACTCATCCCAAAGGCTAAGTACGGCTGCTCAGACTATAGTTTCAATGATCTATTGCGTCTCCTGCCATGGTTGCTGCCACAGCCAAACTCAGTTCCCGCCAACACATACCAAGCGAAGAAGGTTATAAGTCCACTGACAATGGGGGTTGAAAAATCCATGTATGCCCCAACCACTATATCCTTTTTCGTGGCGACACGTTCAAGTCACTAGATAAATGTCCTAGGTTTGGGGCCAGTCGGTACAAGAACAACGACCTTTATGACGGGAATGAAGCCTCCATGGGGAACAAGAGGAAGAAGGGTGGGAAAAAGGTGGTACATGATTCTCAACCCCCAGAGGACACTCCATTAGGCAACGACGCAAAGCAAAGAAGAATTCCTGCCTTGGTAATGAGGTACCTGCTAGTGGTCAACCACTTAAGGCGTATGTTCCTAAACCCTAAGGAAGCCACACTCATGACATGGTGGGTGATGAACGCAAGGTGGTTGATGATGTGATTGCACACCCAGCCAATGGTACTCAGTGGCAATGCTTCGATGACAAGCACAAAGATTTCATCACTGACCCAAGGAATATACGGTTTGGCTTAAGCACTGATGGAATGACTCCCTTCAATCAGAGGACCAATGACCAAAGCACATGGCCAGTGATCTTGACCATGTACAACATCCCAACATGGCTATGTCAGAAGAGAAAGTACCTTCTCCTCACTATTCTCATTTCATGTCCAAAACAAGCAAGCATTGATATAGATGTGTTCCTCTAGCCTTTGATGCAAGAAATGGAGAGGCTATGGAGGTATGGGGAGCTAATGTACAATGCGTTTCGAAAGGAGTACTTCATATGTAGAGCCATGATCTTTGTTACTACCAATGATTACCCCGCGTTGTTTGCTTTGTTTGGATAGATCAAAAGGAAGACAGGATGCTTAGTCTGCTTGGATGGTACTACATGGGTGTACCTGGATGTATCCAAGAAGACAGTTTACCTAAGGTACTGACGCTTCTTAAAGACAAATCACAAATACCACAGCAAGATATACTTCAGATATTATGACAACAAGCCAAAGAATGAACCCCCTCCGGAGAGACAAAAAAACGGGCAACACGTGTTCTAAATGGTGAAAAACATACGTGTCATCCTCGGAAAGAAGAATCCGGATGGGATGAAGAAAAATAGAAGCACACCTCCTGTCACCGCATAAATTTCAAGAAACAGTCGATTTTCTTTCAGTATCTGCCTTATTGGCCAGACTTGGAGGTCCCCCATGCCATTGATGCTATGCACGTGCAGAAGAATGTCTTTGAGAGTCTCATTATTACCTTGATGGATATAGGCATGACAAAGGATGGTCTGAAATCATAGAAAGACATGGTGCAGCTAAATGTGAAGGCAGAGCTTCACCCGATACCTGAGGGTAATGGAAAATACACTCTATCTATGGCTAGCTTCAATATGACCCCAGAAGAGAGGAGGGTGATATGCACTTTCCCTAGGAGGGTGATATGCACTTTCCCTAGGGTTTTCATCGAACGTGAAGAGGCTAGTGTCGATGAAGGACCTATCAATAAAAAACTTCAAAGCTCACGATTGTCATGTGATGCTGATAGTGTTCCTACCCATTGCAATCAGGGCTACAAAGCATGTGCTACTTCTTTACAGAGATCTCACAGAAGACGATTGGCAAGAAAGAGCTGAGTGGCCTACATGATTTCGTGGTGAAGACCCAAAACCATCTAGAGATGTGTTTATCGCTCGCTTTTTTTGATATAATGCCACATCTCATGATTCACATGGTTCATCAGATAGAGGCCCTGTGCCCTTGCTATTTGCATGAAATGTGGTCCTACGAGCGGTTCATGTCGGTTCTAAGCTGATACATGCATAATCGAGCATACCTAGATGGCTCCATGATAGAGGGTTATAGTACTAAAGAAGTCATCGAGTGCTGTCAAGAGTACCTAAAAGTACAGAGCGGGATTGGTAAACCTAATTCTCATCACAAGGGTAGGCTGGCTGGGAAGGGCACCAATGGAAGAAAAGTGTTCATTGACCATGATTACAAAGAAGTGAGTCGGGCGCATTACAGTGTCTTGCAGAGTACAGAACTGATGCAACCATACATTAATGAACACTTAGCTATCATTAGTCAGGAGAGAAATGGCCGTACAGATGAGTGGGTTATGAAACAGCACAAGCAACAATTAAGTACATGGTTGAAGGACCAAAACATACCGACCAGAGAAACCACAGATGATATTACCATCAATAGGTTGATGGCGGGGCCATTGAGACAAGTGACATCTTGAAAAGCGTACGAGATCAATGGGTACACATACTATACCCATGCAAAAGATAGTACATGTGTGAACCAAAATAGCGGCGTTCGATTAGAAGCTCTCGACGGAGTGGGGCAAAAGATCCAATTCTTTGGCATCATTAAAGATATATGGGAACTTGACTATGAAATGAATATAATGGTGGCCCTATTTCGATGCCGCTAGATCAAACAACACCAAGTGAACGAGATCGGGTTGACGATTGTGGACCTCGAGAATCTAGGCTACCAAGATGACCTTTAGGTGCTCGCTTTATGTGTCGCACAAGTTTTCTATTTACCTGACCCACAAAGTAACACCCCCCAAAGAAGAAGACAAAGCACATGGTTGCCTCCGGGAAACAACACATTATCGAAGTTGATGGCGTGGACGATGTTGATGAGTACAATAACTACACTGAAATGCAGCTGTTCACAGACTTTCATAAAAAGATCAGTGTTGTGGAAAAGAACATGCCCAAAGACATATTGCCATGGGAATGAAAAGGTGTCAAGGGAAAAGTTGTTATGGGCTAGCTAGTTGTTCAACATGGAGTGTTTGTGTAAGTGTGTGAGTATCAGTGAGACTTCATTTTTGTATGTTTGTGAGGCTACATTTATGTATGTGTGTGAGACTACATTTATGTGACTACCACTTTGTCAAATGAAGAAATGACAAAAATAAAAGTTGAAGATCTTGATGAGTTCTACAACTTTTATATTCATGACTTTTTCAGCTGAAATCATTTTGAGTATCAAAATATGGTTTGAAGTTGTCAATTTTTGAAATTCAAAATTTGAATTCTCCAAACTTTGTCACATGATAAAGATGACCAAACTAAAATGATAGAACATGATTTTAGAAAATTTTAGGAAAAAAACCATCGCATTTGGAGTTAGTATGAGGGAGAAAGACTAGTAACAAGTTTAAGCCAGAAATTAAAAAGAGAAATCACACTTGTTCATCATAGGTTTTAATCCCTGGCTAAAACTTGTGACCAGTATTTCTCCACCATACTAACTCCAAATGTGATGTTTTTTTCCTAAACTTTTCTAAAATCATGCTCTAACCATTTGTTGTGTTATTACTGCTATTAGTTTGTTCATCTTTTCGTTTCACTTTGTTTGAACAATTCAAATTTTGAATTTTATAAAACTACAACTTGAAACCAGATTTTAAAACACTAAATGATCTCATCTGAAAAAGTCATCAATATAAAAGTTGTAGAACTCATCAAGATCTACAACTTTTATTTTGGTCAATTCATCATTTCACAAAGTGTTAGCAAACATTGGTCACAAAATCATGAATCTCACACAAAGTTTATGAAACTATATGAGAGATATGTCAATTTGTGAACATTGTTTGCTAACACTTTGTCAAATGAAGAAATGACCAAAATAAAAGTTTTAGATCTTGATGAGTTGAACAACTTTTATATTCAAGACTTTTACATTTGGAATCATATACTATTCCAAAATATTGTTTGAAGTTGTCATATTTAGAAATTCAAATTTTAAATTATTAAAATAAAGTTATATGACAAGATGACCAAAATAAAAGTTTTAGATCGTGATGAGTTCTATAACTTTTATATTGATGACTTTTTCAGCTGAGATCACTTAGTGCTTGAAAATCTGGTTTGAAGTTGTAGTTTTTTAAAATTCAAAATTTGAGTTCAAAATTTGTCACATGAAAAGATGACCAATATAAATTTGATATAGCATGATTTTAGAAAAATTTAGAGAAAAAGTATAGCATTTGGGGTTAGTATGAGGTTGAAACACTAGTTACAAATTTTTACCATAGATTAAAAAGAGAAATCATACATGTTCATCATCAAATTTATATTGGTCATCATTTCATGTGATAAATTTTGAACAATTCAAATTTTTAATTTCAAAAAAACTATAAGTTCAAACCAGATTTTGGAGCACCAAATGATCTCAGCTGAAAAAGTCATCAATATAAAAGTTATAGAACTCATCAAGATCTACAACTTTGATTTTGATCATTTTTTTCATTTGACAAATTGTTAGCAAACATTAGTCACAAATTCATGAATCTCACACATAGTTTATGAAACTAGATGAAAGATATATCAATCTGTGAACAATGTTTGCTAACACTTTGTCAAATGAAGAAATGAACAAAACAAAAGTTGTAGATCTTGATGAGTTGAACAATTTTTATATTCATGAATTTTTTAGCTAAGATCATTTAGTGTTTCAAAATCTGGTTTGAAGTTGTCGTTATTTGAAATTCAAAATTCGACTTTCCAAATTTGGCACATGAAAAGATGACCAAAATAAAAGTTGTACATCTTGATGAGTTATACAACTTTGATGTTTACAACATTTTTGTTTGAGGACATTTATTGTCCTAAAATTCTATTCGAAGTTTCGAATTTCAAATTTTCAATATTTATTTTTTTTAAAATTTTTGTAAAGAAGAAAATATGGAATTATATATATCAGCAAATTGTTAATATATATACATATTTATACATATATAGAATAATAAAAAAATATTATATTAATTTACTTTGTATTTTTATAATATATAATATATACAATTCATAATTAAAAAATTGTAAAATATTTTTAGGGGCAGCTGGATCTGGAACCGCCCCTACAAATAGATTTGTAGAAGCGGCTCATTACTTCAACCGCCGCTACAAATTGGTCCTCTTATCTACCCTACCCTATAATACACCAGTTAGAATAAATCTACTGCCACACAACAAATGCCTGCTCCACAGTCATGACCTATGCTACATCCACATCCATGAATGCACCCAGAAAATATAACACCATCAAAACAGATGCACCAGATTATCTCTTAGCCATTCTCTCTTATTACTCATCCAAATCCGACGGCTCATGTTTAGTGTGTCTGCCCTCTGTCGCCCTCCGAACGATCGCCCACCCCACGTGCCGCCCGCACCCGCCGCGGTTCGATTCCTGGCGGCGGCCTATCAATAAAAAAAAGAAAACAGCATCCCAATGCTTCTCCTCCACGCACAGGCTCCGTCCGTCTAGAACGCCGCCGCCGCCGCCCTTGCCCCCGTCGTGGTGCCTCCTCCTCCCTTTGCCCCCATAGCTTCCTAGCCGCCTAGCGCCACCCCGACCACGGCGAGGTCACACTGAGAGCACCGTCCTCAACCCCTGCTGCGAGGTCGCAACCCTCGTGACGGCGCGCAGAGGCGCGAGTAGGCCTGGTCGCGACGTCGCGGCATTCCGGCAGGGCGACTCAGCGTGGCGACGCACCCGCGCGACAGCGCCGTGGTGGGGGCAGGCCCGGTCGTGGCATCTCAGCGTCCTAGCTCAGGCGCCCCAGCGCGGCGGCACACACGGGCGACGACGCCAGAAGCCCCCAAGCACGGCGATGCAACAGTGTGGGCGGACCCACCCATAGGGCAAGGTCCCCTCTGGGCGGATCCCAATCCGTGCAGCACTCAATCTAGGGGAGTCGAGGACTCAAGTTTGAAGATGACGAGAGGCAGGCCTGGCCGCCTCCATGGGCCCTCGGTAGCTCCCGCAGTCTGGCCTCCCGTCCCGAGGAGCAGCTGCTTCCTCCTTCTGCACATGATGCGGCTTGTTCTACTCCCCATCCGTCGCTGGTGAGTCTTGTGCTAGCTCCTTTTCTTTGTTTTCAATTCAACTGAGAGTGAATCATTTCAGACTTTGAGCTACGCATGTTAGAATAAACCTCGACAGTGCCATGGTGTGTGCGTTAGTGTGCTGCGCCGTGGTGGTGTCATGTTAATTTGGTATGTCCAGGTTCGTGCCATGCAGGCTAGCTGCGGTGCGAGTTAGTGTCCAGGATCAAGTCATAGTTTGTTAGGAGACTAGTTCGTCGTTGCATGATGACATGCAAGAGTGAGTGGTGTGCGTGTGTTGCCGGTTTGCATAGAGAAGCCGTGATGCCTGGATGAGCGAGTGGCTCTCAGACGTCGCTGAGCAAGTCATGCGGATCATGGCATGATGGCCGGACGTGGAGGTTAGCTCCTTGCCAGTCCGTGGCCTATTTGTAGCCCCTGTACTCCTCTGTGTTCATTTGCCAAGTCCAGTGAATAAGAAAGTCAACATACAGGCCGTCCGTCGGCCGGGGCGTTCGTCGCCGAGCTTCTTCTTCTTTGCGTTCGTGTGAGTGTTCCTGGAAGAGCCAACAACGCATGCAGCATGTGGCAGATTTTCCAGATGATGGAGCCGGCTAGCCGGCCATTGCGGTTTGCCAATTGCCATGTGCCCTGATGCCATCCTGGCACTCTCGTGGCCTCAAGACAATATGATCCTGTTGGCACTGGGATTTGGAAGGATCTTCTCAAGGACAACCAAAGAGCAAAGAAAACCATTTTATTTGCTCTGACTAGGACTGGGACCTCATCCAACAAGGAACACATAAACAAATATACCAATGGCCTTCTTGAAAATGAAATCTACAAATTGATGTAGATTTTGTATTGAAAAGATGATGCAGATTGCAATTCCGTCCATCTGGCATAGGTTAGTGTTCTGCACGGATATTAAAAAAGTTGTGTAGAGAAGATGACACTTACTGTGCTGTTAATACTCCTGCCTTTGCCCTGCGGGCTGCAGATCTTTTTTTGTTACAATTTATTTAGAAAGGTTCGCGGACTCGTGATTAGTGTTTCATGCTTTCGCTAGATTGAGCACTGAGGCTGTACAGTATGTGACAGTTTTTCATGAAATACAGGATTACTGACGATATTGATGCTAAGGAAGTGGCTTTCGTCCAGCATGTATATATCTGATGTTCACAAGCTCTAAGATGCGTTTAGTTTAGTTTTTAGAAGTGATTTGAGATTTTTGTCATTTTTCTTTTAGCTATCGGGAAACTGTCATTTTTGCTTTTTAGAAGTGTTCAGGCTGTTTACTTAACATGTACTAATCCAAAATTTGATTTGTGCATAAAGTTTGACTGATGCTTCTACAGTAATCTTTTACAACGTTTTCAGTGAGATAAGGTTTATGATAACATTGGAATGCTAGCTTTGCTATTGGGATACTATTGTCAGAAGCAGATTGGAATTGGAATTTGTAAATGAATCATTTTTTAGGAACATGTAAGTGCGGTTGCATCTAGGTTTTGACACTCATGAGCGATGTGTTCTGCGGGAGATAGGAGCGCTCATGTGGTAGGGTTATTGTAGCTTTGGGCGATCGTGTAGTAGCCTCATGTGTAGGGTTATTGTAGCTCTCTGGGAATTTTATTACAATTGTGTTGTCAATGTCCCAAATGCTCATTTCTAGACTGGTAGATATAACTTACAATCGTTAATGCTTGTTTTTTTTCATAACACCTTCTATTTGTTTGGTGTCTCCATTTAGTTTTCCTCTGTAAACATTGTGTTTTCATTTTGTTTGCAGCCATATCTTGTTCATGTCAATACTTTTTCTGAAGAAATTATTTATGCTTGGATATTTTCTTGCGCAGTTAACCATAGATTCCATACTGCAAGTACAAGCTCTGCGTGATACCCCTTGAAACAGGAAAGAAACAATCATCTGTATTTCTTGTTAACAACAAGAGGAAGGCCTATTTTGCAAAGACAATGGATGACAGGTCCATCATAAAGCAGGTCAAGAAAACAAAGTTAATCATCATTTATTCAATTTGCCTCTGATTACTTTAAGCACGTTTACCATTCTCTAGACACTGGAAGCCAAACTTGTCCTGCTAAGATATTGGGAATCTATCAGGTAGTTATATCGAGCTTGTGTTTGATTTCAATTTGTTTTTCTAGCTTTTTTTCATCTGGACTCACTTGCCTGTTCAGGATAAGCAAATTAGGCAAGTCACCGAGATAAAGATCGACTTGACGGTGATGGAAAGTCTTCTCTTTGGCCACAATATTTCACGAGTCCATGACCTCAAAGGCACTATTTTTTCACGATGCGTCACTAACTCAAAATGATAATGATATTGTTTACCTCGACCAAATTTATGTTGAGTACATGCTCAAAGATATTGTGTAAAAATTGAACTATGAAAAAAAAACATTGGTTGTTTTCATGTGCGTCTCTAAGATAAATCTGTTGCGTTAGCACGGGCATTATACTAGTATAAGGAAAGGGGTGCGCAAGCTAGAAAATTAGCTAAGTCCTAGGCACTATTCTCTGTTTGGACGTCGTCAAGCTGTTGGATTTTTTGGCGCCACCGCCGCAGCTGTTGACGCCGCCGGTCGCATGCTCCCTCCCTCCTCAATGGTCGCACGCTTCCTCCCTCCCCGACGGTCCCTCCCCGCCGGCTCAGGTTTGAGGCAGCGGCAGCGGCGGTCGCGCGCTTCCTCCCTCCCTCCTAGGCGGTCCCTCCCCGGCTGACATCCCCGCTGGCTAGGGTTTGAGGAAGCGGCGGCGGTGGCAACGATCGCGCGCTCCCTCCCTCCCTCCCCGACGGGCCCTCCCTGGCTGACATCCCCACCGGCTAGGGTTTGAGGTGGTAGCGACACTTCCTCTCTCCCCAGCAGTTAGATCCCCATCGGCTAGGGTATGAGGCAGAGGCGGTGGTTGCGCACTCCCTCCCTCCCCGACGGTCATGCACCCCCTTCTCCGGTGGCCGTGCACTCCGCCGTCGTGCGCCCCCTGCCCCGGTGGTTGTTCGTCGTGTGTCGGCGCGAGCCCCCCTCGCCCCGTGCCCGCCACCCCTTGCTCCCCCGCATCTTCTACAGATATGCCCCAACCCCTGGTCCACCATTCTTGCTGCACTGAGGAAGAACAGAGCTGCTCCTTAGCATGAATTATAGCATGAATAATTTGTCGATTATTATTTGCATGTTTGTGGTGGATGAATTATAGCATGAATTTGTCGATTATTTGCATGTTTGTGGTGGATGAATATATCACAGTTAGAACAGAGCATTCTTTTTCATAGTTAGATCACAATGAGAGGTTGAATATGAGCTTGTTGCATGCTGTTGCCTCAAATGTATCGTCTGTTTCGGCACTAGTGGATAACTGAATGTTACTGTGGTTAATATCTTGGGTACATTTAAGGTCAATATCTAAAATAGGAATGCCTAGTGCAAATTTTTTTATCTCAACTAAATGTATGTGCTTGTGCAGTATTGGTAATATTTCTAAATGGTTGCTAAACTTTTAGGTCTAAGAATGTGTATCTTGCAATCATGAAATTAAAATTTTGAGTCAGTCATGTTACTGCTATGTTGATGCCTAGTTCAAATTATTTTGAGTCAGTCATGAAATTAAAATTTTGAGTCAGACATTTAAGTTGGCTCTGCTCATTAGCCACCTATCTGTGTATTAAATATTAATTAGCTTGTGTGTGCAGCAATGCTTCCTTGTGCTGAATTTTCAGTGAAGTGTGACATGATCCCTATTTGTTATATCCATGGTACTATGCATTACTATATGTTATATCCTTAGTTAACTTGTTGTTTTTTCCTCTCCTTTGCTCTCATATCCTTTGCAACAGCTGCCGCTATTTCTGTGATTATATATGGCAGTAGCTGATGTGTTTTTGGCCTACTCTCCTCCCCTCTCCTCTTCTCACTTCCCTCTACTTCTCTTGTCTCCTCTACTAATACTACTTCTACTACTACTCTCCTCTACTACTAACACTTCTACTACTCCTCTCCTCTCCTCTTCTCTTCTACTAATACTTCCGCTACCCCTCTCCTCTACTCTCCTATCCTACAACTACTACTACTACTACTTCTACTACTCCTCTCCTCTCCTTTCCTATCCTACTACTTCTACTACTCGTCTCCTCTACTTGTACTACTCCTACTCTCATCTCCTCTCCTATATGTTTGGCAAGCAGCAGGTGCTATATTTTTTGGGCAGGCAGTGGCTGCTCTATTTTATTTGGCAAGCACGAGTTGCTTTCCTCTACTCTATGTTTGGCAGCAGCTGCTCTATTTTTTTTGGCAAGAACCAGTTGCTTTTTTTTGCCAACTCTCCTCTCCTCTCCTCTGTTTTTGCCTATGATGAAATTGTCAAACTCCATACATTATCTGGAATATGGGCTGATGATCAAGAACTTGTGAGGAACTTGACATTATTACCAGCCACCACTACATTACCTTCTCGCACTTCTCTGTTATGATGTCTTTATACTCAGTTCATGATCAAATGATGATTGACATGTTTCTGAGGCCTCTACTTTTACTATTTTTGTGATCTATTGTTGTCAAGTATTTTCTAAAATTTGAATTTGAATTTGGCTCATCTCGTTGCATACTAGTCTCCTCCAGGAGTTTTTGGCCCTGTAGTGTCATTGGGTTTTCTTTTCTTTCCTCCTCTACTATTAATGACTGTCATGTTAGTCTATGATCTCACCTAATTCTTGAATCTTGACGTGCCCAATTCACCATTCTACTACTCCTCTACTACTTGTACTACTCCTCTCCTCTCCTACTATTGTTGTTGCTGTCCAACTATCCTTTCCTATCGTACTACTACTACTACTCTTATTCCCTACTACTCTTCCCTGTACTTCTACTACTGGTAACTAGTACTACTTCTACTACTACTATTGTTGTCCTACTACTAATACTACTGCTGCCACTACTACTCCTAATTGATAGTTATTTTCTTCAATTCCACTAATAGAAAATGGGCTCTTGCTATGTTTTTTCAACGGGAAGAAACCTAGGATTTACATGTCTTAGCATGAGGCTAGTGAACATGTGCTTGGGTTCAAAAATGCTATACACAAGAAGTACAACAACTATGACCATGCACTTAGAGATTTCAATGCCTATGTTGGAGCAGCCGCTACCTCCTCTAAACTGGTCCCAACTGATTGTGGTGAAACCATCCCCCCTTAGGGTGGTAAGAGTGGTTCTTGGAAGAATGTGGTGATTATCAGTCTGTTGGTGATGGTGTTTGGATTTTGGATGAGGCTTTCCATGAGCTGCTAATGCAACTACAATACTTAGGCCTGTGATGACACAATTAGATGGTCGATGTAGTTGGATAACACAATTGTATGATGATTTAATTATGGTGTCTGAGACCTATTCATTTGGATAACACTAATTGTATGTTGGCAGCTATATTTTGGTTGTAATGCAACATTATCTATTAATCATACTGCTGCTGCTTTGTAGACCCTCCTCTCCAAGTCCTACTACTTCTACTCTTCTCCGCTCCTGTCCTTTGCTCCTACTTCTCCTATTCCTCTCCTCTCCTATCCTCCTCTACTATAATTGTTTTTCTTGACATAAATTTAGGAGAAGATATGTCCAAACTCCCTTCGCCGAATCTACTAAATAATTATGTGCTTGATCTGGTCTTCCGACCAGCATTGGGGAGGGCAAACCACCCATATCCAAGAATAGTAAGTAACATGTTTTAAAGACACATCTATAAATATTTTGTTCTGATATATATAATTCTTAAATATAGATAATTCATCCTACACCATGGTTCAGAGAGACACTCTCAAATTTTAGGGTTGATTTCCTCAATGTTGGTACATTCCCTATAGATGGTGGACTCAAGCAATGTCGAATTGGCTTTTCTATTCTCACTAGGGTGGGTAACCAATAAGGTATGGTTTTATACATCGATAGGATGAGCAGCGGTCAACCTCATGACATTAGTGCACAAAAATATGTTGTGCAAGCATGTTTAAGGGAACTTCAAAATATTGGGTACAATATTCCTACATACTCCTCCATGAGGATTGCTGCTTTGAATGTGGGCCTCCACCATGATATTGGATTGTTTTGTGCACAGCTTGCTGAGGACAACATGAATGATGTGGTTAGTCTCATAACCTATATTCAGATTAATTGTTATGTCTATTCTGGCAGAACCACCTGATCTAATGCCCTCTACAAAGTACTTGTCTTCCATTAGACCCTAAGTACCCAAGAGAGTGCACTAAACCATGATGTTCCGTCGAGCACACCCAAAGGGAGAACTCAAAAACCCACATTTTTTGTCCGGATCATAAATGAGAGGATAAAGCTTACAACATTCTTAGCCATTTCTTTACATCACTTTATTACAACATCAGAATGATAAACAAGATAATTACGATAGTGAATTAAAACACATGATCAGAGTTTCAGTAGAAATTATGTTTACTTATAAGCTATTGAACGTTAAGCATGAGACATAATTATATACATGTGAGGATAGCAAATCATAATCTTTTCTTTCCAAAAACTTTATTTGTGAAGGTTGTAATTACAACTCTATGTCCGCAATGTAAAGAAACCCTCACTGAGCCCACCAGGGGGTTTCCACACACAAGGTTAGCTCTACCAGCATCCACCTATCACCTACAGCAGGAGGAATAAAACCCTGAGTACTTGATTGTACTCAGCAAGACTTACCCGATAGGAGGAAAATAAAAGACTCCAAGGATATGCAAGGCTTATTTTGGCTTGCTGGTTAATTGCATTTACAGGAAGCATTACTAATAGTGCATCCTTATGTTTAGAGTTTTTAGCAGTTATTTTTAGTTAATTAGCTCATCATTCTAGGTAAGCACCTATGATACTTTCAAGCATGTGGTAAGCAATCAAAACTATTTTATCACCTTCCATGTTCTAATTCTTACTACGGTGCTAGACCATAGCCAAGTCATACCATCTCAAAAGAAACAACAATTCATGAATCAATGTATCCCAGCTGGGTACCCCGAAACACACGCCTCGCTTGTACCCCAGGCACAAACAAGACCAACCCGTTCCACTCCTGTCAAGGGGTCTAGGTCCCCATCTAAACTTGGACTCCAAGCCCCCAACACCTGAGACCCGGTCTTAGTATGGTGCTTAGACCTCCACCTAATACCCACTCCTAAAAGTCGGTCCGAAAAGAGCCTGAACCCATGACAAGAGAGCAACAAGTCTTCCCGCTCCCATAAGCAAGTATGTGCTCAGGATAATAAGTTTGTGACCTGACTACCATCCACAGCAATGGATGGTCCTCAATCGACATAGGCGGGACAAATGCAACCGGAGCCTCGCTCGGTTGCCTAACCAAGTCCAAATCCAAATCTAAAGCACAGTCCTGCCCGGTCTTCAATTATCATCCATATATATTCCATGTGATAGTTATATGATAATAAGAACAATAATGTCTTTCCTATCTCTCATGAGTGATAGGTAATCACTTGACTTCTATCAGAATCCTTTAGCATAGCAATCTATATGATCCTGACATACTAGTAGGACTCATAGGATAAGGATATATATATATATATGCAAGTGGATTTCAGTGAACTCCTTAAAACTTAATGCACAAGCATAAGATAAAGTGTAGAATAATAGGGGTCATGCACCGGGGCTTGCCTGGGTAAGATATAACCAAAAGTTAGCATTCCATCATGGTGACCCGATCATCAAGGCACCATCCTTTCTGCTACTCCAGATGTCTCTGGAAGCCATCGTTGTTCCTATTATACACATGGATGCAATGCAGAAACATAATTAACCAACGACAACTGCAACTCTTAAAATATGTTGACGCCTCTCAAGCTAACGAGCTAGCTCTACGACTAACGTACTAGGCTATGTATCCACGTTGTCGAGTAAGGCATCGTTTCCCAGAAAAATGTTTTAGTTCTACAATCCCAAGGTATTTCTTTTACTTCATTTCATTGATTTAATATATTCGAACTAGGACTCATTAGCTATCTTAGCAAACTAATTATTATGGAGATACAAAAATTACAGTGAGCACCTCATAATATTAGGAAGTTACTATGAAATTTCTAGAATTAACACTAGCACCGATTAATTAGAAAAATTCCTAGAAGTTTATATCTTAACAATATTAAGCATCTCAATTTAATTAGATAACTCCTAAAAATACTATAAAACTATGTGAACAAGATATACTAGCAGATACATCATGATTTTAGGAACCTAACAAAATTAGTTTCACAATTTTTGGTCCACTACACAAATTTATATTGAATTTACAAGTTTGCCATAGAAACTAAATTAGAAAATGCTTTAGGAAAAAGGGAAAGACTGGCCACCAATTCGGCCCAGCCGCCCGCCGTGGCCCGCGCGGGGCGTGGTCGTGCACTAGCAGGCTGGCCCAACTAGCTCGCTACATGAGCGTACTCGCGCATTTAGCAAAAAGGTCCCCGGCTTATCAGATTACTATGCGGCGACTCCGCACACTATTGCACTAGAGACAAGTTTTGCATCAAGCACCCTCAATAACCTTACCCTCTCACTAAGTGGGTCGCCGACGCCCTATGCGCGATGGCGTGGCTCCAACCAACACTGCACACCTATGCCGGATAATGGAGCGAGGCACCGGTCAAACTAGCAGGCCGATGAGCATCGTGAAGCTAAGACGAAACCCTAGGCGGCAATTAGAAGTTAGACGGTGATTGCTAATGCACTGCTCGCGTCGGTGGACCAACTACCATGGTGGCACAAAAGTTCTGGCGAGCCTAGGCCCCCACGGATGGGTAGAGATAGCAAAGAAGCATCAGTAGCTCACCGTGGTGCACGCTATGGCGATGGTCAAAGCAGGGGAGGGCCGAGGTGTTCTTGCCACATGTGCCCAGGCACGACGGTGATGTCCCAAGGCGGACACCAATGCATCACCACACCACCGATGAGTGCCCTGGCCAAAATAGCATGAGCACCGGATAGAGGGAGTCAAGGCGAGCTCGGAGTTATGAGCAATTGAACTGCTGTCAACCCTATGAGACTTACCCCCAAACCTACCGGCTCGGGGGCGCACATGACCGACAGGAAGCAAAATGGCAAATTGCCAATCGGTAGTGTTCGGCCTGGCTTGAGGGAAAAGAGACGGCTAGCCGACTTCCTAAGCTACCCACTAGAGCGAGAAATTATGCGGCGAAGCCCACTGATGCTAGGAGGGAATAAGGAGCAGTGGCCCTACGTATGGTGCGGTCATGGAGAGGGCACACAAGCGAGCCTGACCAGGTTAAGACGGGGTGGTTCCAATCGATGGCGGTAGCACCAGCACGTGCGCCTAGATGATGAGACATGGAGGCTTGGCGCGAAGCACTTGGAATGTAGTGGCAAGACCCGAGCGGGGCTTAGTAGCGTTGGCTAGTGGAGGCATCACAATCGCCACTATGACCGGGGTCAGCCGACCCAGACGCGGTGGTAGTGGCACATCTCCGGAGGCTCAACGCGGTAGTTGAATTGGGGGGCAGGGCGAGCACCACGTTGGTCGAGCGACGACAGTTGCAGCCTTAGCTCAACCCTACACGTGGCACAGTGGCCAGCCACTCGAGCATGGCGCGCTCACAAAGCAGTAGCGGAAGCTAGGCTGCATCCAGCCGAGACCGGCCAACGCAGGGCAGGGACACCACGTGGCACCAATCGAGCGTGCAAGCTAGCCAGCGGCAACAGCCCGACCATGGCTTGAGCTTGGCCCCAGCAGCGCTCGCGTGCACACGGTGATTGTGAACTCAGGCTGAGCGATAGCAACCGATGACGTGCATGTGTTTTAAAGTGAAGCAAAGGCTGCTGATCAACATGACCGGAGTTCAACCAATTCTACTAACCTAAAGCTGATACTAACACCCAACTAGCGAAGCAAACCTCACGTCCAGAGAGCGACCAGAGAGAGATAGGGAGGTGCCAACATGAGTTCATCACGCTGAACGCCAGTTCACAAACCGAGCACCAAATCATGGTTCACGGCGCGTTCTAAGGAGGTTTAGGCAAATTTAGAGCTACACCATTCTCAAGTGCTTACTCAGAAGCAACCAATAGTACAAAAACATGAATCTAGTGTTTAAACATTTTATTTAGAATTTAAATGCTAAAATGGCATTGTCTACTACCCTTTCATACTTAGAAAAGTTAAGGGTTTCAGTTGAGGCTAAGTAGCCATTAACTCTCTTGTCGCAATTTTTAATAGGTCTAAACCTTATTAACTTCAACCAACAAATACTTCATGCAATAGTCCATACTTTATACTAAACCATAGGAACAAAATATTTAATCACTATTTAATTATTTTGCTCAATATAATTCGCCAAAAATGGCACTTTAATCACAAGTTCAACTTCTTGCCGATTCAACGAAAAGGTCTAGTTTTAATTTCAGATTTGATTTTTTTGAGCTCCCAAAAACACTAGTTAACAATATTTATTTTCCAAAAGTTAAAGTTGCATTTCCATCTACTAAACTTGTACTTCAATTTTTATTTAAGTACTAAATACAAGTTATATTTTATTTTTATTTATAGAAATTATTTTTCGTGCCAAACAATTAAAACTACTTATCCTATTTTTCTTGTTAGGATTTTCATTAGCATTTTTACGCGCTAAGTAAATTAACTTAGATATTTATTTGATTTCTCTCAACCAATAAAGGTAGGTCGCACAGGGTTTGTTTATCATTTCATGCGTGATTTTAAAGTTTTCAAGATGAGAACTTATTTTGCTAATTTCCCTAAGACCTTAACCTAGGTGCTAAGCAAGCTCGTAACACCAGAGGTGTTACATATATATATACATGATTATGATTGAAAGGTCCTAATGGCTAGAGGGGGGTGAATAGCCTAATAAAAATTTCTACAACGACACTCAAAAGGTTAGACAATTATGAGGCGAAGCAAGTGTTGCGCTAGCCTACTCAAAATGCAAGCCACCTACCACAATTCTAGTTTAGATAGTGTTGATTCACATAAGAGGTATGAAACTACCCTATGTTAGTGTGCTCTCAAAGGCTAACTAAAGAGCCACACCAAGCAAGCAAGCAAGCTCTCACAACTAGTTACACTAAAGAGCTTGTCAACTAGTTTGCGATAATGTAAAGAGAGTGATCAAGATAGTTATACCGTCGTGTAGAGGAGTAAACCAATCAATCACAAGGATGAATAACAATGAAGACCAATCACCTCGGAATCAAAGGATGAACACAATGATTTTTACCGAGGTTCACTTGCTTGCCGGCAAGCTACTCCTCGTTGTGGCGATTCACTCACTTGGAGGTTCATGCGCTAATTGGCTTCACACGCCAAACCCTCAGTAGGGTGCTGCACAACCAACACAAGATGAGGATCACACAAGCCATGAGCAATTCACTGGAGTACCTTTTGGCGCTCCATCGGGGAAAGGTCAAGAACCCCTCACAATCACCACGATCGGAGCCGGAGACAATCACCACCCTCCGCTCAATGATCCTCGCTGCTCCAAGCCGTCTAGGTGGCGGCAACCACCAAGAGTAACAAGCGAAATCCGCAGCGAAACACGAACACCAAGTGCCTCTAGATGCAATCACTCAAGCAATGCACTTGGATCACTCCCAATCTCACTATGATGATGAATCAATGATGGAGATAAGTGGGAGCACTTTGGCTTAGCTCACAAGGTTGCTATGTCAATGAAAATGGCCAAAGATGTGAGCCATAGTCGGCCATGGGGCTTAAATAGAAGCCCCCACAAAATAGAGCTGTTGTACCCCTTCACTAGGCACACTGCGCTCTGACCGGACGCTCCGGTCAAACTGACCGGACCCTAGACTCAGCGTCCGGTCCACTGATGGACGCCACGTGTCACCAGCTTCAAACGCTATTCGTCAGATTTCAACGGCTATGAAGCTGACCGGACGCTTCGGCAAGACTGACCGGACGCTGGAGCCTCAGCGTTCGGTCGAGTACAGTAAGGGTCAAAAACCAGTTTTCCTCGACCGGACGCGTCCGGTCCACCTCGACCGAACACAGCCCAGCGTCTAGTGGTAAACCCTAGCCACTGTACCACCAGTCAGCGCGATCGGACGCAGGCAGTCAGCGTCCGGTGCTTTTGGGTCCAGCGTCCAGTCACTTGACCAACGCTGGCATCTCCTCCATTCTCTTCACCCTTGCTCAAGTGTGCTAACCACCAAGTGTATCACCTTGTGCACATATGTTAGCATATTTTCACAAACATTTTCAAGGGTGTTAGCACTCCACTAGATCCTAAATGCATATGCAATGAGTTAGAGCATCTAGTGGCACTTTGACAACTGCATTCCAATACGAGTTTCACCCCTCTTAATAGTACGACTATCAAACCTAAATGTGATCACACTCTCTAAGTGTCTTGATCACCAAAACAAAATAGCTCTGACAAATAATACCTTTGCCTTGAGCTTTTTTTTGTTTTTCTCTTTCTTCTTTTCAAGTTTAAGCCCTTGATCAACGCCATGCCATCACCATTGTCATGTTATGATCTTCATTAGCTTCTCCACTTGAAGTGTGCTACCTATCTCATGATCACTTTGATAAACTAGGCTAGCACTTAGGGTTTCATCAATTCACCAAAACCAAACTAGAGCTTTCAATTTCCCCCTTTTTGGTAATTGATGACAACCCTTATACAAAGATATGAATTAAAATTCAATTGAATCCATGTTGCTTGCCCAAGCATATTTACCAATTGTAAAAGGATATGGACAAGTTTCATGAACCCCAAATGGTAGTGATTGCTCCCCCTTCATATGTGCTAAGAGTTTGGATTAGCTTGCACATATGCTTAGATAGGAAATATAGGAGTCAATGTCTACCAAATGATGCTAAGGTATAAGAGATGGACCTTTGAAGCGTGATACCAATCGGAGTGCACCAATATACCATCCTTAGCACCATGGTTAACTCAATATCACTTGGAAACATACTTTTGAAAGAAACCACTTGTAAAAGCTTACTTGGAAATGAAAGTTATCTAGTGATATCATTTCATCATTCAATCTTACTACTAACATTCATCACACAAGCATGGATGTGTAAATTTAATACTTGTGCCATGCAAGCAAACAAATGAAATGCACATTCAAATGCACCATACAAGTTCATGAGCTTGCTCCCCATACTTGTGTGCTTAAAATTTTAATTGATCCCTTTCCTTTTTCATATCTCTCCCCCTATGTCATATGTCAAGATATCTTTATGTTTCTTTCCCTTTTTCACTATCTTTGTTTCTCTCCTCTTTGTTTCTCTCCCCCTTATCTTTGTTTCTCTCCCCCTTTGTCATCAATGACCACAAAGGTTCTAAATTTAGATAGTATTACTTATAGGGTCGAGATTATCAATGTCAATCAATGGGGTGAGGATCATTTTCCCAAATTTGGTTCAAACTAGAATATATGCCAAAGATATTTAACTTGGTTTGATCCAAGGACAAGCTTCTTCATACCTCCAAATAAGGGTTATCTTGTATCATGTTGAGTTAAACACTTAGAGCTCATTTTCTAGATTTAAACACTAGGTTTACAAGCCCATAAACATGTCATATGCTATCACTAGATCAAATCAAGCATAGAAGCAATAGTGATACCATATAAACATCAAATTCATTTGATTTTCATGAATGAGCTTAATAAAATAGAACCATTTGAAATGTCCTAATTAGATTCAAAATATGACTAGATGCACTAAACATATCCTTAGCAAGGATGTGTGTCATGCCACTCAACTTTTACCTTGGATTGTTCGAAGGAGAGGCATGTCATATGAGTGGGGGTGCATCAATACATATTTGAGAAATCCAATATGTTCAACTCATTTCTTAGCTTGTAAAACATTTTCTCATCCAATGGCTTGGTGAATATGTCGGCAAGTTGATCTTTGGTGCCTACACTCTCAACGCAAATGTCCCCTTTTTGTTGGTGATCTCTTATGAAATGGTGATGGACATCAATGTGCTTTGTTCTTGCATGTTGAACCGGATTGTTAGTTAGCTTGATTGCACTCTCATTGTCACATAGCAATGGTACTTTCTTGAACTTGATTCCAAAGTCACTCAAAGTGGCCTTCATCCAAAGTATTTGTGCACAACAACTACCGGCGGATTTGTATTCGGCTTCGGCGGTTGATAATGCAACACTATTTTGCTTCTTTGATGACCATGAAACAAGTGATCTTCCCAACAATTGACATGTGCCCGATGTGCTCTTCCTTTCAACCTTGCATCCCGCATAATCCAAGTCGGAGTAACCAACTAGCTCAAACTTTGCTCCTTTGGGATACCACAAACCAACATTTGGTGTATGCTTTAAGTACCTCAATATCCTCTTTGTAGCCTTCAAATGACTTTCTCTTGGTGAGGCTTGAAATCTTGCACACATGCATACACTAAACATGACATCCGGCCTTGATGCGGTCACATAGAGTAGGCTTCCAATCATAGACCGATACAACTTTTGATCCACCATGTTTCCACTTGCATCACTATCCAAGTTGCCATTGGTTCCCATTGGTGTGCTAATGACATTGCTATCAATCATGCCAAACTTCTTGATCATGTCCTTGATGTACTTGCCTTAGACTCACAAATGTACCATTCTTTAATTGCTTGATTTGAAGACCAAGGAAGTAACTCAACTCTCCAATCATGGACATCTCAAACTCATTAGCCATCATCTTTCCAAACTCATCACAAAACTCTTTATTTGTTGATCCAAATATGATGTTATCTACATAGATTTGCAATACAAATAGATCTTTTCCAATCTTCTTGATGAAAAGAGTGGTGTCAACCTTGCCCATTGTGAACCCTTTAGAGAGGAGGAAGTCCCTCAATCTCTCATACCATGCTCTAGGTGCTTGCTTCAAGCCATACAATGCCTTCTTCAACTTGTATACATGGTTGGGCTTCTTATCATCTTCAAAACCGGGAGGTTGCTCAACATATACTTCTTCATTGATGTAGCCATTTAGAAATGCACTCTTGACATCCATTTGATAGAGCTTGATGTTGTGAGCACAAGCATAGGCTAGCAAGATTCTTATTGCTTTTAATCTAGCAACCGGGGCATATGTTTCTCCAAAGTCAAGACCTTCTACTTGAGTATAGCCTTGTGCTACCAATCTTGCTTTGTTTCTTACTACTATCCCATCTTGATCTTGCTTGTTTCTAAAGACCCATTTGGTTCCAATCACATTGTGCCCCTTTGGTCTTTCTACCAACTCCCATACTTGATTTCTTGTAAAGTTGTTCAATTCTTCATGCATAGCATTCACCCAATCAACATCCTTCAAAGCTTCATCTATCTTCTTTGGTTCAATGGATGACACAAATGAGAAGTGTTCACAAAATGATGCCAATCTTGATCTTGTTTGTACACCTCTTGAAATATCTCCAATTATAGTGTCCAAAGGATGATCTCTCGCAATATTTGTTGGTTGGAGTATTGGAACTTGATTGCTTGCACTTGCTTGATCATTGGTTGAGATGATGTACTAGCCACTTGATCTTGATCAATGTCATGAGAGTCACTTGCACTCGCTTGATTTGTATCATCTTGCACATTTGAGTTAGAGAGCACTTGCACTTGATCATCTTCATCATCATTCACTTGCCTAGGCCTCAATTCACCAATATCCATGTTCTTCATGGCATTTGCAAGTTGAATGCCTCTCACATCTTCCAAGTTCTCATTCTCTACTTGTGAACCCTTGGTTTCATCAAATTCAACATCATGAACTTCCTCAAGAGTACCACTATACAAATTCCAAACTCTATATGCTTTGCTTGTTGTGGAATAGCCAAGTAGGAATCCTTCATCACATTTCTTGTCAAACTTGCCCAATCTTGTGCCTTTCTTCAAGATATAACATTTGCAACCAAAGACTCGAAAATATGCAATGTTGGGCTTTCTACCATTCAAGAGCTCATAAGGTGTCTTCTCTTTCAATCGGTGACAATAGAGGCGGTTGCTACAATAGCAAGCCGTGTTGATAGCTTCGGCCCAAAAAGATTGACTCACATTGTACTCACTAAGCATAGACCTTGCCATATCAATAAGTGTTTTATTCTTCCTCTCAACAAGGCCATTTGATTGGGGTATATACTTGGCCGAGAATTGATGCCTAATTCCAAATTCATCACATAACTCATCAATTCTAGTATTTTTGAACTCACTACCATTGTCACTTCTAACTCTTTTGATGGTTGTTTCAAACTCATTGTGAATGCCCTTGACAAATGATTTGAATGTTGCAAATACATCACTTTTGTCCACTAGGAAGAATACCCATGTGTATCTAGTGTAGTCATCCACTATCACAAATCCATATTTGTTTCCACTGATACTAGTGTATCGTGCTGGCCCAAACAAATCCATGTGCAATAACTCAAATGCTTTACTAGTGCTCATCATGCTTTTCTTAGGATGGGTGTTTCCAACTTGTTTGCCAACTTGACAAGAGCTACAAAGCTTATCATTTTCAAACACAACATCTTTCAAGCCTCTAACTAAGTCATGCTTAATCAATCTATTCAATTGTTTCATTCCAACATGACCAAGCCTTCTATGCCATAACCAACCCATGCTAGACTTAGTGAACAAGCATGTAGATAATCTAGCTTCACTAGCATTGAAATCAACCAAGTATAGATTCTCATATCTAAAGCCTTTGAAGATCAAGTTAGAGCCATCTACACTTATGATTTCTACATCATCTACTCCAAATATGCATTTGAATCCAAGATCACACAATTGAGCCATGGATAGCAAATTGAAGTTCAAGATCTCTACTAGCAACACATTGGATATGCTCAAGTCATTGGATATTGCAATCTTACCAAGCCCTTTGACCTTGCCTTTGCCATTGTCACCAAATGAGATACTATCATAGCCATCATTGCCATTGGTGTTGATTGAGATGAACATTCTTGCATCACCGGTCATGTGTTGAGTGCACCCACTATCAAGAACCCAATGCCTTCCTCTGGCTTTGTAATTTACCTACAAAAGAAGATCAATTCTTTTTAGGTACCCAAACTTGCTTGGGTCCTTGAAGGTTAGTAACCAAGCTCTTTGGCACCCAAATGGCTTTCTTCTTTGAGCCCATCCATGGTTTGCCAATGAACTTAGCCTTTACACCATTTGTACCCTTAGTGAGCATATAGCATGAATCAAGCTTTATGAAGGATACATTAGCATTTTTGCTTTTGTTGGTGCATTCATGCTCTCTATGACCAACTTGCTTGCAACTAGTGCAAAACCGACCATTGTTCTTCACAAAACTTGTCTTGTGAGGAGCAAAGGCCACCTTGCCTTTCTTGAGGGTATAGCCCAATCCCTCTTTGTAGAGAGAAGCTCTTTTGCTACCCAAGGCCATAAGCAAGCGGTCCTCACCACCATAAGCCTTAGCCAAGGTGTGAGTGAGCTTAGTGACCTCCTTCTTGAGGTTCTTATTCTCAACCACTAGTGAGGCATTACAAGTGAAACCATCACTACTAGAAGAGGTAGAAGTGGAAGTACTACAAGAAGGATTAGTAGTAGCAACAATGATAGGCATAGATAGTGATTCATCAATTATATCACAAGTTAAACCTACATTGCAAGTTTCAACATGCCTCTTTTTATTTTGCTCATCAAGTAAAGAGGAATGAGCCTTTTCAAGCTTTTTGTGAGCTTTGCCAAGCTTCTCATTGCCTTTCTCTAGCCTCTCATGAGATGCATTGAGCTCATCAAAGGCTTGCTTATGGGCTTTTAGTTCCTTACGCAAGCTTTTGCATTCCCTTCTCTTGATATCAAAGTGTTCTCTTGCATCTTCTAGCATGTCAAATAATTCATCCTTAGTAGGTTCATCATCATCACTATCACTATCATTTTCCTTTTCATGTTCATTATCATCAATATGTTCTTCATCACTTTCATCATCACAAGAATGTACCTTAGTGGTCTTAGCCATGAAGCATGATGAAGATTCAAAGAGAGAAGGCTTCTCATTGATGGCAATGCTTGCAAGAACCTTCTTCTTGGTGGTCTTGTGATCATCACTATCATCATCATCATCACTTGAGGAAGCATCACTATCCCAAGTGACTACATATGAATCACCCTTCTTCTTCTTGAAGGCCATCTTGTCCTTCTTCTGTTTCTTTTCCTTCTTGTCTTTCTTCTTGTTCTTCTTGTTGTCATCATCGTTGTCACTATTGTACGAGCATTGAGCAACAAGATGATCTTTGCTTCCACACTTGAAGCACCTTCTTGACTCTTCTTTATTCTTGGATGAAGACTTCTTTCTTCTAGCACGGTAGCCCTTCTTCACCATGAACTTGCCAAATCTCTTGACAAATAGAGCCATCTTCTCATCATCATCATCATCCCAAGATTCATCTTCTTCACTTGAAGTTTCTTGCTTTGCTTTGCCCTTGGATGATGTGGCTTTGAATGCCACGCTTTTCTTCTTCTCATCCTTCTTCTCCTTCTTTTCTTCCTTCTCATCATCATCTCTATAAGTATCATCGGTCATTATATCTCCCAACACTTGGTTTGGTGTCATGGTGTCCAAACCACTCCTCACTAGAATAGTGACCAATGTACCAAATCTTGAGGGTAAGCATCTTAAGAACTTGTGGGAGAAGTCCTTGTCCTTCGTCTCTTCTCCAAGTGCTTTGAGATCATTGATAAGCACTTGAAGCCTATGAAACATCTCCGGCACACTCTCATCCTCCTTCATCTTGAAGCTTGCAAACTTTTCTTTGAGGATATATGCCGTTGCACCCTTCATGGCTTGAGTGCCCTCAAATGATTCTTCCAACTTCTTCCAAGCTTCATGTGCCATCTCAATATTCTTGATTTGCTCAAATGTTCTTTCATCAATTGCATCATGAATGGCACTTAGAGCAATGTCATTGTTTTGGAGAAGCACTTCTTCGGCGGCAGTGGGATTCTTTGGATCACCAATCTCAATTTTGGTTTCTACCACCTTCCATACCTTTCTATTGATTGACTTAATGTGTGTTGACATCTTTGACTTCCAATAAGGATAATTTATGCCATCAAATTGGGGTGGCTTCTTGGTGTTGTTGATTTGAGCCATTTTAACACCGAAGGTTGTTAAACCTCAAATAACGGTGACCTCGGCTCTGATACCACTTAAAAGGTTCTAATGGCTAGAGGGGGGTGAATAGCCTAATAAAAATTTCTACAACAACACTTAACAAAAGGTTAGACAATTATGAGGCGAAGCAAGTGTTGCGCTAGCCTACTCAAAATGCAAGCCACCTACCACAATTCTAGTTTAGATAGTGTCGATTCACACAAGAGGTATGACACTACCCTATGTTAGTGTGCTCTTAAAGGCTAACTAAAGAGCCACACCAACCAACCAAGCAAGCTCTCACAACTAGTTACACTAAAGAGCTTGTCAACTAGTTTGCGATAATGTAAAGAGAGTGATCAAGATAGTTATACTGCCGTGTAGAGGAGTGAACCAATCAATCACAAGGATGAATAACAATGAAGACCAATCACCTCGGAATCAAAGGATGAACACAATGATTTTTATCGAGGTTCACTTGCTTGCCGGCAAGCTACTCCTTGTTGTGGCGATTCACTCACTTGGAGGTTCACGCGCTAATTGGCTTTACACGCCAAACCCTCAATAGGGTGCCACACAACCAACACAAGATGAGGATCACACAAGCCACGAGCAATTCACTGGAGTACCTTTTGGCGCTCCACCGGGGAAAGGTCAAGAACCCCTCACAATCACCACGATCGGAGCCAGAGACAATCATCACCCTCCGCTCAACGATCCTCGCTACTCCAAGCCATCTAGGTGGCAGCAACCACCAAGAGTAACAAGCGAAATCCGCAGCGAAACATGAACACCAAGTGCCTCTAGATGCAATCACTCAAGCAATGCACTTGGATCACTCCCAATCTCACTATGATGATGAATCAATGATGGAGATGAGTGGAAGGACTTTGGCTTAGCTCACAAGGTTGCTATGTCAATGAAAATGGCCAAAGATGTGAGCCATAGCCGACCATGGGGCTTAAATAGAAGCCCCCACGAAATAGAGTCGTTGTACCCCTTCACTGGGCACACTACGCTCTGACTGGACGCTCTGATCAAACTGACTGGACCCTGGACTCAGCGTCCGGTCCACTGATGGACGCCACATGTCACCAGCTTCAAACGCTATTTGTCAGATTTCAATGGCTATGAAGCTGACCGGACGCTTCAGCAAGACTGACCGGACGCTGGAGCCTCAGCGTCCGGTCGAGTACAGTAAGGGTCAAAAACCAGTTTTCCTCGACCGGACGCGTCCAGTCCACCTCGACCGGACACAGCCAGCGTCCAGTGGTAAACCCTAGCCACTGTACCACCAGTCAGCGCGACCAGACGCAGGCAGTCAACGTCCGGTGCTTTTGGATCCAGCGTCCGGTCACTTGACCGACGGTGGCATCTCCTCCATTCTCTTCACCCTTGCTCAAGTGTGCTAACCACCAAGTGTATCACCTTGTGCACATGTGTTAGCATATTTTCACAAACATTTTCAAGGGTGTTAGCACTCCACTAGATCCTAAATGCATATGCAATGAGTTAGAGCATCTAGTGGCACTTTGATAACCGCATTCCAATATGAGTTTCACCCCTCTTAATAGTACTGCTATCAAACCTAAATGTGATCACACTCTCGAAGTGTCTTGATCACCAAAACAAAATAGCTCCTACAAATAATACCTTTGCCTTGAGCTTTTTTTTGTTTTTCTCTTTCTTCTTTTCAAGTTTAAGCCCTTGATCAATGCCATGCCATCACCATTGTCATGTTATGATCTTCATTAGCTTCTCCACTTGAAGTGTGCTACCTATCTCATGATCACTTTGATAAACTAGGTTTGCACTTAGGGTTTCATCAATTCACTAAAACCAAACTAGAGCTTTTAATGATAACCATATTTTTTCCAACACTTGCAGATTCGGGAGAATGACGTAACATACGCAAGTTGTAGCTTTAAAGCCATTTTAAACTAGGCCATGTATCACTTGGATCGTTATAAATGGGAATATGGTGGCCGTGTTCTCACTTCAGAGGAGGGAAGGTTCTCGACCAATGCTGATCGTCGTCAGTAGACCTTGTGAACGGTCTTGTGAAGCAAGAGAGAGTGCACTTGTAAATACATTGCGCTACATCACTGATATTTTGGCATATAAAATGAATGATCTGCACTTCCCCTAGTACATGGTACGACGTTGGGAAGCACTAGGAAATTAAATTACTGTTGGTTGTAATAATGAATTGATCTAAATTAATATGGTTTGTAATAAATAAATTTAAATTATTATATGTTTGCAATGAATGGGTTTGTAATGTATATATCTTCTTGTCAATTAGCTGTTGATATAATATCCTTATGAATTATATTATATATATATATATATATATATATATATATATATATATATATATATATATATATATATATATATATATATGTGTGTGTGTGTGTGTGTGTGTGTGTGTGTGTGTGTGTGTGTGTGTGTGTGTGTGTGTGTGTATGTATGTATGTTCTGGTTAGATTTGAATTTTTTAAATTTCAATTTTTTTGGTGCGAAAATATACTGTAGTGGCGATTCTAGTCTACAAATGGAAATTATAGAAGCGGTTGGTGTTACACCCACCCATACAAATTATTTTTGTAGAGGCGGCTAGTGTTACCATCCGCCCCTACAAATACAGTTGTAGGGGCGGCTGGTAACACAAGTCGCCTCTACAAATCGATTTATAGGGGCGACTTGGGAACCGCCCCTACAAACCCTTGATTTGTAGAGACGGTGTGGTAGTGGGGGCTAGCAAAACCGCCTCTACACACCATCGCCAGCCGCCCCCAACAAATGCTGACTATAGCAGTGATATGATTACAAAAATCAAAATATACACCAGACATTATCGAGGGGCATATAAGACCTTTCCCTGAAAAAAACTCTCATTCCTAGAGCTAAAGTCAGACTGCATGCCGAAAAGGTCCGCCTGCTCTAGAAACTCTAGAGTGGAGCTGCTTCATAGTAGAGTCGGTAAAAAGCACCGCTGAAAAAACTAGCATAGAGGGGTCCTAATTAAACAGGCCACATCAAAACTCTCTTACTACATCAGTGTTTTCCATACGTGAGAGCCTCATTTAATAACGTAGAAACAATATCTTTCACCGTGTTGGGATTGCTGCCCCTCATAAAAACTTGGTCCACCTTAGTGGCTAAGAAGCGTTGGGACTGCCCTTATATAAACTTGGGCGACCTCAATGGCTGAAACGAGTTGCTTGATATATGTGTTGTCAGTGTAGTGCTGGTGGGTTTTAGGCATTAGTAAGAAAAATTATTGGGAAAATTGGTCTCATAGCATTGAAAGATCACCGTATCCGAAAAATACCATCAAAACTTTGCCGCTCCGTAAAATACCACTGAAACAACGCAACGTCACCTGGATATAGCATTCTGTCACATTTGGAACCAACACCGTCGCCTTCGTTTGGAAATAGTAGCTGATGAGGATGAGGACAGTGTAGCCGGCGGCGGCGTAGGGCCTCGTACCAGGGAACTCGGAGCTAAAGCCCGGCGCCTGTGTCCTTGCCTCGGACGCTGCTGACGAGCACTCCAGCGCCGACGCCGTACGCCGCCGGAGCCGCGCTCGCGGCTCACCGAAGCCACCTCCGCCGGAGCTGCGCCGCACCAGCCCGCGATTCCGCCCGCAGCAGCCAGACGCCGGAGCTTGCCGCCATGGGCACCAGGGCCTGCCAGTTTCCACGAACGGGCGGCCTTCTGGATGAAGACGCCTGATCGCCGATGGGCTCCCTCGCGGCCGGACGTCGGTGTTGGCGGGTTGCGAATACGCGCTTGCGGCAGGAGAGCCCGGCGGCGCTAGTTGCTTTGTGGGTGGAAAGTGCGATTAGCCTCTCCCAGGGGTCCTGAGGCTCCTTTATATAGGCAGGCAATTAGGGTAGCAGCTGGCCTGTTGGGCCACACGCACGCGCCGCCGGAGTTCGTTAGCAGAGCGAGATATCCGGCGCTGGCAGCTTGCGTACTTATCTCCACGTGATAATTATCCTTCGTGATCAAGTTTCAAGAAGGCCAGTTGAGATATTTGCTGGCTGCGTGGACGTGTACATGGCGATTGTATTCCATCCAAACACCGGGATCAACTAGCATCTCTCCTATGCAGCGCATGACATGCGGGCCTAGCAAGATGGAGTGCTATTGAATAATTTGAAGGAACAAGATATATACGCACATATATCTGACTCAACGATTTGCAGCCGATAGACGTACGTCGCCTGGAAATCCCGTACATGCTAGCCGTATATACCGAGGGTTTTAGGATATTCCGGCCAGATCACGTACCGATCGAGTCGCGCCAGGCGGCCAGGCTACACCATCCTGTTGATGTACGCCTTTGCAGAAATATACAAACCATGGACCGGCGTACGCACGCGTCCTACAGCCAGTTTCATACTTATCATGACTGGCACCTGCTAGCTATTTTCCATTTACACGTCGAGGCGCATTTACGCGCATGCATGGCACTGTGCTACGTATAAGCCGGTGCAAATGGTTGCTAGCTTCTTTGATTGAGCGTATACATACTTGTTAGCTTGCTAGCTCCTTTGCCTGCACGTCGAGGTGCACTTGTTAGCTTGAACGTATACATACGCGCATGCATGGCACTGTGCTACGTATAAGCAGGGTGGCAGCCGCGGGCACTGGCAGGTCTGGCTGCTGCGGGCGGAATCGCGAGCTGGTGCGGCGCAGCTCCGGCGGAGGCGGCTTCGGTGAGCCGCGAGCGCGGCTCCGGCGGCGTACGGCGTCGGCGCTGGAGTGCTCGTCGGAGCTTGACGGAGACGACAGCGTTTGTTCCAAACGTGACAGAATGCTATATCCAGGTGACGTTGCGCTGTTTCAGTGGTATTTTACGGAGCGGCAAAGTTTTGATGGTATTTTTCGGATACGGTGATCTTTCAATGTTATGAGACCAATTTTCCCAAAATTATTCACATATCTCAAAAAATGAACAAATTCACGCCTCCTTTAGTATGGAACGGCCTGGCTGAAATAGGGTGTGTGTGTGGGTGGTGGTGGTGGGGTGGGGGTGGGGGGGGGGGGCGCAATGAGTAACGACTGATGAGTGTGCTGAGTTGCTCTCTTAAGGGTCAGCATCGACCCCCTAGGGAGGATTCTAATGGGGATGGGATGCATCAGGAGTTTTAGCACAAGGCTGGACATGAATGATGGTGACGGCAAGGCCTGCAAGCTAGCTTGTGGATAGGAAGCCAGTAGCTGTGTATCGAGGATTACTTGGGTTGTGTTGTCTCACGGAGTGCTTGGGTTCTGTTGTCTGTCCCGCGGAGCATGCAACAGTTGGCGGGTTCGAACCCGACTCCTCAAGGTGACCCTTCTCCACAGGCCGGGTGGACAATTGACCCTCCTCAAAGTGGCAGTTCACACTTCGGGTGGGGAGGCTGGCAGTAGGTACCGTTTATTTGTTTCTTTTCATGTTGCATGGACTTGTGTTAGACTTAGCCTTATGTTGGACTACTACTAGAGATATATATATATATTGTGATGGATATTGTCATGGATGATGCGAATGTATGATGGATTATGGACAATGGATTTGTATGTGATGTATTATGGATGATGGATATGTATGTGATGGGTTATGGATGTGTATGTGATGGAATATGGATGTGTATGTGATATATCATGTGCTGTGTGTTGATATATATGTGATTTCTTTGTTTGCGCTGATGGAAAGCAAAAAAACAAAAAAAACATTTTTTCCCTCTTTGCCGAGTGCCACACTCGGCAAAGAGGGCTTTGCCGAGTGCCGTGACCATGGCACTCGGCAAAGCTGGGAAGCAGAGACCCAATTTCCCAGCTTTGCCGAGTGCCAGAGCCATGGCACTCGGCAAAGATTTTTTTTTAAAAAAAAGAAAAAAATTCTTTGCCGAGTGCAAGAGTATGGCACTCGGCAAAAAAATTTCAAAAAAAAAAAGAAAAAATTCTTTGCCGAGTACCGCTATAGTGGCACTCGGCAAAGAGGCCGTTAGAGTTAACGTCGGTTTTTTTTGTCGAGTGCTGACGTGACACTCGACAAAGACTTTACCGAGTGCCCGATATGTGGCACTCGGCAAAGAAACCTTTGCCGACGGGTTCTTTGCCGAGTGCGGTACTCGACAAAGCCTTTACCGAGTGTATTTCGGGCTTTGCCAAGTGCCGCAGGCACTCGGCAAATTGCCGGTTTCCAGTAGCGAGGGACTTGAGCTTTGTCACATGCATACTCAGTACGCACCACAAGCCTATCTGAAACTAACAACTTGATAGAGCTTATTAGCTTCTGGTCAGATGTGGATGACTACGTCGCAGGTAACCGGCGAACCTCCCTAGCTTGACACCGGTGGACTCAGACACGCACACACGGACACACCGATGAATTTGCTCTTTCTTGCTGTCAAGCAAGAGGCAGCACATTCCTTGGTTTGTAGATTTGCAAGAATATAAAGAGTATGCACAGACTCCATAACTCCACTAACGCGCGGTGGTGAACTGGCCGGCTACCTATTTTCTACAATTTTTCTAAAGTTCCAATATTAATTAAACAACGGCGGTGACCGCATGTCCATCCGCGTCAGGACTAGGTATCCTATCCTTGAGCCACTGCCAAGTGAACTCGTCTGTGTATGTCAAATGATTCGAAACACCATGTTAAACAAGGAGATGAGATGGAGCAGCTGTAGGTTAGAACAACCAGCAGTACTCTGGATCTTTGTCTATTTCAGCGATTGAGACTAGGTATCTTGCTCTATGGACTATGGGACCGCAGAAAATGTAGCTACATCCAGAAAGTTCTACCTGAAAAATGCCACTTCAGTAAGTTCATCACCACATCGAGAAGGAAAGCTCGCCAGATGGTAACTACGAAGAAGAAACAATCATTTTGGATTTTGTAGGATGCATAAACTAAATGCCATATAAAAAAGAGTTAAATCGAAGAAATCGCATCTCGTTCTTCTCCTCAGCTCCGGGTGCATTGAGCTAACGAGCCTTCAATTGGTCGACCGATATGTCACTACTTACTCTACTAGCATATGTCCAGGTCTGCATACTCCTTAACTTCCATGGAGCATTTAGGTACATATGATATTTGCATAAAATTGAATTTTTGACCCTCCAAGAAAACAGCTAGCTTCTACAATTTGCCACTTTGGAGATTGGCTTCATAAGGTTTTAAATCTCCGGCTATAGTTGTTTGAGGCTGATCAAGCTATTTGTGTTTACATAGAACTTAGCGGCTATAGCCCGCTATAGCCCCATTTAGCCTCTGATATAGCTGTTTTAGAGGTCATCTGCTAAATCCTATAGTCGGAGATTTAAAACCCACCATAATGGCACTAAAAGGTTTTGTAATTTGATTCCTTGATATTTTCCTTATTAATCAATTTTCTTTAAATACAAAAAATGATTACTTTGGTTCCATGACTCTCCTCATCTCCAGAGTTCACGAAAGATTAGTGATGCTCCAAATAGCCCCACTGTCATCGACCTCGCATTGAGCCCTAGAATTGAGGCTCCTTGCGGCAAGCTTCTGTGTCAAGTGCATGCTTTCCTCACTGAGGGTGCAAGTCTACAAGGGTTTGGGTTCCTGCTTTCAAGCAACTGCAAGTACACTGTAGAGCAACCATAGTACTAGTGTATGTGTAAAAGGCCAAAAGGATAAAACACCTACCATTGTACATCCTATTAAGACCCTCGGTGGCAAGCTGGGAAGTAATGCCCCCCAATCCTATATAGTGAGCACAACACACAAGGGCTGATTTTCCAAACAAGAACAACACCCCCCCCCCCCCCCCCCCCCCCCCCCACACACACACACACACACACACACAAAAAAAAAACTTAGCTTGTCTCCCAAACGTTGTCTTGGAGCCTTGTTTTCAAAGCTCGAGCTCTCCCATGGCTGATTACCTACTGATTGATGATAACATCAGTCTGTTCTCTCGATTTTTCCCTAATATGACTGATTACAAATAGACCCTGGGGTCTAGAGCGATGATGAATATAGTGCAAATTGTGCCCAAGGACTATGTTTATCGTGAGGATGGGATACGCTGGGAAATTAAGATGAAGCAGTAGATGGTCCAGTGGAGCGCTGGGCCACCTATAAGGTAGCCACTATGCACATCTCAACTGCGCTGCAGAAGGATTAATTAGTTCATTTGGTTGACAATGATTGAAGAGTCATTGGGAATACACTACGCCACTATGGACACTACCTCCAAGAAGACGAGATTTATGCATTAGTCCTGTGTTTGCATTTGTTACAGGAAAACTGCAATGTTTGCATTATTAGTTACAAGTGTATAACTGCAAGGAAAACAAACACTACTAAGTTTGTTGCAAACATTTATGTTTCTAAGAAAATTAAGCATGAACCTTATCGTTATTCTCTACAAGAACTTTTGGACTGTTCTTATATTAAAAACTTGTGCCCGTTGTGTTGCACACCTACAAATTAAACTTTTTTTGAAGACGTCACTGGAGGAGTGAGAGCCCCACTTGAATGATTTTCCATAGATGCCGGAGAACCGGTCATGGAGGGTGCATAGCACCTACAATTTGTTGTGGGGTGGAACCCCGGAGGATTACAGAGGGGGAAGCAGATATTACATCGTGGTGAACATTTCACACTATTTGTCAGCTATCCACCTATCCTGAGATCTTAGGCGACAGCACCACTCTTGGCAAGCAGTTTTGCAAGCAGCTAGTAGTCTAGAAAGGCTTGGGGAGAGGTGCCTGAGACGACATCATGTCTGTGATTCCAGATGTTCCAGCAGCAGAGCAAGATCATGGTGGAGAACAGCTTTTTGGGGACGTGCTCCGGTTGAGGCATGTTCCATAGGTTTCCAGACGAAGGCTGCGAGTCCAAGGTCCATCCAAGGTGGATCCAGAATGACTGGGAGACTGAGCAGTGGAAAAAGAGATGGTCACCCCTCTCTGAAGATTGGCCACACAACTCACAAGTCTCATGCCTCCACGATGTTCTTCTTGCGCAGATTGGTTTTGCAGTGGACTCTTTCCTGTACCAGCAGCCAGCTGAAGAACTTGACCCTCGGGGGAGCATAGTTCTGCCAGACGAACTCATAGAATTGAGCTCGTTCCCCAAAGTGCGTGGAAGTCTTGTATAGCTGACCTGTGTGAAGGTTACCATTCTCCTTTGAAAAGAGAGGCTGCTGCGTTCATCAGGCCGTTGCCGGAGGGAGACGGAGGCTAGCAAGCAGTCCACCCTCCGCCTTCTCTACAAATTAAACTTGCTACTGGATCTGAAGGACCGAAAACGACGACCAAAGAGGGGGTGAATGGGCCACTGTCCCAAAATCACCGTCAAACACGCGAAGCAAACAGCATGATATCCACGATCCAAAAAAGTGGGTGGATGTTCCCTAGAAACACAGTGGGACACCACAAAGCGGACTAAGCGAGAGCACACACCGAATCGAGGAACACCAACTCCTATATAGAAGAAGCAAGTTCCCGAAACTAAAATAGCCAAGCCAACAGGTGACAAGAGTACCTAGAAAAATTCCTCGGAACGGTGCAAAGCCATCGTAAAAGACGGAATGCGAATCGGAGCTCAAACGCACAAATCACAGATGAAACGGTGAGCTCGGAAATAAAAGACCGGAAATTCCAAGAGCACTGGGCTGGAAATTCCAGGGACCAAACCGCAGCCGCAGGGGTGGGACTGCACACCCACTGCACAGAGAGATCACCGGATTCTGCAGCTCACTAATTAAATGTCTAGCAAGAGCTCTAAATAATAATAAACAAACTATCAAGCTCTTTAGACAAAGAACGTTCCTGCATGCAAGAATTAAATAAAACCAGTACACTGTGTATGCAAGATTTGATTCAGCCACGGTAGTAAAGAAACTGAAAAGCAGTTTAGTACTGTACACTACCATGACAAACTTAGAGCATATAGATTGATCAACGCTTGAACTCTAGAATAAATAGTACTGCTGGAACAGAGCAACATACAAACTAGATGGCATGTCAAGCAACATCTAATTTAAATTCACAGGAAATTAGTTCGTGCCTTGCTAGTGATGCAAAGAACCTAAGATAAAAAGTTCTAGCTGCAAATATTAAATAATGATCAGGCACTGGCATTTAAAAATCTGAACCTGCAATATACTACACCTGCAAGACAAGCCATACGGCAAAGCAGTGCATTGTTGCTGA
The DNA here is from genome assembly GCF_019320115.1 of Miscanthus floridulus. Classification (NCBI taxonomy): domain Eukaryota; kingdom Viridiplantae; phylum Streptophyta; class Magnoliopsida; order Poales; family Poaceae; genus Miscanthus; species Miscanthus floridulus. The sequence continues at coordinate 38,344,089 of NC_089582.1, forward strand.
ACCTGAAATGGAGCCAGGCAAGCAGAGTTAATTGCCGAAGTGCAGTTGCTGAGCTCCTGCCGCTATCTGAGAACTTGGGGAGACGACACTGCAGCTGTAATGCAACCAAGGATAGCGTGGGTCTGCTGCAGAAGGAACGCACGCACATGAACAGATTCTACAGCTGTATCCAGAGTAGAGGCTAAAAAAAAAACGCACGCACAGCGGGGAGATGGCCACGACGCTCGGTCTGCCACACAGCGAGCATCGCACGGGCACTGGAGGCGCACGGCGCAAGCGCTCGGCTCTGGGGCCCGCTGCCCGACTCACACACACGAAGCAGACTGCACGAACAGAGAAACCGAGCAGGAGGGGGCGGCACGAAACATCGAATGAAACTCGATCAAAACCGCATGATTCGTACCCAAACTTTGCACAGGCAATCACCACGGAGAAGGTAAGCTATTCCCAAGAAATCATGGCCCAATTCAAACTCAACCTCCGGGAAATTCAAATCGCGTGTAAGAACACAGTTTTCTCCCAAAACGAAATTTCGATCGATCTACGAGCTCGTGCAAAATTAGTTCAATTCACTTGAAGAATAAGTTCAGCACATGTCCTAGCTCGTCATGGATCAACCAAGACACCCCAAAACATCTCAAATCCGATGAACAAAAAATTCCTAAAAATAGCTCCGAAAATGACAGAAAAACATAAACTTCAGATCTGGAGAGAGGAACAAGTGGAGCACGAAATTAATCCTTGATTAACTAAAGAGGTTCGATTACAAACTACTCCTAGTAGATCAAAACTTAAGGATGAACAAAAAATTCCTAAAAATAGCTCCGAAAATGACAGAAAAACATAAACTTCAGATCTGGAGAGAGGAACAAGTGGAGCACGAAATTAATCCTTGATTAACTAAAGAGGTTCGATTACAAACTACTCCTAGTAGATCAAAACTTAAGGATGGCAAAAAGCTCGAGAACAAGAGCCACTCTTCTCTCTAACCCTACCCTTCTCTCACACACTACACAAATGAGAGACCCTCCGAGGATGGTTGCCCAACCAGCCCCTTCACATATATATAGGCGCTCGTCAAAAGACAAAAACACCCTCACATGAAGTACTCATCCCAAATACCCACTAAAGGTAAATCCGTCCAAGTTTTTCTTCATCGATCTAACGGACCCGACGCCTTCTCGATATCGCTTCGCCTCGGCACAAGCTTCGAGATGCCACCACGTGTCCGTCGATCCGCCAGTCCCCGATTTTGAGGCCTAAACCGGCCAAACCCGCCACCGATAGTTTTGAGGCCCAAACCACCAAACCGTCCATCCGATAGTTTTGATGCCCAAACCACCAACCTCCTCCGATGATTTTGAGGACGAAACCACCAAACCCCTCCGATGGTTTTGAGGACGAAACCACCAAACCCCAGTGCACACCCGCCAAGCGTGGCTAACCGATGTCGACGCCTGTCCGACCTCCGTCAAGCTTGACGCCTTCGCCTTCCTTCTTGACTTGACCGACGCCATCTACATCATCCATGTAGATGCGTGTCCGGTCTCCGCCAAGTGCCACGACGCCATCGTCTTCCTCCTTGACTTGGTCAACGCCATCTTCATCACCCATGTACTCTTGCACTTGTCGATGTCCCCAAGTGTCAGCCACCGTGGCTGGTCACCCGGCGTCCTGGTCCCTCGGTCTAAGCCTCATGTCCGTCCTTCACCGCTCACAGTCCATCGGCACAGCACATCCCTACTTGACCACCTCGCCGTCAACCACCGCCTCCGAGCTCCACATGGGCATGTTTGCACCATGTGTTCACAGGATCGAGTTGATAGGTTCTTTGTTTGCATTTTGGACCCTTTTTTTCTTATGTGGTTACAAGAATGAAGAACATATGTGATGCAAACTCATATAGCTGCTGAAACCAGTTGTTTATTGTCACGCCCCTTGGCTGCCGGCGAACGCCGGGACGTGAGGAGATGGAGCTAGCCTCGGTCACGGCAATGAGACGAGGAATCTTCCTCGATGTCTCAATTTCGTGTCTCAGATATCGAATAGTTACCCTGTCTGAGTGCTTACAGGTTTAATACATGTTGGCCTCAGGCCCACATGTCATAGTCTCACGATACATCAAAGTAAATAATACGCTTCCCATAACATAAATACGTATTGTCTGAAGGTGCCTTCTTCTCGAGCCGATACTTCAGGCCATGGCTGCCGTAGGCGTGACACTTATGCATAACTCATACCTTTTTTTAGTAATTAGAATTCAGTTGGTGACTTTGAAGAGGTCTGTAATATGGGGATGGGATACATCAGGACTTTTAGATCAAGACTGAGCTCTCCAAAGAGTAGCGAAAGAGTGACCCAGACGTAATGCCAGACCAGCAAGATTTTATAACTACTCGTTTCTGGCTACCAAGCTGCACATATCGGTTTGGTCACTTTGGTGTCATGGGCTGATGGCTGAGCATGCAACAGGCAGGATTTCAGCTCTGACCCTCATCAGCCTAATGAAGGTTGCTCAACTCGTTGGAATATAATTAGCCTGCTCTGCTTCTTGCGGGTCTTTAATATTCAGAGATGATTTTGCAGTACAGCAGAGCATCATGTGAGTTGCCGGAGACCATATCTGCTGGTACAAAGTTTAGGGGCGTCACATTGGGTGTTATATGGGAGTGTTCGGACAGTAATAATAAAACAAATTACACAAGTCATCAGTAATCAGCGAGACAAAACTATTAAGCCTAATTAATCCATCATTAGCACATGTGTTACTGTAACACCACGTTGTCAAATCATGAACTAATTAGGCTTAAAAAATTTATCTCGCAAATTAGTTGCAATATGTACAATTAGTTATTTTTTAGTCTATATTTAATACTCCATGCATATATTCAAACGTTCGATGTAATAGGGAAGGAGGGAGAAACAAACAAGGCCCCAGAGGTAAGGAAGCATGTTGGTTCGTGACAAATACAAACACACAATTCCAGGTGTATAAGGTCAATCGCACTTTGAACTCAACTGCCCATTTTTTTTGTTTTTTAAAGAACACACCACTCTCATCAGTGCAAGCACTCATCTCTTCTTAATGAAATAACACACAACTCTTAAGTGTTGTTGGAGAGAAAAAAAGTTCAAGAATTCAGTTCTGTAAATTGGGAGCCATCTATAAGAGGATTTTTATTTTAAATCCTTTTTATTCACTATTTTAATAATAACCACTCCCAGAAAAATTTTGAAGATCTGACTATTTTTGTCACGTTAGTCCGGCAGGCGTGACAAAAAATCATGCTGTCGCCCCACATGCACTGGCGCAACAAGATCTGCCACGTTGGATAGTGTTTCAGACGTGAAAAACCTTGTCACGCTATTCCCATTGGTGTAACAGTATTATTTTGTCGCGCCACCAAGAGTGACGTGACAAAACTTAACCTTAGAAAAATCATAACTCTTCGACACGACGTCGGATTAAGATGATTTTTATATAAGAATTGCAAATCTCGATGAAATTTACAACATTTTAGTTTTGAGGTTTTTCATCTAAAGACGCTAAGATGCTAAAAAAAATAATGTAAAATTTCAGCAGCATAATAATCACGTACTAGGGCTTGTCGCATTTCAAAAATAATATTTTTTCAGTATGGTGTCAAATAAAGATACTTTTTATATCAAAGTTGCAACTTCAATGAGATCTTCAACATCATAGTTTTGAGTTTTTACATTTGAAATCGTTAAGATGCTCGAGAAAATAATATAAAGTTTTTTTTATTCCTCAGATCTGGAGTACAAGTTGTAGTATCTGAACGCACGCCCAAACACACACCACACACAACCCACGTACACCCCACACACCCCTAAGGCGCACGCTAGACCTAAACCTTATACATCCATACGTCTACAAGAGCTTCGCGAAGACTGAACCTCCGCTAGCGACGGGCGCGTCGCCTCCCATTGTGGCACATAGACGCCTGAGGATCCACTGCTAGGGCTTGTCGCCTCACAAAAAATATATTTTTTTGTATAGTGTCAAATGAGGATAATTTTTTATATCAAAGTTGTAGCTATCGATGAGATCAAAAACTTTTTAGTATCGAGGACTTTCATTTGAGATTGCTAAGATGCTCATGAAAATAATACAAAATTTAGGGGGCATGTTAATCGCGTACCAAAGCTTATCTTTTTAGAAAAAATCATAAATTTCCTTATGATGTTGAATAAATATATTTTTATATGAATTGTAGCTCTCGATAAGATCTACATTTTTCATCTAAAAAGCATTTTTATGCGACATCAAATAAGAAATATATGATTTTTCTAAGAAGACAAGCTCTGGTACGCGATTAATATATATGCCCCTTAAATTAACCTCAAGCAAATTGTAATTTTTTTGGCGGTATATAATAGCATCTATTTTCCTTGGCGGTTAAGAAAAGCCATCAAAGAAATGGTTACGTTTCTTCACTGCTTACGTGTACACTCGAGGAAATATGTAATTTCTTAGAGGGGGATAGAAACCACCAAGGAAACATCCTTATTCCTTGGAGATTTATGAGCACAGCCAAGAAAACTGCAATTTCCTTGGTGGTTCTATTTTGGCCCTTAAGAAAATTCGTGACCCTCAAACCAATTTAGGACTTTGGTAGTGCATCAAAGCGACGTCCATCACCACACTGGCACTGTATGTCCTTATATAATCATGGTCGACCTGAGTGCCTGAGACACGAGTTCCTTGTATATATATATGTTGCCAGTGTAGCTCTGGTGGGCCTTAGGCCTAAAGGAAAAATAAAGTAAATTCACAGATCTCAAAAAAAAAATTCACGCCTCGTTTAGTATGGAATGACCTAGCTGAAATAGGGTGAGTGATAAGTTACGAGTGTGCTGAGTTGCTGACTAGTACCTTTCAAGGAGTAGCTGCTAGGAGTTCAGTGGCCACTCTTCGAGAGATTATAATGAGGATAGGATGCATCAGGAGTTTTAGCGCGAGCGTCAAACACAAAGAAAGATAGAGATAAAATACATGGGCATGACAGCAAGGCCTGCAAGCTAGAGAACCCGTTTTCCTATCTTGGCTAGGTCGAATTTCTAGACTGGGTGCATGGGTTCTAACGTTCTATTGTCTAGCTTGCGGAGCGGCGCCTGAGGATGCAACGGGACGGAGCAGGACTTGAGCGTTGTTACCACACAGGCCTATTTGAATCTGACAACGTGTTAGCGGAGAAGCAAAAGCAATCGGAGGCATCCGGTTTGAGTATGTCGCCGGTAACCGGCGAACCTCGCCGCCAGTGTTTTGAATGGCATAAACACGGTGAACTTGCTGTACAGCTAATTTCTTTGTTTAAGATTTGCAGAATATATAGAGAGTATGCACAGACTCCATAACTCCAATAACGTGGGGTGGTGATTGGTGAAGCAGACTACTAATTTTCTACAATTTTCTTCTCCCGTGGAAGTGATTTAGCACTGATAGCAGCACCAGCATTAGTGTATCGTCCACCTCTGCGTACTCTCCTTCCATAAACTTCTATGGAGCATTTAGGTATGATATTATAGCAGAAAATTAAAATTTTGACCCCACCACAATAGCTAGCGTCTACAGTTTCACACTTTATTTGGAGATTGTTTTCATCAAAACGACACTAAAAGGTTGTGTGGTTTGATTCTTAGACATTGTTTTAGGGAAGATTCTTAGACATTTTAGCGCATCTGGAGTTTTAGCACAAGCATGAACCAGAAAGAAAGATAGAGCTAATAAAATACATCGGCATGGCAGCAAGACCTTCAAGCTAGCTAGCGAACCCATTTTCGTATCTTGGCTAGGTGGAATTTTGACACTGGGTGCTTGGGTTCTGTTGTCTAGGCATCGACCTCGCGGAGCGATGCCTTGTAACACCCGATTTTAAGAACAAAACCAGATGCGCACCATATGTGAGTTCAGAAAGTCAAATCTCACATATAGCTACAAATAAGGGCAATATCAAAAGACAATGCTCAATATATAACGTACTTAGTATAAAGGATATAACCTTAGACAGCAAACAGCAGAAAGACAACTCCGATCTTCAGGTGAAGACTCCAATCCACAGGGACAACTGACTATTGATCACAAGCCTAACTTCTCCGGACTAGCAATCTGGTACCCATCCAGGATTTTTCCAAAGATTTAAAAAATAAAGCAAGCGTAAGTACATATTGTACTCAACAAATATAACATGAGGCTCAAAAAGCTGACACTGGTTAACTACGATTAGCTTTTAATGAGTCATGATTTTAGCAATAGGGTGGCAACAAGTTTATCCACAAGCCCACATAAACACATGATCAGGTAAACATGAATAATGAATAGCATAAACAGTAATCATTAGTGAGCATCTTCATCATTAGTATCATCAGTGTTCATCATCTATTCCGTAAAGGTCTAAGGCCGCTCGTGACCGTGAGCATGGCTGATATACCAGTTTTACACTCTGCAGAGGTTGTACACTTTCAATGTGAGTCGTGATTTACCCTTTCGCCCGAGGTCGCGAGCCTCTTAACCCACTACTAAGGAAGGTCAGCAGGGTTCATTATAAAGCCTTTCAAAAATTCGTCTAATAAGTTAGGACCGCTAAGGTTTCCCCATCAATAAGTATGAACCCCCTCCAAGGAGTGACTAATAAAATACCAAGAAACCAAAGTGCACCCTCTTGGAAGGTCGAGATCATACCTGTCGGAGCCCCTCTTGCGTCATAAAGGTAACCACTAACAAGCTAGAAAAGGTCCTCATACTGAGCTAAAGCCAGAGCCACGTAGCCCTCACAGCTGTACTGTAAGTTCCGAATGTTCGCTTACAGATAAGTCCTTAGGGAGAGGAATCTAGAGCACTATAAAAATAGCCCAATGCTCTAGCCCCCTTGATTCCATGTTTCTAAAAAACATCTTTTAGTGTTTATTACAAATACCATTAGTCAAGTTACAAGATCAAGGTTCTAGTTGAACACTAGCATTATACTACCCAATGCAATATCACATAGGTGACAAGGAATCCATGATATCAAATAGCTATGAAAATTTGCTACGGTTGCCAAGGCAGACACATACATATGATTAAAATGGTATTAAGGTGAATAGGACAAGGATGATCCCATGCTATACTTGCCTTAAAATACCGATCCTTCAGTAAGCTTTAATCTTCAACATCCTTCTTCTTCTTCTTCTTGATCACCACGTATATCTCACCGATTGGACGTAATCATATAACACCACACCAACATCCATACACATACATGCATAGCATACAATCACATCTACATTAGAACAGTACACCAATCATAGAAAACTAAGTAAAAGAGTTTGAAACATGATTCTACGCATCGCTACGAACACACAGTCATGAGAGGCATGCTAATCGGAGCTACGGTGAACAAGGTACAACTACCGATAGATTTGCTTTTATTCGAGAATAAGGAAAACTATAAACTCTATTTATTTTAATTATAAAACATATATAAGATACTCCAGTGAATTATCTAAATTGTATTAAGTCAAATTTATATTCAAATCTGAAAATCAGAGTAGAATAAATCATATTTTATTTATAAATCTAGTTGCATAGTTATTAATCAAGTTAGGATTTAAACCATGAAATTCTATAACTCTTGATATGAAAAACATTAATACTAATGCGTAGATTACGTCGTTATGAATCTAACGCAACTTGAATGGGTCAAATCAGAGTTAAAACGGAGAAACTACGCATAAAATAACATCAGTGGCAATTTTGTAAATATTTGGAATCAATTTCGTATTAAAAGCCAAATTTAAAATGCCTAATGGACCTAGCCTCGTTTTTGGAAAAACACAGGGGACAAAACAGATAAATCAAGGGTATATTTTGAATTATTTCTGAAAGGAAGTGGACGACAGGTTAATTTCATAGAAACTCGAGGTCTCTTTAGAAAAAAGTCCACAGCTATCGGCGCTGACCAGGTCGACGCTGACGTGGCACCACGTGGCAGCTAGGTGGCGGACTCCAATTGGCTGGCTCATGGTGAACTGCTTGCGTGGCCTGCTGACTGGGCTGGTGGACTCGGTCTTTACTGTCCTTGTGGACCGGATCGAAGGGGTACGGCTCGTTCTAATCGTGGCCGTTGACGATGGATCGAACGACTGAGAGGATTTGGGGAGGAAGAGGTCGTCGGGGCGGCGGTATCCACGGCGGCAGCCATTACCGACGGCGAGGAAGGTCGCCGGCGTTCACGGATCTACCTAACCAGAGCATATTGCGCAATACCGAGAGCACAGGGAGATAGAGCGGGCAACGGGGAGCACGCTCAGGGGGTCGGTGAGGGCGGCTAACGCGCAGAGGCGGTCCAGTGCTCAAGATGGCGGCTCGGCTACCGCGGCACAACTTCGGCGAACATGCACGCTCAATCAGAGAGTAAGAGGGTGAGGGAGATTAATACCGGCATGATCCTTACCTCGGTGCGAAGCTTGGCAGATGGCGAATTGACAACGGCGAGCACCGAGACAGCGGCACTGGGACGGCAGGCGGCGGGGATGGATCTCCAGTCTCGGCGAGATCCAAAAGTGGCGACGGCTGGCGCTAGGCGAAGCTAGGGTTAGGTAATAGGGGTTGAGGCGCGTGCGTGGCCGCTATTTATGAGGTCGGGCTGCTTGAAGCACACGCCAAGGCGAAGAGGTGGGTGCGCGGCGGATTCCTTCGGCGGCATTGGAGTACGGCGCGACGATGACTCGAGGTAGGAGAAGCCAATGACAAGCGGGCCCGAGCTGTTAGGGACAGAGAAGGAGAAGAGGACATTGGTGCCGGTGGCTGAGCGGGCCGAGCGCGCGGGGAGAGGGCAGAGTAGCTGCTGCAGCGGGCCTGGTGCGGTGGGCCGACGGGAGAGAGAGGGAAAGCGACAGCCAGGCCGACCGGCTAGGGAATGGGCCAGTGGCAGTAGGCCAGACCAGAGAGAGGAAAGCAGCGGGCCAGGCCGGAAGGGGAAGGGAAAAAGGTTTGAAGAAGAAGATGATTTTCCATTTTGTTTTCTTATTTCAAAACGAAATTCAAATATAAACCAAATCGAATTTCAAATATTATTTCAAATATACCTTATTCAAAAATAGGATAAGAACTCTTAGTTGGTTTTCAAAAATAAATTTTACAACTTTTTAAACTCTTTTATTTTCTAATTCTTTTTTTTTCTTTTCTTTTATTTCAAAGCTATTTTCAAACTCTTTTCGAAAGCGATTTGAATTCATTTTGAATTTTGGATTCAACCACTCATTGCAATAATCTAATGCACCGACATGTATGCACATCCATGTTGCTACTCCTTACGATGAATTTTAATTTAATGTAAATTATTATTTTTCCTATGTTTTTATGAGTACAAAAATACAAACTTAACTCAATTTACATCTATTTAAAAAAACAAATTTTAGGGTGTTACATGCCTGAGCATGCAACGGGAAGGAGCAGGACTTGAGCATTGTCGCCACAGGCCTGCTATCTGAATCGAACACCGTGCTAGCAGAAGGAATCCCAGGGCCTGTTTGAGTGCTTCCGTGTTGTTGACTATGTTATTGGTAACCAGCAAACCTCGCTGTCGGTGGACTCATAGACGCACACACGATGAACTTGCTGTACATTTAATTTCTTGGTTTATATGTAGATTTGTAGAATATATAGAGAGAGTATGCACAGACTCCATAACTCCAATATCGAACGGTGGTAAGCTGGCTACCGATTTTCTTCTCCTGTGGTGGTGAACTGGAATTGATAGCAGCACGCCAGCATTAGTGTATTGCGCACGCCAGCAATTATTTTCTACAGTTTCCCACTTTGGAGATTGCCTTCAACAAAATGACACTAAAAGGTTGTGTGGTTTGATTCCTAGACATTTTCCACATTAATCAATTTGCTTTAATAAATACATAAAAGAATGATTAGTTTGATTCCATGGACTCTATGTCTATATCCTTCCTTCATCAAGAGTCTCCTGAGTTCAACAAAGTCTAGTGCTGCTCCACATGGCCCAATGTCATCGACCTCGCCTTGAGAACTAGAATTGACGCTAGTTCCTGACACCAAGCTTCCCGTATGCTTTCCTCACCCAGGGAGTCCAGCCACATTTCGATGGCTTCTCTCATTCACCTCCCCACAACCCCGCCCCGAACCCCCTCCGGCAAGTCTACAAGGATTCGGGTTACTATCATTTCTTTCAAGCAAATGCCACCTCACACACACTACAGACCATCAATACAGGGCGGCACCGGTGGGTATATATTATTTCAGGTATTCCTTAGAATACCCATTATTTTGGTTAAAGAAACAAATATATATATGTTAGGTGTTAGCATACCTGTTTTTTCATTATGGAAGCTACAAAGACAAAGAAAAAGGCTCGACTAGAAGGTAGAGCAGCCAGTGTGCCTGGCGGCAAGGCACACCGAGGAACCATGGTTGTGGCATGCCCGGTTCGGATATCTCAGCTTTGACGCGCTTGGTCGGCTGGAGAAGATGGTCCGAGGGCTACCCCACATCGAGCACGAAGGCGAGCTATGTGATAGCTGCCTGGCCAGAAAGTAGAGGAGCCTGTTGTTCCCAAAGGTGGCCAAGTATCTCGCGGAGGACGCTCTAGAGCTCATCCACGGTGACCTCTGCGGGCCAATCACGCCAGCCACAAACGGTGGTCGATGGTACTTCCTCCTACTCGTGGATGATTGCAGTCGCTACATGTGGCTACAAGCCCTAACGAGCAAGGACGAAGCGACAACAGCGATCAAGAAGTTCAAGATGTGCGCGAAGGCCGAGAGCGGCAAGAAGCTCCATGTGCTGAGGACTGATCGTGGCGGCGAATTCACTTCGGTGGAGTTCGCTGCATACTATGCGGATCAGGGTGTGCTGTGCCACCACACCATGCCATACTTGCCACAATAGAATGGTGTGGTGGAGCGATGGAACCAGACGGTGGTCGGCATGGCTCGATCCATGATGAAGGCCAAAGGCATGCCGACAAGGTTCTGGGGTGAAGCAGTGACCACGATGGTGTTCATCCTCAACCGCGCTCCCACCAAGGCCCTGAAGGGCAAGACGCTGTTCGAAGCTTAGCATGGACGCAAGTCGAGCATGTCCTTCCTCTGGACATTCAGCTGCATCGGCCACGTCAGGAAGACAAAGCCGATCCTCACCAAGCTGGAGGACAGGAGCACACCGATGGTGTTCTTGGGCTACGCGGAGGGTATCAAGGCGTATCGGCTCTATGACCCACGCGGAGACAAGGTACTTGTCTCACGCGACGTCATGTTCGATGAGAAGGCGGCTTGGGACTAGAACAGTCCGAGCATGGGGGAAGCTAACGGCTTCAATGGCAGCTTCGTCGTCAAGCACTTGGTCATCCACAGTGGTGGAGACGCTAGGGAAGAGGTGTCGAGCACTCCAAGAGGGGTGCCGAGCACTCTAGCAATAGAGCCGAGCACTCCTAGGGCGGTGCTGAGCACTTCGGGAGGAATGCCGAGCACTCAGGGAGGAGTACTGAGCACTCCTGGAGGGATGCCGAGCACGCCAGGAGTGGTGCCGAAAGGTTCTACAGTGGTGGTGACCTCTCTAGGATGGGTGCCGAGCACTCCCGTAGCAGAGCCAAGAGGTCTTGTAGTGGTGCCGACCACTCCAAGACTGAGGCTCAGCACTCCTACAGTGCTGCCAAGCACTGCAGGAGCTATGACGAGCTGTCTAGGAGTAGTGCCGAGCACTGCAACCGGGGTGCCGAGCACTCCAGGTGCTATGCCGATCACTCTAGCGGAACAGGGAACTCCATCGATTCCGATCAAGTTTGCCTCACCTCCAAGTGACATCACTGAGTTCGTGGATGCCTTCCATGAAGGTGAGGAGGTGTGGTTCCACAGGCTGGATGACATCATCAACGGTACAGGGCCCTCAGGCCTGGCTGGTCAGCTGCTCAATGACCAAGAGCTACTGCTCATCAGTGTAGAGGAACCACCCACGTTCACGCTAGCCGAGCACGATGGAAACTGGCGATGGTCGATGATGGAGGAGATAAAGGCGATCAAGGAAAACGAGACTTGGTAGCTCATTGATCCACCTCCAGGATGCCGTCCGATCAGCCTAAAGTGGTTGTACAAGGTCAAGCGGAACGAGCTCGGCGCCATTGTCAAACACAAGGTGTGCCTCATCGCCCGATGCTTTGTTCAGCGCGAGGGCATCGACTTTGAGGAAGTCTTTGCGCCAGTTGCGCACATGGAGTCTGTCCATTTGCTACTAGCTTTGGCAGCAGTAAAGGACTGGCGCGTCCATCACTTGGACGTTAAATTAGCCTTCCTCAACGGCGAGCTGGCGGTGGCAGTTTTCATCAGGCAACCTCTAGGTTTAACCATCAAGGGAGAGGAGCGTAGGGTGCTCCGACTGCGCAAGGCGCTCTACGGGCTACGGCAGGCCCCATGAGCGTGGAATGCTAAGCTTGATGCCACGCTGGGTGAGCTTGGGTTCACGAGGTGCGCAACCGAGCACATGCTCTACACACGGTGACGGGGAAGGAGGAACTCATTTTTGGCTTGTATGTGGATGACTTGATCGTCACTAGTGCGTGTGCGGAGGATATCGGTAGCTTCAAGCGTGAGATGGTGACTCGTTTTCGAATGAGTGATCTCGGTGCACTCTCCTACTACCTCGGCATCGAGGTGAGACAGGGGAAAGAGGAACTCATGCTCGGTCAGAATGCGTATGCCTCAAAGCTATTGGAGCGGAGCGGCATGGCTGAGTGCAAGCCATGCGTGACTCCGATGGAGGAGCAGCTGAAGCTGACGAAGGAAAGTACCGTGGCAAAGGTGGATGCAACACTCTACCAGAGTATCATCGGCGGTCTACGCTACCTAGCCCACACGAGGCCAGACATTGCCTTCGCCGTGGGCTACGTCAGTCGCTTCATGGAGGATCCCAGAGAGGATCACTGGGCTGCGGTGAAGCGGCTACTATGCTACGTCAAGGGGACGGTGGATCAAGGGATCATCTTTTCCAAGACTGGCGGGACTAGGCTACAGCTCACTGTGTTCAGCTATACAGACATGGCAGGGGACATCGACGGACGACGGAGCACCTCTGGTGTGCTCGTCTTCCTCGGGTCGGCTTCAATTTCATGGTTGTCGCTGAAACAGAAGGTGGTGGCCCTATCTACGTGCGAGGCAGAGTACGTAGCAGCGGTCACAGTGGTGTGCCAAGTTGTGTGGCTACGCCGGCTACTGGGCGAGCTGACTGGTACGAAAGCTCACCCACCAGCACTGATGGTGGACAACCAGCCCTCCATCGCCCTCGCGAAGAATCCGGTTCTCTATGACCGGAGCAAACACATCGATGTGAAGTTCCACTTCCTCAGGGACTATCGATGGAGGGCAGATTGTCATCGAGTTCATCGAAATTGGTCGACAACTCGCGGACGTCCTCACCAAACCGCTCGGACGTCTTCGACTCACGGAGCTGAAGGAGATGATCGGCATGGAGGGGGGTACAAGGGATAGCAGTAGGATTAGAGGAAGAATTGTTAGATAACCTACTGCTTCCTTATGTGAACACACAGTAAGGGAAGGCGGCGCCAAAAAGGCTCCCTGCTGTGGTATTGTAGCGGCTGCAGAAGGCAGGCGCCGAATAGCTCACCTGTCGTACTGTAGCCATGGCAGGGATAGGCGCAGAAGTCAGTTCTGCTATGTTATCTAGTCACTGTAGCAGCATGACAGATGTACTAGGACTAGATGGATAGAGTTGTATATATAGTTTGCCACTGCAACTCAGTAAAGAGAGTTCAGATTTGCCATCTCCTATATAGGGCTCCGGCCAACACTGGTATCTCTGCTGTGTGTGTATACTCTGTTCTCCCTCTCTTCTTCTACCTCAGACCATAGTGTGTGGTCGGACAACGTCTGTCGTGCTCGGCCGTGGTCGGCAACACTGGTGAGTGGTCGACTCACCTGAGCCGGTGATCCTGTGGGCTAACAACTCATGTTGTGCGGTCCATGCAGCACTACGCTGCAGAACCTAACAGTCATAATCAATTTCTAGAGGCGGGTATAGCAACCACCTTTGTCTATGCATCTCTAAAAACCATCCATCTTCAGGGGCCAAGTATGCAACCACACCTGTGGGAATCAATCTCTAGAGGCGAGCCAAACATTATACGCCTCTAGATATGGATTTCCAGAGGTGGTTCACATTGCTAGCCACCTCTACAGATAGTCTGTGTAGTAGTGTAATTTGACCGATGCGGGAAAGTACATATATCATCGCTGCTGCACATGTTGAACGCCGCTCCTGTGACATGGATGATCAGCAACTCTGCCACTAGATCGCCAACTTCCCACACAGCGAGCTGGAAATTCATAATGGAGACCTTCTAGCAAGAGTAACTCCATTAGTCCGCCATATACATTAATACTAGTAGCACTGGCATGGCAGCCGTGCACTTGCAGCACGTGGTGTTAACTACATCACAACTTGTCAGTACATCAATAAGCTCATTTTTCACATTTTGATCAACATAGTGCAGTTGAAATTGAACTTGCGTTCGACATGTTAGTACAGTCGAAGTAAAACTTGTGTTTAACATGTTCCCTTTTTATATTAAAACGAACTTTTCGACTTTAAATTTAGAAATAGATTGATCTATCATATTTGTAACTTCTTTGATTTATACAAAAATATCCATTGCAAACCTCAAATGACGTACCCAAATTCATTGGCTTGCCTATTTTATCATGAACAAATCGTAGCAACGAACAGGAAGCAGCTATCAAAGATCCCTACAAGGGAAAGAAAAACGAGAAAGAGACGGTGCAAGAGACTTCGATGGACCCAAAATCACTATCAGACGTTCATGACTCGAATCTTGAAGATATACATGAATCTCTACTGCATCTTGAGCATAGTCAAACACACATTCTTGCACTTGTATATTGCCTTTGCCAGGATTTAGATAAGTTTTCTACTATCTTACCTTGTGCCACAGACTAGATCTGGCTCTAGAGTATCTTGAGTCATTAATATAGCTTTTGTGCGACAAAGAATCAATGGAGCCAGTCTAGAGCTACTTAGGTGGTGTTTAGATCCAGGGTGTAAAGTTTTGGAGTATCACATGAGGTGTCGCATGGGGTGTTTGGATACTAATAAAAAAATAAATTACAGAATCCGTCGGTAAACCGCAAGACGAATTTATTAAGCCTAATCAATTCGTCATTAGCACATGTGTTACTGTAGCACCCCATTATCAAATCATAGACTGATTAGGCTTAAAAGATTCGTCTCGCAAAGTAGTCACAATCTGTGCAATTAGTTTTTTTTATTCTATATTTAATATTCCATACATATGTCCAAACATTTGATGTGATAGGGTGTGAAGTTTTTGGGGAGGAACTAAACAAGACCTTAGGGGCGCATAGACATATTGTGACGGGCAAAAATCTCTGTATGCCACTACTAACTAGAAAATAGTGATGGGCTAATACTCTTCCCATCACCTTTTAGTAATCTAGTAAAAAAGTGATAGATTATTAAACAGAGTAATAAGTGTGGTTATCTCTGGCCATCACCTTCTAGTGTAAAACATGACAGGTCAGTCACTATTTGCTTCCATAACTATTTACTTCTTCTCAAGTAGTGGTTACCATAGGACGGTGTGCTTTTGTGTTCATCATATCTGGAAAAGAATGTGTTATATATGTGTAGCTTCAATTCGCCATGTGAGATGAAATCATGAAGCCACCACAAAGCAGCAAGCTAATGAATGATAGTTTAGGTCGCCACTAATTAATTGATTATTGCACCAAATTAATCATCCAAAATGAATGGCAAACCATGCAAACTCATGCTGCGTCAATTGCAGGTTATAAGACTACTAAAAACTTTTTGGAGACACCTCCATTTTTCCAGAGAAGTCTCAATCAAAAACCAACTGTAAAGATTGTTTCAGAGACTTCCCGCCTCTAGAAAGCGATTTCTAGACGCGGTTAGTGTTTTCTATCGCCTCTAAAAATATGTCCTATTTTTAGAGGCGGTTCGAAAACCCAATTGCCTCAAGAAATTGAGGCCACTGGAAACTATATGGATCTCTAGAATTTGATTTCTAGATGCAGGTGGCAGCTGCAACACCAAAAAAAAATCATCACTTTTCAAATCAAGTCGGATGAAGACAAATTTTATATCAAAGTTATATAGTTTGAATAGATCTACAACCTTGTAGGTGATGACTTTTCATTTAAAATCATTTAGGATCCAAAAAATATGTTTTAAGTTCTTAGATTTGAAAATTCATAGTTTTTTGAAATTTTTGAAGGGCCTCGGATGGAGAGACAACCTAAGCCAAAGTTGTACTCCCCGCCATTACAAATAAGATGTTTTGGATTTTTATATACATATCTATGTACTTAGATATACATTATGCCTAGATACATAGTAAAAACAATGTATCTAAAAATCCAAAACATCTTATAATTTGTGAATGGAGGGACTAGTACTCAACAAGATCTAAAATTCTTCAGATCGAACTTTTCATTTGAAACTGTTTTGGGGCGTAAATATTCATTACAATATTCGCTAAAGTGAATACAAAAGGATAGTATCATTCACTTGGTCATAAATTAGTTTGGGGTGAAGTGGTAAGGAAGGAACTATATGAGGCTTGAGGTTCTAAGTGTGATCCTCGAATACCGTTTGTGTGGGTACTTTTTGCATACAAAAATTGTATGACTTATGGGTTGTCTCCTAGACTTCTCTCGGGCTTAAAAATTTTTTAGCTATTCTTGGCTCGTTTTGCAAATTCTACAGGGGATCTAGTACATATGCAAAAAGTCGCTCGTACAGCAGTAAGAACCAGAATGTACCACCGTCGTAGTACATATATCAACACTACCGCACACAATCATCAGGTGCTCCTCTAGTACATCGGCAACCGGGCTAGGCCAAATGAAGCATTAGAAATTCAGAAAGGGCGTCCGAGCATCCCATGCAGATTTCCTACCCCACCAAAATTAACCATTCTAATTTTATGTGTGTTTTGGGTGCCAGGTTATCCTACTTACTTGGAGTATTATCTTTTGACCGTGGCCACTAATCAGTCCTCTCTTTCTCTCTGTCAATCTTGGCTATATGTACAAGATAATGTATGGTGGGTTAATTTTATTGATTGTGAACCAATTGGCTGTCCTCTTCGTAACTATTTATAGAAGTGGCATGATTTTATGCAGACATCAATAACAAACCCTCGACAAGGCCCTACGTACGTAGGAGACATCAAAATATGTCAAAAAAACCATTCCCATTCCAACAAAAAAAACCTTACATTCCGAATAGGTCATGAAAAAATCCTCAAAAATCGAAACACGAAAATACCTGACTAGCTTAGATCATCTAGTGGTTAGGTCGATGTGACTAGCAGCAGCGTGGATGGGCACGGCTGGTAAGCGGCGTGCAAGTGCATGTGGATGGTCCCATTGTGAGACCCACAAAACCTGAGGGAAGAAACTACCTGTTTCCCTCAACGTGAAAATCGCTGTTTTGCGTGTTGGATAGCACGTCAACTTGGTTTCTATCAGTTGAGAAATGGTTTTTATTATTTTTGTCCTATTTCCTCATTTAGGCCGGTTGCTTAGGACTGCTCCACTCTAGGTTTTCTAGCTCTACTCCCAAGTTGTCCAGCCAAACAGGTCCACTTCCAAGAACTCTGCTCCAAGAAAAGGGTGAAATTGGAACCCAACTCCATGTTTTATTACTCCTCAAGGGGTACTCCAGAATCTGGGCTTTTGTGCTTACTCATGGATCAGTTAGGGAGAAACTATCAACCAATGCCAGCCATTACACAAATACTGATTTGTTTCTCTCTCTCATTTATTTCTCTGTGCGGCTGCTTTTGTCCGCTTGCCCCTTCCCCGATGTTTCTCTCGGGCCACCCCTTCCTCCTCCAGAAACCCTAGTGTGGCCGCCCACTATTCCGGCCACCACGACCATCGCTCTGGTGAGTTGATGGATGGAACTGGTAGATCTAATGATGCTCTACCAGATGACCTCGTTTTTTGTCATCCAAATCTTCTCCACCATCGGTCGTCCAAGCATACCCAGGGTTGGGCTGCCCGGCCCCCTCAGTCGTCGGCAATGGCGGCCTCCTCTACATGGCTGCTCCAGCATGGACGGATTAGGCACCAACCGTCTAATAGCCAGGGACGCACGCCCAGTAGCCAGGCACACGACCTGCCAACTGCCAGGAGCGGCAGGGCAGCCTGTTGTCGCTAGTGAATTTTTTTATTTTTAACACTTTTTATAAACTAATTTTAAATCTAACACTATTTTTTCTAAAACTAACACTTTTGGCTGTGCCTATTGCCATGACGCGGCGAAACGCCTGTGCCGCGTCATGCATGGTGGCGCGGCGGGAGTATGATGTGGCGAAGACCGGGTTCGCTGACCGTTGAAGTGGCAGGGTCTGCCGCGCCACTGATCTTGGCACGGCAGTGACGCGCCATGATCGGTGGCACGGCAAACCCGACTAAAAGACCCGCGGCCCAGTCCCGCCCACCGCGCCCACCCGCCTGCCTGCCACGCCTGCCCGACGCCGCGCGTGCCTGCCGCCGAGCGCGCACGCACGCCGCCCGCCGCTCCCACCGCCCGCCACGCACGTCGTCGGCCGCCCGCTGCGCCCGCCGCGCTCGCACGCCGGCACATCACCCCCTTCGATCGCCCGCCGCGGCCTCCGGCCACGCACGGTGGTTGTTCGCCGCGCCACGGACACCCGCCGCCCTCACTGCCGCGCTGTACACCGCTCCCAACTGCCGCACGCCCTTCTCTCTATCCCGTGTCCACCCGCCGTCGTCGCCGCGAGGACGAGCTCCGCTGCCGCGAGGTACGCCCCTAGTGAGTCTAGTTATACATTAGTTGTTGTAGTTAGCCTTGTATAGATGTTAATATTAGATTAGTTAGTATAGTTATAGTTAGAATAGGTATTAATATTACTATAGACATTACGTACGACGATTTCGACGAATTGTTGAAATTTCTAGAAAAGCTTTTGTAGATGGATTGTTGTGTTAGAATTTTATACGGAGGAAGTATTAGGAGAGAAGATGGTATGTTTGAGGATATGGAAGAAGAATTGGAATGGTTTAATGAACCTCCAAGCTTCAATGACCTTTGTGTCTATTTGAATGCAAAGTTTGGCGGTAATTTCACACTGAATGGGAGGTTTGATACTGGGAAGACTAGGGCACACTATGTCCTCATGCCCTTGAGCGACCCTGCTCACTGGTCCCGCTACACTAGGGTGCTCTAAGGTTTCAATGTGCCCATGACTGAGGTGGTGGTGGAGAATGGGTACAGGATGCAGGATGTCTAGGACGGGCCGTCCATTGACAATGTTGGATGCAATGAGCAAGAATTAGGGGTCAAAGGGGAAGCAGCTCAGGCTAATATGGATTTGGACGATCAGTTGACGCAGGAGTAGTTTCATTCAAGTCAAGTAGGTTGTATAAGCAATGATTTCAATGTGAACGAGTTCGAACTAGAAGAGGAGGAGCAGGAGGAGGAGGACAGGATCGATGATGTAGTTAACAGTGATTCGGACGATTCAGATGGTGACCAGGGAGATAGACATGCTATGCCCATACCGGTTGATGCCATGCCAGTACCTGTTCATGGTATGCCATCACCAGTACCAATTGAGGTTTTGCATGCTATCTAGGCTAAGGGTAGACTAGTCACAGATTTGCTAGCAGATGATACCCCCTATGATTTATGGGGCAGAATTAGAGAAGTGTAGCAGTATGTTCCACCACCACCTTACACAGCGACTGAGCTTGAGCAACTAAGGTTGATGAACGTACCTTTTAGGGGCATTCCGAACAATAGGAATGTCAGCATGATGGATATGGTAGTTTGTGACACCGATCTCCAGATGTGTAGGAAATCATTGTATGACCATGAGAAAGAAACCCTTAGGAAGGGGATGATATTCAATACAATGTCAGAGATGAAGCTATGCCTTCAGGACTATGTTGTGTATCACCATAGACCATGCAGCATCACTCATTCAGACCAGGACTTGAGGTACCACATGATATGCAAAAATGGTTGTATGTGGAGGTTAAATGCACGAAAGAGATAGAGTGATGGCAAGTGGAGGATAAGTAAAGTTGTTGAACCCCACACTTGCCTAACAAATAGGGGGAAGGAAAATCAGCAGCAGCTCACTGCACGTTACCTCGCCCATCGTATATTAGGGCTCGTTGATGACAATAACCACATTTCGGTGTCTTCTTTACAATAGTCCATATCTGGATTCGTTAAGTACGATGTGAAGTACAAAAAGGCTTGGCGTGCTAAGCAAATTGCCCTGGCGATTTGTTGGGGTAGTCGGGAGGAAGCATACAACAGGGTGCCCCGCATTTTATGTGCAATGCATTACTACAACCCTAGCTTGAAATGGTTTCTAGACACTGGAGGGATGTGTTTTCGGGACCCGTTGAGGCATGTCCTATATTGTGTGTTCTGGTCGTTCGCGCAAACGGAACATGCATTCTAGTTTTGTCAGCCAGTCGTACTTGTTGATGGCACTTTCCTGACAGGAAAGTATAGGGGCACCTTGATGATGGTTGCTGTTGTTGATCCTAAGGACCAGATAGTACCCATGGCATTTACTTTGGCAGAGGGAGAGAACAATGAATCATGGTCATGGTTTATGCGGCTTCTATGTGTACAAGTGCTTGGCCCATCTCGCACTATATGTTTGATCTCGGACCATCACCTAGGGCTTCTTAATGCTGCAACTGAGCATATAGATGGGTTCCCGCCTCTAGTGCATAGATGGTGCATCAGACACTTTGCCGCTAATTTCTGATGGCGTCAAAGGAAGCAGGAGGTATGTGATAAGGTAAAGGCTCTATATTGTGTACGCACAGAGCACCAGTTCAAGGAGACAAAGAGAGAACTAGACAAGATGATAAATGAAGCAGGAAAGGCCTGGTTAGAGACGCAATGGAACAGAAGGCTCAGTGGGCGTTAGCATATGACGAGGGGGGTTTCAGGTATGGCATCATGACCACTAACTCCTCAGAGTCCTTCAACCGTGTATTCATCAAAGTTCGATCGTTGCCTATGTCTGGAATTGTTGAGTTCTCCTTTCATAAGTGCAACGAATATTTTGTCAAGAGGTGGGAACTTGCATAGAGAAATATAGCTGAGCAGGGGCGTTTTGGAAAGGCCAGAGCAGAATTTTTGAAGGAGGCCGAGGAATTGGCCAAGCAGCCACCGCCGAGCCATATGGACCCCGTCGCCATATCTTTAGTGTACGGGGCAAGGGTGGCACAAGTTTGGGCAGCGAACGTTATGGTGGACGAAACTACCGAGTTGATCTTGAAAAGGTAGAGTGTAGTTGCAATGTCCCTCAGATCATGCATGCCCCTTGCTCTCATATGATTACGGCCTGCAGGGTTCGCGGTTACAACTATGAGGATCTACCATATATGTCACCCGTGTATCTACGTTCGAACACCATTAGTATTTAGGAGATGAGCTTCGAGCCATACCTTGACCCAACACAGTGGCCACCTTATAATGGTTAGGACTACGTGCCTCATCCGGATCTAATGAAAGTAGGAAAGGGTATGAGGAAGAAGAAGCGACTCAAGGGGGACATGAATGCTATGAGAGGGTACGACAAAGACATGTACGGAGGGGAAGACTTCAACAAGACCTGTGGCAGGAATCTTTGCTCCGTTTGCAAAGTCCCTGATCACAAGGATAGCATGCATAGAAGACGAGGGCAGCATGAGCTTTCATATTGTTAATGTTACTTTGAATATATACATGTGCTTTCATATTGTGTTCGTATTACATAATAAGTAGTTCAAAATTTGCAATGCTACATAATGTTAATTTGAATACTCTAACCCTTTGTTTATCAATTTGTAACAGGATGGCCCCTCCCACGCAGCACTAGTTGTACCCCCTTCTTGAGGTGGAGTACGACGACCCGCACCGATCACACTTCTTGACTGACACCGACGCAGAGATGCCCTTGCCCCACCGATGTTGGCTACACTCCCACTGTGTTGCCTACAAATCCGAAGAGACAGAGGGATCCTTACACTCTTGGGACATAGTTGGTTATGTCGAACTTATGTCAAATGAATATTGTCGTCCAAAACTTGCAGACTCATGAACCAATGAAAATGTTGTGTGGCAACTTATCAACTTACGCACGGACTCCATTTATTTGCTTCATATTCGTTTCAATGCATCGCGGCAGCACTTGTAGTTGTTTATAGCACCAACAGCAGCTCCTCTTCAATTGGAATTGAGGCTGATCGATTGATGTCTGCGTCCAGGTCCTGCCATGCCATGGGCCTTGGCCCGTCACTGCCGCGCCATTGGCTATGGCGTGGTAGAACCTAGGCTTAGGGTTGCGCGGCAAATGAGAACATCGATCTACCAAACATGCCACACCGTGGGCCTTATTATTTTACATTGATCTGATGCTAATAACATAAATTACATGATACTATTTTAAAATACATGGGAAATATGCAAGATATATATATATGCCAGCCAACCGTATTCGAAATAATTTCACTCGATTTTGTTTGTTTTAGAAATTCTCAACGTATTCGCTATTATTAAAAAACTTGGATGCATCGGAGAGCGACAAACGGATGGGTCGGAGGGTAAAAAACGGATGGGATCACTTAAGATCGACCATGGGTAATCCGAGTATATGACCGATGGGTCCTGCCTGTCAGTGACTTGATATTAGAAGGATAGTTCATTTGTTCAGTTTTGAATGCTGTTTTGTAAAATTTGTATCTCCGGTTTTGTAGATCCAAATTGGGTGGTTCCAATTTTGTTAGGATCATGGTGAAGTGTAGTATTTAGGAAAAATATAACATGAACACTTATAGTAGAGTTTCTAGAAGAATTAAATTGAAACTTGAAATGTGTTTTTAATTGGATGCAAACTTGTTTAAATTATATTTAGAGTTCCTGTGCTCCAAAAATTATGAAATTTGGATGGTGAGCTCTTCTTGATGAGTAGAAGCTCTGGTAAAAATCTGAGAGTCAGTGCATATATAGTTTTTGAGTTATCATTGTGTGAATTTTAGTAATTTATCTATGAATCCAATGCTCATGAAATTTATTGGAGGTAGTCCTAGTACCTTATGGATGCTAAGAAAAATATAAAATCTGTCGCTTGACACTTTTCACTAGGGTTTCCTATTTATGTCATTTTAAGCCTTTATGCCTTGTCATTTTTGTGTAGGATGTTATACTTGTTCAAATGATATGGAATTTTTACAGTACCCTACTTGGAGCATGTAGTACCTACTATAATTTTTGTAGATTAAATGGTGTAGTTTTCATATATATTTATCATTCCTCTTAAATAATTAAATAAATTAGGAAATGCATTAAAAGAAATGAATTGGTGGTGAACACTTTACTTTCTGGTGTTCTTGTGATATGTGTGATAAGTGAGTGAAGTTGGTTTTGTCCAATTATATGTTTACAATATAAGTTAATAAATATTTTCTTGCATTATGTCTTTCTGGACAGTTCTCGGAACTTTACAAAGTTCACCATGATAATTTGGTTTGCTGGAAAAGTGGTAAATACAAAAGTTGTAGATAACTTATGTATCTAGCTTTTGTCAAAATGTGGGGGCATTTGGCCCAATAGTTTAGGAGCTACAGTCGTTCAAAGTTGGATCACAGTTTTACTTGCTCTCTGTCTTGTTGGGACCTGATTATGTGGTTCTGTAAATTCGACCTGGTAAAAGTTGGAATCATGCCTTGAGGTCTGAAAATGAATTGTAGGCAATTTCATAAGCTTTCCAAATTGTCTTGTTGCCTATAATTTCGATTTGTAGATCTTCAGTTAAGATCAATTTACTGTACCACTGCATAGTTCCTATTTTGCTGAAATACGAATGTTTGTGTATGCTTTGTTGCAATGTTCTTGTGGGTTGTTTAGGTGCTAGCCTAACTTGAGAACATGCTTAGGTGCAGGTGCTAGGTCCTTAACTGAAGATGAGCAATTGTACATTAGGTTGTATAAACTTGGTAAGTTAAAGTGATTTGAAGAGAGCTTAAGTTAGAATATGCGGACTGCGGTAAGCATGTGCATTCCCCGAGCATTCCTAACTTCGTTCATGTGCATCCATGATATTTATCTCGCACATACATGCAATAGGTGTGCCGGAGGGAGTGACGCTTCTGGAGTTCGAGGGAGCGAGCCAGGAGGAGGAGCCCGAGATTTAGGCAATCAACGAAGCAGCCGCCGAGGAGGAGTTGCCCGAGTGCCCTGACCACCGCCCATCCTCTTTCCTGAAAGGCAAGCCCCGGAGCATTCTAAGTCTCCCGTGTTTTTACAAATATCTTGAGTATCTTTTATTTTTAATGATGCATTAAGTATAGGAAATGGTTGGAACCAATTGTTGCATTATATATCTATCCTTGTCTAGATATCGCACTTGAATCCTATTTAAGTTCAAGAACGGGTTAAATGCGTAGCCATGCTTAGTGCGGTAGAAGTCAGGTGATTTCCTGTCACCTACGAGCTTTAAGATGAGGTGGATCAGGGTTGGCTATATTTGCTATCGTGGAAAAGAACCATGTTAATAATGAATGAAGACCGGGCGGAGTCTTGTGTAGGGTTGGACATAGTGACTCCGTCTGTGTCGTTTAAGGACCGATACGTTGTACGTCCTCATGTCATATTGAACGTAGCCTAACACTTAGCTGGCCAGATAAGTCGTTCCGACCATGAAGCCTAAAAGCTCGACTCAGACTGGGAACACGAGCAGTGGCGCACATTCTGGAGGTAGTAAGGATGTGCGGAGAGCCAATGGCGTAAGCCTAAGGCAGTTAGAGTCCTGATCACCCTTGGCAGAGTGGTTCTTTGAGAATGCCGATCTATTCGGACTCACGACTCCTGAATTATGCCAAAGGTGACTTGATTGCGACCCTGACGAGGGAAGCAGGGTTTGTGTTTAGGAATACCCCTCCAGTTGGATAGGAATTGATTCAAATTGCCGTCTCTCCCGGATAGTGAGAACTTAACTGAGCAGCGGCAACGTAGATTCAATTAATTTAATGATATGGTTAAATGGATGATGATGATAATGTTGCCACGATTTATACCTGCTATGGTTAATAATGTTTGCATCTTACTCAAGTAATTGCTTAGTACAGGTGCTAATATAGATGATATGATAATGGCTTAAAGTCACTACTAGCTCAGGTTAAAAGTTAATCATTATTACCTATGCTTTTCCGCAAAAAGGAAGTGTTAGCTAGATCCAGTAAATTAAGCTATGCATGATCCTTGGTGTCATTTATTTTGGTTTCCGACGGGTATATCTAGCTGAGTACCTTTTCATACTCAGGGTTTATTCTCTCTTGTTGCAGATGACCTTCTTTATCAGGGCTTCTGTAAGTATTGTCTCCACCTGACGGGTGACGAAGACTAGATCACGGGCATGATCTCTGTTTATCTTATCTGAATGCTTTTGTGGGATGTGATCAGCAAGCTGGTACTTGTATTTGAACTCGTGTGTGTGAGTTAAACTATTTGCTTCCGCTACTTTACAAGACTTGGTTTGTAATAACTATGACTCTAATGTGTTGTAATCTATCTGCAAACTGTTTGTGAAATGTTGTAACGTATGATGTGTTATGTTGAATTACTGTGATCTTGGTTGTATGCAAGTTGGTTTGAAATCCTTTGTGGTTTCAGTTGACTACCGGGTTTATATGGGCTCAAGTGCGAGAATTTGATCGTTTTGGTGATTGTTTTTGTACTTGTGCTCTTATAAATTGGTCAGTTCTGTGACAGCTGTAACACCCCAGGTGTTTGGCTTTCACATTTGCACTTGCATTTCATAAACATGAGCATCATTCATCCATTCATGAGCTTAGATTGTATGAAACATGCTTTTGAAACGTTGCAACATATTGTTATATTCCATGTGTGTTTGTTTTAAGAAATGAATAGTGTGCAACACTCAAGTGCAACATGTGCAACTCACTTTAGTGAAACATGGTTAGCTAGTACCATGCAACAAACTCATAAAACATATGAAACATGGCTTTGAAACAAAAGTAGCAATTCCCTTGTTCTTCCTTGTTTCAAGGCATGTGATGCTTGAGTTTTGTGTGATTGATGTGTGGTGGGGCTAATTATCCTCTTAAACAACTTAGCTACACTTAGAAGGTCATTAGGAACAATGTTCATGTTGACCATAGTGTCTAATTATGTTTCCAGGTAATGGTTTGACTAGTGTTGACCACTAGAGCTCCTTTGTTTGACTGTTTAAAAAGTATAGCTTAGAGTCTTTGCATGTCTAAGCAACCTAAAGCAAAGTTGTAGCAAATTTTATAAGGAACAAAAGTTATTTTATGACCATCTCATGAAAATGTGCAGAACATGCTAAAAAGGGCCCACAAGTTAGTTTTGAGGTCTATTTGGAAACTCAAAAAAATTCTAAGTCTTGAAACTGAGTTTCAGTTTCTTGTGTCGATGTTTGGAGCCTTGTATCTCTCAAACCAAGCTGAACCAGCTCGAGCTCCAATTTGCAAAGTTGAAGACCTCACTTGGTACTACAATTTTGTCAACTACGCCTTAACCTGGATCACCACGATTTAAGAGATCTATCGTCATCAAGTATCGCTATCAGGCTTAGATGGCTTAACTGAATGGAAGCTACAGTAACCCCGACCGTTTCAGAACTTCACCGCCGCGTGGCGCCGCGCATCGCCGCCGGCCTGACCAGCCAGGCCACGTCGGGCTATCATGTGCCAAATGAAGTGCTAGCATCCGCCCGTGAGCCCCCCAGCGCCTCATTCCATTTTCTGCTCCTCCTTCTCTTCCCGCAGCAGCCGCAATAGCCATCGCCATCGCCATTGCTCCACCACGCTCGCATCAATTCGGCACTGCACCACAGCCAGCACCATCCCACCTAGAGCTCTGCTAGCACCCCACAAACCTCATCGACATTCTAGCTGAGCCAGCCGAGCCCTAGGTGAGCGACATTGCCGACTCCGCGCACCGCCGCGCCATGGCCGCCGCCCACTACCGGTGACCTCACGCGGCCACGCTCGACCGTTTCACCACAGCCGGTAGAGGTAGTGTAGGGAGGTCTACCTTGGTCCCTGGAAGCTAACGAGCACCTTGTCCGGGCACCTAGCGCCGGGGTTCACCGAAGCACCACCGTGTGCCATGGCCGATGTACTTAGAGGCCGGTAGAGTTTAGGGTTAGGGTGTCAATCGGTGTGGGAGGTCATGGTGAACACGGAGGTACCCTCCTCATCGCCGGAGACACCGCCATCGGCGAGCTCCGCCGGTTCCACGCAGTCCCAAGCCGCCTCCCCTGTTTGGTGCCGATGACATGCGGGCCCTACTGACCGATGGGTCCTACCTGTCAGTGACTTGATATTAGAAGGATAGTTCATTTGTTCAGTTTTGAATGCTGTTTTGTAAAATTTGTATCTCCAGTTTTGTAGATCCAAATTGGGTGGTTCCAATTTTGTTAGGATCATGGTAAAGTGTAGTATTTAGAAAAAGTATAACTTGAACACTTGTAGTAGAGTTTCTAGAAGAATTAAATTGAAACTTGAAATATGTTTTAATTGGATGCAAACTTGTTTAAATTATACCTAGAGTTCATGTGCTCCAAAAATTATGAAATTTGGATGGTGAGCTCTTCTTGATAAGTAGAAGCTTTGGTAAATATTTGAGAGTCAGTGAATGTATAGTTTTTGAGTTATAGATTTTCCTTTTATAATTAGGTGATTCTTGTGTGAATTTTAGTAATTTATCTATGAATTCAATGCTCATGAAATTTATTGAAGGTTGTCCTAGTATCTTGTGGATGCTAAAAAATATATAAAATCTGTTACTTGACACTTTTCACTAGGATTTCCTATTTATGTTATTTTAAGCCTTTATGCCTTGTCATTTTTGTGTAGGATGTTATACTTGTTTAAATGATATGAAATTTTTATAGTAGCCTACTTGGAGCATGTAGTATCTACTGTAATTTTTGTAGATTAAATGGTGCAGTTTTCATATATGTTTATCATTCCTCTTAAATAATTAAATAAATTAAGAAATGCATTAAAAGAAATGAATTGGTGGTGAACACTTTACTTTCTGGTGTTCTTGTGATATGTGTGATAAGTGAGTGAAGTTGGTTTTGTCCAATTATATATTTACAACATAAGTTAATAATATTTCCTTGCATTATGTCTTTCTGGATAGTTCTCGAAACTTTACAAAGTTTACCATGATAATTTAGTTTTCTGGGAAAGTGGTAAATACCAATGTTGTAGATAACTTATGTATCTAGCTCCTGTCAAAATTTGGGGGCATTTGGCCTAGTAGTTTAGGAGCTACAGTCATTCAAAGTTGGATCACAGTTTTGCTTGCTCTCTGTCTTGTTGGGATCTGATTATGTGGTTCTGTAAATTCGACTAGTAAAGGTTGGAATCATGCCTTGAGGTCTTAAAATGAATTGTAGGCAATTTCATAAGCTTTCCAAATTGTCTTATTGCCTATCATTTCGATTTGTAGATCTCCGGTTATGATCAATTTACTGTACAACTGCATAGTTCCTATTTTGCTAAAATACAAATATTTGTGTGTATCCTTTGTTGCAATGTTCTTGTGGATTGTTTAGGTGCTAGCCTAACTTGAGAACATGCTTAGGTGCAGGTGCTAGGTCCTTAACTGAAGATGAGCAATTATACATTAGGTTGTATAAACTTGGTAAGTTAAAGTGATTTGAAGAGAGCTTAAGTTAGAATATATAGACTGCAGTAAGCATGTGCATTCCCCAAGCATTCCTAACTTCGTTCATGTGCATCCATGATATTTATATCGCACATACATGCAATATGTGTGCCGGAGGGAGTGACGCTTCTGGAGTTCAAGGGAGCAAGCCAGGAGGAGGAGCCCGAGATTTAGGCAATCGACAAAGCAATCGCCGAGGAGGAGTTGCCCGAGTGCCCTGACCACCGCCCATCCTCTTTCCTGAAAGGCAAGCCCCGGAGTATTCTAAGTCTCCCGTATTTTTACAAATATCTTGAGTATCTTTTATTGTTGATGATGCATTAAGTATAGGAATTGGTTGGAACCAATTGTTGCATTATATATCTATCCTTGTCCAGATATCGCACTTGAATCCTATTTAAGTTCAGGAACGGGTTAAATGCTTAGCCATGCTTAGTGCGGTAGAAGTCAGGTGATTTCCTATCACCTGCGAGCTTTAGGATGAGGTGGATCACGGTTGGCTATATTTGCTATCGTGAAAAAGAACCATGTTAATAATGAATGAAGACCGGACGAAGTCTTGTGTAGGGTTGGACATAGTGACTCTGTCTTTGTTGTTTAAGGACTGATATGTTGTACGTCCTCATGTCATGATGAACGCAGCCTAACACTTAGCTGGCCGAATAAGTCGTTCTGACCACAAAGCCTAGTAGCTCAACTCAGGCCGGAAACACGAGCAGTGGTGCGCATTCTGGAGGTAGTAAGGATGTGCAGAGAGCCATTGGCATAAGCCTAAGGCGGGTTAGAGTCCCGATCACCCTTGGCAGAGTGGTTCTCTGAGATTGCCGATATGTTCGGACTCGCGACTCCTGAATTGTGCCAAAGGTGAGTTGATTGCGACCCTGACGGGGGAAGCAGGGTTTGTGTTTAGGAATACCCCTCCAGCTGGATAGGAATCGATTCGAATCGCCATCTCTCCCGGATAGTGAGAACTTGACTGAGCAGCAGCAACGTAGATTCAATTAATTTAACGATATGGTTAAATGGATGATGATGATAATGTTGCCATAATTTATACCTGCTATGGTTAATGATGTTTGCATGTTACTCAAGTGATTGCTTAGTATAGGTGCTAATATAGATGACAGATTAATGGCTAAAAGTCACTGCTAGCTCAAGTTAAGAGTTGATCATTATTACTTATGCTTTTCCGCTAAAAGAAAGTGTCAGCCAGATCCACTAAATTAAGCTATGCATGATCCTTGGTGTCATTTGTTTTGGTTTCTGACGGGTAAGTCTAGCTGAGTACATTCTCGTACTCAGGGTTTATTCCCTCTTGTTGCA
Source organism: Miscanthus floridulus (assembly GCF_019320115.1). NCBI lineage: Eukaryota > Viridiplantae > Streptophyta > Magnoliopsida > Poales > Poaceae > Miscanthus > Miscanthus floridulus. The sequence continues at coordinate 38,374,222 of NC_089582.1, forward strand.
GATGACCTTCTTTATCAGGGCTTCTGTAAGTATTGTCTTCACCCGACGGGTGACAAAGACTAGATCACGGGCATGATCTGTGTTTATCTTATCCGAATGCTTTTGTGGGATGTGATCAGTAAGCTGGTACTTGTATTTGAACTCGTGTGTGTGAGTTAAACTATTTGCTTCCGCTACTTTACAAGACTTGGTTTGTAATAACTATGACTCTGATGTGTTGTAATCTATCTGCAAACTGTTTGTGAAATGTTGTAACGTGTGATGTGTTATGTTGAATTACTGTGATCTTGGTTGTATGCAAGTTGGTTTGAAATCCTTTGTGGTTTCAGTTGACTACCGGGTTTATATGGGCTCAAGTGCGAGAATTTGATCGTTTCGGCGATTATTTTTGTACTTGTGCTCTTATAAATTGGTCGGTTCTGCGACAATACATGGGTACAATACATCAATAGTTCAAAAGGAAAACAAGACAACACAATGAAAGTTCTAGTACATAGCTACATTGATCATTAATAAAGCATGGAACTAACAGACGACGCAATCAAAAACCCTCAGTCAGAAACATACTGAGTAAGCAACTCATCGTCCGAGTACCAATCCTCTACCACAACCCTATTGCTGTGGCTAGTCACCTGCATTGCCCTGATCTGCCTTTCACATGTAGTAAGTGGCCTCCGCTTCATCTGCGGCCTCTATGGCCTGAGTGAAGAACGTGTCATCATCCTTCTCCGCCTGCAAGCCCGCCTCTGCTAGAGCGATGAGCTTGCTTAGTCTGCCAGTGTTGTCCTCAGCCTCCTTCGCCTACAAGCCCGCCTCTGCTAGAGCGATGAGCTCGCTAAGTTTGTTGGTGTCATCCTCAGCCTCTTCTGTCTGCAAGCTGCCTCTGCTAGAGCGATGAGCTCGCTCAGTCTGGCAGTGTCGTCCTCATCCTCGTCCCCCTCATCAAACAACACAATCGATGATTGAACGGTGCGACTAGCTCATGTTCTGTGCTCATCTAACTTGTTTTCCTCATACCTTGCACAAGCCACCTCTCCGTCATGGTCCTCGCTGCATCCAATCCCTTCATGTATAAAATGCAATCAGTTAACAACGCGATTATATTACATTTAAAATCAGGCAACGAAAAATATGGCCTTCAAGCACTCACTGGCACATAATGCAACAACATGCTCGTTCAAGACCTACATCTGTACTCTTGTCTCCTCCCTTGCCTCCTTGCTTGCTCTCTCCTCCTCTAACATCCTCCATCTCTCTAATCCCCATTTGTCAAGCCCAACATCGATCGGGTTACGAATACCGCGCTATCTAGCAAACTCACGCATCTTGTCATTGTGATGTTTAATGAATAGGTTGACGTAGTTAGGTCCATATCCCCTCTTCCATGCAATTACTTGCCTCCCCTTTAGTTCATCTAAGAACATAGCTTGATCATCATAACATTCCCACCTGCATTTCCTAGTGCTCTGTTCAAACAAAAAATTATATCATATATGTCTTAGCAAAAGAAATAAAATACGATTTCATGTTTACCACAAAAATAACCAACCTCATCATAGTCAACCATATGGCCGCAATAGTGGCCTATTCCAAGCTCCAAAGGGACTAGGCTATAGTTGGATTTAACACCACATTTGGACATGACAGGAGGTGCTTTATAAATTACCCTTTCTTTCTTCTTTTCCTTAACCTTTGGCGGTTCTTCCGGCCATTAGTTCTTAGGACCATACAACCACTCCTAGAAACGACACTTCTCCATTGAAAATACCTAAATAAGGTGACATTAGTACATGAACACATATAGCTCAATATTTCAACACATACACTTTGCACTTACTTCATGCTTATTTGGACACACAAACTCCAACGTATTCTTAGGGTTTATCACAGCTCGATCTCTGTAATTGCACAGAGGAGGTTCCTCGAGTCGTCTAACTATGGATAAGTACTTCTCCTTAGCCATCATTGGAGGGGGGTTAGGGGGAGGTGGAACCCACCGCTCGAAGTGCTCTCGTGGATGTCGCCCTCTCCACCAATCGTCGAAAAGGAGGTACTTGGGGTCAAACTTGTCTGCACCGTCGATCCACTAAAAGAAAAAGCACCTCTCATGGGCCTACACAACAAATTCCAACAAAAAATTAGTAACCTAGTAGTACAAATAAAGAAAAAAAACATACGGAAATAATTGCTTACATTAAAACGACTGCATGTGTAGAAGCAATGAGCCGCTGTGTCCGGATGTCTCGATTAAAATACGTCGGCTGGACGACCACAGTCACAGCTAGGGACATGGAGGTTAGGAGGGACGGGGGCATCTTTGCTAGACTCGTCGGGGTACAATTCTCGAGGACGACCCCGTTTTCGCCACAACTGCTCCCGAAACATGTCTTTCATCTAATAAAACGGTTCAAATTAAACATCAATCAAAACAACGCAAATTAATGTAAAATATAATCATTTGCATTGCAACTCAAATAATACAACCAACACTTATAGCAACAAAAATATACATGGTAAACATACTTCTAACTAAATAATTAACCTTAACATCGACAAAATCAAACCATAGCCCATAGTTTTCAAACATAATTTTTCTTCTAACCTTAACTCTCATTCATAATATTTCAATCCATCATTCAAACGAAAATAAAAAGTGTGCCATTACCTTGAACGAGGCCGAGGAGGGAGGGAGGCGGCCGGGGAATGGAGTGAAAGGGAGGGAGGGAGGCGGCAACGGAGGGCCGGGCGCCGACAGCACTTGGGATTGGCGGGAGGGCGTGGCGCAGCGGGGAGGCGGGTGGACGTGGCGGGCAGACAGAGCGAAGGCGCGGCGGGTAGGCGGGTGGATGCGGCGGGCGCGGCAGGCAGGCGGGACTAGGCCGCGGGCCTTTTAGCCGGGTCTGCCGCACCACCGATCAGGGCGCGTCACTGCCACCCCAAGATCCGTGGCGCGGCAGACCCTGCCACGTCACCAGTTAGTGAACCCGGTCTTCGCCACGTCATACTCCCACCGCGCCACTGCGCCACCATGCATGGCACGGGTAGGCGTTTCGCCGCGCCATGGCAATAGGCGCGGCCAAAAGTGTTAGTTTTGGGGGGAAACAAACAGTGTTAGATTTAAAATTAGTTTACAAAAGGTGTTAAAAAAAACTGGTGGCCAGTCAAAAAAAACCTGTTGTTCAACTGTTGTGCAGTCCACATGGTTCATTTAGGGGATGTTCTTAGTTGGTCTTTGATTTGAGACAAGACTATTGATTTAGTGTATTAATAAAGAAAAAAACTCCCTGCTGTTCAGCTGTCGTGCTGTCCACATGGTTCATTTACGGGATGTCCTTAATTGGTCTTTGATTTCAGATGAGACTATTGATTTAGTGTATTCAGAAAGAAAAAAACTCTCTGTTGTTCAGCTGTTGTGCAGTCCACATGGTTCATTTACTGGATGTCCTTAGTTGGTCTTTGATTTGAGATGAGGCTTATTGATTTAGTGTATTCAGAAAAAAAAAAACTCTCTGCTGTTCAGCTATTGTGCAGTCCACATGGTTCATATATAGGATGTCCTTAGTTGGCCTTTGATTTAATATGAGACTATTAATTTAGTGTATTCAGAAAGGAAAAACTTAGTGTATCCAGAAAGCTAGATATTTAATTTATACAATAATATGTGTATGTGATTTTGATCCTTGTGAATCAGCATACTACAGGTGAGCACTCTTCAAATTGAAGTGATAAAATAATCTGAATTGGTGAAGCCTAGCCTTGTGATATATCATGCTGAGATTAGCATGGCATATAGACCTTTTATTTTTATTATCAGCAGTAAATTCAGTGATGTAATTCATTGCTGTTAAAAGAATTATCACTGTATGTATATATGCCTCACATTTATTTAAGATATTTTGCAAAGGCATATGATTAGAAAAATCAAAATATACACCAAACATCATCGATGGGCATATAAGACCTTTCCCCGAAAAACCTCTCATTCCTAGAGCTAGAGTCAGGCTGCATGCCGAACAGGTCCACCTGGTCCAATGACTTTAGACTGGAGCTACTCCATAGTAGAGTTGGTGGAGCAGAACTGGAAAAACTAGAAGAGAGCAGTCTCAAAGAGGCCAGATCAACTCTCTTACCATATCAGCGTTTCCCATATGTGAGAGGTTCATTTAATAACATACTAGAAACAATAATATCTATCACCGTGTTGGGATTGCTGCCCTTACAAAAACTTGGTCCACCATAGTGGCAAAGAAGCGTTGGGACTGCCCTTATATATATAAACTTGGTCGACCTCAATGGCTGAGACGAGTTATTTGATATATGTGTTGTCAGTGTAGTGCCGGTGGATTTAGGCATCAGTAAGAAAATTTATTCACAGATCTCAAAAAAAAAAACTCACGCCTTATTAAGTATGGAAACAGCCTGGCTGAAATAGGGTATGGGGGCAATGAGTAACGACTGATGAGTGTGCTGAGTTGCTCTCTATAAGGGTCACCATCAACCTCCTAGAGAGGATGGGCATGGGATGCATCAGGAGTTTTAGCGCAAGTCTGAACATGAATGATGGCAAGGCCTGCAACTCTGCAAGCTAGCTTTGGACAGGTAAGCAGTAGCTGCCTATCTTGGCTAGGTGCATATTTGCTTGGGTTCTGTTGTCTCGCAGAGTGCTTCGGTTCTGTTGTCTCACTGAGTAACGCTTGAGGATATAACGGGGACGAGCAGGACTTAGCTTTGTCACAAATATACTCGTACGTACCAGAAGGCTCTACCTGAAAAATGCCACTTCAGTAAATTCGTCACCAGACCGAGAAGGAAAGCTCTCCAAATGGTAACTACGAAGAAGAAACAATCATTTTGAATTTTTGTATGATGTATAAACTAATTAAATGCCATATAAAAAGGTGTGAAATCGAAGAAATTGCATCTCGTTCTTCTCCTCAGCTCCAGGTGCGTTGAGCTAGCGAGCCTTCAATTGGTCGATCGAGCTATTACTACTTAGTGCTAGCATTGGTAGCAGCACCAGCAGAACTGTATTTTCGAGGTCTGCATACTCCTACTATAAACTTCCATGGAGCATTGAGATACATAAGATATTTGCAGAAAACTGAATTTTTACCCTCCAAGCAAACAGCTAGCTTCTACAATTTGTCACTTTGGAGATTAGCACCACGAAAATGGCACTAAAAGGTTTGGTAATTTTATTTCTTGATATTTTCCTTATTAATCAATTTTTTGCTTTAAATAAAAAAATTGATTAGTTTGATTCCATGGCTCTATCCTTCCTTTGTCTAGCATCTCCTGAGTTCACCAAAGTTTAGTGATGCTCTAGATGGCCACACACTGTCATCGAACTCGCCTTGTTTTGTACGTGTCAAGCGCATGTTATCCTTACTGAGGGAGTCGAGCAACATTTTGATGGCTCCTCTTTCGCCTTTGCCCCTAGCTGCAAGTGTACAAGGGTTTGGGTTGCTAATTTCGAGCAACTGCCATTAAACTAAAGAGAAACGAAAGTACCAGTGTACCCCCCCCCCCCCCCCCCCCCCCCCCGCCCACCACCCCCACACCACACACACACACACACTATATAGACAAGCCACAACAAGAGCAGGGTCCCCGCTCCCTCTCCACAAACTCTCGCCTCGTCTACCAACATTCACTAGTAGAGAAACGACCTTTGATCCCACCTCGAAATTTAGCTTTAGTTCTGGTATTTTTCGCACCCAGGACTAGAGAGACCTTTAGTCCTGGTTTGTAGCTTCAACCGGGACGAAAGGTCCCTGCCCAACGGCTACTGCGGTAGGCTTTTGCTGCAGGGGACCTTTAGTCCCGGTTGGAGCTACCAACCGGGACTAAAGATTAAAACCAGGACTAAAGGTTAACTTTTACTCCCGGTTTATACCTCCAACCAGGAGTAAAAGTGTACTCCCGGCTAGAGGCTCCGTCCGGGACTAACTAAAGGTCTCCTCTTATATACCCCATGTTCCTTCCCGAGCCCGAGCCACTTCGAGCTCAGTGTTCTTGCTTCATCGCCGGCCTCTCTTCTTCCTCATCACCGGTAATCACAAGATTTCTTCCTCATCGCCGGCCTCAGCTACAAAATGGTCGCCCCGGGCCCGAGGCCGCGGGACAATTGTGTCAACATGGGCTGCGCCTGATAGGCCACGTTGCCAGATTCTTGGGCCGTTCTCACGTACGGGCTACTTTTGCTGCTGCTCGGCTACAAAATGGTCGCCCCGGGCCCGAGACTGCGGGGCAATTGTTTCAACATGGGCTGCGCCTGATGGGCCACGTTGCCAGATTCTTGGGCCGTTCTCACATGCGGGCTACTTTTGCTGCTGCTCTGCTACAAAATGATCGCCCCGTGCCCAGGCCTGCGGGACAATTGTGTCAACATGGGCTGCACCTGATGGGACACATCTCTATTGCGCCCTGGGCTGGGCTACGATACCAGATGGGCCAGCTGCATGCAGTATCCAGAGTTCTTTTTCTACTTTCTATCTAAATTGAGATCTTCCTCTCAAAAAAAAAAATCTAAATTGAGATCGCTTTCTCAAAAAAAAATCTAAATTGAGATCTGATCCTCAAAAAAATATACTCCCTACATTCCAAATTATAAGTCACTTTAAATTTTTTTACATCAAATTCCCAAAAAAAAATCAAAGTGACTTATAGTTTAAAGAGGGATTATAAATTTGAGATCAGCCATAATTCCGGCTTTGTATGATGCTCATGCGCTTCCAGGGAGGATTGGGATATGAAGAGAATGCTGCTGATGCACAGCGGTAGAGTACTGGATACAAAACATGCATAAGCTCAGTATCATTACCATCACCCATCAGCCAATAGGCAATAGCACACTCTCAAAACAACTGGCGAAGGTGACCAATAAAGCAGACTTGCAAAAATCCGTAAAGGTCACCACAGACCAGCCCCAACCACCACCGCAGCCTCAAGCCATGCTTCTTCTCTTCAGAAACTTTACATGGCAAATGAAGAAGAAAATACAACCAAAAAAAAAAGAAGAAAACACTAGGGTCTAGAGAGCACATGCACATGTTACAACCTAGGACTGACTGAACAAGGAGATGCAAACTGACGCTGTATAGCGAACCTGAATGCTTGGTTACATTTCTGTTCATGGTGAAAGCACTTCACACTACACAATAGAAGCAGCAGTCATGGGCAATTCGAGTTCTTGCCGGGGCCCCCATAGTAGAAGTAGGTGCCCCAGTCGCCGTTGTTGCCGTTCTGCACGTCGTAGCAGTTGGACTGCTCGGTGAAGGTGCCCACGCCCTTGGGGGCGCTGAGCTGGTTGCTGCTGTCAACCACCTGAATGTTCTTGAAGTAGCTCGCCTTGCCGAACCCTTCCTCCGGGAAGTGCCCGCTGCCCATCTGCGTCGACGTGTGCGCACCGTCGGGCTCCAAGTTCACCACCTCCCCACCCCACTCGATCATCGATGCGCTGTCCGCGAGGTAGGAGAAGAGGAATGATGGCCAGTAGCCGAGGACATATTCCTTGCCAAACTGCATCCACCAGTTGCCTTCCTTAGGGTCCTGCTCATAGGGCACACAAATCAGAATCCTTGGATTTTAACTATGCAGTGCATGTGGTTTGGAGGACACCACTTTGAAAGACTGAGCATGGGCAGTTGAATTTTGTACCAAGTGGGCATAGATTCTCTGGCCATGGGGTCAGTGTGTTGATTCTGAAGGCACTAATGTAGTGAGACTTAATGAGTACTTTATTTGCTAAATGCTAACCTTCCAGATCAGGATATTGATATCATATTGGGAGCCTGCATAGTTCGAGATGGGGAAAATGCTAGCCCCCATGGCGATCTCGCTGTTTATCTGAATGAAACCAGAGCACAAGATGTTGTAGCACCCTGTGGCCTGGTAAGCATCACTCTGCAAAATAGACAATAGCACAGCAATGCAAACAGTCATTGAGTTTTTTTTATGCTTCAATGGCAGAATGTCTGCTAATCAAGTATTGAAACGCATTAATAATATGAGCAAGAGAAACTGAACTTGTGAGACTTACAGTCCAGTATGTGAACAACCTGGTGTTGTTGTCTCCATAGAGGTCAGGACTAACCTGATGAACCAAGCATCACATAAATGACACGCTTAAAGTTGCATGCGACTGCGAAAATGGTCAGCATTTAGGTGGTGTTTGGTTGCCCCTCCTAAATTTTAGTCGTTGTCCCATCGAATGTTTGGACACATGTATGGAGTATTAAATATAGACTAATTACAAAGCTAATTGCACAGTTTACGGCTAATTTGCAAGACGAATCTTTTAAGCCTAATTAGTCCATGATTTGACAATGTGGTGCTACAGTAAACATGTGCTAATGACAGGTTAATTAGGCTTAAAAAATTCGTCTCGTGAAGTACTGACAGATTATGTAATTTGTTTTTTTATTAGTACGAACACCCTATACAACATCCGCCCAACATACCTCCTAAATTTTAGTCACCGGATCCAAACACCACCGACACAAGTATCTACGAACAGGCTGAACTCATAAACTCAGCTTTGTAATACCTGCCAGCCAACCTCTATGCTGTTGAGATCCTCCCCAAACGAACCCCCCAAGATCCAGAGCTGGGACAGGCTAAATTCGTTAGCCTGCTGAATCTTGGGCTCCCACACATTAATGGTGGCCTTTGCGCCATAGTACTTATCACCTTCGACGTACGCTATGGCGTGCTGCATTACGCAATGGCAACAGTTCAGTAATCACAACAAATCAATGTATCTACCAAGCTACTCACTTTCAGCAAGACAAACCATGTGGACGTACTTGGTGACCACCCTCACTGAGCATGTTAGGATCAACAGACAGCGGGTTCGGAGCAGTGTGCCGCTTCCTGCCATACCGCCTCAGGGAGCTGGCTCGAAGCAGGTCATCCTTCTTGGTTCTCCTGATTGGGACCGTGCCCACCGGACACCTGCCATTTCGATGCCACATCTGGAGCATCGGCTTCTCACGGGCATTGTTTGAGCCTATGCTGCTCTTGGCATCATCGTATAGACCTTCAGGGTGGTACGCTGGCCTAAACTGAAAGAATAGAGGTTGTGAGAAGAGTTAAAATGATGGTTGCTCAAATAAACTATTAATAGGCGCTTGTTTCGGTTGCTGAAAAAAATTCAGAGTTGATTAGCTCACCTGTATTGTGTGGTTCTTGAGGAGAGGATGATCAAAGGCTGGCTGGTGGGAGATATGCACGCAGTCGATGATGTCTCCATCTGGGCTCTGAAGAGTAAGATACTTCTATCAATGTCGAATGAAAAAAAGGCTCGTGTGAACTTTTGATTTTTCACAATGTCTATTTCATTCAAACGGAAACTTCAGTCTACTTCATCCAAAAGGAAGCTTCAAGAATGTAAATCATGAAAAGAAATATAGAAAAAAGAATCAAATATGCAGCATTAAGCTGACATAGTGGAACTCATCACATTCATTAAACTCATAAATTTACTGAAACTGGAGCCGGGAGCAAAATGTTTAGAAAGGCAAAGCTTTGCCCCTTTTCACTGAAAGAGGATAACTTTGCAAGAGCCAGCCTGTATCCAAGAAAGACCCATTCATCTTTGCTTTCTTACTCTGGTTTGCTTCAATTTGCATAGTCCACCTCCAAAAGGTGAGACCTTTTGAAATAATTCTCCAAAGTGATAGCGAAAATTTACCGGCGAGGAAAGCCCAAAAGAATCAGACAAAAGTAGCTTTTTTTATTGTTGAATAATGAGAACGCAACTTCTCACTGAAACTGCATCCAAGTGAAATATCATACCAGAAAGAAAAAAATATCTGGTAACCCCAATAACAGGTCCCCCAATCAGAGCATCTAGCTGAAAAGAAACCTGAATTTGAACAACCCCTACACTTCGGAACCTCCAAACTCCTCGTCACAAAGACAAAGCTCGACAGAACACTCAGAAGAAAGACCCATCATTGCGAATTCCACGGACGGCGGAGCAACCACCCACCTCGATGCTCTTGACGGCCGGCTTGTTGAGGCGCTTGAGGTGCCGGTGCACCCTCCTCCCCGCCGGCGACCTGGCCTCCGCCGCCGCCGCCGCCGCCGCCCACAGCACCCACACCGCCGCCAGCACCCACGCGACGCCACCGCGCGCCCTCGCCATGTGCCTCGCCACACCGGCGCGGCGGCGCTGTGCGTGCTTAACGCCTACTTTTTTCCACTCACCCCCTCCTCTCTTTCTCCGAAATTGCAGGAACGCACTTCTCCCTCGCGGCGAGGACCGGTCCGCGAATACGGGAAGAATGCGGCGGGGGGGGGGGCGGCGGGGGGCGGGGGGTGCTCGCCTCCCGTGAACCTGCAGTGGGGAGCGGGGAGTGTGCAGTGTGAGCTCGGTGGGAAGCGGGCGGGGAGGAGACTGGTCGGCCTGCAGCCTCTGCGCTGCTCACCATGGCTTTTGCCGTTTCCGAGTTTCTGTTTTGGATTCCATTGACGAAACTGCCCCTCCCGTGCTCCATGATTCGCGAATTATTAGGCGCACAGCGTGGATGCGGGACGGCTGCGGGCCGTAACACTGACTTGTGGGGCTGGGTATGAAGGTAAGGACTAGTTAGAATTAGAGCACGCCGGCCGGTGGAGTGACCGGGGGCGCGCTGCAAGGTGGTCTCGCCGGAGCCAGAGCAGGGATCGGGGTGTGCTGTGAAGGTGAGCTCGCTGGAGCCGAGGCGATGGGGGTAAATCTCAGCCGTGGAGGTGGAGCCGGGTCGAGGCGAGATGAGGGAGACGAGTCGGCGATGGCGAGGACCACGGCCGCGGGGCGAGTCACCGAGGGATGGGGCAGCGAGGACAACGGCGCAGGGTTGGGTCGTGAGATGCCGGCGTCGAGTACGGGGGCGGAGATGTGGGCGTGGTGCGTGTGGGGCTGCGGGCGGCAGCGAAAGTACCGCGAGCGGATAAGGCAGAAGGAAAGAGGGAAAGAAAAGAAAAAGAAAAGAAAATACAAAAAAATAAGGGTATTATGGGCACTGCACTATTTTGCACACTAGGCGAAGCTGTTTTACCAAAGGTTCCACCAAAACAAATTCAGCTCTACCAACAAATCTGCTTTTCAAGCCAAAGCCAACAAAAGCTGATTCACCAGTGAAGCTGAGCTAAACCAAATAAGCACATACTCATGACATTTTGTGCAGCGTTTTGATTTTTTTTTCTTTGTATACTGTAACTTGTAAAGACTCCTCTACTATATCAAACTGTTTAACTTCTTTGACATAAAAAAATCTGTTTTTATGAACAGAGAGAGAAATAAAGAAAATATAACTTGCTATTTAGAGGAGTATTATTTGGCAAACTAGAGTGCCACTACCACATGGATGAAATGCAATGCAATGCAACAACCAACAAGTTGATAACCGTTGGGTGCGGTTAGCAATTCCGGGTGTGAAGGTGGGTGCGCGGGCCCGGGTGAGTCTCAGTCTGTCCACTGTGGCGCGCCACCTCGTGCGTGCCCACCCACACGTCCCGCTCCGATCCTGCTGCTCCCGACACGGCACCGGCCCTTGCACGCACGAAAAGTCTAGCACGTCCACGCAAGACCAACTGACGTACGGGACCCGGTGGCCCGTGGGACCACTGGGTCAGTGGATCTATCAGGCCTAACAAAATTAATCTAGAGTACTTTTTTTGTCCTATACTACTACTAGACAGCTGCGCACTGGTGATAAAAAATAAAGACTGCTGCGCACTGCAACAACGCTGCTGTCAGCGGCGAGGGCCCACGTGAGAGAGCGCGCATTGGATTCGCATTCGCCCGGAGGATGACATCTGGGGCCCCAGGTTTGACCTGACCGGGGCCCGCACGAAGGAGGGAGACCGGGTCATTCGCGCACAAGCGAACTGCCTTGCTTTCGTCGCAAAAAAGAAAAAAACAAAAACAAAAAACGGTCTGGCTTGCGCTGGCACGTGCAGTCCTCGACGTAGAATTGCAATCTGGGGGGTGTTCGGCTGAGGCCTTGATACCAAAAAAAAAAAAATTGGTAAAATGCTACTGTAGCAGTTTTCGTTGTTATTTGATAATTAATGTTTAATCATAATCTAATTATGCTTAAAAGATTCGTCTCATGAATTTCGTCTAAACAGTGTAATTAGTTTTATTTTTTATTTATATTTAATGCTTGATGCATGCGTCCAAAGATTCGATGTGACAGAAAATCTTTAAAAAATTGGCAAAATTTTGGGGAACTAAACTAGCCCTGAGAGTGTTCGGCTGGTTTGGACTGATTTAATAGCTGTGAGAGAGTAAGCCAAAAGAAGCCGAGTTGAACACGCTGCTGTTCTTTCTAAAATTCTACAGTACCAGTAGTGATTAGTGAGGTTTGTATTCACAGTTCAGCCAGATTATAAAAACAAAAAATACAAAGGGCCTATTCGCTTGGAGGAATTCTAGAGGAATTTAGATGGTTTGGAGGAATACTGGAGAAATTTATGAGAGAAAAATACTGTTCCGGATGAAAAAAAGAAACGGATCAAGCCGAGTTTAAGGACACGCGAACAGGGCCAAAAGACGGAGCATGAAAAAGATAGCAAAAGCGAACTGATCTATCTGTTTAAAGATCGGTTGGTTAGGTTTTTGTGGTGCAACCTATCTACTCGGGTTTAAATTCTTGACTTGACATAGATGTTCGTATTTTTCTGAATTTATACTCGGATTTAACGATACTATACTTGCAGTGGTAGGCGACGTCCCGTCGACAGCAAGATGCCTGTGATGACTTCGTAAATCTTGAGATCTACCGGCTCAATCTTTTCGGATGTGCTAATAGGGTTAGTGTTTATGTACATGTGTTTATAGGGTTAAGTGTATGTGCATGTTGAGCGTCTGTGTTTAACTGTGTGATTCTAAAAAAAATAGCAGAAGATGGATCATGAACTCATGCACTGGGCAATGACAGTGCTTAAGGATCTCTCTTTGGCTAGAGCTTTTAGCTGTCTTTTGCATGTAGTATACTGTATCCACAAATAGAAACCATTGCATGCGCTCCCTCGGGTTCGAATTACATGCATAGTACTCCTTAATCCTGACAAGAATATAATTCTAGTACATTATCACATTTTAGTATCTTGAGTTTGACTAATTATAGATAAAAAATATCAATATTTATAATATAAAATAAACATCATTAGATTAACTATGAAATGTATTTTTATAATAAATTAATTTGGAGGCATAAGTATAAATACTATTTATTAAAAACTTAGTCAAACATAAATTATTTTTGTGACACGTAACACGAAGTTGCATTCTTTTATGGATAAAGGAAGTACAAGCAATGTATTAAAATCTAAAACGTCTTACTACCTCCGTTTTCACTTACTTGTCACCGAATTTTTATTATAGCAATTTTGACCATACGTTTTTTCTACAAAATATTTTTAGATACATCAAATTTTCATATATATGATTCTTTATTAAACATACTTATATACATTGAAGTATCTAAGATTTTTTTAAAAGAAAAAACAGATAGTCAAATTTATTACAATAAAAAATTGCTGACAAATAAATACAAACGGAGAGAAGTATAATTTGTATCGGCTAGCGTGCCATCAGGTGTCGGAGTCAAGGTAGACGAGCAACGGACAACTGAGGTGACTGCACATGCACTCTTGTTATAAATAACAAGCATAAATGAAGCTTACTGAAACCTTGCACAACAGTAATCATGGTGCCCCCATTGTGTCCTAGTGTCCGATGGGTCATACGCCCCCCCCCCCCCCCCCCCCCCCCCGGCAAAAAAAAGACATACGGTCAAATGCAGCCCTGCACAACAGTGCAGTGCAGCGCTGCAACTGCAACCTCTACCACACTATCATTGGGCTTGGGCGTTCTAGGGTCGTTTTTTTTTTTTTGCCTGTGTTGGGACCACCGGGTGTCTGGAGCCAATACTAGGGTATCCGAAGTAGAGAAACTAATGGTCATCAACATTGATTTATCTGAGCAGTCAAGAGCGTGACTACAACTCCAACCGACCCCAGGTATGCAGGCTCCGCCTCGCCCGACCCTTGGGGGCGGATTCCGTCTCGCCTGATCCTGAGGCCGCAGGCTCCGCCTTGCCCGACCATTTGAGGCGGGCTCTGTCTCGCCCAACCCCGAGGCCACGGGCTCCGCCCCGCTCCACACCATGACTAGATATAGGAATAATAATGAAACTTAAAACTTATTAAACCTGAACTAAACCCTGACATAGGGTGAGTAGTGGTAAACTATGGAGGTAGTTTATCATGGCAGGAATGCCTGGATAGGGTTTCTGTGGGAGATACTTGTCTCGGTCACATAAGGATCGGTTCGTAGTCCCTCTCGTCTAGTGAGTCTTTTCGTGAAACCACATATCTATATGGGTAGGCTTGATCCCACACCCCGTTAGATAGAAGTATAATTTCTACTAGGAGGCCGGTGTAGGCAACGGAAGATCAGGAGCCTGCACGGGGGATAGGTATTCTTCCGTGTCTGGTTGGCATGGATGCTATATGATCTTCCACGTTAAGCGTTAGGTTTTTAGGCCGCGTTCGAGCCACTGTGTTTCTTGGCCATGTTCGAGCCATGTTTTTCTTTTGTAGTGATTTGGTATGATCACGTTTGGGGGATTTGGTATCTTCCCGGTTTTGTGTTCCAACCCCTGTGAAACCATGGTAGAGATTATATAGAAATCTAGGTTAGCTTTCCAAGCGGGTACGGGATCTCGTTGGGTCTATTTTTGTGGCAGAACCTCCTAAATTATAGGGCCCACATGCACTTGTCACTGTCCAACGACCTTTGACATCTATGCATATGTTTTCGGTAACTTAAGAAGACTGTCGGGTGTCCTCAGGGAACCCCGAATCATCCACGATTTCTAAGCAGGATCACATTACATAGTCATTGCAGTATTACAACAGTTTATTCAAATAGATACAACAGAGTAAAAACAACGGAAGTCTTACAATAACTTAGTTTATAAAACAGTAGTTTCAAACCTTACAACTAAGTTCGATGATTATTACAAAACGAAATAGTGGAGTGGCATTATAATATAATACAAAACACACAATAAAACTGCCTTGCCCAAGGGCCAACATTTACTGGTCGTCATCAAATCGAACAACCGTCTTGCAGCACGGTCCAAAACAGACCTGCTCATGAGGCTCACCTGCAACAAGGGTCAACGAACCCTGAGTACAAAAGTACTCAACAAGACTTAACCGAAATAAAAATTGATAGAACTCAGGAATGCAGGCTCAAGGATTCAAGGTATAGCTTTAGCAATAATCAAAGTTATTTTGCGTAAAAGCTCTTTAACAAAATTCTTTATTTTGACATTTAAAACTTCATAAATTCAAATACAAAGATGACACGATCCGTATTGAGATCATGAAACTTCATATCCAACACCTTCTCAAGTTTCAGTTATTAAACTACGATGATGAACAGAGAAGTGAGTCTCCATAATCGAGGAGCAACGACGATTCGAACCGATTATAACCCAGCTGGGAATTCCAGACCACACGACATATGTAGGTCCCCGACCTACATATACCAACCTACTCTCGGATCCTCTAAAACAAGAATGGGTTCACGCCACCCGAGAATACAGTACTCCACCAATCCGGCCCATTGCCACGTGGGTACACGCTATTCCCGCCATCTCTCCACTCCTAGTGCGTGAGTAGCCATTCTCGACATAGAATCGCCAAGTTAAGGCTTACCAGAGTATGTGGTTAGTACTACAAAGTCTCACCGCACACAGTTCAACAACGGACGGACCTTAATCGACACAGGCGTAAAGAACCCACTCACAAGACCTCCATGTCTTGTGGCTCACACACACCTAGTCCGCCTGGTCTAGATTTATTACTCCACATGCTCATATTTCATGATCACATAAGTAACCAAAGATCCATTTAAAATCTACAGGTGATAGGTAATCACCCGACTTTGATCTGTCTAAGCATGGCTAAGCATAACTAGACATTTATGACGTAAAACTGGTAACAAGGTGGATACGGAAAAATAATGTTGGTAATGCACCCATTAGGTTTTTACTTAACTCCTAATCACTTAATGCGGTACAGAAAAGCAAAAGCAAAATTAATTTGTAAAACACAAGGTAGGGTTGTATGCATCCGGGGCTTGCCTTCGTTGACGAAAAAGTCCGGTTCCTACAACGTTCCACAAGTATTCGATCCGACCTCAACAGACAGATTAACCTCCTCCGCAACTTGATTAACTACCACGTGTTCACCTTCGTTCACTACACATAGTAACAATGCCATGTTTAACATGATGCGGAATACGAAACATGATGCTCGATGATGGATGCAAAAGTTAACAACTGGAATACAACTTTCCTTCGCGATACAGTTACAAGTCAAACTAACTAAACCTTTTCGTAACACCTAATTCAATTGCCAAGGATCATTATCAACTAATGACCCAAGGACATCACTCAATCAAAAATTCAAACAAAACCTAAATCACTAAAGGTTACTATTTGCCTTTATGAATTAATTATTTAATTCAAAATTATGAAATAAATCAACTTGTTCCAATTGAGCTCAAAATTTTTGTAAAGGTTCATCACATGATAACTAAGTGGCAAAAAAGTTTTCATAATTTTTGGAGCTCTAAATAAATCTACACAAAAATAACAAATTACAGCACTATTCAATCATTTCTGAAAAAGGAAAAATTCATTTTCAAACCACCCGCTCACACAAACAACTCGGGAAGAACCAGGAGCTCACACAAACAACTCAGGAAGTACCAGGAGCTCACACAAACAACTCGAAAAGAACCAGGAGCTCACACAAACAACTCAGAAAGAACTAGGAGCTCACACAAACAACTCGGAAAGAACCAGGAGCTCACCCCAAACGCACTGGAGCATAAAGCTGGATCGGAAGAGCAATGGATGAGTGGTTCGACGTGCACAAGAAGCACCAGTAGCTCACCCCGAGCTCAATGGAGCAAAGAACGGGGCCGAAGAAGCAACGGTGAAGCGGGTCGACGATCTGAGCAACCACGGCGGAGCAAAACATCGACGGTGGCGGTGCTCCAGCGACTGCGGTGGACAAAACTATCAAGCAACAAGGTATTAAGCACCACGGCATCAAGGCGAAGCTAGAGGTACACTGAGCAAGAGCAATGGCTCACTAGAGAGCGCTGGCCATGATGGCCCAAGCACGACGGTGAGGTTGCCGGCCGCGAGGAAGAAAGGCACGCACAGCGGGTTCCCAGCGGAATCAGGCACCAAGACTCGGTTGGCTAGGTGCGCAAGGAGTAGGCAGAGCTGGAACAAGCTTTGCTGAAATGGTGGAGGCACTACGGCGACGGCAAACGCACGACGGAGCAGCGGCGATGGCGACTAGAAAACAGAGGAGGAGAGTGGCGAAAAACAGCGACGGTGAAGTCCTTATAGAGCGGCTCAGAAGCAAGGAGAAGCCACGCAGGAGCCTTTCCCATGCCAGCGCGAAGCCAAGGGCGGCCACCGTCGCGTCTGGAAGCAGAAGGAAGATAGTAGACGGTGAGTTGGCTTCCGCGGTTACTGTTCATAAAAATTACCAAACTACCATTCGATTTAAAAATACAAATTACTCCCAAATTTATGTAACAACTCAAAAATCTCCAAAAATAAAAGTTGCTCCAAATTTAAAGTTATACAACTTTTCTTTTATAACCACCCCCTAATTCGGTCTACATTTTGAAATGCAAATTTGAATTCAAAAAGGGAACATTTAAAGAATCTCGCCTTTTCAAATTACTTCAAAATTTTCATAACAACTTTGAAATCTCCAAAAACAAACTTTGTACAACTCAACAAGCTCTACACTTTTGCTTTTAGGCTCAACCCCAAAATATACTTAGATTTTGAAATGGGTTTTCAGGGTAGAATTTAAATACTGAAAATCAGAGTTTTCGGAAATTCAATTCAATACAAAGAATTTTAACTCAATTCAAGCCATACAAGTCAACACATGTAACATAAAGGTAAACTTGTTTTAGTGTATGCATATCAAAAATTTTACTAACACATAAATGATGTGCTATGCATATGATGACATGACATGTTTTAGTATTTAAACACCCGAGGTGTTACAATTTTGTCCACTAATCATGGATGAGGTTGCACCTATCGTGTGGGGAAATTTGTACACCTCTGCAGAGTTTTATTAAATCTATTTGAATAGCCACGTCCTTGAAATGGGCAAATGCTAGCATGGGATACTATGATTAGCTTTACTTTTATGTGCAATGAAACTGGTAATTAATTGATGATTAATCCGCGCACTAGTGGGAATGGTAATACTCTGCTTGGACCCACCCATAAATTATAATCACCACTACACTTCTATTTCCACCCATGGTTGGGACTTGCTGAGTATGTATGTACTCACCCGTTGTCAACTCATAGACCTCGGCATAGAAGAAGACTATGACTTCGAGAATGAAGCGTACCGCGAGGAATAGGGTCCCGTTAGGAGATTCGATCGTAGTAATGTGACATCGAGGCTAGTGTTTCGTCCGCGCTCTAGTTGCCTATGGAATAGGATGCCATTTTGTTGTATAATAATCCCACTTTAGAGACCACCAATAATGTCGTTTCACAATCGTAGCTTTCTACCAACTCTGTAGCCTATGACAATACCCTTCGGGCCACTGTTGTAGACCTTATTTTAGATATCAATAAAGCTCGAAACCTTTTTATAATATATCTGTGTACCATCCCTATGATTACTATGTATTTGTGCCTGATCCTGGTGCAAATACAGAAGCACTTAGGACTCTCAAATTGAGGGGCCGACAGAGTGGTATCAGAGCTGAGCTAGACTGTAGGACAAAGCCGTAGGATTGGAACATGTTAGATAGTTTAATAGTAATAGAATAATCGCAAACCCAAAACTAGTTAAGGCAACGGACGTTTCGCATCGTCGTTCCTCCTTTGTTTGGCAAAATGTCCTAACCCTTGTGGTGAATTTTTGCAGCAGTGGACAACATATGGGTTAAGTCGGACTGTCTGATTGCTGAAGGATTTCCCTGCTCCTATGGGAGACATTGCAGCGATTGGGATACACCGAGGCACCGATGTACTATGGTAGATAGTACGCCGAGGATGGTGTACCTAAGTGTGAAATTCATGTGCGAATTCCAACATATCATGCCCCACATTTCAGACTCGGTATCACACTGCCCATGTGAAAGGTCCTAATGGCTAGAGGGGGGTGAATAGCCTAATAAAAATTTCTACAACAACACTTAACCAAATGGTTAGACAATTATGAGGCGAAGCGAGTGTTGCGCTAGCCTACTCAAAATGCAAGCCACCTACCACAATTCTAGTTTAGATAGTGTCAATTCACACAAGAGCAACGACACTACCCTATGTTAGTGTGCTCTCAAAGGCTAACTAAAGAGCCACACCAACCAAGCATGCAAGCTCTCACAACTAGCTACACTAAAGAGCTTGTCAACTAGTTTGCGGTAAAGTAAAGAGAGTGATTAAGAGGGTTATACCACCGTGTAGATGAATGAACCAATCAATCACGAAGATGAATAACAATGATGACCAATCACCTCGGAATCAATGATGAACACAATGATTTTTACTAAGGTTCACTTGCTTGCCGGCAAGCTAGTCCTCATTGTGGCGATTCACTCACTTGGAGGTTCACGCGCTAATTGGCTTCACACGCCAAACCCTCAATAGGGTGCCGCACAACCAACACAAGATGAGGATCACACAAGCCATGAGCAATCCACTAGAGTACCTTTTGGCGCTCCGCTGGGGAAAGGTCAAGAACCCCTCACAATCACCACGATCGGAGCCAGAGACAATCACCACCTCCGCTCGACGATCCTCGCTGCTCCAAGCCGTCTAGGTGGCGGCAACCACCAAGAGTAACAAGTGAAATCCGTAGTGAAACACGAACACCAAGTGCCTCTAGATGCAATCACTCAAGCAATGCACTTGGATCACTCCCAATCTCACTATGATGATGAATCAATGATGTAGATGAGTGGGAGGGCTTTGGCTTAGCTCACAATGTTGCTATGTCAATGAAAATGGCCAAAGATGTGAGCCACAGCCGGCCATGGGGCTTAAATAGAAGCCCCCATGAAATAGAGCCATTGTACCCCTTCACTGGGTACTCTGCGCTCTGACCGGACACTCCGGTCCACTTGACCAGACCCTAGGCTCAACGTCCGGTCCACAGATGGACGCCATGTGTCATCGCCTTCAAACGTTGTTCATCAAATTCCAACGGCTATGACGCTGACCGGACGCAGCAGCTTCAACTGACCGGTCGCTGAACCCCCAGTGTCCGGTCGTTTCCAGTAAGGTACCGACCTCGACCGGACATGTCCGGTTAAAACTGACCGGACGCTGGAACCTCAGCGTCCGGTCGAGTATAGTAAGGGTCGAAACCTAGTTTTCTTCGACCGGACGCGTCCGGTCCACCTCGACCGGACACAGATAGCGTCCGGTGGTAAACCCTAGCCACTGTACCGACAGTCAATGCGACCGGACGTGGGCAGTCAGCGTCCGGTGCTTCTGGATTCAGCGTCCGATCACTGGACCGACGCTGGCATCAGCTCTGTTCTCACTTCTATCTTCTCCACCCTTGCTCCAATGTGTCAACCACCAAGAATTTGCATCCGACGCAATAGAAAATAGGCATTTCATTTTCCCAAAAGCGCCGAATATTATCAAGGGTGTTAGCACTCCACTAGATCCTAAATGCATATGCAATGAGTTAGAGCATCTAGTGGCACTTTGATAACTGCATTCCAATACGAGTTTCACCCCTCTTAATAGTACGGCTATCAAACCTAAATGTGATCACACTCTCTAAGTGTCTTGATCACCAAAACAAAATAGCTCCTATGGTTTATACCTTTGCCTTGAGCTTTTGTTTTTCTCTTTCTTCATTTCAAGTTTAAGCCCTTGATCATCGCCATGCCATCACCATTGTCATGCTATGATCTTCATTTGCTTCTTCTACTTGAAGTGTGCTACCTATGTCATGATCACTTAATAAACTAGGTTAGCACTTAGGGTTTCATCAATTCACCAAAACCAAACTAGAGCTTTCACCATGGAAGAGAGTTACAGGATACATGTCAGAAAGCAGCATGTCAGGCTCTTATAGAGTACTATTAGATCTTTGAAGAGGATATTGAGCATAATCCAGCCAGATTTTTCCAAGTGCCTAATCAGACCACTCCTACATGGTGTGAGAAGGTACGGGCTTTGGAGAAGATTGACCCAAGACACCAGAGTACACCACAGTCACCACTGTCAAGTACCAACACGCACTTGACACCTTCTACGAGAATCAGCAACAAGAATTGTCCAGATGGATCACTAAGGAAAAGGAGATTGGAAATGAACTACGAGACTCCAACTGGGAGCTATTCCTAGTGAGACAAGAAAGAGCAATTCTAAAGAACAAGCTAGATTCCTGTCGCCAAGAGTTGAAGGTAGCCCAAGAACAAGCACATTCGAAGAAGCGATCGAAGAAGACCAAGAAAGGAAAAAGGATCATGATTGTAGGACCATGAGATGGAGTACCAACATACAACCCATAAGACCCACACTACGAGTTATACGAATATTTTCCAAAGGAGTCATATTCCGACCGAGAGATAGTTGAGACACAGGAGTCCATGGCAGATAATTTCATGAAAGCCGAGCCATCATGAGTCGCTTTAGGGCAGGATGATGATGGATATGCCAAAGAGCTTTAGACGCTACGAGATGAGCAGTTGGTCAAGGAAAAAGGCAATTCTGCACATCGAGACCTTCACATGATGTAGTTCAAGTAGAATAACGAGTCTGAGTCATGGAATACAGTTCTTGTAAAATAAATAATGAGAAATGTAGTAGCAAGTAGTAGAGTCTAGTAGCAAGTAGTAGTCATAGTGAGCCTAGTAGTTGCTTTGATGTCATTAGAAGTACGAGTAGTCGTGTAGTCATCACTCTAGCAGCTGCTATATGATACACCCCTGTATCATATATGTATGACTGTTTAGGTGATATATGCATTATGTTTGTTTGTGCATGTGTGCTTGTCGGTGTTTCGAGTAAACACCAATGAGTAAATTTGTATTATTGTACGTTGGACCCAGATGGTGTGCTAAAAGACATAAGGTTTATACTGGTTCGGGCAGAATGTCCTTACGTCTAGTTTGCGGCTGCTGCTCATGTTATTAGCACTAAAAAGTTCATAGTAGGGGTTACAAATGGACGGGAGAGGGATAGGTCCCAAGTCTTTGATGGAAAGGTCAAAAGGACGCTAAGAGCTTTGTTGCTGCTCAGCTGTGTGTTATGTGATGTGTGGTGTGTTCTCTCGATCCCTCTCCCTAATGGGGTGCCCTGCCTTCCCTTTTATAGACCAAGGGGAAGCAGGGATTACCGACGGGAGAAAGAAGAAAAACCATAGTCAAAGAAGGTCCTTCTAAGGTGTCGGGTCTTCCTTTTCCTTTGAGCGAGCCCCGCTGACCTGGTAGATGGTGCCAGGGATAGCTCCATGCAGAGCGTTTGTCCGCTGATGACAACATGCTCTGGCTTGATCTACAAGTGGTCATGTCCCATCCTGCCCCGATGGGCGGCGCGATGGACCAGGGTATTGATCTGTGACCCCATAGGGAACAGACGGTGAAGTGACCGCACGTCCGTCACTGTAGAGGATGTGAGTCTCTTCCTGGACCATAGTGGCTGTCATATTCTTCCATCAAGACCCACGCCCAAGGGTAAATAGCGGCACCCACAACATTATAAGACAAATGTCGACACCTACAACACTGTTTGGACTCTGACATGTCCGAAAGGGATTTAAAGCACTCGTCTTGTCATATCCTGACGATACTTTCCTATAGGCGTGTAGGGTATTGTCCTCGATATTGCAGTTGACTTGAGTGTCCTGCCTTATTTGCACACATAGTTATGAAGGAGCGGCGCTCAGACGTCGGGCGAGGCGGAGTCTGCCCTCAGACATAGGGCCATCCTCCCCTCAATTTTTAGTGACATCCGACCCCAACAACGGCAAAGGGGTCAGACCTCACTCAGGGGCTGATGAAGGTATAAATACACGTTTTCTAAAAACAGTCGCTGCATCAGACCTCTTCCCCATGTTAAGCCTAGCGGCAAAGTTTGCGGAAACGAGTAAACTAAGCATGTCTGGTTAAACTGCAAAAAACCTATGCCTCGACGGCTATGGTATCTTTGCTCACCAGCGTGATTCAAAGTTTTTTCATCTTACGCCTTGAGCCCTATGGTCTTAACAAATGGAGGGGTTGGAATACGTAAGCCTTTCTTTCGCACATAAAAAGGGAAGAAAAATAAGTTCAATCAAACAAATCAAATAAAACAAAGTTACGAAATTGTTTTCATGATATATAAGGATCGACACTTGTTCACTGGTTACAAGAAGCTTATCCAGCCTATTTGACTAACTACCCCCTCCGAGAGAGAACTATATCTTCAACCTCGTCCGCCAGGTTCTGCGTGATAGGAGCCACCGCCTTCTCTATTTAATCCAGCTCAGAGGCTTCATAGCCAGGCGTGAAGCCAAGGCTCATTGTCTCCAAGTCAATACTATCGGTGTAGTGGGAGCGGGCAATGGTGAAGGCTTGGGTGATCCCGGAGTGAAGAGCTTCCCTCTCGAGCTAGCACACCCACGCCGCAATATCTATGGCATGGGCCGCAAGCGAGCTGGTTCCCTATGACCGCACCACCTCTAGGTCGTCGAAGACCACCACAACGGCAGCACGTAGGAGATCATGCTCATCGCTCTCCGCCTAAAGGATCCTCCATGCCTCGGCAAGCTTCATGACCAGCTCGGTAAAGACGCTCTTGGCCTCCAGCCTTTGGGCTACTGTAGTTCCAAGATCGGCCTGTAGGGAGCCAATCTTGTGTTGTGCCTCGTCGCGCTCTTGGACGACCTGGTCACGCTCTCCGTGGGCCATGTTGCGCTCTGAGCGGAGCCTCTCCACATTCTGGCGTAGCTCATCTTGCTCCCTACGTAGCCGGGCAACCGCCTCGGTGTCCAGGTTCACCTTCTGCTGTAGGGCCATAGACCTCTCCTTGGTTCCTAGCCTAAGCTCCTATTCCTTCTCCACCTTGGCTAGGAGGTCGAGGATCCACTGGCAGACCTTGGCGCCCTTCTAGAACAGCTTGTCCTGCTCCTTCTGGACTCTGGTGGCCTCCTCCTCGTCCTACCGTGCCATCGCCAATAGATCCTAGAACGCCTTCTTGGCATCCTCTATGTCCTAATGCACCTTGGCCTCCCGCTACTAGAGTTCAGCCGCCTCCTCGGCTAGGGGAGTCAGCTCGGCCACCCCTATTGGGCGACAGCAAGCTAGGTGCTCACATCCCTGCGCAGCTTGCTGTCACCCAACAGTGGGTGGCTGAGCTAACTCCCCTAGCCGAGGAGGTGGCCGAGCTTTGGCAGTAGGAGGCTGAGGTTTGTCGAGACACGGAGGATGCTGAGAAGGCGTTGCAGGATCTGTTAGTGAGGGTGCGACAGGATGAGGAGGAGGCCACCAGAGTCCAGAAGGAGCAGGCCAAGCTACTCTACAGGGCGCGCTGAGGCCTGCCAGCGGATCTCAACCTCCTGGTTGAGGTGGAGAAGGAGCAGGAGCTTAGGCTAGGGGCCGAGGAGAGGTCTGCGGCCCTACAGCAGAAGGTGAACCTGGACGCTGAGGTAGTTGTCTAGCTACATAGGGAGCGAGATGAGCTATGCTAGACTATTGAGAGTCTTCGCTTGGAGTGCGGCACGGCCTACGGAGAGCATGACTAGGCCATCCGAGAGCGTGATGAGGTGCAACAGAGGATCGGCTCCCTATAGGCCAATCTTGGAACCGTGGTAGCCCGAAGGCTGGAGGCCAAGAGCGTCTCTGCTAGGCTAGTCACGAAGCTTGCCGAGGCACAGAGGATCCTTCAGGTGGAGAGGGATGAGCACAATCTCCTATGTGCTGCCGTCAGGGTGGTCTTCAACAAGCTAGAGGTGGCGCGGTCAGAGGGAACCAGCTCACTTGTGGTGCGTGTTGTAGATTTTACGACATGGGTGCGCCAACTCAAGAGGGAAGCTCTTCGCTCCAGGATCACCCAAGCCTTCGCCATTGCCTGCTCCCACTATGTCGATAGTATTGACTTGGAGACAATGAGCCTTGTCTTCGTGCCTGGCTATGAAGCCTCTGAGCTGGATTAAATAGAGAAGGTGATGGCTCCTATCGCACGGAACTAGGCGGACAAGGTTGAAGATATAGTTCTCCCTCGGAGAGGGTAGTTAGTCAAATAGGTTGGATAAGCATTCTTGTAACCTATGAACAAGTGTCGATCCTTATATATCATGAAAACAATTTCATAACTTTGTTTTATTTGATTTGCTTGATTGAACTTGTTTTTCTTCCCTTTTTATGTGTGAAAGAAAGGCTTATGTATTCTGACCCCTCCATTTGTTAAGACTGTAGGGCTCAAGGAGTAAGAGGAAAAACTTCAAATCATGCTGGTGAGCAAAGATACCGTAGCCACCAAGGCGTAGGTTTTTTGTAGTTCAACCAGGCATGCTTAGTTTATTCATTTCTGCAAACTTTGCCGCTCGGCTTAACATGAGGAAGAGGTCTGACGCAGTGACTATTTTTAGAAAAGGTGTATTTATACCTTCATCACCCCCTGAGTGAGGTCCAACCCCTTTGCCGTTGTTGGGGTTGGATGTCATTGAAAATCGAGGGGAGGATGGCCCTATGTCTGAGGGCAGACTCCGCTTCACCCAACGTCTGAGGGTAGACTCTGCCTCGCCCGACGTCTAAGCGCTGCTATTTCATATATACGCGCGCAGATAAGGCAGGACACTCAAGTCAACTACAATACCAAGGACCATACCTTGCACGCCTATAGGAAAGTATCGTCAGGATATGACAAGATGGGCGCTTTAAAGCTCTTCTAGACATGTCGGAGCCTGAACAGTGTTGTGGATGTCAACATTTGTCTTATAGTGTTGTGGGTGCCGCTATTTACCCTCGGGCGTGGGTCTTGACGGAAGAATATGACAACCACTACGGTCTAGGAAAAGACTCACATCCTCTATAGTGATGGATGTGCGGTCAGTGCATCATCTATTCCTCATGGGGTCGTAGATCAACATGCTGGTCCATCGTGCTGCCCATCGGGGCAGGATGGGATGTGGCCACTTGCTGATCAAGCCAGAGCATGGTGTCATCAGTGGATTGACACTCTGTATGGAGCTATCCCTGGCACCATCTGTTGGGTCAGCAGGGCTTGCTCAAAGGAAAAGGAAGACCCAGCACCTTAGATGGACCTTCTTTGCCTCTGGTTTTTCTTCTTTCTCCCATCGGTAATCCCTGCTTCCCTTGGTCTATAAAAGGGAAGGCAGGGCACCCCATTAGGGAGAGGGATCAAGAGAACACACCACACACCACATAACACATAGCTGAGTAGCAACAAAGCTCTTAGCGTCCTTTTGACCTTTCCATCAGAGACTTGGAACATGTCCCTCTCTCATCCTTTTGTAACCCCTACTATAAACTTTTTAGTGTTAATAACACTAGCAGCAACCACAAACTGGATGTAGCGACATTTCGCCCGAACCAGTATAAACCTTGTGTCTTTTAGCACACCATCCAGGTCCAACATGTAATAATACAAATTTACTCGTTGGTGTTTACTCGAAACACCGACAGTGCTTTTGCTTGTTTGTTTGTTATTTTTGTTTTTGTTGCACCCAAATCCTAGAGGAAATCTTCTCATCTTTGCTGACCCATGGCAACAAATGGAACGAAGGTCCGATAGGATACGAGATCACCGTGAAAGGGCCACCAAAAGGCAGGTTCATGAGGAAGAAGAGCCAGTTGCACCTGGACCTAGAGATAGGCAGAATAGAGGCAATCGTAATCATAGGCATGGGCTTGAACAACCGCAAGAGGATAACATTCAAAATATATAAGATGTACCTAAAGGAAATGAAGAAGAAGTTGAGCAAAACATTGGAAATGAACCAGTGCAAAGAGGAGGAACTCCCGCCACCTCCACCAACATTGGCAGAAGTAATGGATCAACAGACCCGGTTGTTAGAGAATCTTGCAAGGAGACAGGACAATGGTAATGGACAAGGAAAGATGTCCACATTCCTGAGACTTCACCCGCCAACATTCGATAGTGCAGAAGATGACCCATTGTCAGCCAACAACTGGTTACATACCATCATCAAAAAGCTAAATGCAGTAAGAGCCACCGATGAAGAGAAGTTATTCTAGCCACTCAACAACTAGTAGGAACCACTGGTGAATGGTGGGAAAACTACCAAGATGCTATCACCTGGTAAGAATTCAAGGAGAAGTTCTGTGAATACCACATTCTAGAAGGGATCATGGAGATAAAGGTAGAAGAATTTCATTCACTTAGACAAGTACCAATGATAGTAAATTAGTACATCAGAAAGTTTATGAAGCTAGTGTGATATGCACCAGAAGATGTCAACTCTGACAAGAAGAAGCAGAAGTGTTTTAGGAGAGGGCTCAACGCATCACTAAGAGAATAGATGGTCACCCACATCTACCTAGACTTCAACACGTTGATGAACTGCACCATTCTAATAGAAGAAGAATGAGTTAGAGGTGAAGGAGAACAGAAGCGCAAATTTCTAATACAACGCGCTCGCCAATAGGAAAGAACATAGCGAGTCTGCGCAAGCAACACCGCACCCACAAGATATCAACCGACTATGCAGTATAGGACACCCAAAAACAACACTTGACAAACTGCCTCCAACTACAAGAACCACAACAACAACAGCAACTAGCTCAAGAACAACAACAACATAACAGCGGATACCTATTTTGGATGCCAACAACCAGGACACTGTGTAGCCCAATGCCCTCTTAAAATAGGAAACGCTGCCCCTGCTCAGTCTATAGCCAGCAATAAGATAGTCGCCTTAGGAACAGGGCGCCCAATGCCTCAGAACTCTAGACCGCCCAGAAGGAATGCCCCAAATTTTAGGCAAGGCCATGTGAACCATGTTAATGTAGAGGAAGTACAGGCAACACCTGATGTTGTGTATGGCAAGTTTTTAGTAAACTCCACTCTTGCAACCAGGTTATTTGATTCTGGTGCATCACATTCATTTGTTTCTGCTTGTTTTATGTTTAGAAATAGTTCAAGAACCGTGTTACTTCCCACCCCTTTATTAATTCAAACCCCTAGAGCTATCCTCAAATGCACCCTCAAGTGCCCTCGAGTAAAGATCATGATAGATGGAGTAGAATTTCAAGCAGATTTGGTAATATTAAAGACAGAAGGTTTTGATATAATACTAGGAATGGATTGGTTAAGGAGACACCATAGCGCTATATCCTATAGTGGCAGAGTAGTAACCCTGATAAACCACCAAGGATTAAAGGTAGAATGCCACCCTCAAGCCCCCAGAGCAGAACTAATGGTTTGTAGCATACAAGCAACAAGTATAGAAGAGGTACCAATTATATGTGAATACCCAAATGTGTTCCCTAAAGAATTACCAGGAATGCCACCAGACATAGATTTGGAGTTTATAATTGACCTAATCCCTAGAACTGCACCCATTGTCAAGAGACCTTATCGGATGGTAGCCAATAAGTTGGAAGAATTGAAGAAGTAGTTATGAGAGTTACAAGAGAAATGATACATTCGACCAAGCTCATCCCCTTGGGGATCACCAGTCTTGTTCGTGAAGAAGAAAGATGGCAGTCTTAGGAAGTGTATTGACTACCGGTCACTCAACGAAGTCATCATCAAGAACAAGTACCCGTTACCTAGAATCGATGATCTGTTTGACCAATTGAAAGATGCCAAGTATTTCTCAAAGATAGATCTGAGATCAGGCTACTATCAACTGAAGATTCAGCTCGATGACATACCGAAGACCGCATTCATGACCCGCTACAGATAGTATGAGTTCACCGTAATGTCGTTTGGATTAACCAATGCCCCCGCATATTTCATGAATCTAATGAACAAGGTGTTCATGGAGGAATTGGATAAGTTTATGGTAGTATTCATCAATGACATTCTCATCTATTCAAGAAGTGATGAAGAACATGAACAACATTTGAGAGTAATTTTGAACAAGCTACGAGCACATGAGCTGTATGCTAAGTTTAGCAAATCTAAGTTTTGGCTACAAGAAGTCACTTTTCTAGGACACATCATCACCGCCGAATGAGTAAAAGTAGATCTAGAGAAGGTTAAGGCCGTATCAGACTGGAAGCAACCCACCAACGCAATGGAAGTTTGCAGTTTTCTTGGACTAGCAGGATACTACCAAAGATTTATTAAAGGATTTTCAAAGATTGCAAGACCCATGATAGCCCTGACACAGAAAGGAAAAGAATTCAAGTCAACAGAAGCATGCGAAAAGAGTTTTCTAGAGTTGAAGACCCGGTTAACCATAGCCCCAATACTCATGCTACCCAATATACACAGAAGCTTTGTAGTATATTGTGACGCATCATGACAAGACTAGGATGTGTCCTAATGCAAGATGATAAGGTAGTTGCCTACGCCTCCCGACAACTAAAGAAACACGAAGAGAATTATCCAACACATGATTTGGAACTGGCAGCCGTAGTACATGCATTAAATATATGAAGACACTATCTGATTGGAAACAAGTGTGACATATTTATAGACCACAAAAGTTTGAAGTACATTTTCATGCAGCCTGATTTGAACCTATGACAAAGAAGATGGTTGGAACTTATCAAGGATTATGACCTAAGCGTATAGTACCACCCAGGAAAAGCCAATGTAGTAGTAGATGCACTAAGCAGAAAGGCATATTGCCACTACATGACCACCTTAAACCAAAGACCAGAGTTAGCATAAGAAATTCGCCAATGAAATTTGCAAATATACCGCAAGGCACTTTAAACATGCTACAAGTACCATCAACCATGGTAGATCGGATAAAGCAAGCACAAGACAAGGATGAAGAAATACAATAATTCAAGGAGAAAAGTAGTAGGGAGGAACTTCTAGGATTTCGAGTCGATGAGCAAGGGAAGTTATGGTATGACAATCGGATATGCGTACCAAAGGATGAAGCACTCTGAAGACTAATATTGGACAAGGCACACCACTCAACCACTCTATCCACCTAGGATCAACCAAGATGTATAAGGACCTTAGACAAAAATACTGGTGGACCGGAATAAAAGGAGATATCACAGAGTACGTTGTCCGATGCGATACCTGTAGAAGAGTCAAAGTAGAACATCAATGATCAGCATGACTACTACAGCCATTGTATATTCCCATATGGAAATGGGAAGAGATTAGCATGGATTTCATAGTAGGATTACCCAACACGCCAAATGGACACGACTCCATATGGGTTATAGTAGACCGACTGATGAAAGTGGCACATTTTATTCCAGTAAAGATTGACTAGAAGGGTAACAAGTTAGCACAACTTTACAATGACAACATCCTTAGATTACATGGGGTACCAAGCCGAATAGTCTCGGATAGAGGACTCAGTTCACTGCCCAATTTTGGAAACGCCTGCATAAAGCCTTAGGAACACGACTAGACTATAGCTCTGCCTATCACCCATAAACAGATGGACAGATAGAAAGAGTGAATCAAATATTGGAAGATATGTTATGAGCTTGCGCATTGACCTATGGAAAAGACTGGGAAAAGAGCATATCTTTCACAGAGTTCTCATATAACAACAGTTATCAAGCCAGCCTAAAGATGTCACCATTTGAAGCTTTGTATGGAAGAAAATGCTAGACCCCATTAATGTGGTCCGAAGTTGGAGAAAGAAGTATGTTTGACCCGACATGATTAAGGAAGTTGATGAACAAGTGGCCAAAGTTCAAGAAAAATTGAAGGCCACCCAAAGTAGAGTAGACAATAGAGTTATGCAGACACTCGGAGACAACCGGTGGAACTCCAACCTGGAGATTTTGTCTACTTGAAGGTATCACCCACCAGGGGTACTCAAAGATTTCAAGTTAGAGGGAAGTTATCCCCATGGTATGTTGGACCATACCAAATCATTAAAAGGATTAGAGCAATAGCTTGCCGTTTGGAGTTACCCCTAGAAATGTCAGATGTACACGATGTGTTTCACGTATCACAACTAAAGAAATGCCTAAGAGTGCTAGAAGAGGAAGTGCCTATGGAAACCATGGATTTACAGCTAGATTTATAGTATCAAGAAAGGCCAGTTAAGATATTGGATATAGTCACTCGACAAACCAGAAGGATAGCAGTGAGGTTTTGTCGAGTACATTGGAATAACCATACAAAAGTAGAAGCCACATGGGAAAGAGAAGATGACCTCAAAAAGGAATTTCCCTATCTATTCGAGGATCAGCTCGAATCTCGAGGATGAGGTTCTTTTTAAGGGCGGTAGGTTTGTAACACCCTAAAATTTGGCCTAGTTTTAAAAACCACTAAAAATTTAAATTTTTTAAAATTTGCATAGGAAATAATATATATAACCAACCTAAACATTTTTTACAAATAAAACCACACAGGAACATAAAACCTTAGGTGTGCAACTTTGTTTGTGAATGTTTGTTTGGCTTGTTGAACTTATGGTGTCACCCTTTTACACACTCATGCATTCAAATTTGAATTTGAAATCATTCAAACATATACATATAAGAGATAGGAAATAGAAAAGGGAATTAGAAAATAGGAAAAGCCACTTGGGCTCATTCCCTCCCCTCCCTCCTTTTCGACCCAAAGCCACAGCCTAGCCCTTCCTCTTCCCCCTCCTCTCTCCCATGTGCGAGCCAGCCCAGCAAGCCGTGGCCCAGCTCGGCCCGACTTTGCCCGCTCTCCCCTTCTCCCATTCTCTCCCACCGACACCCCGGGCCTGCCTGTTAGCTTCGTCATCCACCCCGAGCCGGCAAGCCATACCCGGCCCCACCGCGTTGTCAACACTCGCCAGCTCCACCACAGTGCCAGTGAAGGTCAGCGGAGGCACAACAACATCAGGACCCCACGGCGCCCCTCTCTTCTCCTCTCCTCCCTCTTTCCCCGCACTAAGAATGCATCAACGACAGTGCCATGGTCGATGTCGTGTAGAGCCACCGGAGTAGCCACCAAGGAAACTCTGTCGTGCGCACGAGCAAGTGCCAGCCATGGTGATATGACCAGATGAAGTCAATAGCGTGGCCACATGATGGATAGGGACCGCCACATGAAATATCTCACCATTGGGACATCGGCCTAGCCGGCCTATAAATAGGCCTGGCTGGCGAAGCTCTCGCCTCGCCCTCTCCACCATTAGCTCTGCCACGAGCAGGAACACCCCATGTGGGGGTATGGCCCCCAGTGCCCATAAGACAAAACATGGGCCACACTATCAGAGGTGGCCCAGCCCATAAGATCAAGGTGTGCACGACGCTGCTCGGTATGCACCGCAAGCTATTGTATAGTACTAAATAGGATATTTTCCTTAACCCTACCCCTCCAGAGTATATAAGGAGAGGCAAGGGTCCCCTAGTGGATAGATCCATACATCTCAATGCAATACATCAGAACACAGGATGTAGGTATTATGTCATATTGGCGGCCAAACCTGTCTAAATCTTGTGTCTTGGTGCTTATATCACCATCTCGCTCCTGATCTCGCTCACCTCTACGACAAATCTATCATCGTGGGATACCCCTCGGTGGACTACCGAGCATCTTTTGTCAATAGTTGGTGTGCTAGGTAGGGGTGTACGCTTGATCCCATGGTGAGCCAAATGGACCTTAAATCAATAGCGCGTTCTCATCATCAATCTCGTGGAGATCCATGTCGGTCCACGATGATGATTCATCGCTAGCTACACCAGCCCCCGCGACAGCAGATCTGATCTTAGAACCACCTTTGAGGTCACCTTCACCAAGAACTCACCGCCTGCCAAGTGCTTGTCGTCAACACCGACCAGATAATGCCATACATCACCGACCAGACTTTCTATCTAAAGCTAAGTCACGCTTTAATATTCTTCTAAATGTTCTCCAATCTCTGTATATCATCATGATGTTTCTCCGAACTGTTTTCTCCATATTTGCTCTCCAAATGATTTTTCAAGCCCTTGAACAGTCATGTTGATGCTCGGACACCTCTAGAGACAGCCCTGTCTCCGGCTCCTCCCTACACGTACACGAGCATCTACCCTCTGCGTTATGGGTGGTCGGCAACGGCTCCTTGGTGAAGCCTGTTCCTCCTACACGTGCACGGGCTCCTGCTCGACATTATGTACTATGGGCTAGTTAGGGCTGGAGACTCAGCTACACACTAACTGGTCGGGCCGTTTATATTAAATATAAATACATCTTCACACCAACTGATCGCCGAGCTACATATGCTATTTCATCGCCATTGCTGATTTTTCTCTGGAGTTTATATATTTTTACATCATGTACTACTCGTTCTACATGTTTGTGTTGCAGGATCATCGTCTAGGTGATCGGATCACCTAGTTCTTAGGCTTCTCCACCAATCAACTGGTCGGACCACTTGGTTCATGGACTCCGTCGCCGACCAGTTGATCGGACTATTTGCCGGTCGCTTCTACTCAATGCTCAATTCACCGTGACCAGTTGACCAGACTGTTCATTGCTCGTGCTTCATCACCAGCTACGCCGATTACTCCTCGGCGCTTGGATTCTTCATGCTCAAGGACTAAGTGGGTACACTTCACCACACGGACATTGCTAGCTATGCCGGGGACTCCTCGGTACTCGAACATCGCCAGCGACATCGAGGACTCCTCGCTTATCGGTGCTCGGACATCGCCAACGACGTCGAGGACTCCTAGATGCTCGGACATCACCAGCGACGCTGGGGACTCCTTGCTCCTCGGTGCTCGGTCATCACCAACGACACTGAGGACTCCTCGCTCCTCGATGCTCGGTCATCACCAATGATGCCGAGGACTCCTCGCTCCTCAGTGCTCGATCATCGCCAGCGACGTCGAGGACTCCTTGGTGCTCGGTCATCGCCAGCGATGCCAGGGACTCCTCGCTCCTCGATGCTCGGACATCGCTAGCTACGCTGGGGACTCCTCCCTCCTTTTCGACCCAAAGCCACAGCCTAGCCCTTCCTCTTCCCCCTCCTCTCTCCCATGTGCGAGCCAGCCCAGGAAGCCATGGCCCAGCTCGGCCCGACTTTGCCCGCTCTCCCCTTCTCCCATTCTCTCCCACCGACACCCCGGGCCTGCCTATTAGCTTCGTCATCCACCCCGAGCCGGCAAGCCATACCTGGCCCCACCACGTTGTCAACACTCGCCAGCTCCACCACAGTGCCAGTGAAGGTCAGCGGAGGCACAACAACATCAGGACCCCATGGCGCCCCTCTCTTCTCCTCTCCTCCCTCTTTCCCCGCACTAAGAATGCATCAACGATAGTGCCATGGTCGATGTCGTGTAGAGCCACCGGAGTAGCCACCAAGGAAACTCTGTCGTGCGCACGAGCAAGTGCCAGCCATGGTGATATGACCAGATGAAGTCAATAGCGTGGCCACATGATGGATAGGGACCGCCACATGAAATATCTCACCATTGGGACATCGGCCTAGCCGGCCTATAAATAGGCCTGGCTGGCGAAGCTCTCGCCTCGCCCTCTCCACCATTAGCTCTGCCACGAGCAGGAACACCCCATGTGGGGGTATGGCCCCCAGTGCCCATAAGACAAAACATGGGCCACACTATCAGAGGTGGCCCAGCCCATAAGATCAAGGTGTGCACGACGCTGCTCGGTGTGCACCGCAAGCTATTATATAGTACCAAATAGGATATTTTCCTTAACCCTACCCCTCCAGAGTATATAAGGAGAGGCAGGGGTCCCCTAGTGGATAGATCCATACATCTCAATGCAATACATCAGAACACAGGATGTAGGTATTATGTCATATTGGTGGCCAAACCTGTCTAAATCTTGTGTCTTGGTGCTTGTATCACCATCTCGCTCCTGATCTCGCTCACCTCTATGACAAATCTATCATCGTGGGATACCCCTCGGTGGACTACCGAGCATCTTTTGTCAATAGTTGGTGTGCTAGGTAGGGGTGTACGCTTGATCCCATGGTGAGCCAAATGGACCTTAAATCAACAGCGCGTTCTCATCATCAATCTTGTGGAGATCCATGTCGGTCCACGATGATGATTCATCGCTAGCTACACCAGCCCCCGCGACAGCAGATCTGATCTTAGAACCACCTTTGAGGTCACCTTCACCAAGAACTCACCGCCTGCCAGGTGCTTGTCGTCAACACCGACCAGATAATGCCATACATCACCGACCAGACTTTCTATCTAAAGCTAAGTCACGCTTTAATATTCTTCTAAATGTTCTCCAATCTCTGTATATCATCATGATGTTTCTCCGAACTGTTTTCTCCATATTTGCTCTCCAAATGATTTTTCAAGCCCTTGAACAGTCATGTTGATGCTCGGACACCTCTAGAGACAGCCCTGTCTCCGGCTCCTCCCTACACGTACACGAGCGTCTACCCTCTACGTTATGGGTGGTCGGCAACGGCTCCTTGGTGAAGCCTGTTCCTCCTACACGTGCACGGGCTCCTGCTCGACATTATGTACTATGGGCTAGTTAGGGCTGGAGACTCAGCTACACACTAACTGGTCGGGCCGTTTATATTAAATATAAATACATCTTCACACCAACTGATCGCCGAGCTACATATGCTATTTCATCACCATTGCTGATTTTTCTCTGGAGTTTATATATTTTTACATCATGTACTACTCGTTCTACATGTTTGTATTATAGGATCATCATCTAGGTGATCGGATCACCTAGTTCTCAGGCTTCTCCACCAATCAACTGGTCGGACCACTTGGTTCATGGACTCCGTCACCGACCAGTTGATCGGACTATTCGCCGGTCGCTTCTACTCAATGCTCACTTCACCACGACTAGTTGACCAGACTGTTCATTGCTCGTGCTTCATCACCAGCTACGCCGATTACTCCTCGGCGCTTGGATTCTTCATGCTCAAGGACTAAGTGGGTACACTTCACCACACGGACATTGCCAGCTATGCCGAGGACTCCTCAGTACTCGAACATCGCCAGCAACATCGAGGACTCCTCGCTTATCGGTGCTCGGACATCGCCAACGACGTCGAGGACTCCTAGATGCTCGGACATCACCAGCGACGCTGGGGACTCCTTGCTCCTCGGTGCTCGGTCATCACCAACGACACTGAGGACTCCTCGCTCCTCGATGCTCGGTCATCACCAACGATGCCGAGGACTCCTCGCTCCTCAGTGCTCGATCATCGCCAGCGACGTCGAGGACTCCTTGGTGCTCGGTCATCGCCAGCGATGCCAGGGACTCCTCGCTCCTCGATGCTCGGACATCGCTAGCTACGCTGGGGACTCCTCGGTGCTCGGACATCGCCAGCGATGCCAGGGACTCCTTGCTCCTCGGTGCTCGGTCATCGCCAGCAACGCCGGGGACTCCTCACTCCTTGGTGCTCGGTCATCGCCAGCAACACCGAGGACTCCTCGCTCCTCGGTGCTTGGACGTCGCCAGCTACATTGGGGACTCCTCGGTGCTCGGACATCACTAGCAACGCTGGGCACTCCTCGCTTTTCGGTGCTTGAACATCACCAGCGACGCCAAGGACTCCTCGATGCTCAGACATCACTAGCGATGCTAGGGACTCCTCGCTCCTCAGTGCTCGAACATTGCCAGCGACGCTGGGGACTCCTCGCTCCTTGGTGCTCGGTCATCGGCAGCGATGCCGGGGACTCCTTGCTCCTCGATGCTCGGTCACCGCCAGCAACACCGAGGACTCCACGCTCCTTGGTGCTCGGTTATCGCTAGCAACACCGGGGACTCCTCACTCCTCGGTGCTCGGACACCGCCAGCGACACCAGTGACTCCTCAGTGCTCCCTTGGTGGTCGGATCTTGCTATGTCTCATCGGTGTGCTATCAAGCTGCTCCATGCTATTCGGATCAGGGTGCTGATCTTGGGCAACACGTCTGAGGTCTTGATGCGCGCATGTCAGATGACGTCGGTAAAGCTTTTAGACTTCTTTTTCTTGGACCCTACTACAAGATTCATTCTTCATCTTCTAGTAGGCTCGAGGACTAAGTGGGCACACTTCACCTTGCGGTGAATGTGTGCTTTTCTCATCTCGAGGCTATGCCCGGAGACTGGCTACCTGCTCAGCTGGTCTTCTACTTTCTGACCCTGGCACCACGTGACTCTGTCACCTACTGTTAGGCTTGGGGACTAGCTGTGGGGGTATGGCCCCTAGTACCCATAAGACAAAACATGGGCCACACCATCAGAGGTGGCCTAGCCCACAAGATCAAGGCGTGCACGGCGCTGCTCGATGTGCACCGCAAGCTATTGTATAGTACCAAATAGGATATTTTCCTTAACCCTACCCCTCCAGAGTATATAAGGAGAGGCAGAGGTCCCCTAGTGGACAGATCCATACATCTCAATGTAATACATCAGAACACAAGATGTAGGTATTACGTCAAACTGACGGCCGAACCTGTCTAAATCTTGTATCTTAGTGCTTGTATTACCATCTCGCTCCTGATCTCGCTCACCTCTATGACAAATCTCCCCCTCTTCTTCCCCTTTCACCTCCTCCTTCCTCTCCTTTTTCATTTTCCCTTTTCAGGAGTTTGCCGGCGCCATTAGCATCGCCTGCTCCTTCCTTCCTCTCTAATGTGTCTCTAGCTTATTGGAGTGACCGATGAGTCCTTGAGCCCTCCCCTTTTCTTTTGCATTAGGTATTAGGTAGTGTAGGCCTCTGTGTAGCGCTGCTAGCATGAGCCTGCTCTACTAAGCTACCATGGCCATTGGCCATCATCAGCGAAGACACCATGGAGCACCCTATCACCCCTACTCCACTCCCCTCTCATCCATTTTCACATACACGTAGATAGATAGTTAGGATATGGCCACTAGGGCTGAGTTTAGAGCATGGCGCCGCTGCAACCATCCCACAGAGCTACCATTGCCGCCATAGGCACCTGCCGCTGACAGCGACCCCGCCACCGGTCGTGGCTTGCCCTAGCGGACCCCATCCACCCCTCAACCACCTCTCTCGAGGGCCAACACCACTAGCGTAAGCTGCTTTGGTGAGCCCTGCTCCCCCTCCCCTATTTCGTCGCCAGCATGGTCACCACCGACCGTCGCCGTCCCCCTCTTCTCTGTCCCCGCCACGTGGGACCAAAAGGGAATGGTGTCACCGTCCCCCTCCATCCTTGTTCGTCTTCTCTCTCTCCCTCCTCTCACTAATACACGGGCCCATGGCCTTAACATCGATGCCGCCATCGCTGCTGATGCCAGCACGGGACCCACCTGTCACACACACATAGGTCACACGCAGCGTGAGGTACGCTTAAGAAAACACTGGGTACACTTGGCTAGCGTACACAGAGTGTTATAAATACATTTTCCTACCTTAGAAAAATTCCTAGAAAATTTGTAAATAAACTAGATGAAATAAGGAAATTAATTATGTAGTTTGCACCCATTTTCATGCACTAGAAAATACATATAAAATTCCACCTAGATTAATTTGCTATAGGATAAACTTCTAAAATTCATAACTTTTAAACCATAACTCCAATTTGCCTGAAACCACTTCTAAAAATCATCTAAAATCAAACCCTATCATATGCACTTAGTCCCACCATATAGTTCTATGTTTGCTTTGGTCCTTTTTCTTTTGCGGATAGGAGTAGTCTTATGTGACCGATACATCTGACAGACGACAATAATCGTCAGGAGGACGAAGACCCAAATTATGTAGACGTGCCAGAAGGTCATGACAATGAAGGCAAGTCCTAGCTCCCCTCCCTACCATCTTGCTTAAAACCACCAAAATACTAAAACATGACTATGAGATTATTACCTTAGAAAATAAGCTCGATTAATATGATATAATTAAGATAAATGGTTTTGTTGTAATGAGCTCCACACCATGACTAGATATAGGAATAATAATGGAACTTAAAACTTGTTAAACCTGAACTAAACCCTGACATGGGGCGAGTAGTGGTAAACTATGGAGGTTGTTTATCATGGCAGGAATGCCTAGATAGGGTTCCTGTGGGAGATACTCGCCTCGATCACATAAGGACCGGTTCATAGTCCCTCTCGCCTAGTGAGTCTTTTCATATAGCCACATGTCTATATGGGTAGGCTTGATCCCACACCCCGTTAGATAGAAGTATAGTTTCTACTAGGAGGCTGGTGTAGGCAATGGAAGATCAGGAGCCGGCACGGGGGATAGGTATTCTTCCATGTCTGGTTGGCGTGGATGCTATGTGATCTTCCACGTTAAGCGTTAGGTTTTTAGGCCACATTCGAGCCACTATTTTCTTGGCCATGTTCGAGCCATGTTTTTCTTTTGTGGTGATTTGGTATGATCATGTTTGGGGGATTTGGTATCTTCCCGGTTTTGTGTTCCAATCCTTGTGAAACCATGGTAGAAATTATATAGAAATCTAGGTTAGCTTTCCAAGCGGGTATGGGACCTCGTTAGGTCTATTTGTCCACTAATCATGGATGAGGTTGCACCTATCGTGTGGGGAAATTTGTACACCTCTGCAGAGTTTTATTAAATCTATTCGAATAGCCACGTCCTTGGAATGGGCAAATACTAGGATGGGATACTATGATTAGCTTTACTTTTATGTGCAATGAAATTGGTAATTAATTGATGATTAACCCGGGCACTAGTGGGAATGGTAATACTCCGCTAGGACCCACCCATAAATTATAATCACCACTACACTTCTATTTCCACCCATGGTTGGGACTTGCTGAGTACGTATGTACTCACCCGTTGTCAACTCACAGACCTCGGCACAGAAGAAGACTTTGACTTTGAAGATGAAGCGTACCATGAGGAATAGGATCCCATTAGGAGATTCGATCATAGGAATGTGACATCGAGGCTAGGGTTTCTGTAACACCCCGGTGTTATGCCTGCATTTAGGCACTGCTAATCATACATATCGTGCATCATCAAGCATCCTAATCATACCTGCATAATCTTGCATATAACAACTGAAACATTACTTCGAAACATACGAAACAAGTTTGTGAAACGTAAATGATGCATACACTTATTAGAGTTGTTTTGCTCTGATTCTTGCTTGCTAGTTGAGTAGAAACTGTTGGTTATGCTTGTAAATCATCTAGAATTGTTTAGCACAATTTTTGGAGCAAGGTTTGTATTCAAATTAATTCAAAATTTTGCTTCCAAAGTAATTTCCAAAAATTAGGGTTTTGAGTTAAAATTTAACTTTGACTTTATAATTTAAAATCTAGATAGAATTGGACTTTGGTCATAAAAGCAAAGTTGTAAGGAATTAAATTCTAATCAACTTTCATTTTCGGTCCATTTTCAAAAGATGTTATTTTCTTGCTCAAAATGATATTTGAAAAAAAAAACTGGTATTGAAAATTTCTTGAAAATATAAATTGAAAATCTTCATTTTTTTCCCTAACGGGCCACCGCCTCGCTTCTAGCCCGTCAGCCGAAGCCGGCCCAGCCAGCCTCTCACGCGCGCGCCTCGCCTCGCTCGGCCTAGCCCAGCGCGCCGGCTCTTTCTCCCGCTCGCCCGCACTCGCGCGCCCGTCGCTGCGCCATGCCGCGACCGCGGCAGAGAAATCCCGCCGCGTGGCGACCCCGCGCCGGCGTCGCCCGCCGCGCGTCAGCCACGGCCTGACACCGCGCCCACGCGCCCGCCTTCACCTGTCGATGCCCGCGCACTCGCTCACTCGCGCCCACGCTTCCTCTCCTCCCCCTCCAGAGCCGAGAGCTCGAGCTCCGCCCTCGCCGCGCCCGCCGCTCCGCCGGCGTTGAGCTCTCGCACCGCCGCGCCATTTTCCGATTGCTCGCGCCCACAGCTCCGCCTCGCCTTCCCTCGGCTCATGCTCGCGCTTGCGCCGCCTTCCGAGCCCTGGGTGAGCTTCCCCGCGCCTCGCCACCGACATCCATGGCGCCACCGTGCTCGGCCGCCGTGGAGCGCCCTCTTCCTCCCCTTCTCAGCCGTGCTTAGCTGCCTGCTCGCTTTCGCCATTGCCTCGCACACCTCCTGCGCTCGCTTGTTTGCGCTGCCGTGGCCGGAGACGGCCACCGGCCGCTGGCCGAGCCGCGCCGCCGCGCCAGCGCGCGCCCCGGCAAGTCACCCTGCCTCGGCTGGCCAGGCCGAGCCAGGCCGTGGGTTGACGCCCTGTTGGGCCGTCTCCCCTCCCTCGTGCTCGGGCTGCACAGGCCAGTTGTGGCCGTGGGCCAGCTGTTCCCCACGGGCCGGCCCAGTATTTCTGAAATGAATTGATTTCCATTTATTATTTGTTATTTGAAATCAAAAATGGTTTGAAAAATGTTCGGATGATC
Source organism: Miscanthus floridulus (assembly GCF_019320115.1). Classification (NCBI taxonomy): domain Eukaryota; kingdom Viridiplantae; phylum Streptophyta; class Magnoliopsida; order Poales; family Poaceae; genus Miscanthus; species Miscanthus floridulus. The sequence continues at coordinate 38,415,654 of NC_089582.1, forward strand.
AAACTTGCTCCAAATTTGTTGAAACAAAATTTTCTAGGTTCCTTATCACCAGATCTACTTGGGAAAATTATTGCATGTCATGTTTGGGATACTTTTCTGTAGGATTTTATTTAATCATGGATATTGCTGATAACTTGAAAAATATGTAGAAAAATCTATATTCTGCAGAAAAATATGATTTCAAGTTTGTTAATCTTCTTAGGTCATGTACTTCCTATGAAAAATATGTTTCATGCATGTGCTGTGGGAAAATTTTGAGGTGTAGTTCAAGTGCCTTTAATGGCTGATTTTTGTTATTTTTGCTAAAGAGCAAACTTTGTATAAAACATGCATGTGAAAATTTTTGGACAGTCATTATAGGCTATGAAGAACCTAGGAAAAATATTAATTCTGTTGTTTGACACTTTTCATAGTGCAAAGTAATTTCATGCTCATTTTTATGCTATAGCTTGTCATTTTTGTGTAGGATAGTTTACTTATCCAAATGCCATGAAATTTTTATGGTAGTCTGTTTAGGGTAGTATTATGCTACTGTAATTTTCTCAGATTTTTAGGAGCATCAGAAATATATGTTGCTATTCAAACCTATTATTAATTAGAGTTTAAGCAAGTGTTGCTTTAAGTGTGATTAAGAAATTAGTAAAGCTTTGGTGTATCTTTGAAGCATTTCATAAGGTATGTTAACTTAACATATTAGTAGTAGAAGAGAATGCAGTAGATGACAAGTGCTTGTAGTATAGTTCTTGGATGATGTTGACTACCTTGCATTTCAACATATCCATTGCATTCATCTCCTTCGATGCACCGTTTGCATAATCACTTACGCGCATTGCATCATACAGGATCGCAAACCGAGAACCCAGTCATCATACCCGAGGAGCCAGAGGAGCAGCTCGAGGTGCAGCAGCAGGAAGTGCCAGAAGCCGACGAGGAGGACGTTGAGGAACTTCTGGAGTGCCCCGATCACCGTCCGAGCTCCTTCGAGAGAGGCAAGCCCCGGAGCATTTTTCTCCTGGTTTGCAATTATTTAAATAAATACTTTACTTTAAATTGATGCATTACGTTCAGGAGTTGTTTGCAACCGTTGCTGCATTATACCTTGCTTACCTTTGTTATACTATATCCTTGTTACCCTGGTATCCGCAGTCGAGTCAATGCTTAGCTGGCTTAGACCGGTAGAAGTCGGGTGATTTCCTGTCACCTGCGAGCTATAGGTGGTTACCTAGATCTGCTTGGATGACTATGAAGTCATGGTATAACTAAGTGTTAAATGAAGTTGAGACCGGACGGAGACTTGCAGAGTTTTGGACTGTAGTGTTTCCGTCTGTGTCGATTAAGGACCGACCGTTGTTGGGCCTCGAGTCATGTTGAACGCATGCCTTACATTTAGCTGGCCGGATAAAGTACCTTCCGACCGCGAAGCTGGGAGATTTTTCGGGCCGAGTAGATTGCCCGCAACGCACTGTGCCGGAGCAGGTGTGGTAGGACACGGGGGCGGGATGATAAGGCCAAAGTGCAGTCGGTCGGCCCCCGGGTACATGTGGTTCCTGGCAAACTCGAGATTCTTGGAAAGTCGACTCGGTGATCAATATCTCACTTTAGCGGGTGAGTGAGGTTTGTGTAAGGAATAAATCACCAGCTGGTTAGGAATCGATTCGAATCGCCATCGCTCCTGGATAGTGAGCACTTGACTTGAGTTACTTCATCGTAGTAAATGTTATGGAACACTTGGACAGTTATAGTGAATATGACAGTATGGAAGTTGTTTAATGATCATTGGTTATCATTATCTGCTTAATCACATGTTTACTCTAGTATTGGTGCAAACCTAGTTGACAGGTTAATAAGAATTAACTTGGCAATAATGCTTTTAGAAAGGTTCTCGAAATGCTAAAAATGCTTCTTTTTGCAAATGAGTCAGCTACCCTACTATAAAGCCCTTCATAATCCTTGGTGTCATTTATTTTCGGTTATGTCGGGTAAGTCTGGCTGAGTACCTTCTCGTACTTAGGGTTTTATTCCCACTTGTTGCAGATGGGCAGATGTATTACGGCTACTGTATCAACTGCCTTTATCCTGCGATGGGTGATACTTAGGACCATGGGCATGGTCATTCCTTACGTCTCATCTGATGCTTTTGTTGGAGATGATCATTCGCTGGCACTATATTTAAACTCCGCGTGAGTGTGTGTGTGGTTTGAACAAATGACTTCCGCTACTTTTATTCGAACTAGTTTTGTAATAACTATGTTGAAACTCTGATGTATCCGTGATGCAAACTTTTATGTAATATGTGATGGTGACCGCTAAACTTATTACGATCACGGCTGGGACACGAGTTGGTTTGAAATCCTTCGTGATTTCACGGACTACCGGGTTATACGGGCTTAAGTTTGCTCAATCGTCTGCTCTGGTGGATGATTTTCTTACTTAATTTCATATAATTGGTCGGTTCTGTTACAGTTTCATCCGCGCTCTAGTTGCCTATGAAGAGGATGTCGTTTCGCTATATAATAATCCCACTTTAGAGACCACCAATAAAGCCATTTCACGGCTGTAGCTTTTCGCCAACTCTGTAGCCTAAGACAATGCCCTTCGGGCCACTGTTGTAGACCTTATTTTAGATATCAATAAAGCTCAAAACCTTTTTATAATATATCTGTGTACCTGAAAGGTCCTTGTTTGGTTTTGGTAATTGAGTGACAACCTAGGTGGACTAATTGTGTTTATGTGAGATACACAAGTGATTAGTCCACAGGTACATGTGTGTGAGCAACATATGCCATGAAGGTGAAAATGGCTTAGAGATGTTGCAAAGCTCACACATGTGATGATGAAGGAGATCATTGCACATGAGGCATGACATTGAGTCATATGATCAAGGTGGAGAAGATCAAGACAAGACTTGGCTTGATGGACCGGGTACAAGCATGAAGGGCAAGTCGGAGGCTTTAGAGCGATGGACCGCGTGGCGGTGAAGCTTGAGAAAGACTTGGCACCGATGGACGAAGGCAACGGTGAAAAGCAAGTGAAGTCAAGATTGATGAACCAATATGATCACGTGATGATATGAAGTGGATCATATCATTGTTGATCATGTTGGTGCATGTGTTGCATCGACATTGGAGGAGATGGAATAGAATGCGCAAGGCAAAGGTATAACCTAGGGCATTTTCATTTCAGTGGTTATAGGTGTGTAGAGAAGTTTATGACCGGGTTTAGGATAGATGGCCATACTATCAAGAGGGGCAAACTTGTTTGCATATTGGTCATCTAGTGCCACTCGAGTGATCTAACTTTGCATCGTCGCTAGGATCGAGTGGCGTGGCAAGTTGAGTGGCGAACACCTTTGGAAAATGATTGTGAAAATGCTAACACACATACACATGATGGTGTACACTTGGTGGTGTTGGCACATTTGCAAAGGAGAAGAAGTTGGTGTTGAAAACGAGTGAGTCGCGCTGGTTATAGAGCTACCGGATGCGTCCGGTATGGTGACCGGACACGTTCTGTATTTGGCGTGGTACTCAGCGACTGGACGCGTTCGGTGTGAAGCAGAAAAGGCGGTGTTTAGCAGTACAATCGATCAGACACTGGCAGCGTCCGGTCCGGTGTGACCGGACGCGTCCGGTCATCCATGGGAGCTTGTTGTACTCGACCGGACGTTGAGGCTCAGCGTCCGGTCGGCCTTGGAGGCTTACTAGACTCGACCGGACGTAGCAGTGTAGCGTCTGGTCATTTCATGCTGAGCGTCCAGTCATTGTGTTAGAGAGCCATTGGAGGCAATGGTCAGACACATGGTGGTCAGAAAACTCCTAGACACATCCGGTATAGCGACTGGACACGTCCGGTATTCGCGTCCGGTGCGTCCGGTGCAGCGTTCGGTCGACCCAAAAAACGCCCAGTGAAGGGGTAACGGCTAGTTTTGCCCTTGGGGCTATAAATAGAAGTGGCCTTCGGCCATGGCTAGTGCTAAGCACCTTGGGGGACTTTGTGTCCATGCTTGAGAGTGCTTAGAAGCCCTCCATCTCACACATACTTGATAGTGATCATCCGATAGTGTGAGTGAGCGATTCTAGTGCGATTGCATTGTGAGGTTGCATCTAGTGGCACTAGGTGATCGAGTTGCAAGCCGGTGGTGCTTGTTACTCTTGGAGGTTGCCACCTCCTAGACGGCTTGGTGGTGGTCTCTGTGGAAGCCTGCAAGAAGTTTGTGCGGCGCTCCGGAGAAGAGCTTGTGAGGGGCATTGTGCTCGCCTCACGGGAGCTGTGAAGAGCAACTTTAGTAAAGCGTGTCATTGAGCTACCCTCACTTCTGGGGTAGGTTCTTGCAGTGCCCAATGTGTGGGCTTGGCGGGTGATGCCAATTAGCCGCCGAACCACTAAGTGAGCGGTCAACACAACGGGGACTAGCATGTTGGCAAACACGTGAACCTCAGGAGAAAAATCATCATGTCAACCTTGTTCTTCCTATTGGTTTGCATCCCCATTACACAAGCTTGCAATTACTTTCATATACATTGAGCTTGTGTTGTTGCTTTTGTAATTAGTTAGCTTGTGTAGCTTGCTAGTTACCTTCTTGCTTGTGTAGCATAGAAGTAGCTCCCTTGCATGGCTAATTTGGTTTGTGTAACCTTGTTAGTCACATTGCTTAGTTTGTGTAGCTAAGTAATTGCGCTCTCTAATTTGGCGTTAGTTGCCTTGTTATTGAGCATTGTTAGTAAGCTTAGTTGGCTTTGTGCTTTTGCTTACTAGCATGTGTAGGAGCTCCCTTGTTGCTTAAAGTACTAGTGGTATAGGTTTGTGTGACCTTGCTCCTAGAATTGGTTAGGAGAGCTCTAGCTAGCCCGGCACCTTTGTTGCTTGATTAGTATCTTTGCAAGGTGCTAATAAACATAGATAGAGGGGTGTAGTCTTGCCTAGACCGATAGTTCTAATTCCGCACTTATTTCGGTTAGCCAACATGATTAATTTTAAAAAGGACTATTCACCCCCCTCTAGTCACCATCTCGACCCTTTCAGTAATATCCCTATGATTAGTGCGTATTTGTGCGTGATCCTAGCGCAAATACAGAAGCACTTAGGACACTCAAATTGAGGGGCCGACAGAGTGGTATCGGAGCCGAGCTAGACCGTAGGACAAATCCCTAGGATTGGAACACGTTAGATAGTTTAATAGTAATAGAATAATCGCAAACCCAAAACTAGTTAAGGCAACAGACGTTTCGCATCGTTGTTCCTCCTTTGTTTTGCAAAATGTCCTAACCCTTGTGGTGAATTTTTGCAGCAGTGGACGACATATGGGTTAAGTCAGACTGTCTGACTACTAAAAGATTTCCCCTGCTCCTATGGGAGACATTGCGGCGATTGGGATCCACGGAGGCACCGATGTACTACGATAGAGAGTACACCGAGGATGGTGTACCTAAGTGTGAAATTTGTGTGTGAATTCCAACACATCATGCCCCCCATTTTAGACTTGGTATCACACTACCCATGGAATAGAGTTACAAGATACATGTCAGAAAGCAGCACGTCAGGCTCTTATAGAGTACTGTCAGATCTTTGAAGAGGATATTGAGCATACTCTAGCTAGATTTTTCGAAGTACCTAATCAGACCACTCCTACATGGTGTGAGAAGGTACAGGCTTTGGAGAAGATTGACCCAAGACACCAGAGTACACTGCAGTCACCACTATCAAGTACCTACACGCACTTGACACCCTCTACGAGAATCAGCAACAAGAATTGTCCAGATGGATCACTAAGGCAAAGGAGATTGGAAATGAGCTATGAGACACCAACTGGGAACTGTTCCTAGTGAGACAAGAAAGAGCAATTCTAAAGAACAAGCTTGCACTAAGGACTCTCACATTGAGGGGCCGACAATTAGCAAAAAGGAGAAATGAAAACACAAATGTATCAACTTTGCTTGATACGAATATTAAAATGACTCTAAAGGAAGTAGATACGAAAATCATCGTCTTTAGGAAGCATTTCATCTCTTTTAGGAACGCTTGATACCATGTCTAGAAAGCGTCTCATATCTTCTAGACACGCTTGACAAAATGTATCTATGGTTCCTGACACGGTCCATGTGGAGATGCTCCAGATACGCTTTAGCGAAACTGTAACACCCTCGGTGTTATGCCCTAAACAAACTACTAAATCATGTCATGAGCATCATGTTTATGTAATAATGCATGTGATAGACGGTGTTGATAAATTTCTAGTAGCCTAAAATGACCAATAAAAATATTAAATAGAAATTATTCAATAACTCATGTTATGTCAAGTAGGGTGGAAAACTAATTTTTATTGAGCAAAAGTATTATAGAACATGTGTGTGACACCTAAATAAGGTTTGAATGTCAAACTTTGTAGATGACAATGCAACTCTTGCTGTAGAAAAATAATATGACTAGCTAGTATTTCTAATGGCTTGGAAATAGAACTTGAAGTCAAATTCAGCTCAAGACTTGGAAGAAATTTTAAGTTTGAAAACAGAGTAACAATGCCATGTTGGTGAATTAATTCTGAAAAATCTAGCTAAAGGTCAATGTTGTGTTTTTGCTCCTTATGGTAGACTGATATACCCTTGTTAGCATGGTCGGGGTAGTTTAGCTTCAACTGTGTTAGGTTAGTTTTTAGATGCGCTTTAAAATGCGTGCACATCACCTAGGGTAGCCATTCGGACTGTGCACGGTCACCATGTTCAGGTGTGCGGTGTCGCGCATGGGTGCTCATGCTATCGCACACGCGCATCATGCGTGACCTTGTCGGTGGCGGTCTCATCGCCGCTCATGCTGCGTGTCGGTCCGGCCAAGTCGTGCCCTAGCCTCGCATGCACACAAGCGCTATGCCGGTGCAGCCACTATGTGGTCGCTTGGTGAGGTGTCATCGCAATACGGTTGTTGTGTGCCCCCACTATCACTACATGCATGCACCACCTTGTTCGTTGAGCCATGTGTGGGGTCGAGCCAAGGTTGTGGCCATTGTTGCTGTGTCGACGTGGCAGTCGCCCTGCCTTGTGTCTCACCTACCATGAGCCCATGCTGCTGCCTACCATGTCTAGGTCAACTGACCCTAGTCATAGGGTGACAGCGATGCCTCTCGGCTAATCCTGCCTCACTTGCCCTCGCAAGCTGATGTCGATGAGACCTGCTCGGGTCTGGCTGCTCCAATTTCAGCATGTCGCACCAAGCCCTCCCCGGTCTCGTCACCTATGCGCACATGCTCATACTATAGCTATCGGTCAAAGCCACCGTCTTGATCCCCTTGAGCTCACTCATGTGCCTTTCCATGACATGACCACAGCAGGAGCACTGCGCGCTCTGTGTCTCGATTCGCTTAGCTTGGAGCTTCACAGTTCAACTCCTTGCACCAGCAAGTGGCCTAGGGAGTCGACTATCTAGGCGACCCCTATCGAGGCTTTGCCGCGCCTCAGCATGGATGAACTTAGTATTTCCTCGGCCACCGGTCATCTCACCACCGTGGACGGCATGTTTGGGGGGGGGGTAAGTTGACTAGAGACTCGTCTTGACCCCCTAGTACTGGTGTTCACCCTAGATCGGCTGGAGGTCCTGCCGGAGATGAGCTAACACGACCATACCACTGCAAAATGATGCCGCCTCTATCGTGCGCACATGGCCAATGTCACACAGGGCCTCCCCATCCTCACCACCGCCTCGGTGCTACTTGTGGTATGCCACTAGTGCTCACGCACCACTTATTTCCTCTCTCTGTCTCCCTTGTTCATCGAAACGGTGGCGCCATCACCGTGGACCACCGCCTATCGCTGCAACATAGTCCTAGGCACCTCCTAGTATCTCACCACTACTCGTCGTCACCGTTCGAACCCTAGGTGGCGGTCGGTCCCTTAGTCTAGTTGGAACGGGTTCCTTTTTGCTTAGTGTGACCGCGGGTGGCCGTCGGTCGCTGTGCCGTCGTGCACGAGAACACCGGGGACCTCCCCATTGCAAAAACGACATGGCTCAAGGTGGTTTGTGCAAAGCTTGAGTCTGCGGTAATAGTGCTTCGCTGTTCTGCTTAAATATCTAAAAGCCCGAGCCCTCTTTTGTAAAAGAGTCACGCGTGCGTGGACTCCTCGCTTTGGGTTGTTGCTGGGCCGGCCTGCTGCGCGCGCCCGCATCCTGCGTTGGGCCAGGCTGGGCTGCTGGACCGAATGGTTGCCACCGGCCTTTTTTTCCTTTTCTAAGCATTTTCTAATTTAGTTTTTAAGGCAAACTTGTAAATTCAGTATAAATTTGTGTAGTTGGTAAAAAATTATGAAACTAATCTTGTTAAGTTCCTAAAATCATGATCTATCTGCTGGTATATTTTGTTCACATAGTTTTATAATATTTTCAAGAGTTATCTAATGAATTTAAGATGCTTAATATTGTAAGATATAAACTTGTAGGAATTGTTGTGATAAATTAGTGATAGTGTTGGCTTTGAAACTTTCACAGTAAATCCCTAACATTATTAGTCGCTCACTGTAATTTTTGTAGCTCCATAATAATCAGCTTGCTAAGATAGCTAATGAGCCCTAGTTTGAATATATATTAAATCAATGAAATGAAGCGAACACCTTTGGGATTGTAGGACTAAAATATTTTTCTGAGGCAAAGCCTTACTTGATGATGTGGATACGTAGCCTAGTACGTTAGTCATTAGCTTGAGAGGCAAAATCAATTTTTTAAGAGTTGCGGTTACCGTTGATTAATTGTGTCTCAGCGTTACATCCATGTATGTCATAATAGGAACAACAATGGATCATGAAGTCGACCGAAGTAGCGGAAAAGATGGTGCCTTGATGATCATGTTACCATGATGGAATGATAACTTTTGGTTATATCTTACCCAGGCAAGCCCCGGTGCATAACCCCTATTATTCTGCGCTTTATTTTATGCTTGTGCATTAAGTTTTAAGGAGTTGAATGAAACCACTTGCATATATATATATATATCCTGATCCTATAAGTCCTATTAGTATGTTAGGATCATGTAGATTGCTCTACTATAGGACTCGGTAGAAGTCAAGTGATTACTGATCAGTTGCAAGAGATAGGAAATATATTATTGTTGTTATTATATTACAATCATATGGAATATATATGAATGATAATTGGAGACCAGGCGGAATGGTACTTGGATCTGGACTTGGTTAGGTATTCGAGCGAGGCTTGGATTGCACTTGTTCCGCCTATGTCGATTGAGGATCGTCCGATACTGTGGATGGTAGTTAGGTCACAGACTTATTATCCTGAGCACATACTTGCTTATGGGAACGGGAAGGCTCGTTACGCTCTTGTTGTGGGTTTTGGCTCTTTCCGGACCAACTGATTGGAGGCGGGGAAAGGTGGAGGCCTAAGCACCATATTGAGACCAGGTCTCAAGTGTGGGGGCTTGGAGTCCAAGTTTGGACAGGGGCCTAGACACGCAACAGGAGTGGAATGGGTTGGTCTTGTTTGTGCCTAGGGTACAAATGGGGCATGTGTTTTGGGGTACCCAGCTGGGATACATTGATTCACGAATCACCATTTCTATGAGACGGTACCGACTTGGCTATAGTCTAGCACCGTAGTAAGAACTGGAACATGAAAGGTGATAAAATGGTTCTGATTGCTTACCACCTGCTTGAAAGTAGCATAGGTGCTTACATAGAATAGTTAGTTAATGAACTAATGATGACTGCTAATAAAATTGAATATAAGGACGCACGTTTAGTAATGCTTCCGCAGATGCAATAACCCATAAGCCAAATAAGCCTCGCATATCCTTGGAATCTTTTATTTTTCCTCCCATCGGGTAAGTCTTGCTGAGTGCAATCGAGTACTAAGGGTTTTATTCCCCTGTTGCAGGTGATCGGAGGATACTTAGAGCTGACTCTTGTGTGTCGAAACCTCCTGTTGGGCTCAGAGAGGATTCCTTTCATGCTATGACCGTAGAGTTTATTTATAACCCTCATTAAAGGTTTTTATAAGAAAAGATGTGAAATCTGCTAGCATCTCTTGTATAAAAATGTCCACTATGTTGAAGTTCCACCATGTTATTAAAGTAATCTTTGCTTCCTCTATAACTCTGATAACATTCTTACATGACACTATTATAATCAATTGAGGTAATATTCTGTTACTATAATAAAGTGATGTAAGAAATGACTTAAGAATGTTGTAAGTTGTATTCTCTCATTTATGATTCTGATGGAAAAATATGGATTTTTGAGTTCTTCCTTGGGGTGTGCTCGATGGAACTACGTAGTTTAGTGTCCTCTCTTGAGTACCATTTTTTTTGTTTTTAGCCCTTTTTTGAAATTTTTTCACAAATATGCCCTTGGAGGGATGATTTCAAAACCTGGACCCTTAGCTCGGCGCCATCGTTGTTGACGCCGAGCTTACATGTCTCGGCGCCATAGATTTTGGCGCCTAGGTTAGGGCCACATTGGTGGCATGGACACTGACATGGCAGTCAGCTCGGCGCCATGAATCTCGGCGCCAAGCTCGGCGCCATGGATCCTGGCGCCAAGCTCGATGCCATGGATCTTGGCGCCGAGCTTGGCGCCAAGATCCATGGCGCCAAGCCCTATCTTAAGTATGGGCTCTCCCTTCCTTTCTCTCTTTCTCTCTTCCTCTGTCTCTCGAGCTAGGGCGTCGCGTCCGCTGCCGCACCGTCGTGTCCGCCGCCACGCGTTGCCCCGACCACCGCGCCTGCGTCGGCCACTGTGCTTGCGCCTGTGCCCTCGCCCGCCCATGCCACCACCACCACGACCGTGGCCGGCGCCTGCCCGCCACCACGCCTGTGGCCACAACACCCTTGCTAACGCCCACCACCATGCCCGTAGCCTGCGCCCACGCCCGCCACTGCCACCGCGCCTGTGGCCCGTGCCCGCGGCCGCTCCCACGTCGGCGCTCATGCCCGCCATGCCGGCCGGCCACGGCCCTAGTCCGCTCACACCACCTCATAGCGTGCCACTGTCCTACACTTGCCGCATGCCACCGCCGGCCCTTGCCCCTGCAGCGCCACCGTCGGCCCCCGTCCCGTGCCTGTGTCCTCGCCGGTGCCCGCCACCATGCCCGCGCCCACGCCTGCTCCCGCGCCAGTGGCCGCGCCCACCGTGCCAGTAGTCCATGGCCCTAGGCTACTCATGCCGCCTCACCATGCACCACCATCAGTGGCGCCACCGTCCCATGCCCGCCATCGTCGGCCCCAGGCCTTGTAGCGCCTGGCCACGCCACTGTCGGCCCTGGCCCCTACAGCGCTCGGCTGTGCCACCGCTAGCCCAGCTCATCGCCCTCACCCACGCCCAACGTCCACTGTGACTCCATCCTAGGGCCATCGATCCCAGCGTCCGCTACGACTCTGTCGACGTCCATGACCCCGTCCACGTAAGTGAAGTCTTAGAGTATGGCTAATATTGTACTACTAGGACTCCTACATGAATATAGTGGTAGATCGAATTATTCTTCTAGTCATGACTGGCAAGGTATCTGTAATCATGATTGTCTTGGGCTTGTAAACATTGCACGGTATTGTAACTCCTGTCAATATATAATGAATATAGTTGGTTATGGATCAGATACCCGGAAGAACGAGGCGTGGGAGAGGAACCCCATTTCTTACTGACCCTAAGCAGTACGAGTGTGTCAAGTGTGGTAGACTGGGCCATAATTCATGCACTTACCATTGGCAGATTAGTGAGGTGCGACTATTGGTTGTTTTCATTATTTTATATTTGTCGTATTCATTCAATTAATTATGCATGTCTCAATTTATGCTTGTAATTGTGTCAATTACTTGTACATTTCTAAGTTTATGTTTCATTGTATATTGAATTTCTATTTCATTGACTTTTTTGTAGGATGGCGCAATTCCACCCGCTCGACCCGACGTACGAGGCGACTCACCGAGGACGTCTCATAGTGGAGGGGCAGGTAATAATCTATATGTTTTGTTCAAATATTTGTGAGCGTACATGTGTTCATGAAGTAACGGGAGACTATTTTTATTCCATGCAGGACCTTCTGCTCCTTTGTCCTAGAACTCACAATGGATTCTTGGACACAAAGTATGACAACAAGTATACTCCTTTCCTACAAAGAGGTGGCCTAGATGTCATCTCTTTTCAGGTTCATCATGGGTTGCCTAAGTTCAACTCAGCGGCCATAACTGCGTTGGTTGACAGGTATTATCTTCAATCATTGTCTCCATTCATGGCCATTTGTTTATGCGCTTGCCTTTTTGACATGTAATCGTGCTTTGTCTAAAATGTAGGTGGTGGCCGGAGACTCACAACTTTCACTTGCCTTTCGAAGAGATGATAGTAACACTCTAGGACTATTAGAAGATGCTAGGTCTGAGGATTCACGGCAATGCAGTGACTAGGCAGTGTAGGTCAGAAGGTTGGAGAGCACGAGTAGAGGCCTTCCTTGGGCTTGAGGTTGGTGAACAAGAGGCTCGCACTTCTGGAGTTCTAATCTCCTGGCTCTGGCAAAAGTTCGCACAGTGCCCCAAGGATGCAGATGAGGGGACAATTGGGCACTACAATAGGGTGTGGATCCTACACCTATTTGCTTGTGTTCTCTTCCTCGATGCCATGGGTGACACTACGTTGTGGATGTGGGTCCACTGCCTCAGTGACTGGGACTAGGCGGGTCAGTACAGCTGGGGCTCTGTAGTGTTGGGTTTTCTTTACCGGTAGCTTTGCGAGGCATGTCATCAAACTTTGTCCACAGCATCACTTGGTGGATGAATGTACCTGCTCTAGTTGTGGATGTGGGCTCGTCAACCAGTTGGCCATCCCGAAGTTCTGGCTCATCGTGAGTGGTTCCCAGGTTAGCCTCCACATCGGCAGCTAACGTGGGCGTACCTTTGGGACCAGGTTAGGGTTTCGCATGTGAGGTTATAGCGGGCATATATTGAGTTCATGAATGAGCTAGACACGCTCATGGCATCTAGTGTAAGTAAATTTTATTTCCCATGCTGGTTTGAAATAGTTTAGTATAGCATCTAACATCTTGTTTGGACATGTTGCAGGTGTTGTGGGAGCCATACGATGGAGAAGGGGCACTTCCTTTTCAGTTGAACAACATGTGTGGGTGCAACGACGACTTCTATAGAATGAGGTGCCCTCTAATCTGTTTCTATGTTGTCGGGTTCCACCTGCCAGATAGAGTTACACGCCAATTTGGAGTGAGACAGCTTTGGTCAATGGCTCCATTCTCGACTAGCGTTGACTTACACAAGTGTTTTGCTATTTCAATTGTCTCGTGATGGTCCATTTCCATTAATATGGTGACATGTATATGGATTGAAGTAATGATGACATACGTGCAAGTTGGATCATCAGAAGAACAAAAAGATTTTTGACTAGGAGAAGCACCACCAGTACTACATTGAACAATGGGAGATGTTGCACGACAATATGGACAAGAGCAATGAGCAACAAAAGATGAGGCTACAATGGATAGAAGATGACTACGCCAACATTGAGTCCTCCAATGATGAAGACACGGCGTACGACCATCTACTCGTGCAGGAAGGCAGGTGGAGGTAGGACCAATCTTGGACATAGTGGTAAGTCATTTACCTTATTTTTCTATGTTAAGTTGCATACCAATACATTATGCGTTAGAGGTATCTATTTTAGTTAGTGGCACCTTTGAGTCATAACATCCTTATAATTAATTTAATCATGCAACATAATCATGCCTTCAGAAGAGGACTGGATGGTGTTTGATGCATGACCAAATGGATATTGTGATGACCTGTAGGTGATGGTACAAATTCGGATGGGTTTAGTCCTAGTAGTTGTTTAGTGAATTTTTCTTCTACAAAAGAAAATAAAACTTGTTGCTATCTGTTGAGAAGTATTATTACTGGGAACTTTGTTGCAGGGCAATACCCTCAAATGCTCCATTGCAGACATTGAGCGCTTTCGTCTGAGAGTCAGTGACGATGACACGCGTAGCTTCCTAGACATAAGATTCAAAATATTCTTTCAAACATATTATTAATATGTTAAGTTCTTTCAGTTAACATAATTTTGTACAATAGAGACTGACACGTAGGCTACGTCGTGCGGCTACTCGTTGTGGTTGTAGGACAGCCACGATGCAAGACATGCATGTTCCTTCCATAGGTAGAGGAGGCTTAGGTTCCTCTAGCCAAGCACCTACAGGGTCAGCAGGCATTGCGTACGAGGACGAGGATGATGATGAGGTGGACTAGAGGCACGAGGAGCTTGGCCCATCTCAACTCTAGGACGCTCCCTCGACTCAGCCTACACAGCCTTCAGGCACTAGGCGACGCCGTCCATCTAACCCTTACACTCCATGTACCAGCGCTCTTAGTCACAAGGGTAAGGGTAAGACTAGGAGGTAGTTAGGGTTTGTGATAGATGTTATTATGTACTATTATGGACTTTGTAGTTACTTTCTTATAACTATTTGGGACTATATGGATATTGTGGACTATGCAGAACATGTTATGTTGATTGTGATGTTCGATGTGGTTGTATTATGCTCTTTGGATGATTAAATTTTTGTATTATATAATGATGTCTCTGTTTGTAACCGTGGATGCTCCTAAAGTAAGGGAAACTCTTGCAATTTTTTCCATGAATCATTAATTATACTACACTGCTAAAAAGGCACAAATGTAGAACACAGATTAAATGTAAATTCATTATAACGTGTATGGTCCAATCGTATCATACAGATGCTTTATAGATGAATCTAGGCTTGTTAGTAATAGTGAATGAATCTAGGCTTTTCAGACAATGAAAATAGACTTTTCAGTTACAAGGACGAGGAGTACGATGATAGCAGTGATTTATCACTTCACTTACATAGTACACCTATAGCATCTAGGCTTTTCAGTAATTTATCATGTCAACGACGAATAGACTTTTTAGGAAACGAATCTAGGATTTTTAGTGTCCATTGAAATAGGCTCTTTAGGGAAACTAATTAGGCTTTTTGTGACAAGTTATAACACATTGAAACGATAACTAAACCTGCCTCTGCCTATATATACGCAATGTTGGATGCATTGCTACTTACCTCCCAACTAGTATTTTCTTTCGTTGCAGTACCAAGGTCTGGAGGTTCGTCCAGAGGGAGAGGAAAGGGGAAGGGAACTACCATTGTGTGGGAGGGTTCTCTTGGTCTTGATTTCTTTGAGGAAGCTCTTTATGAGAGGTTCCCAGTTGAGAGCAAAAGTGATTTCACCAAAGAGGCACCACTGAGAGGATACGATGAACGAAAAGAAGAGTGGACAAAATGCATGCATGGTGAGGACTGCCTAGTGCAGATGTTCACCGAGGGAATAGATGGAGGTCGTCATTTCTTCAAATGCCCGCGAGCATGGGTAATTGCTATTACTATTTGTTTCTTTAATATGTTCCTCTTCTATACAACTTACATGACATACTTGTTGCAGTCTTCCTTGGCCGAAGAAAACTATGGGTTCACTAGGTGGGTCGATCCTCGACCTATTTATCCGCATGCGGAGTATATCTACTACATGCAGGACCGTATCTTCGATCTCAAAAGGGAAGTTAGCAGCGGTTACAAGGATGACGAACAGGACAACAATAATAATGGTGCCGATTTACAGGAGGCACTCTGCAATAATCCATATTGCACCTGCCCTAACCACAAGAACAAGGGGCCTCCGCCATCACCCCCGCCACCACAACCACCAACAATGGGAGGCTACTGTGGAGAAGGTGCAACTCAATTTGCTATGTGGCCACACTACTAGGACGACCATATCTTATTCACATGGCACATCCATGTGTTTGTTGTTTGGTTTAATTACCTAAGGCATGTTAGGTTTAGTCGAAGAAACTCTGTACCCTAGTTCGGTACATGTTCTCACTTGCATTTCATGTGTTTTGTGTGTTGAATTATATAATGCCCTACTTCATTAGGTTTTGTTTGCAGCACGTGATCACATTTCACTACGTCTGCAATATTATACTAAATATTATAACCACAAATAATGAAAACAACTACATAATAAAAAGTCCAATACTATGCCACATTAAACGACACAATAATACTAAAAGTACGTGCCGACAGTAGACAACATTGTTCATGAATAAACCATGGAACTAGCAAGTCATGGAGACTACTGAGTGCAACGAGGCCACTTTTCCTTCCTCGGGGCATCGGGATTCTCCTCTATCGCAGCTTTCTCTCGGCATGCATGTTCAAGCTTCTTCTCTCTCTCCTCCCAGTACGCAGCAACACGCCTCCTTTCCTCCTCTTCCTTGAGCTTCTTTTTTGCAACCTCCTCTCCGCGTCTCTTCTCCATCATCTCCTTGTCCTCTACCTCCCACTATAACAGTTCTGCATCCATTCCTTGTCTTCAGGCTTGATCTGATCCACTGCTCAAAATCACAGAGCGGTGGAGGGGTCTGTAAAAAATGCAATTGTTACAAAACAAAAAAATCATGTAAGATGTCATATGACACAAACATCAGTTCATCATCTTGTTAATGCGGCGTTAATGAAGTGTAGGCTCAAACGTAAAATTGAAACACATCCAATACCTCTACCTATACGTGTCCTCTTCATCGGACTTGGCTACATTGCAAGGATCGCCGCAAAAGCACATGGACACTAGAACACCACTAGGCAGAGGCAATGGGTCAAAGGCATTTCCGGTCATCCGGCCATAACTACAATTTAGCCATTTTTGTTGTAAAAATCAAAAGTAATTAACATTAAACACTACACCTAGGGTTTTCCATTTGATCCACAACAATAAACTCAAAACATAATAACGTGCGATGAGGTTACCTTGGTTTGCTAGCTTTTCCAGGCCTTGGCATCCTATGATTGTATAATATAAATATTAAAATTGCATGAAACCCTAAGTAATGACGATTCTTAAGTTAAAAAAATCCGACTAATATATATCGAATCGATGTGAAAAAAAACTAGAAGAGACCAAGGATACCTTGCTCTCGAAGATTTACGGATCAAATCAAAGTTTCCAAGGTCCAATATGTCGATTCGTGAGGTAGGGCGAAGTGGGGAGAGAAAATAACCCGAGAGGGAGGAGAAAGAAGAGGAAGAAGGCTCGGGCAGAAAGGTTGGAGGCCGGGTTAAAACACCACCTCGGCGCCATAGATCTTGGCGCCATTCTCGGCGCCAATAACCACGGCGCCAAGATCTACGGCGCCAAGCTGCCTGCTAAGTCACCACCACGTCTGCGTCGAGCCCAAGACCTAGGCGCCACCAACGATGGCACCGAGCTAAGGGTCCAGATTTTGAAATCATATCTCCAGGGGCATATTTGTTATTTTTTTTAAAAAAGGGCTAAAAAATAAAAAAAAAACGGTCTTGAGTACTTAGTGTCTAATGGAAGACAAGTACCATAGAAGACATTAGATTAGACAGTTCTGCCACATAAACATGTCTATATTTTACTAGGGATGAAATAAAACGTATCTAGCCTACAACTAAAATGTATCTAGAGGGGGTGTTTCTTGTAGTGAATGGCAGTGGAGCCAGGGGACATGGGCCATGCCCCCCCCAACATATGACAAATTTTTTTCTATAAGTATAATCTTATAATTTTTATTTATATTTAGTGGAAGAATATAACAAAACTATTGTCATATATACCGATTAATATCTTCTATTCTCTTTGTCCATTAAATGGCGTCATTCTTACTCTCTGAGAAGTCAACATTTTCAACTTTGACCACTATTATAAAAAAAACTTTGACCACATATATATGAAAATATTAATATTTAGAGTACATAATTTGTATTATTAGATAGATCGTTGAGTACATTCTAGCAATAAACTTATTTAAAGATACAAATATCACTAATATATTCTACAAAACTAATCAAACTTAAGACTAGCACGAATTCCATAGCGACATCTGTCGTTTTCGCTTCCCGAATATCTGTCCCTAAAATCATACAAAACACAACTACTCCATCCGTCTCTAAATATCTGTCGTTTTCGCTTCCCGAGAAACAACTTTGCCTAAGAAAAATGTTAATATTTATGGTACATAATTAATATCATTAGATAGATATTTGAATCTAGTTTTTTAATAAATTTATTTGGAGATACAAATGTTGCACGTATTTTATACAAATCGAGTCAAACTTTCCGCACGGAAACCAACGGCAACACTTAATTGGGGACAAAGGGAGTAGATAATAAAATCTTCCCTACGAACATCTCCGAAAGACTAATCTGACATATCTGAGATTTTTTTTCTTTTTCTTTTCTAGATAGATATTACATGCCGCATAAATGATGCTGCTTACATTGTTCTCTTTTTTTAAAAAAAAACAAAATTTTGCCTACCTCTGTAGAAGACTAACCACATTTGCCCCTTGTTGCCACCCATCCAGCTCCGACTGTAATGTGTGGCCTTCACCTATTACCATTCAAATATGATTGCGAACTGTTGAAATATAAGCCAACTGTCGATCTTTATTGATCAGTTTAAACTTTTAGAAACTCATGGCTTATTAGTTAGAACCATAGGTCTCGAGTTCGAATTCTACAAGGCGCGATTAAATAAAATACTCGCATCTGATTTCTATTTTCAGTTTAGACTTTTATGTTGAATTTGTTGGAGCATATAGAAGTCAATACTTAGCAACTGTGCGTGTCTGCCTTTTTTTTGAAAAAAAAAAGTTAAAACTTCATCCTATATATGTATCGATCGACGCTAATCATCTGATCGTGCATGCCAAAGTAGAGTTCTGGTCAAGATGTCACGAACTTGCGCCTGAAACTCTCCAGGGTTCGTCGACCAGATGTTTTGCTTGTTCCAGAAGCTGCACTGGGTTCCATCAAAAGCAAAAAGAAGCTGCACTGCGTCCCTTGCATGCATAAGCATAACAAGAGGCCCAGGTGGAATTCATTCTCTCACATAAAGGCGATTGCAATTGCAATCTCCCAATTTTTTATGCAGTGCAACCAGCTCATAGAAACTTGAATGCATGGCATCTTGCTCACCTCTCTTTCTTAAATCGAATCACCTTTCTCCACGTAATTATAATAAGTATTGACGCACTTACAAAACAAAATAAAACCCAAATCATTACAATTTATGTGTGATGGTCACACACCCTCAAAACCTCAACTAACATAACTCGTATCATTGCACTACCTCAGATCAACAACATAAATGATTGCACCATCACCAATATTTCACCAATTAATGCAACTTTTAGATGCCACTACCACAACCATCATCAGAATTATTTAAGGATGCTCCATGAACAACCTGAGTGAGCCATCTTGTATGATTCTATGATGTTGGCACCCATGAGAATTCATGATTATTCCACATCACTAAGTTGTAAGTTCATCTATTTTTTGGGGGGTTTTGTGATAGACCATAACCCCAAACATACACCTTTACACAAAAGAGAAAAGACACTTTTGTCATGCATGCATTTTCAGTAGTACTAGTATATGTATATGTGTTTCTCCCATGCAGCATCACATGAGCCCACGTCACTTTGACACGCAAGAAAGGAGTGGGATCAAGGAGGAAAAGGAAAAGGGGGAAGCTAGAGGCATGCATGATCCGTCTGCATTGGCATTGCCCCCCCCGTCAGCCTCACATGGGCTGCCCGGTTGCTCACAGTAGCCTAGCTGGTATATTTGTCCACCCCATGCCAAGCCCAAAAAGTGTTACCCTCTGATCTTCCTACCACCAACTTCTGATGGATGGATGAACCCAGAGAGAGAAGTGCATGTCTCTGCAAGGCTGCAGCACATTTGGAATAAAAATGGAAGAAATCTAGAGCACTATGCTGGGGATCTATCATCTATGGGTTGTCAGGAAAATGAACAAGAATATAAGTATTATATAGTACAAAATTACTGGCAAGAAGTATTTTTATTAAGCTTGGAAAAATATACAGGTATTAATGCTGCGATTGTGGACGGCTGCAGTGCCATGTACTAATCCACTGCAGGAAGGCAGGTGAGATTTCCATTTCTTCTAATAAGCAAAGCGCGCACTTACCGCTTTTCATTTTAAATGAGAACGAACGTAATGATGCCTGCTCCTTGAAAGTGCTACTGTGATATCCCAATTAGGCCCGTTCGGCTTACCTCATATTCGGCTTGTTCGGCTTATTTTTTCAACCGGAACAGTGTTTTTCTCTCACAACAATTCAGCCAGAACAGTGTTTTTCAGCCATTTTCAGTCAAAATTCTGCAGCAGTGTTAGTTCTGTTATGAAAACAGTATCTCCCATCATGCAAATGCGCTGCTCATGAACAACCACAAGGAGAAATTAGGGGCCATCTTTATGTTTCCTATGGGCTCAAATTAAAGGGGAATCATAACCTAATTAGGCACCATCACTATAGCAGCCACACGCTTTGCCGAGTGCCCCATGCACTCGGCAAAGGCACCCATGCACTCGGTAAATCCTTTGCCGAGTGCAACACTCGGCAAAGAGGCTCCGTCGAACCTTTTCACGGTAAAGCCTGCTTTGCCGAGTGCCAAATCTCGGGCACTCGGCAAAGGCTTTGCCGAGTGTCAAGCTGGCACTCGGCAAAGGATTGACGGCCGTTGGCCGAAGGCTCATGCCGTCTTAAATTTTTTTTTAATTTCTTTGCCGAGTGCAACACTCGGCAAAGAATTTTCTTTTTTTTTCAAAATTCTTTGCCGAGTGCCATAGCGCCGAGGCACTCGGCAAATCCTATTTTTATTTTTTATTTTAATTTTCTTTGCCGAGTGCCACTGCCAAGGCACTCGGCAAAGCATATTTTATTTTATTTTTAATTTTCTTTGCCGAGTGCAATGGCCATTGCACTCGGCAAATATGGGAAATTATTGCTGCTATTTTCCCAACTTTGCCGAGTGCAATGGTCATTGCACTCGGCAAAGCCACAGCAATTTTTTTTTGTTTTTTGCTTTTCCATGTAAACAACAGTGCATATATATATATATATATATATATATATATATATATATATATATATATATATATATATATATATATATATATATATATATATATATATATATATATATATATATATATTAGAAACCACAATTCAACACAATATATCAGAAACCACATATATATATCACAAACGACCAATTATGTCTGAAATCCACAATATATTACAAACCACAAATTCAATGTTCACAAGTTCAATACATAAAGGCATGCCTACATAAAACTGACTCCGGAAGCGGCTCACGGCGAATGTGAGGGTTGCGACGCCCCAACTTGCGATGCCGGCGACCCTCCGAGACGGTTCGACGCCGCCCCCGATTGATGTTGCACAAAAGAGAAGAGATTGCACGTGAGTGACAAGATAAAAATGTAAGCAGTTTAAAGAAAAGTTGAAAATTTTGGCAGCACCTCCCCTACACGAGGAGGTTTCCAAAACCAGCAAGAAAAACATCGGCACGAAGGCCGACAACCACATTTCCGGCACGAAGGCCGACACATCAACAAACCCGGCACGAAGGCCCACACATCAACAAATCCGGCACGAAGGCCATCACTAGGTTTGACACTAAGCATGAGCATAGAAAGTAAAGCATCCGTACTCATACTCACCGGAGTAGAATCTTGACGATGTGGTGGTGGTGGTGCAAGCAGGTTGGTTGGGATCTCCCAACCTTGTTGCAGCCCAAGTTGTTGCACGAACTGGAGCAAACCTGCTTGCTGGGCCTCCAAAGCTTGTATCCTTTAACGCTCGGCCTCTCGCTCAGCCAGCTGGGCCTCCTACTAGGACCGAAGTTGCTGCAGCTCGGCCTGCAACATTTGACACCAATGTTTCAATAATGCATAGCTAAGGAATGTAAATGACAAAGAACGACGAATGAAACTGGAATACTTACCTAGAGTGCCGCCACCGATGACGGTCATTGCCTTATGGGCACGCTAGAGCTCGTGATCGCTGCTCAGAGGCGGTGGAGAGGAGGAGTAGAGCCCGTGTCGAGGATGCCGTTGCCAATCCAGAAACGCCCATGCTTCTTGCCTTCCCCCACCCTCATCACAAGCTCAGGATCAAGGCGCTCCTCGGTCCTTGGATCGTAGTCAGGCCCATGGACTAACCTTGCCGCCTCCGTGTAAGAAGTGAGGCGGGTGTGGACGCCAGAGTTGGTGTACGCCTCTGGGCCCGCAACCGGGTTGTACTCGATGTTGGACTTTGCCGGGCCCATGTGGGCCAGAGCATACGCCATGAGTTGGCCAATTGGCTGGCCACCGTGCACCGCTGACTGCGAGAAAGACAACAACATGTGGTAAGAAATAATGCAAAACTAAGCGCGGCTAGATAAGACAAATGGTGGAGACTTACATATGTCTTCGCATACTTGCTGAGGCTGGCGCTGCCCTGATGGTGAGGTACACCTGGCATCATCATACGGTGCTCGCTTTTCTCTTAGTGCGCCCTCTGCCAGTCCGTGTCCAACCATTTGTCCACTATAGCAGCCCAGCAATCGAGGTGGGTGACGCACCAGTTTGGAATCACCTACAAGCCATCATAAGATCAAATTAGGCATAGTTAATCTTAGAAGAAATCAATAGGAGATGTTTTCTATTTACCTGTAAGTACTGCTCCCTGGTAAGAACCTCTGTCTCCCTTCTTGCCTGTGTCTTGTTGATTCTTCTGTTACGGAAGGTGGCATTGTAGTCTCTGTGCGCCTAGAGGCGGGCCTCGTAATACAAGTCCGAGACACACCTTTTATAGGAAGCGTAAGCCACCTGATACGCCCTATCCTCCTATCCTGGCTGGCATCTGAAGAAGTCCTGCATAAAGACACGAGGTATCCATTATTTTGTTTAAAGAATGTGCATTGAATGCAATGAATTGAGGGCCGTAGTGCGAGAAAGGCTTACCCACAACATCTGAATCACCCGATCCACCAAGTTTCTATGCTTAGTGTCGGTGGCGACGAGGGCGTACTGGTCGAACGAGGGTACCACTAGGTCCTCATCCTCTGACGTCCACACTAGGCCAGGGAAGTGTTCCCTGCACAGAAGTCCCAGGATCCCATTGACATTACGAGCCTCGATCCCCTCCTCCACAAGCATCTAGTTCCTGCACAAGTGGTTAACAATAGTTATTATTAGCTCTTATTATCATTTTTCAACATATCAAATGAATAACATATGAAGTTACTTACTTATCCCCCTCGGGTGCAATCAGTGGGCGACGGTGAGGAGGAATCGGTCGCTTTGGGAGCTGGCTAGGACCTCGCAAGTAGGGTTTGGAGGCTGCAAAGGAAGTTGAACCCCATGCCCCCTCCTCGGACGTGTGCAGAACCACCTCCTTGTCGTACATCTGTGGAGCTGCCTCCTCGCCCACTGTGGGCAGAGGGCCGTCGTCATCCCTAGAAGAGCGCAAGGAGCCGCGCTCATGGTCAGTCGATGGCTCCCGCCTGGGCCTACCCCTCGGCCTCCTCTGCCTCTGTGACATCTCTGCCTCCGCCTCCGTCTCCTCAGCCTATGGCGTGTCCCTCGATCTCATGTAAGTCGAGTGACAGCTCCTCCTAGTGGGCCCCATCACCTACAATTAAAAAGAATAAACCAGTATTAGTCAAGATAAACGAGAAGTACTTAGCAAGGTCTGCAAAAAAAAAAGAAAATGTAATTACAAAATAACATAGTATTACATGTATTTCTAATATTCTTCATGATCGGGATTATCTGAACGATAGGTATCGTCATCACTATCAAGAGCCTCCAAATCGTCAACAGCCTCATCCTCGTCGCTGTCGTTGCCTAGTTGTAGTCCGTCAAGCATTTTCAAGTCTCTCGGATCATGCACCTCATCTACAGCTTCCTCATCAACAACCCATTCCTCATCTACTTCCATTTCAATCTCTCCTGTTAAGTCTATCTCAAGCATCCCTGGTAGCCCCTCGTCTTGTTGATAGAACTCCCCGTCATCATGCGTGGGTGGGTTCAAGTTGTAATCATCATCATTTGGGCGAGGTAATTTACCATGTGGTGATACCTTGTGCACAATATACCGACCCTGAAGACGTGGGTCGGTTTTGCAAGCATATGGACAATAATAAACTTGCCTGGCTTGTTGAGCCACAATATAGACATCATCTCCTGGATAGAAGGAATCCTGTCTAGTTTCGACTATCCCAAGTTTAGGGGACTTTTTCGATATTGCAGGATTAAACCACCGGCATTTGAATATGACTAGCCTAGGTGCTTTTTCACCATGGTATTGGAGCTCGTATATTTCTTCAACTGTACCATAATAGTCCTCCTGCTCAGCGCCGGGCGTAACTACTCCGGGCGTATATACTTCGATATTCGTGGTCTTTGCATTGGGCCGACTCTTCTCGTAGCTTGTTGTGTGAAAGCGATATCCATTCACATCATAAGCGTTAAATGACGAGACCTTATAGTCAAAGCCTTTGCCCACTTGTCGTAATTCGGCACTTATAGACAAATCACTTTGGCACTACAAGGTAAAGCAGGAGAGAAATGAAATTAGGTAACTAGGAATGCCAAACTTGGAACGAGCTAAGTTGGTCAAAAGGTACCTTTCTTTGGAACCATGTAATGAAATCAGGCGAACCATGTTCAAGAAGGGTCTCTCATTCATGGTCAGAAGGTGGCCTTGGATGATGCCAGTATTGGTCAAAAAATTCCCTGCACCAACAAGCAACAAGGTTGTTGGATGTAGAAAAGATGACTGGCTATGTAACAAGTTCATTGAGAATTTACCTCTGATACTTGTCGACTTCGTCAAGGATTGTCAACATGTAGAGCATGATCTTGCGCCACTCTTCATTGGTCAAGAACTTTTTGGATGCTCCACTTGATCTCCCGTGTTGCCCTTTGAATAGGCTGAGGGTCGATTCATTTTTGTCCTCATTGCAACGAGGGGGTGGATTATGCACGCTAGGAAGGTTGTCACTATAGTATAATGTTGTGAAGTTTGACACCTCCTCATGAATGAATGCCTCTGCTATGGAAGCCTCAATCATGCCTTTGTTTCCATATTTCTGGCGAACAGTCTTTAGACATCTCTCGATTGGATAGCACCAATGGTTCGGCATGGGCCCCCCCATTCGGACCTCGTTCGGGAGGTGCAAAATCAAATGCTACACCGACAAGAAAAAGCCAGGTGGAAAGATCTTCTCCAACTCACAGAGCAACTTAGGTGCCATTTTTTCCAACTCCTCAACCACTTTTAGAGAGATCTCCTTGGCACAAAGCTGGCGGAAGAAAAAGCTCAACTCTACCAGCACCTTCCAGACATGATCAGGGATGTAGCCATGAACCATTGACGGAAGAAGCCACTCAATCCATATGTGGAAGTCATGACTCTTCATACCTAACACTCGGCTAGTATCTGGGTTCGCTCCCCTCCTCAGATTCGCTGCAAACCCATCAGGGAAACTTAACGTCTGCATCCATTGTATCACTTTCGTCCTGTGCTTCTTTTCCAAGACGTAATCGGCCTTAGGCCTTTTCCATGGTTTGCCGTCTCTTGGAGGTAGCATCTGTAGCTTTGGTCTGTCGCATAGTGTTGCCATGTCTACTCTAGCCTTAGGGTTGTCCTTTGTCTTGTCAGGAATGTCCATGAGTGTTGCCCAAAGTGCTTCGGCGACATTCTTCTCAGTGTGCATTACATTTATGTTATGTGGAAGGAGAAGGTCATCAAAATAGGGAAGCCTCTCCAATCCCGACTTATGAGTCCACATATGTTCCACACCATAGCCCACAAAGCGATCTTTGTTTGGATTATCTTTCTTTGGATTAACTTTCTTTCTTTTACCCTTCTTTGGATTATCTTTCTACGTCGGGACCATGAGAGCATCTATCTGAGCATGAACCTGGCCACCAGTCATCTTCTAAGGTGCAGGGTCGGTCATCGTGACACCTTTCATGAAGTTCTTGGTGTCTTCTCTGAATGGATGGTCAAGAGGGAGGAACTGCCGATGCTTGTCGAACGACGAGAACTTGTCACCCTTCTTCAACCAAATGAACTATAGAGCTGCCTTGCATACCAGGCATGGAAACTTCCCGTGGACACACCAGCCGGCGAATATCCCATACGCCAGGAAGTCATGCATGGAGTACAAGTACCAAACATACATTTTGAAGTTCTTCTTTGTAGCTCGGTCGTAAGTCCATACGCCTTCATTCCAAACCTTGATCAATTCATCATAAACCGGCTCCATGTACACACCCATTTTATTTCCTGGGTGTCCAAGAATTATCAATGTCAAGAATATGTTTTGTCATTGAAGTAGGGCCCCGGGGAGGAGATTGAGGGGGATAGCAAACATGGGCCAACAAGTGTATGGGGCCGACATCATTCCATAAGGATTGAACCCATCCGTTGCTAGTGCAATACGTACATTATAGGCCTCTTCATCTTTGCCACGATGGTTGCCATTAAAGCTTTTCCATGCTTCACCATCTGCTGGATGTACCATCTTGTCAGGATTGTATCGAACGCCATTCTTGTGCCATGTCATCTGTTTCATGGACTCCTTGGACATGAATAGCCGTTGGAGCCTCGGTATAATCAGAAGGTATCATAGGACTTTCATGGGGATCCCCTCATTCTGCTCCTTCTTGCCATCACCTTTGTCTACCTCCACATACCGAGAGGATTTACACTTTGGACAGTACTTTGCATCCTTGTGATCTTTCCTAAATAGGATGCACCCCTTCGAACAACAATGTATCTGCTCATACGACATCTTCAATGCCAGAAGGAGTCTCGTTCACTCGTACAAGCTGCTCGGCAGATGATGACCCTCCAGAAGCAAATCCCCAATAATTGCCATCATAGCATCGAAGCAAGCTCGAGTCATGTTGTGCTGGGACTTCAACCCTAGTAGGCGCCCAATGGCATCCAGTTGAGAAACCGTTGTCTTCTCATGTAGGAACTTCTGTGCTGACTCCAACATGGCCAAGAACGCCTTAGCGCTTGGCTCTGGCTCTAGCTCCTCCTCCTCATCCTCCTGCTCGACCTCCGGAGGTTATTCAGCGAACATTGCATCCTCATAGTCACCTAACTATCCTTCTACCCCGCCATCACCATCAAATGCCTCCAAGCGTCGTCTCACGACCTCCTCTCTAGGACGATAGGCTTCACCATGGTACACCCACCAGGTATAGTTTGGCATAAATCCAAACTTGCAAAGATGCTTCATCATGACTTCCCTTATTTTTCTTTTCTTGTTTTCACAATCGCTACAGGGATAGAACGTGTCTCTCACTCCCTTAGCTTCCTTAAATGCATGGTCCAAGAATTTCTCGGTCTTATCCATCCATTCACAGGTGATTTGAGCCTGACTTGGGCGTCCCATGTACATCCATTCACGGTTCTCCATCCTCTAGCATATACACATAACGGAGCAATATCATATACACACGGTTCTCCCTGTTGCATCTGCACGGCGTGCCTGCTATCTAATAGGTGAGGATAGGTCCTAATCCCACCTGCGGATGCATAGATGAGGTTAGTTTACATGCTCTACTCCGATCTGAGACAGAATTTCGGCAGCACCTCCCCGCTGTTCTCCCGATACACATCCTGAAAGGGACTGTGTATCCGAAGAACAACAGGGAGGTGGTGTCGAAACTCCATCTTGGATCCGAGCAGAACATGGAAACTAACCCATCTACGCATCCGCGGGCTGTCCAAAAACGTGGACAATCCAAAACAGATACGGTCATAGATATGCAAAGATCCGCATACCTCCAACCGTATCTGTTTCGGATGGGAAATGCCTAACTGGGTTATGTACGACAATTGTAAGCAAGAGAGGTCCATTATACCTAGGGTGGCGGTGGAGAAAGGCTAGCGACACAGTGGCGAGTCGATGCAGTGGCGAGACAAAGCAGTGTAGGCATGACCGCAATGCCGACGAAGACGATCGGGATCGTCGAGGTGCTCTGGGTCCCCTCAGATAGCTCCTACTCTACAAAAGAAGAAACACATCACTATTACTTGAAAAATTTGGCAGAACCTCCCCTGTACGGGGAGGTTTCCAAAACCTGCAAGAAAAAGCCGACATGATGGCCGACGTCCACATTTGGGGCACGATGGCCCACACATACACAAACCCGGCACGAAGGCCGTCAACACATAAACGGCACCAAGGCTGACACCCCCAGAGCCTTTACCTTTTCTCCGGCGAGGGATGGGGACGACGGCGTGGACAAACAGCGATGTGCGGGGACGACGGAGTGGACGAACGTCGTCGACAAACGGCGTTAACGGTCGTCGGACCAAGGTCCGTCTCCTCCTCCCCCCTTCTCCTTCTTCCTCCCTTCTCCTTCTTCTTCTTCCTCCTCCTCCTCCCTTCTCCTTCTTCCTCCTCCCTTCTCCTTCTCCTCCCTTCTCCTTCTTCCTTCTCCCTTCTCCTTCTCCTCCCACCTCCCTTCTCCTCCTCCCCTTCTCTTTCTCCCCTCCTCCTCCTCTCTGCAGGGACGGCTGGGTCGGGGGCAGGGCACCGCGCCCGGCCTCCTCCTCCTCTCTGCAAGGATGGCCGCCGAGGGGTGGTGTGGGGCCGGGGCGGCGTGGGGGCACGGGCCGGAGGGCGCGGGGGTGGGGCCAGCCACCGAGGGGCAGCATGGGGTGGCATGGGGAGTGGCGACGCGGGCTGGAATGGCGAGGCCGGGCAGCGTGGGGCGTGGTGGCGTGGGTGGGGGGACATGGGGCATGGGCTGGGGCGGTGTGGGCCGCGGCGGCCGGTGCGGCGGTGAGAGTGGCGGCGGCGGCGCTGGCGCGGGTGAGGGGCGGGCATGAATGAGGAAGGGTTGGAGGAGGATGGGCCATGGGCCCTTATTCCAGAAGGTATTTTTTTCGAAATATCCTTTGTCGAGTGCTGCGGCCTGGCACTCGGCAAAGGCCCTCTTTGCCGAGTGTCAGGCATGGCACTCGGCAAAGTATTTTTGTTTTTTTTTAATTTTGATTTCAAATTTTTTTTTGTAGACCATATCTATTGTTTACAAGCACATGTTAAAATTTGGGACCTTTTTATAACTTTTGGCTATATTTCTTGAATTAATTTTGTTTACTTGCATTTTTTCCGAAAAAGTAAATTTGAACTGCAGGTGCATGAAATAATGAAATGTAGCCATTCAAAAAATGATAGTCATGTTGTAGAGTGTATTTTGAGGCCGTATGCAGGAACTCACCCAAAATTTTTAACGCCTTGTTCGCCAAACATGACGACCCGCTTGTGGTCAGAGTGTATTTAAATTATAGAAAATGCAAACGAAGTCCGAAATTCACGAAACTTGTCGAGGTGTCGTGTGATCGCATGTGGAGGCTATGATAAAATTTTGAGAAGGTTTCGAGCAAGTTGTGACATCGGATGCCTAAAACCCAGACATCTCCACATGTGGAGCAAAAGAGTTGACGATGGTCTGCTAGTGCTAGCATTTCTAGGAGCATGTAGGGGCATCGAGGCTATTTTCATTGAGTATTAGTGTCTTTGCGATATCTTAGAACGACTATTGTTATGTGACGGAGGAAGTACCCCTTCCGTCCTAAATAAATGCACATCTCGCTTCTTGAAGTTAATTTTTTTAAAAAAATTGATCAAATTTATATAATAGCGTACTAATATTTATGATACATAATATGTACTATTACATTAAGCATGGAGTATACTTTCGTAATAAACTTATTAGGAGATACAAATATTGATACCCTTTTTTTTAGTTTTGATCAAACTTAAACATATTTGACTACTTAAGAAAGTTTCCAATATGTCATCTATGGATCAAATCAAAGTTTTCAAGATCCAATATGTCGATTCGTGAGGTAGGGCGAAGTGGGGAGAGAAAAACCCCGAGAGGGAGGAGAAAGAAGAGGAAAAAGGCTTGGGCAGGAAGGTTGGAGGCCGGGTTAAAACACCACCTCGGCGCCATAGATCTTGGCGCCGTTCTTGACGCCAATAACCACGGCGCCAAGCTTGACGCCAGGATCTACAGCGTCAAGCTGTCTGCCAAGTCACCACCACGTCTGCGTCGAGCCCAAGACCTAGGCACCAAAATCTATGGCGCCGAGACGTTTAAGCTCGACGCCACCAACGATGGCACCGAGCTAAGGGTCCATATTTTAAAATCATACCTCTAGGAGCATATTTATTATTTTTTTAAAAAAAAGGGCTGAAAAACAAAAAAAAATCGGTCTTGAGTACTTAGTGTCTAATGGAAGACAAGTACCATGGAAGGCATTAGGGTAGACGGTTCTGCCACAGAAACGTGTCTATATTTTACTAGGGATGAAATAAAACGTATCTACCCTACAACTAAAACGTATCTAGAGGGGGTGTTTCTTGTAGTGAATGGCAGTGGAGCCAGGGGACATGGGCCATGCCCCCCCCCCCCCCGAACATATGACGATTTTTTTCTATAAGTATAATCTTAAAATTTTTATTTATATTTAGTGGAAGAATATAACAAAACTATTGTCATATATACTTATTAATATCTTCTATTCTCTTTGTCCATTAAAAGGCGTCATTCTCACTCTCTAAGAAGTCAACATTTTCAACTTTGACCACTATTATAAAAAAACTTTGACCACATATATATGAAAATATTAATATTTAGAGTACATAATTTGTATTATTAGATAGATCGTTGAGTACATTCTCGCAATAAACTTATTTAAAGATACAAATATCACTAATATTTTCTACAAACCTAATCAAACTTAAGACTAGCACGAATTCCATAGTGACATCTGTCGTTTTCGCTTCCCGAATATCTGTCCCTAAAATCATACAAAACACAACTACTCCCTCCGTCCCTAAATATCTATCGTTTTCGCTTCCCGAGAAACAACTTTGCCTAAGAAAAATGTTAATATTTATGGTACATAATTAATATCATTAGATAGATATTTGAATCTAATTTTTTAATAAATTTATTTGGAAATACAAATGTTGCACGTATTTTGTACAAATCGAGTCAAACTTTCCGCACGGAAACCAACGGCGACACTTAATTGGGGACAAAGGGAGTAGATAATAAAATCTTCCCTACGAAGACCTTCGAAAGACTAATCTGATAGATCTGAGATTTTTTTCTTTTTATTTTCTAGATAGATATTACATGCCGCATAAATGATGCTGCTTACATTGTCCTCTTTTTAAAAAAAAAAGTAACAATATTTTGCCTTCAGTACCTCAGAAGATGACTAACCACATTTGCCCCTTGTTGCCATCCATCCAGCTCCGACTGTAATGTGTGGCCTTCACCTATTACCATTCAAATATGATTGCGAACTGTTGAAATATAAGCCAACTGTCGGTCTTTATTTATCAGTTTAAACTTTTAGAAACTCATGGCTTATTAGTTAGAACCATAGGTCTCGAGTTCGAATTCTACAAGGCGTGATTAAATAAAATACTCGCATCTGATTTCTATTTTCAGTTTAGACTTTTATGTTGAATTTGTTGGAGCATATAGAAGTCAATACTTAGCGACTGTGCGTGTCTGCCTTTTTTTTTAAAAAAAAAGTTAAAACTTCATCCTATCGATCGACGCTAATCGTAGCGTTCTGGTCAAGATGTCACGAACTTGCGCCTGAAACTCTCCAGGGTTCATCGACCAGATGTTTTGCTTGTTCCAGAAGCTGCACTGGGTTTCATCAAAAGCAAAAAGAAGCTGCACTGCGTCCCTTACATGCATAAGCATAACAAGAGGCCCAGGTGGAATTCATTCTCTCACATAAAGGCGATTGCAATTGCAATCTCCCAATTTTTTATGCAGTGCAACCAGCTCATAGAAACTTGAATGCATGGCATCTTGCTCACCTCTCTTGCTTAAATCGAATCACCTTTCTCCACGTAATTATAATAATTATTGACGCACTTACAAAAAAAATAAAACCCAAATCATTACAATTTATGTGTGATGGTCACACACCCTCAAAACCTGAACTAACATAACTCGTATCATTGCACTACCTCAGATCAACAACATAAATGATTGCACCATCACCAATATTTCACCAATTAATGCAACTTTTAGATGCCACTACCACAACCATCATCAGAATTATTTAAGGATGCTCCATGAACAACCTGAGTGAGCCATCTTGTATGATTCTATGATGTTGGCACTCATGAGAATTCATGATTATTCCACATCACTAAGTTGTAAGTTCATCTAGTTTTTGGGGGGTTCTGTGATAGACCATAACCCCAAACATACACCTTTACACAAAAGAGAAAAGACACTTTTGTCATGCATGCATTTTTAGTAGTACTAGTATATGTATATGTGTTTCTCCCATGCAGCATCACATGAGCCCACGTCACTTTGACACGCAAGAAAGGAGTGGGATCAAGGAGGAAAAGGAAAGGGGAGAAGCTAGAGGCATGCATGATCCGTCTGCATTGGCATTGCACCCCGTCAGCCTCACATGGGCTGCCCGGTTGCTCACAGTAGCCTAGCTGGTAGATTTGTCCACCCCATGCCAAGCCCAAAAAGTGTACCCTCTGATCTTCCTACCACCAACTTCTGATGGATGGATGAACCCAGAGAGAGAGAGAGGTGCATGTCTCTGCAAGGCTGCAGCACATTCGGAATAAAAATGGAAGAAATCTAGAGCACTATGCTGGGGATCTATCATCTATGTGGGTTGTCAGGAAAATGAACAAGAATATAAGTATTATATAGTACAAAATTACTGGCAAGAAGTATTTTTGGAAAAATATACAGGTATTAATGCTGCGATCGTGGACGGCTGCAGTGCCATGTACTAATCCACTGCAGGAAGGCAGGTGAGATTTCCATTTCTTCTAATAAGCAAAGCGCGCACTTACCGCTTTTCATTTTAAATGAGAACGAACGTAATGATGCCTGCTCCTTGCAAGTGCTACTGTGATATCCCAATTAATCGTTCTGCACTTCTGCAGCAGTGTTAGTTCTGTTATGAAAACAGTATCTCCCATCATGCAAATGCGCTGCTCATGAACAACCACAAGGGGAAATTAGGGGCCATCTTCATGTTTCCTATGGGCTCAAATTAAAGGGGAATCATAACCTAATTAGGCACCATGCGTGATCTATCGTCTCAAAGTCCACAAATTGTGATAACGTCGCCAAATCACTTGTGTCCACAAAATCATAGCCCAAGCCCTACCACTATGGTTGGGCGGCAAAAGAAAAGCTGGGCACAGGTTGTCTATAACAATATTTAGCTTGGACCCTTTGCATGATTTGGATCAAAATTACTGTGAAATGACATGACAAACAACCCGGTTATCCCCCATTTGGTTGCTGGCCAAGTCACACTACTGGGGCTCCTGTTTTAAGGAAGATCATCATGCAATCGTACGTTTATTTCTCCCCTGCAGGATTTCTCACAGAATTTCTGAAAAAAGTCACTTCAGTCAGTGTCCGCATCTTGACGCTTCAGCGTATCGTATTCAAAATTCTGATGATGTTTAATTTGGAATCGTGTGTAGAGCATGCAGTCAATTTTACAGTGGCATGCAATGCAACGAAACACACACACATTGGCAGCTGAAAGTCAGGCATTTGTGGCCGAGCCCGGGAGCAGGCGTTTTATGGCGTTTGTCGATGGGGCAATGGCTACAAGAGGGGCACGGGCCTAGGGGAGGAGACACGAACAATAATGCAGCAATGTTTGTCCTCCAAAAAGGTTGCTCTGCTAGTGCTAGTACTGTACTGTACTGTACCATACATGGTCCTTCTTCAGTCTCATCTCACATGCCACAGCCCCGGATTTTTTTTTTAATTTTAACCATTTATTGAATATAATTTTAAATCTAACAATGTGGGATTTTTTTTTAAACTAACACTTTTGGCCGCGCCTATTGCCCTGGCGCGGCCAAATGCCTGTGCCGTACTATGCATGGTGGCGCGGCAGAGGGCTGACGTGGCGTAGGCCGGCCTGGGGGACTGAACTTGGCGCGGCAGTGCCGCGCCCTGATCCGTGGCGCAGCTGAACCAAATATATACCGCGTGCGAGCCCGCCCGCCCGAACGCCGCCGCCGCCGCCGCCAGCCGCACGCGCCCGCGCCCGCCCGGCCTCAGTCGCTCGCCCACGCCGCGCCCGGCCACTCCCGCCGCGCAGCGCCCTAGCCTGCCGCGCCACGAACGCCGGCGCGTCAAGGCCGCCCGCTCCTAAGGTACCTCCCTCTCGATTTTATATTTTTTATTATTATCTAGTATAGTTAGTATTTTTTGTATCCCTACGGTACCTCCACGTGCCTTCACAATCCTCGAGTGGCCGGCGCAGAAGCAAAAGAGTTGATGATGGTCTGCTAGTGCTCGCATTTCTAGGAGCATGTAGGGGTATCGAGGCTATTTTCATTGAGTATTAGTGTATTTGCGATATCTTAGAACGACTATTGTTATGTGACGGAGGAAGTACCCCTTACATCCTAAATAAATGCACATCTCGCTTCCTGAAATTAATTTTTTTAAAAATTTGACCAAATTTATATAATAGCGTACTAATATTTATGATACATAATAGGTCCTATTACATTAAGCATGGAGTATACTTTCGTAATAAACTTATTAGGATATACAAATGTTGATACCGTTTTTTTTTTAGTTTTGATCAAACTTAAACATATTCGACTACTCGAGAAGCAAGATATGTATTTATTTTGAGACGGAGGGATTACTTATAATTTTGGAACCAAAATTTTATATGGATTGATTATGTATTTATTATCTAGTATAGTTAGGATTTTGGGTTTAGGGATTTAGGCTAGTTAGGTTAGTGAACTTATTTAAAGATACAAATATCACTAATATATTCTACAAAACTAATCAAACTTAAGACTAGCACGAATTCCATAGCGACATTTGTCATTTTCGCTTCCCGAATATCTGTCCCTAAAATCATACAAAACACAACTACTCCATCCGTCCCTAAATATCTGTCGTTTTCGCTTCCCGAGAAACAACTTTGCCTAAGAAAAATGTTAATATTTATGGTACATAATTAATATCATTAGATAGATATTTGAATCTAGTTTTTTAATAAATTTATTTGGAGATACAAATGTTGCACGTATTTTGTACAAATCGAGTCAAACTTTCCGCACGGAAACCAATGGCGACACTTAATTGGGGACAAAGGGAGTAGATAATAAAATCTTCCCTATGAAGACCTTCGAAAGACTAATCTGACAGATCTGAGATTTTTTTCTTTTTATTTTCTAGATAGATATTACATGCCGCATAAATGATGCTGCTTACATTGTTCTCTTTTTAAAAAAAAGTAACAAAATTTTGCCTTCAGTACCTCTGAAGATGACTAACCACATTTGCCCCTTGTTGCCACCCATCCAGCTCCGACTGTAATGTGTGGCCTTCACCTATTACCATTCAAATATGATTGCGAACTGTTGAAATATAAGCCAACTGTCGGTCTTTATTTATCAGTTTAAACTTTTAGAAACTCATGGCTTATTAGTTAGAACCATAGGTCTCGAGTTCGAATTCTACCAGGCGTGATTAGAATACTGGCATCTGATTTCTATTTTCAGTTTAGACTTTTATGTTGAATTTGGTGGAGCATATAGAAGTCAATACTTAGCGACTGTGCGTGTCTGCCTTTTTTTTTTGAAAAAAAAAAAGTTAAAACTTCATCCTATATATGTATCGATCGACGCTAATCGTAGCGTTCTGGTCAAGATGTCACGAACTTGCGCCTGAAACTCTCCAGGGTTCATCGACCAGATGTTTTGCTTGTTCCAGAAGCTGCACTGGGTTAAATCAAAAGCAAAAAGACGCTGCACTGCGTCCCTTACATGCATAAGCATAACAAGAGGCCCAGGTGGAATTCATTCTCTCACATAAAGACGATTGCAATTGCAATTGCAATCTCCCAATTTTTTATGCAGTGCAACCAGCTCATAGAAACTTGAATGCATGGCATCTTGCTCACCTCTCTTGCTTAAATCGAATCACCTTTCTCCACATAATTATAAAAAGTATTGACGCACTTACAAAATAAAATAAAACCCAAATCATTACAATTTATGTGTGATGGTCACACACCCTCAAAACCTCAACTAACATAACTCGTATCATTGCACTACCTCAGATCAACAACATAAATGATTGCACCATCACCAATATTTCACCAATTAATGCAACTTTTAGATGCCACTACCACAACCATCATCAGAATTATTTAAGGATGCTCCATGAACAACCTGCGTGAGCATCTTGTATGATTCTATCACCAGTAGAGAAACGATCTTTGATCCATTTTGAAATTTGGCTATAGTCCCAGTATTTTTCGCGCCCGGGACTAGAGAAATCTTTAGTCCTGGTTGGTAGCTCCAACTAGGACTAAAGGTCCCTGCCCAATGGCTGCTGCACCACTCTTTTGCTGGAGGGGACCTTTAGTCCCGGTTGAAGCTACCAACCGAGACTAAAGATTCACTTTTACTCCCGGTTGGTCCCTCCAACCAGGAGTAAAAGTCTACTCGCGGCTGGAGGCTCCGTCCGGGACTAGAAAGGGACCTTTAGTCCCGGTTTCTGTCTACAACCGGGACTAAAGGTCCCCTCCTATATACCCCTTGTTCCTCCCCGAGCCCGAGCCACTTCGAGCTCAGTGTTCTTGCTTCATCGCCGGCCTCTCTTCTTCCTCATCACCGGTGATCACAAGATTTCTTCCATTCCTCCATTGATTCTTCGGTTCTAAAGTTACCAACTTTATACTCTCATGTTTCATCAGTAGCTTATTTCATTTTGTGGACTAGATATATGTGGTTTTTTTATGGTAGATTTTTTTTATTTGTAAGCCATTTAAGCTCAAAATCACTTTAAAGTTTGCATATTTGGATGAAGAAAGGTTAAAGTAGTTATTCAAAACTAGTATTGAGCTTTTATTTCTAGCATGCATAGCACACTTCATGCTTTAGAGATATAGAGAATTTTAGAGTTTTTTTTAATTTTATTTGTTTATAAAATGAGAAATTTATATTATATTAAAAATGAGTATAGAGAGTAGATGGCAACTGCTTCTGGGTCCTCGGCCTCTCAACGGGTTACAAAGCGACTGAGGCCGGACCTCCCTCTCATTGTATGCGGCAAGTGTGAGGAGGGTGAGGAAGGAGTGTCCCAACAAGGGCCGTATCTTCTACAAGTGTCCGGGTCGCAATATGAGTTATTTTGTCGCATTTGATGATTATGGTTAATTTATACTTATTTTCATGATGATTGTGATTAAAGTTCTAATTTTTTGTTTTAATTTCAGTGGGATGGCACTGGATGTTCAGGCTGGTACTGGGAGGAAGAGTATGTTGAACACGTGCAAAACTCTCTTGCACAGGCGGCTACGGCGGCTGATGAGGCAATGATCCTGCGGAAGAAGCCCATAGATGTTGAACAAACGCATGATATGTTTGTTTTAGTTGGGATTGGTCGCGAAATCCTTATGCTGCTGAAGTGCATTTTAGCTTTAGTTTTTTTAGTGGTAGTTGAGATTGTCTACATTGTAGCGAGACTTTCATAAATTAATACCTTGTGTGGTGGCATGCATGTCGTATAATTAACTAATTATGTTCTAGGTTTTAATATGGTATGTATATCATGTAATGCAGATGAGCCGGCATTGGATGTACAATGCTGATCGCCGCTCCCAATAGTTCATTGAGGGCGTGCATTCTTTCTTACGTGTGGCCGAGGCAAACAAACGTGATGGTTTCATGTGCTGCCCATGTGCCATATGTAAGAATTTGAAGGAATATGCTAGCTCAAGGAGTCTTCATTCACACTTGTTGAAGTCAGATTTCATGCCAAACTATATTTATTGGATGAAGCACGGAGAAACCAGGGTTATAATGGAAGAAGGTGAAGAAGAACAATGGGACGATGATGACATTATTGCTGAATATAGGGCCTTCAATGATACTGCAATGGGGGAAGCTGAAGAAGAGGTAGGGGCAGAAGATGAGCCCGCTGATGATCTTGGTCAGGCCATTCGTGATGCACAAAAAGAATGCGAAAGTAAAAAGGAGAAGATCAAGTTCGAGTGCAAGCTAGAGGATCACAAGAAATTGCTATACCCAACTTATGATGTGGGGCAGAAAAAGTTGGGTACCACACTAGAATTGCTACAATGGAAGGCAAAGAATGGTGTATCTGACAAGGGATTTGGGGAGTTACTGAAAATCCAAAAGAAGATGCTTCTGAAGGATAATGAATTGCCTGCCACTACGTACGAAGCAAAACAGGTAGTCTGTCCTTTAGGATTAGAAATCCAGAAGATACATGCATGTCCTAATAACTGCATCATCTACCATGGTGAGGAGTACGAGAAGTTAGATGCATGCCCGGTATGTCATGCATCGCGGTATAAGATCAGGCGAGATGACCCTGGTGATGTTGAGGGCGAACGTCCCACGAAGAAAATCTCTGCCAAGATTATATGGTATGCTCCTATAATACCACGCTTGAAACGTCTGTTCAGAAACAAAGACCATGCAAAGTTGTTGCGATGGCACAAAGAAGACCATAAGGTAGACAATATGTTGAGACACCCTGTTGATGGGTCCCAATGGAGAGCAATCGATAAAGAATTCCCGGAGTTTGCAAATGACGCAAGAAACTTAAGGTTTCCTTTAAGTACGGATGGTATGAATCCTTTCGGGGGGTAGAGCAGTAGTCATAGCACTTGGCCTGTTACTCTATGTTTCTACAACCTTCCTCCCTGGTTAGGCATGAAGCGTAAGTTTATTATGATGCCAGTGCTCATCCAAGGCCCAAGGCAACCTAGCAACGACATCGATGTGTACCTAAGGCCACTAATTGAAGAACTTCTACTTTTGTGGAACAGACCAGATGTACATGTGTGGGATGAGCACAAACAGGAGCACTTTGACCTGTGAGCATTGTTGTTTGTAACAATCAATGATTGGCCTGCTCTAAGTAATCTTTTAGGACAATCAAACAAGGGATATAATGCATGCACGCACTATTTCGATGACATTAAAGGTATATTCTTGAAAAAATGTCGAAAGGTCATGTACCTTGGCCATCGTCAATTTCTTCTTGCGAATCACCCCCTAAGAAAGAAAGGCAAGCATTTTAAAGGTAAGGCAGACCACCAGACCAAGCCGGGCAACCGAACTGGTGAGGATGTACTCAATATGGTCAAGGATGTGAAAGTAGTATTTGGAAAGGCACATGGCAGCGAACCTGTTTCGAACGACGCCGACGGTCACGCACCCATGTGGAAGAAGAAGTCCATATTTTGGGAGCTACCCTATTGGCAAGTCCTAGAGGTCCATAGTGCGATCGACGTGATGCACCTGATGAAGAATCTTTATGTGAACCTGCTAGGCTTCATGGGTGTGTATGGGAAGCCTAAGGACACACTTGAAGCACGACAGGACCTGTAGTGTTTGAAAGAACGAGACAACCTGTATCCAGAGAAGACAGATGATGGACGTCATTACTTAAGTCCTGCCAGCTACACTCTTAGCAAAGAAGAGAAAGAAAGCATGTTTGAATGCCTAGCAAGCATCAAGGTACCATCTGGATTCTCCTCGAATATAAAGGGTATAATAAATATGCCAGAGAAGAAATTCCTAAATTTAAAGTTCCATGACTGCCACGTGCTCATGACACAATTGCTTCCCGTTGCATTAAGAGGAATTCTACCTCCAAATGTACGTCTAGCCACCGTGAAGCTATGTGCATTCCTCAATGCAATTTCTCAGAAGGCAATCGATCCAATGGATCTAGCTAAACTACAGAATGATGTGGTTTAATGTCTTGTCAGCTTTGAGTTGGTGTTCCCTCCTTCCTTCTTTAATATCATGACACACCTCCTAGTTCACCTAGTCAAGGAGATTAACATTCTCGGTCATGTGTTCCAACAAAACATGTTCCCTTTGAGAGATTCATGGAAGTCCTAAAGAAATATGTTCACAACCGTGCTCGACCAGAAGGAAGCATCGCCAAGGGCTATGGAACAGAGGAGGTCATTGAGTTTTGTGTTGACTTTATTCCCGACCTTGACCCAATTGGTGTTCCTGAATCGCGACATGAGGGGAGACTAAGTGGAAAGGGGACACTAGGGAAGAAACTATATATTGGTATGCAGGATAATTATTTTAATAAAGCACACTACACAGTTCTGCAAAACTCCTCTTTGGTGGATCCGTATATCGAGACACATAAAGAGTTGCTCCGATCTGAGTTTCTAGGGAAGTCTGAAGCTTGGATTATGCGTCAGCACATGAAAACTTTCAGCGACTGGTTGTGAAAAGAATGTCAGGGTGATGAGAGTATTGATGAGCAACTTTATTTGTTGGCCTGGCAGCCATCGTGGCATATCCTCATATACAAAGGGTACGAGATAAATAGGAATACATTTTACACACTAGCCCAAGATAAAAGGAGCACCAACCAAAACAGTGGTGTCCGCATAGATGCCACCGACCCTAATGGAAATAAACAAACATATTATGGCCGCATAGAGGAGATATGGGAACTAAACTATGCACCTACTTTTAAGGTACCTTTATTCAAGTGCCAATGGGTAAAGGCGACTGGAGGCGGGGTAGCAGTCTACAACCAGTATGGAATGACAACTGTGGACCTCAACAATATTGGGTATAAAGACAAATCGTTCGTCCTTGCCAAGGATGTGAATCAGGTGTTCTATGTCAAGGACATGTCTACAAAACCGAAGAGATGGAAAAACAACAACGACCCGATCAATGAGCCAAAGCGCCACATAGTTCTTTCAGGGAGAAGAAACATCGTTGGAATTGAAGACAAGTTAGACATATCAGAAGATTATGAAAAGGATGACCGAATTCCACCCTTCACAGTGAACAAAGACCCAAGCATCCAGCTAAATGATGAGGACACTCCATGGTTACGGCGCGATCATAACCAAGGAATATATGTTAAGAAGAAGTTCACTAATGTGCCCACTTGATATATATAGTGATGTATTAGACCTATTATGTAATAATTATGACTTCAGATTTTTTTGTCGTGTTTTCATATTTTCTATGGTTTAAATAAATTTTCTGCTAGACGGTGGATTTCCCGTGGAGAATGTGTGATGAAAAACCAAATGATGAACGCTAATAAGATGTGAAAACTAATTTCCTATTGAAAAACAATAGTTTTAAAGATTTTAATTAAGTAGTATATTTTTGTATGGTGCAAATTGTAATTATTATTTACACTATGTTAAATATTTATACAGTAAAATAAAAGAGTTTAGTTTACAAATTATTGTTGTGTATAATAATGCAAAACCAAGTCCAAGAAATTTTTTTATAATTTTTTTGGATAACATTTTATTTATTAGGCAATTAATAACTCTCTGCATATTTATATAAAAGAAATATATAAAAAAGAAAAAACTTATGGAAATTGGAGAAAGCCAACTGCAGCTCCCCCTTTACTCTCGGGTGGATCAACCACCTAGGACTAAAGGTGGAGAACCACCCGGGACTAAAGGTGGAGCTGCAGTTTTCGCGACCCGCCAAAATGCCCTTTACTCCCGGGTCGTGGCTACACCCGGGACTAAAGCTCAGACCTTTAGTCCTGGTTCTAACCATCGCCCGCGACTAAAGAATCTTTAGTCCCAGTTGGTAGCTCCAACCAGGACTAAAGGTCTTCCTTTATAAACCACACCCTAGTTCTCTTCCTCTCTGTCTCCGCCATGCCGTTGCCTCATCTTCTCCACCAGATCGATCCAGCAGCACCGCCGCCCCCAGGCGACCACCCTAGCCTTGTCTCATCACTCGCGCACGCTATCACCGGCCCCACGCGCACGCGCTCTTCTTCTCCGGCCGGCCAGCGCGCCTCGCTCGTCCTCGCTGGAGCGTGCGCCGTCCTCGTCCCCAGCCCCCACCTCACTCGTGCTCATCGGAGCACGCCGAGCCTTCCCCGCACTGCCTCACCGGAGCTCGCTCGAGCCTTCCCCGCGCGCGCTGCCTCCCCGGTGAGATGAATTCTGGTTGTTAAGAAGATAACATGGGAAGCTATAGTTATTATTTTCATGTTGTCCCAGATATGGAGAGAATATCAAAGTCAAGATTAGGATGGTAAATCCAGGCTTTTCTTGACGGGCTGCATACCGAACTCATTCTTTTTTTGATACCGAACTCATTAGAAAATGTCTGTTTACAAAGTGTCAATCTTTTTTTCTTCACTGGACAACCGGAGCGCGCCCGAGCCTTCCCCATGCTGCCTCACTACAGCTAGGTACAAATGGAAACCAAGGAAAGATGTTGTCTGTTCACAAGTTTTGGCTGCTGACATGTTTTGGAAACCAAGGAAAGATTATGCTATTTTCTGTTGTATGTGCCTGTCAGTAGCATTTGTGTCATGTTACATTTGTGTCATGTTAGGTCAACCAAAATAATGGACATGATTATGCTATTTTTTGATCTCTTGTATGTGCCTGTCAGTAGCGTGAATCGATCATGAATGAACCGTCAAACAAGGCAACCTAAACGACGCTCAACGCTGGTGAAACCCCGTCGGATCGGATTGACAAAGCGGCAGCTTACGTGATCTTAGAATTCATTTTCCATGAAATGAAAAACTTAGAAAATAGTTAGAAAATTATAGAAAATCCATACTAGTTGAACTTGCGGACCATGTTCATCTCGGCTAGCATGTTCTCTGTCGAGCGGTAACGGACGTCAAGGAGGAGCTTTGATTCTACGAGGGAGAGCGGCAACGGTCGTGGAAGACTGTGTTCCCTTCCTCGTAGAATCAGAGCTCTTCCTTGACCAAGTACGGTGCTGTCCGGTGGAGAAATGCTCGCCGAGATGATCACGTAAGCAAGGTCAACTAGTACAGATGGTTATTTATTGAAACATGTTTTTGAGCTATAATTTAATGGATATTTGATAACTTCAGACCTACAAATATCATCTACAAATGTTACTATCCTCGGCAACCTAAACGCCCGCGAGCTCGCCGATATCGAGCAGGTCACTTAGAATTATTTTTTCCATGAATTGAAATACTTAGAAATCATGCCTTTTATTTTTTAGAATTAATTTTTCCATGAAATGAAAAACTTAGAAAATAGTTAGAAAATTGTAGAAAATTCGTACTAGTTGAACTTGCGGACCGTTTTCATCTCGGCTAGCATGTTCTCTGCCGAGCGGTAATGGACGTCAAGGAGGAGATTTTGATTCTATGAGGGAGAGCGGCAACGGTCGTGGAAGACCGTGTTCCCTTCTTTGTAGAATCAGAGCTCTTCCTTGGTCAAGTACGGTGCCGTCCGGTGGAGAATTGCTCGTCGAGATGATCACGTAAGCAAGGTCAACTAGTACGGATGGTTATTTATTGAAACATGTTTTTGAGCTATAATTTGATGGATATTTGATAACTTCAGATCTACAAATGTCATCTACAAATGTTACTATCCTCGGCAACCTAAACGCCCGCGAGCTCGCCGATATCGAGCAGGTCACTTAGAATTATTTTTTTCATGAAATGAAATACTTAAAAATCATGCCTTTTATTTTTTAGAATTAATTTTTCCATGAAATGAAAAACTTAGAAAATTGTTAGAAAATTGTAGAAAATCCGTACTAGTTGAACTTGCGGACTATGTTCATCTCGGCTAGCATGTTCTCTGCCGAGCGGTAACGGACGTCAAGGAGGAGCTTTGATTCTATGAGGGAGAGTGGCTATGGTCATGGAAGACCGTGTTTCCTTCCTCATAGAATCGGAGCTCTTCCTTGGCCAAGTACAGTGCTGTCTGGTGGAGAAATGCTCGTCAAGATGATCACGTAAGCAAGGTCAACTAGTACGGATGGTTATTTATTGAAACATGTTTTATTTTTTATAGATATATCTAGTGGAGTAAAAGCTAGATGGCTGCCCCGAGAGACAACATGGATGAAGAAATGATGAATATTATCAACACCGGCACTCAATTTGTCGATGGTGACCAGCAGGATGTAGATGACGGGAGTCAATACCTGGCTCTTGAAGATAACCAAGAAAATATTATGCAAGAAAATACTGGCGAGGTATATATATTTATATATATATTTGAATATCTATCATCTATTATGTGTACACATGATATTTATTTATTCTTTTTTATACGTAGCCCTCTGGATCAACGACCACAACCGCGAAAAGCAAAAATATTCGAGGCCCAAAAAAGCCATTGGAGGGGCGCTACATAATATCAGAATTCAATATCGAGACAGACGAACCACTTAGTCCACATGCAAAGAAATTCGTGCAACACTATGGGTACCTTGTAAGGGACAGACTTCCGATCAGTGCCCGTGAATGGAAGCAAAAGATCAACGAGCCTCATGTTAGTTTTGTCTCTGATCTTGATAAGAATTTAATTTGGGATGATATCCTTTAATATTTCACGTTGCAAGCGGATGATTATGATGATATCAACGATGCTGAATTGAAGGAGCTAGTTCGAAAGTGGGCTATGAAGAAGATGGCCACACAATTCCAGACTTGGAAGAAATCCCTATACACGAAATACATCAAGAAGAACCTAACGCCCAATTTCAATACTAGGGGCCCGCTCGCAAAGTTGAGGCCCTACTGGAATAATTTTGTACAGTACAAGACATCGGAAGAGGGTGAGGAATGGGTGAGAAGGAACCAAGAGAATGCCTGACAGAAGGTATACCACCATGGCATGGGATCTGGTGGCTACACGACTGCCATTTCCAAGTGGGAAAAAATAGAAGCAGACATTCTTGCCAAGGGTATCACACCAGAATCAC
The DNA here is from genome assembly GCF_019320115.1 of Miscanthus floridulus. Lineage (NCBI taxonomy): Eukaryota > Viridiplantae > Streptophyta > Magnoliopsida > Poales > Poaceae > Miscanthus > Miscanthus floridulus. The sequence goes on from NC_089582.1 coordinate 38,460,391, forward strand.
TCAATTGGCCTAAACGTGCGAAGAATTGGTTTTTCGCTCATGAGGGAAGACTGGACCTAGAGACCGAGAAGCTGGTTCATGGCCCAAAACTTGAAAGAGCAACACAAAGATTTTCTTATGCTCTACAAGCTAAAGCTATTGGTGCGTTCAGGCCCAATAGAGAGAAGGATGAACTGACGTATGCCATCGGGACTGCTGAACACAGTGGCCGAACGAGATGTTTAGGACGGAACATTTCTTGGGAGCATGGTTTCCCTAACGACAGAGATACCTACAGAAGCCGGCAAAGAAGGAAGGATGAGGAAGCAGCGCAGATCAGTAGGTTGGAGGAATATGTTTATGAGTCACGGGAGGCGTTGCTTCAAGCACAGGAGCGTGAAAAAAACATGCAAGCTAGAATGCAGGACGAAATCATAAAGCAAGTGCAAATAGCAATGAGTGCCCAAAGACAGGCATCAGATCCAGGAATCAACATTAATATTAGCCCCCCTGATCAGTTGAAAAGCAGCTGCGCTTCCACGGAGTTGCCAAATCAAGATGACGCAATGCTACATTTCCTCGTGGATGACATTACTGCACCGTTTACATCATGTGAGCTACATATTCCAAAAGAGAATGCCACAATCATGGTGGCTCTCGGTGTTTTTTCTCCTCTAGATCCTACCAAGACACCAAGAATTCATGGGGCAATAATACCACCTGGATATGTTAGCGTCTCAATGGATAGAGTTAACAAAGGTTTTAGTGATCTGGCTCTTGACATTCCAGGAGGTGATGGGGAGAAGACTCTAGGAGAAGCAGAGAAGACATTCATACTATGGCGCAAGCGCTACATCATTATTTTCAGGGTCTCTAGTCCACTGCCGCTTCCTCAATTGCCAAACAATAGGTGCGGACAAAAGTGAACAAAAAAATTTTCACTAATTTTCTATTGACATGCATGATTAAAAATAACAATTTCTTATACCTAATTATTCTTTTTTGTACTCACACAGCAGGGTCTCCGCCAATCTAAGTCCAATTATTCAATCTCCAGATCATCATAGTGCTCCGGGCAATCAGGTGGCAACGCCGCCACCACCGCCACCTCCAAGGAGGTCTCCAACGCCTCCAAGGAGGTCTCCAACGGCTTCCCCGCCTCCCTTGATGACTAAGAAGAAGCCAGCTCCTAAGAGGTTCGCCCCGCAAACGAAGTCGTTGGCCCACCAGCCAATAAAGAAGAATGCCTCATCTAATCCAGTTATTCCTCAAAAACTGTCTTACGAGAAAAGTGAAAAGGAATTAAATGCTACAGTATAAAAAGATGTGGACAGTTTCTTCGAAAAAGTGAAAAAGCAACAAGAAGCGAGGGAGAACCCGGAGAAACCGTACTTCTACCTACCTCCAGATCTTCTAAGAAAGAAGGTGGACCAGAAAAAGCGGGAATCTCAAAATACCCTGCCAAAATCGGACTACGACTGCTCTCTCACCAAGTCATTTGAAGCGGCGCAGAAAAAGACTAGACCAGAGAAAGGTGTTGCACAACTCGGACAACAATTGCAACAATCAGTCCCCCCTCTTGTCGTTCGTAATGAATATGGTTCGAACTTAGACTTAGACGTCGATTTTGAGGAGCTAGCTCGGTTTTACGAGGAAACTGGTTTGGACATTGCCCAAGTGCTCGCTAAAGGAACATCTACTCCGAAAGTGGATCCTTGGAAGAAATTTGAACATGGAAAGAGTTTATACAACCCTGAGGCCTTAGGTGAACTGGATATGCATATGTATCTGGTAAACAAGTGGTATATGGCGGCGTGTGAACGGGAAGAGGCCTTTGTTCCTGTCAGAGTTAGAAACCAACATTACTTCCGTGGCGATGACGTTATATATGTCGAGTTTGTAGAATTACACCAACTATGCCACCTAGACTCTCTCGACAAAAGTCTCATTAGCTGCTATTGTCTGTAAGTGTGATTATTTTCTACTATTAAAGTGTATATATATAAAGCTACATGTATATATATAAATTATATATACTCACACTATATTTTTATATGTGCAGATATGAGATGACAGAACTCGGAAAGAGAAAGGATAATGATGTTGGTTTCGTTGATCCAAATGTCGTATTCAAACACCCTAACCCCCCGCCTCAATGGAAAGCTGAACTCGAGAAAAATCTCATGAGGTTCTTAGTGAACCAACAAAACAAGGACATACTCTTCCCCTACAACTTCAAGTGAGTGTTAAATAATTAATGTCGATCATATGGATATTTGTTCAATTATTTTCTTACTAACTAAGCTATCTCCCATATATATATATATATATATATGTTGACTCTAGTTAATGTCGATCATATTTGTGTATAAAAACATATGCAGCAATCACTGGATATTGATGGTCATCGATATGGCCAATAGTCGGTTGAGCATCTTAGACTCGTTAAGAAAAGACCAAACAGAGTACCAAGACATGATAGATATTATCCAAGGGTAATTTGGTCTCTCTAGCAACTATATATACCCCGATCTCTTAACTACAACAATTATTAAAGGCCAAATTAATTTTTTATTTTATTGGGCGCAGTGTTTGGAAAAGTTTCATTGAGGAACACCACATGAAGCATTGCAAAGCACCACTGGATGTAATCGCACACAAAGTAAGTACTAGCTACATTTATATATATATAATTCAATTAACATCATGCATGCTTTCAATTCACCGGATCTTTTTTCTCGTAAAAGTGGGTTCTGAGGCAAGAACAGGGGAACAATTACTGCGGATACTATGTTTGTGAGTTCATCATGGCGTACGCAAAAAGAACTCCTAAAGAGATCCTCAAAGTACGTTATATAAATATATTCATATATTCACAATTTCTTTTGTTGTTGCTCATATATATAAGTAATCATGTGACCAACACACACACACACACACATATATATATATATACGACGTGACCAACTGAAAGCAATTCAAGAGACCATAGCAGGATTTCTTAATGACTAGATCCTCAACCCCGCCGGCGAGTTCTATAATGACGTCAACGAAACATGGAAGCCAAACCAGATGAAGTGAATTTGTTATCCCAAGAATATGATAGAATATACAATGCAAGCTTTATTTGTATTATATATATATACATATTATGTGTACATAAAATAACGTACAATATATGTATATGCATGTAATATATACGTTAGTTTCATACTTTAGTTTGTACAAAATGTTCGAACATTATAAACGTGTAGAATACGTATATTACTAGCAGCGTAGAATACGTATTCGAAAACCTATTCGAAAACCAAAACGAATCATCAATTGAAAATAGAAACAAAAAAAGAAAAAAAGGAAACCTTTAGTCTCGGTTGGTAATACCAACCGGGACTAAAGGGCCGCCTCACGTGGCCAGGCCGGGAGGCCTCTTTAGTCCCGGTTGGTCTTACTAACCGGGACTAAAGGTGAAACCGAGATTAAAGGAGGGGCCCTTTAGTCCCGGATTCGTGCTCCCGGTTGGGAAACCGGGACTGAAGGGGTTTTCTAACCGGGAGTAAAGCCAGTTTCTGTACTAGTGTATGATGTTGGCACTCATGAGAATTCATGATTATTCCACATCACTAAGTTGTAAGTTCATCTATTTTGGGGGGGGTTCTGTGATAGACCATAACCCCAAACATACACGTTTACACAAAAGAGAAAAGACACTTTTGTCATGCATGCATTTTCAGTAGTACTAGTATATATGTATATGTGTTTCTCCCATGCAGCATCACATGAGCCCACGTCACTTTGACACGCAAGAAAGGAGTGGGATCAAGGAGGAAAAGGAAAGGGGAGAAGCTAGAGGCATGCATGATCCGTCTGCATTGGCATTGCACCCCCGTCAGCCTCACATGGGCTGCCCGGTTGCTCACAGTAGCCTAGCTGGTAGATTTGTCCACCCCATGCCAAGCCAAAAAAGTGTACCCTCTGATCTTCCTACCACCAACTTCTGATGGATGAATGAACCCAGAGAGAGAGAGGTGCATGTTTCTGCAAGGCTGCAGCACATTTGGAATAAAAATGGAATAAATCTAGAGCACTATGCTGGGGATCTATCATCTATGGGTTGTCAGGAAAATGAACAAGAATATAAGTATTATATAGTACAAAATTACTGGCAAGAAGTATTTTTATTAAGCTTGGAAAAATATACAGGTATTAATGCTGCGATTGTGGACGGCTGCAGTGCCATGTACTAATCCACTGCAGGAAGGCAGGTGAGATTTCCATTTCTTCTAATAAGCAAAGCGCGCACTTACCGCTTTTCATTTTAAATGAGAACGAACGTAATGATGCCTGCTCCTTGCAAGTGCTACTGTGATATCCCAATTAATCATTCTGCACTTCTGCAGCAGTGTTAGTTCTGTTATGAAAACAGTATCTCCCATCATGCAAATGCGCTGCTCATGAACAACCACAAGGGGAAATTAGGGGCCATCTTTATGTTTCCTATGGGCTCAAATTAAAGGGGAATCATATAACCTAATTAGCTAGGCACCATGCGTGATCTATCGTCTCAAAGTCCACAAATTGTGATAACGTCGCCAAATCACTTGTGTCCACAAAATCATAGCCCAAGCCCTACCACTATGGTTGGGCGGCAAAAGAAAAGCTGGGCACAGGTTGTCTATAACAATATTTAGCTTGGACCCTTTGCATGATTTGGATCAAAATTACTGTGAAATGACATGACAAACAACCCGGTTATCCCCCATTTGGTTGCTGGCCAAGTCACACTACTGGGGCTCCTGTTTTAAGGAAGATCATCATGCAATCGTACGTTTATTTCTCCCCTGCAGGATTTCTCACAGAATTTCTGAAAAAAGTCACTTCAGTCAGTGTCCGCATCTTGACGCTTCAGCGTATCGTATTCAAAATTCTGATGATGTTTAATTTGGAATCGTGTGTAGAGCATGCAGTCAATTTTACAGTGGCATGCAATGCAACGAAACACACACACATTGGCAGCTGAAAGTCAGGCATTTGTGGCCGAGCCCGGGAGCAGGCGTTTTATGGCGTTTGTCGATGGGGCAATGGCTACAAGAGGGGCACGGGCCTAGGGGAGGAGACACGAACAATAATGCAGCAATGTTTGTCCTCCAAAAAGGCTGCTCTGCTAGTGCTAGTACTGTACTGTACTGTACTGTACTGTACCATACATGGTCCTTCTTCAGTCTCATCTCACATGCCACAGCCCCGGCATGCAGCTGCTGATGAGGCGCTACTGCCTACTGGGATCGTCTTGCCATGTGCATGCCATGGCCCATGGCAGTGTGTGTCGTTCACTAACAATGGAGGTTGGTGACTACTGAGGACTGAGGACCCTGCTTGCTGTCCACTTATGGAGGCTATCCAGGGAGGGGTGTGAAAGCAATATGGTGTTTGGTTCTTTAGTCGCTTCTAAATTTCATGTCACATCAAATGTTTAGCTACTAATAAGGATTATTAAATATAGATTAATTACAAAACCAATTGCATAGATGGAGGCTAATTTGTGAGATGAATTTTTTAAACCTAATTAATCCGTCATTAGCATATGTTTACTGTAGCACCACGTTGTCAAATCATGGACTAATTAGGCTTAAAAGATTCGTCTCGCAAATTAGTCACAAGTTGTTTAATTAGTTTCGTAATTAGTCTATATTTAATACTCTATGCATGTGTCTAAATATTCGATGTAACAGAAATTTTAGACGTTCTGTAGAAACCGAACAGGGGCCGTACCATCCACTTGGAAACCCAATCATTTGGAGATGGACACAAGGAAAAGTATGCTAGCATTACCACGGTGTAGGTGTGTGTGGATCAGGGAGAGATTGATGGCCAATGTTGCATTGCATTGCATTGCATTGCACTGCATATGGCAATGGTCTTGAAGTCACTCCAACCCATGCTGAGCGGTATTCAGCAGCTCAGAGGTTCTGCAAGACAAAAACCAGTCTTTTTTTTGTGAATGAGACAAAAACCAGTCATATGCAGCGGTAGTCACATGCATGGTGGACACCCAGACAGAGACAGTAGCAAGGGATCCAAAAACCCAAAATGGTTTACCTGCTCACAAGAGTTGCAAACAGCAGATGCGTACAAACTTGCCTTTTAGGGGTGTCTGCACCCTTCTTGGGTAGTAGTAGATGCCAAACTAAACACATCTCAGTACCCTGGGTTAAAGGTAACATGAATGAACAAAGGGGGAGGTTGGTAGGGTTTCATCAAAAGTTGAAAATCGTTGGGACCATTTGAAACCACCAGCCTTCAGGTTCGAGGTTGTTGGCCTGTTCAGCGAATGCATGCAACAAGAGCTCATGCTCAACTTTCAGTTTTTCTAGAGCGAAAAAATTAAAACTGGTTCAGGCAAGATATATAAAAGAAAGCATTGTTTTTTTTACTACCTCTATGTAGTAAATAAATAAAAGTTGACGTTAAAGTTGGGACATGACAAATAGATTGTTTGCTGCTTGTCTGAAACGCTGAGCTTTGCTGACCGAAGGTAAAGTGCATGTGCTTGAAAGAAAGAGGAGTGAGTACTTGCACAGACAGCCACTGTCTTCGGTTTTGGTACTCCCATTCTGTTACTGTGGATCCTTCTACTCACTTGTAGTACGAAGCAGTAGCTTCGATCGTCACATGCTCAGTTGCGCATCAGGCACGCCACCGTTGCACTGCACAAGATGTCCTGTGTAGCACAAAATGCCGCATTTTATGCCTGTTCGTTTGGGTTTGTTTACCTGATAAATCATGGCTGAAAGTACTGTTGACTGATTTGACGTGAGAGAAAAATAATGTTCATTGACTAAAAAAATACGATTTATAAATTAAACAAGCCCAAACGAACAGAGTGATAGCGTGCGTTGTTAGAGAGGTTTACTCTAGCTCTGGTACAGTACTGGCCTACTGGGAAGTGTTCCAGATGCTTTACACGCTCCGCTCTCTCCCTTTTCAGTTTTCACCTGCAAAATAGAAAAAAAACTTGGCCTACGGTGAGCAGACAGCCCCCGCAACTTTGTGCTTAAGGAAGAAGACCTTCTCACGTAGGCCGAGAAAACCCCCGAACACCGTGTCCCCTCTTACACAGGGGCCCGTTACCCTGTGAGTGGGCCGGTCCGTTGCCTGTGCTTTGGGAAACTCGAAACAGGTGAGGGGATTTTTTTAACTCCGGGCAGGCGAACGAGCGCACCCGTGGGGGCTCGAACCCTGCCCACGAGAGTACCAGGCGGACGTCCCGACCAACCGGTCAGAGGATGCATTATATTATATGAAACAGCAGCCATCTAGCGAAGATTTTGTGCGAAATCATACGTGCCTCAAGCCTCCAACCAGGAACGATTTTCAAGCGAAACCAGCTTTGAGATTCCTTCAACTAAGGATGAATAAGAACAAAACTTTCATGGGAGAAGTGCCTCTAAGTCATATTCATCGTGGTTTTCAGAACGTTGAGTGCACAAAATCATAACAGGAAAATGTCTTAACCAAATGATGAGATGAAAAGGACCTCAGTACAGGGAAAAAACCTGGCCCGACTTTTCTATGTACTGGGCCGACCTCGTGTGCTAACCAATTTGGGCCGCTGTACGACGACCAAGCCAAAATTTCTGAATGCTCTGTTTAACTTGTTCTGTTAATTTTGTTTGTGACTCTTACTCTAATAAAATTCTCTGCAGGGGCTTAGGCCCCTCCAGTTTCCTCAAAAAAAAAAGCCAAAATTAGTCAGGTCCATAGATCATATAGGAATCTGAATTCGCTGTCCGGCAAATTGAGAAAGTAATTGAGCAATGGCAGTAGCTGACACATACTCCACGCCTCCACTTTCCACATTGCACCAGACCTGGCGGGACCTCAGTACAGTATTTCTGCTCACAAAGTGCACCGAACAGTTCCAGAATTTATAAATATACAGTTCCAGAATTTATTTATAAATATACTCTCTCCATCCCAAATTATAAGTCATTCCAAGAATCTTGAAGAGTCAAATCATCTTAAGTTTGACCAAAATCAATAAAAGAATTACAAAGATTTATAATATCAAATAGATATACTATGAAAATATAATTAACGAAGAACTTAATGATACTTAGTTGGCATCATAAATGTTATTATCTTATCATATAAATTTGATTAAACTTGAAATGCTTTGACTCTTCAAGATTCTTGAAGTGACTTATAATTTGGGATGGAAAGAGTACACCTCATCGACCATATCGTTGTAGGACAATGGCAATTTGTTCAACTGATGAAGCGCAAACAGTTGTGCATAACCATGTCCCACTTTTATATAACAAAATGTCCGTAAAATATATGGTCTGCATTATTTGCGACCAAACATAACCCATAGTATTTCCTCACAATACATAATATACAGTATCAGCCTCTGCGTTCCATCACGTGCACCGTTGGATCATGCAAGGAGTGAGGCGCTTTTTTTCGCTTTATGGGATGGTTCTCTGGTAGAGTGGAAGTGCTCCCAATGCTTCACGCTCTGCGCTCTCCTTTTTCACCTGCAATACAGATGCATTAAACTTTAAACACCAACCATCTTGGGATGATTTTCTAAGAAATTTTACCATAATGATGCCTTCAACTAGGGGTGAATTTGAACAGATATTATTCAGAAAAGTACTGCCGATGCATATGCATCAAGTTACACTCCCAAGGATATATACTGACATAACAATCAATATTTGGCAACGTATTCTAGCATAATCAGGTGAGGATTAGTGAAATCAAAAGGAGCTCATAATACGAAGTCACAAATCACATCCACCACATTGTCAGACTGGTCTGCTTTAAATGATCATCTGATCGCCATTTTAATATTGCAGACTAATACACATATAATGGACAGTGAACAGATCATAGAAAAGGAAAACTTCAAGATGCAAGGTGTCTAGAGTGCAGTTTTTCCTTTATTAAATTTAAGGACATTAACATGAGATCAGATATCTGCATCGATGCCATCAGATGAGGATATTGATCGCTGTAGAATCTAATAATAATTCACGAAACCTTATTTTGTCTCTAATTGTATGTACCTATGTTGGACTGTGATCTGATAACGGGAAAGGAATACAGTAATACACAATATAACAAGCTAAGGAAGAGGGAAAAGAGAAACTAGCAAGACCCCATGCAATGAAGATATTATATACAATATATAAGTATTTAAGATATATTGGTAGAAGAAAGCAGAAGACAAGTATGGGAAAAAAACAGAATCATGACAAATGCAGTATAGTTGACAGATAGTCAAGTTATTAATTGAATCTAGGAAGAAACAAAATGATAAGGAGAAAAAAAAATGCACTCACAAGAGCAAGCATGTCAGAAAGGTAGCTCCTGAATGGCGTCTGTATAGCCTGCCAAAAGCAATCAAGGTGTCAATAAATTTGATGCATAAATTGATGTTTCAATGGATTCTAGAAGCATCATAGCAATTCTCGTGGGGACTGACAAAACAATGCCCATTTAAAATTTATGCATGACAGATAGACAATCAAAATAGAGCGCAATAGCAGCATCTAACCAACAGCCATAGGTGGATTTCAGATGCACTATGCAACTTAAGTGAGTTATATAATATATATCTAACAGCTTCCAATAAATCCTCACTATCTCATAAACAAAATAACAGAGAAAAACACAGTTCTGGTATACTTGTCACAGCAAAACAGATATGGAAATAAATATAACAACACAAGTCACAAGCAGAAAGCCACATCACCTATAGCCAAATCTTCCACCTTCCATTTCACAAGCATCTAAAACGATGTTTAGAACCCACCTTGTTTACCAATGATAATCAGCTGTTATACCATTCATGACTCAAACCCCTCGCTTGAAAGTACATCTAAAATCAATGTGGCAATCAACCATGATCACCACCATGAACTGCAAAAAGACATACCGAAAAAGCACTAACAAGCCAACAAGGGGGGGCAAAACAGAGGCGACACGGCACCAACAACTAAATGTCCTTCCAGTGTTATTAAGTCATCTGACTAATTGAGATTAATTGAGCTTATTTGGTCCATGGACCTCGATTAGGCGTTCCAAAGCAACTAGTGTGTTCAGAAATTTGATTGGACGACTATTCACAGTCAGTTGTCCGATTAGCTCAGGGACAAACAACTATCCTGGAGAGAAAATTGTGAGCTGATCAGCTATGCTTGGGGGTACTCAGGCACAGGGCTTTCTGTTTTTGGCCAACAAGTAAGCGACCAAGCTCGATGCTTACTTTGTTTACCAAATTATCATAATGTCCTTGTGCAGTGTGCACTTGTGCACTGGTGCTATAGTTTAGTACCAGTACTTTACTACTTAATACTTCAACTAGTTAAAACTTATACAGTTAAACTATATATATCCTGGATAGCAGGGAAGTAGATAGGACGACTATACTACTAGATAGCCGATTAGCCACCAAGTAACCGGACCTGATTGATGAGTAATCGCGAATAGTCAGCTGATCAGTACCCATATGATTAGGTTCAGCTGATCAGCGTCCTTAGCTTCCATTTTGTCAACTTCACAAGCATTTAAGTCGATCGCACATTCCAATGTGATCATTCAATCATTGTCCATCCAATTCCTACGAATCCAGCTAAACTCAAAATGGTAATCCAGCAGAACCACCACCACAAATTGAATTATATTACCTAAAACTGAAATCGCTTCCTTCCCCAATTTCATACGACAAATACAAATTATAGAGGGAGGAAGAAGCACGAATCCTGACCTGGACGTCGTCGGGTAGGTACTGGTGCTTCATGGAGAGGTCCATGGCCCGCTTGAGGCGCTGGTTGCGGGCGTCCACCACCTCCCGCGGCAGCCGCGCCAGCGCCTCCTTGATGTCCAGGTCATGGTAAGGGTCGTAGAGGTCGTCGTACCGGAGCCCTGCGCCGACCACGACAACGAGGAAACCGCTCAGGACCGCCGGCGAACCTCGCTAGCTGGCAGCCGCGAACCCTAGGCACCTAGCGGCGGGTGCGGGGAGGAGGAGGGAACGGACCGTATTTGCGGAGGCGGGACGCGACGGCGTTCCGGTGGAGGCGCGCGAGCGGGTTCCGCCGCGGGTTCACGAACCACGCCGACAGCTTGGAGAGCATCTTCGGCGAAGCTTCTGGAAGGTTCGCGGCCTCGTCACTCGTGTGTGCTCCTGATGTTCGGCGCTCGGCGGGCTTCCTGTCCGTGGTGCTTGGGGAGAGTAGGCAGGGGGGTTTGGGGAGGAATTCCTTTTGGGGACGGAGAAGGCCGGAGAAGCTTCAGGAGGGTGGGCACAAGACGGGCCAGGGCCACTGGGCCAGGCCGCCCGGCCCATTTTGGTAAGCACAGAAGAGTGTGCCTCGTGGTCAGAAGTCAGTACTCAGAGAATTGTTTGCTTGTAATTGGAGTCCGTCCGAGAAAACATGCAACTATGGGTTGTGTATCGGTAAAAGTTATTTATGTTTGACTAAATTTCTAATTAATACTATTTATATTTATGACTTCACATTAATTTATTAAAAAAAATACATTTCGTAATGAATCTAATGGTATTTATTTGATATCATAAATATTGATATCTTTTTATCTATAATTAATCGAACATGAGATACTAGACCATGACACCGTAATAGAATTACATGTGTTTTCTGGACGGAGGAAGTAATAGAGAGTCAGTGTTTTTTATTATTATAAATTTCATCGATGGTTAGATTTAAAATTTGTACCTAGAGAGTTTCAAAAAAAATTGTACCTAGACCATAGGAATTCGTGTCATAATAATCCCCTTCATCGAAATAGTTAGAGCCTGTATATTTGAAACATTTTGCCCTGACTCTGTCAAATGGCAAATAGATACTGAAATCAAATGGCGGTGGCGCCATGTGTTGCTCTTGCTCACCAACTCGCTTACTCTACAACCTTGCTCTCACCGGTCAAAACATATATACAATTTATTTGCACGGAAAAGACGAATTCAACATTGCTGATTGATTTCTGAAAAAACGGAGCTTTGACAGACGACTTTGGACATTGCTGATCATATTTCTGATCATGCGTGATGCGTGATGCGTGATGCGTGATGCGTGATGCGTGGTGCTGCACGTCACTACGTACACATTTTGCTTCAGCTTCAGATGCCTTCCAGCTGCTCCGGGGCCGAGACGAAGATCTGAGCGATGGCCTCAAGCGCAGAGACGTCCCAGCTCTCAGAGTGCCGAATCACCTGAACAAATACGAATATTTCAAATTCCCGTCGAACGTAAAGGCATATAATTTTACACGGTTTGGATTTTTCCCAACGGCTACCTTGAAATCTTCATTCAGATCATATGTTGTGTTCCCTCTGATCGCAATCAGGGGCCTCCATGGAAGCCTCAAATATGTCCTGAAAAGACAATTCTATTCTATTTATTTAGAAACACTATATAGGAAAACACTATTTAGAAACAGTATATCTTTTGAAGCTTACAGAAGCACCTTAGTTTCCATGTTGCTTTGACGAACTTCATTTCAACCATGAAACCCTGTGAGATTAGATATGAAAGGGCATTTTCAGAAGAACTAAAAGCTTTGGTATGGATCATATGCTCATACTGTTTTTTCTTCTCAGACAACAACAGTATTAACTAAAATATGTCCGATTCAGCTAGGAGATTACTGCCAAAAAAAAAAATCACTGACTTCCCATCAAAATATGGCGTGACTACCTTCTCAATGCTCTCTAGTTCAAGCGAAGGGCTGTCGAAGAACGGCACCAGCAGACCCAGATTCTGAGAGTACCTAGAAAGTCCTACACGAGCAAGAACGCAGTCCTTGTCACAAATTTCTCACCTTTTTTTTTCAGACAGTACAAGTTAACTATGTTCATCAACAAAGAGAAACATTACATTACATTACACACCTCGGAACTTTATCGTCGGATCCTCAAACAAGCAGTCTTCGGTGTATATTCCCGGAGTGAAATCCCCTGCAATCCTAGAGAAGTTGATTACCATTTCCTTGGCATAGTTCTTTGAATAATCCAGATCATGCTGAATGTGCAATGTGCATGCATCAATGTCACAGTTCTGTCAGTTTCAGGATCAGCAGCTCCTCAATCTTGCAGCCGCCATGACCATGATCCAAACAACGAAACAATCCCTGATTGAAAGAACGCAGCAAGGTGCAAGAAGCCCGTACCGGTGAGGAAGTAGGCGCGCCGGTAATCGTCTTGGAGCACGGTGAGCACGTCGTCGACGCTGCCGCAAGGCGGCGGAACCGGATCCTCGCCCTGCTGGGTAGCACCATCCCTGCACAGCCGAGCCAAGAGCGAGCGCTCACAGAATCCAAATTCCAGAGCGGATGATGGGCTTCAATCTTGATGAGTGAGAAGCTAGGCTACCTGATGTTCTTGTTTGGGGAAAGGGCTCTGAGGAGCTCGGTGACGGCGCTGACGGCCGCCCTGACCACCGGCGGCGCGTCGGGCGCAGCTCTGACGACGCCCGTGAGGCGCCGGTGGCGACGCCTCCGCCCCTGCAGCAAGACGTGCGGGACGGAGACGGGCCGCAGGACGCTGCCAGCGGGCCGCAGCCGCAGGTGGCTGCTCGATGGCCGGGGCAGGGACGGCCCGGCGGCTGCGCTTGGCGCCATCGGCCGCCAACCGCTGCTTGCTCAGGGAAACAACACGAACCGCAGGAGCTCGTGGCCGTCAGAAGCCAGCAGGTCGTGAGGCCTTCAGGGGGACACGCTCCGGCTGCCCACTGTCACTCCCTCACTCACTGCCTCCACTCGTCGCCGGCCACGGCGGAGGGCAACGCCAGAGACTCACTGGTTTCGGCTTTCCATAAACTATAGTTCAAACATTCACATGAAACCCAAATGTCATAGCTTTCTTAAAAGCTGAGATTCATCTCTCTCTCTCTCTCTCTCTCTCTCTCAAAGGTTAGCAGGAGAGCTCGAGCTGATACAGGATGTTTGTATTTTGTAAAAACCCACACGGACAATGAATTAAGATCATTGGTAAAATGTTCCGGCAATTTGACCCCGGATCATTGCTTGCTATATTTCCTTGCAAGACGCAAGAACAGTGTGCGCTATACATATCATAGCATCAATCAATCGTCCCAATGACCAATGGAGTTCCAGCTCAACTTACACACTGCCTGATGTAATCCCGTATGCCACCTAGACACCCTGCTTTTCGAATTCAGGGATAGGAAACGCCTGCAGGGGCAGATCTAATGCTCAAATTGGATATACAGGAGGTCGCTGCGGGAATCGCCAGCACCCTGAAGCGAGAAAAGACATGATTTGGCCATTCCAGCATGTGTGGTTGGAAAGGTTAAACTTGTCTGCAGGGGTTGTTGTTCAGCTCGTCTGCAGGACTTGAACATTCCCCAACGCCTTCTCGCTGTCGTCGATGACTAGCTTTTTTCGGAGGGCCAGCAGCTCCTCTCCGGCACCGCAGATGTAGACCGCTGTTCGCCTGCCAGAGAGAGTTGCCCCTTCCATGCTGTCAATGTAGTCCTGTCCAGCACAAACAAGATCATCGATTTATGCTTCATTTACCAATTACCATGTCCTAAAGATGTTTACATGTTGCAGCATTGGAGAAAAAAAATCCAAGGCGTTCAGACACCAAAAAAAAATCAAAATGGTCATTTTTTATGGTTTTCTGAGCCATTGATTTATGTTGATGGCCACAGCTAGGTCAAAAAAATTTATGTACTGTACAATACCTGTTTTGTATAAGATCCAGAGAGAAAGAAATTTTTAACGGGCGTCTTCTGATCAGGTCTGAATGGGTCATTTCCAGGAGCCTCACGGTACAACGATTGTCCAATCTTTACCACACTAGACCATGTAACTTCCAAGCCCCGGGAAGATGGGAACAATTCTACAACCTGTGGGAAATTATATAATGTTTTGTTACTTGCAAGAATATAAAAATAACATAAGCAGAAGAAATCTCTCTTTTTTAAGTGCTTTTAAATGAGGTCTTGCTTAGTTATGTGTAAATGGAATAGCAGAAATTTGACCAAAACAGAAGCTATTTACAAACCTACCTGCTTTTGAACCTTACTAATGATCTCCTCATTTGGCAATGGCATGTATGGATCGCCAGGAGTCAGCACAGCTCTGCAGATGAATTAAGCGCGGAAGATGAATACATTTGCAGAGGGATAAATCAATTTTATACTTGAAAAAAAGTAGACTTACTGGATCAGGGAACCTTGTCCTTCAATGTAGTAATCAGCAGGAGATGAGAGAGCAAGATCTGAAAAACAGGAAAAGTCTGCATCCGCCGTGTACAAAAGGTTATCCAACCCAACCGCCCTTTGCAGTTGTCTACATCAAATATATATGAATAAATATCAATGAGCATGCATTGCGGGATGCAAATTGCATTTGCACAAAAAAAAACAAATTGCACAAACAGAAGTAATCTTCATTTAAGCTTACATTATGGGTGGTGTGCATTTAAATGTCAGATCTAAACCAAATAAGTAACAAAGTTGTAAAAAAAATACTGGATACTTCAGCTACCTTGATTTCTCCAAATCTTGAAGTTCAGTGACCCATCCATTGTAGCGAAGCTGAACAGTGACAACAGGGACACCATCTAACTTGTAGATATTGTCAAACATTTCCCATTTCCTCCATTCTGATGGAAGTAGTCTTTTGATACCCGGAACATCACAGGCTGTGAAGTTAGAAACACCAAGTTAAGTTTGTATGGTTGGACATGCTAGTAAAAGAAGAAACAGAAGACAAAGAAGAAAAAGAACCTGCGACATATGCATCAGCTTTGATTATCTCTCTACTTGTAGCCTAAAAATGTCCAAATGAGTGAAATTTAGTAATAAAGGCTACATAATCGTGCAAAGCAGAGCAGTGATACACTGATAAGAAAGCTTGCCTTGGTGAGGAGAAGGCCTTTAACATAGGTCTCTCCATCAGGTGATTTATCATAGAGAACCTCTCTGCATCCCCACCTTAGGTGAAACCTGAAGGATTTGTCATATGATGTAAGTCTTCAATTCTACAGCAGTACACAGAAATTTCACAAGAAAAACTTGGTCTCTGTCACCATACCTACCACCCCTGTCTGTTATATACTTCTTTATTGGGCCACTTAAGTAAACATCAGGTGAACCCTTTAGCATGCGTAACAGGGATGCCTCTGTCTTTGTGGCAAACAAGGTGAAAATAGTAAGCATGCAACGTGCACTGATATTATCACAGTCAATGAAACCCAAAGCGTAAGCAACAGGATCCCACATTCTTGTGATGCTCTCCCGAGTACCACCTTTGGACATGAACCAATCACTGAAACTTACCTGAAATAGGTTAAATTTAAATTGACAAAGAGTTTAGTTATCAGTGAGTTAGAACACATTTTGAAAAGATACTGACTACTGCAATGACCTAGATGCACACTCCTAATGAATCCGAAATTAAAGCAAGGGATACTTACATCATCCAAGTCCCGCACTTGCTGCAATGCACCATCCGGATCAACCAGAGCCCGAACAACTGGGCTAAGGGCAAGAGCAACTGCATTTCTTGCTTTATCATAAACCTGCAAAACAATTTAAATATTAAAGATTAACACGTGTAATTATGTCATCAAATAGCATGTGGTTAATTAAAAATATTATGAGTGACGAGGCTTCAACCCTTATTTCAAGCCCAGAATCTTTCACACTGATGAGTTTTCCCACAAAAGATTATCCATTCGGTCACACATATTAAAGGGAAAAGGAATGGCAGTAATGTCTATAGGAATGAAACTTAGAAGCAAAGGTTTGCAATTTAGATTTTAAGAAAGACGCACACCTAAATATTAGGTACAAACTAAACCATGTTCAGTCTGAAAATATGACAATCATGAACGAGCATTGCAAACGTAAATTGTTCACAAGGATTGGCAGCTGGGAACCTATTAGAACTCTTCAATGGATTGCTCCATCTCTTAGAACAACATAAAGGAGTAAAATATTAAATTGTAAAAATCTGTAATATAACTCAACATTACAGAACCTGCAGTGTATCCTGCACGCAATAGTTCAAATATAAATATGACGGATTGTAACAGTACTAAAAAAATTCACAAATCAATTAAGCTGATTGCTTTGTAACCACGTGAAATGGTCGAGGGAAGAGACACTTCACAAAGTGATGGTGTATGGATGGAAAGGTATGGAATACAGATGGAATTCAAAGAGTACGCACGCCACTAAATATGTCAAAAAAAGGGCAGACCCAGTGCCAGAGGCTCCCACATGAGTGGGGTCTGGGCTAAATATGTCAGAAAGAAACAATATGCATTAGTTAACAAATTGCAGCTTCAAATAATCAGCATGTCGATCCACTTAAGCATGATACTGATAAAATTCAAGGTGAAATTTACAACATATTGGGAAGTATGGAATTGCACAAAGCTCAGAAACAAACTGAAGGATAAAATAATGTCATGAATTGAGATTCTCCTTTAAAATTATAGTAGTCCTAAATTATGAGTTTACCTTGAGCTGATTAGTTCTTAGGAATGCTTGAATGCCATGTAATGGAGCTCCCACCGGGAACCGAAAATCAAGTTCTGTATAGCAGGACAAACAAATGAGTATCTACATAAATAAGTTACAAAATATACAAAGAAAGTATGATACAGTTATTTCAGCCAACTTCCAAAGTACGCAACATGGCACCCAATGCCATGTAACTGCTGCATTAATTCAAGATGGTATTGCAGGACTAAGTAAATAGTTCACCACTGCAGGCAACACAGCATTCTTGTTTATCAGAAAATACAAAGGAACCCCTTTAAAGAATATGCAACAACAATATAGTATTTGCACATAGTAAACTTGAATAGTCAATACATGGAAGTTCTGCGCTTGTCTATTCTATGATGGTTACAGAACTCCAGAAGTAATAAAAAATAAAGAACTTAAATATTCCAGTTCCAGCATAAGAGCATTGCTCCACAAAAAAAAATATGTGTATAGGGTAGTTGAACCTACCACCAATCGTGCCCCCTTTATTTACAAAAGTATGGGTGTGTTCCTTCACCAGCAGATTATTATCAGCGCCAACCTGAAATACAACGAGGTTTAATTTATCGCTGTTACATATGGCCAACAGGGCAGTAACACCGGTGCTCAACAAGGCACCAATTTGTTTGGTATTTTGGTTCATATGGACAAACTGGCTAACACAATTCTCACTATAAGTTTACTTCACTCTAGGAGGTCCAAAGACATCCAATTCCAAAATTTCTTGGATTAAAACCATCTTGATATCTAAGTAAGGAAAAGTTTCAGTATGCTTCCAGTGAGCTTAATGTACAAGGGCTTTTACCTTCTTCATGAGGCGGAAGAGATTGCTGTAACACCCGAAGAACACGTGCAGCCCCATCTCGATATGGTTCCCTCGCTTATCGACAAAGGAGCCAACCTTACCACCGATAAATGGACGGGACTCGTACAAATCAACCTGTAAGCCAGACCATGTCCAGCCCAACCAGGGTGATTAGAAAGAACTAAGATTATTAGAAAGCAATGATTTTCCTGCACAAGAAAACATTTAGCTCTGCTGAAGACAACAAATCTGCTAACCTCATGGCCCTGGTCCAAGAGCTCAACGGCGGTGGACATGCCGGCAAGGCCTGCCCCTATGATGGCCACCTTGAGCTTCGGGCCTCTGTAGTGCTCCGGCTCGGGTGGGAATAACCCTTTGGGAGCTGCCACACATGGAAATAGTTCTTGTTTCAGCATTTCCTTTTGCAGTTAGTATGGCATTTGAACGAACCTAAAGATCTTTAAATGAAACAGAACTGACAGGACAGAATTTAGACCAATCTACCCAGACTCTAAACCCTTTGGTCACAAGGAATACATTTCTGACACAACTTTTGATAACTGTTTTCTGCTAGTATAATATATTATTTAAAAAAATCACTGCATAATTGCAATATCATGAAAGAACTTTTCAGAAGAAGAAAAAAATCTATTTATATCGATAGCCAAAGTCAATTAAGCATAAAGTTTGACTTGTGGCACCCAAAAGGACAAACTTTTACAGACGAAGGGGGCACTGGAACTACAGCGTGGGAATTGCACAAGGATTAACAGTTCCTGAACCCACTTTCAGGCTTTCAGCTCCCACCGCCCCAGGAGAGCAGAGGAGGGAGACTACGACGGACCAATCAAGAGTAGAGTAGGATCCCGTTCCTCACCGTTGACGCCCATGTCGGAGACGTTGCTGTCGAGCGAGCAGCGGACGGCCGCGGCCGCGGCCCGGCGCGGCGGCAGCAGGCCCGTCCCTGGCCGCGCCCGGCGCCGGGACGCGAGTGCCGGGGCCAGCGTGGAGGCGGCGGCGGCCACGGAGGCCATGGCGCGGCTGCTCCGAATGGCTAGCACTCGGCAGCGGCGGGGCGGCGGTGGTGGGTCGGGACAATTTGTGTGAGGGCCGGAGTGGCGGAGTTGGAGGGGGGAAGGGAAGCTGGGAGGGGATGGGGGGCCGAAGATGCCGTCGCGCAGGGATTTGTCGGGGGCGTCGTGGCAACACCAGGCCGCACCGATGGTGGTGAATACAATACACCACGTTGCAAGCAGGCAAACGGCACTCCCTCCCTACCATTTCTGCTACGTGCACAACGGCATTCCCATTATATACCCTGTTCGCTTGCTACTTTTTAGTCGTGGAACAGTATTTTTCTTTCATAACATTTCAACATCAGCGTAACAATGACACTTTCTTTTGTCCCCGCCAATATTGGATTTGTTTGACATAGCAACTGTAGGGAGAAGTTTTTTTTTTTTGAAACCGTATGGATAAAGGAAAAGCACGGTTAAGAGAAGCCGGACTTAGCGGGTGTTTGGATCAGGGAGCTAATAATTAGCCCATGATTTTGTATACTAATTAGAAACTGTAAATATGAGCTAATTCTAGGCTAATAAGAGCTAATGAGGGATAATTGGTGGTTAGAGTTCATTAGCTTTTATTAGTCCATAATTAGCTCATGTTTAATCCATTTTTATAAGGTGGTTTAATTTTTAGCTCTGGGATCCAAATATGCCCTTAGTCTATGCAATTTGGGAAAATCATGGCCAGAAAATGTTGTTTGACTTCTTGTTTTAGCTTTTTTTTAAATCATAAACAACTTATAAGTTATACCAAACAGGTCCAATAGAGTTTCATCGCACATGTTATTATAGGTCATTAGGATTAGTCATCAAGATGTTACGTACTCTATCTGTTCCAAATTATAAGTTGTTCTAGCTTTCGAAATACATACCTTTTCTTTTTACGAAAACATAGCTTTTCTCTACTATTAGATATATGTTATGTCTAGATACATAGTAAAAAATATACATTTTGAAAAGTTAGAACGGCTTAAATTTGGAGCTGAGAGTGTATAAGATAAATATGCAAAAGAGAATTCATACCAATAGTTGCAAGGGCAATGCATATGTACTCATATCCTAAGCCAATCAATCTTAAATTATGTTAGCTTATCCGATCCTATAATAAATAATTAGATAGTGCTTGCTTCAATATAGGTGAGCGTGCATATATGTAACTGAATGTATAGATGTACCATGACTAAATCAAAATATGTATATTGTGTAATCCCAAAAAAGAATCAAAATATATTTCATTAGCATGTGGGAGATAAAACGTTCTTCCTATTCCTGTTATAATATTGAAGATCTTTAGAAACAAAGTTGTAGAAAAGAGCTGCAAAATGGTGGACTTTAACTTATTGGGGAAAACCCTCCGTGTGGCCGTAGAAGATGGAGATGAATAAAGAAACGAACGTGGCAGTTCATAGAGTTTTGGGCGGTAGTGCTCCTTATCGTCTTCCTCCACCGTTGTGGGTGAAGCACCATGGTCGGCATCTTAGCTTTTCCACGCCCAACACCCTTTCCACTAGGAAAGCCAGTATGTAATCACAACTTTCATACGAAAAATGAATAATCATCCTTATACTCTGTATTATTACAACTTTCCCACATTATTAAGAAAAACGGGTGTTCATGATCTCTCTATATTTGCATCATATAGAAAAGTCGTTCTACTATGATGAATGCAATATTGTACCGTATAATTAGGGTGCTTTTAGTAGAGCTCTAGCTATAACCAAAACAACTTTGGTTGTGACTTGCCTGGTAGAGCTAAAGCTATTAAAAAATGTGCTGAATAATTTATCATGTCTTGTCATGAAATGGCATAGAGAGAGCAAATGTCTAAGATACCCTTGGCTATCTAACTTGTCGTGCAATTGATCTGTATATGTATGCATATATGGTTTTATATTTGAATACATATGAAAAAAGATAATATAAACTATTGGCAAGCAATGACTGCTAGTGCCTTGTTTATATAGACCCCGTTCGCTTGGCTGAATTTGGCTAAAAACACTGCTCCGATTAAATTGTGGTGAGAAAAAAATACTGTTTCGGTTAAAAAAAAAAGAAACTGAACAAACTAACTTTTAAGGTCAGCCGAACGGGGCCATAGTATAGGGTAATGATCCAGCTAATAGAGGCATGATACATCATCACACGTATCGTGGTACAATACATTATCTTTTTTAATAAAAAATGGCCACGGCTAAAAGAGGGATTTTGGTTTGGAGGACAAATTGGAGAATCTAAAATGTTACTGGGCTGGGGCGACGAAGAGGCCTACGGATGGTAGACCATCATGTTTTAGCTAGGCCTTACAAAAATGCCGATATATCAGATATGCCACGTTCCACACACACACACAAAAAATCAGAAATGCCACATATTTAAAAAAAAATCAGATATGCCATGTCAGATGAGACATATCTGACGTGGAGGCCTAGCTAAAAATCAGATATGCCACGGACAATTAAATCAGATATTTTTTTAGGAATGGAGGAAATAACAAGCACAATTAAATCAATCATTGTAGTGTATATTGTTGAAAACCGTTATATTTTAAACGTGAAGAGACCTTGCCATCTCAAGTTGTCAAGAAAAATTCAAAAATCCAAACACCTAATAAATTCTCCATAGTTTTTCACTTGATACTTGAAAAATAGTTCTAAAAAATTCCCCATTTCCTAAATAAAAAAGAGTTATTTTTGGAGACCAAGTATTTAGTATTATTTGAATAGGCAAGTATACTTGATGCTACCGTGCATTTAACACAATTTTCAATGTGTACCATTGATCACTACTCCTATTTTATTTGAATATTTATGAAACAAACCTAAGCACACAAAAATTATGTGTTTGTAAGTTAAAGATTAAAAGTTTATTGATAATCATTTTTTTAAATGATTAAAAGCTACTAGTCTCTTCTAACCAAAATAATTATACATCTCGCTTTTCGAGGAGACAAACTTTTTGAAACTTAATTATTTGTACAAAATATTATCAATATTTGTATCTCATATATTATGAAAATATATTTTACTATTAATTTAATGATACTTATCATGCATTAAAAAAATTATATAGAATTTTTAAACTAAAAAAACAATTTCACAAATATCGATACTACTGAATCCGTTCCAAATGATAGTTCGTTTGACTTTTTTGACTCTAACTTTGACAACTCATCTTATTCAAAAATTTGTGCTAAATATCACTTCTTTTGTTGTGGCTTGCTTTATTAACAAAAATTCTTCAAGAATGACTTAAATTTGACTATATTTGTATAAAATTTTTGAATAAGACGAGTGGTCAAATTTGAAGTCCAAAAAGTCAAACGAATTATAAATTAGAACGGATGGAGTATATATATATAAGAGTGAAATACACTGGCGGCCCTTTAACTTGTCAGCTTATGCCAGTCTGGTCCACGAACTTGCAAACGCGGAAAATGGGTCCCTGAACTTGTCAAGTTGTTCACCGTGGGTCCATTTTCCCATCCGGCATGGCTTCCATGCGACGTGGCAGCGCCAGCGTGGCGGACGAAGCACGTGAGCCGCACGTTTCAATGTAGGCCCCTCACGTCAGGGTGAAAGCTCTAGTTTGGTTTTGGTGAATTGATGAAGTTCTAAGTGCTAACCTAGTTTATTAAAAGTGATTATGAGATAGGTAGCACTAGTCCGAGTGATGGAGCAAATGAAGATCATGACATAATGATGGTGATGCTAGGGTAATGATCAAGTGCTTGGACTTGAAAAGAAAAAGAGAAAAACAAAAGGCTCAAGGCAAAGGTATAAATGGTACGAGCCATTTTGTTTTGGTGATCAAGACACTTAGTGAGTGTGATCACATTTAGGTTCGATAGTCGTACTATTAAGAGGGATGAAACTCGTATCGAAATACGGTTATCAAAGTGCCACTAGATGCTCTAATTCAATACATATGCATTTAGGATCTAGTGGAGTGCTAACACCCTTGAAAATATTTGTGAAATTATGCTAACATACATGTGCACAAAGGTGATACACTTGGTGGTTGGCACATTTGAGCAAGGGTTAGAAACTTTACCGGCGGAGTACGGATAGTCCGATGGTGCCACCGAAGCCCTATATAGAAAAGACAGAGGTCACTATAAGTGACCGGACGCTGGTCTCGGTTGGACCGGCACGTCCGGTCAGTGGCAGCAGAGGGCGCGTTGTTTCGGTCTCATGATCGGACGTTGGCGCAAAAACTGACCGGACGCTCAGGGCCTGAGTCCGGTCAGTTTGACGTATGATGACGTTGAGTAATCGAACGCTAGGTGTGTCAGGTCGAGCATGACCGAACACGTTCGATCGTGATTTCTCGCTTCTAGATGCTTATTGGAAATGATCGAACGCTGAGGTCTAGCGTCCGGTCACTTCGCAGCAGCGCGTTCGGTCATTACTTAACCATTGGGATCAGGCACTCAGTATTTAAAAAGAAGGGACATGTGGCATGCATCGCACGACCGTATGCTAGGGTCCTACGTCCAATTGATATGACCAGAGCATCCGGTCACCCCATATTCAGTGTAGTGAGTAGCCCAACGACTCTATTTCATGAGGGCTTCTATTTAAGCCATATGGCCAGCTCAAGCTTACCCTCTTAGCCATTTGCATTGACATAGCAACCTTGTGAGCTTAGCCAAAGCCCTTCCACTCATCTCCATCATTGATTCATCATCTTTGTGAGATTGGGAGAGAATCTAAGTGCATTGCTTGAGTGATTGCATCTAGAGGAACTTGGTGTTCGTGTTTTTGCTGTGGGATTCGCTTGTTGCTCTTGATGGTTGCCACCATCTAGATGGCTTGGAGCAGCGGAGGAGGATTGGCACGAGTTGGTGATTGTTCGTGGCCATCTCCTATGATTGTGAGGGGATTTGTACCTTCCTCGGCGGAGCGCCGAAAGGTAACTCTAGTGGATTGCTCATGCCATTGAGTTACCTCACTTGTGGGTAGGTTCTTGTGGTGTTCAATTATGTGGACGAGGTTTGTGCAACACCTCTTAGCCGCCGAACCACCAAGTGTTGGTCGATACAACGGGGATGTAGCGTGTTGGCAAGCACGTGAACCTCGGAGAAAATTAGTTGTCTCTTGCCCTTTGGTTTCTCCCGGTGATTGATAAAGTATTCATCTTGTGATTGGTTAACTTCTCTACGCGGCGGTATAATCATCTTACTTACTCATTTACATTCCCGCAAACTAGCTATATCAAGCTCTTTAGTGTAGCTAGTATTGAGAGCTTGCTTTATGGATTAAGTTTATCTAGTGGAGCTTTTTAGTGTAGCAATTATGAGTGCTCTTAGTGAGTAGTGACCTAGTGGATTGTGTGCCTAGTGATCATAACAACTAGAATTATTGGATAGGTGGCTTACAACCCTTATAGAGCTAGAGCAAGTTTGCATTTCGCTATTTGTTATACTAATCAAATTGCTCTAGTTGATTTATAGATTTTAAATAGGCTATTCACCCCTCTCTAGCCATATTAGGACCTTTCAAGTGGTATCTGAGCCATGGTCACCGTTTGATTACAGGCTTAACTACCTCGATGTTAAATTATGGCTCAAGTTGTGTTCAACCATGTGGGGGGTAAACCACCATTCTTTGATGGCACATGTTATGATTATTGGAAGAGAAAGATAATGATGTATCTTGGTTCAATCAATGATCAAGTATGGGAGGTGACCAAGAATGACTATGCTATCATTGATCCTGACAATACCACCAACCAAGATAAGACCAACAAGCAGTGCAATACAATGGCTCTCAACACCATATACAGTGCCATTGATTCCAAAGTGTTTGAACAAATCAAGGATTGTGAAAGAGCTAATGAGGTGTGGAGGAAATTGGAGGAAACATATGAGGGCACACTGGTGATAAAAAGTGCCAAGTTGTACATCCTCAAGGATAAATTGACAAGCTTCAAGATGAAGGATGATGAGAGCATTCTGGAAATGTTCCATCGGTTGAAAGTGATTGTAAATGACTTGAATGCTTTGGAAGAGAAGATCAAGGATGATGATATACTTATCAGTTCTTGATGTACCTACCTCTAAGATTTGAGATATTGAGATTGCTTATCATAAGAGGAGGATTGAAGGAGATTACCCCTAACCAAGTACTAGGTGATGTCATGACACAAGAGACATACCATATGGAAAGGAAAGTGATTGACAAGGATGACAAGAAGGAAGAAAAAGATAAGAAGAAAAAGAGTGTAGCATTCAAAGCTAGCTCATCATCCAAGAATAAGGACAAGTCCAAAAAAGTATCAAGTGATGATGATGATTTTAGTGACATTGATGATGAGGCCATGGCTCTATTTGTGCGCAAGATGGGTAAATTCTTGAAGAAGAAGGGGTATGGTGCAAGAAAGAGAAGAGATCACACTAAAAGCAAAGAATATATAAGAAGATGCTACAATAACAAGAGCCCCAATCATGTTGTAGCGGATTATCCCTACAATAGTGACAATGATGAGGATGAGAAGAAGAAGCACAAGAAGGACAAGAAAGAAAAGAAGAAGGAGGAGAAAAAGATGACCTTCCAAAAGAAGAAGAAGAAGGGTGAAGGCTATGTGGTCACTTGGGATAGTGATAGCTCTTCGGATAGTGATGACTCTAGTGATGATAGCAAGAAATCTATCAAGAAAGCGCTAGCAAGCATCGCCATCAACAACATGCCCTCCATCTTTGATACTTCATCAACATGTCTCATGGTAAAGCCTACCAAGGTAAAATATGATATGAGTGATGATGATTAATATGAGAGTGATGCTTGTAGGAGTGATGATGATGAAGAAGAGTACTCCAAGGAGGAGCTCATGAACATGTGTGAGCAAGTGTACACTTGCTTTGAGATGAAGAGAAAGGAGTGCAAAGAATTGAACAAGAAAGCCAAATTTCTTGAGCAATCTCTTGATGAGCCTAATGCCACTCATGAGAGGCTAATGGAAGCCCATGAGAAGCTTGGCAAAGCTCACTCTAATCTTGAAAAAGCTCACTCCTCTCTCATCGAGCAAGTCAAGAAGGAGGAGGCCAAGAAGGAGTAAGTGATCGTGTCTTGTGATGTGGGACTAACATGTGATCTTATTGATGAAACTTTTTATAAGCCCATTGTAGTTGCTCCCACTAATACTTCTTGTAGCACTACTACTTCTACTTCATCTTTGAGTGATGGTCTCACTTGTGATGCCTCACTAATAATGGAAAATGAGACTCTCAGGAAGGAGGTGAATGAGCCCACTCATGCCTATGGTGGAGATGCCTGCTTGCTAAAGAGCTTGGGTAGCCAAAGGTTTTCTCTCAACAAAGAAGGATTAGGCTATACCCTCAAGAAAGGCAAGGCGGCCTTTGTCACTCCCAAAGTTAGCTTTGTGAAGGGCAATGGCCGGTTTTACAATAGATGCAAGCAAGTTGGGCATATAGAGCAATATTGCAAGACTAACAAGAACAAGCTACCTAATGTATCCTCAATTAAATTTGATTCTTGTTACATGCTTGTTAAGGGTGCCAATGGTGTGAAGGCTAAATTCATTGGTACACCAATTGTGGGCCCAAAGAAGAAGGCCATTTGGGTACCAAAGACTTTGATAACTAACTTTCAAGGACCTAAGCAAGTTTGGATACCTAAAAAGAATTGATCTTCTTTTGTAGGTCAATTATAAAGCCAAAGAAAGGCATTGGGTGCTTGATAGTGGGTGCATACAACACATGACCGGTGATCTAAGAATGTTCAATTAAATCAATGAAAACAAGAGCAATGGGATTGATAGTATCATATTTGGTGACAATGGCAAAGGCAAGGTCAAAGGGCTTGATAAGATTGCAATATCCAATGACTTGAGTATCTCCAATGTGTTACTAGTAGAGAGCTTGAACTTCAATCTATTATCGGTAGCTCAATTATGTGATCTTGGTTTCAAGTGCATATTTGGTGTGGATGATGTAGAGATTATAAGTGTAGATGGCTCTAACTTAATTTTCAAAGGATTTAGATATGAAAATCTATACTTGGTTGATTTCAATGCTAGAGAAGCTCAATTGACAATATGTTTGATCACTAAGTCTAGCATGGGTTGGTTATGGCATAGAAGGCTTGGTCATGTTAGAATGAAACAATTGAACAAGTTGATTAAGCATGACTTAGTTAGAGGCTTGAAAGATGTCACATTTGAGAAGGATAAGCTATGTAGTGCATGTCAAGCCAGAAAGCAAGTTGGTAACACACATCTTAAGAAGAGCATGATGAGCACATCCAAGGCATTTGAGTTGACACACATGGACTTGTTTGGACCAACCACATACACTAGTATTGGTAGAAACAAATATGGATTTGTGATTGTGGATGATTTCACTAGATACACATGGGTGTTCTTTCTTGTTGATAAGAGTGATGTGTTTGCAATATTCAAATAATTTGTCAAGAGCATTCACAATGAGTTTGAAATAACTATCAAGAAAGTTAGAAGTAACAATAGTAGTGAATTCAAGAACACTAGAATTGATGAGTTGTGTGATGAATTTAGAATTAGACATCAATTCTCAGCCAAGTACACTCCACAATCAAATGGCCTAGTTGAAAGAAAGAATAGAACTTTGATTGATATGGCAAGATCAATGTCGAGTGAGTACAATATGAGTCGTTCATTTTGGGCCGAAGCAATCAACATGGCTTGCTATTATAGCAACCGACTCTATTATTACCCCATGATGGAGAAGACACTAAAAGGATCAAGATGCCCAAGAGGGGGGTGAATTGGGCTAATTCTAAATTTCTTTGCAATAATTAAACTCTACGGTTAGCCTAATTAACTCCTTGTGCCTAGAAAGTGTTTCTATTGATCTAACACACAAAAGTTTAGCACCCTAAGTTCCAATCCTACTCTAGCATGATAATTATAGGAATGTAAATAACAAGAATTGAATTGCTCAAAGTAAATGCTTAAAGTAAAGAGAGAAGAAGGAAAGCGGTGATGTTTTGCCGAGGTATCAGAGAGTCACCACTCCCCACTAGTCCTCGTTGGAGCACCCACGCAAGGGTGTAGCTCCCTCTTGATCCGCGCAAGGATCAAGTGCTCTCTATGGGTTGATTCTTTAACACTCTATCGCGGTGAATCACCCACAACTCCTCACAACTTGAGTTGGGTCATCCATAAGCTCCACCAGATGATCACCAAGCTCTCCAATCACCACCAAGCTGTCTAGGTGATGGCGATCACCAAGAGTAACAAACACGAACTCTCACTTGACCACGACAAGCCTAATGAGAAGGGTGGATGCACACTTTGCTACTCTTGATCTCACTAATGAGGGCTCTCTTTGGGATTCTCAAATCTCAATCATCTCACTAGGACCTTGCTCTTCTTGGCACTCTCAAAGGTGTTTCTCAGCTGTTGGAATGAGCAAAATTACCTCTACACATGAATGGAGGAAGTATTATAACATAGGCTAAAAAATGAACCGTTATATGCCTCTGCGGGGTGACCAGACACTCCGGTCATGTTGACCAGATGCGCCGATCAGTTCACCCCGAACTCCAGTGTTTTTAGTGTGACCGGACATGTCTAGTCGAGATTTTCCCTCTCTAGAACCTTACTAGAGTCGACCGAACGCTGGCTCTCAGCGTCTGGTCACTTGACCTCTCAACGTTCGGTCACACCAGATGAAAATACCTCGGTCAAATGAACTGACTAGACCCTAAGCCAGCGTTTGGTCACACCAGAGCCAACGTTCAGTCAGTATTTGACCCTTCATTCACTTCCAACTCTCGATCATACGTGAATGAAGTTTGTTCCAATAGATCTAAGGGCTATTTTGGAGCTACCTAGTGCTAGATTTAGCAAGTGTGCACCACACCTAACTCACTAGACTCACCTAGGTCAAGCTACCCATCCATACCCCCTTAATAGTATGGCCAAAGGAAAAACAAAATTATAAACTACTCTAAGTGTCTCTTCAACTCCAAACGACACTTAGAACTAGTCCATCCGTAACCTTATCGTCCATCCTTTAAAAACCAAAATGATTTCCATCGTAGGGGCATGATCACCATGATTGCCCAATCGATCTCCATTACTGTGACCTAACTTAATTGCCTCTGCAAAACATACGTTAGTCACAATAATCATGTATTGTCATTAATCACCGAAATCCAACTAGGGGCCTAGATGCTTTCAATCTCCCCCTTTTTGGTGATTGATGATAATACTACCTTGAGTATGTGAAAGAGTTGAGGTTTTTGACATGCTTGGTTTATATAAGCTTTTGGCAATAAGAACAAGAGTGTTAGGCAAGCTTATATGACCCAAGCCAACATGATGTACTCAAAAGATATGAAATAAGCATGAGTACAAGTAATAAAGCTCATTTGTATCGGAGTGAAACGCGAAAGCAAAGCAAATGAGCATAGCACAAGTGATATGACATATAACTAATTCAAAGTAGAGAGCACACATGTCATGTATCACGATCACGTAGATATCACTATCACAAAAATAGTTTAATGCATAAAAGTAAACACACGACAAATGCATAATAGTGTATCACACATGAAAACCAAATATAATAGATAGTCTAAGTAAACTAAGCTCCCCCTAAGTCTAGCATACTCGAACCCTCTCCCCCTTTGGCGTCAAACACCAAAACCTAAGGGTCGGTCGACGGGGCTGCAGCGGACAAGTCGAGCGCTGAGGTACGAGAAGCAAGCTGGAACTGAGTGCCATCATCATTTGAACTAGAGCTTTGAGCTGTCTGACCCTCTGTAGCTGGAAGCGATGCTTAAATGGTCTAGGTCGGATCAACAACTTGAGCTGCTGTAGACTGTGCAGGTATGACTGGAGCAGCTGGCTCTGATGATGCCACTGATGAAGGGAGCGTCTCTATAGTCTCGGTAATAGGTGCAATGATAGAAGGACCTGGGACATGCAAATATGGGGGAGTAGGCTACCCTGTCAACTCACTGAAGGATGCACCAAGGCTCCTAGACACTGTAGTCTCTAGCACTAGTGGTGAAGAAGTCTGAGCCGGTGTAAAGCTTGTCTAGAGAGGTGTGAACCACGGGGCTATCATGGGCGAAGCAAACCACTGGGACACCTGCTCTGTAGGTGAAGCAAACTTGCTGGTGGCTGTCCCTGACTCTGAAACCCACTAGGCTGTAACGTTGGAATCATAGAAGTGGTGGTAGGCTGACCAAGTTGGGGTGAAGGCTATGGTGGTGGAACCCCAATAGCTGTCACTACATGCTGCATAAATCCAAGGAGCTGCTACTGCATGAGGAGCTACTGATGATGCATGGCCTACTGCTGCCGCTGAAACTCATCCTGTCGAGCCTAGAACTATGCAAAGGTAGCGACGGTCTCCTAAGCCTGGCGAGCCTGATCCTACCTCATCTGCTCAAGTATGGCAAGTAGAGTGGGGTCTATTTGCTATGTAGATGGAGCTAAACTAGAGCTACCGGCCTCATGATCATGTTGTCAAGGAGGCATCTAAGGGATATCGCGGTAGTCCTCATCTAAGCTATCACTGGGGTCACTCTCGACCAGCCCCTCCTACTGAGCATCTAACTGCTCCTCCTCTATAGCTGCTATGGCCCTAATAGTAGCATCCTACTGGGCTACAGTCTTTGGCACCTCTAGACGATGGCTTGGCTAGCTAGGTGCAGCCAGTGTACTATAGTGAATCATCTGAGTTAGGTTATATGTAGGGAACTCTGTCGTAGCACCACTATACTCAGCTAGCATCTTAGGTGGCCTCACTATAACTGCCCTGTGAATAAGAAACATGATCCAGTGGGCATAGGGCAATTGTCGATGACCTCTGAACCCCTCAGCAATAGTGTCCTCTATCTCTGATAGAAGGAGATCCCAAATATCAAACATTGTTTGCTGCATCAGACAGTTCAGTAGCCACAACTGAATGCGAGTCAAGCCCTCATGATACCCCATCCTCGAAAGCAGTGTCCTCCTCATAATAGCATCAAGCACTCTAGCAGTGGGAGTAAGATCATTGGGTGTCCTGCTTGACCCCTCATCGAATGGCTCTATGAAGCAGTGGCGAACTAGATCTGTAGGGGGCACCATCCCGCCATGAGGACGTCTGGGGGGCGTTGTCTATCCATAGCAAACCTCATGTAGCCGGATGGGCTGCTCTTAAAGCCTGAGTATCTCTCTGACCCTAGTGCTCATCAGCCTATAATTTCTGCCACTGAATGCAAAGTGTATGAATCTGTGCTGTGGGTCAATCCAAAGAGAAGCATAGAACTGATAGACCCAAGATGGAACATACAATCCTGTTCATCCAAGTAAGTCTATCAACCCTGGCAGGTAAGAAAGGTAGGGGCAAATGTGCTCTCCAGCTGCTGCAATAATAGACTCTATGTTGCACACCCTCTAAGATCTAAAGACAGCTCCACTGTTAAGATATGCATTATAGAAATCCTTCTACAGTGGGGTGTAGAAGCCCTCAGATGCACGCTCATCTTGCCTCGACGGAAACCACTACTCAAACTCCACAAATCTGAGCTATTGTACCTGCTTGGCCATGGCAGCCCTTAGATCTAGATGAGTCACTAGAGGCAGACCCTGTGGTCTGGGCGGTGGACGAGAAACCCTCCGCTGTGTATCTGCCCTCGGTGTGACTCAAACACGGGTATGACCAGAGTGGCAAAGCTATGGCTGAGGTGCCTGCTCTGACTCCTAGGCCTGTTGTCCCTCCTGAGTCTGCTCTACTGCCTATGGCTCCTGCTGCTATGACTCTCCCTAAGGATGACTCTCATCAATGGCAACACGCCGTCCTCCAATCATGAGAGTCCCAAGTGGACCACCATGAAGGCGCTCAACCTGCTCAAGTGTAGCCCTTGCTTTTGGTGAAAGCTGATATGTGATCTAGACTCCACTGCGAGCACCTCCTCTCTCGGCACGCTCTACAGCCTCTGCAACTACGGCTGCTCTAGCTGTATCTGCATCTGGATACTTGCGCTTCTTTGTTGCTAGCTTCTTTGTCGCCTTGTCTTTTGGATCTATAGTCAAGCTAGGCGAATGCCTTGGATCCTCATCTCCAGGACCACCTCCAACATTCTTGACATGAACCATCGGTTAGATCTGAAAAGAACAACTGTCATTGATAAGAAACAACTGCCAACTGTCACTTTCGAGGCTTGGCCTCAATCCGTACTCGTGAGCTTGGCCCTGAGTTGACTGACAACTACAAGTATGACCTCAACGGCACTGACTCGCTGCACGATAAAATAGAGGATATACATATAATCTTAATTATTCATCTAGAGATACGAAACCCTGAGAAAGCAAGCAATTAGGTACGAAATTGAAACGAAGGCTTGCTACTTGACGAACCGGCGACCTGAGAAGCAGAGGAACGATACGCGGAGGAAACCACCGAGAATCCTAGGGTTAGGGTTGCGGTGAAGCAATGTAGCTTGGGATCGGCCGTGAAAGGACAATGGATGGCAGTGTGGGTGCTAGGGCTTGATCACGGCGACGCTGGAGCACTTGGAGCTTGCCTACGGTGAGGGTGGAGCAGAGGGCATGGGCTGGCACGGTGCTGGCGGTCATGGTGGCATGGGATTGTTGCTGGCACGGTGGCATGCGGGCGGCACTGGCGCAGAAGGCGATGCTGGCGAGCTCAACAACGCGGGCAGGGGCTGCGATGGCAAATTCGACGGCTATGGCGTGATTCGGTGGCTCAGGGATGACGGCGCGGTGAGAATAAAGATTAGGTCAACGCGCGCTTGGATTATATGGGGGTCCCCCGCGGAGTAGAAAAGGAAATAGAGAAAGAATCCAAGTCCTGCATGTTTTCTACTGATCGGATGCTCTGGTGGCAGTGACCGGATGCTGCCACCCAGCGTCCGGTCGATTCCAGTAAGGTTCAAAACCCTTGGAATCACGACCGGACGCAGCTAGAGTCCGGTGCAAGCAGACATCATCGTCTTCGATCGACCAGACGTAGAGCCACCATCTAACTGGACATTGGGAGAACACTATTCCAGCATCCAATCACTCCTTCGCAGTAAGTTCACCTTGTGTGAACTGACCGGACGCTGGACATTAGAGTCCGGTGCAGCGTCTGGTCACTCCTTTTCCAGCGAATCTTCATAGTCCTTCGTGCTGTCTATTATCAATCAAGTCCCAACTCCAATAAGATCCAAATAAACACCAATTGGGACTGATGTGAGTGACCTCTCTCAAACCCTCAAATTTTTAAAAATATTTTGCCTTAGGCTATAATTCTTTTTAAGAAAATAGGCAATAAGAGGGTAATTGAAGATAAACGACAAAATAACATTCCTACATATGCAATGCCATACTTGAAAGTAAATCTAGTTGCTTGTTAAGTTTGATCTAAGGTTAAGCTTCTTCACACGCTTTACGACGGTTATCTTAACCATGTTAGACAAGCCCTATATACATTATCAAAATTAAACATGTTGTATATTATAATGCAATGCAAGGGACAACACAAGCTCATTTTTAGTAAAGTTGCCATTGAGCTCATTCCGCAATCTACAAAATGTTGCCTCATCTAGCGGTTTAGTGAAGATATCCGCCAATTGATCCTCGGTCCTTACACCTTCTAATGATATATCATTTTTAGCAACATGATCTCTAAGAAAGTGATGGTGGATATCTATGTGCTTGGTGCAAGAGTGTTGAACCAGATTATTTGTAAGTTTTACCGCACTTTCATTATCGCACAAAAGAGGTACTTTATCTAGAACTACACCATAGTCTAGCAAAATTTGTTTCATGTAAAGTATTTGTGCACAACAAGCATCCACGGCAATGTATTTCGCTTCGGCGGTAGACAAGGCCACACTATTTTGTTTCTTGGAGGACCAAGACACAAGTGATCTACCAAGCAAATAGCACCCTTTGGATGTCCTTTTTCTATCAACTTTACAACCGGCATAATCCGAATCGGAATAGCTAACTAACTCAAATATAGCTCCTTTGGGATACCAAAGACCAATGCTTGGTGTGTGCTTAAGATACATAAGGATTCTTTTTACGGCAATTAAGTGAGTTTCCTTAGGATTAGCTTGAAATCTAGCATACATACACACACTAAACATGATGTCAGGCCTAGATGCGGTTAAATATAGCAAGCTACCAATCATAGAGCGATAGAGAGTTTGATCAACGGTGTTACCTCCCTCATCTAGGTCGAGATGTTCATTAGTTGGCATTGGTGTCTTGATTGGCTTACATTTATCCATCTTGAATCTCTTGAGAAGATCATTTGTATATTTCTCTTGAGAGATGAAAATCCCTTCTCTCATTTGTTTGATTTAAAAACCAAGAAAGAATGTAAGCTCTCCAATCATTGACATCTCAAACTCCTTTGATATCAATTCACCAAACTCTTTGTAAGAATCTTCATTTAATGATCCAAAGATGATACCATCAATATACACTTGACAAATGAAGATGCGTCCATCAAGCTTCTTGGTGAATAATGTGGTGTCGACCTTTCTAATGGTGAAGCCCTTCTCAATGAGGAAGTCCCAAAGGCGCTCATACCAAGCTCTTGGGGCTTGCTTAAGTCCATATAATGCCTTGGACAACCTATAAATATGATTAGGATATCTAGGGTCTTTAAACTCAGGAGGTTGATCAACATAGACTAGTTCATTAATAAAGCCATTTAAAAATGTACTTTTCATATCCATTTGATATAGTTTCATTTCATGATGTGATGCATATGCAAGGAGGATATGAATGGCTTCTAGTCTTGCAACCGATGCAAAGGTCTCTTCAAAATCTAATCCTTCAACTTGAGAGAACCCCTTTGTAACTAGTCTTGCCTTGTTCCTCACAACTACGCCTTGATCATCTTATTTGTTGTGGAACACCCACTTTGTTCCAATGACTCTTGCACCTTTTGGCCGCTCTTCAAGAGTCCAAACTTTATTGCGGGTGAAATTGCTTAACTCTTCATGCATGGCATTTATCCAATCCAGATCTTGAAGAGCTTCTTCTACCTTGGTAGGCTCATAGCAAGAGACAAAAGAGTGATGTGCAATAAATGAAGCAAGTTTTTGTGAGCGAGTCATTACTCTATTTGATGGACTCCTTATGATGAGATCTTGTGGATGATCTTGTAGTAGAGGTGTATTTCTTCTATTGGCCACTTGAGGAGGAGATTGTGGAGCATCAACATCTTGTGCTTGTGCCACCATTTGATCATGGGAGACATGAGTATCTTTATTTTCTACTCTCCCATCTTTATTATCATTTTGTGGCACACTTGATGAAGAAGGTGGATCAATCACTTATATATTATCTTCATCATCTTTAGGCTTGATGTCTCCAACCGGAATGTTCTTCATAGCCTCCCTCAATGGTTCATCACCTACATCATCAAGATTCTCATGTGCTCCTTAGGAGCCGTTAGATTCATCAAATTCCACATCATATATTTCTTCAACCAAGCTGGTGGCATGATTAAATACTCTATATGCTTTGGACTTTGATGAGTAACCAACAAGAAAACCAATATCACAACATCTTTGAAACTTCCCTAGGTGTTGCCGCTTTTTGTAGATGTAGCATTTACATCCAAACACCCTAAAGAAGGAGACGTCCAGCTTCTTCCCATTGAGCAACTCATAATGTGTCTTGCTAAGGAACTTTTGAAGGAATAGGCGGTTGGATGCATAGCATGCGGTGTTGATAGCTTCCGCTCATAGAGCTTTGGGGGTGTTGTACTCATCTAGCATTGTTTTTGCAAGAGTGATCAATGTCCGGTTCTTTCTCTCAACTATACCATTTTGTTGAGGAGTATATGTTGCGGAGACCTCATGTTTGATTCCAACTTCATCACAATAGGCCTCTATGTTTGTGTTGTCAAATTCCTTCACATTGTCACTTCTTATCTTCTTGAGCTTCACTTCAAATTCATTTTGTGCTCTCTTGGCAAACTTCTTGAAGCATGATGTAACTTTGGATTTATCATGAAGAAAGAATACTTATGTATATCTTAAATAGTCATCAACAATCATAAGACAATAAAGATTTCCTCCCAAACTCTTGTATGTTGTTGGCCCAAATAAGTCCATGTGAAGGAGTTCTAGCACTCTTATGGTTGACATGAAAGCTTTGGTTGGATGAGTATTTGCAACTTGCTTGTCGGCTTGACATGCACTACAAAGCTTATCCTTCTCAAACTTCACATCCTTCAACCCTCTCACCAAATCATTCTTCATTAGCTTCTTGAGTGAGCTCATCCCAACATGAGCAAGTCTTCTATGCCATAGCAAACCCAAGTGTTGTTTTGGTGAATAGGCAAGTCTTCAAATTTACATCTTTAGAGGTGAAGTCCACTAGATATAGGTTGTTGTATCTAAATCCTTTGAATATCACTTGATCATCATCCTTCTTATATACAACAACTTCCTTCTCGATGAACAAGCATTGGAAGCCAAGATCACACAATTGTCCAACAGATAGCAAGTTGAAGCTCAATGAAGCAACATATAGCATATTTGAGATAGAATGATCATTTGATATTGCCACTTTGCCCAATCCTTTAACCTTGCCCTTTGAGTTATCTTCAAATATGATTCTTTTTTGTCCATCTACTTCTTCATCTAGTGAGATGAACATATGAGGATCACTGGTCATATATTGTGTGCAATCACTATCAATAACCCAATGACTTTCACCGGTCTTGTAGTTCACCTACACATAAGAGATCAAGCTTTAGGAACCTAAACTTATTGATGGCCTTTCACCTTCTCAACAAGTGACTTAGCAACCTAAATTTTTTTAGGCCCATTCTTGTTGGGGGGGCCTAAGAACATGACTTTTATCTTTCCACTAGAATCCTTTCTAAGCATATAGTGAGCATTAAAGTCAAAAGGTCTAGCATGCTTGGGCAAGGGTTGTGGTGGTGGAGTTTGGCACTCATGAGCAAAGTGGCCTTCTTGTCCACAATCAAAACACTTCTTTGGCTTTGGCTTTTTTTGTTGTTGAGCTTGAGCCTTCTTCTCTTTGTTTGCCATATACCCAATGCCACTTCTATCCATCTTTATGATGGTGTTCATTAGTAGCTCACTTTGAAGATATTTGCCTCTAGTGAACTTGCTCAATCCAATCTTGAGATGCTCTTTCTTTAACTTGAGCTTCTTGTTCTCTTCCTTAAGAGCATCATTGTTTTTCTCTTCCTTGAGCTTCTTATTTTCTTCTTTGAGCTTCTCATTCTCAAGCACCAACTCACCATCACGATCAAGAGTTTATAGCACAATGAACTTGGTGGTTTTGAGTTCTTCAAGATCTTTCTTGAACTTTTCATTGTCATTCTTGAGCTTGACAAACTCATCATAATCATCGGCCTCAACCACTTGCTTGCCCTTACTACTAGAACTTTGCTCGATGCTCTCAATGATCAAATCATCACATGATGTAGCTATATCAATCTTAACAACATTGTTAGTAGCATCATGTGGCTCATTGAATAAATATTCTTGAGCAATAACTAGATTATCATGATTAATATTAAGAGTAGTATATTCATCTTTTAGCATATTATGGCTAGTGATGCACTCTTTATGCATCCTCTTAAGTTTATCATGTTTATTTTTGAGCTCTTTCTTAGAAGATTTGAGCTCTTTGAGTTTAGATGACATAGCTTCATTAGCTTCTCTAAGCTCAACACTAGCCTTTTCAGCTATATCACATTTAGCTAAAAGAGAATCATTTTTAGCTTCTAGCTTGTCCTTCTTAGCTCTAGTCTTTATAATGATCTTGGAGTATTTATTTAGCAATTTAACAAGATCATCATAAGAAGGTGATTCATATTCATCATCATCACTATCGCTATCATTATTACTAGCATGTTTATCACCACTATTCTTATCATCATTTGATACCTTGCATTCACCCTTGGCCATAAGGCATAGGTGTGTAGAGGATGATGGCGATGGTGGCGGTGAAGATGATGAAGAGTCAATAACAATGGCGGCCACCTTCTCGTTGTCACTATCATCATTGGATGAGCCACTAGATGAATCAATGTTCGTGAGCCAATTATCGACGATGTATGCCTTTCCACTCTTCTTCTTTTTGTGGAAGTCCTTCTTTTTGCCATCTCTCTTCTTGTATGGCTTGTCTTTCTTCTTCTCATCTTCATCACTTGAGTCATCTTTCTTGCCTTTATTCTTGTTCTTGAACTTGTCTTTCTTGGGCTTTGTGCATTGGTGAGCTAGATGACCAAGTTCTCCATAATTGTAGCAATCCATCTCGGAGATTGGCTTCCTTCTAGAGCTAGTGAAGAACTTCTTCTTCTTGCCATCAAACTTGATGCCACTCTTATTGAGCTTCTTTAGCATCTTGGCGGTTTTTCTCACCATGAGAGCAAGGCTTGCATCATCAACTTCATCATCACTTGAGCTCTCATACTCAAGCCTTGCTTTGCCCTTCTCTTGACTAGCTTTGAATGCTAAGTCCTTTTCTTTCTTCTTGTTAGAGGATGGGCCATCTTAAGGTGTGATGTGCATGTACATCTCATGGGCATTGATCTTTCCCAAGATTTGTGTTGGTGTAGCAGTGGAAAGATCACCTTGATGAAGCACGGTCACAATATGCCCATATTTGTCAATGGGGAGGACACTCAAGATCTTTCTTACAACATCGGATGGTTGCATTTGAGTTAGTCCAAGCCCATTGACTTCATCTATAAGAACATTCAAATATGAATACATTTCATTAGCACATTCTTTAGGAAGCATTTCCAAAGAGTTAAGCTTTTTTATGACAAGATGATAGTGTTCCTCATGCTCACTCTTTGTTCCCTCATGGAGCACACAAACGTCTGACCATAGTGCATAGGCGTCTTTGTGGTTCCTCACCCGATTGAACACATCTTTACAAAGGCCTCTAAATATGGTGTTTCTAACCTTTGCATTCCATTTTTCATAATTCAACTCATCGCCTTATAGGTTAGTAGCATCCCGAGGTTTTGGGAAGCCTTGTGAGGTGACTCTAACTATTCCAACATCTAGAGTTTCTAAGTATGCCTTCATGTGAATTTTCCAATATGAAAAATCATCCTCCCTCAAAGATAGGAGGAGGTCTATCCCTGTGAGACATCTTTCTCTAGGCGGTTAAGCCTAAAAACATGAGCACGAGACTCTGATACTAATTGAAAGGATCAAGATGCCCAAGAGGAGAGGGGGTGAATTGGGCTAATTCTAAATTTCTTTGTAATAATTAAACTCTACGGTTAACCCAATTAACCCCTTATGTCTAGAAAGTGTTTCTATTGATCTAACGCACAAAAGTTTAGGACCCTAAGTTCCAATCCTACTCTAGCATGGCAATTCTAGGAATATAAATGACAAGAATTGAATTGCTCAAAGTAAATGCTCAAAGTAAAGAGAGAAGGAGGAACGCGGCGATGTTTTGCTGAGGTATCAGAGAGTCGCCACTCCTCACTAGTCCTCATTAGAGCACCCACGCAAGGGTGTAGCTCCCCCTTGATCCGCGCAAGGATTAAGTGCTCTCTACGGGTTGATTCTTCGACACTCCATCACGGTGAATCATCCACAACCGCTCACAACTTGAGTTGTGTCATCCACAAGCTCCACCAGATGATCACCAAGCTCTCCAATCACCACCAAGCCATCTAGGTGATGGCGATCACCAAGAGTAACAAGCACGAACTCTCACTTGACCATGATAAGTCTAATGAGAAGGGTGGATGCACACTTTGCTACTCTTGATCTCACTAATGAGGGTTCTCTTTGGGATTCTCAAATCTCAATCACCTCACTAGGACCTTGCTCTTCTTGGCACTCTCAAAGGTGTTTTTCAGTTGTTGGAATGAGCAAAAGTATCCCCACATATGAATGGAGGAAGTATTTATAACATGGGCTAAAAAACGAACCGTTATGTGCCTCTGCAGGGTGACCGGATGCTCCAGTCATGTTGACCGGACGCACCAGTCAGTTCACCCTAAACTCCTATGTTTTTAGTGTGACCGAACGCTGGCCAACATCCGGTCAGCACTGACCGGACGTGCCTAGTCAAGATTTTCTCTCTCTGGAACCTTACTGGAGTCGACTAGACGCTGGCTCTCAGCGTCTGGTCACTTGACCTCTCAGCGTCCGGTTGCACCAGATGAAAATACGTTGGTCAAATGAACTGATCGGACCCTGAGCCAGCGTCCGATCACATCGGAGCCAGCGTCCGGTCAGTATTTGATCCTCCATTCACTTCCAACTCTCGATTATACATGAATAAAGTTTGCTCCAATAGATCTAAGGGCTATTTTGGAGCTGCCTAGTGCTAGATTTAGCAAATATGCACCACACCTAACTCACTAGACTCACCTAG
The DNA here is from genome assembly GCF_019320115.1 of Miscanthus floridulus. Lineage (NCBI taxonomy): Eukaryota > Viridiplantae > Streptophyta > Magnoliopsida > Poales > Poaceae > Miscanthus > Miscanthus floridulus. The sequence continues at coordinate 38,501,157 of NC_089582.1, forward strand.
GTCAAGCTACCCGTCCATAGCCCCCTTAATAGTATGGCCAAAGGAAAAACAAAGTCCTAAACTACTTTAAGTGTCTCTTCAACTCCAAACGATACTTAGAACTAGTCCATCCTTAACCTTGTCGTCCATCCTTTGAAAACCAAAATGATTTCCATCGTAGGGGCATGACCACCATGATTGACCAATCGATCTCTATTACCGTGACCTAACTTAATTACCTCTACAAAACACACGTTAGTCACAGTAATCATATATTGTCATTAATCATCGAAACCCAACTAGAGGCCTAGATGCTTTCAGACGCCTTATGAGCTATTGAATGGAAGAAAGCCCAATATAGCATACTTTCGGGTTTTTGGTTGTAAATGCTATATATTGAAGAAAGGCACTAGATTGAGCAAGTTTAAAAAGAAATGTGATGAAGGCTTCTTGTTTGGTTACTCCACTACTAGCAAGGCATATAGAGTTTAGAATTTGGCTAGTGGTACTCTTGAGGAGGTTCATGATATGGAATTTGATGAAAAAAATAGTTCCCAAGAGGAAGATAAGAATCTAGATAATATAAGAGGCACTTAATTGGTCAATGCAATGAAGAACATGGACATTGGTGATATAAGGTCTAGAGAGGTGATTGATGTTGAAGATGACAAGAATCAAGTGCTCTCTAACTCAAATGTGCAAGCTAGTGGTTTCCATGATCAAGTTCAAGCAAGAACAAGTGATGACAAAGTGCAAGATCAATAACAAGTGGCTAGTTTATCATCTCAACCAAGTGATCAATCAAATGCAAGCAATCAAGTGCAAGTGCTTTGACCAACCAATGTTGCAAGAGATCATCCATTAGACACTATATTTGGTTTTATTTCAAGAGGTGTGCAAACTAGATCAAGATTAGCTTCATTTTGTGAGCACTTCTCATTTATGTTATCCATTGAATCTAAGAAGATAGATGAAGCTTTGAAGAATGTTGATTGGGTCAATGCTATGCATGAAGAGCTAAACAACTTCACAAGAAACCAAGTATAGGAGTTAGTTGAGAGGCCTAAGGATCATAATATGATTGGAACCAAGTGGGTCTTTCGGAACAAGCAAGATCAAGATAGGATAGTAATAAGGAACAAAGCAAGATTAGTGGCTCAAGGTTACACTCAAGTTGAAGGTCTTGACTTTAGAGAAACATATGCCCCGGTTACAAGATTGGAAGTAATTAGGATCTTATTAGCCTATGCTTGTGCCCACAACATCATGTTGTACTAAATGGATGTGAAGAGTGCATTTCTCAATGGGTACATCAATGAGCTTTGTGTATGTTGAGCAACCTCCCAGTTTTGAAGATGAAAAGAAACCCAACCATGTTTACAAGTTAAGAAAGGCTTTGTATGGATTGAAACAAGCACCAAGAGCATGGTATAAGAGATTGAGGGATTTCCTACTCTCTAAGGGATTCAAAATGGGAAAGGTTGTCACCACTCTCTTCACCAAGAAGCTTGGAAATGACTTGTTTATAATGCAAATCTATGTTAATGATATCATATTTGGGTCAATAAATCAAGATTTTTATAAAGAGTTTGGCAAGATGATGGCAAGTGAGTTTGAGATGTTCATGATTGGAGAGCTTAGTTACTTTCTTGGTCTTCAAATTAAGCAAATGAAGAATGACATATTTGTTAGTCAAGGCAAGTATATCAAGGACATGCTCAAGAAGTTTGGAATGGATGATGCTAAAGCTGTTAGTACACAAATGGGAACAAGTGGAAGCTTGGATAGTGATGCTAGTAGCAACATGGTGGATCAAAAGATGTATCGGTCTATGATTGGAAGCCTACTCTATATGATCGCATCAAGGCCGGATGTGATGTTTAGTGTATGTATGTATGCTAGATTTCAAGCATCACCAAGAGAAAGTCATTTGAAGGCAACAAAGAGAATATTAAGGTACTTGAAACATACACAAAATGTTGGATTATGGTATCCTAAAGGAGCAAGATTTGAGTTGATTAGATATTCAGACTCCGATTATGTGGGATGCAAAGTTGAGAGAAAGAGCACATCGGGCATATGTCAACTATTGGGAACATCACTTGTGTCTTGGCCATCAAAGAAGTAAAATAGTATAGCACTTTCAACCGCCGAAGTAGAGTACATTTCAGCCAGTAGTTGTGCTCAATTACTTTAGATGGAGGCTACTTTGAGTGATTTTGGAATCAAATTCAAGCAAGTGCCATTGCTATGTGATAATAAAAATGTTGTAAAGCTCACCAATAATCCGGTTCAACATTTAAGAACAAAGCATATTGATGTCCGCCATCATTTCATAAGAGATCATCAACAAAAAGAGAACATTTGCATTGAGAGTGTGGACACCAAAGATCAACTTGCCGATATCTTCACCAAGCCACTTGATAAGAAGAGGTTTTGCAAGCTAAGAAATGAATTGAACATACTTGATTTCTCAAATATGTGTTGATGCACTCCTCATTATATGACATGCCTCTCCTTCAAGCAAAGCAAGGTAAATTTGATTGACATATCATCCAACCATTGCTAAGGACTTATTTAGTGCATCTAGTCATTCCTATCATGTCCTAGGCCCATTCATGAAAATCAAATGAATTTTATACTTGTATGGTACCACTATTGCTTATATGTTTGAAATGATCTTGTGGTAGCATATGACATGTTTGTGGGCTTGTAAACCTAGTGTTTGATCTAGAAAATAAGCTATAAGTGCTTAACTCAACATGGTACAAGATAACCCTTATTTAGAGGTATGAAGAAGCTTATCCTTGGATCAAACCGAGTTAAATATCTTTTGCAAGTGATCTAGATTGAACCAAATTGGGAAAATAATCCTCATTTCATATGATTTCACCCTAACCTATCTATAATTTGAGCTCACCTTTTGTGCTAATTGTTGACAAAGAGGGAGAGAAATTCACAAAAATAGTAAGATAGGAGGAGCAAACAAATGAAAACAAATGAAATGATATTGTAAGAGGATCAATAAAAAGTACACACAAGTAGGGGGAGTAAGCTCATAAACTTGTATGTTGTATTTGAATGTGTATTTCATATATTTGCTTGCATGGCACAAGTTTTAAATTTCAATATACATGCTTGTGTGGTGTATGCTAGTTACAGGCTTGAATGATGAAATGAGAAACTAGCATGCATAGGCTAAAGTGACCAGACTTATGTTCGTTCTATGGAAACTAGACCCTTGCTTGTAATGTTGATCTCATGGGGTATTCTAGTTTTTATATATGTCTAGTTACCAATGGTGCTAAGCATGGTATATTGATGCACTTCGATTGGTATCACACTTCAAAGGTCCATCTCTTATACCTTAGCATCATTTAGTAGACATCGTCTCCTATATTTCCCATCTAATCATATGTGCAAGCTTCAATCCAAACTCTTAGCATATATGTAGGGGGAGCAATCGCTACCATATGGGATTCATGAAACTTGTCCATATTCTTTTACACAAGGTAAATATGTTTGGACAAGCAACATAGATTCAATTAAATTTCAATTCATATCTTTGTGAAAGGGTTGTCATCAATTACTAAAAAGGAGGAGATTGAAAGCTCTAGTTTAGTTTTGGTAAATTGATGAAACCCTAAGTGCTAACCTAGTTTATCAAAAGTGATTATGAGATAGGTAGTACTAGTCCAAGTGGTGGAGCAAATGAAGATCATTACATGATGATGGTGATGCCATGGTAATGATCAAGTGCTTGGACTTGAAAAGAAAAAGAGAAAAACAAAAGGCTCAAGGCAAAGGTATAAATGGTAAGAGTCATTTTGTTTTGGTGATCAAGACACTTAGTGAGTGTGATCATATTTAGGTTTGATAGCCATACTATTAAGAGGGGTGAAACTCGTATCGAAATACGGTTATCAAAGTGCCACTAGATAGTCTAATTCATTGCATATGCATTTAGGATCTAGTGAAGTGCTAACACCCTTGAAAATGTTTGTGAAATTATGCTAACATACATGTGCACAAGGTGATACACTTGGTGGTTGGCACATTTGAGCAAGGGTTAGAAACTTCACCGGCGGAATGTGGACAGTCCGACGGTGCCACCGACGCCCTATATAGAAAAGACAGAGGTCACCGTAAGTGATTGGACGCTAGTCTTGGTTGGATCGATGTGTCCAGTCAGTGGCAGCAGAGGGCGCGCTGTTTCGGTCTCATGACCGGACGCTGGTGCAAAAACTGACCGGACGCTCAGGGCCTGAGTCCGGCCAGTCTGACGTATGATGACATTGAGTGACCGAACGCTGGGTGTGTCCGGTCAAGCATGACTGGATGCGTCCGGTCGTGATTTCTCGCTTCTGGATGCTTACTGGAAACGACTGGACGCTGAGGTCCAGCGTCTGGTCACTTCACAGCAGCACGTCTGGTCATTACTTAACCGTTGGGATCGGGCGCTCAGTATTTAAAAAGAAGGGACACATGGCGTGCATCATACGACCGGACGCTGGGGTCCTACGTTCAGTCGATATGACCAGAGCATCCGGTCGCCCTGTGTTCAGTGCAGTGAGTAGCCCAACGACTCTATTTCGTGTTGGCTTCCATTTAAGCCCCATGGCCGGCTTAAGCTTACTCTCTTAGCCATTTGCATTGACATAGCAACCTTATGAGCTTAGCCAAAGCCCTCCCACTCATCTCCATCATTGATTCATCATCTTTGTGAGATTGGGAGAGAATTCAAGTATATTGCTTGAGTGATTGCATCTAGAGGCACTTGGTGTTCGTATTTTTGCTGCAGGATTTGCTTGTTGCTCTTGATGGTTGCCATCACCTAGACGGCTTGGAGCAGTGGAGGAGGATTAGCACGAGTTGGTGATTGTTTGTGGCCATCTCCTATGATTGTGAGGGGATTTGTACCTTTCTCGACGGAGTACCGAAAGGTAACTCTAGTGGATTGCTCGTGTCATTGAGGTACCTCACTTATGGGTAGGTTCTTGTGATGTCCAATTGTGTGAACGAGGTTTGTGCAACACCTCTTAGCCGTCGAACCACCAAGTGTTGGTTGACACAACGGGAATATAGCGTGTTGGCAAGCATGTGAACCTCAGAAGAAAATTGATTGTCTCTTGCCCTTTGGTATTCTCTCGATGATTGATAAAGTATTCATCTTATGATTGGTTTACTCCTCTACGCGGTGGTATAATCATCTCACTTACTCATTTACATTCCCACAAACTAGCTATATCAAACTCTTTAGTGTAGTTAGTATTGAGAGCTTGCTTTGTGGATTAAGTTTATCTAGTGGAGCTTTTTAGTGTAGCAATTGTGAGAGCTCTTAGTGAGTAGTGACCTAGTGGATTATATGCCTAGTTATCATAACAACTAGAATTATTGGATAGGTGGCTTGCAACCCTTGTAGAGCTAGAGCAAGTTTGTATTTTGCTATTTGTTATACTAATCAAATTGCTCTAGTTGATTTATAGATTTTAAATAGGCTATTCACCCCCTCTAGCCATATTAGGACCTTTCACAGGGTCGCCTCTACCTCCCGCTCTGCACGGGACGAACACTGTCGCCGATAGCACTTGGACCACGCCTGGCCACGCCCTTCTCTCGTGTCCCCTACATGACCGAGCACCCCGTGTGGACCCTTTCTACGTGCCACAGCCCCTCGCCTCGAGCCGCTCATCCCGCAGCGCTGAGTCAGAGATCCGCCATTGTCGGCATGGAGCCGAGCTCCTTGACCGGCCTTTCCTCTCCTCACGTGGTCTCTCTCCCTCTAAAATGGTGCCTAGAGTGTCGCGTGAGCACTCCACACTCACTCCGCTTCTCCCCGTGCTCCCTCTCTTGCTCTACAGGCGTCGTCGCCTCATCTCGAGCTAGCAGCGCCGCTGTCGCTGTCGATCTCCTCCTCTGCCGCTTTCTAGCAGACGCGAGCTTATCGACGAGCTTTGGGGCGTGCTAAGGCACCCTCCAGTGCTCCCGCGCTCTTCCTCTCCCTCTCTGCGCGCCACTCTGGCTTGCCAGAGCTGCGCCGCCGTGGCCAAGCCGCCTCGCCACACATACCGCCGCCTTCGGACGTCCTCCACCGTAGGGAATGTCCTAGGCGAGTTCGCCTCGTCGCACTCTCTATCCCCATGTAATCCACACAGGCGCTAGCGCTCCACAGCGCCACCCCGCCAAGCTCGCCGTTGCTGGTCATGGGGCGCCGCTGCGTCTCACGTCTCCCGGTCCATCAAATAGTGTGGACGCAGCGCCACTCCGCCGCGTTCGATATTGAAACGTGCAGCTCACGTGCTTCGTCCACCATATTGGCACTACCACGTCGTCTAGAGGCCGCACCGAATGGGAAATGGAGCTGCGGTGAACAACTTGACAAGTTCAGGGGTCTATTTTTCGCGTTTGCAAGTTCGTAGACCGGACTGGCACATGCCGATAAGTTAAAGGGCCGCCTGTGTATTTCAATAATAATAACAATAAGAATAAGAATAATAACAATAATAATAACAATAATAATAATAACAATAACAATAATAATAACAATAACAACAATAATAATAACAATAATAATAATAATAATAACAATAACAATAATAACAATAATAATAATAACAATAATAATAATAACAATAATAATAATAACAATAATAATAACAACAATAATAATAATAATAACAATAATAACAATAATAAGAACAATAACAATAACAACAAGAACAACAACAACAACAACAACAACAACAACAACAACAACAACAACAATAACAATAACAATAATAATAATAACAATAATAACAACAACAACAACAACAATAACAATAACAACAACAACAACAACAACAACAACAACAACAACAACAACAACAACAACAACAACAATAACAATAACAACAACAACAACAATAACAATAAATAATAATAATAATAATAACAATAATAATAACAACAATAACAACAACAATAATAACAGTAACAATAACAGTAACAACAACAGTAACAATAATAATAACAACAACAATAACAATAGCAGCAGCAGCAGCAGCAGCAGCAACAACAACAACAACAATAACAATAACAATAACAACAACAATAAATAATAACAATAAATAATAACAATAAATAATAACAATAAATAATAATAATAATAATAATAATAATAATAATAATAATAATAATAATAATAATAATAATAGTAACAATAATAATAACAATAAATAATAACAATAACAATAAAAATAACAACAACAATAATAATAACAATAAAAATAAAAATAAAATAATAATAATAATAATAATAATAATAATAATAATAATAATAATAATAATAATAATAATAATAATAATAATAATAATAATAATAATAATAATAATAATAATAACAATAATAATAACAATACTAATAACAATAATGTATATATAGCCGGAGCGCAGCGCAGCAGGCGCGGTGCTAGCTCACTCCATGAGACTCCCAACCAAAAACCCCACGGGGGACGGGGCACAGGCGCACGAACGGGAACGGGAGCCGTGGCCACCAACGGAAATGGAAGCTTCCCCAACCCCGTGCCACGCTCGCAGTCTCGGCTTGCATGGACTCCACCGCGGCGGCGGCGGCGGCGGTGCTGCTGGTGACGAACGACGATGGAATCGACGGACGACGGGCCGGGGCTCCGCTTCCTCGTCGACCAGCTCGTCGCCGCGGGGCGATACCGCGTACTCGTCTGCGCGCCTGACACGTAAATGCCCTCCCTCCCCATCTGCTACTCGCTCCCTTGCGATTCCTTGCTTGCGTGGTTGTTTGATCGGCGGTGCCTTGCGTAGATTCTGTGGAAGGATCACGAGATTTGCCTCGAGAGGATGTAGTAGGCTAGGGAACTAGAATTGTGAGGGCAATTGTTTTTACCGCTTCTGGCATTCTCCCCGAGAAGACGAAGCAGAGGAATTTGGGGTAACAAATTTGTATTTGGAGAATAAGTGTCACCTATTCTCTAAATAAAATAAAATAAAATAATTGTGTTTGTGAATTTCCTGTTGATCATCGCGTCATTGGTATGAAATTGTGGGGGCTAATTTTGCTGTAAACAAATTAAGGAACAGGAAAAACAAGCTTGTTTTCCTACGATGTTTTTGGGCATGGCTAAAGTTTTTTTTTTCTTTTAGTAAAAATGAAACAGTGACCATTCCTTCTTTTATATGATTAATCCAAAAGGCAGTTTGGAAGAAACAAATAACTACTACTTATGCGCTGAGCGTTGTGTTTGGGAGCATCAGCTTTGCCAGTTGCTGTTGGCACAACATGGAATCGGTCCTTGTCGTGGAATATTTTTCACCCATTAGCTGCAAATGCACCATCCAAGTTGCCGATTTGTTTTCAATGAAAAGTGTCTTTGTGGGACTACTGTTATGCAAAAGCAATTATATGGGTGTGCCTAAATCAAAGGGAAGAAACGAGATGCAATTACAATTCATTTAGTTAAATATTTTTTTTCACAGTAATGGTGATTTGTCATTTAACCTTATTATAAACATGGTTGCTCAGTAGGAACCTGAAAAAAAATGAGTGCTGTTATCTATTCATGTCAAAAAGGAAAGACCGTCTTTGGTCTTTAATTAATTGTAGTTGGCCAAGGGTCATGCTCATCCTATGGCACCAATCCTCTTCCTAACTCTTTTATTTTTGTCTACTTTTCATCAAAATGCAGAGACAAATCGGGTGTGAGCCACTCCATCTCATGGCGCACTGCACTCCGCTGTAAACGTGTTGATATAACGGGTGCTACAGCATTTGGAGTTTCAGGTTTGTTTGCATATGAGCTTTCCCATATAAGACATTTGGAATCTGTTAGATATATATGGTGTATAGCATATTTTCCTCTTTGTGTAAGGGCTTAGATGCATATATGCCCAACTCATGTACATGTTTGGGTTGTTGCCCCCAGGAATTGAGTGAGTTTCGTTCCTTCCAACATGGTACTAGAGCCTAGGATCTAGGGGTTACCTTGCTCTCTCGCGCGCTCTTCCAGTTGCGCTTGCCTGGAGCTCCGCCGCCCGTCGGCTCTCTCCCTCGCGTGCTCTTCCCGTTGCACGCTCTGTAGCTGGGCGTGGCCCCGCCGTCGCGCGCCCTCCGCGGTCGAGCGCGGTCCCGCCATCGCGCACCCTCTGTGGCCGGCGCGGCCCCGCCGTCGCACGTCCTCCGTGGCCCGTCGCTGGGCGCCCCGCCGCCGCGCGTCCCTCCTGCCGCTTCCCCTCCTGCTCTTGCTCCTCTCCGTCCTCGGCGCCTCCGCGCGCAACGAGGAGGACACCCGTGTGCTGGCGGCGCTCAAGCGGGCGTTGGACCCGACCGACCGGGCCCTCGTCTCCTGGGACCCCTCCGGCGACCCATGCGCCGGCTCCTTCGTCGGCGTGGCCCCTGCTCCCATGGCCACCGCGCGCTTCCGCTTCAGCTTCCGCTTGGCCATCCATTCGAGTGCTCTGTTTTTCTGCTTTGCTGCTTGCTCTGTTTTAGATTAGGTAAAAAAAAGGAAGAAGAGTCAGATCCCGCTTTGCTGCTGCTGTTTTTCTGCTTTTCTGGAGAAAGAAAGATGGCATCTCCTCCTATTCCTCCCTTTGGAGGCGCTCAAATCCTGCGTTGTCCAGTGATGTTTGATGGCACCAATTATCATGACTGGGTTCCACATATGCGGTGGCATATGCGTGGTCTCCGACTCTAGGAGTTTCTTAGTGGTGAGCTACCTTGTCCAGCATTGCCTGATCGTCCAGTGCAGCCGGTGATTCCTTCAGAAAAATCTGAAGAGGAACAAAAGAAGTTGCACGAAGCTTATGATGATGATATGGCCTCTTACATGTCTCATTTTCGGGCTTATCGGACTTGGTTGGATGAAGATGCTCGTGCTGGGGCTATTCTTGTTGCTAGTATGGAAAAGCATCTGGCAGGAGAGGTTATTCGGCTTGATCATGCTGCTCAGATGTGGGCTGTTCTTCGTCAGCGCTATGAGCCCTCTGGTCAGTCCACTTATATTGCCGCCCTACGTCAAGAACAACTGTTGCAGCAGGGTGACAGTTCAGTTGAGAATTTCTTTCGACAGCTATCTGCAATATGGCGTGAGCTTGACACTCTTAGTCCTCAGTTGTCCCCGGACACTTGTGACTCCTGCAGGAAGCAATAGAGCCACCTCGAGCTTCGTCGCACCTATGACTTCCTGACTCGTCTGCGCGCTGAGTTTGAGCCCCTTCGTGCTCAATTACTTGCTCGTGAGCCATGCGTGTCTTTGATGTAGGCTCTTGCTGCTGTTCGTAATGAGGAGACTCGCTTTCGTTCTGCTGGTCTACTTCAGTCGACGTCCTCCTCAGTTCTGGCTGCTCGGTCTGGAATTCTTGGTTCTCCTCCCAAAGTGCCTGCTTCAGCAGCCTCTGGCGGCTCGGGGACTCGCAACTCAGGTGGCCTTCATTGTAAGCACTATGGCAGAGATGGACATGATGAGGATCATTGTTACAAGAAGAAGAGGCAGGCTCAGTCTCAGTCTCACCGAGGTGGGTGTTCCTCACATGCTCAGTCTCAGCATCCTGATGCACAACAGGAGATACTCATGTTACTTCGTCGTCTTGCTGTTCCTCCACCTACTGGAGCTTCTGGTTCTGTCACTACTAGAACTGCTGGTTCTGTCACTCCTGCCCCAGTACTCTCTGCTGCTACTTCTCAGTCTTTTATTGAGAGACCACCATCCACTTTAGGTATCTTGCCATGGATTCTTGATTCTGGTGCTTCTTTTCATATGACACCTGATAGTACCTCTCTTTCTTCTATTTGCTCTCCTTCCATTCCTCTCACTGTTCAAACTGCTGATGGCTCATCTCTTTTGGTTGTTGGTCGTGGCACTCTTTCTTCTTCTTCATTTCATGTTCCTAATGTTTCTTATGTTCCTGATTTGACCATGCAACTTATTTCTGCTGGCCAGCTCACTGATCATGGTTGTCGTGTTATTTTTTATTCTAACTCTTGCCGTGTTCAGGATCTCAGCACGGGTCTCCTAGTTGATACTGGCCCTCGCTGCCGTGATTCTCCGCATCTCTAGGAACTCGATTGGCTTCGTCTTCCTTCCGTTGCCTCTGCCAGTCTTGTGAGCTCTGCTTCTCCTACATCGGCTTCTTCCTCTTTTGCTCAGTGGCATCATCGCCTGGGACATCTATGTGGTTCCCGCTTATCCGCTCTTGTCCGTCGTGGTGTTCTAGGAAATGTCTCTGGTGATGTTTCTTTAGATCAGTGTCAGGGCTGTAAGCTTGGCAAACAGATCCAGCTTCCATATCCCTCTAGTGGGTCTGTGTCACAGCGTCCTTTTGATCTTGTTCATTCAGATGTATGGGGTCCTGCACCTTTTGTTTTAAAAGGGGGTCATCAATATTATGTCATATTTATCGATGATTTCTCTCTCTTCACATGGGTGTATTTCATGAAACATCGTAATGAGGTGTTATCTATATATAAAACTTTTGCTCGGATGATTCGCACTCATTTTGATGCTCCTATTCGTGTTTTTTGGGCTGACTCTGCCAGGGAATATCTTTTGGGTGCTCTTCGCCAATTTCTTTCTGAGCAAGGGACTCTCTCACAATTTTCTTGTCCTGGTGCGCACGCTCAGAATGATGTTGCTGAGCGTAAACATCGTCACCTTCTTAAAACTGCTCGTGCTCTTATGATTGCTTCCTCGGTCCCACCTCATTTCTAGGCTAAAGCAATCTCCACTGCCACCTATTTAACCAACATTCAACCCTCATCTGCTCTTAAAGGTGGCATCCCATATGAGCGCCTTTTTGGACAGCCACTTGATTACTCTAGTCTTCGCCTTTTTGGATGTCTGTGCTATGTTCTTCTTGCTCCTCGTGAATGCACTAAACTCACCCATCAATCTGTTGAGTGTGTTTTCTTAGGCTATAGTGCTGAGCACAAGGGCTATCGTTGTTGGGACCCGACTGCTCGTCGTATGCGGATCTCTCGGGACGTTACTTTTGATGAGTCTCGTTCCTTCTATCCTCGGCCCTCCTCTGATGTTTCTCCTCAGGCTGTTGTTGAGCCTTTGTCCTTCTTGACTTTTCCTGATACACCTATCTCCACTGTGCTTCTTCCTCCATCACCATCTCCACCTCCTAAACCATCTTCACCTCCTCCACCTTCTCCTCCGTTGCCCTCTGAGTCGTCTTCACATGCTCCTCGATCCATTTATGATTCCAAACCTCTCGTGATTCACACCTACAGTCGTCGGCTCCTGCATTCCTCGCCTCCTGTTGAGTTGCCTTCTGATGTCTCCTCTCCTGCTGAGCCATCTTCGGTTGATGATTCTTTATCTCAGCCCTCCTCTCATTATAATCTTCGCGATCATAGCTCGCTGAAGCCTCTTGATAGGTATGGTTTTGCTGGCACTGTCTTTTCTGAGCCAGCCACATACCATGATGCCATTTGTCATCCTGAATGGCAACTAGCCATGGCTGAGGAGATTGCTGCTCTTGAGCGCACTGGCACTTGGGACCTTGTCCCTCTTCCTTCTCATGCTCGTCCCATCACGTGCAAGTGGGTTTATAAGATCAAGACTCGCTCTGATGGCTCTCTCGAGCGTTATAAGGCTCGTCTTGTTGCTCGTGGTTTTCAGCAAGAGTATGGTCGTGATTATGATGAGACATTTGCTCCTGTGGCTCACATGACCACTGTTCGCACTCTCCTTGCTGTGGCCTCTGTTCGTGCTTGGTCCATTTCTCAACTTAATGTCAAAAATGCCTTCCTTAATGGTGAACTCCGTGAGGAGGTCTACATGCGACCACCTCCTGGGTATCTTGTTCCTGATGGCATGGTTTGTCGTCTTCGTCGCTCTCTTTATGGTCTGAAACAAGCTCCTCGTGCTTGGTTTCAGCGCTTTGCCTCTGTGATCATTGCTGCTGGTTTTTCCCCAAGCAATCATGACCCTGCCTTGTTTATTCACACATCCCCTCGTGGTCGCACTCTTCTTCTTCTTTATGTTGATGATATGATTATCACTGGTGATGATTCTGAGTATATTGCCTTTGTCAAGGCACGCCTCAGCGAGCAGTTTCTTATGTCTGATCTTGGTCCTCTTCGTTATTTCCTTGGGATTGAGGTCTCTTCCACCTCTGATGGCATTTACTTATCCCAAGAAAAATACATTCAGGATCTTCTTGCTCGCTCTTGCCTCACTGATCATCGCACTGTTGAGACTCCCATCGAGCTTAATCTTCAGCTCCGTGCTACTGATGGTAAACCTCTCACCGATCCCACTCGGTATCGTCATATTGTTGGGAGTCTTGTCTATCTAGCTGTGACCCGTCCTGATATCTCATATGCTGTGCACATTCTTAGTCAATTTGTTTCTTCTCCCACCCATGTCCATTATAGCCATCTTCTTCATGTCTTGTGTTATCTTCGTGGGACCATTACTCGTCGTCTGTTCTTCCCGCGTTCTAGCTCTTTTCAACTCCAAGCCTACTCTGATGCTACTTGGGCTAGTGACTCTGATCGTCACTCTCTTTCTGCCTATTGTATTTTTCTTGGTGGCTCTCTCATTGCTTGGAAGACAAAGAAGCAGACCGTGGTCTCTCATTCGAGTGTAGAGGCCGAGTTGCGAGCTATAGCTCTTGCGACAGCAGAGGTTACTTGGCTTTGATGGTTATTTGAGGATTTCGGTGTTTCAGTTTCTATGCCCACTCCTCTTCTGTCTGACAGTACCAGTGCTATCAATATAGCTCGTGATCCTGTGAAGCATGAGCTCACCAAGCATATTGGAGTTGATGCATATTACACTCGGGCTCAGGTGCAGGATGATGTCATTGCTCTTCGCTATGTGCCCTCCGAGCTCCAGGTGGCTGATTTCTTCACCAAGGCGCAGACGCGAGTTCAACATCGTTTCTTTCTCTCCAAACTCAGTGTTTGTGATTCACCCTGAGTTTGAGGGGGGGGGGGGGGTGTTAGATATATATGGTGTATAGCATATTTTCCTCTTTGTGTAAGGGCTTAGATGCATATATGCTCAACTCATGTACATGTTTGGGTTGTTGCCCCCAGGAATTGAGTGAGCTTCGTTCCTTCCAACAGAATCATATTAATCTCAAAGACATTGCTTGTTGGATGCTGATGGTATCTCCTAACAATGCTAGGAACTCCTGCTGACTGCGCTTCTTTAGGCATCTCTGGAAAGCTCTTTGATGGTTTGGTTCCTGATCCGGTGATTTTTGAAATTTCTTCATACATACATCAGAAATTCATTCTGTACTTTTATTTAAACTCTGATTACTAATAGTTTCTTTGCTTAACTTTAGTCTGTCATGACTAATAGCTGAGCCCCTTTCTATTCTGTATGATCCTTAATGCAGGTACTTAGTGGAATCAAGATTGGAAATAATTGTGGGTACCATGTGTAAGTATCTCTGTCGGTACAGACATGATCTTAAAAACATATTGCTAGAGTTAAGAAGTCCTCTAAATTATATGGTGGAAATTGTAACAACTAATTAGATTACTTTTGGTTTTAGGTTCAGAAAGAAATATATGTATATAGCAATGACTCATGAGTGTTTTTGTGCTTTTGTTTAATCTGCAGCATTTATTCTGGAACAGTTGCTGGTTCTAGGGAGGCATTCTTATATGGGATTCCTGCAATAGCTATGTCATATGATTGGTATGCAAAGTTTTTTTTCATTGTTTTCATCTGCAGTGTTAAAACCGCTTTCTTCACACTCAGCAGCTGCTTGTTATTTGGTGACAAAAATATCTATATGTTGAATCCTTTGTAAGTATCTCATCAGCTGCTTGTTTAAGAACATGGTTAACAGTCATTGCATACTCTGTTGTGTGCTTTCAATTTCTGTTGAATCCTTTGAAGTGTTTGGCAAATGCTGTGATACAATCTAATCTAAAATATAAAACATAGAACTACTTCTAATATAGAAGCAGTTGACTGATATCTGGTGTACCAGCTGCTTAATTATCTTTTTTTCCTTTCGGGAAGCCAGTTGTTTGGCCAATGGTTGATCTAGAAAATGGATTGGCCAATGACTGTAACTTTTGATATTTGGTGATACCAGGTGCCTAATTATCTTTATTCCTTTTGGGAAGCCAGTTGTTTGGCCAATGGTTGATCTAGAAAATGGATTGACCAATGACTGTAACTTTTGTGTGCGCGCATATGCGGAATTACTATGTTTCTTCTTCTCAGGAAATTGAACTAATTCCAGTTTCATATCAACCTTAATAATCCTATGTTCTGATTATACGAATACCTCAGGCTTCTTTGCAATTTCAGTAGATATCAGGACCACAGATTTCATATAACTCCTACTAGTGTTTATTTATGAAAACCCTAAAAGTCGATTTCAATGTAGACATGTGCTCAATATTTGGTTACACCTCTCTCAGTCATGTCCTTCCATTTGCTGAATCTATGCTATTCAGTCAAAAAGTGAACTCTGTTTGATCTCCCAATTGTACAGGGTTGCGGGTCGGAGCAGTGTTAATGACCTCAAGGTGTCTGCAGAGGTCTGCATGCCTCTGATAAATGCTATCGTGACTGAGATCAAGAATGGGACTTATCCTCAAGGATCATTCTTGAATGTAGATGTACCAACAGATGCTGCACACCACAAGGTAAATCTCCAACAGTGATCTGAATTATACTTATGGATTACAATTTTAAAACTTGTATAGTGGAAGCAAATCTAAATACATTGATGAACTATGGAGCATGGTCCAGGACCTGTCAAAGTCCAAGATTTTGATATTTCTTCTGAGTTCCACTTATCGTTCAATGTTAATGCATTTTGCCTCTAGAAAATCTTTAAAATACTTTTGCCCCTTTTTTTTGTTTATGAACAGATTGAATATCTAAATATTTTTTAAATTTGTCATCAATAGGGCTACAAAATTACAAAACAAGGAACATATATGGCCAGAATTAGTTGGGAGCAAACAGTTTACAAGAAGCCTGCAGTAGAAAGTTACCAGACAGCAAACATGGATGTTGATGGCGAAAAGGACAGCGGACTAGTTACTTCAGAAGATGACCTACTGTTTAAGAGAGTGGTAAGTTAGCATTTCCAAACTTCATGCTAATCTGCCAATCACATTTGAACTTCATCTGATAGATAGCCTTTAAGAAAAATAGTTTGTTAAGATAAAAAACCATTGTGCCCCAGAACATTAGAATTGAATTGATCAATCTATTCACTTTTCTGATGTTCAACATAATGGTCAGATGTAGCCTGATTTTAAGCTATTAACTTTAGATGGGTTTTGCATTATTGATATTGATATTACACACTTTTATAAATGAGGACTACCTATATACATAAGTGATAGCTGTTTGTCTATGTCATGGTGGATCTCTGGACATTTTGTTGTTCCTCTTTTATGCTAGCTTGCTAAAACATCTCATGTTACGAATTAAAATGGATGAGTTAATGCATGGTAATAGTTTTTGTTGCTGGAATTCCATACAGATTGTAGGGAGAAGTTCCGATGGAGTGGAAGGAGAGGAAATGGACCACAATTCCCTAGTTGATGGATATGTAAGAATGACCTAGCTACCATACGACTTCCATTTTCTCGTAGAACATATCTTCTAATACATATATCTTGTTTATTCCAGATCACCGTTACTCCTTTGGGTGCTCTTTCCCGCACAGAACCAGATGCCATACCCTATTTCAAAGCTTGCGTCTCACGTCTGGTTGACAATTTCTCTTCTCTTAGCCCTTCTTTTTCTAGAAGCAGAATAGGATGAGCCTAATACAGCTGTTTATTTATCACCATGATCAAATTTCATGTTGCTTTTCCTAATCCATCGACCTTGTTACCATACATGGGCAATATTGCCATTCTTGCTGTCTGAATGTTATGATCACAATCAGCACATATTCTGCTTCATAGCAGAATTATGCATTCACAAAGAGATGCCCTGCTTCTTCATCATGCATCTGACTCTTCTTCTTTGTGATGCTTCCCAGTGACCAGGATGCTTACCAGACCGGCCAGACAGGACCTCCTGATGTCGTCGCTTGCCCACAGAGTAGCGAATAATCTACATAAATATCAAGCATATTTGAGTTACTGCCACACTATGTAGTAACGATAATTCATAATTTTTGTGGCATGTATTCATGAAATAACTCAGTTTCTCTGTAACTATGCTTCATCAATAATTCAAAGTTATTGTAATTCCATGGCTTCGTTTTATAACTATTATACTTAGCTATTAGCTCGTCATTATAGCCCATTTGATAGTAATAAATATAAGATTTAACCAATCACGCATCACTCTGGCAATCATATCTTTTTTGGAGAAAAAAATATGACCAAAATAACCCCGAAGATTGTCTCAAGCACAAGTCACAGAGGTGAATTAGAATTTAAAGATGAGAAATTAGCGCTAAGAAGGGCATTATGGGAGACGTGCATCAGGAAGATATTGTACGTGAGAAGTGTGAGGTCTAGAATTTAAAGAGGAATTCTGTTCTGTACCTACGATATCTATTTGTGACCATATTGGCCCTGTTCGTTTGGCTGAAAAAACAAGACAAAATATTGTTCCGGCTGAATTGATGTGAGAGAAAAATACTGTTTTGGCTGAAAAAAAAACCGAACAAGAAGGATTTTAAGACAAGCGAACGGGGCAATTATTGCAGATTTATGATTCTTACAGGACCAAAAATATCCCTCTCCAAAAGATGAATTTACATTAGACATTCCGTCCAAAACGTAAGACGTTTTCTAGGACTGCTGTACAACATATATTCTCTGTCCTAGAAAAAAATATAATTGTGTTAATTCAAATCATATTTAGTTGCCTTAATCATCGTTAGTTGGACTGAATTTTTATAAAAATATGCTAATATTTATAATTTCAAATACATATTATTATTTATTAATCATAAAATATATTATTATAGTGTACCTTTTTGGAATGATCATAAGTATTGATAATGTTTTATTATACGTTCATTTAAATTTAGGATAGCTTAACTTAAACCAAATCTGGAAGCATTCATTCGTTTTGAGATGGTGTTTGTTTCAAAAGATTCATATAAAAAAAATCTTGCTCAACAACTCCTACATAGGTAAAGTATAACCCGTGCACAGGATACCTTTGGATCCACGATAAATACATACGGCTACACATACGAGTGTCGGCAAGCCGGCTGCTTCCGCTGGAAGATATTTATTTCTGTCCGGGCAATTTGCGATAAATAAAATAAATAAATAAATAAATAAATAAATAAATACAACCCAAATTGTCTTGGACTACTCTTTCTGGATTATATATAGAAGCATTGATCGATACACTTTAAACCTGCATATATTTATCTAGTCCAAAATACATGAGCACGACCACTTGGCAGCCATTCGTGCACGCGTGAGTAAACAAGGGACGCGTCCGGGCACCAAGAAATTGACAGGCAATTTAAAAAATAATGTAACAAAAAAGCAGGGACAGATACACTCTAACAACCAGCAGCCTCCATCCCCATACATACACACAATGCAAATACGTACACACAACTGTACAAATACGACAGAATTTAAGGTAAGGCACTTGAGCAAGAAGTGTATGTGTCTATGACTCTATGTACAGAGAGCTCAACCTCACACTCATTTTTCAAGCCCAACACAAAGGTGACATCTCAACCTCAAAGAAAGAAGCAAAAGAACAAAGGGAAAGCATCACACACAAAAGCATAGAAACCTCTCTCTTCTTCAACCTCTGAGTTCTCTTTTTTTTTCTCCTTCGGTTTCAGAATGCGAAGGTGGTAATGGCCTAGTACCCTCATCAAAGACAAACCATAGATATATAGTACTGAAGGATGGGAGGCCTACGCACGCACGCACGCAAGGGAGCTAGCTAGCAGTGCTGCTCTCTCACACTGTACCCCACATAAATAGGTACACGCCATTGCTGAGCTCCTTCAGAGCTTGAGCTTGAGGACAGCCGGGTGGCGGTGCGAGTCGATGAGGATGGACCAGAGGACGTGAACGTCCTCGTCCTGGCACGACTGCACGTCCTTGTACAGGATGTGCATTCCCCTCCCTGCCAAGCAAAGTCACGTACCCCAGTACGTTATCTATCAATGCAAATCAAATTGTGCAAGCATATGCATGTTCAGAAACAACAAGGCAGGCAGGCAGGCCAGCAAGAACTCATGGTGTTTCAAATTGCAATGCAGCATGATCACAACAATTCAGATATGATGAGTGATGATCAGAGGCAGAGAGACAGAGGGAGATGAACTAGAACTACTTACGGTTGCGGCGCTCGGAATGCGCCCTCACCCACATCCTCCTAAGAGGGGAGAAGAGGGAGTGGAGCCACCCCATCCCCACGGAGAGGGCGGAAAACGAGCTAGGATCAAACAAATGTGGCTGCGCTGCAGGGCTCCTGTGCAAAAGGAAAGGAAATAGGCAGCAGCAAGAGGATGCCGGGGTAGTAGAGAGCGGGTAGCCATCAGGGGGGGCGTTGCTTTTGGCACGGGGCAGGGCAGGGGTGAAGTCTATTGCACTGTTCTCAGGCCTCAGGCCACACAATGTGCTTCCTTGCAGCCCACTCATGGTGTCCTCAGCAATTTATTCTGGTATCTTGTCCCTTTCCCCTCCTCACTCTTCTTCCTACCTCCCCTCGCTTTCCTCCATCCCCCTTGCATTGGAACCGCGATTTCGCACCCCCCACCCCCAAAAAAGAATATATACTGGTAATGCAAGTAAGGTAGTAGTAGTGCCACACCAGAATGTGGTTATATATGTCCTATATGTATGTATGTGGATTTCATTTTTCCTGTTGGATGTACCTTCTGCAAGCTGAGCAGCTTTTATAATTCTGTATACTTTGAAGAAGCCGAGTACTGTTTGGTCAGCCTTTGCCGCCATCCTTGTGTTTTATGCCATATCTTGGTCTCCCCTTTCTTAAAGGAAAGAATGTCTTTGAACAAACACTAATGGTCGTCGTAGCTTTTGGTTTTAATATTTGTATAAGGCAGGATACTGATTTGCTGGGTCCGATTTGCCGATTTGGAGCTATTATGCACTTAAGCTAGTGCACAAAAAGAAGGCATAATAAAGAAGCTAAATACTGACATATCAATAGTCGCTAATTTGTTTTAAGTAATCATTAACCTTTTGAATAGATATTGCACTGACTCAGACTAGTAAGTAGCACATACCTTTTAGATGTTGTCTATTGTGTTGTCGGTACGCTGCTCTTGTCAGTGTGTATATGTACATGCGTACAGTCTTTGACCAAGACTCGCATATTAGCTTCTCCAAGCTGCAGAAAACAATGCATGAGGTGGTGCTCTTAATGCTTGCTGAAGAGGTACAAACAACTGAATGGCCGTCCCAACTTGTATATATACTCTGTCGATATTAGATACAATGTAGGATTAGACAAGAACACACAATGTTTTGGGCTGGTAAAGTTTAATATGCTTCTAAGTTCTAATATATAGAGTACCAAACAGAAGCCGAGGGAACAATTAAAAATGGTGCAAACAGGTTGATTTGACCAGCAAGGGTCACTGTCCGTTGTTGGATTGTTCTTCTAGAATATTGTGTAATAATTCGTTCAAAAAAGAAGGATAGTGTGTAATAACAAAGAAAACATAATGTTGTCTTGTTGATTAGATGCAGACAAGTGAATGGCCATCCATAATTACACATACTACCTTCGTCCCTGAATAAGTTAATTTATGAGAAGAGTGCAAAGATTTATGACACCAAAGTAGTATTATTAAACACAACATAAAATATTTTTCATAATGTGCTTATTTGGTTTCATAAATATTTGTGTTTTTTCTATAAATTCTATCAAACATATAAAAAAAGTTTGACTTCATACAACTCTAGGAGTTGATTTTCAGGAACAGAGCAAGTATATAGTTTACTTTTACCGAACAAGTTACCATTTACATGTAAGGTTGTGAGATTTTTATATTCTTTCAACAGGGGAGCGACAAAACAAAAACAGAGGAGAACAGTAAAAAAGGTTCAAACATATTCATCCATCAAAAAAGGAAAAGCTCTACATGTGGACCACCCAGGGTCTTTATTCTTTGTTTCCTTGTTATTCTAGAATGTTGTGTAATAGCGAGGAAACATAAACTACTCGACTTAGCATGTAAGCAAAATGCAATTCACTCATTATAATCACTGATCAGGTAAGCCCGAGCCTTACCAATTGAAGTTCTTGATCTTGGCCACTGGTCTTCTTGAACACAATTTACTGGCCACTTATTATATGCTGTTGATGCTTAATATTGACAGGCCCCCAGCAGCACCATCAGTTCACATCTGTCTGGTCCAGACTAGTGTAAGAAATTTCAAAGGTTTTGTGTTCCATCACCATCCTGGCACACGAAACAACTTCACCAACAGCAGTTTGTGTGACTTGCAAAAATAAAGTGATGCGACATCACAACTAGTAACAGCAAAAGAAGAAAAAGAAAAAAAAGCCACTGTAATTGTTATTTTCTTTCAACGTTGTTCTAAACAGAAGAAAACAAGTTGAGGCGTGGAGCAAAACCAAGATATTCCATTTTATTAATTTGAGTACTAGTTATTCTTTCTGCACATGAATATTAACAGAAGTGCTGATTTGGCACTGGCAAACTGTGTTTGAAGGATGAAGAATACATATAGTTATAGGACAGACATCAGTCCTACCATTACTTGTTGTGTATTGCTGACAATTTAGTAGCTGATTCCTGGCTCAGATGCAAAGAAAATTATTTATCCAAACAAAAAAGTGAAATTGGAGTGTAACTTGAAGAGATATATTGCACCTGATAAGTGAGAACATGGTTTCAGAGCTCATCAGATGAAACTAGAAACACTTGCAGACTGAATTAGGCATTCTACATAGCAAACTGGTGGCAACATGCAACGAACAGCGAACAGGATAAGCTTTTCAACAACAACAACAACAACAACAACAACAAAGCCTTTAAGTCCCAAACAAGTTGGGGTAGGCTAGAGTTGAAACCCAACAGAAGCAATCAAGGTTCAGGCACGTGAATAGCTGTCTTCCAAGCACTCCTATCTAAGGCTAAGTCTTTGGGTATATTCCATCCTTTCAAGTCTCCTTTTATTGCCTCTACCCAAGTCAACTTCGGTCTTCCTCTGCCTCTCTTCACGTGAACAGGATAAGCTTTTCGTTCAAAAAAAATGTTAGCAATTTTAGGATGTTTTATACTGTTGAAGAAATCCTTGTGCTAAGAGCAAACTACATCAGTTTACTTTCTTTTTTTTTCTTTTTTTTTTTTTTGCGAAAGATCAGATTACAAAACAATTTACAATAGGATGAAGGGGACGACTATGGCCCAAACAATTTCAAGCTCCAAATGTTTTTCTTCATTATGTTCATAGCACACAGTTCTGTTCCATGTCTCACTTGGAGGATGAGTAATTGATGGTGGTTAAAATGGACATAAAATGCATACACATGTAGCGTTATCATTTCTTACTACAGGTCTCAATTTTTGTAAATGAATGCAACAAATAAAGCAAGATATAATACTAAGTATGCAGAATCATAATAGAGATATGGAATTTGGCACTTTGGCTCAGATAGATGTGTGATTAAACCGATAGACTTTTTAACCTCAGTTTTGCCTGTTGCCAAAATTACAGCACAGTCCAAGACCCTTGCAAGAGCAAGATGGCCAACAAAAATCTGCATCAATCGTAAGCCAGTAACTGAAGACACATGAGATTAACAGATGTTAAATCATCCCATGTGAAGAAGTGCAAATTCTGAAAGAAAAACGGCCAGAATTGAGCTATATTAGAAGGTATGTTTCGTTTCACTGCTCCTTGCTTTTTATACTAAAACAAGTCCTCTGTTCACGTGCAAACATCGTAAAAATGATTCATGGTCATCTAAGTAGTAAATGGAAACTGCATGGAAGCAATCTTTCTCATATGCAGAAATGCTAGTCACTTATCTGGAAGACGATGTCTAGAAACAATTACTGCGACGGTAACATCTACACAGAATTCTGTCATTCAGACTATTTCTCACAAAACTTGAAAACATTGTTGACATTGCATCCTGTTCCAGGGCAACCATTAGACAATCATTGTGTAGCACCCGGTTTTAAAAACAAAATCAGATACACACCATATGTGAGTCCAGGAAATCAAATCTCCCATATAGCTACAAATAAGGGTAATATCAATAGACAATGCTCAATATATAACGTACTTAGTATAAGGAATATAACCTTAGATTGCAAACAGCGGAAAGACAACTTCGATCTTTCACAAGGACAACTGACTGGTTGATCATAATCCTAAGTTCTCCAAACTCTAGCAATCTAGTACCCATCCGGGATTTTTATCTAAATAATTGAAAAATAAAGCAAGCGTAAATACATGTCGTACTCAACAAATATAACATGGGGTTCATGAGACTCAAAAGGTTGACACTGGTTTAACTTCGATTTGCTTTTAGTGAGTTATCTTTTAGCAATTGGGTGGCAACAAGTTTATTCACAAACGCATGTAAACACATGATCAGGTAAACATGAATAATGAATAGCATAAACAGTAATCATTAGTGAGCATCTTCATCATCCGTATCATCAGCGTTCATCATCTATTCGGTAAGGGTTCCAAGGTCGCTCGTGACCGTGAGCACGGCTGATATACCAGTTTTACACTCTGCAGAGGTACACTTTCACTGTGAGTCGTGATTTACCCTTTCGTCCGAGGTGATCAACCTCTTGACCCACTACCTAAGAAGGTCGACAGGGTTCACTATGAAGCCTTTCAAAGATTCGTCTAACAAGTCATGATTGTTAGATTCACTCGACAAACATATGTAGAGCCTCCCTTTCCGATGGCACAATGACACGTAGCTTATACACAAGAGGACAGAGGCCGCACTATTCTTGATTCGTCAAGCTATTCTTACGCCAATAAAGGTAACCACTAATAAGCTAGAAAATGTCCTCATACTGAGCTAAAGCTAGAGCCATGTGGCCCTCACAGTTGTACTGTAAGTCCCGGATGACCACTTACAGATAAGTCCTTAAGGAGAGAAATCTAGAGCACCATAAAAACAGTCCAATGCTCTAGCCCCCTTATTCCATATTGTTAAAAAGCATCTTTTAGTATTTATTGCATATTTCATTAGTCAAGTTACAAGATCATGACTTTGGTTTGAGCACTAGCTTCATATTGCCCAATGCAATACCCGATAGGTAACAAGGTACAAAGTAACAAAGTACTAGGAAATCCTTAGGGTAGTCAAGATAGACACATGCAACATGAATTAAATAATTAAAGGTGTATAGGATAACAAGGATGATCACATGCTATACTTACCTTAAAACTCTGATCTTCTTCTAGTCCAAATCTTCAAAGATCTGCTTCTTGATTTACCATATATAGCTCACCGACTGGACATGTTCATAAAGCACCACACAAACATCCATGCAATCATACACGAAGCAAACAATAGGACTAAATTAGAATAGTACACCAGCAAGTAAAAAGTTTTAAAGATGTTCTACACGTTATTACGAACACACAGACACAAAAAACACTCTAATCAGAGCTATAACGAAGAAGTTATGAATTAAATAAGATTCCTTTAATAAAATAATAGATTAAATCTAACCTTGAATTTCAAAAGTTGAAAATATATTTAACATTAGGATGAACATGCAAATTATGCAATTACGAATCTAACGCAACTTGAATGGGTCAAATTGGAGTTAAAACGAAGAAGTTATGGCCTAAACAAGGCTAGTGACAAAACTGTAAATAGATGAAAACATATTTTGAATCTACCAGAAGGAAACTACGCTTTCAGAATAGAAAAACGTATTCTAGGAATACGCCATGGACTGTGGGTTGGAACTTAAAATCTTGCGGGGGCTTTATGCAAAATTAGCAGGCGAAGGGGTATGGTTAGATCTGGACTGTTGGATCTAAAGTGGACGGTGCAGATTAAAAACGAGGAGGGAGAGGGAAATGGCCGGCGGCCAAAACAGTGCCAGCATGGCGGTTCCTCCATTGACAGCGACGAGAAGCTCGCCGGTGTACACGGTTAGGTCCCTAGAGGCCATGGTTTCACAAATTGATGACACCAGGAGGCAGCGGGGACGATGGAGACCTCAGGCCTGTTTGCTTGAACTTATCAGTCGACTTATCAAATAGAATCTACAGTATTTTTCTCTCACAACAAAACAGCTTTAGATAGCTTATCAGCCGACTTTAATACCAGCCGAACATGCCACTCACCTAGGGCTTGCTCGCGGTTGATGGCCGGACTACGGCGACAGACGGCGAGCTCATGTGAACGACGACAGTGTGGGGTGAGCAAACCAGAGCGAGAAAAGAAGAAAGAAGGGGACGACGACTTCGCAAACTCGACGCGAAGCTCGGGATCGACTTACGGTGGCAGCGGAGCGGCTAGGCGAGCACGGCGGTGGCAAGCTCCTTCTCGGTGAGATCTAAATAGCACACTAGGGCTGCAGCTGTGTGGCGACTTGAGATGGGGTTCGGTAGGGAGGCAGCGATGGACATGGCCGGCGGTGACCGAGCTCATCGGTGCAACCAAAAAACGGTCCTAGAGACCACGATTCGACACGGGGATTACACGGGGAGAAAGAGGACGGCGAGGCGAACTCACCTCGGCACTTTTCGTGGTTGGAGATGACACAGAGACGATGCGCGGTGCTCGGTGATGGATGGCTATGGCAGCGCTAGGGCTGTGGTGGTGGCGCGGCGACTCGACGAGCGAGGTGGCTGCTGCTGAGGGTTATGCGGGGTATCGGCACTGTGCGGACGGCTGCTATTTATGGCCCGGGGAGCTTAGCGTGCACGACAAGGCACGGAGACATGGCAGCGTTAGGCTTCCATGGCGCGGCAGAGAGTCCTGGGCGGCTACGTCGCAAGGAGGAAGAACACTGATAGATGGGTCCCACCAGTCGACGACCGAAGTAGCGGGGCCCGCGCGTCAGTGGAACATGGCGGAAGAGAGGAGGCGGGTGCGTCCACACATGGGCTTTCCTACTGGGCCGCCAGCTGGGCTACGGGAAGAGGGAGAGAGGCCGAGCGGGGTTGGAGCCGAGTTGGGCTACGGGAAGGAGAGAAGGAGATGGGCCGCGGGGTAAGGCTAGCGCCAAGGAGAGAGGGGAGAGGGACAGTGATGAGGACATGACCTCTATACATATGACCATGCTTGGAGAACCATTTGGAGACCAAGGAGATCAGCGAGGGTGTCCTAAGCAAGAAGGAGGTCTGAGGCTAATTCGGTTCGAGTCCCCGAGGTGGAGGCCCAAAGCAACTCAAGTTCGAGTCTGTCTCAGGTTCTAGGACCAGTCTGCCTTAAACTAGTCACCCAAGACGCATTTGGACTCTGTTTTCGATGATCCATATATGGATGGAAAGATAATTGGATAAGAAAGCCAACCCAATTGGTTTCATGTCAAAAGACCTTCGAAATCAATGGGAATCATCGAAACAAGTTAGCTTCCAGAATCTATCAGGTGCTGCGACACCGTCTTTTGGTCCGTTGGACCGTGTATCGTGTTTGGGCCCATTAGGGGGCACGTCTAGGGGGGTGACACCCAAGACTCTATAAATACTAGCCGTTGCTCTCCTTAGAGTTTGGGTTTTGTTTAATTCTTGATTTCCTTGTGAAACAGACGTCGTTTTGCTACAACTGTCGCCGCCAAGGCCGCTTGCTGTGAACCAGGGCCCCAGTTCTTGATCTTGTTCACCTGTGATGATTAGTCCTTTCGAATAAAGACTTGAACTCCTTATTTTCATAAGCCTCATATTTATTTGCAATTTTAGATTGCGTTCATCCCGTTCTTGCTTGTGTTCTCGATTCACTTGCAGGAAAGCCTTCTCGGTAAGGTCAATCGCGTTCGCGTGGTTGATAACCAACGGAACAGTGGTGTAACGGTTGCGAGGGTCCGAATCAGTCTTGGTTCGAAGCCTAGATCATGAACATCGAGTCTCCACCAATCGACGCTATCATACCTTTCGAAAGATCGGGCCGAGTCTACATCAAATGGTATCAGAGACCTTGTTGCCCGTTAGGTATAACTTTGTTTTCCCCTTTAGATTGTTACTATTTTTGTATTACCTATAGTCCACAAAAAGCCAAAAAAATACATCATCATATATTCCCTATCCTATAGCCTCATTGTGCCGTGCAATTTCATCTCTGTTTCATGTTGTTGAGTTTGTGCCCTAGGTCAAGTTCTGGTTGCTGGTTTTAGATCGTTTTTTAGTCCAGTTTGTGTTTTTCCCTTTATTTTTCATCATAATCCATGAACATCTCTAAGTCTTGTTGAGTTTCCTTTGTATCCATCAAACCCTAGTCCACGCCATCTAATTTTCTACACTTGTCGTCACTGTTTCCATCAAATCATTGCTGTTGTGACCAATTTTGCACGCATTATTCCCGTTTTGTCCTCTAATTTGGAGTGTGTTCGTAAAACTGGTCTAGTTTTCACATACGAACTCGGATTTCAACGTTTCATATATCAAAATCGATCAGAAATTTTTTTAGATCCGTCTATCCCCCACTTGTTGGGGTTAGAGATTTTTATTTTGGTCAAAAAGTGGTCACAAGATCCTCTTTTCGTGGTTACAAGCTTTTTGTCGATTTTGAGCATGTCTTCTGAAATTTCCACAGGCCACGTCTTTCACTTGTTTAAGCTCATATTTTCTATGGTTACTTCTTTTGTGCTCCTAAGTGATGAAAAAATATCAAAAAATAAAAAGAAAAAGTCAAAATTTCTTAAAAAAACAACGACAGGCCAAAAATAGATAAAAAAGAGAGGGGCAAAAGAGGAACAATATCTAGAGGAGCACATAGAGAGCACCATTTGAGCTGTGTTTGCGTGTGCTGATTTCTACCTTGTTCCTAATCATATTCTTGCTGTTCACATCACTTGATACATATGGTACTTGGAACGTGAGTAGGCCAGCAACTAAGACAAGTACTTGGGATACTTATTCAGTTTTGCTATTCAGTTGCGAATTTTGCTATTCCTTGCTACTATATTGTGCCTGTCCAAGCTCCACTTTCTTCTAACTAAGTATAGATTTGCCTTGCAACTGTTACACTCAAGCTACAATGGTATCACAGTCACCGACCGATTGCACCACCTGTTGCTTTGGTAAGAACACTTGTAAGACCGTGGTAAGACGCTTGAGAGTTAAGTGCCTTGTTTTTCCTTGTCCACAACCTAAGTAGTTGGTAGGGATAATACTTTTATGTTGTCTTTTGCTGTCTTCTAACAATGACAGGTTGTTTGTATCCACCGACTTATGATGGTATAGGTGCTGATGAGTACATGGAGTGGAAAATTGCCGTCGATAACATATTTGCTACTCGCTTTATGTGTCCAAGGAGGAAGGTAAAAAATGCAGTTAGTGTTTTGCGACATTCTGCTTTATCTTGGTGGGAGTCTTTAGATCCTTCTGATAAGCCTCAAACTTGGAATGATATGAAACTTCTTATGCGAGAAACCTTTGTTAATCCACCTCCTGTTTTGACTTCATATGATGAGGTGCACCATTTAGAGGAAGAGTCTGTTGTTATTCCTCCTGCTATGCCTAACCTTTTGCAGGACAATGTAGAAAAAAGTGAGGATGACGTGACAGAAAATGAGAAGCTCACAGCCTCATGTAAAAATTCAGAACCATCAACTATTACCCCTGCTGAACATGAGAGCAAAGGTAATGCCCATGATGCTAAACTCACAGAAGGTGAGGGTTCTCTTGATGTGCTAAATTTTTTCACCAATCATGCTATGATAGAGCAAATTTTAGTGGAGCATTCACTTGATTTACCTTTATCATAAGATGATTTGCTTGATGTTTCTTGTGACGAAGATGACTTGCATGATGATATTTATGTTATACCCATGCAATCATTGAAGAATGATCACACTATATGTGTGCTGAAAATGAGCACTTATGCTGAAAATAGACTTGTTATTCATAATGCTAGTGAAGTTGATGAGCTAAAATTGTTGTCTTCTTTAAATACTTTGGGTTACATTGAATTTGATGTTCCGTGTAATCTTAGTTCTTTAGAGGAGAAACTTTATGCATATGCTGATTTGCCATGGTTCTCTAGACATACATATCATGTTTTTGTTAAATATAACAACCAAGGGCAATATTTGATACAACGAGTTTACATTTGTACAAATCCAAATTCTTCTTTAGTTGTGTAAATTAATGATCAACTAGAGGACAATAAAATCAACATTGTTGTTATGCCATATTCCTCTAGTTTTGCTTTTCGAACATAAGTGGAATCCGAAGAAAGGGAGCATATATTTCTTGTTAGTACTAATCTTTTGCAGGATAGTATTTGCAAAGATCATGTGTATTTTAATCGAGCAGACTACATGTCTGTAGGACAAGACATGCTATAAACCTGGACATGTGGTCATATTCTTTCTCACAATATTGTCCATTCCCATTATTTTGGAAACCTCGTTTGTCCTCATGTTGTGCAGGATCGACTTCAAACAAAATCGACGCCGAGGACGGCTTTTCGTCAAGAAAGGGAGGATAATGAGGACATGACCTCTATACATATGACCATGCTTGGAGAACCATATGGAGACCAAGGAGATCAGCGAGGGTGTCCTAAGAAAGAAGGAGGTACGAGGCTAAGTCGGTTCGAGTCCCCGAGGTGGAGGCCCAAAGCAACTCAAGTTCGAGTCTGTCTCAGGTTCTAAGACCATTCTGCCTTAAACTAGTCACCCAGGATGCATTCGGACTCTGTATTTGATGATCCACATATGGATGGAAAGCTAATTGGATAAGGAAGCCAACCCAATTGGTTTCACATCAAAAGCCCTTCGAAATCAACGGCAATCATCGAAACAAGTCAGCATCCAGAATCTGTCAGAGTGCTGCAACACCGTCTTTTGGTCCGTTGGACCATGTATCGTGTTTGGGCCCATTAGGGGGCACGTCCAGGGGGGTGACACCCAAGACTCTATAAATACTAGCCGTCACTCTACTTAGGGTTTGGGTTTTGTTTAGTTCTTGATTTTCTCGTGAAACAGACGTCGTTTTGCTGCAACTGTCGCCGCCAAGGCCGCTTGCTGTGAACCAGGGCTCTAGTTCTTGATCTTGTTCGCCTGTGGCGATTAGTCCTTTCGAATAAAGACTTGAACTCCTTCTTATTTTCATAAGCCTCATATTTATTTGCAATTTCAGATTGCGTTCATCCCGTTCTTGCTTGTGTTCTCGATTCGCTTGCAGGAAAGCCTTCTCGGCGAGGTCAATCGCATTCGCGTGGTTGATAACCAACGGAGCAGTGGTGTAACGGTTGCGGGGGTCCGAATTAGTCTTGGTTCGAAGCCTAGATCGTGAACGTCGAGTCTCCACCTATCGACGCTATCATACCTTTCGAAAGATCGAGCCTAGTCTACATCAGGCAGGCCTTTGGACCATAAATGAAAGAGAGGGAGAAGAGTTTTTCTTTTTTTTTCTTTTTCTAAATTCTATTTTTAAATCTATTTTCAAACCATTTCAAAAGCATTTGAAATTATTTTTGGACAACACCACTCATCATAAAAATAAGTATGCATCAGCATGAATGCACAAAAATGTTTCTAAACCCTATGAGGAATTCCAATTTAATAAAAATTATTATTTACCTATGTTTTGTTGAGCACAAAATACAAAATTAAATCAATTTATATCTTTTTCGAAAAGAGTAAATTTTAGGGTGTTACACGCTGCAATCAGTTGACATGTCTCTTTCAATGTCAGGATCCAAGAAAGTAACAGAGTTTCTTCATTGACCTAAACATGAACTTGGTCATAACTTTCAAATATAATCAGCCAACTGACTCTAGGATGTCTAGTTAAATGAATGAAAAGCTGGTGAGACACATGGAACAGACTAATTATATTTAATCAATTTCGAACAATTAGATTTTAATGAAATTCATCCTAAGGCAGCTGATTATGTGATAGGACTTTGCTCTGGCAATATTAGCAGTGGTAACTATGATTCTAGTGTATGAATTAAGCTTGTTTTAAATAAAATTTGAGACGCACTAACAGCATACAATCCAATCAAATAACTTCAATATTAATTCGGTGACTCCAGTAGTCCACTTGATCAAGCAAGACGCTCAATTCTTTCAAACAAGGTAGATGCTCTTACCAAGCAGATATGGAATATAAAATATGGGTAAAAAATGAAGTTTGATCTCCAGTAGTCCATTTGATCAAGCAAGAGGCTCAATTCTTGGTATGCCTGTGAACATATGAGATCCAAAGAACAGTGGCCTATAATTTGGGATGAAAATGATATGGATATTTTCCGACCGTATTCGAAACTGAATCCGTTTAGAGGAGTTGAGATCTGTCCGTATCCGAGTCCAGATATCCAACATCCGATACCGTATCCATATCCGAATACTCAAATCGCATATTTATGATGTCGATATCCAATCGTATCTTATCCGACATAGTTGACACTATTCATATTCGAATCCGAATCCGGACACAAATATGAAAACAAATGTAATATCGATGATATCCGTCCGTGTCTGATCCGTTTTCATCCCTACCTATATTGCAGTATCTTTTTTTATTCAGCCTATAATGCAGTCAATACACATCAAAGATGAAATATTATCATCTATTTTGTCACCCTGTGACTTGATCAACTAACTAGTGCTTATATACAGCCAAATATGTTTCTTTGGAACGTTTCATTTGACGGTGATTGTTGGGTAAGAAATCACACTGGCATCAAAGTTTGAACACAAGACAAAGTTGCATTCATTTCATGACCATACTGTACATGTCAGAGGGGGTATTTATAGGGGTCCTAGTCTTCGTACTTTACATAAAATGACTATTTTACCCCCAACTCAAATAGTTACAACCCTTTCCAACTACAAGGGCGAAGTGGTCTTTTTTCCCTTTTGAGTCTTCATTCTTCAACTTTTGTACATCAGCATTATTGATGTCTTCGTCTTCTAGACTTAGTCGATTTCTGCTTTGATTTTCTTCTTCTCCCAGAATGTTAGGCGAAGTCAAACTCTTGTCTTCGCCTAATCTTGCTTTCTTCTTTTCACCAGCGAAGACGAGATCTCTTCAGCAAAGACGGAATCTTTCTGATGAAGTCAAATTTTCACCTTCGCTTTACTTCTTTTCCCTGCAAGTAAACTTTGTTATAGAAATCATAATTTTAACTCCAAAGTTTTAGGGGCTTATTTTTCTTAGCGAAGTTAAATCCCCAACAGCAGTCCCTCGCGGGCGAAGGCCTACTCCAAAGGTCTAAATCCCATGAAGTTTTGATTTAAAATGTAGACAAAAAAACATCGTCCCAAACTTTAGAGTTGGCCGTTTCTATCCGTTAGACTATGAACAGTTGTTTGTTTTTGAATTGCAACGGTCGTATTTGCCCGTTGGAAGCAGAACCGTCAGGTTTGACCTGAAGCTGCCTATATATACTTTGGTCTTTCCCCCTATTTTTGCTACTTTATCGAAGACGGGGAGGTGCTACTGAAATTTTCTTTGAAGTAAAGTCAAAAAAATTAGCGGAGCCAAACTCTTTTCCGAAGACTATTTCTTTCTAGGGGTAAAAGTTTTGTTGACTAAAGGTTAGTTTTAAATTTGTTTGTTTATGTTTTCTTTCTTTCTTTTGTTGTTGTTGTTATTATTATTTATCTTGATGTGAAGTTTCTTATTTTCTAGATGTCTGATCAAGAGAAGAATGCTTCTGCAAACTCTCCATTTGGATCTAATCAGTCTGACTTGGGTGAAGATTTATCAGATGTTTCTACGTCTGAGTCTGAGTTGGTTGTTGATGACATGAAGTCTTTGAAGTTTGGCCAAACTTTGATGGATGACAAAGAGTTAGATTGGATGGTGACTAATCGGATGATGGAGAGGGCATCTGTTCGTTTGCCTAGAAATGAAGTAGTTCCTGATCCGAAACCTTATGATTGTGTGGTTTTTCGGGATCAATTTGCAGCTGGACTTCGTATGTTGTGTCAAGACTTTCTTGAAGAACTTCTGAAGGCATATAAAATAGAAATGCATCATCTGACTCCTAATAGAGTAGCGAAGATTGCTCTTTTTATTTGGGCAGTAAAGTCTCAGGATGTAAACTTGGATATCAGGGCTTTTTGTGCTCTTCATGAGATGCATACTCAGTTTAGGAGTAAGAATATGGATGGGAAGACTATTATCAAGTACTTTGTTTGTTGTAGTTTTAAACCTGCTTGAGGTGCTAAGCAATTTTTTCCTGCTTCCAAGAATAAATGGGTGGAAAATTGGTATCGGTACTGGTTTTACCATACAGTTCCAATGGTTGAAGAAAGGGATGAGTCAAGGAAGATTGTGAAGCGCTATCCTTTGGCCGCAAAGATGGGAAAGAATGTTTTTGATTGCAAGCCTGAATTTTCCAGTACAAAGAATTCAAAGATTTGTGAGAAGGCTTATAAGCTAACTGTTAATCTGCAAAGTGCTTGTAATTTTTACGAAGAATATATTGCAGCTCGAGTTTAGCCTCTCAAGAAGGGTTGGAGTTTTATTCGTTTTCATAAGAAAGTTATGAGGGGAAAAGATTATATTAATCCTGGCAAAGAAGCTTTTCGCCCGAAGAAGTATACAAGAGATGAAGATTTTGTTTTTGCTGTTAAAGTGAAGGGAGTTGAGATTCTGGGCAAATTTTTAAAGAAAGAGAAAGATTTGATGGTCAAAATTTTTGGGAAAGATTACAAGCGTTTGAATAGAATATTTGAAATTGCCCAAATCAAGTATGATGAAAGACCTCCACCAGTGTATACTCATGTAGCGAAGCCGAGCATAGAAAATGTCACAAAGAAGAAAAGAGCTAGTGGCCACCTTGCTAAGAAGACTAGCAAGAAAAATAAGGTTTCGGCTTCTTTTGATTCAGAAAAGATTGCAGAAGATGAAGTTGATTTGGGTCTTGATGTTAATAGTCAAGAGGTTCTTAGTCAGCAAGCTAGTGATGATAAGGTGAGAATGATTAGTTTAGTTTTTAATTCTAGTGGTTTGACTCCGCCAATGTTGACTTTGCTTGGTGACTATTTCTAGAATTTAGGGGCCACTTTGCATTCTAGTGAAGATGTTGGTGAGTCTAGTTTGTCTTTGCCTCCGAAAAATATTGTCGAAGAAGCTTTGCCTTCTTCCCTAGCTATTCGGCTTCTTCTCCTATTCTTAATACCGGCGGTGCTGATGATGCAACCGCTACTATTGATGTGCAAATGGAAAAAAGTGAGATTGATACTATGGCTTCATAGAAAACTAATGGGCCATCTTCTCAAAGATTTGTTGTTGAAACTCCTCAGGAAACTACAGGAGATGTTGGTGCTACTCTTCATGTTGCCTCTCCTCCCCGAGTTGTGATTCATGATTCTAATTTGGGAGGTGGGCCTATGGAGACTGATGCTTCAAAAGTTAAAGCTCACAAGGGTAAGGGTACTACTACTGTTACCCTTGATTTTGATGATTCTGATGAAGATGTATTTGAAGAAATAGGCTAAAAATGCTCGACCTTCTCGTCTTACTGAGTCCACAATTGATGTGAATACTGGTGAAAAAATTGCATGTCAACTTGAAAAGGGTGTTTCTACGGGTAAGTTTGTTCTTCTCTTTTTTTGTGTGTTGTTTGATTTGTGTTTTAAGTTTCTGTTCTTATTTTAGACTTCTTTTTTTCTTTTTTGTGTAGAGGAATTTTTTCCTGATCCTTTATCTCAGAAGGAGACTACTGTTGATATTGGTAAGATGAAGGATGTAGCTCAGGAGCCTGCTACACCTGCCGAAGCCTTAGAAACAATTCCTGGTGGAGTTGACCCTGAGGCATATAAAAGGTGCATGGAGTACTGCCAAGCTCAAGGTGTGAATTTAGACACTTTTAAATTTGTTGGGATTGGCTTGGACAGACTTCGCATTATGCGAAAGAAGTCAGAGCTAAAGTTGTCAAAGTATATTGATGATGCCTTCACAGTTCCTGATACTGAGGCTCAACTTGCTAGAAAATCTTCCCTTGAGTTGGAAGATGCAAGTGTTACCATGGTTTATAAGGTACATGTGTTTTTATTTGACTTCGTATGTTAATTTGGCTTCGCGACTTAATATTTTATGGTATTGAATTTTGTAGACTGCCCTTATGCAAAGGAGTTTGCGTAAGTCTCTTGAAGAAGATGGGAAGAATTCAACACTTCATGAAAAAGATTTGCTTGAAGAGATTAAGTCTTTGAAATCTCAGCTTGCTGCTAAAGAAAAAGAGAGTAGAAATAGTTGAAGCTCTCCATAATATGGAGTCAAAGTGTATCTCTGTTGGGGCCAAGCTTGAGACAAAAACTAAAGATTTTGATAATTTGAAGAAAGATTTTGATAAGATTGTGAAGGAGAAAAATTACCTTGAGAAGAAGTCTGCTGAGAAATATCAAAATTTTCATGACAAGTGTAATCGTCTATGGGAACTTTGTAAGAATTATTATGACAAGTTTGGTGTGAAGCCAGAAGATCCTTGCTGGGAGCTTGGGGAATTTGATCCATTTCTTCGCTTGGTTGTGCCATCAATATGAGGATTTATCAACTGTTATCCAAACTAGTGCTGATTTGAGTTGTGTGTATGCAACTCATGCACTTTTCCATTTGATGAAAGAGGCAAAAGATCCTTTATATGAGCGAATGCTAGATAAGGATTATAAGTTTCCTTCTGTGGAATTGTTAAGTCAAGTTTCTTCTTGGACTCAATTGCTTTGCAAGAAGTATTTCAATCAATATTGGAATTTAGATGGTAGAGAGAGTGCTTTCATGAAGGCGAAGAAGGAGATGGAGAAGGTTAGATTGAAGTTTTTTGTCTCTTTTTTTTGTCTACTTCTCTTTCTTTCTGCAGTAGCTTGAGAAGGAAATTACTGCTGATGAGAAGGAGCAGAGGGAACAGGACAAGCGTGAAGAAGAGAGTGCTAGAGATGATGATGTTGGTGATCATCCATTTTAGTTGTCTTTGTAGCTAGTGTTTAGTTTCTTAGTTGAGGGGTGAGGTTTTAAAAGACCTTTGATATTTGTAAATATTGAACTGGACAGGATGAAGTTGGTGTTATGCCGTTGTTAATGTGCAAGGATAACTTTGTCGTTGAACCTTCGTTGTGGTTAGAGAACGCAACCAGTGAGGCGAATCCTACGTTTGATACATTTGTTGAACATAAGCTGACGTAAGCGTTAAGTTATGATGTTTTTGTTTTTTGATGTTGTGATTATTTTGCTGATGATATATGATGTTTTTAATTTTGAATCTAAAAATCTTATTGTTGATAACAAGAGGTCTTGTTTTCTACATGTTGTTGACTTCAGCAAATTTTCCCAGGTAGTTGTTTATTTTTTTTATTTTTCCTTTTTTATCATGATATTTGAATGTGATAAGTCATGCTTTGATACTCTTATTTTTTTAGTCATCATGTTCAAGTGCTTCGCCGAGCTTTGTTTCTGAAGATTTTCTTTGCTTAGAAGTGGATCGTGTTTTGGATAAAGTTGTTGAAGACTTAACTAGTGAAGCTGCGACTATTGTAGCTTCTGAAAGTGACTAACTATGACTTTTGTTGTAAACTTATTTCCCAGTGTTTGTATTATGTAATAAATGATTTTGTTTCATAATAAATTTGAATTTTAATATTTTTATTTTATATTAATGTATGAAGTTTTGCGAAGACAATGTGTAGACTTTGCTTGGAAGTTATAATTTACCTTAGTGAATTTTTAAAAACATCATTTCCTTTTCTTTTTTTTGAAGACAACGCATAGACTTCGCTTAGAACTCATAATTCACCTTAGTGAATTTAAGAAAACACCGTCCCCTAACTTTTTTTGAAGGCAATGCGTAGACTTCGCTCAGAAGTCATAATTCACCTTAGTGAATTTGAAAAACGTCGTCCCCTCACTTTTTTTGCGAAGGCAACGCGTAGACTTCATTTAGAAGTCATAATTCACCTTAGTGAATTTGAAAAACATCGTCCTATCACTTTTTTGCGAAAGCAATGCTTAGACTTCGCTTAGAAGTCATAATTCACCTTAGTGAATTTAAAAAATATTATCCCCTCACTTTTTTTGCGAAGACAACGCGTAGACTTTGCTTAGAAGTCATAATTCACCTTAGTGAATTTTTTGCTTGTTCGAGAAATTATGCTACCTATTTTAGTTTTGTTTTAGCCGATATTTGAGTATTTTTGGGTATACTCTTCGACTTTTGTTTGTTTTGCTGTACTCGAAACTTTTTAGGGGAATATTTTCTCATTTATATTTGATGAGAATTTACAGTAGAGACTGCCTCGTTAAAAAACCACTCACCCTTTGAAGGGCTTCCCCTGAGTGGAAAAAGAGTGCAGCTCATTTACATTTGAATTGAATCTTTAGAATGTACAAACTATTCTACTTCTAGAGTAGAAACTTGTAATGAAAAAATAAAAGTCTAAGGGTAGTATCTTCGCAGTGCTTCAATGTTCTAGGTGTGGTCAATCTCCTTCCCATTCATATCTGCCAAGTGGAATGATCCCAACTTATTTGTTCTTGTGATGAGATAAGGATCTTCCCATTTTTGCTAAAACTTTCCGACTGTATCTTCGTTTCTTTTTCTTTTTAGGACAAAGTCTCCTAGTAAGAGTTGCCTTGGCTTTACTTTCTTGTTATACCTTTTCTTTCTCGTATTTCTTGAGATTTTGAATTGCTTTCATTCTTTGTTCTTCGAATAGGTCTTTGCTTGATATCTGCTCTTCTTCTTCCATGATTTGCACATTGGTTTTGGACCTTCAAACTTTATTTCTTCAGGTGTCATTGCTTCTTCTCCATATAATAGCTTGAATGGTGTGAAGTTTGTTGATCTCGAAATAGTTGTATTGTGTGCCCAAATAACTTTAGGTAATTCATCGACCCATTTTCCCTTGGGAAGCCCCACTAGGTATTTTGAAATATCGGTGCCTATGATTCCGTTTGCTCTTTCGCCTACGCCATTTGACTGTGGGTGTCTGACTAAGACAAAACATAATTGGATTCCCATATTTTAACAATAATTTCTAAAATCTTGACTGTCAAATTGGGTTCTATTATCTACTGTAATATGTCTTAGAACTCCAAAACATCATATGACGTTCTGCCGTAGAAATTTCTTCATTGTGAAGGAAGACATATTTGTACTGGCTTGGCTTCGATCCACTTTGTGAAATATTCTACTGCCACAACTGCATATTGAAAATTTCCTTGAGCTAGAGGCAACTTGCCTATTATGTCAGTTCCCCATCTTGCAAGTGGCCAAGTTGGTTCTATTGTTTGTAAGTTTGTTGCTGGAGCTTTTATCTTGCTAGCAAATATTTGACAATTGTGATAAGATTTTACTATTTCTTTGCTGTCACTTTGTACTAAGGGCCAATAAAATCCTTGTTGGAATGCTTTCCCTACCATGGCTCTTGCCCCTAGATGTGTGCCACAAATTCCTTTATGTATTTCTGATAGCAATTCTTTTCCTTCTTCTGCTGATATGCATTTGAGAAGTGGTTCACAAATTCCTTGCTTGTACAACTGATTGTTGATGATTTGTAATTTCTTGTTCTATGTTTCATTCTGACTTTGTTAACTTTGTCTTCTGGTTCGTAATGTCCATGAAGGTATGCCTGATTGGTGCTCTCCAGTCTTCGCTTTGTATTACATGAACTTTTCTTAGAACTTCTTGCTTTGCCTTGATAGAGGCATGTGTCAGTACTTAGAAGAAGACATCTAAAGGCAAACTTGTATTTTGAGCTATAGCTTTTGCCATTTTGTCAGCATCTGAGCTGTCTATTCTTAATATATTTTTTTACTGTGAAGCCTTCAAAGTATTTCTCTTGTTCTCTTAAAAATTACAAGTATTTTTCTAGCTCTGGATCTCTTGCTTTGTAATATTTTTCGATGTGTCCAGCCACAATTTGTGAATCTATTTTGATTATCAGTCTTTGGATCCCCATTGCTCTTGCTTTTCAGAGTCCGAGTAAAATGGTTTCGTATTCCGCAATATTGTTGGTGCATTGAAATTTAAGCCTAGCAGCGTATCTCATTTTGACCTCTGAGGGTGATGTGATTATTGCTGCTGCACCAGCCCCTGCGAAGCCCCATGCTCCATCGCAATATATTATCTAGTCTAGTTGTTTTTTGTCTTTGCTTTGATTTTGAGATGGAGTCTAATCTATCACGAAATCTATCAAGACTTGAGATTTTATTGATGTTCTTTTTTTGAATTCGATGTAGTGCTGAGATAGTTCTGCTGCCCATTTTCCCAATCTTCCAAATGATCTGCAACTTTGCATGACTTCTTTCAGAGGATCATTTATTAGTACTCTAATTTTGTTAGCTTGGAAATAGTGCTTCAATTTTCTTGCTGCAGTTAAAACTGCATAAGCTATTTTTTTAATCTCCGAGTAATAGATTTTTGAGCTAGACAAAGCTTTTGAAACAAAGTAGACTAGGACTTGTCTTTTTGTGTGCTCATTTTCATGTTCTTCAACTAAGACTGCACTTACTGCACTTTCTATTGCTGAGACATATAGGAGCAATTCAACCCTTGGGGTTGGTGTGGTGAGAGTATTTGGCTTTGACAAATAACTTTTTATTTCTTTGAATACATGTTGTTGCGAAGGTCCCAATGCGAAGTCTCTTTTTGTTCCCTTGAGTGCTTGAAATATCGGTAGACTTCGCTCTACTGATTTTGAAATAAACATGTTTAATGTGGTAAGTCTTCCTATCAATTTTTGGATGTCCTTTATATTTTTAGGAACCTTCATGTTCAAGATTGCCTGAACTTTGTCTGGGTTTGGATCGATTCCTTTTGCTGATATAATGCAACCTAGAATTTTGCCCTTTTGGACTCTAAAGGTGCACTTTTCAGGATTCAACTTTAAATTTGCTTCCGTGAGATTTGTAAATGTTTCTTGGAGGTCTTCGATGTGATCTTCTCTTTTCTTGCTCTTGACTACTATGTCATCAACATAGGTGAGTAGATTTTTGCCAAATTGTTCGCGTAGCACTGTTGAAGTCATTCTAATAAATGTTGTGCCAGCATTGCAAAGTCCGTCTGCCATTCTTACAAAACAGTAGGTCCTGAATGGGTGATAAAACTAGTGAATTCTTCATCTTCTTTTCTCATCCAAATTTGATGATAACCAGAAAAATAATCCAAGAAACTTAGCATTTCACTTCTGGCTGCTTGATCGATGTAAGGTCGAGATGGCGGACTAGAGGGGGGTGAATAGTCCTTTCTAAAATTAATCGCGTCTATAAGGAAAATGGTCCCTAGGCCTATTTACTTTGGATTTTGGTGTTTGATGACCAACACAACCAAATTAGACTAATGAATTTGCAAGTGATTGTTTTGTAGTTCAATAGGATGCAAGACGTGACTTGGAGAAAGGCGATGTGATGATCCGATGATCAACACCTCAAGCAAGACCTTAGGAGCATAAGAAAAGACCCAAGATATCAAGCAAAGTTCAAGCATGAAGATAGGAACCAAGCCACATATAAGATGGCGAAGAAACGAGCTCACAGCAGAGACTGAATGCTGGACTGGACGCTGATGAAAAGCGACTAGACACTCTGATCAGAGGCTCGGCAACAACAGCAGCGACCGGATGCTGGCGGCAAACTGACTAGATGCTGGACAGTAGCGTCTGATCAAGTTTAGAGGGGTTCTAGAGCGGCGAACTTGTGACCGGACGTGTCTAGTGGCAAGTGACCGGATGCTGGCAGTGTCCAATCAGGTGTTCACGGCTCCAACAGTCGGGACGACCGGACACGTCCGGTCAGGACATGATCAGTGTCCGATCATTAGCAGAAAAGCAGGATTTCATCCCCAATGGCTACTTTCTCAGTGGGGCTTATAAATACAACCCCCAACCGACCATTTGAGTGAGGTGGAGCTAAGGAAACATAACAAGGGTGTTGATACACCAATTTAGGGATCTCCACTTGCATAGTACTTAGTGTTTTATTAGGTGATTAGCATAGGTGCTTTGCGAAGTGCTTAGGTTGATTAGACCACCGCTTATGTGCTTGCTCTAGGTTTAGGCCTAGTGTTTAGTGAGGTTTGCATACCTCTTACCACCCGGTGCTTGTGAGCACCATTGTTGTACATCGGAGGGGCTTGTAGTCTTGCGAGATCACACGAACCATGCTTGTGGTGTGGCCGCTGAAAGCTCTAGTTTGGTTTTGGTTAATTGATGAAACCTTAAGTGCTAACCTAGTTTATCAAGGTGATTATGAGATAGGTAGCACTACTCCAAGTGATGAAGCAATGGTGAAGATCATAACAATGGTGATAGCATGGTGATGATCAAATGCTTGAACTTGGAAAAGAAGAAAGAGAAAAACAAAGGCTCAAGACAAAAGTATAAAATGTAGGAGCCATTTTGTTTTAGTGATCAAGACACTTAGTGAGTGTGATCACATTTAGGATTGATAGTCGTACTATTAAGAGAAGTGAAACTCATATCGAAATGCGGTTGTCAAAGTGCCACAAGATGCTCTAACTCATTGCATATGCATTTAGGATCTAGTGGAGTGCTAACACCCTTGAAAATATTTATGAAAATATGCTAACATATGTGCACAAGGTGATACACTTGGTGGTTGGCACATTTGAGCAAGGGTAAAGGAGATAGAGGTGAAAAGGGGTTGGTCTCGCTGATCACACTGTGACCAGGCGCTGGTCTCAGAGGGACCAGCGCGTCCGATCAGGTGAAATAGCAAAGACGTTGGCGTCGGTCATTCGACCAGACGCTGGGTCTCGGATTAACCAAACGCTGGAAGGCAGCATCTGGTTAGAGCTAACATGGCTGTATCGAGATCAAGGAGATTAACCGGACGCTGGCTGTGTCCGGTCAAGGTCGACCGGACGCGTCCGGTCAAGATTTGCCGTCTTTGGGAGCTTACTAGAAATGACCAAACGCTGGGTGTTCAGCATCTGATCACTTGTGGCAGAGCGTCCAGTCGTGTCATGACCGTTGAGATCGGGCGGCTTCTGTTGAATGCAGTGTTACACGTGGCTGTCATCGGGCGACCGGACATTGGGTCTAGCGTCCGGTCACCCCGATCAGTGCCTAGTGAAGGGGTACAATGACTCTATTTCATGGGGGCTTCTATTTTAGACCCATGGCTGGTTGAAGCTCACTCTCTTGGCCATTTTCATTGATATAGCAACCTTATGAGCTTAGCCAAAGCCCTCCCACTCATCTCCATCATTGATTCATCATCATTGTGAGATTGGAAGAGAATCCAGGTGCATTGCTCGAGTGATTACATCTAGAAGCTCTTGGTATTCATGTTTTGCTGTGGATTTCGCTTGTTGCTCTAGGTGGTTGCCACCACCTAGACGGCTTGGTGCAGTGGTGGAGGATCGACATGAGTTGGTGATTGTTCGTGGCTGTCTCCAGTGATTGTGAGGGGAGTTGTACCTTCCCTGGCAGAGTGCCAAAAGGTAACTCTAGTAAATTGCTTGTGTCATTGAGTTACCTCACTTGTGGGTAGGTTCTTGCGGTGTCCAATCGTGTGGACGAGGTTTGTGCAACACCTCTTAGCCCCTAAACCACCAAGTGTTGGTCGACACAATGGGAACTAGCGTGTTGGCAAGCACGTGAACCTCTGGAGAAAAATCGGTTGTCTCTTGCCATTTGGTGTTCTCCCGGTGATTGGTTTATATTCATCTTATGATTGGTTCATCCCTCTACATGGCGGTATAATCACCCTACTCACCCATTTATATTCTTGGAAACTAGTTGTAGCAAGCTCTTTAGTGCAATTAGAATTGAGAGCTTGCCTTGTTATTTAAGTTCATCTAGTGGAGCTCTTTAGAGTAGCAAGTTTGAGAGCTCTTAGTGAGTAGCATCATAATAAGTTGCGTGTGTAGTAAGCATTGCAACTAGAATTGTTGGATAGGTGGCTTGCAACCCTTGTAGAGCTAGAGCAAGTTTGCATTTAGCCATTTATCATACTAATCAAATTGCTCTAGTTGATTTGTAGATTTTTTAAATAGGCTATTCACCCCTCTCTAGCCATATTAGGACCTTTCAAGTGGTATCAGAGCCATGCTCACCATTTGATTAAAAGGCTTAACAACCTCGGTGTCAAATTACGGCTCAAGTTGTGTTCAACCATGTGGGGGGCAAACCACTATTCTTTGATGGTACATGCTATGATTATTGGAAGGGAAAAATGAGGATGTATCTTGGTTCAATCAATGATCAAGTATGGGAAGTGACCAAGAATGACTATGCTATCATTGATCCCGATAATCCCACCAACCAAGACAAGATCAACAAGCAATGCAACACAATGGCTCTCGACACCATATACAATGCCATTGATTCCAAGGTGTTTGAGCAAATCAAGGATTGTGAAAGAGCAAATGAGGTGTGGAAAAGATTGGAAAAAACATATGAGGGCACACCGGCGATGAAGAGTGCCAAGTTGTATATTCTCAAGGTCAAATTGACAAGCTTCAAGATGAAGGAAGATGAGAGCATTCAGGAGATGTTCCATCGATTGTAAGTAATTGTCAATGATTTGAAGGCATTGGGAGAAAAGATCAAGGATAATGATGTCTCTCATCGATTCTTGATGTGCTTACCTCCAAGATTTGAGATGTTGAGATTGCTCATCATAAAAGGAGGATTGAAGGAGATTACCCCCAACCAAGTACTAGGTGATGTCATAACCCAAGAGACATACCGTGTGGAAAGGGAGGGGGATGATAAGGATGACAAGAAGGAAGAAGAAGACAAGAAGAAGAAGAAGAGTATAACATTTAAGGCTAGCTCATCATCATCCAAGAACAAGGGCAAGTCCAAGAAAGAATCAAGTGATGATGATGATCTTAGTGATATTGATGATGAAGCTATGGCCCTCTTTGTACGCAAGATGGGAAAATTCATGAAGAAGAAGGGCTATGGTGCAAGAAAGAGAAGAGATCACACTAAAAGCAAAGAATATGTGAGAAGATACTACAATTGCAAGAGCCTCAATCATGCTGTAGCAAATTATCCCTACAATAGTGACAATGATGAGGATGAGAAGAAAAAACACAAGAAGGATAAGAAAGAAAAGAAGGAGAAGAAGGAGAAGAGAATGACCTTCCAAAAGAAGAAGGGTGGAGGCTATGTGGTCACTTGGGATAGTGATGGCTCTTCGGATAGTGATGACTCTAGTGATGA
This sequence comes from Miscanthus floridulus, assembly GCF_019320115.1. NCBI lineage: Eukaryota > Viridiplantae > Streptophyta > Magnoliopsida > Poales > Poaceae > Miscanthus > Miscanthus floridulus. The sequence goes on from NC_089582.1 coordinate 38,545,395, forward strand.
TGGCAAGAAATCTATCAAGAAAGCACTAGCAAGCATCGCCATCAACAACAAACCCTCCATCTTCGACACTCCATCGACATGCCTCATGGCAAAGCCTACCAAGGTAAAATATGATGTGAGTGATGATGATGAATGTGAAAGTATGCTTGTAGGAGTGATGATGATGAAGAGGAGTACTCCAAGGAGGAGCTTATGGACATGTGTGAGCAAGTGCATACTTGCTTTGAGATGAAGAGAAAGGAGTGCAAGGAATTGAACAAGAAAGTAAAATTTCTTGAGGAATCCCTTGATGAGCTCAATGCCACTCATGAGAGGCTAATGGAAGCCCATGAGAAGCTTGGCCAAGCTCACTCCAAGCTTGAGAAAGCTCACTCCTCTCTCATCGAGCAAGTCAAAGAGGAAGCCAAGAAGGAGCAAGTGATTGTATAATGTGATGTGGGACTAACATGTGATCTTATTGATGAATCTTTTTATAAGCCTATTGTAGTTGCTCCCACTAACACTTCTTGTAGCACTACTACTTCTACTTCACCTTTGAGTGATGGTCTCACTTGTGATGTCTCATTAATGGTGGAAAATGAGACCCTCAAGAAGGAGGTGAATGAGCTCACTCGTGCCTTAGGAAATGCCTATGGTAGAGATGCCCGCTTGCTAAAGTGCTTGGGTAGCCAAAGGTTTTCTTTCAACAAAGAGGGATTAGGCTATACCCCCTAAGAAAGGCAAGGTAGCCTTTGTCACTCCCAAAGTTAACTTTGTGAAGGGTAATGGTCGGTTTTGCAATAGATGCAAGCAAGTTGGGCATGTAGAGCAATATTGCAAGATTAACAAGAACAAGCTACCTATTGTATCCTCAATTAAATTTGATTCTTGTTACATGCTTGTTAAGGGTGCCAATGGTGTGAAGGCTAAGTTCATTGGTACACCAATTGTGGGCCCAAAGAAGAAGGCTATTTGAGTACCAAAGATCTTGGTAACTAACCTTCAAGGACCCAAGCAAGTTTCGGTACCTAAAAAGAATTGATCTTCTTTTGTAGGTCAATTATAAAGCCGGAGGAAGGCATTGGGTGCTTGATAGTGGGTGCACACAACACATGACCGGTGATCCAAGAATGTTCAACTCAATCAATGAAAACAAGAGCAATGGAATTGATAGTATCACATTTGGTGACAATGGCAAAGGCACGGTCAAAGGGCTTGGTAAGATTGCAATATCCAATGATTTGAGCATTTCCAATGTGCTACTAGTAGAGAGCTTAAACTTCAACCTTTTGTTGGTAGCTCAATTGTGTGATCTTGGTTTCAAGTGCATATTTGGTGTGGATGATGTAGAGATCATAAGTGCATATGACTCTAACTTGATATTCAAAGGATTTAGATATGAGAATCTATACTTAGTTGATTTCAATACTAGAGAAGCTCAATTGTCAACATGTTTGATCACTAAGTCTAGCATGGGTTGGTTATGGCATAGAAGGCTTGGTCATGTTGGAATGAAACAATTGAACAAGTTGATTAAGCATGACTTAGTTAGAGGCTTGAAAGATGTCACATTTGAGAAGGATAAGCTATGTAGTGCATGTCAAGCCGGAAAGCAAGTTGGTAACACACATCCTAAGAAGAGCATGATGAGCACATCTAAGGCATTTGAGTTGATGCACATGGACTTATTTGGACCAACCACATACACTAGCATTGGTGGAAACAAATATAGATTTGTGATTGTGGATGATTTCACTAGATACACATGGGTCTTCTTTCTTGTTGATAAGAGTGATGTGTTTGCAACATTCAAATCATTTGTCAAGAACATTCACAATGAGTTTGAAACAACTATCAAGAAAGTAAGAAGTGACAATGGAAGTGAGTTCAAGAACACAAGAATTGATGAGTTGTGTAATGAATTTGGAATTAGACATCAATTCTCGGCCAAGTATACTCCTCAATCAAATGGCTTAGTTGAAAGGAAGAATAGAACCTTGATTGATATGGCAAGATCAATGTTGAGTGAGTACAATGTGAGTCATTCATTTTGGGCTGAAGCAATCAACACGGCTTGCTATTATAGCAACTGACTCTATTGTCACCCCATGATGGAGAAGACACCCTATGAACTATTGAATGGAAGAAAGCCAAACATAGCATACTTTTGGGTCTTTGGTTATAAATGCTACATATTGAAGAAAGACACTAGATTGAGCAAATTTGAAAAGAAATGTGATGAAGGTTTCTTGCTTGGATACTCCACTACTAGCAAGGCTTATAGAGTTTAGAATTTGGCTAGTGGTACTCTTGAGGAGGCTCATGATGTAGAGTTTGATGAAACAAATGGTTCCCAAGAGGAAGATGAGAATCTAGATGATGTAAGAGGCACTCAATTGGTCAATGCAATGACGAACATGGACATTTGTGATATAAGGCCTAGAGAGGTGATTGATGTTGAAGATGACAAGAATCAAGTGCTCTCTAACTCAAATGTGCAAGCTAGTGGTTCTCATGATCAAAGTCAAGCAAGTACTAGTGATGGCAAAGTGCAAGATCAACAACAAATGGCTAGTTCATCATCTCAACCAAGTGATCAATCAAATGCTAGCAATCAAGTGCAAGTGCTTCAACCAACCAATGTTGCAAGAGATCATCCATTGGATACTATCATTGGTGATATCTCAAGAGGTGTGCAAACTAGATCAAGATTGGCTTTGTTTTGTGAGCATTTCTCATTTGTATCATCCATTGAACCTAACAAGATAGATGAAGCTTTGAATGATGTTGATTGGGTCAATGCTATGCATGAAAAGCTAAATAACTTCACAAGAAACCAAGTATGGGAGTTAGTTGAGAGGCCTAAGGGTCATAATGTGATTGGAACCAAGTGGGCCTTTCGGAACAAGCAAGATCAAGATGGGATAGTAATAAGGAACACAACAAGATTAGTGGCTCAAGGTTACACTCAAGTTGAAGGTCTTGACTTTGGAGAAACATATGCCCCGGTTGCAAGATTAAAAGCAATTAGGATCTTATTAGCCTATGCTTGTGCCCACAACATCAAGTTGTACCAAATGGATGTAAAGAGTGCATTTCTCAATGGGTACATCAATGAGCTTGTGTATGTTGAGCAACCTCCCGGTTTTGAAGATGAAAAAAAACCCAACCATATTTACAAGTTAAGAAAGGCTTTGTATGGATTAAAACAAGCACCTAGAGCATGGTATGAGAGATTGAGGGACTTCTTACTCTCTAAGGGATTCAAGATGGGAAAGGTTGACACCACTCTCTTCACCAAGAAGCTTGGAATTGACTTGTTTGTGATGCAAATCTAAGTTGATGATATCATCTTTGAATCAACAAATCAAGAATTTTATGAGGAGTTTGGCAAAATGATGGCTAATGAGTTTGAGATGTCTATGATTGGAGAGCTTAGTACTTCCTTGGTCTTCAAATCAAGCAAATGAAGAATGGCACATTTGTGAGTCAAGGCAAGTATATCAAGGACATACTCAAGAAATTTGGAATGGATGAAGCTAAAGCTATTAGCACACCAATGGGGACAAGTGGAAGCTTGGATAGTGATGCTAGTGGCAACATGGTGGATCACAAGATGTATCGGTCTATAATTGGAAGCCTACTCTATGTGACAGCATCAAGGCCATATGTGATGTTTAGTGTATGCATGTGTGCTAGATTTCAAGCCTCACCAAGAGAAAGTCATTTGAAGGCAACTAAAAAAGTATTGAGGTACTTGAAGCATACACAACATGTTGGATTGTGGTATCCAAAAGGAGCAAGATTTGAGTTGATTGGATATTCAGACTCCAATTATGCGGGATGCAAAGTTGAGAGAAAGAGCACATCAGGTACATGTCAACTATTGGGAAGATCACTTGTGTCTTGGTCATCAAAGAAGCAAAATAGTGTAGCACTTTCAACCGTCGAAGCGGAGTACATTTTGGCCGGTAGTTGTTGTGCTCAATTACTTTGGATGAAGGCTACTTTGAATGACTTTAGAATTAAATTCAAACAAGTGCCATTGCTATGTGACAATGAAAATGCCATAAAGCTCACCAACAACCTGGTTCAACATTCAAGAACAAAGCATATTGATGTTCGCCATTATTTCATAAGAGATCACCAACAAAAAGGGGACATTTACATTGAGAGTGTGGGCATTGAAGATCAACTTGCCGACATATTCACCAAGCCACTTGATGAGAAGAGGTTTTGCAAGCTAAGGAATGAATTAAACATACTTGACTTCTCCAATATATGTTGATGCACCCCATTATATGACATGCCTCTCCTTTGAGCAATTCAAGGTATAAATTGATTGGCATGGCATACATCCTTGCTAAGGATATGATTAGTGCATCTAGACATCTTTTCGCATGTAAATAGGCTCATTCATGAAAATCAAATAAATTTGATGCTTGTATGGTACCACTATTGTTTGTATGCTTGACTTGATCTAGTGGTAGCATATGACATGTTTGTGGGCTTGTAAACCTAGTGTTTGATCTAGAAAATAAGCTATAAGTGTTTAATTCAACATGGTACAAGATAACCCTTATTGGAGGTGTGAAGAAGCTTGTCCTTGGATCAAACCGAGTTAAATATCTTTTGCAAGTGATCTAGATTGAACCAAATTGGGAAAATGATCCTCATTTCACATGGTTTCACCCCAACCTATCTATAATTTGAGCTCACCTTTTGTGCTAATTGTTGACAAAGGGGGAGAGAAATTCACAAAGATAGTAAGATAGGAGGAGCAATCAAATGAAATGACATTGTAAGGGGATCAATAAAAATGCGCATAAGTAGGGGGAGCAAGCTCATAAACTTGCATGATGCATTTGAATATGCATTACATATGTTTGCTTGTATGTCACAAGTTTTAAAAGTTCAATATCCATGCTTGTGTGGTGTATGCTAGTTGTAGATTTGAATGATGAAATGAAAATCTAGCATGCATAAGTTTTTTTTAGTGATTTCATTTCCATATATTTACAAGCGGTATCTAGCTGAAGTAACTAGACTTATGTTCATCTTATGGAAACTAGATCCTTACTTGTAATGTTGATCTCATGGGGTATTCTAGTTTTTATGTATGTCTAGTTAGTAATGGTGCTAAGGATGGTATAATGGTGCACTCCGATTGGTATCACGCTTCAAAGGTCCATCTCTTATACCTTAGCATCATTTGGTAGAAATTGTCTCCTACATTTCCTATCTAACCATATGTGCAAGCTACAATCTAAACTCTTAGCACATATGTAGGGGGAGCAATTGCTACCATATGGAGTTCATGAAACTTGTCCATAATCCTTTACACATGGTAAAATATGCTTGGGCAAGCAACATGAATTCAATTAAAATTCAATTCATATCTTTGTGTAAGGGTTGTCATCAATTACCAAAAAGGGGGAGATTGAAAGCTCTAGTTTGGTTTTGGTTAATTGATGAAACCTTAAGTGCTAACCTAGTTTATCAAGGTGATAATGAGATAGGTAGCACTACTCCAAGTGATGAAGCAATGGCGAAGATCATAACAATGGTGATAGTGTGGTGATGATCAAATGCTTGAACTTGGAAAAGAAGAAAGAGAAAAACAAAGGCTCAAGACAAAGGTATAAAATGTAGGAGCCATTTTTTTAGTGATCAAGACACTTAGTGAGTGTGATCACATTTAGGATTGATAGCCGTACTATTAAGAGGAGTGAAACTCGTATCGAAATACGGTTGTCAAAGTGCCACTAGATGCTCTAACTCATTGCATATGCATTTAGAATCTAGTGGAGTGCTAACACCCTTGAAAATATTTATGAAAATATGCTAACACATGTGCACAAGGTGATACACTTGGTGGTTGGCACATTTGAGCAAGGGTGAAGGAGATAGAGGTGAAAAGGGGTCAGTCTCGCTGATCACACTATGACCGGACACTGGTCTTAGAGGGGCCGGTGCGTTCGGTCAGGTGAAACAGCAAAGACGCCAGCATCGGTCATTCGACCAGACGCTGGGTCTCAGATTGACCGGACGCTAGAAGGCAGCGTTCGGTCAAAGCTGACATGGCTATACCGAGATCAAGGAGACTGACCGGATGCTAGCTGTGTCCGGTCAATATTTGTCGTCTCTAGGAGCTTACTGGAAATGACCGGACGCTGGGTGTTCAGCGTCTGGTCACTTGTGGCAGAGCGTCCGGTCGTGTCATGACCATTGAGATCGGGCGGCTTCTGTTGAATGCAGTGTTACACATGGCTGTCATCGGGTGACCGAACGCTAGGTCCAGTGTCTGGTCAACATGACCGGAGCGTCCGGTCACCCCGATCAGTGCCCAGTGAAGGGGTACAATGGCTCTATTTCATGGGGGCTTCTATTTAAGCCACATGGTCGGTTCAAGCTCACTCTCTTGGCCATTTTCATTGACATAGCAATCTTGTGAGCTTAGCCAAAGCCCTCCCACTCATCTCCATCATTGATTCATCATCATTGTGAGATTGGGAGAGAATCCAAGTGCATTGCTTGAGTGATTGCATCTAGATGCACTTGGTATTCGTGTTTTGCTGTGGATTTTGCTTGTTTCTCTTGGTGGTTGCCACCACCTAGATGGCTTGGTGCAGCAGTGGAGGATTGGCATGAGTTAGTGATTGTTCGTGGCCGTCTCTAGTGATTGTGAGGGGAGTTGTACCTTCCCCGGTGGAGTGCCAAAAGGTAACTCTAGTAAATTACTCATGTCATTGAGTTACCTCACTTGTGGGTAGGTTCTTGCAGTGTCCAATCATGTGGATGAGGTTTGTGCAACACCTCTTAGCCGCCGAACCACCAAGTGTTGGTCAACACAATGGGGACTAGCGTGTTGGCAAGCACGTGAACCTCAAGAGAAAAATTGGTTGTCTCTTGCCATTTGGTGTTCTCCCGGTGATTGGTTTATATTAATCTTGTGATTGGTTCATCCCTCTACACGGCGGTATAATCACCCTACTCACCCATTTATATTCTTGCAAACTAGTTGTAGCAAGCTCTTTAGTGTAATTAGAATGGAGAGCTTGCCTTGTTATTTAAATTCATCTAGTGGAGCTCTTTAGAGTAGCAAGTTTGAGAGCTCTTAGTGAGTAGCATCATAATAAGTTGTGTGTGTAGTAAGCATTGCAACTAGAATTGTTGGATAGGTGGCTTGCAACCCTTGTAGAGCTAGAGCAAGTTTGCATTTAGCCATTTGTCATACTAATCAAATTGCTCTAGTTGATTTGTAGATTTTTAAATAGGCTATTCACCCCCCTCTAGCCATATTAGGACCTTTCAGCCGCCACCATGTACCGGAGGAAACAAGGCCCGTGGCGTTTCGGCTGGAAGCTTGGTAGTGAAGACGGCGGGGATCATCCAGGAGAGGCTTGCCGTAAGGCACATCGGAGACCCACTTGCACGTGGGGAAGGCCCAAGGCTATCCACGGAGTTACCTGACCGGGAGCTTGGCCCTTGAGAGGGATTCCTTGCGAGGGGATCCAATGAGGACTAGGGGGAAGCTTGCGCGCTTCTCGATACCTTGGTAAAAATACCGAAGTCGTTGACGGGAGTTTGCATATCTCTACCTTGCTCTTGAGCTTCCGCATTTACATTGATTGAATTACTCCTTTTGTGGTAGAGATAGCAACACACTAGCAAAACCATAGTTGCACATTTTGATAGTCTATCTTTTGCATAGGTTTTGCTAAGGTTAGAAAAAGAGGCTTTAGTTTGGAGTTAGAATTTTAAGTTGCCTAATTCACCCCCCCCCTCTTAGGCGTCACGGTCCCTTACAATTGGTATTAGAGCCAGTTGGCTCAATTTGGACCTTTGGCTTAACCGTCGTCGAGCCGACGCTATTTAGAGTGGTTGGGATGGATATCTCTAGGCCTCCGCACTTTGACAGCACTAACTTCCCTTACTATAAGGCTAGAATGGCTTGCCACCTTGAGATGGTTGATTTGGGTGTATGGAGAGTCGCTTGTGAAGGGATGAAACCCATCAAGAATCCCAAAAAACCCACAAAGAGTGATGAAAAAGAAATGCATTTCAATGCTAGAGCTAAAAATTGCTTGTTTGAATCATTTAGCATGGATATGTTTAACCAAGTGTTCACTTTAAATACAGCACATGAAATTTGGTTAAAACTCCAACAGCTCCATGACGGCACAAGTAATGTTCGTGAGCAAAAACATTGTCTAGCTAAACAAAATTATGATTCCTTTACAATGAATGATGATGAGCTTGTTCGTGATATGTATTCTCATTTGAATCTAATTATCAATGAGCTCTATTCAATAGGATTAATAAAGCTAGATGATGGGGACATTGTGAGGAAGATCATCTCTGTGCTACCATAAAAGAAATATGCAAGCATCATCACCATCCTTCACAATATGGAGGACTTGAGCACCATGACCCCGGGCATAGTCATTGGCAAGATAGTGGCATTTGAAATGTCACGTAAGATGGGTCAAGAAGAAGCTTCTTCATCAAGCAAAGGCAAAGCTCTTGTATGTAGCGAGAAAAAGAAGATGAAGGGCAAGCAAGTTGAGACAAGCTCAAGCTCAAGCTCCTCAAGTGAAGATGAAGAAGAAGATGAGGACGATGATGATGATGATGAAGATTCAAGTGATGATGATCAATCTTTCTCCTCCACCTCCAACCTTGATGAAGAATCAATCAAATTAATCAACAAGGTGGAGAAGATGATCCAAAGGCTCAATGTCAAGGGTGTGCCCATCCAAATTCAAGATCTCATTTTCACCAATCAAAGAAAGAGAGGATGCTATGGATGCGGCGAGTTAGGGCACTTTGTGGAAGTTTCTCCAAACAAGCCCACACCTAAGACAAAGAAGAAGGCATGCAAGAACCAAGCCCTCACATCAATAAGATCATGGGATGATTCTTTAAGTGAAGAAGAACACCATCATAAGAGGTGAGGCCGCAAGCACTCATCATCAAGCTCTTCTCGTGTGTGCCTTATGGCATGAGGTAACGAAAGCTCATCCTCTAGTGAGAGTGATAGTGATGATGATATGCCTTCTTATGATGAAATTGTGCAACAAAATCTTAATTATGCTAAAGTTTGCACTAGTCAACAAAAGAAGCTCAAAAGTTTAAAAGAAAAGCTAGATAGTTGACAAGAAGCATACAAAACTTTGCTTGAACAATATGAGAACTTTGCTAATCTCAATGTTGAACTATCTACTAAAATTGAGCAACTTAAGGCTAGTGCAACAACAAATGAATGCACAATCAATGATGAGCAACTTGCAAAGAAAAAATAAAAATTAAAAGAAAAGTTAGCTAGCTCACAAGATGCTTATAAAAGTTTGCTTGCAAAAATGGAAACCATGTGCAAACATTGTGATGAGCTAACTAATAAAGTTTCTAATCTTGAAGCTGTTAGTACAACCCCCACCAAGGCATCTAAAAAGAAAAGTTCTATCTTTAACATGTCTAAAAAGGATGCCTCTACTTCTTGTAATGATTTATGTTTAGACTCACCTTTGTGCAACCAAGTTTGTGTTGAGAAAGTTGTTGTAGATACATGCACACAAGAGGTTGCAAAGGAGAATGAGCAACTCAAGCAAGAAGTAGCTCGTCTCACCAAGGACTTGACTCAAGTGAAAGGCAAGGCAAAGAAAACCCAACTTCATCAAGATAACACCATCAAGGGAGTGAAGAAGCTTGATGAAGGACAAACCGTGGTTTGTTACATGTGCCACAAGGAAGGTCACAAGTCCAATGAGTGCAAGGTGAAGAATGGGGAGGAGCAAAGAAGAAAGAGAAGAAGCAAACAAGCAAGCTCTCCAACACCTACACCAACAAGGTGGACAAAAAGGCCTCCACACCTTATCTCTTGAAGAAGAAGAAAAATGACAAGGTGGTGGCCATCAAGGTGAACAAGCAAACCAACAATGGGGTCAAACGCTTTTGGGTGCCAAAGGAGATCATTTCCAACATGAGGAGCACCAAGAAGGTTTGGATCCCAAAAGGGAAGTGAGAAGTCCAATGGACTTCGGAGAATTTGGAGACTTGGCAAAGTATGGGTGCATTTCATGGGGTGCATCATGATGGACAAAATCATTGCCAAGTGGGTTAGTGAATACTATGGACCCAAATTCCTCTTCCCATGTTAGGTAACTAGATGTTATTACTTTCAATTGGTACTTTCTTCAAGTGGTATTTCTTATAAATTGGCATCTTATAGCATCTAGTCACTTTTTATGCCTATGTTTGCATTTGCATGCCTATATATTTTGTCATGCACACACTAGGTATATCATATGGTAGGCTTGCTCAGTTTCATTCTTAATCCTTAGAGCAAACCTACATGGTTTAAAATTACATAGGAGCATGGTACATAGCTTGTCCTTCAATTGTTCATCTAATATATGCCAAAGTCCAAATTGTAGATAATCTCTCCTGGATATCACCTCCAAAAATGACTCTCACATTCATGTGATGTCATCTTTCAAGTGGTATTTTTTATTCTAAAATCAATGTGCACGTTTCCTACAAGGATTCCATACTTGTGTGCACAAATTTAGGGGGAGGTTACTCTACAAGTTGGATGCTTTGAGACTAACACCTTTTCAAGCTTATCATGTGTGTAGTAGTCTCATTGCAAGGAAAATGGAGTCCCTAGAGTTGAGCATCATACTTCAAATATCCACCACCGATTGCAAGTGGTAGAAATCAAATTGATTTCTACATGTGGTATTTCTAAACCAATATTATCATGTTGATTTCATTTTGATATTTATATGCTTTCTCCGTGCATTATATAGATTAATTCCCCTTGTACAATACTTTGCCAATTATGCATATGTTTTGACTTCTATCACATGTATGCATATTTTTATGGGGGCTTAATCTATATAATGTGAGAGTCAAATTTTGTGACCTATTCCACTCTACACACAAAGGATCACAAAATTTGACCCTCCCTTGTGCTACTAATGTCCTTCCTTTTCGCTGTTTGATTCCAAAGGGGGAGAATTTAGAGGACCAAAAGCAAGCATTAATAATTTACAAGTGGCAATGGTCCAAGAAAGGGAAGATAGTGGATTATGGATTGCCTATGTAATGGGGAGAATTTGTAGGAAGCAATGCTTAAATCCATAATGCCACATGGGGACATTTTGCAAGGGCAAGATAAGTTTTATATATTATCTTTTAATAGTATCTTTTAGCATCATATAACCTTGCCCCTTGCATTGTATCCTAGCAAGTAGATAAATTTTAAATGGCAAATTTTTATTATTTGCTTGCTTTGGTCGAGTTGTCATCAATCACCAAAAAGGGGGAGATTGTAAGGAAAATGGACCCTAGGCCCATTTACTTTGGATTTTGATGTTTGATGACCAACACAACCAAATTGGACTAATGAATTTGCAAGTGATTGTTTTGTAGCTCAATAGGATGCAAGACGTGACTTGGACAAAGGCGACGTGATGATCCGATGATCAACACCTCAAGCAAGACCTTAGGAGCACAAGAGAAGACCAAAGATATCAAGCAAAGTCCAAGCATGAAGATAGGAACCAAGGCGCATGCAAGATCGTGAAGAAATGAGCTCACGATAGAGACCAGAAGCTAGACCGGACGCTGACGGAAAGTGACTGGACGCTCCGATCAGAGGCTCGGCAACAGCAGCAGTGACTAGACGCTGGCGGCAAACCGACCGGACATAGGATAGCAGCATCTGATCGAGTACAGAGAGGTTCCAAAGCGGCGAACTTGCGACCAGATGCGTCCAGTGGCAAGTGACCGGACGCTGGCAGCGTCCGATCAGGTGTTCGTGGCTCCAACGATCGGGATGACCGGACGCGTCTGGTTAGGACATGATCAGCATTCGGTCAGTAGCAGAAAAGCAGGATTTCGTCCCCAACGGCCACTTTCTCAGTGGGGCTTATAAATACAACCCCCAACCGACCATTTGAGTGAGGTGGAGCTAAGGAAATATACCAAGGGTGTTGATACACCATTTTAGTGATCTCCACTTGCATAGTGCTTAGTGTTTTATTAGGTGCTTTGCGAAGTGCTTAGGTTGATTAGACCACTGCTTATGCGCTTGCTCTAGGTTTAGGCCTAGTGTTTAGTGAGGTTTGCATACCTCTTACCACCCGGTGCTTGCGAGCACCATTGTTGTACATCGGAGGGGCTTATAGTCTTGCGAGATCACACCAACCGCGTTTGTGGTGTGGCCGCCACCGTGTACCAGAGGGAACAAGGCCTGTGGCGTTTTGGCCGAAAGCTTGGTAGTGAAGACGGCGGGGAGCATCCGGGAGAGACTTGTCGGAAGGCACGTCAGAGACCCACTTGCATGTGGGGAAGGCCCAAGGCTATCCATGGAGTTACCCGACCAGGAGCTTGGCCCTTGCAAGGGATTCCTTGTGAGGGGCTCCAACGAGGACTAGGGGGAAGCTTGTGCGCTTCTCAATACCTCGGTAAAAATACCGGAGTCGTCGATAGGAGTTTGCATATCTCTACCTTGCTCTTTAGCTTCTGCATTTACATTGATTGAATTACTCCTTTTATGGTAGAGATAGCAACACACTAGCAAAATCGTAGTTGCACATTTAGATAGTCTATCTTTTGCATAGGTTTTGCTAAGGTTAGAAAAAAAAGGCTTTAGTTTGGAGTTAGAATTTTAAGTTGCCTAATTCACTCCCCTCTTAGGCGTCATGGTCCCTTACAGCATCGGCTAACCAAAACAAGTGTGGAATTAAAACTATCGGTCTAGCCAAGACTACACCCCTCTATCTATGTTCTCTAGCACATTTCAAAGATACTAATTAAGTAACAAAGGTGCTAAGCTAGCTAGAGCTCACCTAACCAATTCTAGAAGCAAGGTCACACAAACCTATGCCACTAGTACTTCAAGCAACAAGGGAGCTCCTACACATGCTAGTAAGCAAAAGCACAAAGCCACCTAATCCTCACTAACAATGCTCAATAACAAGGCAACCAATGCCAAATTAGAGAGCGCAAATACTTAGCTACACAAACTAAGCAATGTGACTAACAAGGTTATACAAACCAAATTAGCCATGCAAGGGAGCTACTTCTATACTACACAAGCAAGAAAGTAACTAGTGAGCTACACAAGCTAACTAATTACAAGAGCAACTACACAAGCACAATGTATATAAAAGTAATCACAAGCTTATGTAAAGGGATTGCAAACCAACGGGAAGAACAAGGTTGACACGGTGATTTTCTCTCGAGGTTCACGTGCTTGCCAACATGCTACTCCCCGTTGTGTCGCCCGCTCACTTGGTGGTTCGGTGGCTAATTAGCATCACCCGCCAAGCCCGCACGTCGAGCACCGCAAGAACCTACCCCGAAAGTGAGGGTAGCTCAATGACACGCTCAACTAGAGTTGCTCTTCGCGGCTCCCGCGGGGCGAGCACAATGCCCCTCACAAAGCTCTTCTCTGGAGCACCACACAAGCTTCTTGCGGGCTTCGATGGAGACCACCACCAAGTAGTCTAGGAGGTAACAACCTCCAAGAGTAACAAGCACCACCGGCTTGTAACTCGATCACCTAGTGCCACTCGATGCAACCTCACGATGCAATCGCACTAGAATCGCTCTCCCACACAATCGGATGATCACTATAAAGCATATGTGAGATGGAGGGCTCCCAAGCACTCTCAACCATGGACACAAAGTCCCCCGAGGTGCTCTACCCAAGCCATGGCTGAGACCACCTTCTATTTATAGCCCCATGGGCTAAACTAGCCGTTACCCCTTCACTGGGCAAATTTCGGGACGACCGAACGCGCAGGTCGTTTGCATCGGACGCTGCACCAGACGCACCGGTCATGTATACCAGATGTGTCCGATCGCCATACCGGACGTGTCCGGTAGCAGCCCGACTGCCACACGTCCCATTCAAACTAGCCGTTGCCTCCAATGGATCTTTGACATGTCGATCGGACGCACTGTTCAGAAATGACCAGACGTTGAGCCGCAGTGTCCGGTCGAGTTCAATAAGTTCCTAGGGCCAACTGGACGCGTCTGTTAGAAAATGACCGAAGGCTGAGCCTCAGCGTCTGGTCGAGTCCAGTAAGCACCCAAGCTCGACCGAACGCGTCCGATCACTCTAGACTGGACGCTCCCAGCGTCCGGTCGACTGTTACACTGAGCATCGACTTCACTGATTCACACCGAACGTGTCCGATGTGGCGACCGGACGCATCCGAACACACTCTATAGTTCAGTCCCGAGCCACATACCGGACGTGTCTGGTCGCCATACCGAACGCATCCGGTCACTCTGTGACCAGCGCGACTAACTATTTTTCTTCACCAACTTCTTCTCCTTTGCAAATGTGCCAACACCACCAAGTGTACACCACCATGTGTATACGTGTTAGCTTTTCACAAACATTTTCCAAAGGATTAGCCACTCAACTTGCCACGCCACTCGATCCTAGCGATGATGCAAAGTTAGATAACTTGAGTGGCACTAGATGACCGATATGCAAACAAGTTTGCCCCTCTTGATAGTACGGACATCTATCCTAAACCCGGTCATACACTTCACTACACACCTATGACTGGTGAAATGAAATGCCCTAGGTCATACCTTTGCTTTGCTCATTCCATTCCATCTTCTCCAATGTCGATGCAACACATGCACCAACACGATCAACAATGATATGATCCACTTCATATCATCACGTGATCATATTGGTTCATTGATCTTGACTTCACTTGCTTTTCACCGTTGCCTTCGTCCATCGGCGCCAAGTCTTGCTCAAGCTTCACCACCGCGCGGTCCATCGCTCCAAAGCCTCCGACTTGCCCTTCACGCCTGCAACCGATCCATCAAGCCAAGTCATGTCTTGATCTTCTCCACCTTGATGACATGACTCAATATCATGTCTCATTTGCAATGAGCTCCTTCATCATCACATGTGTGAGATTTGCAACATCTCCAAGCTATTTTCACCTTCATGGCATATGTTGCTCACACACATGTACCTGTGGACTAATCACCTGTGTATCTCATAAAAATACAATTAGTCCACCTAGGTTGTCACTCAATTACTAAAACCACACTAGGACCTTTCAATTGACTAATGTGTCAATTCTTGGTAGTGGAAAATTGTCTTTTGGGCACGCTTTATTAAGATATGTGAAATCGATGCGCATTTGCCATTTTCCATTCTTCCTGACCATGACAATGTTTGTGAGCCAAGTTGTGAATTGAACTTCTCTTATAACTTTTGCATCAAGCAATCTTTGAACTTCAGCTTTGGCAGCCTGAACTCTGTCTTCGGCTAGTTTTCTCAACTTTTGCTTTTTTGGTCTGACTTTTGGATCGATGTCTAGTTTGTGCTCAATTATGTCTCTGCTGACTCCTCCTAAGTCATTGGATGACAAAGCAAATATATCTTTGTTGCTTCAAAGAAATTCCACAAGTTTGTCCTCTTCTTCTTGAGAAAGTTAGTGACAATGATGACTTGTTTGTCTGGGACTAAAGGATCAAGAGGTATTCTTTTTGTTTCTTCACAAGCTTGAGCTTTGGGTTGAGGCTTTGCATTTTCTGTTTCTTCTTTTTCTTCTTCTTCAACCATTGTGTGAATATTCTTTTGTCCTAGAGTGTATTATTTTTCAATATTTCTTGCCTCAGTTTGGTCTTTGTGTACTGTGATTACTCCACTTATTGGCATTTTCATACATAAGTATGAGTAGCTTATGACTGCTTCAAATGCGTTTAAAGTTCCTCTTCCGAAGAGTGCAATGTATGGATAGTACATGTCAACCACATCAAATTCTATTTGCTCTATTCTTGCATTACTTACTGTTCCAAAAGAAACTAGCAAAATTATTCTTCCAATTGAGTGGATCTTTTTCCCGCCGAAGCCATAAAGTGGGTGCTTAGCTCTTCCTAACATTTTGCGATCAATTTTCATGGCATCAATTGTTGATGTGAATATAATGTCAGCAGAGCTACCTCCATCAACTAATATTTTTGATACTGCCCAACCATCAATGTTTGCTTCAATTACCATAGCATCCATATGTGGGTAATCTTTCAACTGAAGGTCTTCTTCTAAAAATGTGATTGGAAGATGGGACCATCTTGTTTTCTTGTGTGGGCCTTCCATTGAAATGAAATTTACTTTTCGGAAGTAATTTCTTCTTTGACTATTATTTTCATGGTCCATGCTATTTCCTCCCGTGATTGTTAATATTCTTCCTCTGCTTGGGATGATTGCATTATTGTTCACTGCTAAAACTGATGGGGAGTTATTCTCTTGCTTTGCTTAGTTCTTTTGTGGGTTGTTGTTTGCAACTAAAGTTTTGAGTTGTGCCGATTGAACATTGGATTGCTGAGATTGATTTTGCCTCCATTGATTTTGCTTGGGATGATACATTGCTAGGGGTTCATAGCTATATGCGGGAGGTGGCCTTGGAAGTAGTGCTTGGGTATATCCATAATGCATTGGGTAATAAGTTTGATGAGAGGTTTACTGTTCTTACCTCACATGACTGACAACTTTTGATTGGCTTGGTGCCCTGTTTTCTTCTTGGGCTTCTTCGATGCTTTTCTTTACTTTGGGACACATTTTAGATGTATGTCCAACCCCTTTGCCATGAATAATGCAGTACATGTCTTCAAGTTTTAAAGGTGCTCTTCCTCTTCCTCATCTTCCTCTTGTGCCAAAGCCTCCTCTTTTGAATGTTCTTTCATTGAATTGACTTCATTGGTTGTAATGATTTTGGTGAGCATAATTACTTTCGGCTGTTGAATTGTTGTCATTCTCAATTTGATTGACTTGGTTGTGTGGTGTAAATGGTCTTCGCTCATAGTTGTTTGGTCTTGGAGGATGGAAGTTGTTGTTGTTGCTTTGCTTGATTTGAGCTCTGAAGTTGTTTTCTTCTTCAATTCTTTTTCTGTAGTCGGCATCTGACTTGCAATATTTTTGAATGACTTCGTAAAGCTCAACAACTGTAATTGTTTTTTCTCGAGCGAGATGAGAAGTGCATTGGCCTACTCGAAGCCCTTTAATCGTGGCTATTATCACTGCTTCATCTAGGATATTTAGAATTTGTGTCTTGATTTGGATGAATCTTTTGAAATATTGACCCATGGGTTCTTTGATTTGCTACTTGCAATTGAACAGATCTATGTCTGTGAGGCCAGCTAGTTGAAATCCTTGAAAATCAACAAGCAAGTTTGCTTTAAGTTGATCCCATGAATGTATGGATTTTTCTTTTAGCGAAGAGTATCATTGTTATGTTGGTCCTTTAACTACCATGACAAGAGATTTTGCCAGCGTAGTTTCATCGCCACCTCTAAAAATTACTGCGGCTTCAAAACTCATCAAAAATTGCCTTGGGTCAACTTGACCATCGAAAGTTGGTATCATGTTAAATCTGTACCCCAAAGGCCATTGTGCTCGCTGCAAGTTTATTAAGAGGGAAGAGCTTGTGTCAATTGATATAAATGACTTTTGGGAGTTCTTTTCTTGATAGGCTTTCGATGCTGAATTTGATTCTTCTAAATTTATGACTTGGTGGCTTGCACTTTGAAGTTGTTCATTCAGTTCACGAAGGGTGGCTTCGACTTCTTCTATTCTTTGTTTGAGAGATTTTTCTCTTGCTCTTGCGCGACATTTTTCAAGTTCTTTTTGCTTTCTCAGCACTTATTCTTCTAATTTTTTGAGTCTTTGTTCTTTGGCTTCGCTTGCCTTTGAAGAGCTTGGGTCTTAGGGTGGATCTTTTTTGAGACTTTGGTCTTCAACTGTTGGTGGGTCATCTTAGGTTACCCCAGTGGTAACTTTCTTGTTAGGTCTGCCCATTAGTTTCGCGTGGTCGTGGGAGTTTTTGAGCACACACAAACGGTGGGCGCCAGATGTTGGGTAAGAAATCACACCAGCATCAAAATTGGAACACAAGACAAAGTTGTATTCATTTCATGATCGTACTGTACATGTCAGAGGGGGTATTTATAGGGGTCCTAGTCTTTGTACTTAACATAAAATGACTATTTTACCCCCAACTCAAATAGTTACAGCCATTTCCAACTACAAGGGTGAAGTGGTCTTTTTTCCCTTTTGAGTCTTCGTTCTTCAACTTTTGTACATCAACTTTATTGATGTCTTTGTCTTCTAGACTTAGTTGATTTCTGCTTTGATTTTCTTCTTCTCCCAGAATGTTAGGCGAAGTCAAACTCTTGTCTTCGCCTAGTCTGGTTTTTGTTCTTTTCACCAGCAAAGATGAGATCTCTTCAGCGAAGATAGAATCTTTCTGACGAAGTCAAATTTCCACCTTCGCTTTACTTCTTTTCCCTGCAAGTAAACTTTGTTATAGAAATCACAATTTCAACTCCAAAGTTTTAGGTGCTGATTTTTCTTGGCGAAGTTAAATCCCCAACAGTGATGCATCAACCGTGCAAAGCATATGCAACTAGGGAAAAAGCATGATAGATACAAAAAAGGACAGTACAATACCCTATCAGGAAGGGAAAGTCAGAATAGTTTATTTTTGGTTATACAGAGGCAACACCTTATCTACTACATAGGAATAATATGGCTAGAGGAAAATTAGTGCAGCAGTCTGCATAGCTTTTAAAACTCTATTGCCACTTGTCAACTAATGTCAAGGGTAGTGAGCCCAAGGGTAGGAGGACCTTGGCTACGTAGATCGTAGCCGCTGTCCGTGGTGGCCGGCCGGGTTATACCCCCCTTGCCGCCGTTCCTCATCGGTGGGTTATGCCCCCAGCCGCCGGCTTAGATAGAAGAGAGGGAGAGAGATTAGATGGTAATTCTTTCTTCATTGCCAAGTGTCTGGTTACAAGATATGTATAGCCTCCGGCTCAACCAAAAGGAGTAACAAAGTCCACTAATTAAGGACTAACCAAAATAGCTAATAGATTTCCTACTTTCCCTCCTAGCCACTGCTGGAGGACGCCCCCTGGGTGCTGGCCGTGCGCACAGCAGCGCGTTCCTGGGCCCTGCGCACATCTCGAGCCCTATGGCGCCTAGTGTAGACTTGTTTGAACATGACACCTCCCTCCCCGTCGAGAGCCAGCTCGTCCTCGAGCTAGAATTGGGGAAACTTGGAGCGGAGTGTGGCGACGTCTTCCCAGGTGGCCGACACGGCGGAAGCTCCCTTCCACTGAACCAGTGCTTGATGCACACCCCGAGCCAGCCTGTACTGCACCGCGCGCTCCGGCTCAGGATCAATGGCACCATGGTGAAGTAGCGGCAGCTGTGGAGGCTCAGTCGGCGGTGTCCCTTGGTACTTTCTTGAGCTGCCCCACATGGAACACGTTGTGGATGCGGGCGCGAGGTGGTAGTTCCAGTCGGACAGCAACCTCGTTGATGAGGTCGACGATGTGGTATGGCCCGAAGAAGCGCGGCTTCAGCTTGCCGCCCACAGCTTGAGGTAGAGACGACACCGTGCGCTGACGGAGTCGAAGCAGCGCCCAGTCACCCACCTGATAGGTGACCTCTCAGTGCGCGCGGTCGTAGAAGCGCTTCTGGTATGCCTGTGCCTGCTCCAGGCAATAGCGAATGTCCGCTAGGAATGTCGCACGCTCCTCCATTGTCTTGGCGATGGCCGGCACCCTGGTGTCCCCAGGTTCATAGGAGCGGATGGAGGGAGGATCACGCCCGTAGACAATGCGGAAGGGAGTGTCCCGCAAAGACGTCTGGTACGTCGTGTTGAAGAGGTACTCAGCCCATGGCAGCCACCGAAGCCATTCGCGCGGCCTGTCCCCCACTAAGCACCGGAGGTACATGATGATGACGTGGTTGGCCAACTCGGACTGCCCGTCGGACTGGGGGTGAAACGCCGAGGTCATCTGTAGCTTGGTGCCCATCAACCGCATCAGCTCCTGCCAGAACAACGACGTGAACACCGTGTCCCGGTCGGAGACCATGGACTGAGGGACACCATGGAGCCTGACGATGTCGTTGAAGAAGGCCTGGGCGACGGATTCAGCAGAGTACGGGTGTGCCAATGGGATGAAATGGCAGTACTTGCTGAACCTATCCACCACGGTGAGGATTATCGACTTGCCGCGGACTCGTGGCAGCGCCTCCACAAAGTCGAGCGCGACATCAGTCCACACACCCTGGGGAACCGGCAGAGGAAGGAGGAGGCCCGCAGGGTGCTGGTGCTCAGACTTGTAGCATTGACAGACTTCACATGTACGCACCCGGTCCTGCACAACTTGCTTCATGTTAGGAAAATGGAAATCACGGCGCAACCTATGGAGTGTCCGCTGTACGCCTTCATGGCCGTCCTCATGTATGGCCCCCACGATCTCCTAGAGCAGCGGGGAGTCAGCCTGGATGTACAGCCGCCCAGCAAACTGCACCATGCCGTCCACCAGCGCCCAGGGGGCTGGTCTGGTGCCTGCTGCGAGCTCAGCCTAGAGAGCAGCAAGTGCCGGGTGTTCCAGCTGAGCTTGGCGATGAAATCAAAGCATGGAGAGGAGAGGGCCAGCAGCTCGCCCTCCACTGTGTCGCGCCTGGACAGCGCGTCGGCGACCGCGTTCGTTGCACCCGGCTTGTATTCGACGGAGAAGTCGAATCCCAGCAGCTTGCCAACCCAATGGTGTTGCGGAATTGTGGCCAAGCGCTGGTCCAGGAGGTATTTCAAGCTGTAGTGATCTATCCGAACGGTGAAGCGGCGCCCCCAGAGGTATGGACGCCAGTGACGCACCGCCTGGACCAAGCCAATGAGCTCACGCTCATATGCTGCCAGGGCATGATGTCGAGGGGCGACCTGCCGGCTGAAGAAGGCGATGGGGTGTCCCTCCTGGATGAGGACAGCACCAAACCCGTGGGATGATGCGTCGCACTCGACGACGAACGTCTTGGTGAAGTCTGGCATAGCGAGCACCAGTGCCGAGGTGACTGCCTCCTTCAGGGTGAGGAAAGCCGAAGTAGCCTCAGGACCCCAGGTGAAACCCTCTTTCTTGAGGAGCGCGGTGAGCGGCGCGGCGATGGAGCCGTAGTTGTGGATGAACTTGCGGTAGTAGCCCGCAAGGCCAAGGAAGCCGCGCACCGCCCGTGCGGAGCGAGGTACCAGCCAGTCGTGAATGACCTGTACCTTGGAGGAGTCCATGGCCACCCCTACCGCCGAGATCGTGTGGCCGAGGTAAGCGACAGAGGCGACCCCGAAAGCACACTTGGAGCGTTTGACGAAGAGGGTGTGCTGACGAAGCTCGCTGAGGACGGCGCGGAGGTGTCGTAGGTGGTCGGCCCAGGACTTGCTGTAGATCAAAATGTCATCAAAGAAAACAAGGACAAACCGGCAGAGGAACGGCCTCAAGACGTCGTTCATGAGGGCCTGAAATGTTGCCAGGGCATTGTAGAGGCCGAACGGCATCACCAGGAACTCATATAGGCCGTCGTGTGTGCGGAACGCCATCTTGTGTACGTCCTCTGGCCTCATGCGCACTTGGTGGTACCCCGAGCGCAAGTCGAGCTTGGTGAAGTACTTGGCACCATGGAGCTCATCCAAGAGCTCATCGACGATGGGGATAGGGAACGCATCCTTCACCGTGACCGCATTGAGTGCGCGGTAGTCGACGCAGAATTGCCAGGACCCGTCCGGCTTCTTGACGAGGAGGACCGGCAAAGAGAAGGTGGAGTCGCTGCGCCGGACGATGCCGTTCGCGATCATGGTCGTGCACTGCTGCTCCAGCTCCGTCTTGTGGGCGGTCGGATACCTGTAGGGCCGCACTGCCACCAGCTCGGTGCCGGGCTTGAGGAGGATGCGGTGTGCGCAGCCACGCACTGGAGGGAGGCCCCGCGGCTCCGCGAACACGTCGGCGAACGCGGCGAGCAGCTCCTCCAGGAGGGGCTCGGCCACCGAAGTAGAGTGGAGGCGCGGTGGTGTTGGCGGAGCGACGCTGCGCCAGCAGACCTGCTGGTCTGCCATCTTGAATGCCATGGTCCCTGCAGCCATATTCCAGACAATATCGCCTAAAGTCACCAGCCACTGGGTGCCCAGCACTAAGTCATATCCGGCCAGGGGCATGATGTACAAGTTGACCACGAACGGCCGGTTGTCGATGACAACGGGCGCTTGGCGCAGAACGCCCGGACAGGAGATGCGTTCGCCATTGGCCACGGTCGCCGTGAGCCGAGGCCGAGGCTCGACGGGCAGGCCAGCCCGCTGCGCGGCTGCTTCGCCGATGAAGCAGTGGGTGGAGCCCGTGTCGATAAGGGCGAGCAGCGTGGCCGCGCCCACCTGCACCTCAAGCTGGAGGGTGCCGCACACAGGGACGCCTGCGACGGCGTGTAGAGAGTAGACCGGCGCCTCCTCCTCGGGTACCTCCTCATCCAGCACGACCCCATCGATGTAGAAGATGCAGCGGCATACTCTGTTGTGGCCGCGGGAGTAGGGCTCATTGCAGTTGTAACAGAGCCCGAGTTTACGCCGTTCTGCCTGCTCCTCCATGGAGAGGCGCTTGCCCCCAGCCCTTGGTGGTGGCGCCGGTAGGGCCAGGGGTTGCGCCTGGGAAACTGGCAGCGTCTGGAGTGCCGGGGTCGGGGTGACGGGCGCTAGAAGGGCCGCCAGGACGCCTGGGCGCGGTGCAGGCGGTGGACCAGGCGCGCGCGGCACAGTCTTGGCGTGGGTGGAGTTGAGGCGGTCCAGTTCGACGAGTTCCAGGGCCCGCGCCAAACTCATGGCCGCCGCCAGTGTTTCGAGCGCGTGGATGCGCACTTGGTGGCTGAGCGGTGGCAGCAACCCGCCGGTGTAGAGCTGCACCCGCTGGCCCTCCTCGAGGTGGCCCGCGCGAGGGAGGAGCGCCTGGAAGCGGTTGGAGTACTCCTCGACCGACCCCATGCGGCGGCACTCGGAGAGCTCGAACAGCGGGGCGGACCGCAGCACCGGGCCAAAGCGAAGGTTCAGGAGCTCCTTGAAGCGCCCCCATGGCGGTGTGCCCTCATCCTCCTAGAGTTGGATGAACCACAGTTGGGCCACGTCCTCCAGATTGTACGACGCCATCCACACCTTCTCCTCCGGCATGGTGCGTTGCTGGCGAAAATACGACTCACACCGATTAATAAAAATCAGTGGGTCGGATTTACCGTCGAAGCGCGGGAAATCCATCTTCTGGAACCGCGGGGGGCGATCCGTGTGATGCTGGCCGTCGTGGTGGGTGCTGGACTCGGACGTTGAGCTGAGCTTCTCCTGCATGCCCGCCATGTCGGATTGCATCTGGGACATGTTGGTGGTCAGGGTCTGGAGCATCTTCATCATGTCAGCCATGGTGGGCGGATTGGTGTCACCCATGTGTAGCAGCGCGGACGTGGCTGTAGACGGAGATGAAGGGGATGGTGGTGGTGGCTGGAAGGGTGGTGAGGCGGCTGTGGAGGACTGGGAGTGGTGGGAAGAAGAGGATCGTCGGCTCTGGGATACCAGGTTGTCAAGGGCAGTGAGCCCAAGGGTAGGAGGACCTCGGCTACGTAGATCGTAGCCGCTGTCCGTGGTGGCCGGCCGGGTTATACCCCCCTTGCCGCCGTTCCTCGTCGGTGGGTTATGCCCCCAGCCGCCGGCTTAGATAGAAGAGAGGGAGAGAGATTAGATGGTAATTCTTTCATCATTGCCAAGTGTCTGGTTACAAGATATGTATAGCCTCCGGCTCAACCAAAAGGAGTAACAAAGTCCACTAATTAAGGACTAACCAAAATAGCTAATAGATTTCCTACTTTCCCTCCTAGCCACTGCTGGAGGACGCCCCCTGGGTGCTGGCCGTGCGCACAGCAGCGCGTTCCTGGGCCCTGCGCACATCTCGGGCCCTATGGCGCCTAGTGTAGACTTGTTTGAACATGACAACTAAACAGCATGATGTATGTTCATTAGACCCTTCTGTCTGAATTGATAGCTTAGCAGAGTAGAGAATTAGTAGAAAGAAAAATAACCAAGAAACCACAAGCGGTGAAACTGTGTGCGAAAGGAAAAATTCACATGACAGAAGCATTACCTTCTAGAAGACCAAGCTACTGGATCTGTATCCACTCAATGTCTTGCAACTGGCCCAATCAATTGGACTTACCCTTACTTGGACTCTCCTGCAAAGAGTTGACATATTCAGATCCACCGATCGCCATAAGCGCATAGCGGCACATGAAAGTGAGAAAAGATGAGCTGCAATATTAAAAAAAAAAGAAGCTAAATGCTTAGTGTTCTGTAACAACATCCATAAGCTCTTCTTCTCCAAAGAATGAAAATCACAATTGCTGCAAGTAAAAATAATGAAGTCTGTAGCTATATACAGAGGAACAGCTCTTAAAATACAGAGTATAAGTACTGTCCCCCAAAATATAAACAGGCTAACACTTTCAATATATATTTGGACCTGAAAACAGTGTACTGAAACTTTTTAGACCTTTTTCATCATTACAGCATCTTGGTGGCAAAGTGTTAACAACTTAACATGGTTACGTCTTTGAGCACTGAGAGAGACTAATCTCCACCAAGACAAGTGAGGAAAAGGGATCGACAGAATCGACAAACATCATATAATCTTGGGAAAATATCCAATGGAGCTTATATATAGGAGGCAGCAAAGCAAAAGGCCTGGAAAACAAAACATATTTAGAGTTTCCCTTAACTTCCACATCCACTACACACTCACTACTAAATCATCTCACTAACACTTGGAAGTTGGTCTATGCGGCAGTCAATTCGATCCTGCACACACACCTACTCAACCTTCCATGCATGTATTATCAGGGAGAAACCATGCCCTTGCAACTGAGGCTCCCTGAATATCTGCGAGTACGCCCACGGCACGGACGTCTCAGGCGCCGCTTGGCATGTCCGGAACATGAACACCGCGTCGGCCGTCACCGATCCAAAGAGCCAGCCATGGACGTCCCAGAACACCTGCACGGGCAGCCCGTCGACCAGAATGGTCTGGTTGCCTCTGAACTTCCACGGCAGCCTCTTGACCCGCATGACCGGCCTCCTATCGACGCGAATCTCGAGACACGGGTCCCTGACCACCCCGGCCCCGGCGGCGCCGGTCTCGGTGTCGCACTCTATCACGACGTCGTGGCACGGCCCGTCGTGGCAGAACTGGGCCCTGGCGGAGTACACATTCCTGCCAACGACGTGCTCCCTCCTCGCCACGAGCCGCGCGTCGTCGACGTCCGGGTCCGGCCGGCCCGCGGCGGCGCCCGTCCTGCGGTACGCCTCCTTCCTCATGTCGCCGAGCAGGAGCACCATCTCGAGGCCGCACACGACGGCCACGTAGAACCCTTCCAGCGGCTCCGGCCCCGCGCCGCCGAACATGGCGCCGGAGAGGTCCCAGAACACGTCGACCTTGGCGACGCTTCCGCCTGCGGCGGCGGCGCCGGTGGAGGCGACGTCGAGGGTCTTGGAGCCCCTGCTGCGCTTGGAGAAGAGCCACGGCCTGACGTCGGCCCGGCACAGGCGGTCCCCGGACGCGCAGTCGACGGCGACGACGACGCCGAGCGCGGCGGCCTGGCCCAGCCCTACGAGGCCGCGGCCGCCCCGGGTCCACGTGACCGAGACCGCGCAAGGCCGGCCGGCCAGCCGCGCGTGGTAGAGGCACGTGACCCGGCTCCGGCTCCGCGCCGCGGAGGAACCGCCGCCGCCGACGCCGACGCCCTTGCCCTTGCCCCGGCCGCTGATGGCGCCCGTGTTGTCCGAGGACGAGGAGGACGACGCCGCGTCCGCGATCTGGACGCTCGTTTCCCCGAAGCAGGTCAGGTCCCTCATCATCTATCTCTCGCGCGCGTTTCGACGAACACCTCCCGCGCAACGCGACGCGATGCGACGGAGCGCGTTCCAGGCCGTGGGCTGAGTACTGATGAGGGCGCAATGCAACGTGGTAGTGGACAAAGCAGCGTGTGGCAACGGCAAGGCGAGGCAGACAGAGCAAAGCCGCAGCAGGGCAAAGGCGAGCACGAGGACGGAGCAGGGGGCAACGCAATGGCAGTAGCAGAGCAAAGCCGAGTGGCTGGCAGCAGCAGGAGTAGACAACAAGGGGAATGACAATGGGCGCGTGACCGGTGCGTGCGCCGAGAGAGAGAGGAACAGTGTGCTGCTGGGTTCCCTTTTGTCGTCGACAGGCAGGAGCGCACGAGCAGCAGCAGCAGCTCAAGGGGAGGAATATTTCCCTGTAGCTAGTGAGCAGTGAGTGCTGTTGGGACTTGGCTTTCGGATTGGCTGGCAGATCCTGTCTTTTTTTTTTGGTTTGTATATAAAGTAGGCATATGCCTATATATGCTGCCACGGTCAGCCCGTTGCCTAGTAACGAGAGTGAACACGTCGTCCTACGGCGCGGTAGAGTTACGGTGTCATATCGGATGCGTCGGAAAAATATAGGAAGGGGTTTTGAATACTAATAAAAAAATAAATTATAGAACCCATCGGTAAACTACGAAACGAATCTAATGATACTAATTAATCGGTCATTAGCACGTGTGGGGGTACTGTAGCACTTAAGGCTTTTCATAGGCTAATTAGGCTTAAAAGATTCGTTTCGCGATTTTGTCGAAAACTGTGCAATTAGTTTTTTTTCGTCTACATTTAGTACTACATACATGTATCCAAACATGCTCTTTTACTGTAGGAGGCAAAAAAAAAATTAGAAACTAAACAGTGCCTAATATATTGACCTCCTGGAGTCCTCGTAGAGCACCTACCGGCTTCAGTTTTTTTTTTTTTTTTTTTGCTTCGTCTACTCCCACCGGCTATGTGATAGAAGGAAAGAGAAATTATTATGATAATAATGTGACCACTCTTCAGTAAAAACTTGGTTTTCCCTTTGTTCTTTGTTACCACTGAAATCCCTTGCTGTGAACTGTTGAAAATTCTGCATAATCTTAGATGAAATTAGAATGTTGATGCGATTTTTTGCGTACTAAAACATGAATACATTCTTTAGAAGAAATTCGGCGATAAAAATTGACTTCCCAAAACAAACCTAACCTTATAGCTAGTCACCATTTTTTTGACCGTTTTGACCACCATTGACTAAAGAATGAACAAGTTAAATAAAGGACCATATATATAATTAATATATATGACTTTTTTGTCCATAAAGCACGGCAATATACTGGTAGAAAAATATATACCATTGGCATAGGATCCTCCAACCTCCATATATATGAATCACTTGAACAACGTACACATATCCGATCCGATCTTGAGATAGGAGTAGGAATGACAATGGATCGGATACGGACGGATATCACTGATATTACATTTGTTTTCATATTTCTGTTCGGACTTAGATTCGAATACGGCTAGTGTCAATCATGCCGGATAGGATACGTTTGGATATCGATATCATAAATATGCGATTTGAGTATTCGGATACGGATACGGTATCGGATGTTGAATATGTGGACTCGGATATGGACAGATATGAACTCCTCTAAACGGATTCGGTATTAATATGGTTAAAAAATATTCGTACCGTTTTCGCCCCTGGTTAGGAGTGGAGAGGAGCGATGATGACAAGTGATGATATCCAAGGCCATGCAGACGACATTCACATGTAGAGGAGAGAGGCGGCCGGCAAGCAAACGGCCGGCTTTTTCACCAGCAAACAAAAGCCAACGGGGAATTGAAGACAGGGACACAAGAGTTGTTGGAATCTACTACTCATGACGCAGGTGATATATACTGACACCGATCGATCGTGAATGCATATAGCGACAAGATCTTGGGATGAAAACGCATCTAACGCACGCGCATACCAGTATATACAGCCAGATCGGACATATATACATGCGCTCAGTATATATGTTAAGACAGCTACTAGCGTGACGTACGTGCTGAAAGCATTTAGGTTTTTAGTTGGGTTTCGATAATTAATAATAATATAAAATAATTATGAGTAATGTGTGTTTTGCATATGAAATTAAGTTAGATCATGGTAATAAAAATTGATTGGGCAATCATGGTTGTTATGCCCCTACGATAGAAATCGTTTTGGTTTTCAAAAGGATACTAATTCTAAGTGTCGTTTGATATTGAAAAGACACTTAGAGTAGTTTAGGACTTGGTTTTTTCCTTTGGCTGTATTATTAAGAGGGTATGGACGGGTAGCTTGACCTATGTAAGTCTAATGGGTTAGGTATGATGCACACTTATCAAATCTAGCACTAGGTAGCTCCGAAATAGCCCTTAGATCAATTGGTGGAGCGAACTTCATTCACATATGATTACGAGTTGAAAGTGAATGGATAGTCAAATATTGACCGGACGCTGGTTTCGGTGTGACCGGATGCTGGCGCAGAGTCCGATCAGTTCATTTGATCAAGGTAAAGTCGTCTGGATGCGAACGGACGCTGAGTGAAATGTGACCGGACGCTGGGTGCCAGAATCCGGTCAACTTTAGTAAGGTTCCAGAGAGGGAGAATCCTAATCGAACGCGCCCGGTCAGTGCTGGCCGGACGCTGGTCAGGTTTCGGCTACTGACCGAACGCTGAGTAGCAAAGTGACCGGACGCTGGGTGCCAGAGTTCGGTCAACATCAGTAAGGTTCTAGAGAGCAGTTTTTGTGGCTGGACGCATTCGATCAGTGCTGACCGGACGCTGGTTAGTGTCCGGTCACAACTTAACTGCTCGGTGGTGGGAAGAACTGACCGGAGCGTCCGATCACCCCGCAGTGGCACATAACAGTTCGTTTTGAATGAGGGTTATAAATACTTCCTCTATTCACTCAAGGGATCACTTTTGCTCATTTCAACAGCTGAGAAACACCCTTTAGAGTACTAAGGAGAGCAAGGTCCTAGTGAAGTGTTTGGAATTTGAGAATCCAAGAGAGAGGCCTCATTAGTGAAAAGAGAGTAGCAAGTGTGCATCCACCCTTCTTATTATTCTTGTTGTGGTCAAGTGAGAGTTCTTAATTGTTATTGTTGGTGATCGCCATCACCTAGACGGCTTGGTGGTGATTGTGAGTTTGACGATCATCCGGCGGAGCTTGTGGATAACCCAACTCAAGTTGTGAGCGGTTGTGGGTGATTCACCGTGATGGAGTGTCGAAGAATCAACTCGTAGAGAGCACTTGATCCTTGCGCGGATCAAGGGGGAGCTACACCCTTACGCGGGTGCTCCAACGAGGACTAGTGGGGAGTGACGACTCTCCGATACCTCGGTAAAATATCGCCGTGTTCCTCCTTCTCTCTTTACTTTAAGCATTTACTTTGAGCAATTTAATTCTTGTCTTTACATTCATAGAATTGCAATGCTAGAGTAGGATTGGAACTTAGGTTGCAAAACTTTTGTGCGGTAGAACATTAGAAACACTTTCTAGGCATAAGAGGTGAAGTGGGCTAAGTGTAGGGTTTAATTATTACAAATAATTTTGGACTTAGCCCAATTCACCCCCTCTTGGGCATCTTGATCCTTTCAATTGGTATCAGAGTCTCGTGCTCATGTATTTAGGCTTAACCGCCTAGAAAAAGATATCTCATGGGGATGGACCTCCTCCTATCTTTGAGGGAGATAATTTTCCTTATTGAAAAATCCACATGGAGGCGTATTTAGAAGCTCTAGATGTTGGAATACTTAGAGTCGCCTCACAAGGATTCCTAAAACATCGGGATCCCACGCACCTTCAAGGCGATGAAGTGAACTACGAAAAATAGAATGCAAAGGCTAGAAACACCATCTTTAGAGGCCTTTGCAAAGATGTGTTTAACCGGATAAGGAACCACAAAGACGTCCATGCATTATGGTCGGATATTTATGCGCTTCATGAGGGAACTAAGAGCGAGCATGAGGAACGCTATCATCTCGTAATGAAAAAGCTTAATTCTTTTGAAATGCTTCCTAAAGAGAGTGCTAATGAAATGTACTCATGCTTGAATATTCTTATAGAGGAAGTCAATGGGCTCAGACTTACACAAATGCAACCATCCGATGTTGTAAGAAAGATCTTGAGTGTCATCCCCATTGACAAATATGGGCACATTGTGACCGTGCTTCATCAAGATGATCTTTCCACCGCTACACCAACTCAAATCTTGGGAAAGATCAACGCTCATGAGATGTACATGCACATTACACCTCAAGATGGCTCATCCTCTACCAAGAAGAAAGACAAAGACTTAGCATTCAAGGCTAGCCAAGAGAAGGGAAAAGCAAGAATTGAGTATGAGAGCTCAAGTGATGATGAAGTTGATGATGCAAGTCTTGCTCTCATGGTGAGAAGAACCGCCAAGATACTAAAGAAGCTCAACAAGAATGGCGTCAAGTTTGATGGCAAGAAAAAGAAGTTCTTCACTAGCACTAGAAAGAAGCCAATCTCTGAGATGGATTGCTACAATTATAGAGAACTTGGTCATCTAGCTCATCAATGCACCAAGCCCAAGAAAGACAAGTACAAGAAGAAGTACAAGAGCAAGAAAGATGACCAAAGTGATAAATATAATGATGAGAAGAAGAAAAACAAGCCATACAAGAAGAAAGATGGCAAGTAGGACTTTCACAAAAAGAAGAAAAATGGGAAGGCATACATCATCGGTGATTGGCTAACGGACATTGACTCATCAAGTTGCTCATTCGATGATGATAGTGAGAACGAGAAGGTGGCTGCTATTATGATTGACTCTTCATCATCTTCACCGACACCACTGCCATCATTCTCTACACACCTATGCCTTATGGCCAAGGGTGAATGAAAGGTTCAAATAATGATGATAGTAGTGGTGATGATCATGCTAACAATGATGATAGTGATAGTGATAGTGATGATGATGAATTTAAATCACCTTCATATGATAATCTTGTTAAATTGCTAAATCAATACATTGAGATCATTAGAAAGTCAAGAGCTAAGAATGAAAAGCTTGAGATTAAGAATAACTCTCTTTTAGCTAAATGTGACATAGCAGAAAAGGCTAGTGTTGACCTTAGAGAAGCAAATGATGCTATGTCATCCAAACTCAAGGAGCTCAAATCTTCTAAGAAAGAGCTTAAAGATAAATATGATAAACTTGAGGGGATGCATAAAGAGCTCATCACTAGCTACAACATGCTAAAAGAAGAATATACAAACCTCAAGATTAATCATGATAATCTTGTTATCTCTCATGAGTTTTTATCCAATGGGCCACATGATGCTACTAACGATGTTGTTAAGATTGATATAGCTATATCATGTGATGATTTAATCATTGAGAGCATTGAGCAAGGTTCTAGTAGCAAAGGCAAGTAAGTGGTTGAGTTCGATGACTATGATGAGTATGTCAAGATCAAGAATGAGAATGAGAAGCTAAAGAAAGATCTTGAGAAGCTATCAACCATAAACACTATTGTGTTAGAGAACCTTGATCATGATTATGGTGTAGAGCTCAAAGAAGAGAATGAGAAACTCAAAGAGGAGAACAAGAGACTCAAGCAAGAGAAAAATTATAATGAGCTAAAAGAAGAGAACAAGAAGCTCAAGTTGGAGAAAGAACATCTCAAGATTGGCTTGAGCAAGTTCACAAGAGACAAGCATCTTCAAAGTGAGCTACTCATGAACACCGTCATGAAGATGGATAGAAGTGGAATTGGATATTTGGCAAATCAAGAGAAGAAGGCTCAAGCTCAACAACAACAACACAAGTCAAAACCAAGGCCAAAGAGGTATTTTGAGTGTGGACAAGAAGGCTACTTTGCCCATAAGTGTTAAACTCCACCACCACAACCCTTGCCCAAGCATGCTAGACCCTTTGCTTTCAATGCTCATTACATGCTTAGAAAGGATTCTAGTGATAAAATAAAAGTCATGTTCTTAGGACCTCCCAACAAGAATAGGCCTAAGAAAATTTGGGTTGCAAAGTCACTTTTTGAGAAAGTCAAGGGCCCTCAACAAGTTTGGGTCCCTAAAGCTTGATCTCTTGTGTGTAGGTGAATTACAAGACCGGTGAAAGTCATTGGGTAATTGATAGTGGTTGCACACAACATATGACCGGTGATCCTCATATGTTCACCTCACTAGATGAAGAAGTAGATGGCCAAGAAAGAATTACATTTGGAGATAATTCAAAGGGCAAAGTCAAGGGATTGGATAAAGTGGCAATATCAAATGATCACTCTCTTTCAAATGTGCTATATGTTGCTTCCTTGAGTTTCAACTTGCTATCCGTTGGACAATTGTGTGATCTTGGCTTTCAATGCTTGTTTACCAAGAAGGAAGTTGTTGTATCTAAGAAGAATGATGATCAAGTGATATTCAAGGGATTTAGATACAACAACCTATATCTAGTGGATTTCACCTCCGAAGATGATAACTTGAAGACATGCCTATTTACTAAAACTTCACTTAGGTGGCTATGGCATAGAAGACTTGCTCATGTTGGGATGAGATCACTCAAGAAACTTATAAAGAATGAATTTGTGAGAGCATTGAAGGATGTGAAATTTGAGAAGGACAAGCTTTGTAGTGCATGTCAAGCCGGTAAACAAGTTGCAAACACTCATCCTACAAAAGCTTTCATATCAACTACAAGAGTGATAGAGCTCCTTCACGTGGACTTATTTGGACCAACAACATATAAGAGTTTGGGAGGGAATCTTTATTGTCTTGTGATTGTAGATGACTACTCAAGATATACATGGGTGTTCTTCCTTCATGACAAATCTAAAGTTGCATCATGCTTCAAGAAGTTTGCCAAGAGAGCACAA
Organism: Miscanthus floridulus; assembly: GCF_019320115.1. NCBI lineage: Eukaryota > Viridiplantae > Streptophyta > Magnoliopsida > Poales > Poaceae > Miscanthus > Miscanthus floridulus. The sequence goes on from NC_089582.1 coordinate 38,578,039, forward strand.
AATGAGTTTGAGGTGAAGCTCAAGAAGATTAGAAGTGATAATGAAAAGGAATTTGACAACACAAACATTGAAGCTTATTGTGATGAAGTTGGGATCAAGCATGAGGTCTCCGCAACATATACTCCTCAACAAAATGGTGTAGTAGAGAAAGAATCGGGCACTCATTACACTTGCAAAAATAATGCTTGATGAGTACAACACATCCGAAGCTCTATAAGCGGAAGCTATCAACACCGCATGTTATGTATCCAACCGCCTATTCCTTCAAAAGTTTCTTGACAAGACACCTTATGAGTTGCTTAATGGGAAGAAGCCGAACGTCTCCTTCTTTAGGGTGTTTGGGTGCAAATACTACATCTACAAGAAGCGGCAACACCTAGGGAAGTTTCAAAGACTTTGTGGTATTGGTTTTCTTGTTGGTTACTCATTAAAGTCTAAAGCATATCGAGTATTTAATTATGCCACCAGCTTGGTTGAAGAAATATATGATGTGGAATTTGATGAATCTAACGGCTCCTAAGGAGCACATGAAAATCTTGATGATGTAGGTGATGAACCATTGAGGGAGGCCATGAAGAATATTCTAGTTGAAGACATCAAGCCACGAGATGATGAAGATGAAGAACAAGTGATTAATCCACCTTCATCAAATGTGCCACAAGATGGTGATAAAGATGGAAAAGTTAAAAATGAAGATACTCATGTCTCCCACGATCAATTGGTGGCACAAGCACAAGATGTTGATGCTCCACAACCTCCCCCTCAAGTGGTTGATAGAAGAAATTCACCTCTACTACAAGCTCATCCACAAGATCTCATCATAGGGAGTCCATCAAAGGGTGTAATGACTCGATCTCAAAAGCTTGCTTCTTTTATTGAACATCACTCTATTGTCTCTTGTAGTCTTGTGTTGAACCTAAGAATGTAGAAGAAGCTCTTCAAGATTCCGATTGGATAAATGCCATGTATGAAGAGTTGAACAACTTCGCCCGTAATGAAGTTTGGACTCTTGAAGAGCGACCACAAGGAGTAAGAGTCATTGGAACAAAGTGGGTGTTCCGCAACAAGCAAGATGATCAAGGCATTGTTGTGAGGAACAAGGCAAGACTAGTTGCAAAGGGGTTCTCTTAAGTTGAAGGTTTAGATTTTGGAGAGACCTTTGCACCCATTGCAAGACTTGAAGCCATTCGTATCCTCCTTGCATATGCATCGCATCATGAAATAAAACTATATCAAATGGATGTTAAAAGTGCATTTTAAATGGCTTCATAAATGAACTAGTCTATGTTGATCAACCTCCTGAGTTTGAAGACCCTAGATATCCTAATCATGCTTATAGGTTGTCCAAGACGCTATATGGGCTTAAGCAAGCCCCAAGAGCATAGTATGAACGTCTTTGGGATTTCCTCATTGAGAAGGGCTTCACCATTGGGAAGGTCGACACCACACTATTCACCAAGAAGCTTGATGGAGAGATCTTCATTTGTCAAGTATATGTTAATGATATCATCTTTGGATCATCAAATAAAGATTCTTGCAATGAGTTTGGTGAATTGATGTCGAAGGAGTTTGAGATGTCAATGATTGGAGAGCTTACATTCTTTCTTGGTTTTCAAGTCAAGCAAATGAGAGAAGGGATTTTTATCTCTTAAGAAAAATATACTAATGATCTTTTCAAGAGATTCAAGATGGATGAATGTAAGCCAATCAAGACACCAATGCCAACTAATGGATATCTCAACCTAGATGAGGGAGGTAACCCAGTTGATCAAACTCTCTATCGCTCTATGATTGGTAGCTTGTTATATTTAACCGTATCTAGGCCTGACATCATATTTAGTGTGTGTATGTGTGCTAGATTTCAAGCTAATCCTAGGGAAGCTCATTTGATTGCCATTAAAAGAATTCTTAGGTATCTTAAGCATACACCAAACATTGGCCTTTGGTATACCAAAGGAGCAAGATTTAAATTAGTTGGCTATTCCGATTCGGATTATGCCAGTTGCAAAGTTGATAGAAAAAGCACATCCGGAGGGTGCCATTTGCTTGGTAGATCACTTGTGTCTTGGTCCTCCAAAAAGCAAAATAGTGTGGCTTTGTCCACCACCGAAGCGGAATACATTGCCGCGGGTGCTTGTTGTGCACAAATACTTTACATGAAGCAAACTTTGCTAGACTATGGTGTAGTTCTAGAAAAAGTACCTCTTTTGTGTGACAATGAGTGCGGTAAAACTTGCTAATAATCTGGTTCAACACTCTCGCACCAAGCACATAGATATCCGTCATCACTTTCTTAGAGATCATGTTGCTAAGAATGATATATCATTAGAAGGTGTAAGGATCGAGGATCAATTGGCGGATATCTTCACTAAACCGCTAGATGAGGCAACATTTTGTCGATTGAGGAATGAGCTCAATGTGCTTGATTTTAGCAACTTCATAAGAAAATGAGCTTGTGTTGTCCCTTGCATTGCATTATAATATACAACATGTTTAACTTTTGGTAATGCATTTAGGGCTTGTCTAACATGGTTAAGATAACCGCCAAAAAGCATGTGAAGAAGCTTAACCTTAGATCAAACTCGACAAGCAACTAGAATTACTTTCAAGTATTGCATTGCATATGCATAAATGTTGTTTTGTCATTTCTCTTCAATTGTCCTTTTTATTGCCTATTTTCTTAAAAAGAATTATAGCCTAAGTCAAAATACTTTGAAATTTTGAGGGTTTGATAGAGGTCACTCACGTCAGTCCCAATTGGTGTTTATTTGGGTCTTATTGAAGTTGGGACTTGATTGGGAATAGGCAGCACGAATGAACTTTGAAGATCTACTGAAAAAGAGTGACCGAACGCTGCACCGGACTCTGATGTCTAGCGTCCAGTCAGTTCACAGGTGGTGAACCGTTGCTACGAAGGAGTGACCAGACACTGAAATAGTTCTTTCCCTACGCTCGGTCAGATGGCGTTCCTACGTTCGATCAAGCGAAGAAGATCTAAGGATTGACCGGACTCTGGCTATGTCTGGTCAGATGTGATCGGACGTATCCGGTCGTGACTCGAGGGGATTTGGACATCTCTGGAGTCGACCGGACTCTAGGTGGCAATGTCCGGTCGTTGCCACCGGAGCATCTAGTCATTAGAAAATGTGCGATTTCTAAACTCTATTCCTTTCCTTATCTCTTACGTCTGGGGGCCACCATATAATCGTGCCGTTGTTTGACCTAAGGCCGCATCCCGCAATTGCTCGCACCAACATCGCCGCCCTACTCCCACGTGCCCATTCCCAAGCCACTGCCTCCAGTGCCGCCATGTTGCTCCACCACGCCCGCACTGCTCCCGCACCACCGCGCTCGTGCATTAGCCCACACCGCTGCACATCCCGAGCACCGCCGCCACGCTTGCGCATTCACCCGCGCCACCTGCCCTAGCCACAGCGCCGTGCCTCTATTCTGCGCCACCTCTTGCGCCTACCTCGCCATAGCAGTGTCACTAGAGCCGCCTCAATCTCGCCGTTCCCCAATAGTGTCATCGACCAGCGCCGCATTGCCACAACCCTAACCCTAATTGCTGATTTGGTGGTGCTCGTGATTTGTTCCTCTTCTCCTCGGTCGTTGATTCGTCAGGTAGCAAGCCCTCGCTTCCAATTTTGTATCTATTACTTGTTTCTTAGGGTTTCGTATCTCTAGATAAATATTGTAATTATTTATATATCCAATATATTCTATCGTGTAGTGGGTCAATATGTCTGAGGTCACTTTGGCAGTTGTTAGTGATCTCGGGGCCAAGCTCGCGAGTATGGATTGAGGCCAAGCCTCGGAAGTGTCAGTGACATTTGGTTCTTGTCCATGATTGCAGTTTGTTTTAGCTTCAGCAATGGCTCATGTCAAGAATGCCGGAGGTGGTCTAGGTGATGAGGATCCGAGGCCTCTGCCTCGCTTGCCTGCTGATGTGAAAGGCTAGGTGATGAAGAAGATCACATCGAAGAAGCGGAAGTATGTAGATGCGAGAGAGCAGCCGCAGTTGCAGCTGCCGTAGAGCATGCAGAGAGAGAAGGTGCTCGGAGTGGAGTTTAGATTGCAGATCAGCTTTCACCAGCACAGAGGACAGCCATTGAGCAGGTTAAGTGTCATCATGGTAGTCCAACTGGGACAATCATGCTTGATGGACGGTGTGTTACTTTGGAGGAGACTCAACCTCAGGGGGAGCCATAGCAGCAGACAGAGCAGACACAAGAGGCAGAGCAGACAGAGTAGGCACCTCAGCCACAGTTACACTGCTCTGGTCATACCCGTACCCAGGTGACACCGAAGCTAGAGACACAGAGGAGGGGTTGTCGTCCGCCTCCTAGACCATAGGGTCCACCTCTAGTGACTCATCTGGATTTGAGGGCCACCACGGTTAAGCAGGTGCAGCAGCTCAGATTTGTATAGTTCGAGGACTGGTTTCCACCAAGGAGGGATGAGCGTGCTTCAGAGGGGTTCTATACAATACTACAGGAGGACTTCTACAATGCATATCTTAACAGTGGGGTAGCCTTCAGATCTCAGCGAGTTTGTTCTATTAAGGCCATTATAGCAGCAGCTGGAGAGCAGATCTGTCCCCATCTATCTTATCTGCTAGGCTTGATAGACTTACTTGGATGGACTGGCCGCTATATTCCATCATGGGTCCATGAGTTCTACACATCACTTTATATTGACCCGGGGCATAAGTTCATTCACTTTGCATTCAGAGGCCGCAACTGTAGGCTGATGAGCTTTAGGGTCCGAGAGATCCTCAGGTTATAGGAGTCACCCATCCACATTCACGAGGTTTGCTATGGACATACAGAGCCTCCTAGACACTCTCACGGTGGTCTCGTGCCTCCCACAGATCTCATCTGACCCTGCTTCATAGAGCCATTTGGTGAGGGGTCGAGCAGGACACCCAGGGATCTTACTCCTATAGCCAGACTGCTAGATGCTATCATGAGGAGGACCCTGCTATCGAGGATGGGATATTGTGAGGGATTGACTCGCATTCAGTTGTGGCTACTGAACGCTCTGATGCAGTAGACAGTCTTTGATATATGGGATGTCATTCTTTCTTAGATGGAGGATACACTTGCAGAGGGATTCAGAGGTCATAGGCAGCTACCATATGCTCATTGGATTACTTTTTTGATTCACAGGGCAGTCATAGTGAGGCCTCCTGAGATGTTGGTAGAGTATTCTAGAGCTACTATAGAGTTTCCAGCTTATAACATAACTCAGATGCTCCGCTATAGTGCAGTGAGGACACCTAGCTAGCCGAGTCATTGCCTAGAGGTGCCAGAGTTTGTAGCCCAACAGGATGAGACTATCAGGGGCATTGTAGTGACAGAGGAGGAACAATTAGATGCTCAGCATGAGTGTATGATCAAGAGTGACTCAGCGATAGTATAGATGATGATTATCAGGATATCCCTCGGATGCCTCCTCGACGACATGATAGTGAGGCCAGTGGTTCTAGCTCAGCTCCACCTACACCATAGACAGACCCCGTTGTACTTGCTATACTTGAGCAGATGAGGCAGGATCAGGCTCGCCAGGCCTAGGATACAGTAGCTTCTCTAGCATAGGTTCAGGCTAGACAGGATAAGTTCCAGCGACAATAGCAGGCTATCCAGCAGCAGCAGCAGGCCATGCAGCAGCAGCAGCTTCTCATGCAGCAGTAGTTACTAGGATTCATGCAGCATATTGTGACTACTATTGGGGCTCCACCGTCATAGCTTACACCTCAGCTCGGCCAGCCTACCACCACTTCATAGACTCTAGTTCTACAACCTAGTGGGCTTCAGAGTCAAGGATAGACAGCTACTCAGTTTGCTTCACCTATAGAGTAGGTGTCCCAATGGTTTGCTTCGCTAGTGATAGCCTAGGGTCTGTAGTTCACACCGCTACATACGAGCTTCACACCGACTCAGAGTTCATCAATGCTTGTGCCAAACACCCCAATCTCTAGGAGCCTTGGTGCTACCTTAAGTGAGTTAATAGGGCAGCCGACACCATCAGATCTTAATATCCCTGGTCCTTCCATAGTTGCTCCTATTACTGGGACTATAGAGACCCTCCCATCGTCAGTTGCATCATCAGAGCTGCCTACTTTAGTGATACCTGCAGAGTCACAGGCCGCACCAGTCCTAGATCCGACCTAGACCGCTTCAGCATCACTTCTAGCGATAGAGGGTCATACAGCTCAGAGCTCAGGATCAGATGATGATGCTGCCTAGTTCTAGATCGCTCATCGCACCTTAGTGCCCGACTCATCCGCTGCAGCCCCACCTACTGACCCTTAGGTTTTGGTGTTTGATGCCAAAGGGGGAGAATGATCGAGTATGATAGGCTTAGGGGGAGCGACATATCTAGGGGGAGCTTATCTATTACATTTGGATTTTTATGTGTGATACTTATTATGCATTCATGTTTACTTTTATGCATTGAACTACATACATGTGATCGTAATCGTGATATTTATGTGACAGTGATATTTATGTGATATGTGACATGTGTGCTCTCTACTTTAATCTTTATATATGTCATGTCTTTATATATGTCATGTCACTTTGTTATGCTCATTTGCCTTGCTTCCGTATTTTTACTCTGATGCAAATGAGCTTTATTTATTATACTCATGCTTATTTCATATCTATTGAGTACATCATATTGGCTTGGGTCATATAAGCTTGCCTAACTCTTTTGTTCTTATTGTTAAAAGCTTATATGAACCAAGCATGTTGGAAACCTCATCTCTTTTACATACTCGAGGTTGTATTGTCATCAATCACCAAAAAGGGGAAGATTGAAAGCACCTAGGCCCCTAGTTGGGTTTCGGTGATTAATGACAATACGAGATTACTGTGACTAACATGTGTTTTGTAGATATAATTAAGTTAGGTCATGGTAATAAAAATTGATTGGGCAATCATGGTTGTCATGCCCCTACGATGGAAATCGTTTCGGTTTTCAAAGGATGGACGACAAGGTTAAGGATAGACTAGGTGTCGTTTGGTGTTGAGAGACACTTAGAGTAGTTTAGGACTTTGTTTTTCCTTTGGCCATACTATTAAGGGGGGTATGGACGGATAGCTTGACCTAAGTGAGTCTAGTGGGTTAGGTGTGGTGCACACTTGTCAAATCTAGCACTAGGTAGCTCCAAAATAGCCCTTAGATCAATTGGAGCGAACTTCATTCACATATGATTACGAGTTGGAAGTGAATGGAGGGTCAAATGTTGACCGGACGCTGGTTCCGGTGTGACCAGACACTGGCGCAGAGTCTGGTCAGTTCATTTGATCAAGGTGAAGTCATCCGGATGCAACCGAACACTGAGTGAACGCTGAGTGAAATGTTGACCGAACACTAAGTGAAATGTGACCGGACACTGGGTGCCAGAGTTTGGTCAACTTTAGTAAGGTTCTAGAGAGGGAGAATCCTGATCGGACGTGTCCGGTCAGTGCTGATCGGACGCTGGTCAGGTTTCAGCTACTGACCAGACACTGAGTAGCAAAGTGATTGAACGCTGGGTGCTAGAGTCCGGTCAACATCAGTAAGGTTCTAGAGAGCAGTTTTTGTGACCGGATATGTCCGGTCAGTGCTGACCGGACGTTGATCAATGTCCGGTCACAACTTAACTGCTCAGTGGTGGGAGAACTGACCGGAGCATCCGGTCACCTTGACCGGAGCGTCCGGTCACCCCGTAGTGGCACATAATGGTTTGTTTTGAATAAGGGGTTATAAATACTTCCTCTATTCACTCAAGGGATGACTTTTGCTCATTTTAACAGCTGAGAAATACCCTTGAGAGTGCCAAGGAGAGCAAGATCCTAGTGAGGTGATTGAGATTTGAGAATCCAAGAGAGAGGCCTCATTAGTGAAAAGAGAGTAGCAAGTGTGCATCCACCCTTCTCATTAGGCTTGTTGTGGTCAAGTGAGAATTCTTGCTTGTTACTCTTGGTGATCACCATCACCTAGGCGGTTTGGTGGTGATTGAAAGTTTGGTGATAATTCGGCAGAGCTTGTGGATGACCCAACTCAAATTGTGAGTGGTTGTGGGTGATTCACTACGATGGAGTGTCGAAGAATCAACCCATAGAGAGCACTTGATCCTTAAGCGGATCAAGGGGGAGCTACACCCTTGCGCGGGTGCTCCAACGAGGACTAGTAGGGAGTGGCGACTCTTCGATACCTCGGCAAAACATCGCGCGTTCCTCCTTCTCTCTTTACTTTAAGCATTTACTTTGAGCAATTCAATTCTTGTCTTTACATTCATAGAATTGCCATGCTAGAGTAGGATTGGAACTTAGGTTGCAAAATTTTTGTGCGGTAGAACATTAGAAACACTTTCTAGGCACAAGGGGTGAAGTGGGCTAAGTGTAGGGTTTAATTGTTGCAAAGAATTTTAGAATTAGCCCAATTCACCCCCTCCCTCTTGGGCATCTTGATCCTTTCACGTGCCAAGGCTTATACAACTGTTTGTTTTTCAGATGATCAAGTGTAAGTACAGGGGCAAAGTTAGAATTGAGACAAGAGACGTGATAAGTACGCTGTTGGCCTTGGTATAATTGAATTGAATACATGTCTGATTCCATGGAGTATAATATAGAGAGAAAAAATCTATACAACCTTCTAACTTTTTACTTTTGACATGGTGTAACATCGTGTAGATAACCCCTGAGGTGGTTTTGCCACCGTGGTATTTGGATGTCAAGGATGACACATGGCGTTTGGCAATGCTAGCTGACATCTAATGCCAATGTGGCATCAGGGTCCTCCTGTCAAGTCTCCTTCAACCATCATCGATTGTCCCCTTTCTCACGCCCCTCATTCTGACTAAGCTATGAGGTGGCATGGTCTCCCTCCTCATTCGCTCTTGGTCATCTCCCTTTGTTGCAGTGGTAGGTGGCGCTCCTCCATTCGGCTTGGCATGCCGAAATAGGAGGGTAGTGCCACAAGGAAGCAAGATATCCATTGGCACGGCCTTCACCAACTCTTGTAACTGTTGCCACCATCTCAATCTCCTTCGAGACATGTCTATTGCATCCGCATGATTCCTCCGCACGCACGATCGCGACTTTACTCAACATGCTGTTGGCCTTGAATTTGCACCATGGCCACTAGAGACGCACATACCGATGTGATGTCCTCTTCACATCCGGATGTTGTGCTCTACCAATGCTATCGCATCTGCGTAGAGTGTGAGTACGTATGCAAGATCCCCATCTATCCTTCTCTATCTGATGCCACCCTAGTGGACCACAGAGAGCACCAGCAAGTCGGATGCAAATCTAAGGGTGTCGAAGGCCTTGGTGCGACTATGCTAGCAATGTGGTTGGATCGACTGCGCTGAGATTGGAGCGCGGGGTTACACTATGGACAATGGTTTTGTGGGTGGCAACAACGCTATGACCATCTGGGTTTGACTGGCAGGCGACAGGGAAGTGGAGGGAGAGGGTGACGAGTGACGGATAGATTAGGCTCACTGTAACGCACTGTAGCATTTCGTTTGTATTTGGTAATAATTGTTCAATCGTTGATTAAGGGCCAGTTTGGCACCGCTCCTGCGTGCTCCGGCTCCGGTACTGTTCACGCACTGTAGCCGGGAGACGCAGGAGCTGCAAAAAAGAGCTCCGCCGGCTTCGTGAACAGTGCCAGTGAACAGTGAGACAAAAAAGTAGGAGGGAGAAAAACAGCTTCAATGAACAGTGTTGCTACAGTATAGGAGAGAGAAAAACGGCTTCATGAACAGTACCAATGTCGATGGAAGCCGGAGCCGTCGGAGCTGAAACAAACGAGTCCTAATTAGGCTCAAAACGTTCGTCTCGTAAAGTACAACCAAACTGTGCAATTAGTTTTTAATTTCGTCAACATTTAGTACTCCATGCATGTACCGCAAATTTAATATGATGGGGAATCTTTTTTTTGCATAGTGCCAAAGTTTGGATTTGAATGGAAACTAAACATGGGCCTTGTTTAGATGCAAAAAATTTTGCAAAATAAGTACTGTTGCGGTTTCGTTGTTATTTGGCAAATAGTGTCCAATCATAGTCTAATTAGACTTAAAAGATTCGTCTCGTGGATTTCGTCTAAACTATGTAATTAGTTTTATTTTTTATTTATATTTAATGCTTCATGCATACGTCCAAAGATTCGATGTGACGGGAAATATGAAAAATTTTGCAAAATTTTTTGCAAACTAAACTGGACCATGGCCTAAATGCAGCTACATCGAGCAATAAAAGCACATAGTACTGAACGTTTAATTCTGTCCTTGGGGCTCGGTCTCCTCTCTTGGTCAAGTGTGTGTGTGTATATATACACACACTCCTATGTTAAATTGCGAGTCTTTGTATTTAGAACTAGAAATGGATAAATTTTCTTTAAGAAAAGAAACCTTGTACTTCAGGGATATCGGAACAAGTGAAAACGTACTGTATTTTCACAAGTACAATCTGGCCTGCTTGAATCAAATGTGTGAGCAAACATGCATTCATTGATAACCAGGCCATATGTAAGCGTGCGTGGAACTGTGGAAGCATGTGTGTGCAGTGCAGTGGCTTGCAAAGCTGCAATAGGACGCGGCATCGTGATGCGGAGACGCTGGCATATGGTCCACACCAGAGATGATCGCGTCTTCAATTCCTTCTTTCAAGACTCTCTACAACTGCTTGGAGCTCTGACCATTAAACTAATACCATTAATATATAAGCATCCTCAATTCTATCTAATATTCAGTGGAAATATGCTAGGTACTAGGTACCAATGGCTGCTGAAGCTATTCAATTTGGTGACCATAATATACGCACAAATAGCACCATCAAAGTCCTCTAAAGTGTAAAGAAAATGTCACCTAGCAAGAGCCATATATGATTTTAATGGTTGATTATTGGCAACATGATCAAATGGACTAATGTTGTTTGTTAGTATACAATGTATTTAGTTCATTTGAATGCAAGGATGACTTCGGTAGAAAACAATGTGAAGATCAAGTAATCAACACCTCAAGAAAGACTATAGAGCAGTGTGAAGATCTTAGAAGACACGAAAGAAGTCCAAGATATTAAATAGAAAAGCCTAGAAGTAGAGACATGAAGAAAATGAGCTGATTATTCACAGACTGCATGCACAAGATTTCTCCGGTGGTTGCCTATAGAAGGCATAGGAGTATAGGTTTAGTGCCCAGTTGTTTGGTCTACTCGTTAGAGTCACTATAATTCTCCAATCATGGGCAGATCCAGCCTTAGTCGTGATAGGCCCAGAATACCTTAAATTTAGCCAAAATGGTTAGTACGAGTATGATTTAGAAACTCCAAACTAAAAAAGTTCAAGTCTTAAGTAGTTCAGTCTCTAGATCATCCTCCACTTGGCTGGTGCTTGTTTGCGCTCGGTATCCGATAGGTCTAGATTATGTCTGCCGTCTGGGATTATATTATGCCATTATATTATTACCATATTGAACGTGTTTAAATCCTATGCGTGCCACTGTCTCCGGTGTGAAAGGGATGAGCACCGAAGCTTAAAGAGGGACGACAAGGTTTCTGCAGATGGCTCAGCCACCCACCGGATTCTCCGGTTGTATACAGAGGGGAGCGCTAGAGCTTAAGGTGCCCACTGGAATCTCAGCAAAAGGTTTGGGCAGCCACCGGTTTCCACCAGAGGAAGCACCGGAGAAAGGGCCCAGCAACGATCGACAACAGCTAGCCTACGTGTCACCAACGGTATGGATATGTTATCTGTCTCATTGCCTGTTCGCTGGTTTGGGCTGGTGCTGGTTTTATATGAGAGGAAAACACTGTTGGTTGACTGGTTTGGGCTGGTTGAAACCAACAAGCGAACAGGGTGAGAGACTAGATGAAACAAAAGTTACAAAGAAGGGAAAAGTTCATTGTACCTGCCTCACCTAAATGTAGTGTAATTTTTCTCCTCAAAATACAAGACTAAACATCTTATAACCCCGTAAACTCTCAAAACTACTCAAATTACTTCTCTGCCCTGTTTTAAGGTGGGTTTGTCCTTTTCTTTAGTTAAAAAATCGATTAATATTTGGTAAGGTTTTTAAACCACAAAAAAATGTCTCTAAGGTTCTAAAAATTATAGGAAAAATCAAAGATAAAGATTAGGATATGAAGAATCCAAATAAAATATTTAGATTTCATAAAAATATCTCTAGAAGCCTAAAAATAGATTTAGCTCTAGGAAAAATAAGAAAAAATAAAAAAAATCTAGAAAACATTCTAATTGATCTAAACATGTTTTTAAAACTTTGCACAAAACATATGTTAATGCTAAATGCATCCATGCCATTTGAATATATTGTTTTTTGTTGTGGAAAGTTTGCAAATCATGTTTAGACATTAATTTGGGATTTTTTTAGATTTTTCTGTATACAGTTTCCTAATTTTCTAGAACTAAAATTTAACTTTTTGAACATTCTAGAAATATTTTTAGGAACTCTAAATATTATGTTTGGAATCATTGTATCCTAATCTGTCCCTATGATTGTTTTCCAGAGTTTTAAAAAGCATGGAGACATTTTCTTAACCTTATCAAGTATTTACTATTTAAAAAAAAACAAAACTCCCTTCAAAACCTTGAAAATAGAGGGCAGAGAGGTGATTTAAATGGTTTTTGAGAGTTCAAGGGATAAGATGTCTGGTTTTAGAGTTCAATGAAAAAAATTAGACTAATCTTATAGTTCAAAGGAGATAAAATGGAATTCTTCCTTTAAAAAATTATTCATTGGGCCAAAAGCTTGCCTGGCCGGCCCGTTTGGCACCTACGCTTTGCTGCTGCTCAGCAGTCTGGCCCACTTGGCAGTCCCCGTCATCTGTCGACACCGACGCCGCTGCCAGTGCTTCGCGTGAGGTCAACGTCTTGCAGCGGGAGACCGAGCGCTAGCTCGGATGGTTTGTTGGCTGGTGTGCGAACCATCGGACGCGAGTTCGATCCCTGTGATCGACTCCGTTTCTCACCGGGCAGAAAATAATTCTAATTGCCTCGCGTGGACACAACTGTGGTCGGCTTGTTCGGTTGGCTGGTTCGTATCGTTGTTGGTTCGTTTACGTGAGAGAGTGGTACTGCTGGCTGGTTCGCTGCTACAGTGCTCATGGGAGGGGGCTGGCCAGCCAGCCCTAGCCCAGCCATATAGGTTGTAGATCTTGTGCGCTGGGAGGTATGTGTGCACGTGCGTGTGAAGTGTGTGTGGTGCTTTAGATACTGCTTAAAAGTTGAGGCAATAAAAAAAACATATTGCAGCAGGCCCCATCTAGCGACGGGAGGCGCGGACGTGCGCGTGCGTGACACCGGGAGGGCCCATCACCGGCCAACGAAGCAGAGCAAGAGAAGCGCGCGTTTTTGGGTACGGCGCCAGTGACTTGCATTTTTCTATAATTATTTTAGTTAGTAGATGACTTGATATAAATAATAGGATGCTTGTGATGAATTTATCAATTTAAAAAACTGCTTGCTTAATCTTCCAAGAATGCTCATAAGGATATGATATTGGCATGTGTTCATATAGATGAGTGTGTGATTTGATAAAAAAAAAAGCATACCTTCTCAGTACACGAACAAGGCACGCTGTTAGATTAACATTTGAGCCTAGCTGTACGTGGGCCTCCAACGTCAAAGGGGGTTTCCATCCTTGCCGGTTCCCTACGCTGGTGCCGGGAAACGGGATCTAAAGTCCGGTTATATATACCTCCACGTAATGAGTAGTTTTACGTTAGTTAGGGTTAGTTAAGATTTTTGCCTCCTTCCTCTTGTACGGTGAAGATGCGACATCTATGGTCTTCTCTGATGAAGCAGCAGTGAGTATGGTTTGCTTCCTCTAATAATAGAGGGGATGGAGTTCGATCGGCTTCCGTGATTGAGGTTCTTCTCCGGCATGTCGGTTCTGCATAGTTGGTACTTGGTACACTACCTAAAAAATAATTTTTAGCAACCGGACGAATTTTTTATAGGAGTAGCTGGTGATGGAGCCGCCCCTACAGTGGCATGCTCGGGAGCCTAGACACCAGCCGCCCCTACAAATGGAACAGCAGGGGCGGCTGGTGATACGAGCCGCCCCTACAAATGGGTCTGATTTGTAGGGGCGGCTCACTCACCAGCCGCCCCCGGCGTTTCTATTTGTAGGGGCGGCTGGTGATTGAGTCGCCCCTACAAATACCCCCGTATAAAATACCTCCGATTTGTAGGGGCGGCTCAATCATCAGCCGCCCCTACAAATGACCCACATATAGCACAACTGTAGCATCTTCTTCCTCCTCGGGTCACTTACTCTAACCCGTGAAAGAAAGGTGGGGAGGCCTTAGGCACCTCCTAAAAATTGTTCTACTAGGGAGGAAGGTTTTGGTCTCAAATCCTTTGGTGGAGAGGTTGTAGAAGATAAGAAAATGGTATTCCATATTTTTTTCAAGTTTTAATGGTTGGTTAGTGAGTAATTAAAGTTTTGTTTTTCTCTCTTCTATGGTGCTTGAGCTACTTATGAAGCAAATTAGACCCAAGTTTTAAATGTACTAGGGTAAATTAGGGAGAGGAACAAGATCATACCCTTATTTGGTCCATGTTTCTTGATTTTAGTGAACAATTAGTTAGTTTTATGCATATTTCATGTGCATGTAGATCTAGATCTAGGGTTTGGTTTTTTTATTAATTTTGTTTTTGTAAATTTATGTTTGATAAAATTGGACTAGGGTTTGTATAAAAGATATTGGGTAAAGTATAATTATTGTTAATTGTTGTCTTTGAAATTGTTTATTATAATCAATAAATATGTATTTTAATTATTTATGGATAAATGGACCATTAATTAATTTTTCTCTACCATGGTGTGTTTGTATGCTTCATATAATTATATTAAATTTATATTCATATATATCTGAAGTATATACAATTATTCTCAAGTAATTATTAATTTGATTCATTTTTATATATATCTGAATAAGTAGTCCTTTAATGTTTGTTTTGTTGTTGTTGTAAAAGATGGAGTACAGGAACTCTTGGATGTATGGTTTGTTAAGGTTTAAGGCAGGTTTCCGTGAAGAGATGGATAAATTTATTGAAGCTGCAAAGAAGCATGCAACGACATTGAAAAAGAATAAGGATACAATTATTTGCCCCTGTAAAGATTGCAAGAACCGTATGGCATGGACAGATGTGACTATCATCATATCACATTTGATTATGCGAGGATTTGTTGTGGACTACACAGTGTGGATTCATCATGGTAAAATGGTTATTGTTAACGATGAGGATGAGGAAGAATACGACGACGAAACCATAGAATCTCATGACTAGTTCAAGCCTGAGAACTAAGTTAAAAAAGTCATCACGAGGTTCTGAGGCCGTCACTAGCAAACTCTACCAAATTGCAAAGCAGTATCCAAATGTTGATGTCATCAAATGATCAAAGGATTGCCCGAAAACATATGAAAGAGACAAGCCCTTCCTACCAAATCGGGACATCTAGCGCCTACCTCTTGGAATGAGAAGGTTTCATGATTGGTACTTGCGTGTTCTCCCAACGAGCATAGACCTCATACAAGCATGCTTCCCCACCGGCACATTTGAAAGCCGAGCCAGGAAAATTGTCTTTGACTTCAATGACATGCACACATGCTTTCACCTGGGAGAAATGGAGATTAATCTAATTCGCACGTGGTGCCTATAAGTCATTGTCCTCCCGATATGATATGAATGTAATCTTTAAATTTTGTTGTAACTAACCCACGCCGTGATTTGTAGAATGCAAGTGCACATTGTCAAACAAATGTTAAGTGTGAAAGCCGGGTATCTAGACCCTCAAGCTATAGCCCAAACAAATTTTAATTACCCTAAACAATAGAAACTGGATGTCAAAGAGCTAGCTACTGCAAAGACTCTTCGGGAGAAAGAGCACATCCGTACAGCGAAACTAAGGGAAGAGTCCCTTAAGGTTGCGGCATACATTTTCCTGGCTTTCAAAACTCTCCAACAACACTCTACTATATGGCTACCATATAACTTCGAGTAAGTTCAACTCTATACTTAAAGCTTTGTTTCATATATTTTATTCGATGCAAAAGAGCTTATCTAGTTCTATGATTAAATCTATGCAGCAACCACTGGATTTGTATAGCCGTCGATATCGGGAGGAGCATGACATGGGTCTTTGATTCAATAGATAGGGACCCGGTGACATACAAAGACTTCATATCGATTATCAAGACGTATACATATCGACAATCCTCATTAGCTTATATGTTTGTATACATACTTGTAACGTTCACTTTTGGATACTAACAAGTTGTATTTACTAAAATAATTCGAACATGGCATTTAGGTTCTATGTCACTAATCATCATGGAAGGCATGATCCAGCAAGAAAGGAAAAGCTGGCTATAAAAACACTATGTGCGGTAAGTGTAACTTACTTCTTCAGTACTCCATTATATGGCTGTCAAAAGCATTACTTAACATTTTCATATGCAAAACACACAGTGCCCCAAGCAGAAGCTTGGGAGTGTACATTGTGGATACTATATATGTTCTATGGTGAGTAACACCAGTGCCTATAGGAGACACCCATTAAGAGTAAGTTTGAACCTCTTCACCCGTAATATAAAAACTTCGTACATGGTATGAAATACTAAACCGAAACTTGTTCTCTTATAGTGGAAAGAAGAGAAAGGAATGAAAAGAGACCTATACAAGGATGACCAACTCTTAGAGCTCGTCGGCGACCTTTGCAACTTCATATTGGACCAGATTGTACATGTCAAAGGCGACTACCATGACCGAGAGTCTAACTTAGGTAGAAATCCTTGGTACCAACACCTTCGTGAGACTGAAAGGCTAGCTCTAGGACGTTGATAACAATGTGTATGAAATTTGTATACTTAATGATGGATTGTATATATTCTTGTGAATTAAACTTGTAATTGTAGTTTATATAATACTCTTGTGCTTGTAGTCTAAGGGGTTCGGAACACTGGTCGCGGGGCGTTCGGCAACGCGAACGTGGTTCGGAATGTTGGTCGCAGGGCGTTCGGCAACGCGAACGCGGTTTGGAACGCTGGTCGCAGGGCGTTCGGCAACGTGAACGCAGTTCGAAACATTGGTCGCGGGGCGTTCGGCAACGCAAACGTTGGATGGAATACGCGGAAACAAACAGTGTTCTGGTCGAATTTGAATTGTAAATTTGAATTTTTTTACAGAAAAACGTACTGTAAGGGCGGTTCTAGATTGAACCGCCCCTACAAACAGGTATTACAGAGGTGGCTAGTACTACAGCCGTCCCTACAAATCGATTTGTAGGGGCGGCCTGAGAACCGCCCCTATAAATGCATGATTTGTAGAGACGGTTCAGTATGGGTGGCTGGCCAAACCATCCCCACAAAGGGTTACGAGTCGTCCCTAAAAATAGTTTCTGTAGTAGTGGTAGCGACATTGCTCATACTTCCTCGGAAGGGGAAGGTTCTTTTACCCATCTGGCGAGGTTGCCTTGTTCATTTAGTGGTCTCAATGCGTCTCGGCTTTCGGACGCTGCTCGTTGTGGCTTCAAATACTGTTATGGCTTTTAGTGGCCATATCTTGTCAGTTAAGGATGTCTCAACTCCAGTTCCTTCGACCCAGCATGGAATGGGGAGGAAGAAGAATTCGTTTATCTCTTTGTTCCTACTTCAACGGCTTGAATTTCTTTTGATGTCTTGAGTGCTTTGCATGTAGGTGTTCGGCATACACACACATGTTCTATATTTGAGGTGGGTGATTCTTTGATCTTCATCATAGCCTACCTCAAGTCCATCTCTTGTAACCTTAAGACTACACTTTGTACGCTAGGAAACATTCTTTGTCTCATTGATTTTATTGTCACTCAACTACCAAAATCACTAAACCCTTGTCCGGTTATGTTTTGTTTTTGTACTATGTTATTTACTGTAAATTTGAATACAAAAGCGTGGCCACTATTCAGGAGAGGTTAACAAAGTGTTTTACATGGTAGTAGCTTTGAAGACTAATAAACAACCAGGTACATTAGTAGCTAGTACTCGATAGCAACTGTAATTAAACCATGACTGCATCTCGATAACGACTAACTAGCCTGCAAATGCGCCGTACACGCTACTGTATGCATGTATGGTGCAGAAAAGAACAAATCCGTGGACAAACACACGCAACAAATTAAACGATGACGACGTTTTTTCTTCTCCCTTGTGTCGTGTCGGTGTCGCCGGAGCAACGTTGCCACTTGCCAAGCTAATTGGTCTCCCTGGCACGCTCCAGCCCGTTCACTGGCGGATAGGGACTTGCGCCAGATTTTTTTACCCCGTGTTGATCGATATGCATTGCACTTCAAATTTCAGGTGAGATATTTCTTCCTCCTTTCACCCTGTAGGCCTGGTAGCCCTTGTTTGGATGCGCATATATTCATCTCAATCCACATGTATTGAAGTGAATTGGTGTGAAATTAAACTAAGTTCCACTCCAATTCACTCCACACATATGGATTAAAGTGAATACACATGCATTAAAATAAGGTCCTAATAATTTCATCAACCAGTGTGCCTTTGTTTCACAAGGATCCAAAAACCGGCCAGATCATCACTAGCTAGTTTACCAGACATGGTAGTTCTACCGTAAATTTGAGCAATTTTTATTTTGTTCTCCAATGTTGTATTTCTCTTTTACCATATCATTAGGCATTAGCGTGTAGATTTAGATGCCGTTTGGTATGGTCTCGGCTTCTCTAAAAAGGAGAAGTCGGGGAAAGCTATGTTTTGCAGCTTTGGGTGAAAATGGCTAGTCTCAGTAGAGCATCTTCAAAAGTTTTTCTAAAAATTTCTCTATAAATCATTATTTGGAGAGTTATTTGAGTAAAAATCTATTCTATATTTTTATACCTTCCAACAACTTTTCTATATCTTATACGCACTTTAGAATTATCCTCGTTCTCTATCTTTGGCTAGCAAGAAATATTAAATATATGATGTTTATATTCGGAGATCCAATTAAAGAGGTTGTTGAAGGATATTTTTTCACTGAAATATCTATTTACGTAAATTAAGAAGGATTTAAAGAATCTTTTGGTCATGCTTTTATGTTTGGCTTTACAGTTTACAAGCCGTTCCTACATATGTAGGTTTGGTAGATTTTTTAGTTAAACCGACTGAGAAATCCCAATAAAAATCTTGCCTAAGAAGTCCTTGCATCTTAGTGGTGGTGAAGGTATTTGATGGTGAAATGGCAAGACAACCAAAAAAAAAAGGTTAAGTATCTGAGGCTCTGAGCTACCTGACAAGGAAATGCTTCTCCATGCATATTCAGAGAACCGTCGAAGAACTAGGCTTAAATGCGACCACACGTACGTCTACGTAAGGAGGAGAAGCTAGGAAGAACGCGAATATCTCGTACTTCGTTCCAAATTACAAACGTTTTGGCTTTTTCTAAATACACTGTTTTTTAAGTTTTCAGTCGTTGCATCAAAGACATTGAAGTTATTTGGAATGAGTGATGCACTCTCCAGTTGTATGGTTTTTTACGTGGTTTTCACTCAAAAAACTATTTAGCATTTGTCTTTTATCTTTTTTCGTGTAATAAAAATAGTAGCAAAGTATTTGCCATCCTTTTGAAAAAATACATTAATTTTGCTATATATCTGAATATAGTATATAATAATGGGCCTTACTGGTGTCTGGACGTCCGGACGACGGTGCCTGCTGCTCCATTTACGTGCATCCACGCGCATGTAGGAGCCCACGCCCTCCTCCGCGCCTCCCTGTTTGGACATCCGAGCCCCATTTCACTTCCTGCCCACGCCCCCTCCGCTTTCGGCATGCGCATGCCGTGTGGGGACCGCCTGCGCCCTCCTTATCCGCTTCCGGCGTAAGTTTCCCGCACCGCCCCAAACATCACCAACAATGGGAAGTGGAGTAAGGGCGCAGAGGATGCCCAGCCGGCGCCTAGAGGAGGAGAAGACACTGAGGCGAGGCAGCAGAAAAGCGACGAGGGAGATGCAACACCTGATTTACTTTTGAAACATCAAGATGCAACACTTGCATATGTCTGAAGCTAGATGAAACACTTAAAACATGCTTCCGAAAGACTTACAAAAAAGCACCTGAAAACACTTGAAAAACATTGCAAAACATACGCAATATCAAGATAAAACACTTGCAACATATGTGTAAAACGTATGCAACATCCAGATAAACACATACTTGAAACATACATCCGAAAACACAGATGAAACATTGGAAACAGATCTTTGCAACATACGTGTACAACCATTGCAACATATGCAACATCTCGATCTACTTTTGCAACATCCGCATGAAACAACTGCAACATACTTATGAAACACATGAAACATAAGCTTGCAACATACGTTTTCAGCACATCGCAATATCTTCTTGCTGCTTGGGAGAATGGAGGCTCGTCAGTGTGCGGAGTTCATCGGAGGCAATGGCCCCGCGGCGCTTGTAGGCGTGGGCCGACGACAGCGGTTGCCCGAGGCATCAGCCACGCGACGCGGCAGGGAGGCAGAGGGCAGCCGCGGCTCAGAGAAGGCCGCACGCCACGCCTGGCAGGCAAGGCCAGCAATCCGGTGGCCAAGCGTCGTGCCTGGCAGGCACAGCTGGCAGTCCGGTGGCCGAGCGCTGCTCTTCGGAGGCAGCAGGCGAGCGGATAAGAGCGACGAGCATTTTTTTTTGAAACGGACGAGGGGATTTGGGAGGGTCGTTGGACCGGTCCACTACGCATCGAGGGCTGTGTCCGGACGAGCGGGGACGGACGAATGTGACCCCAGTATTATCGTATAATAATAGTAAAAGCTATGTACTTAAAAAAATAAAACAGTCTATAATTTAGAACGAAGAGTATTTTATTAAGAGGAACTCATGTTTGCACGGAGTCTGAAAAGTTTGTGATGCTCGGGAACGACGTTATCCGGTTAAGTTGGCGGGATGGGCGGGCGGGCGGACGGACACTTACCGTCCCGTCGCCGTGCACAAAAAGGCCCAGCAGATTGGTGGGGTGCCACTGACTCACTAGTCACTATGAACACCACGACGCACAATTGAGGGCACACGTCCGCTGGCTAAAACTTCCTTTGACAGGAATGATGGTGGCTAGGTCAATCCCCTTGCTGAACAAGGCTTAGATTAACACTATTAAAATATTTGTGCGTGCTCCGGGCCTCTTTCATCGAAAGTACACCTTACTAGTCTCACGACCTGAGAACAATAGAAAACTAGTTTTTCCATGCTCACAAATCATTTATTAACATAATAAATAAATAAAGTACAAGTGTTGTTCACAAAGAACTAGCTCCCTGCTTGCTTCGAAGAGGAAGCATGGTTCAACGTTCTTTTTTTTGACAAATGGTTCAACGTTTAGTTAGTAACTTTTCCATTAAGACTGTGTTTAGTTCCCAAAAAGTTTCTCAAAAAATGCTACAGTAGCCATCACATCGAATCTTGCGATACGTCCATGGAGCATTAAATGTAAACGAAAAAAAACTAATTGCACAGTTTAGTTGAAAATCGCGAGACGAACGTTTTGAGCCTAATTAGTCCATAATTGAACACTAATTGTCAAATAAAAACGAAAATATTACGGTAGCCAAATTCCCAAATTTCACGAACTAAACACAGCCTAAGCATAGCCTAGTTCGGCACAAGCCAATAAGTAGCGTCTCTTATCTATCAACTTGAATAAATAAACCTATAATCCATCCTTATATCTGTACTATTAAACCAAGGTCTAATAAGAACCCAATTATTTACATCCAACGCACGGTATGTGCAGGTACGTGCGTGGCAGGCAGTATTAGTATACACCCAGAGTAGTTTCACATCACTTGACCGTAGCACAACTAACAAGTTGCTGCTACCTGCTATGCTACCACGGCAACTTGTGCTTGATGATGATGATACTCTGTTCTGATCCTCCATTCCATCAGAATCCATCGTAGAAGCCACCGAAGGATATGTTGGCCCTCGTGGAAGCTCCTCCTGCCCCCATCACCGACGACATCGCCTGGTTCAGCCTCGATGTCTGCTGCACCACTTGCTGGATCCTCTGCAGATCAACACAAGTCAGGCAGGCATCTTCTTCAGACAAAGTTGTTGTCATGGATACGATACTATACCATACGACGAATCAGTTACTTTCATTGATTCATTTGTCACTCAAAGAACAAATAGAACAAGCTGATCCAAGAATCTGCTAGTAGTTTTCTTTTTTCTTTCAGTTTGCATCAGACAAGATGACATGGCCGGCTGGCTAATCCATTTGATAAGAAATAAGATTAAGAATGCCCAAGGTAGACCGTAATAATAATTAATCTAAGTGTAGAAAACGACAGGCATGCTAGTTTCATATATTGTCTGTCAAGCTCAAACCTCGCATTCATATCCAATTAATTACTAGGTCAAATTAAAGAATCATTGCAGAAAGTGAGAGATTATGGATTAGGGAGAAAGAAAGACAACGGTGAATGGGTCATCGAACCTTATCATCGCCGTAGAACTGCAGCTGGATCTTCTGCTGCTCCTGCTGCCGGTGGTGATGCTGCGGCCTGCCGCCAATGAGGAAGATGCAGACGGTGGCGGCCGCGACCCCGAACGAGCACAGCGCGCCGATCCCGTTCACCTTCAGCTTCCCCACGCTGAACACCACGCACTGCGGCGGCCGCACCTTGTCGTCGTTGCTGTCCTCCTTCTTCATATCTTCTTCTTCATCCTCTTGAGCAAACTTGTCGTTGTCGGCGTCGGCGGCGGTCTCCTTGGCATCAGGGAGGCTCTGGAAGGCCTTCTTCTCTTCCTCGCCTCCGTCGTCAGAGGCCATCAGATCGGCAACAACACTGGGCACTGGTTTGGTCTCATCAGTCACAACGCCGATGTCCTTGCACTCGTCGACAGGCACATGCACATCAACGTCTTCTGACGGAGGCAGCAGATCATGTTCCTCTGTTTCTTGATCTGGTATGCAACCAACCAACGAATCAAAGAGATCCAGATGCTGTTTACGAATTACGACGACACAAGAAGGGGGTGATCCTTACCATCAAGATTCTTGCCGTCACGGCTCATCGAGAAGCTCCTGTTGTCTGGCAGGACCTCCCAGTCCCACACATCCAGGCTTGCTTCCATGGAGACACCTGCTCCTCCTCCTATTGCAAGCAAGCTGATGCAACAACGAAAGCTGCAGGATCTAGTAGTTACAACGGCCTACAAGTATCAACGGCCTATATATAACAGTTGCTTTACAAGCATCAACTTGATTGTATTGCTGTCTTTCGGCTTTCTCTTCCTTCACTGCAGGGAAACAAGGCGCCTGCCTGCCAGTGGGATCGAGAAAGCTATAAGTGCAGGTGCAGCCACGCATCGGCTTCACACGGCTTGGAGCTCGCTCCTTTGCAGCAAAGGAGAGACGGCAGAAAGAGGAGCTTGTGTGTGGGCTTGTCCTTCCTGCTAGCTGACAAGGGTGAATGTAATGGTCCTTGGGGCCCACCACTCAAGCTCGTGGTAGACTGTTCTAGGCTTCTAGCAGAGGTGGTGTTGTGCTTGATTTAGAGCAAGCAATCCATAAACAGGAAAAGGTAAATCTTGCAAGGGATGAAAACAATGGGCGAATAAAAAATAAACAGGTATGAACCCTGCTAAATTAACTAAGGCTTGCTACTCACTCAACCTGCTAAATTAACTAAATAAAAGGAATAAAAAATAAACAGAGATGAACCCTAGTTGTGTGTGTTGTCACCACCAGTAATAATTGCGCTCACTGATTGTCCTCTAATGAGTAGGCGTTGTTTTCCAGCATATCTTAGCATCTAATTTCACCATCAGAGTTACTGTATGTTCAAGTTTAGCGCAAAAGAATCATTACCTGCTTTTCAGGGTTTTTCTTTTTCTTTTTCTCATAAAGCTCCAGTGTAAGGGGACATACCTATCTGTAATATAAAATCGAAGAACATTCCCGGAAAGTTAATCACAATTAGATGCTTATACTTTACACACGATAAACTGAATACATACCAAACTGATATAAACTAAGGTGTGATTTGTAGGTTACTAGATGGTAGACAGGTATGACGTTACGGCACAGCACATCATCCGCAAAGGAGCTGTGAAAGGAAATAAATTGTATGATAATTTGGTATGTATATAAAGAAAACAAGGCTCAGTTTAGTTCCCCAAAAATTTTGCAAAATTTTTCACATTCCCCGTCACATCGAATCTTTGACGCATGCATGAAGCATTAAATATAAATAAAAAATAAAATTAATTACACAGTTTAGACGAAATCCACGAGACGAATCTTTTAAGTCTAATTAGACTATGATTAGACACTAATTGCCAAATAACAACGAAAACGCTATAATGGTTATTTTGCAAAAATTTTTGCATCTAAACAAGGCCCAAGTGAAAACCAGAGTACAAACCAGGGCGAGAGCTCTTGACAACGAGAGGCGCGGTCAGAAGCTTCTGTAGAAAACCACCTCAAAAAACTGAGATGTGACCCCAGACAGAGATGGACGACAATCATACTGGAGTCTTCCAGCCCGTTTGTCTGGTACACAAGACTACTGTACTAGTTTGTTTCGACTAATTTTGACCGAATCAATAATATTATGTGAAAAATAATAAATTGAAACAAGCTGAGACAGTGAAATCACAAACTGGGCAATTTGAAACTGGAGAGTGCGATTTCGTGCCTATCACGAGAGCTAGATCTACTGCACACTGCAGTACTGCTGGATTTGGGGGTGTGCAGTACTCTGCGAGCACTCCAGTAGAGCTTCTATTTAGCCCCGTAATTAAATAGGGAGACTCCGGTTAAAAATCCAACCCCAGTATGCCCTGCTAGGATCCCAAAGTTTGGCTGGCACCCAAATCTTCACCTCAGAACCCGTTCCTGTTGGTCACTCCCCGGCCTCAATCCTGAGTTGCGGCCGTTTTGCTCTCCCGCAGTTGTACGGAACTGCCCGGCGCTCGCTGTGTCCTCCTCGACGGACTCGCCTGCTCCTTCCCCGGCGGCCTCTCCCTCACCTCCGGCAGCGCCCGCATGCGGAACCAGCGCTGTTGCTTCTCCCCTCCCCTCCCGCTCCTCTCTGCAGCTTCAGAAGCGGCAGCGGCGCCCCTCCGGCGGTCCCCCGCGCCTGCAGCGCGGCCTTGAGCCTCGCGAGCGCTGCCGCCGCCAGCAGCGCGTTGCCGGAGCCCGGCCCGCACCCTTCAATGGCCAGCACCCGCACCTTTCCCCTGTCTGTCCGTTCGCTTCGTAAAAAAAAAAAAAAAACTAAAACACTGTTCCGGCGCATTTGCTGTGAGAGAAAAATATTTTTTCAGCTGAAAAAAATAAGCCGAAAAGTATGGATTATAAGACAAGTGAACATGGCATTGTCCTCCCCAGATTTCGCCGCGGCGAGCGGCCTCCTTTTCCGGGTTGTGACGTGGCCTCCACTTGGTCGAGCCAGAGCTGGTCGCGAGGACGGCTGGCCTCCTCGACGTGGCCTCCTCTCCGGTTGCGGCGCCACCTCTACTTCCCCCGATTGCGGCACGGCCTCTACTTCCCCACGACGGGTCCGCCCGTTCCCCGCTGCACTCCCCTCGGATCTGGATGTTTTGTCCGAGTTAGTCTATGACAACAAGGTCCCACATGTCATTGGCAGTAAAAATGAATTTGGGAGCTTTATTTTGAGGGCTACTGCCGAAGTGCAATCTAAAAAAATAGTAGGGGCTCTCTTTCTTTGGCTACTGCTGGAATTGCAGTAGTAATTAATAATTGAGGGAAAACAAAACGAGATCTATGGGCACACGCACCGTGGAGCCAACGGATGCGATGTGCGCCCCCGGGAGCGGTGTTGGGGGCACGGCGGCGGCGCACCACCTTCACATCGGGATCACAACGGATGCGATGTGCGCCCCCGGGAGCGGTGTTGGAAAGCGCGGCGCGGACGCTGGTTGACCGGTGACCAGGAAGCCGTCGTGGGGCTGGGGCGGGTGCTTGCGTGCGCAGATCAGATGCTTGTGCTTGCAAGGAGGGTGTTCCGGGCGCGTTTTTGTAATTGATCAGGCAACGGCGAGCCCAGGCGGCGATCGTGCAGGGCGGCCGCCGTGGCACTGGCTAGGTCGACGCCAGCGGCCTGCGAGTGGCGGGCTAAAATGGATGACGTAAGGTGGGCCATTTGTGGCCCACTAGCGCAAAAATTTTCGGCGTAGCCTCCTAGGGAAGCATGCAAACCGGGTCTCACATTGGATAACCCTTTCTTTCTTTCTTTTATATAAAAAAGAAACTAAAGGGAAAAGTCTTTTTACCTATCTAACCTATCGTCTTACACCATGTTCGCTTCATCGTATCAGCCATGCATATCAGCCATAGTACAGTGTTTTTCTCTCACAACAAAACAGCATCAGCCGGCTTATAAGGCACAGAAACGATCAAGCGAACATGGTGTTAGTGTATAGATTTTCTTCTCAAACCCCCAAAATGGGCAAACGGTCTCTCTCAACTCCTGAAGCCATTTCGGAGAAACTATCACCTGGACATCCGGACGTCCGCGCTCGCTGCCCGTCTGTTTTCAATAATGATACCCTCAGGGCATTTATGGATGCAGCTTCGTGCTTCGCTTTGCCTCGTGCTCCGCACCTACTACCTACCCATGATGAAGCTTCGTGCTCCGCGCCTGCTACCACGACCATAGATACAACTTTATGCTTCGCGCCTGTGCCGCGCCCGCTTCGTTTCCCGTGGGCACGCAGGGACCGCTGCGCCCAAGGGGACCACCTTCGTCTGTGCCCCTTTGCCACGTCTGCTTATGAAACATTTGCAACATAAAAGCATTTGCTGCAACACGTCCGAAACAGATGAAACATTTATAGCATATATTTACAACATATGTGTATAGGCACTGCAACATATGTAACATCCAGACAAAAACAATTATAACATACGTTTGAAACAGCTGATATATTTAAAACATACACTTGCAACATACGTGTATAGTCAGTGCAACATTTGCTACACTTGCAACATACAATTGAAACGGCTGAAACATTTGAAACACACACTTGCAATATATGTGTATAGCTATTGCAACATATGTAACACCAGATCTACTTTTGCAACATCCAGATGCACACATACATATGAAATGCATAAAACATATGATTGCCACATGTGCTCATCTATATGCTGCTCTCCAATAGACGCTCGTTAACGTCGAGCTTGACGCCGGCACATAGCGCGATGACACGGCGCGGACCTCGGACCTCGAACCTCGGCTTTGCGCAGCGCGATGCACGAGGCATGGGGGCAGGCGGGTCCATCCCGTCTAGCCGGATAGACGTTCGGTAGAGAGAGCATTGCCGTTTAAATTATCTCCTTGTCTGACAAGATTTTTTTTGTTATTTGTATAATAAGCTTATAAAAGTTCTAAGAAAATTTTAACGATATTTTGGGACATGATAGATACAAAAAAAATATTTAAAACTTACGAAACTATATTATTGAGAAAAAAAAATCAAAAAATAGATTTACCTCTAGAAAAATAGAGGAAAATATCCATAGAAAACTAAAAAATTCCTAAAATGTTATAATCAAAATCTAAAGGTGTTATAAAATCCTTTCATAGTAGGAACGCAAGATACAACCAGGGTTGTGTGTTGCTTCTGGTGCTCTGGTGGCAGGCACGAGTAAGGACCCATTTGGTAGAGCTCCGGCTTCAACCAAAACAGCTTTAGTTATAGCTTCACTCGTGGAGCAGATTCAGTTATGGATCTGAATCAGTTTTTTAGACCGTTTGACAAAACAGCTTCGCCTGCTAGTCTAAAATGACGAAATATCCATAACACCCCTCTTTTGTTTTTTTTTCTTTTTTCTTTTTCTATTTTCTTTTCTTATCTTACCTTATCCGTTCACCGTTCGCCCTCCAGAAACCGCACGCGTCGGGGCCCTCCTCCTCCTCGCCCGCATCATCGGCCAGAGATCCGCCGCCACCCTTCCTCGTCCCTAGGAGCGCGTCGGGACCTTCTCGTCAGCACGGTCGCGTGGCCTGCACTCCGCCACCCTTCACACGTCGGTGCACCGTCCCCACCTCCGCCACGCCGGCGCACCGGCCCCAACCTCCACCTCGCCGGCGCATCCACCTCCACCACGCCGGCGCACCCCGCTCCCGACCTCCACCTGGCCGGCGCATCCACCTCCACCTGGCCGCCGCACCCATCTCTACCACACCCGCGCACCCGCCCCCACCTCCACCTCTCCTGCGTACCCGCCCCCACCTCCACCTCTCCTGCGTACCCGCCCCCACCTCCACCTCGCCGGCGCATCCACCTCCAGCTCCGGCGACTACACGTGCTGCCGTCGGGGGCAGATCCGACCTCCACACGCTAGGGTCCACAAATGGCAGACGGGAGCTAGGAGAAGCTCGATTTTTCGGCTCCACCCGGTGCAGCTGGCATGTGAGAGCGCGTTTTGCGGGGATCCCATGAGGAGAGCACCTTCAGAAACTCGCGTTTGGTACTGGGAGAGAAAAAAAAACAGCTCCCGGAGCTACCGCATAATCCATACCAAACTGCCCCTAAACTTGGGAATAAATACGAGAGAATATCCACTTTCCAGCTTCCGCCCACTCTCGAGCTTCTCCTGCAGTGCTGCGGCTCGCTGCGCCGCCCGCCACCCGCCGCCGCCGTAGGTGCCCCCGCTCAAGCCGCCTCCCGGGGCCGCGCGGAAGCCACGGCACGTGCTGCCTCGCCACGGGTGACGGGTGCCCGGCGCTCGCCGCCTCCTGCCTCGTCTACCATACCTCTACTACCGCCCGCGCGCGCCGTTGCTCGACCCGCAGCCGCTCGCCCCCGTGCGCCTCCGCCTCGGCAACTCCTCCGCCGTGTCCGCCATGGACGCCACCGCCACCGCCGGCGTCGTCTCGTGGAACCCCAACGAGCGGGTCGCGTTCCGTCCCGGTACTGCGACGGAGAGGGCCGCTTCGCGCTGACCGACGACGCCGACGGCGACGTTGCGATGGGGGTGGGGCGCCAGTGTCCGGCTTCGACCACGCGGCACGGAGCGTCGCCGCCGTCGCGCTCGTGGCTACCAACTCGGGCGTCGCGGCGCTTACCGGCGGCGGCAGCATGCCTTCAAGTTGGTCGGGGGCGCCCACGTCGGCGTCGGCGTTGGTGCGCTGCGCATCTCCTGATTCCTATACTCTGCTCTTGTACGTCATCTCCTGCTTACCCATTGGATAATCCATCACCCACTATAATTTTGGGATGGATTAATTAGATTGTGTGATTTTCGGCCATGTGTACTGGATACTAATCCATTCATTCCCCAACGTCACGCATCCGTTTGCGCCGACGCGGCTCCGTGTGCCGCTTTCTGTTCTGAAATCAGCGGCAAGGTGGAGGCAGCTCGATCCCTCTCGCTCCCAGGGCACCTCGCCTCCAAGGTCCTCACTAGTGTTTTTCCCCCATTTATAACGCAGGGATTGTCCCATACTGAACATACGAAACTCTCATCGTCTCCGGGATCCAGGCATGAGGCATCCAGCCAGCGACAAAAGCAGACAAATTCTTCTCCGCGGCCACAAGCAAAGGTACGGTGTGATCCAACTCTTTTCTTCTTCCAGATTCATCCTTCTGAGTTCTGACAATCTGACCTTCTACTTCCTACAGACCTGCTCCTTTGCTTCCAACACAATCTTGTCACAAAGAAGTAACGGCCGGAACATTGATCCCAAATAATTTATTCTCAGATCAATGTGGCAAATAAAGCACATATAAGAACGAGATGCAACTTTTGCTTTGGCATATATCCTTTGAGTCTGCTAGCAGAGCAAGCTAGGATGGCAGTGCATCTTTTTTTCCCCTTCTCGTCATCTCCAAGCTGAAGGGCAAAAGACTCATTCAGCTCTTGCCTGCAAACCCAAGTATCCTCTTGCGTGCCATGATGTGCATGGAAACAACAAGCTTGGTATCTTTTGGAGACGTCTGTCTTCACTCTTATCTGCATATACAATCGTTGTGACCATAAGCTCTGCCATATACATTGTGCTCCTACGTCTTCCTCAACCTCAACCTGCTTATCCACATTCGCTCAAAAAAAAAAAAAACCCTGCTTATCCACACATACTCTTCACAAGCCAGTGTTTGTGAATTGGGAGGGAGAAGAGGGTGGTGATGGAAGGGACAGGGTTGAGTTTGGGAAAGTCTCTGCTGAATGGAGTCCTCAGCTACGCCAACTCCGCCATTGCGGAGGAGGTGGCCTTGCAGCTGGGCATCACTGGCGACCAGGCTTTCATCAGGGATGAGCTCGAGATGATGTTGTCTTTCCTGATGGCTGCACATGAGGAGAGGGAACAGCACAAGGTGGTCAAGACCTGGGTGAAACAGGTCCGCAACGTGGCCTATGACTGTTGCTAACAAACTAGAACACAAGTAGAATTGGGGCTGCCAGAGGGCAGCTTGACCAACAGGCCGCTTGGATTGTATTGAATTGCAATGACAACTTAGATACAAGAAGATGCTAACCACTGCATATATAGGCAAGTGGTGTACCTACTCCTTAGCATATTCTAACTGCATAAAGCAGATGCTATGATTCCTACCTGGTTGCCAAGGCACCATGATCAACTTGGTTGCCAAGGAACCTGAAAATTACATGACAGTGAATAGTAAATAGCTATAGTAGGTAACTGGATACATTGAGGTTCAGCACTAGGCTAACACCCTCATTTCTCCCCCTTAGCCTTGTGCCCTGCTTTGGGGTGATCTGCTTCAAGCCAATTCTCCCCCTCATCTCTTCAAATTTGGCCCTGCCCAAAGATTTGGTGAGAATGTCTGCGGCCTTGATGCTTCCATCTTCCAGGCAGCTGCGGATGAAGTGGTACTTGATCCTTATATGCTTGCTCCTCTCATGGAAGACTGGATTCTTGGCCAGAGCAAGTGCTGATTTGTTGTCCACCTTCAGCTCCACCACCTCGACATGTCTGCCGAGGAGCTCTGCTAGTAGCCTGGAGAGCCACAGAGCCTGGGTTGCAGCAGTAGAGGTGGCAATGTACTCTGCTTCGCAGCTGGAGAGCGCCACCACCTTCTGCTTGATTGATTGTCAGCTGACCAAGCAATTGCCGAGGAAGAAGAGTGTTCCACTCGTGCTCTTGCTTGTGTCGATGTTGCCGGTGAGGTCGCTGTCGTAGTAGCCGACGAAGCGAGTGGAGCCGGGCGCCTTGGTGAAGTGCAGACTGTAGTCGAGCGTGCCAGCGACATAGCGGAGAATGCGCTTGACAGCTTGTTGGTGCTCCACCGTAGGCCACTCCATGAACCGGCTGACGAAGCCAACGGGGAATGCCAGATCGGGGCGAGTGTGCACCAGGTAGCGCAGACTGCCGATGAGGCGCCGGTAGTGTGTGGGATCGACCTCCGTCGCCGTGCTGTGCCTGCTAAGCCTCAGCCGCTCCTCCATTGGAGTACGGGCTGGGTTGCAGCCAGCCATTCCGCCGAGCTCCAGAATCCTCTTGGCATAATGTGTCTGACGGAGGGTGATGCCGGTGGCATCTTGATGCACCTCGACGCCTTGACACATTTCTAGTGCAACAATGTTTGGCATTGAGGAAGCAAGGAGGCAGAAGGACAAAGAAAAAGTGGATCTTAACCAAATGATCAATGAGGGGAATGAGGGTCTTAGAGTGATTGTTGTGTGGGGAACAAGTGGTGTTCTTAGCCAGACCGTTGTCATCAAAGGAGTGTATGATGATCTGAAGAGAAGCAACAGGTTTGAACAATTCACTTGGATCAGGATTGTGCATCCTTTCAATCCACTGGAGTTCCTCCAGTGCATTATGAGGCAGTTCTATGAAACTTCTTTTGAAGAAGTAGGGAAGACCCAAGAAAAAACTAACATTGGGGCTCAAGTTCTTAAGAAGATGGGGATGATGAAACAAGATGATTTGGTTGATGCATTCAGTGAGTATGTGAATGAGAAAAGCTATCTGATTGTGCTTAATGACCTGTCCACCGTTGAAGAGTGGGATGCGATTAAGAAATATTTTCCGGACAACAAGAAAGGAAGCCGAATCATTGTATCAACAGAGCACGGTGAAGTTGCAAGCCTATGTGCCGGGCAAGAATGTACAGTGTCAGAGCTCAACCAATCATCTGTTGATCAAAGTATTTTTGCTTCCAAGGTAATATCTATTGGAAGCTCTAATCATCTAATTAGTTTAGCTGTTCCTGTTCTTCTAGATCATTACCTCTGCTAAATTATATCACAGGTCTGCTACAGCTAGTATTCTTTGAGCCCCCTTTTGTAGTCATATGAAATAAATTGCATTAATAATCTTTTACTCCTCATTTGGAAGAAGAATTACGAAGAAGTGTTAGATTTTAATGCAAGGGTCTTTGCACACGTAAATGATAGTGTTATAGAGCTGGTTATGATTCTCATCTAGGAAATGTGTGCGCTATCTAAAAAATTGCTCCTTCCATTCCAAATTGTAATTGTTAGTTGCTTTGACTTTTTTTAGATACATAATTTTTGTCATGTACATAGATATACACTATATCTACATATGGTAAAGGCTATGTATATGACAAGTAGAACGATTTACAATTTGGAATGAATGGAGTAACAATTAGGGTGTATATGAGTTGTTGGTTGTAGTTTTTATTCTTTCTTGGCGACCCTTCTATACTAGAACTCACCATTTTGGGCTTGTATGAGTCTTCTTAGACTCTTTTTTCTCTCCTTAATATAATATAATGCGCAACTTTGGTCCAAGTTCAAGAAAATAAAAAATATACTAACCTCCATTATCAATGTATTATAGAAATTTTAAAAAATCTATAAAAATCATCACATAATTTTTTCACATCCTCAAACTAAATATTTTAGAATTTATGGATAGTAAACTTGTCACAAATTTCATTGAAACCATGTCCGAAGCATTAAGCACATGCGACTAGATGATGGAGTGTTTAATTATATTTGGAATTCATATTTTTGAGTTTAGTGGACTCCATGTTACAGACTTGTAATACTAGAAAACTAATTCATTTTCTTTGTCGTTATTAAGTTATTAGAATTTAACAAATGGTGAAAATGGCTCCATGTCAAATATAATGAAATAATGTTTGTATGTGGATACATATGTATATTTTGAAAATTCTGGAGTTGAAAAATCTAGAAAAAGTATTATACATAAATACAATTTGAAGGATTATTAAGATAATTTTATTTAAAATTATCAAAATTAAAAATCTTAGAAAAATATTCAACATTAAGTAATTTCTATCATGTATATTTTACATTGTGACTAGAATACATACAAAAATTTAAATTTATATGCACCAAGTAAATGCTCCATGTTATATGCCCCATAAAGAGTGTCATTCTAGCTTTGTTCGAAGTCAAACAATATTAAGTTTGACTAAGTTTATGTTAAAAGTGTAAATATATATGATACCAAATAAATAGCATTAGATTCAACGTGATATTTTCATAGTACATCCATTTAGAGTCATAAATGCTGATAATATCTTGTATAAATTTTGATCAAACAAAATATTAGTATTTTAAAATATTGCTCTTATTGGGACGGTGCTAATATTTTAAAGTTAGTATATATTTTGATTGTGAAACTTATATTTGGAAATAAAAAAGGTTACATATTGACCACATGCTTAGAAGAATGATTTCTACCTGATCCCACATGTTCTGTGTGATTGCCAAAATACATGGTCTAATATGTCCCGATGCAATCGGTGATATTTTAGCCATGTCATAACTTTGTATAGCATTTGGTGGCACATATTTGTAGTGATACCTTTAGTGGTACTATTTGGTGTCATGGTTTTAATTTTTTTTGATACATTAGCAGCAAAATTACTGAAATTTGATGCTCGAATTCTTAATTGTCATAACATTTCTAAATCAAGATAATACCACTCTGATAAAATAAATTAAAGTGATATTATGTTTAAGAATTCAAACATCAAACTTGGGATAGCTCTCTTCTTGTTAAAGTTATATGAAACTGTTTACTATATGAACACACATTCGAGTCAATAAAGCCATAGTTAAATATTCATTTTTTTCCAAATCTGAACAAGGATGAAGTACAAAATATTTGATGGAACAAAAGAAAGATTCAAGAATTTAAATAATCCAAGCCCTTTATTTGGTAGGATCAAGTCGTAATGACTTAGATCAAAACAAACTAACATTCCATAGTGACACATGATAAACTAGGTTTAATTCTAGAGAAGTAACCAGACAAATAAACTTAAATTGGTTCATCCCTTAGAATCCTTACAGATTAAAGTGAAATGTTATATTTTCAGAAGTTTTTGATTATTTGCATTATAAATCAACAAATAGTGTATGACGCATTAATTCAAGTGCATGTTATATATAATTTTGCTCCTACTTGTTTATTCAATTTTCGCAATAGTATGCTCGCTTCAGATTACATGTAGATCCTATAGTTTGCTGGAGATTCTCATGTTAATAGGAACTAGAAATATAATATTGTTTAAACATTTATAAGACTAAAAATGTGGCAAAACATGGTTTGCTTGTGTCAGGTTTCTAAAAAAGAAGCCACGTTAACAAAGCTAGGGTCTAGCTCAAGTGAGGACACAATTGGTACAAACAACTTTGCAACGTCAACATAGGAGAGGAGATCCACGAGAATCAATTTGTAGGCGAAAATGAGAAGGTAGTTAGAAAGAGCTTTACTCGCATTGGGACAATTACGGGTGCTTTGATGGAATCTCAGCTCGTGGGCCAGGAGAAAGAGAAGTCAGACCTTGTCAATCTAATTTCAAAGCAAGATGAGCCTATGGTGATCTCAGTCTGGGGAATGGGAGGTCTTGGAAAAACTACTCTAGTCAAAGAGGTCTATGAAAGCCAAGAGCTAAGTGGCTTATTTGAGAAACGTGCTTGTGTCACAATCATGCGTCCATTTATTCTTAGTGATGTCCTCGACAGCCTATGTATGCAGCTAGATCCAGAATACTATAACAAGAAGGGCAATGATTTTGGGCTAGGCAGAAGAAAAATGACAGAAAATGAAGCAACAATTGAAGAGTTGGGTATGCTGGGAAGAAAATTAACAGCTGAAGCATTAATTAAAAAGTTGGACAGTCTTTTAAAAGGAAAGAGGTGTCTGATTGTTCTCGATGATCTATCTTCTCTTGGGGGGAAGTCTTCCTGTAATGAACAGTATGTGCCAGATTGTAATCACCACAAGAGAAGAGAATATTGCAAGGCATTGCTCACAAAAACAAGAAAACATATACAAGCTCCAGTTTCTCGAAGACAAGGACGCTCTTGACCTCTTCACCAAAATGGTATTGATACAGTATGTACAATCAATCTGCATTTGTGCTTTTATAGGTTATGGACAAATCACTTACTAATTTATGAATAATGATTTAAAAAATAGTGCTACCACATTGAATTCAAATAGGATGTGACTAGCATTGCTCCCCTGTAGGATGTAGCCTACCATGTGCATAATGGATTTTCTAGTTGCACCGTGGTTATCAACTCCTCAATTTTGCCCAAATGCAAGTTTGTTCGTCTTAATATTAGTAATTGGGTGCCTCGACTGAGCCTCCACATTAATCCTCACAAAATATGCTATAAAAAGATTAATATTACGAATTCTAACGGAAACCAGAAATATTTAGCCTTTATACTACTATGGCTTTTGCCAATGACATTTTTACTATTAGTTTTATTAAACTATTGGTGATAATATATCACCATAGGTTCAAAATAAAACCAACCGTGAAAATCATTTCCATGGCCGGTCCAGGAGAAGACCCGGTGGTGAAAAACCAGCGGGAGCAGCATGCGCGTTCGTTTCTCTAGCTACTAACAGGCGGGGCTATACGCCCACATGTTGCCTCACGAATGGACGTGAGCAGATGGCATGGATCCTTGGCCCCACCGTTCCTCTCCATCATGTGTATTCTCCATCCCTCCCAACGCTATCCCTCCCCGCGACTCTCAACAGCAATGGCCCTCAGGTGCAGTGGCCTAGCGCGAGCGGCCGGGGGCGGGCGTCGCCCCAGCACGACGACATCCCAACGCGAGAGGCCGGAGCGGGCGATGCCCTGGCGCGAGCGCCCTAACGCAGCCTCTGCAAGTTTGCATCTTGGCGCGGCGGCGGGCAACGCCTATGCACAGGATGCCCATCGCACGTGGCCTCTAGATCTTAGCACAGAGGCGACCAGGGGTGGGAGGCCCGCCGTGGGTGACGCTCCAACACAGCCTCTAGATCTCAACACAGGTGGCCAGGGGCAGGCGGTGGCCCAACGCAGCCTCTAGATCTTGCACAATGGCACCTCAGAGCGGAGGCGTCCCTCGGTGGCGGTGGCCCCAAGCATCGACAATTATGTGTTTTTGTTTTTAAATTGATTTTCACCAACAGATGGTTACTAAAACTAGCGGTGGTATCAACTTATCATCGCCGTGTGATACTGAAGTCAGACGTGATACCAACTTATGACCGTTGGTTTGTTGCAAACTGGCGGTCATAACCTTGATTATCACTATCGATCATCACCAGCAAGGGTGAAAACCGGCGATGATGGGCCGGCCTCCCACAACCAGCGGTCATAACCTCGATTATCACTACCGATTATCACCAACAAGGGTGAAATGGGCGATGATGGCCCTCTCAACCTGACGGTGATGAAAAATTATGGAGTTGTGTTAATTCGGTAGACTATAATCATCATCACCAATCTTATATAGCCATTAGATGTTTTTGTTTTCTGAAAAAAAGTTATCCACCTTTGCCATTATGAAAGACACATAAAGTAACCACCTAAATTTGCATATAAATTATTTGTCAAATGCCAATATGCCTTGGAAAGATAATTTGAAATAACAACCTAAATTTGCATCTAGATTATCGACCTCTACCATTATGAAATATAATGCAAAGTAATCCCTATGTTTGTTTTTGAATTATTCACGTCTACCATTATGAAAGACACAATATAAAGTAAGCCCTTTAATTTATCTACACAGAGTGTGTTTTAAGGGATCAAATACCTGAACATTGGGGCCTCAAATTTGTGTTTCGTTCAAAGAAATGTTGAGATTGCTATGATAACCGAAGTGGGTGCCCTAGGGAATTTTCGCCTATATTTAAAGAGAAGTTGAGAATGCGCTAAATAATCAGAGGACTAGCTTTAGTTCATTTGTGGAAATTGAATTGTTTAATTAATTATTGCTGTTAATAAGGTGCCTACCTGAACTTGCTCTTCGGTGCATGTATATACGTGAGCTATGGAGTCGGTTCTTGTTGGTGTATTACAATGTCACATTATCTAATCCTGTCATATAGAGTGAGGTGTCTAACACAGCATACTCCAATACATATTCGAAACTTTATTTATTTATACATAATTTTGCAAATCGTGGTAACTGGTAAGACGCAAAAACTCATATACATGCAAACACTTCTAAATCATGTAATAAATCCATCCGTGTCAAAGTCAAGGATTTTCCGTCACAAGGAACCTAACCGGCTAAGCTATACAAAATTTAACATTATGATATTTATGGAATTTTATTATACCAATTGTAGGTATTTAAGGAGGCCATAAATCTGGATGGTTATCCCACATTGATTGAAGAGGCCAGAACGATCCTAAGGAAGTGCAATGGACTTCCCCTTGCAATAGTACATTGATTGAAGTGGCTTCTTGGCAAGACAAACAAAGACTCGTATTGTGTGGAGAAAAATGAATGAGCATATTAGCGCTGAGATGGAGATGAACCCAAAGCTTGGGATAATAAGAGCTATCCTTATGAAAAGCTATGATGGTTACCATATCATCTCAAATCTTGTTTCTTGTATATGTACCTCTTTCCTGAAGACTACAATATTAGGAGAAGACGCTTGGTGCATCGGTGGAATGCAGAGGTTTACTCAAGTGAGGTTCGTGGCAAGTCTATGAGGGAAATAGCTGATAGCTACTTCATGGAGCTTATTGAGAGGAGCATGGTCCTACCATCCAAAGAATCAGGACAGTCAATTGGTAGTAGAAAAGGTATTTCTTCCTGCAAACTTCATGATCTCATGCGTGAAATCAGCATCTCAAAGTCAATGGAAGAGAATCTTGTGTTTCAAATGGAAGAAGGATGCAGCTTAAACACCCAAGGTACTATACGTCATCTTGCTATAAGCAGCAATTGGGAGGGTGATCAGAGTCAGTTTGTGAGCACAGTGGACTTATCTCCTGTAAGGTCATTAACAGTGTTTGGAAAGTGGAAGCCATTTTATGTTTCTGATAGGAAAGCACCTCCGGTCTTGTGGATCATCACCTTGAACCAATTTGGAAGCTCCTTCACCTAAAATACCTTTCTTTAAGGGAATGTCGTGGTATTTATTACCTGCCAGAGTCACTTGGTAACCAGAAGCAACTGGAAACACTGGATGTTACTAATACACGGATAGTCAAGCTACCGCAGGCCATCACCAAGCTTAGGAAGCTACAATATATTCGTGCAGGGAATGTGTATAATGAAAATTTTAATGCTTCCTCATATGACCAACTTGTGAAAGAATTACCAGTGCCAATACAGAACAAGCTATGTGTGTGGACCCTCACTTTGATTGCCTTTTGTCTCTCAAGTTGCAGCCTTAAGCTTGGGAAGTCTATAATTGACATCGAGGATGAGGACCCAATAAACAGGCGTGATCTGTGCACATTCTATTGCTGCGCAGTGTTCACCTTTTTAGCAAGGCTTGCAGATCCAGTTGGAGTTACAGTGCCAAGAGGGTTCAGGAAGATGAAAGCCCTGCACACACTGGGTATGGTGAACATTGCACGAGGAGGGAAGGCCACCCTACAGGAAATTAAAAGGCTCACTCGGCTACGCAAGCTAGCAGTGACAGGCATCAACAAGAAAAATTGCCACGAGTTTTGTTCCACCCTTGTCCATCTCAGCTCTCTGGAATCACTGTCAGTGCACTCAGTGGAGGAGGAAGGTCTACTTGACTGCTTGGATAGCCTGCGCAGGCCTCCTGATAACCTCCAGAGCCTCAAGCTGTATGGCACTGTGGCCAAATTGCCAGAATGGGTCGCGGGTCTCCATAATCTTGTGAAGCTGAAGCTGGAATGGACCAGGCTAACAGAGCTGGATGGCACCATACAAGTCCTTGGCAAGCTACCAAACCTGGCCATCTTTCGTCTACGGTACGGCTCTTTCGAGGCAAAAGAGCCCCGTCATTTATCTTGCCGTAGGGAGGCATTCCCGAGTTTGACAGCGCTGGAGACAGTGCTGGATACCGGCATCGAATCGGTGCTGTTTGAAGAAAAAGGAACAGCGCCTAAGCTTGAGCTGTTGCTTGACTGGGGCCGAATCGCTTTTCCTGGGCTGTCATGTCTGCCGAGCCTCAAGGAAGTTATGATCCATAAGCATGCGCCGTTTGTGGATGCCGTGCAGCCCCAGCTTAGCAGGAATCCAAACAAGCCCGTTCTGAATTTTTTTTGAGCTGAGCTCCACATGTACTCAGTCGGCCGCACGTGTGCTCTATTCCCTTTTTATTTACTTTTTTCTGCTTCCTGCTTCCTTATTCAGCTCAATTTTATGTGTGTACCTGAAACAATGTTTCCTTGTATGCGTGTTAAATTAAACTTGTACGGTCGTTGTACCACTAGTGGCCTGGGTGTTTGATCTTGTGGTACCGATTGAGGAGCCTGCCTTTGGGCAACCAGTCCACCCCAAATAAGTTGTATTAATTTCCTTTGTGTTTATGCATTTGGATCAGAATAGCTGGTGTGCTTTACTCTGCACTGCACTACTGCCGCCAGATGTTATGTAAGTGAGACATGTTCAGTTCATTCAGTAATTCTATTCAAAGACTCCAGAGGCACTAGATGTTATGGATTACGAGCTGCACAGCTAGCTTATATATGCTGGCATGCTGCACTAGATGACTAGATGTGCACGCACCTACAATCGCTGGACATGATGTGTTGGTCGCCATTTTACCTGATGGCGTTGCATATGTGTAGTACTACTAAGCTACGATATTCCCCGTGTGTTGCCATTCGCAATCGCTGGACATGATGTTACCGCAGGAATAATGCTGGTATGTGGTCTATTGGCGTTCTTTGTTGTTTGTTCTGTTAGAGATTGTAAACGTGTTATACTAGAGTTGTAACCGAACATATCTCATAGATAGATGGACTCCTGTAGTTTGCTATAGATAGAATAGAACTTAAGTTAGGAGTCCTAGTTTAAACTATCTATATCTGTAATTCTTGTTCTATATATATAAACATGCAACCTATGGTGAGCCAAGATAGGCAACCATAGTTACCCCATAATCTTTCATGGTAATCAGAGCCGCCTCTTCCTAGAATAGATCTAATAAAAAAAATCCCGTCAGCACATCCTCGCGACAAGGGGGCTGCGACGCTGCTCGTGACGCTCCTCCCTGCGACGTCGCAACAGAAGGGCGCAACTCAAGATTGTGACGCTCCTCCTACACGACAAACAAGATGTCGTCGTCTTCTTCTCATGATGGAAGGCACCAATCCTCTCCTTTCGGACATCCGGTGTTGGACAAGCTTACACGGGATAACTTTGTCCTGTGGAAAACTCAGTTCCTGCCTACTGTTCGAGGCGCCAAGGCGCTTGGGATCCTGGATGGAACTATCCCCGAGCCGCGACAAGTACTTGAAGCTGAAGTCGACGGCAAGAAGAAGGAAATTCCCAACCCAGAGCATGACTCATGGGTGGAAAAAGATCAACAGCTACTCAGCTACCTGGTGAATTCAGGTCTCCAAGGAGGTCCTCACCGGGATCACGACTGCAACAACCTCTGCGCAGGCATGGAAGGCGTTAGGGGCTATGTTTGCAGGACAATCAAGAGCGCGGATTACAAATCTGCACATGCAATTGGCCACCACCAAGAAGGGCAGTCTTACCACGACAGCCTACTTCAACAAGATGCAAAACATCAAGGATGAGCTCGCGTCAGCCGGCGTCGTCATCAACGATGATGAGGTGGTTGCTCACCTACTTAATGGTTTAGATTATGATTATCACCCCTTTGTTTCCTCTATGATGGGCCGGTCAGGAGACCTTTCACTTTCTGAATTATATTCGCTACTTATGGAGTACGATCTTCGGCTCGAGATGTATCAAGGAACCGATCAATTTCAGTCTTCAGCTAATATGGCATCCCGTGGTCGTGGAAGCCGTAGTCGCTCTGGTGGTCGACGTGGAGGTCGATCCAATTCAGGGCGTAATGGACAAAACAGCAATCAGAATTTCACCAGTAATACTCAAGGCAACAGCTCACAAGGCACAAAGAAGGTGCCGTGTCAAATCTGCAAGAAGACAAATCATGAAGCAAATCAATGCTATTTTCACTATGAGGAAGACAACCAGTACCGTGGGCGGCCAGCAGGAGCTTATGGTGTTGATACAAATTGGTATGTGGACATCGGGCCCACTAACCATATCACCGGCGAACTTGACAAGATGACCGTCCGTGATAAATATAGTGGCAATGAACAAGTTCATAACGCCAGCGGCAAAGGTATGAGTATTAGTAATATTGGGCATACAGTCTTTCATACCCCTTCCAGTAAACTTTATTTGAACAATATTCTTCATGTGCCCTCTTCTGCCAAAAGCCTTATTTCAGTTCATAAACTTGCCAAAGATAACAATGCTTTTCTTGAATTTCACCCTGATTTCTTTCTCGTTAAGGATCAGGAAACGAAGAGGACTTTACATCACGGTAGATGCAAAGGTGGCCTGTATCCTCTCATTCCATCAGAAGAAAAAATAGAGTCAAAGCATGAAGTTTTTGGAGTCCATGTCCCTTCTACATCGTTATGGCATAGTCGTCTAGGTCATCCTGCTACTCCCATAGTTCAGAAGATCCTTAGCTCAAATAAATTGCCGTGTGCTAGTTCCAAGAATGTTGAGTCAATTTGTGATTCGTGTCAAAGGGCCAAGAGCCATCAACTGCCTTATTCCGTTTCCAATAAAATTTCTAGTGCTCCTCTTGATCTGATTTATTCTGATGTGTGGGGGCCTGCACCCATCTCTGTTGGGCGTTATAGCTATTATGTTAGCTTCATTGACGACTATAGCAAATACACTTGGATATATTTGTTGAAGCATAAATCTGATGTCTTTCGAATTTTCCAAGACTTTCAAAACTTAGTAGAAAGACAGTTCTCTAAGAAAATTCTTTGTGTTCAATCAGATTGGGGAGGCGAGTATGAAAAATTAAATTCCTTCTTCAAGCAAATTGGGATCACACACCGTGTGTCTTGTCCTCATGCTCATCAACAAAACGGTGCTGCTGAACGCAAACATAGACATATTGTTGAAGTTGGTTTAGCTCTCCTTGCTCATGCTTCCATGCCTTTAAAATTTTGGGATCAAGCTTTCCTTACAGCTACCTATCTCATTAATATTCTTCCCAGCAAGGTTATTGATTTTGAAATTCCTAGTACTCACCTTTTTCATGATGCACCCGATTATAGCAATCCTCCGTGTTTTTGGCTGCGCTTGTTGGCCCAATCTGCGGCCATATAATTCCAGGAAGTTATCTTTTCGATCCACTCAGTGTGCTTTCCTTGGCTATAGTTCCATGCACAAAGGTTTCAAGTGCCTTGATATCTCCACTGGACGCATTTACATCTCCCGTGATGTTGTTTTTGATGAAGCTGTGTTTCCCTTTTTAAAGCTCCATCTTAACGCCGGTCCCTCTCTTAGAAAAGAAATTGTCCTACTGCCTTCTTCCCTTCGAAATCCAAGGGATGATGACTATGCTGCATCTGATATTACTAATACTACTGACGTACCTGCTGTTTCTAGTGAATCTTCAGAGAAAATTGCAGGTCCCATGCCTATGCTCCCAGCGCTACCGGCACAACGTGGCGCACATAGCCCAGGCTGCAGCTCCCAGGTGGAAACGTTGTCTCCTCCCAGCTCGTCGAACGGTGCTATTTCGCATACTACACCGCATGGGGGAACAGCAGTCCAGCTGCCGACCGCTGTTGCTGCGCCAGAAGACAACAGTGCGGCGACAGGAGGGGGTAATGCGGTGGTGTCTAAGTCTCCACTGCGGACGCTGCATGCGTCTGAGGAGTCTCCACCTGGGACACCGCTGCATGCTACAGCATCAGGTGCACATGAATTTGCGCCCGGATCTTCTACAACCTCTGGTTCTCCAGCAGCCACACCTGATCCCCCGCGTCACCAAACACGGTTGCAAAGCGGTATTATCAAACCAAAGAAGCTATATGATGGTATGATTCGATATGGCATGTTTAGTGCTACTGGTGAACCTAATTCCGTTGATGAAGCTATTTCAAATTCAAAGTGGCGTGATGCAATGGAAGTGGAATTTCAAGCTCTAGCTAAGAATAAAACTTGGCATCTCGTTCCAACAAAAACTGGACAGAATGTTATTGATTGCAAATGGGTTTTCAAAATCAAACGAAAAGCCGATGGGAGTATTGATAGATACAAAGCTCGATTAGTTGCCAAGGGATTCAAGCAACGCTATGGCATCGACTATGAAGACACTTTCAGCCCAGTTGTCAAGATAGCTACAGTTAGATTGGTACTCTCTATTGCAGTGTCAAGGGGATGGTGCCTCAGACAACGCGTTCTTGCATGGTGTTCTGGAAGAGGAAGTTTATATGAAGCAGCCTCCGGGTTTTGAGGATACTAAAACACCAGGATATATATGTAAATTAGACAAGGCTATCTATGGGCTGAAACAGGCGCCTAGGGCGTGGTACTCCAGGTTAAGTTCCAAATTAATCACTCTAGGTTTTGTGCCATCAAAATCAGACATGTCTCTTTTTATATATCATAGGGGTGGTACAACTATTTATATGCTTATCTATGTTGATGATATTATTGTTACGAGCTCATCACCTGAAGCAGTGACAACTCTTCTCGCTGATTTAAAAGAAGACTTCGCACTAAAGGACCTTGGCAAATTACATTACTTCTTGGGTATAGAAGTTAAAGAAGATTTAGATAGCATAACTCTATCTCAAGCTAAGTATGCACAAGACTTGTTGAAGTGTGTTGGAATGCTCGGCTGCAAACCTTGCACGACTCCTTTATCTGCATCTGAGAAGCTGTCGAGCTATGATGGTGTTCCTCTCAGTCCAGAAGATGCTACTCGCTACAGAAGTATAGTTGGTGCTCTTCAGTATTTGACAATCACACGACCAGATTTATCCTTTGCTGTCAACAGAGTATGTCAATTTCTTCATGCACCGACCTCTGTTCATTGGACTGCAGTTAAAAGAATACTTAGATATGTACAACACACCATTGGACTCAGGATGCATATTCAAAAGGTATTGTCGTCATTCATCAGTGCCTTCTCAGATGCGGATTGGGCAGGTGATACAG
Source organism: Miscanthus floridulus (assembly GCF_019320115.1). Classification (NCBI taxonomy): domain Eukaryota; kingdom Viridiplantae; phylum Streptophyta; class Magnoliopsida; order Poales; family Poaceae; genus Miscanthus; species Miscanthus floridulus. Next base: position 38,622,466 of record NC_089582.1, read on the forward strand.
ATGATAGGCGTTCTACTGGAGGCTTCGCAATATTCTATGGAAGTAATCTTATATCATGGAGTGCTAGAAAACAGCCAACTGTTTCAAGATCTAGTACAGAAGCAGAATATAAAGCGATGGCTAATGCTACTGCAGAAATAATATGGCTTGAGCAACTGATGACCGAACTTGGGGTTAAAGTGCAGCGCACCTCAATTCTTTGGTGTGATAATCTTGGTGCAACATACTTATCAGCTAATCCCGTGTTTCATGCTAGAGCAAAACATATTGAAATTGATTTTCACTTCGTACGTGAAAGAGTTATGAGAAAACAGCTACAAGTTCGGTTCATCTCTTCTGGAGATCAATTGGCAGATGGATTTACAAAAGCCTTACCGGTTGCAAAGATGAATACATTTGTTCGCAATCTCAAACTTCAAGGTGGCTAGGAAAGTTTAGATTGAGCGGGGGTGTTAGAGATTGTAAACGTGTTATACTAGAGTTGTAACCGAACATATCTCATAGATAGATGGACTCCTGTAGTTTGCTATAGATAGAATAGAACTTAAGTTAGGAGTCCTAGTTTAAACTATCTATATCTGTAATTCTTGTTCTATATATATAAACATGCAACCTATGGTGAGCCAAGATAGGCAACCATAGTTACCCCATAATCTTTCATGTTCTGCCTTAGTGTCGAATGGAACAGTGAAACATGTTCATTTGAGTAATTCTACTGCAAAGAATCAGTATCATTGCCTTGTTAGTTTTAATTCCCCATCCTCACGTCTCTGTGTATAGTATCTGTTATGTTGCTTAAAGCTCATCAGAAAGATATATGGTTTCATGAACTCAGACATGGGATTGCACAATTCTACATTTTTTTTGAAACTGTCGGAGCTTTTATTACTCATCCGACCCAGCAGAATTGCTGGTCACCAAATCCTCCAAAGCTAGAGGAACACGCCCTCCCAAGTGTTATAACATACACTTGGGAGATTACAACCTAGGGCAGCTAATGAATGAGCTATCCTATTACAATCACGTTTGCAAACAGAAGTAGCACAATTATAAAGTTCATCACTAATGATATGTTTAATCTCCGCGACAATGACTCCAGTTGACGCCAGCCTGTAGTCATCGGTTTCAAGTGCACTCTTCACCAGCGATATATGCATCCACCTCCAAAGTGATTCTTGTGATTCCTTTTACCGCATCCTGGAGACCGCAAGACACCCCTTCAATTCAGCATGGAAAGCGTCAAGGAGATGATCTTCCCGGCCTGCTCCCGAGCATACAGCACGGCCTTGCTCGTCGCGGATGACAAAACCCCATCCACCATCCCTGCGCGAGCTGTCAAATGCCCCATCAGTATTGAGTTTGAGTTCGCCCTCTCCTGGTTTACGCCAACGCTGTCTCTGACGAGGATCCAACAACAGCCCACGTTCAAGCTTCATCGCTGTATCAGCCTGAAACGCGGCGATGTATGCTAGCTCTGCCGCAGTCCTTCTCCTTCCTTCCTTCCTCCATCTATTCTGTTCCCCCACCATAGCCACAACAACATAATCACTGTTAATTGCTCTTTCCCCTTCAGTTTCAGAACGGTTTCCACCATTTCTCTAGCTGATCGAGCTTCAGCTAATCTGCACCTTGCTGCTTCTAAGTTCAGCTCACGCCAAACCTTGCTGCTTCTAAGTTCAGTCCACCCTCATCCAGTCCCCAGCACATGCAACATCTAGTTTCGATCTGCATGTGGCTCTCCTCTGCAACACCTTTCTCATAGCCAAAGTATTGTGAGTCAGCCTCCATAAAAATTGTTTCACTTTGGGTGGACATTCAGCCTTCCCTAGCCTGTTCCAGAAATTTGTTTCATCACTTGCACTTCCACAGCCTGAGCCCGAGCTCCTACGCTGTCCCCTCAACACTGTACCTCGGTGGACTTATTTGTAAGCTGACTTAACTGAGAATTGGCCTTTCCTATCAATAGTGCCATCCAATCACATCCTCCATTTCCACATGCACCGGGATTGTTTTGATTATCTAGACGTCCTCTTCCCAGAAAGTTTGGTTTAGGAGAGCGACATCCCAATGAGCAGTAATCGGGTCGATCAGTTCATCCACGGTGGTCAACATGTTCCTGCCCCTCGGTGTAATATGTTAGAAGATTGACCCAAATAATAATTCCAAATAAATCCCAAAGGCCCACTCACACGTACACGGTATGGTGGGGACTTTAGTCCCATATTGCTACTTTAGGAGGAGTGAGGCCAACTTAAATAGTTGAATTGTATCTATCTTGCTGAAGCTACTGGGGAGAGAAAAATGAAGAAACACGCGCGCACGCTGCCCATGCGGGGCGGGGCGATTCGCGGTCCGGTGATTTCTCTACTCTATATTTTTGCATGCATGGAGAAAATTGCGCTGGCCTATTTTGGCAAGCAATTATTCTCGTATTAATTGATATTGGCCCCGTTCGCTTCGCTGAAAAAACAAGCCAAAACACTATTCCCGTTAATTTGTTGTGAGAGAAAAACACTATTATGGCTAAAAAAATAAGCTGAAAAGTACGGATTATAAGATAAGCGAACATAGCCATTGCTTTAATTGCTCTGGTCGACTAATGGTAGGTCATTCACCTTAATGTTGTGATTCGCGGCTAATTACCAAGGATGGCAATGGGGCGGTTTCGGGTCGGATATCCGCGGGTTTCGGGTCTTGCGGGTTTGGGTTCGGGGATGATTTCTCACCCATGGTTTTCGGTTTCGGGGCCCCAAAATCAATCGGGTTCGGTTTCGGGTTTGGTTTTCCACCCGTGGATATCCAATGGATATCCGAAATAAATCATTTGGAATTAAAACTCATGTTTTATAATATGTTAATAATAACTTGTTTACTTATATTATTAAATTTATTCTAAGTTGACTCATGAAAATATTTATTATTTGTTGCCTCTTGTTTATACGTGTGAATATGTGTATATATATCATGCATATGTTTATAGAAAGTCCTTATTTCTCTTACTATGTTGTCATACAAAGCGAGTTTCGGGTATCCATTCGGGTTTCGGGTATCCGCGGGTTTGGTTTTGGGGACGAATTATCACCCGAATAGGTGTTCGGTGCGGTTTTGGGTTTCGATTTCGGGTTTCGGGTTCGGGTGCACAGAGACTCTACCCGATCCGAATCTGCCCCGTTGCCATCCCTACTAATTACTTACCTTAGTTACGACGCGTGTATATATTGGGACGTGACGTCGTCCTTAGTACAGACAATTCATCTTCTCCTCGTGCCACTATGCTGCGTTGCCGCCGTCTTCCCTATCCTGCCGCCAACGTGTCATCGGCGTCGAGAGAGCAGATCTCCGAAGCCTACATCCCCTCGTGTCCTAGCACGGGTAGGGCCATATCAGGTTTTTGGGAAGCGTTGTCGCGATTGCTCGTTGTACGTCTTCTTCCCTCTACACCGGTGATCGTGGATCTCCATCGACGGTCTGCTTCGTCTACTTTTAAGCTACTTGTAGGGCCAACAATCCCACTGTAAGAATGTCTCTACTTTCTTAGTTATTCGCTCTTGCGTTCCTTCTGTTACTAGCAGAGAGTTTGAGTTTGTATCGGATCGTAGTGCTAGTGTTAAATCACACACCTATAATGTTGTTGTTCTTTTCCTCATTATTGAAATCAATTTATGCTCACTAAATTGCTATTATTTCCAACATAATAGCATTTCTGGTAATGTCCCTCGGCATCGAGGATCCGCCCAAATGTTGATACTTATGATTCCCTCCTTCGGGGTTTGAATTCCCAAACATTTACCCCTCCACGTGTAGGAGCACCCCTGCTTTGCCTCTGCATTCAGTACGCCTGAGTTCAGGTAATATTTCGCTTACAACAAGTGAGCACAGAGCGATGTCGGATCGGAAATGCTCGGCCACGGATGTCCGCCTCGTCAAAGGTGGCTCCCAGTCCTCCCTTCCTCGTGCGCAGCTGACTAGCCTCTAAAAAAAGAAAAATTCCCTACTCAGACTATGATGTCCTCCTCAGCTGCTCCAAGCCTCTCACCGCACCGCATCTCTTACTGACCCCGTCGCCGCAAAGTCTCGCAGCAGGGCGCTCTCTTTCCCGCTCCCTCCCTAGTATGAAGCGCCTGCTCCGTGCGTCTCTCCTGCATGCCCGGCGCTTCCCGCACTGCTCCTTCCCACGAGGCACCCGGGCCCTTCCTTTGCTACTCCGCGCGCCAGCGCCGCACCACCATCCAGTGCCACACCCCCATCCACCTCGCCCCCAGCGCCACACCCCCATCCACCTCGCCCCCCACCCCCGCCGCGGAAGAGGAGGCAAGGGAGGCCTGCGCCTGTGCCTAGGGAGTCCTGTGCCTGTGCCTGTGCCCCCATTCACCTCGCGTCGTCGGCAGGAAGAGGAGGCCCGCGCCATCGCAGTTCCCCACCAGGTAGGCCGTGGCCGCCAACAATGCTGTGTTTTTCAAGTGTTTTCGGGCGTTTTCAAACATGTTGCACACCTATGTTTCAAGTGTTTCAATTTTTTCATATGTATGTTTCAAGTGTTTTATATGGATGTTGCAAAAGTAGATCGGAATGTTGTACATGTTGTAATGACTATACACGCGTATGTTTCAAGTGTATGTTCAAAATATTTCATTTGTTCCAGACAAATGTTGCAAGTGTTTTATCTGGATGTTGCAAAAGTAGATCTGTATATTGCATATTGTAACACCCTAAAGTTTACATTGTTTTAAAATAGTAAATTTGATTTATTTATGTTATTTTGTGTGCATTCAAGTATAGGAAAAATAATTTTTTTGGTGAAATTAAAATAAATAATAAGGAATAGATACAAGTTGAGGCATTCATGCTGCTGTACATTGTTTTTGAAGTGATTAGCTTTGACTAAAATTTGAATTGAATTCAAATTTACCTTGAAAATGAGATTTGAAAAATTTATTTATAAAAAGGAAAAAGAAATTTCTTTCTCTCCACTCCCTTCCTCGGTTTCGGCCTCAGGCCCGTTTTTTCCGCGGCCCGCTCACTCTCCTCTCCCTCTTCCCCGCTCGGCCCGCCAGCCACTCAGCCCAGCCCAGCCGCCGCTCTCGGCCTAGCAGCCGCGCGCCTCGGCGTCGCTAGCCCAGCAGCCGCGCCCAGCCCTGCAGCCGCGCCCAGCCCGCACTAGGCAACCGCCCACACCCCGCGCCCAGCCACTGACTGCCCAGGCCCGCTTGTCGGCGCCGTCTTCACCCCGCGCCCCTCGGAACCGCCCGGCCATGTCGTGAGGCCGCAACCGCCGCCCCACTCCGCGTCGTGGGAGCGTGCCCCCCATCGCGCCCCGGCCGCTTTAAATCGGCCCCGAGCCGTCTCCGCCCCTCCCTGCTGCCCCCCGCTCTCATTTTCGCGTTTGTCGAGCACCGAAGAAGGCCGCAGCCGTCGCCCGGGATCTCCGAGCTCCATCGACCGCCCCTCCGCGCGGACAGCCTCCTCCGAGCCGCCTCCGACTCCTTTTCCCCCTTGGTGAGCTTCGCCGTCCTCCCCTCTATCTCCCGGTAGCTATTTTTCTCGTTTTTGTTGGCTTCCCGAGCCTTGGCCGCGAGCTCCGCGGGCCATGGTCGCCGGCCATGGCGGCCACCGCGCTAGCCCCCATTTCCGGCCACCAAAACGGCATGGCCGCGACCCCCTTCTCCCCCCGAGCTCTCGGGTGCCCTCGGTTTCCCGTTTGGCGAACCCTAGCCCCCTAACCGAGCTCGCCGGCGTGTTCTTTGCCGCCGGCCATGGCTGAGCCTCGCCGGAGTCACTGTTCCGGCCGCCAAACCTTCTCTCTCTCCCCCCACGTCTAATCCGAACCGTCCATCGCGAGATCAACGGCCACCAGTGAAAGATACCCCTTCGTGGGTGATTTTGCATAAGAGCCCCTGGACTTTTCTAAGTCCTAACCCGCAGTCCAAAACGTATTTCCTCGAATGCGCAATCTCGATTAGAAAGCGTAAACTCCACGGCTTAAGTCAAAAGTACGCTTTCAGTATTTACAGAAATGCCATTTGAACTGTTTCGCTTATAAAATTGTCGTTTTAACTCCGAATTGATCCATTCAAATCGCGTTAGCTTCGTAATTTCATAAGCTACATGTTGGAGCTACTGTTAGTCAAGTTTGGAACTTTTTAATTTCATGATTAGATTTAATTAAATATATGGCTATAGGAGAACCCGTTTAAATCATAACTTTCGTATTTTAGCTCCGTTTTTCGTGAACTTCGCGTTGACGTGATTGTAGCGAAATGTAGACTAGTTTTACAAACATTTTATCTTGATTTCAATACTGTTGGTGTACTGTTCTAATGATAGGAATATTTGCTTTGCATGAATGCTTTTGGAATGCTGTATGTTGCTGTGTTGGTCGCGTTCAGACGGTGAGGAAAACGTTGGAGACCAAGAACTCTTCGATGACCAGCAGGACCAGCACGAGTTTGTGAACCAAGGCAAGTTTAACATGGGCTTTCCTTGATGTCCTATTTCACTCTAAATAATTACACATTTGCATGTGTCTAATTTTGATACCCGTAAGGACATCCTAGTGATTGTTATCATGTTCCTTGTCTCCTATGGGTTAAATGCATATGGGTAGATTGCTAGTGCTCTAACTGAACTTGATATACATATTGATGAATGATACTATAGAACAAAGTGAGTAACATGAATTATAACAACTGTTCCATAGGGCGAAAGTGCAAATGACCTTTGTTCATGTTGCTCCCGGCCCTCCATAAGGACTTATCTGTCGGCAAAAGCTAGGACTGACAGTGCAACCGGGAGAGTCATATGGCTCTGACTTTAGCTCAGTAATAGGACCTTTCCTAGCTGGTTAGAGGTTACCTTTTTGGCGCAAATGGGGCTTGCCACTTTGGGTATAGGGCTGCCTCTGTTCCTATGAGTATAGCCGCGATGGATTTGTGCCATAGAAAAGGGGGGTCCCTACATCTGCCTGCCAAGGAAACCTAGCGGCCCTAACTTGTTAGGGAAACCTATGAAATGGCTTTATAGTGTACCCTGCCCGCTCACCTTGGTAGTGACATGGGAGTAATTAACCCGGGCATATAGGGATCACAACTCGCGGTGAATGTGCACCACCTCTGCAGAGGGTAACAAACTGTTATAACAGCCGTGCTCACGGTTACGAGCGGCCCGGAAAACTCATAGAATAACTGGTTACTTGATGATGATCATTTAAGTTGTTCTATGATGAAATATGGTAAACCTGACCTTGATATATGTTCTTATGGGAATTAAATAGAAGTTTAAGCATAACTTGATAATACTTGAGAATAAAAGTTTGACCTATTAAAAATGCTAACTGCAGTAAACCAGAGTCTATCCTTTTTGAGCTTCATAACCCCATGTTAGCTTGCTAAGTACGGAATGTACTTACACTTGTTTATTTTCTTTACTTGGATAAAAATCCCGGATGGGTAATAGATGACAACGGGTATGAGGATTTTCCGGAGGATTATTAGGCTTGTGGTCAACCAGTTGACCTTCCCTGTGATGACGGCCACGAGAGTTTATTATCTTTTTATTATTCCGTTGTGATGTATAAGACTAAGTTTTATTATAACTCTGATGTATGAGACACCGTGATGATACTATTGTAATTTGTCAGCTTGTGTGTGTGATTGATTCCTGGGCACACACGAGTTTTGTGCATTCAATTTTATCCTTAAAATTGGGTGTGACAAATTGGTATCAGAGCCCTGTTGACTGTAGGATGCAAGCCTAGTTAGAAAAAGGTCATTTTAGCATCTTTGCTCCTCTGGATTCTTGCTTACTGACTTATTCTTGTTATTTTATTAAAACATTTATGCTTTTTATACCTTAATCTATTATTTAAAATTGTTGATTCTAATTTCTATCTCACTTTAAATCTATAGATGTCTCATAATCCGAAGACTGCTCGACTCAGCACCGCCGGCTATCGTGCCATGTTCACCCCGCGTGCCCCACCGGCGGAGAGGGAGATTGTGATCATCTCCGACGACGAGGAGATGGCTACACCGACGCCTACACCTACTCCTACACCAGTCGCCGTGCCCGTCTACCCTATGGTAGCTACACCTGAGGAGTCGACGGCTACTTCCCCTACACCTACACCCTGAGGACGATGAGATTGGCTGGAAGTGCAAGTACTACTTCAAGCCAGCTCCAGAGACAGCCTACTACCACACTCTCCTCACCCGCATGCTGGACGACTACTTCCCCGACTTGCACGCCTCCATCAGCTACCACTGCGCCGAGTACAAGCACCCACTGGAGGCTACCTTCTGGAAGGTAGAGCTGGTGGTCACCGCATGGAATGATATCATTAATGGACATGAGGTGGAGACTGTCCACAGTGCCCCTGCCAGGAGAGCCCATGCTTTGGATGGCATGGAGGATGCAGCACAGAATGCCTACATCCACTACCATGGTCGTTGTTTCGAGGCCATGAGGGAGGATCGCTTCAGGTTCCTTCCTCGAAATGATCATGAGGGTGTTTGGCAAGTTTTGGCTCCACCAGAGAATGACCCAACTCTGGAGGCAACGGTGCAGCATGTCCACGCTATGCAGGGAGTGGATGATGAGGTCAAAGGAGAACTGTGTGCATCTCAGAGGGCGCAGAGACGTCTTCAGAAACAAGTGGATGAACTTCGAGCACAATTGGGACAGCCTTCCATCTACAAGAAGAAGCGCCGTTCCTTCACCATGATTGACACCGCTCCATAGGTGTTAGGTGCCTTGATCTAGATTATCACGTCGTTAGTTCGTGTCCTTATTTAGTCTTGTTGGTCTTGTGAACTTGGTTGATTAGATGTTTGATTTGTGAACTTGGTTGATTTGGTATTTTGCTTGATTGCTGGAAGTTTGTGGGCATGTCCACAACTTCCTTAGATTGGAACTTTAAATTTAGAATGAAATCTTAATGCAGATGTTTCGTTTTATCTTATCTCTGCTGTGCTGATTTCTGGAGCAGCCTGTGTTCTTTACCTGGTAACTCGAAATCTGGGATGATAAAAATTCTGAAATTTTTGTGGAGATAACTAGACCTCTGTATCTTTCAAGTGTCTTTGGAATCATGTCAATAGCTATTCAGGTTTGGGAGATCTAGCTGGCACAAGTTGATATTCCTGCGCTGTCTAGAACTCAGAACAGTTTTGGTTTAGCTCTATTTTTGACTATGTGCGAGTTCGAATCTGTAAAAGTGGTCTAAATGAAAGTTGTAGCTGATGTCCTAAGCTTTCTAACGTATCTTGGTGCACCTCTGTTGGATCTCTGAAACTCGAGTTATAACAGTTTTACTGAACTGCTGAATTTGAATCTTGTCCAGAAAATTCTCAGCATTGTTTCTTATCTTTTGTAAGCTCTCTATAATTGGAAAAAAATCTCTAAATTTTGCACATTTGTTGAAAAACAGATGGCCGCAAGAGGAGGAAGAGGCAGAGGCCGTGGTCGTGGGCGTGATGCTCTTATAAATCCACCACCGCCACCTGTGACCATGGAACAGATATTGGGAATGCAAGCGCAGCTGATGCAAGCTATGATGCAGCGCTTGGACAATGAACCTGCAAGAGGTCCACCGCCTGTCTAGGTTAGAGATAAGCGTGGAGAGTTTACGAAAGGTCGTCCACCGGTGTTCACACATGCCTCAGACCCTATGGAGGCCGATGATTGGTTGCGTGCTGTGGAGAAACAACTGAACATAGCACAATGCAACGACCTAGAGAAGGTGTTGTACGCTTCCGGGTAACTCCAAGGAGCTACTCAGGATTGGTGGGAATCATTCCAGTTTGGACGTCCCAACAATGCTCCTGATATCACTTGGCAGGAATTTAAGGATAGTTTTCGATCATACCATATTTCTGATGGACTAGTGGAACTAAAGCAGGAAGAATTTAGATCTCTCAAGCAAGGATCAATGACTGTGGCGGAATATCGGGACAAGTTTGCACAACTATCTCGCTACGCTCCTAATGATGTGGCAGATGACAAGGATAAGCAACGCCGTTTCCTCAAGGGACTCTATGATGGACTGCAGCTCCAGCTGATGTCTAATACTTATCCTAACTTCCAGTCTTTGGTGAATCGTGCAATCGTGATTGATGATAAGCGCAAGGAGATGGAAGCTAAGAAGAGAAGGCTCCAAGGGCAAGCTTCTAGAAGCAACACTTGCCCACGTGCGTATCGCCAGCAAGGTTTCTAGCAGAGGAATCAAGGACCAACTCATTAGGGAAACCATGGTCAGTATCCTCAGCGGAACCAGTTCTAGCAACGCCCTCAGTATTAGCAACAGTTTGGAAATCAGCGTCCCTCGCAACAGACTAGCAATCCTGCAACACGCCAGGGAGTGCCTAACAATTCTCCTGGGAAGAGTGGTGCACCCAACAATCCCAATGCCTGTTACCGATGTGGAGAAGTAGGGCACTATGCTCATCAGTGTCCTAAGAAGCAGAACCAACAAGCACCTCAGAACCAGGCCAACAATCAGAAGTTCAATGCCCGACCACCTTTCACAGCGAAGGTGAACTATGTGTCATCTGATGTAGCTCAGGAGATGCCTGAGGTCATGTTGGGTACGTTCAGTGTCAATTCTATTTCTACTACCATACTTTTTGATTCTGGTGCTTCGCATTCTTTTATCTCCCAAGCTTTTGTTAGAATGCATAGCATACCTTTGTGTGCCATGAAAAACCCAATACTAGTGAATTCCCCGGGAGGTAGTATGCCCGCTTCTTATTGGAGCCCCTCAACTAGCATTTCCTTAAGGGGGGTAGACTTCAAGGTGAAGCCTATTGTGTTGAGAACAACGGGAATTGACCTTATCCTGGGAATGGATTGGATGAAACAACACCGGGCAGTGATTTAGTGTCAGGAGAAATCTGTGGTTGTGACATCACTCAATGGGGATAGAATCTGTGTAGAAGTAGTAGTGCAAGCTCAGCCTACAGCCACAGTGAATCAGCTAGATGGTGAAGTCAATGAACAAGATCGTGTCGTGGAGGAATTCCCGGATGTCTTCCCCGATGACTTGCCAGGTATGCCACCTGACCGAGACATTGAATTCATTATTGAATTATTACCTGGAACTGCACTAATAGCTAAACGCCCATATAGAATGGGAGTTAATGAATTAGAAGAGCTTAAGAAACAACTAAAAGAGTTGCAAGAAAAAGGTTTCATACGCCCCAGTTCTTCCCCGTGGGGGGCACCTGTGATCTTTGTGGATAAGAAGGATGGTAGTCAACGGATGTGTGTGGATTACCACTCACTTAATGAGGTTACCATCAAGAATAAATACCCTTTGCCTAGGATAGATGATTTGTTTGATCATGAGAGGAGCTCATGTGTTCTCTAAGATTGATCTCCGATCTAGTTATCATCAGCTTAAGATTCGGAACTCGGATATACCCAAGACAGCATTCACTACACGGTATGGATTATATGAGTACACCGTTATGTCTTTTGGATTGACCAATGCACCTGCATACTTCATGTATCTGATGAATAAGGTGTTCATGAAGTTTCTGGATAAATTTGTGGTAGTATTCATAGATGACATATTAATATTCTCCAAGACTGAAGAAGAACATGCGGAACACATAAGGATGGTCTTGCAAAAACTTAGAGAACATAAGTTGTACGCTAAGCGGAGCAAGTGTGAGTTTTGGTTAAAGGAAGTCTCTTTTCTAGGTCATGTTGTCTCCAATGGTGGAATAGCAGTGGATCCAGGCAAAGTGCAAGATGTACTGAATTGGAAACCACCAACTACTGTAAGTGAGATTCGTAGCTTTTTAGGATTGGCTGGTTATTACCGAATGTTCATTGAAGGCTTTTCCAAGCTAGCCAAGCCTATGACAGCTTTGTTGGAAAAGAATGCTAAGTATGTATGGTCGGATAAATGCCAGGCAAACTTTGAAGAGCTAAAGAAGAGATTGACTACAACTCCGGTATTAATTTTGCCCGATTTAAACAAGAACTTCTCTATATATTGTGATGCATCCCGTTTGGGTCTTGGATGTGTGCTTATGCAAGAAGGAAGAGTGGTTGCATATGCATCTAGACAACTAAGGAAGCATGAGTTGAATTATCCTACTCATGACTTGGAATTGGTAGCTGTGGTTCATGCTTTGAAGATCTAGAGACATTATCTGATTGGACATAAGAGTGATATCTATACTGATCATAAGAGTTTGAAGTATATCTTCACCCAATCAGATCTGAATTTAAGACAACATCGTTGGTTGGAATTGATCAAAGACTATGATTTGGAAGTGCATTATCACCCGGGAAAGGCAAACGTCGTAGCTGATGCACTTAGCAGAAAGAGCTATGCCAATGGAATTCGGACAACATCTATGTCAGCAGAGTTGTGTGCTGAAATGGAGTATCTCAACTTGAGCCTAGTCACTAATGCAATGGAATTGGTGATAGAGCCTACATTGGAGCAGGAGATACGCAAAGGTCAATTGGAGGATGAAAAACTTAAAGAGATAGCAGAGAATGTAGTGCTTGGAAAGGCACCCGGATTCAGAATGGATGAGAATGGTACCCTTTGGTTCGGAAAACGGATATGTGTACCAGAAGTGAAAGCTATCCATGATGCAATTCTGCAAGAGGCCCATGAGTCTGCTTATTCTATACATCCCGGAAGTACCAAGATGTACTTGGATCTCAAAGAAAAGTATTGGTGGTATGGTTTGAAGAGAGATGTGGCAGAATATGTGGCTTTGTGTGACACTTGTCAAAGAGTGAAAGCTGAGCATCAAAGACCTGCAGGGTTACTTCAACCAATGAAGATCCCTGAATGGAAATGGGAAGAAGTTGGTATGGATTTTATTGTAGGATTACCCCGTGCTCAAAGAGGTTATGATTCAATATGGGTAATAGTGGATCAACTCACCAAGGTCGCTCACTTTTTACCAGTCAAGACTACTTATAATGGTGCAAGATTAGCAGAGTTATACATGGAACGAATAGTATGCTTACATGGTGTTCCCAAGAAAATTGTGTCGGATAGAGGCACCCAATTTACATTGCAATTCTGGCATAAAGTACATAGATCTTTGGGAACAAAGTTGAATTTCAGTTCCGCTTACCACCCACAAACCGATGGACAGACTGAAAGGATCAACCAGATTTTGGAAGATATGTTGAGAGCCTGTGCACTCCAGTATGGTGATAGTTGGGATAAGAGTCTGCCTTACGCAGAGTTCTCATACAACAACAGTTATCAAAAGAGTCTCAAGATGGCACCTTTCGAGGCGTTGTATGGACGTAAGTGTAGAATGCCTCTGTTCTGGAATCAGACTGGAGAAACCCAAGTGTTTGGTCCCGATGTCCTTAGAGACGCGGAAGAACAAGTAAGAATGATTAGAGACAATTTGAGAGTGGCTCAGTCTCGACAGAAGAGTTACGCTGATACCCGCAGAAGAGAGCTGACTTTCGAGATTAGTGATTATGTGTACCTAAAAGTGTCACCAATGAGAAGTGTGAGAAGATTCAATATGAAGGGAAAGTTAGCCCCAAGGTATATCGGACCTTTTAAGATCCTAGAGAGACGTGGAGAAGTAGCTTATCAGTTGGAACTGCCTGAGAGCTTGTCCGGTGTGCACGACGTGTTCCATGTTTCCCAGTTGAAAAAATGTCTGAGGGTACCAGAAGAACAAATTCCTTTGGAAGAACTTGTTGTCAAGGAAGATCTTACTTATGAAGAGTATCCGATAAAGATTTTGGAAACTGCCGAAAGAGTTACGAGAAGCCGAACAGTAAAGATGTGCAAGGTGCAGTGAAATCGTTATACAGAGGATGAGGCTACTTGGGAAAGAGAAGAGGATCTGAGAAAGACTTATCCCCAACTGTTTGAGTAAGCAATCACCTGAATCTCGAGGACGAGATTCATCTTAAGGGGGGTAGAATTGTAACACCCTAAAGTTTACATTGTTTTAAAATAGTAAATTTGATTTATTTATGTTATTTTGTGTGCATTCAAGTATAGGAAAAATAATATTTTTGGTGAAATTAAAATAAATAATAAGGAATAGATACAAGTTGAGGCATTCATGCTGCTGTACATTATTTTTGAAGTGATTAGCTTTGACTAAAATTTGAATTGAATTCAAATTTACCTTGAAAATGAGATTTGAAAATTTTATTTATAAAAAGGAAAAAGAAATTTCTTTCTCTCCACTCCCTTCCTCGGTTTCGGCCTGCAGGCCCGTTTTTTTCCGCGGCCCGCTCACTCTCCTCTCCCTCTTCCCCACTCGGCCCGCCAGCCGCTCAGCCCAGCCCAGCCGCCGCTCTTGGCCCAGCAGCCGCGCGCCTCGGCGTCGCTAGCCCAGCAGCCGCGCCTAGCCCTGCAGCAACGCCTACGCCCGCACTAGGCAACCGCCCACGCCCCGCGCCCAACCGCTGACTGCCCGGGCCAGCTTGTCGGCGCCGTCTTCACCCCGCGCCCCTCGGAACCGCCCGGCCATGTCGTGAGGCCACAACCACCGCCCCACTCCGCGTCGTGGGAGCGTGCCCCCCATCGCGCCCCGGCCGCTTTAAATCGGCCCCGAGCCGTCTCCGCCCCTCCCTGCTGCCCCCCGTTCTCATTTTTGCGTTTGCCGAGCACCGAAGAAGGCCACAGCCGTCGCTCGGGATCTCCGAGCTCCGTCGACCGCCCCTCCGCATGGACAGCCTCCTCCGAGCCACCTCCAACTCCTTTTCCCCCTTGGTGAGCTTCGCCGTCCTCCCCTCTATCTCCCGGTAGCTATTTTTCTCGTTTTTGTTGGCTTCCCGAGCCTTGGCCACGAGCTCCGCGGGCCATGGTCGCCGGCCATGGCGGCCACCGCGCTAGCCCCCATTTTCGGCCGCCAAAATGGCATGGCCACGACCCCCTTCTCCCCTCGAGCTCTCAGGTGCCCTCGGTTTCCCATTTGGCAAACCCTAGCCCCCCTAACCGAGCTCGCCGACGTGTTCTTTGCCACCGGCCATGGCTGAGCCTCGCCGGAGTCACTGTTCCGGCCGCCAAACCTTCTCTCTCTCCCCCCACATCTAATTCGAACCGTCCATCGCGAGATCAACGGCCACCAGTGAAAGATACCCCTTCGTGGGTGATTTTGCATAAGAGCCCCTAGACTTTTCTAAGTCCTAACCCGCAGTCCAAAACGTATTTCCTCGAATGCGCAATCTCGATTAGAAAGCGTAAACTCCACGGCTTAAGTCAAAAGTACGCTTTCAGTATTTACAAAAATGTCATTTGAACTGTTTCGCTTATAAAATTGTCGTTTTAACTCCGAATTGATCCATTCAAATCGCGTTAGCTTCGTAATTTCATAAGCTACATGTTGGAGCTACTGTTAGTCAAGTTTGGAACTTTTTAATTTCATGATTAGATTTAATTAAATATATGGCTATAGGAGAACCCGTTTAAATCATAACTTTCGTATTTTAGCTCCGTTTTTCATGAACTTCGCGTTGACGTGATCATAGCGAAATGTAGATTAGTTTTACAAACATTTTATCTTGATTTCAATACTATTGGTGTACTGTTCTAATGATAGGAATGTTTGCTTTGCATGAATGCTTTTGGAATGCTGTATGTTGCTGTGTTGGTCGCGTTCAGACGGTGAGGAAAACGTTGGAGACCAAGAACTCTTCGACGACCAGTAGGACCAGCACGAGTTTGTGAACCAAGACAAGTTTAACATGGGCTTTCCTTGATGTCCTATTTCACTCTAAGCAATTACACATTTGCATGTGTCTAATTTTGATACCCGTAAGGACATCCTAGTGATTATTATCCTGTTCCTTGTCTCCTATGGGTTAAATGCATATGGGTAGATTGCTAGTGCTCTAATTGAACTTGATATACATATTGATGAATGATACTATGGAACAAAGTGAGTAACATGAATTATAACAACTGTTCCATAGGGCGAAAGTGCAAATGACCTTTGTTCATGTTGCTCCCGGCCCTCCATAAGGACTTATCTATCGGCAAAAGCTGGGACTGATAGTGCAACCGGGAGAGTCATATGGCTCTGACTTTAGCTCAGTAATAGGACCATTCCTAACTGGTTAGAGGTTACCTTTTTGGCGCAAATAGGGCTTGCCACTTTGGGTATAGGGCTGCCTCTGTTCCTATGAGTATAGCCACGATGGATTTGTGCCATAGGAAAGGGGGGTCCCTACATCTGCCTGCCAAGGAAACCTAGCGGCCCTAACTTGTTAGGGAAACCTATGAAATGGCTTCATAGTGTACTCTGCCCGCTCACCTTGGTAGTGACATGGGAGTAATTAACCCGGGCATATGGGGATCACGACTCGCGGTGAATGTGCACCACCTCTGCAGAGGGTAACAAACTGTTATAACAGTCGTGCTCACGGTTACGAGCAGCCCGGAAAACTCACAGAATAACTGGTTACTTGATGATGATCATTTAAGTTGTTCTATGATGAAATATGGTAAACCTGACCTTGATATATGTTCTTATGGGAATTAAATGGAAGTTTAAGCATAACTTGATAATACTTGAGAATAAAAGTTTGACCTATTAAAAATGCTAACTGCAGTAAACCAGAGTCTATCCTTTTTGAGCTTCATAACCCCATGTTAGCTTGCTAAGTACAAAATGTACTTACACTTGTTTATTTTCTTTACTTGGATAAAAATCCCGGATGGGCAATAGATGACAACGGGTATGAGGATTTCCCGGAGGATTATTAGGCTTGTGGTCAACCAGTTGACCTTCCCTGTGATGACGGCCACGAGAGTTTATTATCTTTTTATTATTCCGCTGTGATGTATAAGACTAAGTTTTATTATAACTCTGATGTATGAGACACCGTAATGATACTATTGTAATTTGTTAGCTTGTGTGTGTGATTGATTCCTGGGCACACACGAGTTTTGTGCATTCAATTTTATCCTTAAAATTGGGTGTGACACATATACATGCATGTTTTTTTGCAAGCACATGTTTCAAGTTTTTTCAGGTGTTTCATATGTATGTTTGCAACTGTTTCATCTGGATGTTGCATATTGAAAGGTCCTTGTGTGGTTTTGGTAATTGAGTGACAACCTAGGTAGACTAATTGTGTTTATGTGAGATACACAGGTGATTAGTCCATAGGTACATGTGTATGAGCAACATATGCCTTGAAGGTTGAAATGGCTCGGAGGTGTTGCAAAGCTCATACATGTGATGATGAAGGAGCTCATTGCACATGAGACATGACATTGAGTCATGTGATCAAGGTGGAGAAGATCAAGACAAGACTTGGCTTGATGGACCGGTTGTAAGCGTGAAGGGCAAGTCAGAGGCTTTGGAGCGATGGATCGCGTGGAGGTGAAGCTTGACCAAGACTTAGCACCGATGGATGAAGGCAACGGTGAAAAGCAAGTGAAGTCAAGATCGATGAACCAATATGATCACGTGATGATATGAAGTGGATCATATCATTGTTGATCGTGTTGGTGCATGTGTTGCATCGACATTGGAGAAGATGGAATGGAATGCGCAAGGCAAATATATAACCTAGGGCATTTCATTTCATCGGTCATAGGTGTGTAGAGAAGTTTATGACCGGATTTAGAATAGATGGCCGTACTATCAAGAGGGGCAAACTTATTTGCATATCGGTCATCTAGTGCCACTTGAGTGATCTGACTTTGCATCGTCGCTAGGATCGAGTGGCGTGGCAAGTTGAGTGGCTAATCCTTTGGGAAATGTTTGTGAAAAGCTAACACACATACAAATGGTGGTGTACACTTGGTGGTGTTGACACATTTGCAAAGGAGAAGAAGTTGATGAAAAAAAGGAGTTAGTCGCGTTGGTCACAGAGTGACCGAACGCGTCCGGTGTGTCTATCGGACGTGTCCGGTATTCTATCTAGACTTTGGGTTGTCAGACGGAAGTGACCGGACGCGTCCGATATGGTGACCGGACGCGTTTGATAATTGGACCTGAGGTGAGCGACTAAGTGTTAGCGACCGGACGCGTCCGGTATGAATCAGCGAGTGTCGGTGTTCAACGTAATAGTTGATCAGACGCTGGGAGCGTCCGGTCGGCCCAGAGCGGCTCTGGGAGCTCTCTAGACTCGACCGGACGCTGCGTCTCCTACGTCCGGTCCGGAGTGACCGGACGCGTCTAGTTGGCCCTATGAGCTTACTAGACTCGACCGAACGCTGCGGCTTAGCGTCCGGTCGTTTCAAACAGCGCGTCCGATGCGACATGTCAGAGAGAGCCGTTGGTGGCAACTACTAGTTTGAATGGGACATGTGGCAGGTCAGCTGCGACCGGACACGTCCGCTCACCACCGGACGCGTCCGGTGCAAACGACATGCGTGTCCGGTCGTCCCGAAATTTGCCCAGTGAAGGTGTAACAGCTAGTTTAGCCCTTGGGGTTATAGATAGAAGGTGGTCTCGGCCATGGCTTTTGCTGAGCACCTCGGGGGACTCTATGTCCATACTTGTGAGTGCTTTGGAGCCCTCCATCTCACATATGCTTGATAGTGATCATCCGATTGTGTGAGAGAACGATTCTAGTGCGATTGCATCATGAGGTTGCATCAAGTGGCACTAGATGGTCGTCTTGCAAGCCAGTGGTGCTTGTTACTCTTGGAGGTTGCCACCTCCTAGATGGCTTGGTGGTGGTCTCCGTCGAAGCCTGCAAGAAGCTTGTGTGGTGCTCCGAAGAAGAGCCTTACGATGGGCATTGTGCTTGCCCTGCGGGAGCCGCGAAGAGCAACTCTAGTTGAGTATGTCATTGAGCTACCCTCACTTTTGGGGTAGGTTCTTACAGCGCCCGACGTGTGGGCTTGGCGGGCGATGTCAATTAGCCGCCGAACCACCAAGTGAGCGGTCGACACAATGGGGACTAGCGTGTTGGCAAGCACGTGAACTTCGGGAGAAAAATCACCGTGTCAACTTTGTTCTTCCCGTTGGTTTGCATCCTCGTTACACAAGCTCGTAATTACTTTCATATACATTGTGCTTGTGTAGTTGCTCTTATAATTAGTTTGCTTGTATAGCTCACTAGTTACCTTCTAGCTTGTGTAGCATAGAAGTAGCTCCCTTGCGTGGCTAATTTGGTTTGTGTAACCTTGTTAGTTACATTGCTTAGTTTGTGTAGCTAAGTATTTGCGCTCTCTAATTTAGCATTAGTTGCCTTGTTATTGAGCATTGCTAGTGAGCTTAGGTGGCTTTGTGCTTTTGCTTCTAGCATGTGTAGGAGCTCCCATGTTACTTGAAGTACTAGTGGCATAGGTTTGTGTGACCTTGCTCCTACAATTGGTTAGGTGAACTCTAGCTAGCCCGACACCTTTGTTGCTTAATTAGTATTTTTAGAAGGTGCTAGAGAACATAGATAGAGGGGTGCAGTCTTGGCTAGACCGATAGTTTTAATTCCGCACTTGTTTCGGTTAGTCAACGCGATTAATTTTTAGAAATAACTATTCACCCCCCTTTAGTCCGCCATCTCAACCTTACACATATGTTTGGAATGGTTTTCAAATATTTTTCAAGTGTTTCAGATGCTTGTTTGAAGTGTTTCGTCTGTCTTCTTTTGTATGTTGCAACTATTATATCTTAATGTTTCAAAAGTAAATCGGGTGTTGCACATGTGATACGCGTGGGAAGCGGCCGGCACCATGGACGACGTTCGGGGCGGCGTGGACAATGTCCGGGCCACCGCAGGCCCACTGCTAGTGCGCTCGCTCGCGAGTTCAACGCGCTAGGCACTCGCTCGCTCCATGTACGGGCAGCATCCGGACGCTAACGTCCAGATCTGACGTCCAGGCGCTAGCATGTCCCATATCAAACTCCGCAGGAGTCTCCATGCTTGTTTGGCTAACAATGCCATGTTCAAAGAATGGAGATCCCTGAAACCCAACCCGCCCTAATGCCTTTAGACTCAGCAGCTTCTCCCATCCAACCCAATGCATACTCCCCTCCTTATCCTGATTATTCCACCAAAAGCGAGCTTTTATTGCACTGATCTGGTTACACAGCTCTTTGATGATATCAAAGCATCCCATTGTGAACCCCGGTATATAGCCTGAGCCACGGCTTTTGATTAAAATTTCTTTGCCGGCTCTGGAAAGCAGCCATTCTTACACCCTTGAATGGGTTGTCAGACCCTTTCCTTAAAATAACCAAAGACACTGCACCTCGATTTACCCACAAACACCGGAAGACCGAGATATTTCTGGTTCATCGTCTCTGATCTTATATTTAACGCCTCCATCACACCTCTCCTATGTATTTGGGCTGAACATGACAGCGGACTTGTCCGCATTGATCAACTGTCCGGGCCCCTCTTCATATATTGCTAGGATCTTCTTTCAGCTGCTGTGCCTCTGCTGAGTCCGCTTTGCATAGGATGAGCGACCATTACACTTTCTTCCAATGGCCGAAACTGTCATCGCAAAGAACCAGAAAGGGTTTCAAACTTTCAATATTCCTCCAGCCAATCACCGATGACCAACAAAAGTATCGATGTTACATAGGCCTCACGGAAACAAAGTTGCTCGATGGTTTTGTTTATCGGCCCAGCCCAGCCCAGTACTGCTCATGGTTCTTATTTTCTTCTCTCGAACAGAAATAAAAAAGAATTGCACAGGTCTCCAACCTGTTTTTTTATGCAAAAAAAAAGGTTGCAGAATTCTGTTGCACGAGAGAAAATCTGACGCCATCCGCGCCGAAAAAGTCCATTTTACCCCACCGAACTATGCTCGAAGTTTATTTTCCCTCCTGGACTTTAAAACCGGGTAAACCATCTCCCTCAACTTTTAAAACACTGTATTTTACTTCCTTCCTGTTATAGGTGGTTTTCAAAGACGGTTTTGTTTTTTGTTTTTTATTTATTTTAGCTAAATATTTGAAAAATTATAGTAAATCATAGAAAATTCATAAAATAGAAAATTCAATTTTTTCGGACTTCACCTGAGTAGATCTCCACAGTAAACATATAATATAGTATGTTTTAGTACAAAGTTTTTGTTGTAGCTTTAGAAATATGTTTTTCTATAATTAATTCATAGCTTGAGTTTCTATGGTCTAATTATGGTGAAATTTTTATGGTGGTCTAATTATTGTATGCTTTAACTGTACTAAAAATTTCAAACTCGTTTATATTTTTACACACTTTTAACTTTTTAAAATATTTAACAAGCATAAAAATAAATAAAAAGTTGTAGATGATCCAATGAGAATGAAATTTTGCTACAGTTCAATTATATAATAATTAGCCTATCATAAAAATTTCACCACAATTGCACTATAGAAACTGCAGCTTTGAATTAAATACATAAAAGCATAGATCTAAAGCTACAATAAAAACTTTGTGCTAAAACATACCATATTATATATTCACTGTGTAGATCTACTCATGTAGAGTCAAAAAAATAGATTTTCTATTTTATAATTTTTCTGTGACTTACTATGGTTTTTTCAAAAATTCAGTCAAAATAAAGAAAAAAAAAAGACAAAACCGTCTTTGAAAACCACCTATAACCCGATCAGGGAGGTAAAATGAATGGCTTTAAAATTTGAGGGAGGTAGTTTGGCCGGTTTCGGAGTTTAGGTTGGAAAACTAGACTGGATAGTTCAGGGAGTTAAAAGAGACTTTTTTTCCATCCGTGCTGTCTACCTACCGAGTCTAGATGCGTTTTGGTTCTCCGGCGGCCCGGCCCAACTAGCCACCAATTGAAGAGAATGGCACACACACTGCCGATTCTTTTCAAATCTAATAAAAAAAGGGACAATTGACGGACATCCAAAGTGATGGTCATTTGCTGACGGACATCTACTTTGGAGCATTTTGTCAGAAGACACTCTAGTTCGGTGAAATTAGGCCACAAGACACCGTGGACCCGTTGTAGCCGGTTGAGGAGAGAGAAAATTTCGTTTTGGACATCGGTTGCCTCTGAGCCACAGTTGGGTCCGCCCCTCTCTCTCACTGACGCGCGGGCCCCACCTGTCATCTTCTTCTTCCTCCTCTTCTCCTATTCTCTTCTTCCATTGGTCGGCCTCCTCCACCTCCTCCGCGCGCTGCTCGGAGGTCCGCGCCCACTCGGGTCGTCCTCAAAGGTCCGCGCACTCACGTCGTCCTCGAAGGTCCGCGCTGTTCGGAGGTCCACATGTCCATGCCCACTCGTGTCGTCCTCGAAGGTTCGCGCACTCGCGTCGTCCTCGGAGGTCTGCGGTTCCACATGCTCCCGGCGTCTAGATGCTCGAGCAGTGGAGGAGGAGCTCCACAGAAGCGGACGGATGTAGGTGGAACGACAGCGCGCGATGGGCATTTCGTGCTGGTGCACTGCGACCATGGGGAGGGTGCTGCGAACCCAGCCATGGCGAGGGGCCGGAGGAGGAGCACCGCAAGGATGAGGATGGGGCATGCGACGCTGGTTCTCGACGTGCTCGGACGACCTGCGGGCGTGCGAGCAGGCACGCGACCTGCCGCTGCGGACGCGGGTGACCAGCAGACCGATGGGGGCAGCTGCGGACCTGCGCACGACCTGCGGGCGGACGCGGGCGGCTGCAGACCGAGGCCGCCGCCGGCGCGGCAGAGCATGGGGGAGCGGGGCCGGAGGCAGACCTAGGAGGCACAAGGCGTCGCCACCGGCGAGCTCTGAGTTTTGAACTCGCGGCCATGGCAGGGGCACCGACGAAGAAGAAAGCAACAGGGGCAAGAATATTATTTCACCGTTGTTCTCCCTCCTCAACCGGCTTCAACCGGTCCACGATGTCTTCCGGCAAAGAACCACAAATTTATAATCCACAGCCAATTTCCCTTAAAAAAAACTGAGCTGCCCTCCCATCCAGCTTCTAGACGGTACCCGCCGCCACCAGGCCGCCGGCCGCCGTGCTTCGCTCGGCCTGCCCAGTCCGTCGCCTGCCGCCACGCCGTTGCAGGAGCTTCTAGGTGTTGCTTGACCCTTCCCCTCAAGCGTTTTCTCGCCGCCTCACCGGCCCTCAGGCGGTTATTCCCTTTCCCCCTCTTTTGAGTGCCCCTGGGGTTTCGCTGGAAATTTCTTCGTGGTTTAACCATGGGATGTCAGTCTATCTTCTTGCCCATCCATGATTTGGCCTGGGTATAGCACGTTGTGTATTGGCCAACTCCATGTGTCTTATATACTTACATGATGCATTGTTTGCGAAAATAGTATCTTATACTGACATAATGCAGTGAGTGTATCATGCATAAATTAATTAATTTGTAAAATGCTAGACTTTGCTTCTTGGTGAAGAACATAAAATCTTCAAAGTTCAGTATTTTGATAGCCATTTCCACTAAACTTATCATCAAAGGAACATCGTTTGCTTGTTGGTACGTATTTGCTTTGTAATTCAATATAAATTTTACCTTTCAGATCATAGTCATATGCACTTCTTCAGAATCAGTACCGTTTTGTAACAGGCTACTTTTGAGTCTAGACTAGACTTGTGCCATGAAAATTTCAGACACCTAATTTTCAATCAGTGCAAAAATCCACCACAAAAGGTTTTAAATTATTGTTGTGCCTAGAAATAGATAACCCTCTCCAGCAACAGCTATGTTGTCTGGATGCAACTGAAAAGGAGCTAGGTCTGTTACCTGATAAAAAAAAAGAGAAAATGAAAAGAAGAAAAACAAGTGTAACTCTTTAAAAGCCAGTTATCTAGACGAAAGACATTTCTGTCACAGTACTCTGCTTACTGGCCATCATTCCTCATACACTCTTTTGTACGGAATTGGCTCGCCTAGGAGCAGAAAATGGACCCAAAAAAGGAAGAGCACTGAGACGGAATAGGGAGTGCAAAATCTCTATAGTCTAATACATCAAGGACCTGCAAGAAAGCGGGCAGATAGGTGGCAGATCCCACAAAGAGTCAGATGAATCATTCCCCGCGTCAAATAGATCCTTGTTGTCCTGAGCCATATTATATATTCACTGTGTAGATCTACTCATGTAGAGTAAAAAAAATAGATTTTCTATTTTATAATTTTTCTGTGATTTACTATGGTTTTTCAAAAATTCAGTCAAAATAAACAAAAAAAAAAGACAAAACCGTCTTTGAAAACCACCTATAACCCGGTCAGGGAGGTAAAATGAATGGCTTTAACATTTGAGGGAGGTAGTTTGGCCGGTTTCGGAGTTTAGGTTGGAAAACTAGACTTGGATAGTTCAGGGAGTTAAAAGAGACTTTTTTCCATCCGTGCTGTCTACCGAGTCTAGATGCGTTTTGGTTCTCCGGCGGCCCGGCCCAACTAGCCACCAATTGAAGAGAATGGCACACGCACTGCCGATTCTTTTCTCATCTAATAAAAAAGGGGACAATTGACGGACATCTAAAGTGATGGTCATTTGCTGACGGACACCCACTTTAGAGCATTTTGTCAGAAGACACTCTAGTTCGGTGAAATTAGGCCACAAGACACCGTGGACCCGTTGCAGCCGGTTGAGGAGAGAGAAAATTTCGTTTTGGACATCCGGTGCCCCAAAGCCACAGTTGGGTCCGCCCCTCTCCCTCTCACTGACGCGCGGGCCCCACCTGTCATCTTCTTCTTTCTCCTCTTCTTCTCTTCTCTTCTTCCATTGGCTGGCCTCCTCCACCTCCTCCGCGCGCTGCTCGGAGGTCCACGCCCACTCGTGTCGTCTCAAAGGTCCGCGAACTCGTGTCGTCCTCAGAGGTCCGCGCTGCTCGGAGGTCCACATTTCCGTGGCCCACTCGTGTCGTCCTCGAAGGTCCGCACACTCGCGTCATCCTCGGAGATCCACGCTGCTCGGAGGTCCACATGCTCCGGTGTCAAGATGCTCGAGCGGTGGAGGAGGAGCTCCACAGAAGCTGGCGGATGTAGGTGGAACGACAGCGTACGCGATGGGGCATTCGTGTTGGTGCACTACGACCATGGGGAGAGGTGCTACGAGCCTAGCCATGGCGAGGGCCGGAGGAGGAGCATCGCAAGGGCGCGGATGGGGCATGCGCACTGGTTCTCGACGTGCTCGGACGACCTGCGGGCGTGGGAGCGGGCACGCAACCTGCCACTGCGGACGCGGGTGACCTGTAGACCGGTGGGGGCGGCTAAGGACCTGCGCACAACCTACAGGCAAACACGAGCGGCTACAGACCGAGGCTGCCGCCAGCGTGGCAGAGCACGGGGGAGCGGGCCGGAGGTAGGCCCAGGAGGCACAAGGTGTCGCCACCGGCGAGCACTGAGCTTTGAACTCGTGGCCATGGCAGGGGCACCGAGGAAGAAGAAAGCGGTAGGGGCAAGAATATCATTTCACCGCTGTTCTCTCTTCTCAACCGGCTGCAACCGGTCCGCGATGTCTTCCGGCAAAGAACCACGAATTTGCAATGTGTAAATTTTGGCTTTGGTGGTGTTCACTGACCAATTACGTGTTTCTCCAGTGTCCCATGGCCAATTTTCCCTTAAAAAACTGAGCTGCCCTCCATCCAACCTTCTAGACGGTACCCGCCGCCACCAGGTCGCCGGCCGCCGTGCTTCGCTCGGCCTGCCCAGTTCCGTCGCCTGCCGCCACGCCGTTGCAGGAGCTTCTAGGTGTTGCTTGGACCCTTCCCCTCAAGCGTTTCTCGCCGCCTCACCGGCCCTTAGGCGGTTATTCCCTTTCCCTGTCTCACTACTGGAAGACGGCCTCTTTGCGAGGGACCTCCCAATTAACCCTCGGGCAAAGGCTTTGCCGAGGGCGGCCCTCGACAAGAGCTCTCGGGGAATTTTGAGTCGACGAAGAGGGTCTTTGCCGAGGGCCCCTTTATCGGCACTCGACAAAGAAAAGCAGTCGTCAACGGCGCCGGCGCCTAGGACGGAGTCTTGGCCGAGGGGCCGTCTCTGGGGGCCCTCGGCAAAGAATTATTTTTTTTTGAAAAATCTTTGCCGAGGGCCTCCACCAGGCCCTCGGTAAAGAAATGTGCAGAATTTTTCCAAAAAATCTTTGCCGAGGGGCAATGGGACGGCCCTCGGCAAGAATTATTCTTATTTTTGAAAAATCTTTGCCGAGGGCTTCCACGCAGGCCCTCGGCAAAGAAATTTTATTTTTTTTAAAAAAAGTCTTTGCCGAGGGCCTCCAACCATGGCCCTCGGCAAAGAAATGTTGCAGAAATTTTATTTTTTTAAAAAAATCTTTGCCGAGGGCAATGGGACGGCCCTCGGCAAAGGACCCTTCTTTGCCGAGGGCCTTGGTCATTGCCCTCGGCAAAGAGGCAGAAATTTAATTTTTTTTGTTTTTTGCATTCCATCGACACAAGCATTTATATATATATATATATATCAACCATCACATATATATCACACAGAACCCATTTTCTCACAATATATCACAACCATAATTGTGAACCACAAATCACAATATATTACAACGACAAGTCACATGTTCATCATCATTCACATGTTTATTACAAGTTCATGAAATCCAAGCACAAGTCAGAACCATAAACCACAAATATTACAATAAAGTCCAACCACATCACCTAGCACTAGTCCTCATCAAGGTAGCCTATGAGACGGTGGTGAAGGAAAGGGGGATCCGGTGACGCACTACCGGGATGATTGGAACCCGCGGACGGAGGCTGCACAAAGGAGCAGAGATTGCATGTGTGAGTAATCCGGGAAAACAGTTTTGGAACTTAGAGATTGCATCTAGTAATCTAGGAATACAAAAAGATTAGACTCAATTGAAAATTTCGGCAGCACCCCTGCACGGGGAGGTTTCCAAAACCTAAGAAACAACGGCACGAACGCCGACATCCACAACGGCACGAAGGCCGACATACATGCAAAGCACAAGCGAAAAGTGAACTTTCATACTTACAGGAGTAGCTGCAGGAGTAGGAGGTGGAGGAGCTGAAAACTGCACAGGTACACCCGATGCTTGCCCAAGACTTTGCATGATCACCATCATCTCCGCCATCTGCTTCTGCGGCCTCGAACGCGACCTGCTGGGCCTGCAGCTGTGCGGTCAGTTCCGCGTTCTGCTCTTGACTTTGCCTTTTTGTTTCTTGCAGCTCGGCCTGCAATATTTCACTCCAATGTATCAGTAATGCAAATCTAATTTAGGTGTGTAAATATCAACGTACGACGAGTAAAACAGGAATTACCTGGAGTGCCTGGACCTGCTGCAGTGCTGAGAAGGCCGTGAGCGTATGGGCTGGCTGGAGCTCGTGCTCCGTGCTCGGATAGCGTCGAGGGAGGGAACAGTGGTGGAGTCGATGGCGCCGTCTGCAATCCACAGCCGCCCGTGCTTCTTGCCTCCTCCGAGCCTCATGATCTCTGCATCAATGGGCTCAGTGCGCACATTGTAATCTTCCCCATAGATCTCCCTTACCGAGGACGTGTACTCTTGGACTTTAGTGTACACGTTCGGGTCGGAGTACACCTGGGGCGGGGCAGGGTCGAAGGAGACAGAGGACGACCCTGCCCATGTGGGACATAGCCCACGCAGAGAACTCCGAGACCTCCTCCCGGGTGCGCAGCCTCCTGCGAGAAAGACGGGAAGATGGTGAGAAATCAAGCAGAATTGAGCATCAAAATAAATGAAAGAAATCACTTACGTATGCTTGTTTGTATCCGGGGAGGCTGCGCTGCCTTGATGGTGAGTTGGACCTTGCCTCATCAGACGCTGTTCCCGCTGCCTCGTGCGTGTCAACAAAGTCCTGTGATAACCACTTGTCCACGATCATGGCCCAGCACTCGGGATACGATCGGCACCACCAGGAATCACCTACAAGTCATCGAGTATTTGACATATAAGAAGATGAAATTGAACCTACTTAATATCAAAACGAATCATTATGAATGTTATTCGCCTACCTCAAGGTACTGGTCCCGGGTCAGCGTAATCAGTCTTGCTTGAGGCTTGGGGAGGGACTGCTTAAGTACCGACCTGTAGTAGTCTATGTGGGCTTGGACGCGCCCATGGTGGTGCATCTCGGTGACGTACTTCTCTACCTGCGGCGAGCCGCGCCTGGGCCTCAAGTCCTTCTTCGGCCTTGAAAATTTCTGCATACAAAACCGATGTATCCATTATTATTTCAATAAAACATTTAACCAATGAATGAGATGTATTAAGCAATGTTGTGCGAGAGAAACTTACCCAAAACTCCGCCAATACCCGCTCCTGCTTGTTGCGGTAAGTGTCATCCGTGACCAGCGCGTACCTGTCCCAGTTGGAGGCCGGCTCCCGCACCAGCTCTTCGGACAGTTGCACAATGCCGGGGTACCATTTCCTGCACAAAACACCAAGGATGCTCCGGGGGTGTGTGCTGGAGTACCTGACAAAACCAACCAGGCCCTGCACAAGTGATTAAGAAAATTTATCAGTTTCTCTTATGATTTCCAACATATCTTATGAAGTAGTTGTGATAACATCTATAGTTACTTACCTCTTTGCCATAGGCCGAATCACTGGGCGGTTGTGAGGAAGCGGAACCGGAGGGAGGCTCGCGGGACCTCGCTCGTAGGGAGTTGGGTAGCGGTACCCCCTCGCCCTCGAGCCCCTCGCCTCCCTCCTCGAGCGCCTCGCCTCCCTCGCCCATCTGCTGACCCCTCTCGTCCTCCGACGAGGACGTGGCCGTGGCCGTCACGTGCTCCTCCTCCAGCACCTCATCACGTGGCGAGGGAGGAGACCGCTCTCCTGCGGCTGCTGCCCCTGGTCCTCCTCTCGTCACCTCCTACGGACGCTGCCCCGGACGACGACCCCTCACCTCGAAGGAGAGGGCGGTCTCTCCCGTAAACCGAGGGCGTGTCACGGCGTGGACGTCTGCTCGCCATCTTTGTTCAATCACCTGCAATCACAAAGAATGAACAAGGACTAATTAAGTACATATATTAGAAATAGATTCAAAATATATAAACAAAACACAAATTAAAAAAACATAGTATTACATGTATTAGGAATAATCTTCATGATTGGGATCATCAGGTCTCATCATCACTGTCAAAATTGTCCAAATGGGCAACACTATCCGAAGGTTCTATGTTGTCATCGTAGTCATTGCCTAGAAGTAATCGCTCAAGCATTGCTATGTCCTTGGCATTTACCACCACAATCTCCATCGACCTCGCCATCAACCATTTCGTTGTCTACTTCCATTTCGATTGCTTCAGGGTAAGACTATCTCAAACGTGCCTGGTAGCCCATCTTCTTGATAGAACTGTCCATCATATGTGTTGCGTTGAAGTTGTAATCATCATCGTTTGGGGCAGGTAGTTTACCGTGTGGAGATACCTGGTGCACAATAGCCCAACCCTTAAGATCCTCTTTGTCTTGGTTGGCGTATCGAGTATAATACACCTGCACTGGCCTATTGAGCCACAATGTAGACATCTTTTCCAGGATAGATGGAATCTTCTCGAATCTCGACTAGCCCAAGATGAGGGGTTCGTCTCGTTGATCGAGGATTAAACCAGTGGCATTTGAACATGATAGGTTTAAGAGGTTTGTCTCCATGAAATGAGAGTTAATAGATTTCCTCAACTCTACCATGATAGTCGAGGCCATCAGTGCCGGGCGTACAAACTCCGCTATTTTGGTTTTTGTTTGGGCCGAATCTGCTCGTAACTTGTTGTGTGGAAGCGATATCCGTTCACGTCATAGCCGGTAAATGACTTCACCCTAACAGTCACTAGCCAGTTGCAACCTGTTTCAACTCGTCACTCATGGACGAACCAGGTCTGGGCCTTGCAAGGTGAAGCATGATAGATCGTTATATTAATCAAACGTACGATCACCTTGACTGATCGAACGTACGAGCTAAATTGGACATTACCTTTTGTTTGAACCAAGAAATGAAATCAGGCCTCCCCGCTCCCGCACCCCGCGAAACAAGGGTGTCTTGTTCATGACGAGTAGGATCCCTTGATTGATGCCTAGAATTCACGAACAAATTCCCTGTCCGAACGAGAATCAATGGGGTTGGATGCAGAATAGTGACGGCGTATTGAAACAAGTTCGTTGAGAACTTACTTTGATGAACGGCTGCACCTCGGGGTAAGGTTATTCAACACATATAGCATGATACTGCGCCACTCTTCATTTCCCAATAGCTTCGGGGTTGATCCACTTGCGCTGCCGAGTTGGCCTTGGAAAAGGCTGAGGGTTCGATTCATTTTCGCCAGCATTGTAACGAGGGAGTGGATTATGATTGCTAGGAAGGTTGGCTTGTAGTATTGCGTTTGTGAAGTTTGCCACCTCCTCCGAAGGCATGCCTCTGCAATGGAAGCCTCAATTCTGGCTTTATTTGTACATTTTTTGCGAAGAGTCTTTAGAATCTCTCGATTGGGATAGCACCAACAGGCCTGCACGGGCCCCCAACTGTGCCTCGGACGGGAGGTGCACAATCAGATGCTGCATCGGCAAGAAGAAGCCGGGTGGAAAGATCTTCTCCAGCTTACAGAGCAACACAGGTGCCGCTTTTCCAAGTCCTGAGCGACGGTCCGAGATATCTCCTTGGCACAAAGCTAGCGAAAGAAAAAGATCAACTCTGCCAGCACTAGCCAAACATGCTCAGGGACATAGCCTCGGACCATCGCAGGAAGAAGCCGCTCAATCCATATGTGGTAGTCATGACTCTTCATCCCGTTGACTCGCAGAGTGCCTAAGTTCACTCCCCTGCTAAGATTCGCTGCATATCCATCTAGGAACATTAACATCTGGATCCATTTTAGTACTTCCCTCCTTTGATCGATTTGCAGACGAAATTGACCTTAGGCCTTTTCCAGTTCTTGTTTCGGCCACTAGGAGGCTGCATCGCTTGATTCGGTCTATCGCACAACGTCGCTAGGTCCACTCTAGCCTTAACGTTGTCCTTAGACTTGTCAGTGTCCATGAGAGTCCCCAAAGTGCCTCGGCGATATTCTTTTTCAGTGTGCATTACATCAATATTATGTGGCAGAAGAAGGTCATCGAAATAGGGGAGCCTCGTCAAGCCGGACTTATGAGTCCACATATGTTCCTCACCATATCCACAAAACCACCTTCTTCATTGGGCACGAGAGCATCTATCTGAGCACGAACCCTCGGCACCAGTCCTCAAGTGCGGTTTAGGGTCTGTCACTTTGACACCTTTCGTTAAAGCTCTTGATGTCTTCTCTGAATTTCATGGTCTAGAGGGAGGAACTGACGATGCTGGTCGAACGACGAATACTTTGCCACCCTTCTTCAACCAAATGAACCTCACAGCTTCCTTGCATATTGGGCATGGGAACTTCCCGTGAACACACCAGGCGGCAAATAACCCATACGCCAGGAAGTCATGCAGGGAGTAGTGGTACCAAATGTGCATTTTGAAGCTTGTCTTTGTAGCTCGGTCGTATGTCCATACCCCCTTCTCCCAAGCGTGGATCAATTCATCAATCACAGGCTCCATGAACACACCCATATTACTCCCGAGTGTCCAGGAATTATCAACGACAAGAATACGTTATGCCGTTGAAAGGAGATGCCGGGAGGGAGATTGAGGGGGGATAACAAAAACGGGCCAGCATGTGTATGGGGCAGCCATCATTCCATAAGGATTGAACCCATCTAGTTGCCAGCGCGACACGTACATTACGGGCCTCAGCTGCTTTGTCACGATGTTTGTCATTGAAGTACGTCCATGCCTTCAGCATCAGACGGATGTACCATCTTCCCAGGATTGTACCGTTTTGCCATCTTTGTGCCATGTCATCTGTTTCGTGATTCCTCGATCATGAATAGCCGTTGGATCCTCGGTAGGAAAGGAAGGTGCCGTAGCACTCTCGCTGGGGATCGAAGCTGCTTTTTTCTGACCATCACCAGAGTCTACCTCCAGGTACCTAGAGGATTTACACTTCGGACAGTAATTTGCGTCCTTGTGTTCTTTCCTAAATAGGATGCACCCCTTCGGACAAACATGTATCTTGTCATACTGGCATCTTAAGCATACGAAGGAGTTTCTCTGCCTCGTACAAGTTCATCGGCAAAGTGTGCTTCTCTCGGTAGCATGGTGCCAAACACTGGCCAACATCTTATCGAAGCCTTCTCGACTCAGGTTTAACTCGGCCTTCAACCCCATTAGCCGTCCAACCGCATCCAGCTGAGAAATCGTTGTACGCTCGTGAAGGGGTTCTGTGCCGAGTGCAACATTTTGTAGAAGTCCTTTGCGGATTCCTCCATCTCCTCCTTCTCACGTCGTTCAGCGAAGTGAGCTTGGTGGGCGTCATCTAGCATGTCTGCTACCCCCCGGAATCATCATCAAAAGCCTCGAGGCATGCTCTCACCACCTCCGCTCTTATACGATCTGCTTCACCATGGTAGATCCCACTGCTGGTAGCCAGGCGATTAACCATTTGAACACAAGATGTCTACCCATGGTCTTCTCGTCTACCTTTCTCCTGTTGTCACATTGCTTGTAGGGACACCAAACTAGAGACGTCCTCCTGCTCCTGGGCCAAATGCATGTTTTCAAGAAACGATCTGTCCCCTTCACCATTCATAGTCGTAGTCACTCCGCTTCTCCAGCTGTACATCCACTGACGGTCCTCCATCCTTTAACATTTACATCACAGAGTATTGTGACCATCAATTGCATCTACGGTGTTCCTAATGTCTAATAGGTGAGGATAGGTCCTAATCCCACCCGCGGATGCGTAGATGAGGTCAGTTTCCAGGCTCCGCTCCTCTCCGAGACAGAATTTCGGCAGCACCTCCCCGCTGTTCTCCCGATACACGTCCTGCAGGGAGAGTGTGTATCCGGAGAACAACAGGGAGGTGATGTTGAAACTCCTCTCGGACCGGAGCGGACCATGGAAACTAACCCATCTACGCATCCGGGCTGTCCAAAAAACGTGGACAATCCAAAACAGATACGGTCGCAGATATGCAAAGATCCGCATACCTACGACCGTATCTTTTGGACGGGAGACGCCTAACTGGGTTACGCGCGGGCTACGACAGACATGGAAAAAGAGGTTATTTATACCTAGGGTGTCGGTGAAGTCAGGCTAGCGGGCAGTGGTGAGTCGCAGCGACGGCGAGTGGCGAGGCGCAGTGCAGGCAGAACCGCGACGCCGACGAAGACGATCGGGGTCCTCCGGGTCCCCTCCGACGTGCTCTTCTCCTGCATAAAAAGGCAATAGGTTTTGTTTGTTCAAAATTTGGCAGCACCTCCCCTGCACGGGGAGGTTTCCAAAACCTGCAAAAAAACGAGGATGGCCGACATTCACAACGGCACGAAGGCCGACAACCACAACGGCACGAAGGCCCTCATATCAATTTACGGCACGAAGGCCCACACAACCACATACGGCACGAAGGCCGACAACGAGAGTTTTACCTAGGGTTGCGGTGGAGTCGGGCGTCGCGGTGCGGGGGTCACTTTCTTCTCGGCGAGGTCGAGCGGCGTAGGAGTACTCTCTCCCCTCTTCCTTCTCTCTTCTCCGTTCTCTTCCCTTTTCTCTTTCTCCTCCTCCTCTCCTTCTTCCCCTTTCTTTCTCTCCTTTTTTCCTTTCTCTCTTCCTCCTTCTCCTCTTCTTCTCCTTCTCTTCCCCTTCCTCCTTCTCCTCTTCTCCTTCTCTTCTTCCTCCTACTTCACCCTCTGCCTCCTCCCCTCCAATAGCAGCTGGCAATGGGGGCGCCTAGGGGGGTGTGGGGGGAAGGGCCGACGCGGGGGGCCAACGGAGGGCCGAGGGGTGGCTCTCTAGGGCGGTGGGGCGGCATTGGGGGGTGGCACTGGGGGGCGCTGGGAGCGGGCGCAGGGATGGCGCGGAGGTCGGGCGGCGTGGTGGTGGGCGGCAGGGGCGCGGGGTGGTCGGGCGCGGGACAGGCGCAGCGGTGGTGGGGCACGGGGCGGCGTGGTGGTGGGCGAGGGGGGGGGCGCGGGGCGGCCGGCCGCGCTACGGCAGGGGGCGTGGGGCGGCGGGCGCACTACGGCGGCGTAACGGTGTTCTGTGGGCGGGGAATTTGGGCCGCTGGCCGATTTAGGGTTGGGCCCTTTGCCGAGGGCCCAGATCCAGGGCCCTTGGCAAAGATTTTTTTTAAATATTCTTTGCCCAGGGCCATTGGCCAGGCCCTCGGCAAAGACCCCCTTTGCCGAGGGCCAGGTTAGGCCCTCGGCAAAGATTTTTTTTGGGTCTGTGGGCGGGGAATTTAGGCCGCTGGCCGATTTAGGGTTGGGCCCTTTGCCCAGGGCTCAGATCCAGGGCCCTCGGCAAATATTTTTTTTAAAATATTCTTTGTCGAGGGTCATTGGCCAGGTCCTCGTCAAAGACCCCCTTTGCCGAGGGCCAGGCTAGGCCCTCGGCAAAGATTTTTTTTTTGTCTGGGCGGGGAATTTGGGCCGCTGGCCGATTTAGGGTTGGGCCCTTTGCCGAGGGCCCAGATCCAGGGCCCTCAGCAAAGATTTTTTTTTAAATATTCTTTGCCGAGGGCCATTGGCCAGGCCCTCGGCAAAGATTTTTTTGGTTTTTTTTAACCCAGTTTTTTTGTGGTGCTATAATACATTATTTAAAACTCAATTTTAAAATTTGGGCCAAATTTGACTTTTTTTTATATATTTCCCTAATTTATTTCTTTTCGTTGATTTTGTTCGAATATTTCAAATTTGAACTGTAGGTGGATGGAATAATGCAATTTAGTGATTCGAATAATGTTATTCATGGTATTTGGTGTATGTTGAGTCCCTATCCACGAACTCGCATGAAATTTTAGGCATCTTCTTCACGTAACATGACAAGGAATGATTTTCGGACTTCGTATGGATTTTATATAATTTAAAAACACTTTTCCGACAAGTTCCTCGTATGTTTAGTCAACGCGATTAATTTTTAGAAATGACTATTCACCCCCCTCTAGTCCGCCATCTCGACCTTACACATATGTTTGGAATGGTTTTCAAATGTTTTTCAGATGTTTTTCCAAGTGTTTCAGACGCTTGTTTGAAGTGTTTCGTCTATCTTCTTTTGTATGTTGCAACTATTACATCTTAATATTTCAAAAGTAAATCGGGTGTTGCACATATGATACGCGTGGGAAGCGGCCGGCGGCATGGACGACGTTTGGGGCGGCGTGGACAACTTCCGGGCCACCGTGGGCCCACTGCTAGTGCGCTCGCTCGCGAGTTCGACGCGCTAGGCACTCGCTCGCTCCCTGTACGGGCAGCGTCCGGACGCTAGCGTCCAGAACTGACGTCCAGGAGCTAGCATGTCCTATATCAGACTCGGCAGGAGTCTAACAATGCCATGTTCAAAGAATGGAGATCCCTGAAACCCAACCCGCCCTCTGCCTTTAGACTCAGCAACTTCTCCCATCCAACCCAATGCATACTCCCCTCCTTATCCTGATTATTCCACCAAAAGCGAGCTTTTATTGCACTGATCTGGTTACACAGCTCTTTGATGATATCAAATCATTCCATTGTGAACCCCGGTATATAGCCTGAGCCACGGTTTTGATTAAAATTTCTTTGCCGGCTCTGGAAAGCAGCCATTCTTACACCCTTGAATGGGTTGTCAGACCCTTTCCTTAAAATAACCAAAGACACTGCACCTCGATTTAGGCCCTGTTTAGATTTCAAAAAATTTCACCCCAAAGTGTCATATCGAATCTTGCGGCACATGCATGGAGTACTAAATGTAGACGAAAAACAAAACTAATTGCACAGTTGGGTAAGAAATCGCGAGACGAAACTTTCGAACCTAATTAGTCCATAATTAGACACTAATTGCCAAATACAAACGAAAGTGCTACAATAGCCAAAACCAAAAATTTTTGCCAACTAAACGCGCCCTTACCCACAAACACCGGAAGACCGAGATTATAGATGTCAATGGGCTCCGTTCTCCGAATCCCCACGGGGAATTCACCCATTAGGGAACGGGGATGGTATGAATTCTACCCCCACGGGGAATTAAACGGGGCTGAAGTTATCCCCGTCGGAGATCACGGGGGCGGGGATGGTATGCAGGCCTCCGTCCCCACTCCCCGCGGGGACCCGATTCCAAAGGCCCATATACTGGCAAGCCCCAATACCTGTGACATATAAGCAATGTTGTAACCCTAGCTCCTGTAACACCCGTAAATCGTTTACTAAAACACTACATGAGCATCATAGTTATGTGTTAATGCATGTGATATAGTGTGTAGATCAAATTCCGTAACTCGAAACGATCAACGGAAACGCGAAATGAAAGTTACATTTCATAGTCCCGTTATAAGTTTTAAACCAATTTTTATTAAGCGAAAATGCTATAGAACATATATGTGCTACTTAAATAAATTTAAAGTGTAAATTTTATAGATAACGATGAAATACTTGTGGCCCACGGGGATCCCCACGGAGACTAATTCCCCGACGGGGATGGGGAGAAAGTCTCCCAGGGCACTTGACGGGGATGATGATGGAGAATTTTCTTCCCCATGGGGACAGGGATGGGGAGGCACTCCCCCACGAGGAATTCCGGTTGACATCTGGAACCGAGATATTTCTGGTTCATCGTCTCTGATCTTATGTTTAACGCCTCCATCACACCTCTCCTATGTATTTGGGCTGAACATGACAGCGGACTTGTCCGCATTGATCAACTGTCCGGGCCCCTCTTCATATATTGCTAGGATCTTCTTTCAGCTGCTGTGCCTCTGCTGAGTCCGCTTTGCATAGGATGAGCGACCATTACACTTTCTTCCAATGGCCGAAACTGTCATCGCAAAGAACCAGAAAGGGTTTCAAACTTTCAATATTCCTCCAGCCAATCACCGATGACCAACAAAAGTATCGATGTTACATAGGCCTCACGGAAACAAAGTTGCTCGATGGTTTTTGTTTATCGGCCCAGCCCAGCCCAGTACTGCTCATGGTTCTTATTTTCTTCTCTCGAACAGAAATAAAAAAGAATTGCACAGGTCTCCAACCTGTTTTTTTATGCAAAAAAAAAAGGTTGCAGAATTCTGTTGCACGAGAGAAAATCTGACGCCATCCGCGCCGAAAAAGTCCATTTTACCCCACCGAACTATGCTCGAAGTTTATTTTCCCTCCTGGACTTTAAAACCGGGTAAACCATCTCCCTCAACTTTTAAAACAGTGTATTTTACTTCCTTCCTGTTATAGGTGGTTTTCAAAGACGGTTTTGTTTTTTTGTTTTTTATTTATTTTAGCTAAATATTTGAAAAATTATAGTAAATCATAGAAAATTCATAAAATAGAAAATTCAATTTTTTCGGACTTCACCTGAGTAGATCTCCACAGTAAACATATAATATAGTATGTTTTAGTACAAAGTTTTTGTTGTAGCTTTAGAAATATGTTTTTCTATAATTAATTCATAGCTTGAGTTTCTATGGTCTAATTATGGTGAAATTTTTATG
This sequence comes from Miscanthus floridulus, assembly GCF_019320115.1. Taxonomy (NCBI): domain Eukaryota; kingdom Viridiplantae; phylum Streptophyta; class Magnoliopsida; order Poales; family Poaceae; genus Miscanthus; species Miscanthus floridulus. Next base: position 38,659,781 of record NC_089582.1, read on the forward strand.
GTGGTCTAATTATTGTATGCTTTAACTGTACTAAAAATTTCAAACTCGTTTATATTTTTACACACTTTTAACTTTTTAAAATATTTAACAAGCATAAAATAAATAAAAAGTTGTAGATGATCCAATGAGAATGAAATTTTTGCTACAGTTCAATTATATAATAATTAGCCTATCATAAAAATTTCACCACAATTGCACTATAGAAACTGCAGCTTTGAATTAAATACATAAAAGCATAGATCTAAAGCTACAATAAAAACTTTGTGCTAAAACATACCATATTATATATTCACTGTGTAGATCTACTCATGTAGAGTCAAAAAAAATAGATTTTCTATTTTATAATTTTTCTGTGATTTACTATGGTTTTTCAAAAATTCAGTCAAAATAAAGAAAAAAAAAGACAAAACCGTCTTTGAAAACCACCTATAACCCGATCAGGGAGGTAAAATGAATGGCTTTAAAATTTGAGGGAGGTAGTTTGGCCGGTTTTGGAGTTTAGGTTGAAAAACTAGACTGGATAGTTCAGGGAGTTAAAAGAGACTTTTTTTCCATCCGTGCTGTCTACCTACCGAGTCTAGATGCGTTTTGGTTCTCCGGCGGCCCGGCCCAACTAGCCACCAATTGAAGAGAATGGCACACGCACTGCCGATTCTTTTCAAATCTAATAAAAAAAGAGACAATTGACGGACATCCAAAGTGATGGTCATTTGCTGACGGACATCTACTTTGGAGCATTTTGTCAGAAGACATTCTAGTTCGGTGAAATTAGGCCACAAGACACCGTGGACCCGTTGTAGCCGGTTGAGGAGAGAGAAAATTTCGTTTTGGACATCCGGTGCCTCTGAGCCACAGTTGGGTCCGCCCCTCTCTCTCACTGACGCGCGGGCCCCACCTGTCATCTTCTTTTCCTCCTCTTCTCCTCTTCTCTTCTTCCATTGGTCGGCCTCCTCCACCTCCTCCGCGCGCTGCTCGGAGGTCCGCGCCCACTCGTGTCGTCCTCAAAGGTCCGCGCACTCACGTCGTCCTCGAAGGTCCGCGCTGTTCGGAGGTCCACATGTCCATGCCCACTCGTGTCGTCCTCGAAGGTTCGCGCACTCGCGTCGTCCTCGGAGGTCTGCGGTCCACATGCTCCCGGCGTCAAGATGTCGAGCAGTGGAGGAGGAGCTCCACAGAAGCTGACGGATGTAGGTGGAACGACATCGCGCGATGGGCATTCGTGCTGGTGCACTGCGACCATGGGGAGAGGTGCTGCGAACCCAGCCATGGCGAGGGGCCGGAGGAGGAGCACCGCAAGATGCGGATGGGGCATGCGCGCTGGTTCTCGACGTGCTCGGACGACCTGCGGGCGTGCGAGCATGGCACGCGACCTGCCGCTGCGGACGCGGTGACCAGCAAACCGATGGGGGCAGCTGTGGACCTGCGCACGACCTGCGGGCGGACGCGGGCGCGCTGCAGACCGATGGCCGCCGCCGGCGCTGCAGAGCATGGGGGAGCGGGGCCGGAGGCAGACCTAGGAGGCACAAGGCGTCGCCACCGGTGAGCTCTGAGTTTTGAACTCGCGGCCATGGCAGGGGCACCGACGAAGAAGAAAGCAACAGGGGAAGAATATTATTTCACCGTTGTTCTCCCTCCTCAACCGGCTTCAAACCGGTCCACGATGTCTTCCGGCAAAGAACCACAAATTTATAATCCACAGCCAATTTCCCTTAAAAAAAACTGAGCTGCCCTCCCATCCAGCTTCTAGACGGTACCCGCCGCCACCAGGCCGCCGGCCGCCGTGCTTCGCTCGGCCGCCCAGTCCGTCGCCTGCCGCCACGCCGTTGCAGGAGCTTCTAGGTGTTGCTTGACCCTTCCCCTCAAGCGTTTTCTCGCCGCCTCACCGGCCCTCAGGCGGTTATTCCCTTTCCCCCTCTTTTGAGTGCCCCTGGGGTTTCGCTGGAAATTTCTTCGTGGTTTAACCATGGGATGTCAGTCTATCTTCTTGCCCATCCATGATTTGGCCTGGGTATAGCACGTTGTGTATTGGCCAACTCCATGTGTCTTATATACTTACATGATGCATTGTTTGCGAAAATAGTATCTTATACTGACATAATGCAGTGAGTGTATCATGCATAAATTAATTAATTTGTAAAATGCTAGACTTTGCTTCTTGGTGAAGAACATAAAATCTTCAAAGTTCAGTATTTTGATAGCCATTTCCACTAAACTTATCATCAAAGGAACATCGTTTGCTTGTTGGTACGTATTTGCTTTGTAATTCAATATAAATTTTACCTTTCAGATCATAGTCATATGCACTTCTTCAGAATCAGTACCGTTTTGTAACAGGCTACTTTTGAGTCTAGACTAGACTTGTGCCATGAAAATTTCAGACACCTAATTTTCAATCAGTGCAAAAATCCACCACAAAGGTTTTAAATTATTGTTGTGCCTAGAAATAGATAACCCTCTCCAGCAACAGCTATGTTGTCTGGATGCAACTGAAAAGGAGCTAGGTCTGTTACCTGATAAAAAAAAGAGAAAATGAAAAGAAGAAAAACAAGTGTAACTCTTTAAAAGCCAGTTATCTAGACGAAAGACATTTCTGTCACAGTACTCTGCTTACTGGCCATCATTCCTCATACACTCTTTTTGTACGGAATTGGCTCGCCTAGGAGCAGAAAATGGACCCAAAAAAGGAAGAGCACTGAGACGGAATAGGGAGTGCAAAATCTCTATAGTCTAATACATCAAGGACCTGCAAGAAAGCGGGCAGATAGGTGGCAGATCCCACAAAGAGTCAGATGAATCATTCCCCGCGTCAAATAGATCCTTGTTGTCCTGAGCTCTGTCCATGCCGCCATGGGGTGACGTAGAGCTCTTCTTCTCCAGCTTAATCTTGTCCACCTCTGCGACCACCAAGCAAGCATTCTCATTAGCCATGTTGCGTCCATCCGAAGGTGTTAAGCTGGTGGTGTTGAGTGCCCATGATCGTTCATACTGTTGTGCGGCTAGCTGAAACTCCTCACCGCCTCCACCGACCAAGTATGGCCTGTAAGCTTCCTCAGGGAGGATGGGAGTGCGGATGCCATGGTTGCTCATGGCGAAGCTAACGATGCTGGAGCTAGGACTGCTACTTGGGCTGACGCTACTGGTGGTCGTGGTGCTGGTGCTGGTGCTAGTGGTGCTGGCTGCGGCGGTGGCAGCTCTGGCGACGTCGCCTGCAGCACCACGGTACGCCGCTGCTGCAGGGAAGAAGTTAACGGTGTGCTGCTGCTGGGACGCCGCGTTGTTCTTCTTCATCCTCTTGTGGTTGAGGATGCCACGGATCCTCGCCGCGAGCGGCGAGTCCGGCGGCGAGGCGCCGTTCGCGCCGGCGGCGGCGAAGTTGGTGCGCGTGTTGGCGCCCCGGAGCAGGCAGGCGGCCTCGTCGTAGGCCCGCGCGGCCTCCTCAGCCGTCTCGAACGTGCCGAGCCACATCCGGATCTTCTGGGTGGTGTCCTTGATCTCAGCCACCCACCTCCCCGATGGCCTCTGCCGGACACCCACGAACTTGCTGCTGCCGCCACCGCCGCCGCCGACGCACTTGGTTCTCGTTCTTGGCTTGGTTTCCTTTGTGGGTGCTGGAGGCTGGTAGCTGCTGTACTGCTGCTGGTGCTGGGGATGGCTTTGTGGCTGCTGGAACTGGAGCTCCATTGGGAACTGGAGGGCGATCTTTGCATGTGCTGTGAGAGAACTCGATCTGGTCTGAACTTTGGGGCAGGAGATGGTGTCTGAATTTAAGGGGGAGGGCGTGGTGCTGAGGTGACGCTGGGTGTAGTGGGGGCCTTGTCATGTTCTCCTTGTCTCTGATGTCCAAATCTTCCTAGTGCCAAGAAAGGTGTCTGAGTTTTCTAAGAGGGGGCATTGCATTGGGAGCATGATGCTGTATCACGTAGCGTATTTCAATGTTTGATGTGGTCGTAGTGGCTGACATGTTTGGTGTTTACACTGGTTGACAAAATCAACTCTTTGTTTCCGGCTGTGAAACTAGCTTGGGTGATATGTTTGATGCTTCAATCGATGTGGTAACCATGGGCTCCAAATTAACCCTACCCCTTGGTAACTGTGGGCTTGGAGTCACAAAGAATAGCTGAAGCATAGTTGTTCACTACACATGGAATTTTATCGTCGGCAAAATCCTTTTGTTGCTGAGTTCTTGAGTTCAAACCCCGTTTTTATAAATGGGAAAATCTACTAGTATGTGATAACAATGCTGTTGAATTCCTTCTAGATTAAAATGCCTTGTTCGTTCTTCTGGTCAAGAATATTCATCTAATGATTCGCAAGGAATTATCTATTATATTAATAGTGTTTCTGCAGGCCTTTGGCACTTGCTGGTTCCATGAATTTTGTATGAGATCCACAGCTTCAAAAAAAATTGTGCTGGTTACTGGTCACTTTCTTTTTTATATATATGTGAAATGTGCCCAACTAATGTTTTTGCAGTTAGGTTGTAATGAAATCTCTCCCGCCGGCACTGCATTACCGTTCGCCTGGTTCAAATGCTTAGTATCTTATTAGTGTAACTAATCTCTGCTTTGTCGCTGACTACCTGCTTGCAGATATTTTAAACGCCACGCCATCATCTTCCCCAAGGATATGAGGCTGTTCATGGTGACACGACCATTTGCCACTTGGCGGCGCCATCGGAAGGTTCATGTTCATGTTACTGCTTGACGACATGGGTGCCTGTCAGAGATTAAACAAGAAGATAGCATCGCCGTGTAATTAAAGAATTAATTAAAGAATGGAAATGCCGTTAGCCACAAGGCACTGATCTGCGATGTGCAATGTGACCGAGGCATCATGGGGTTTATTTATGGTGGGTCAGGTCAGGTGCTCCAAGGAGACGCCGGAGACATGGCTCCCATGTCTGAAGAAATATTCATGGTGGGTGCTTCGTTCAGCTAGAGTGGTTCTTAGAATGTTTGACCCGGGTTGCTGTAAACTTTGTTAAGTGTTGTTTGGTCAAAGATACTGCGAAGAACTTTGATTGTAAAGTGGTAGTAGTCGTGTGAGGTTTCAAGTAGTTTCAGTTGTTTACCCTGTCCTTGCATTGGTTCTGAATTCAGATTCTGGCTGCAATTTGTGAAATGGAGTCACAGGAGGTTACTCTCTCCAGTCACAAATACTTGACATATTTGACTTTGCATGGTATTCAATTCGTATCTTTTGATCACTGATCTCTTCTAAATATAAAATCTTTCAGGTATAATAAGTTTTGCAAATATTCTGAATATAAATTGACATTTATAACTTGTACTTTTTTTTGTGAACATAACTTGTACATTTCTAAACTATAATGTTTATAGTTTTTCAGGTTTGACTCCTAAACATAAACAGATGTTTTTGTGGTAGAGAGAGTACCAAAGTTTTCTTTATGTAGAGCATATTTGTGTGTTCGAGATGACAGTTTGCAAGTTAATGGAAAATATGGCATGTGTGGTAGTCAAACTGCTGGTGACTTCAGAAACAAAGTTTACATGGCGTACGTTTGAGCAGGGCTCAATGGCTGATTAACCAATGTTGAGAGATGTGGAGGTCAAAGTTAGTGGACTCCATCATCTCCATTTGTATAATGGAAACGAAACATTCTTGTTAATTGTTAAACTAATGTAGTGCCGGCCAGAGAGTTTCTAGAGCCAACAAGGTTTCGTGGGAAGTTCCAGTTCCAGAACGTCTCATGAGGGAGTATATAAATTACTCCAATTTATGCTGTCTTCGTCTTCTCTGTTCCTCAGCAGTGAACTACTAGTCGGTAACGCCCTGTGCCCCTGTCCGGCCGGACAGCATTCTTTCTCCCGGACTTATTAGGAGGATATTTCCTTTAAACAGATTTCAGAATGTGCTTGTTGGATTTAAAATATATAATCCTAGGCGATTCGGATGAGAGTTCCTATACGCAAAAGAAACCTAACAAGTAACGCTGTTGATTTTTGCAGGTAAAAGGAGTAATCATAACCTAGTGCTGAACCTGTTGGCCAATTGGATCCTGCGCTGTGGCCGGCCTTAAATTTTTTTTGGCAAGCATAGAACACGTACGTAGGCGAGTGACATGTGTGTTCTTCTCGTGCCTTCTCAAGGCTTCCCCAATATGCCCGCCACGGACTACTGCCTCAACTTCCACATGTGTTCCTAAGTCTATATCATCATGAGAACATGACAGAGTTTCTTACAGAGGAGTCGAGGGCTCCATCCGACAAAAAGCTGAGGCATATACCTGTGTTGGTCCCATCAAATAAAGCTGAGTACTTGCACTAGTGAAAGGACATAAAGCTGTCGGACAAGAGAGCTGCCTCCGTGGTTAGTTTTAAGAGCTCTAACCTTTTTTTTCCTATAAGAGTGTTGCTGCTTAAGGCCAACAAACTTTAGCCTGCATGGGTGAAACCCTTATGTCAATTGCATTGCAGCGTCATAGCATGCAGCAAACACCCGACGGTCTCAATACATCAATCCAATATTTTCTCCCTCAAAAAGATTAGGTCTGTTTATAGAAATTTCATTAAAATTTATAGAAACCAGTTCAATTTGACACCAAAAATATAGAAAATCCTCCGTCTCAAACATAAGCACTATTGTGAGATTTTCTGGCGTCTTTGGCATCTTTGTAACTTCTCTTGTTTCTAAAAAGGTTCGGATTTGAAGATTTGGGTTGGATAGTTAAATCGAGTCAAACTTCTTCATCTGTGGTTAAGTTTATAGAAAAATACACCAACATCTATAAACATCGAATTAGTTTAGTTAAATTCTACATGGAATATGTTTTGATAGATGTATTTATTTGAACTTGTAGATGTCAATGTGTTTTTTCTAAAAAAATTGGTCAAACGTTGACAAATTTAATTTAAAATAAAGTTAACGGACTATAATTTAGAACTAGGGTTCGTAGCAAGGCTAAAGATACAAAGGCCTCTAGTTAGCGAGAGCTGATTCATACGTAGAGCAAGAGGAATGTTTATTGGAGACTAAACCTAGATCCCAGATGAAAAGACAACCGTGTACCGTATTTGGATTGTGTCGTGAGGATTCACACTACGATAATGATACGTCACATGCGTCTGTCCCATCCGAATGGACCGCTCCGCGCCACCTGCCTGCATAGCCTATGCGGCTCGCTTCGCGTGCCCGCGCCCCCGCCCGCCCGTATCGTTGCTCGCTCCCGCCCCCGTGGATTCACCCTAGACGTTGCTCGCCCCGCATGTCGCGGCCATCTCGCAGGGCCACCTCCACCGCGCCAGTTCGCCGCGCTGAAAGCGTATGTTGTAAATGTACGTGTCAAGTGTTTCATATGTTTCAGAGGTATGTTACAAAGGTAGATTCTAGATGTTCGCACATATTGCAATGGCTATGCACGTATGTTTTAAGAGTTTTTTTTTCAAAATGTTTTATTGTAAGGATCGAGGATGTCGCCTAAAGGGGGTGAATAGATGTTTCTAAATATTAACGCCTTAAAATATGGAAATGGTTAGTGTAGCTTTTAATTACTTGAAAGCTTCCAAATCAGAGTATTAAACCCCTCAAGAGTAAACCATAGAGAATATAAAAGATGTAGGCTCTGTTCGTTTGAACTTATCAGCCATGGTACAGTGTTTTTCTCTCAACAAATCAACGAACAATATTTTTCAGCCTGGCTTTTCAGCGAAACAAACATGGTCGTAGGATTAGTTTAGGAGCTACAAGTCTGCAACAAAAGAGTTAGAGCAAGATTTAAATAAAATCAGCACAACCTCTAATACCGGACGTTTTCGGTAGGTATACCAGACGTGTCCGGTATACACGGGCACAACACACCAAGCTCCGAACTTGCAGACTTTGATTCCAATCTTTTTCTCCAAGCTTCAGGAACCTACTAAGAGTTGTATCTCACAATATACACTTGCACACGAGCTAGCACAACCTAAGTGGATCACAAATATCAGGTGAAAGCGAATTGAGACACGATATTTATTTTACTAAAGTTCAGACTCCACCAAGTCCTACTCTTTGTTGAGGGGGCTGTGAGCGACCCAGCAAAGGTCAGCTCTAGAGGACCTACGAAGGTCAACTCTAGTCGGAGTCTTTTCCAACTCTTTTCCTCCTTCCACTAGATGATCCCTTCCCTTGCGGCGGTGGAATCGACCGTTACAAATTTTTTGAGGCACGCCACAATCTCTCGAATGCTCTCCGGCGATGCCTAGCCATCTAGGACCGAAGAGTCCAAGAGTAACAAAATGTGAATCACAAAATAGACAATATGCACAAGTGCTCAAGTGGTGGCTTACTCTCAATTTTGAATTTCTCTCAACCCACAAGTTAGATTTTACAAATGGGATCACACACTCTCTAAGAGAGGGTTCGAGAGTGTTCTCAAGGCTCAAAAACATATGGGAGTATCAGCAGAATCAGCAGCCTCCAAAGGTGGAGGCTTAGGGGTATTTAAAACCCCTTTGAAAAAGTAGCCGTTATAGGCAGTTGGTGCATACCGGACACGTCCGATATGACCAGCACAGCACCAGAGTTAGAGTGTTAAAAGGCGCCTGAGGCATCAGAACTCTCGATGCTTGCCAGGACTTCCGACTCCCGAAACTCCCGACTCTTGCCGAATTTTCCGACAAACCAAACTCAAGCCTCAATTCGGTTTAATTTGTACATTTTTTGCGAAGAGTCTTTAGACATCTCTCGATTGGATAGCACCAACGGGCCTGCATGAGCCCCCCCAAAACGTGCCTCATACGGGAGGTGCACAATCAGATGCTGCATCGGCAAGAAGAAGCCGGGTGGAAAGATCTTCTCCAGCTTATAGAGCAACTAGGTGCCCACTTTTTCCAAGTCCTGAGCGATGGTCTGAGATATCTCCTGGCACAAAGCTGGCGAAAGAAAAAGCTTAACTCTGCCAGCACTAGCCAAACATGCTCAGGACATAGCCTTGGACCATCGGAAAAGCCGCTCAATCCATATGTAGTCCATGACTCTTCATCCCGTTGACTCACAGAGTGCCTAAGTTTCACTCCCCTGCTAAGATTCGATGCATATCCATCTAGGAACATTAACGTCTGGATCCATTTTAGTACTTCCCTCCTTTGATCGATTTGCAAGACGAAATTGACCTTAGACCTTTTCTAGTTCTTGTTTCGGCCACTAGGAGGCTGCATCGCTTGATTCGGTCTATCGCACAACGTCGCTAGGTCCACTCTAGCCTTAACGTTGTCCTTAGACTTGTTAGTGTCCATGAGAGTTCCCCAAAGTGCCTCAGCGATATTCTTTTCAGTGTGCATTACAATCAATATTATGTGACAGAAGAAGGTCATCGAAATAGGGGAGCATCATCAAGCTGGACTTATGAGTCCACATATGTTCCTCACCATATCCCACAAAAACCACCTTCTTCATTGGGCACAAGAGCATCTATCTAAGCACGAACCTCGGCACCAGTCCTCAAGTGCGGTTTAGGGTTTGTCACTTTGACACCTTTCGTAAAGCTCTTGATGTCTTCTCTAAATTCATGGTCTAGAGAGAGGAACTGACGATGCTAGTCGAACGACGAATACTTGCCACCCTTCTTCAACCAAATGAACCTCATAGCTTCCTTGCATATTGGGCATGGGAACTTCCCGTGAACACACCAGGCGGCAAATAACCCATACGCCAGGAAGTCATGCAGGGAGTAGTGGTACCAAACATGCATTTTGAAGCTTGTCTTTGTAGCTCGGTCGTATGTCCATACCCCCCTTCTCCCAAGCGTGGATCAATTCATCAATCATAGGCTCCATGAACACACCCATATTACTCCCTGGGTGTCTAGGAATTATCAATGACAAGAATACGTTATGCCATTGAAAGGAGATGCTGGGAGGGAGATTGAGGGGGATAACAAAAATGGGCTAGCATGTGTATGGGGCAGCCATCATTCCATAAGGATTGAACCCATCTGTTGCCAGCGCGACACGTACATTACGGGCCTCAGCCGCTTTATCACGATGTTTGTCATTGAAGTACGTCCATGCTTCAGCATCAGACGGATGTACCATCTTCCCAGGATTGTACCGTTTGGCATCTTTGTGCCATGTCATCTGTTTTGCGGATTCCTCGATCATGAATAGTCATTGGATCCTCGGCAGGAAAGGAAGGTGCTGTAGCACTCTCGCGGGGATCGGAAGCTACTTTTTTTGACCATCACCAGAGTCTACCTCCAGGTACCTGGAGGATTTACACTTTGGATAGTAATTTGTGTCCTTGTGTTCTTTCCTAAATAGGATGCACCCCTTCGGACAAACATGTATCTTGTCATACGGCATCTTAAGCATACGAAGGAGTTTCTTTGCCTCATACAAGTTCGTCGGCAAAGTGTGCTTCTCCGGTAGCATGGTGCCAAACACGGCCAACATCTTATCGAAGTCTTCTTAACTCAGGTTTAACTCAGCCTTCAACCCCATTACGCGTCCAACCGCATCTAGCTGAGAAATCGTTGTACGCTCGTGAAGGGGTTTCTGTGCTGAGTGCAACATTTTGTAGAAGTCCTTTATGGATTCCTCCATCTCCTCCTTCTCACGTCGTTCATCGAAGTGAGCTTGGTGGGCGTCATCTAGCATGTCTGCTACCCCGGCATCATCATCAAAAGCCTCGAGGCATGCTCTCACCACCTCCGCTCTTATACGATCTGCTTCACCATGGTAGATCCACTGCTGGTAGCTAGGCGTATAACCATTGAACACAAGATGTCTACCCATGGTCTTCTCGTCTACCTTTCTCCTGTTGTCACATTTGCTACAGGGACACCAAACTAGAGAATGTCCTCCTAGTCCTGGGCCAAATGCATGTTTCAAGAAACAATCTATCCCCTTCACCCATTCATAGTCGTAGTCACTCCTGCTTCTCCAGCTCATGTACATCCACTGACGGTCATCCATCCTTTAACATTTACATCACAGAGTATTGTGACCATCAATTGCATCTATGCGGTGTTTCTAATGTCTAAAAGGTGAGGATAGGTCCTAATCCCACCCGCAGATGCGTAGATGAGGTCAGTTTCCAGGCTTCGCTCCTCTCCGAGACAGAATTTCGACAACACCTCCCCGCTGTTCTTCTGATACACATCCTGCCAGGGAGAGTGTGTATCTGGAGAACAACAGGGAGGTGATGTTGAAACTCCATCTCGGACCGGAGCAGACCATGGAAACTAACCCATCTACGCATCCGTGGGCTGTCCAAAAAACATGGACAATCCAAAACAGAGACGGTCGCAGATATGCAAAGATCCGCATACCTACGACCGTATCACTTTTAGACGGGAGACGCCTAACTGGGTTACGCGCGGGCTACGACAGACATGTGAAAAAAGAGGTTATTTATACCTAGGGTGTCAGTGAAGTCAGGCTAGCAGGGCAGTGGTGAGTCGACGCAGTGGCGAGGCGACGCAGTGGCGAGGCGATGCAGTGCAGGCAGAACCGTGACGCCGACGAAGACGATCGGGGTCCTCCGGGTCCCCTCCGACGTGCTCTTCTCCTGCATAAAAAGGCAATAGGTTATTGTTTGTTCAAAATTTTGGCAGCACCTCCCCTGCACAGGGAGGTTTCCCAAACCTGCAAAAAAACGATAGGATGGCCGACATTCACAACAGCACGAAGGCCGACACCACAACGGCACGAAGGCCCTCATATCAATTTACGGCACGAAGGCCCACACAACCACATACGGCACGAAGGCCGACAACGAGAGTTTTACCTAGGGTTACGGTGGAGTCGGGCGTCGCGGTGCGGGGGTCACTTTCTTCTCCGGCGAGATCGAGCGGCGTAGGAGTACTCCTCTCCCCCTCTTCCCTTCTCTCTTCTCCGCTTCTCCTCGTCCCTTCTTCTCTTTCTCCTCCTCCTCTCCTTCTTCCCCTTCTTCTCATTCTTCTCTCCTTTTCCTCTTCTTCTCCTTCTCTTCCCCTTCCTCCTTCTCCTCTTCTTCTCCTTCTCTTCCCCTTCCTCCTTCTCCTCTTCTCCTTCTCTTCTTCCTCCTACTTCACCCTCTGCCTCCTCCCCTCCAATAGCAAGCTGGCAATGGGGGCGCCCTAGGGGCTGGTGTCGGGGCAGGGAGGCCGACGCGGGGGGGCCACCGGAGGGCCGGCCGGGGTGGCTCTAGGGCGGTGGGGCGGCATTGGCGGGGTGGCACTGGGGCGGCGCTGGAGCGGCGCGCAGGGATGGCGCGGAGGTCGGGCGGCGTGGTGGTGGGGCGGCAGGGGCGCGCGGGGTGGTCGGGCGCGGGACAGCGCGCAGCGGTGGTGGGGGCACGCGGGGCGGCGTGGTGGTGGGCGAGGGGGGGGGGCGCGGGGCGGCCGGCCGCGCTAACGGCAGGGGGCGTGGGGCGGCCGGGCGCACTACGGCGGCGTAACGGTGTTCTGTGGGCGGGGAATTTGGGCCGCTGGCCGATTTAGGGTTGGGCCCTTTGCCGAGGGCCCAGATCCAGGGCCCTTGGCAAAGATTTTTTTTAAATATTCTTTGCCCAGGGCCATTGGCCAGGCCCTCGGCAAAGACCCCCTTTGCCGAGGGCCAGGTTAGGCCCTCGGCAAAGATTTTTTTGGGTCTGTGGGCGGGGAATTTAGGCCGCTGGCCGATTTAGGGTTGGGCCCTTTGCCCAGGGCTCAGATCCAGGGCCCTCGGCAAATATTTTTTTTAAAATATTCTTTGTCGAGGGTCATTGGCCAGGTCCTCGTCAAAGACCCCCTTTGCCGAGGGCCAGGCTAGGCCCTCGGCAAAGATTTTTTTTTTGTCTGTGGGCGGGGAATTTGGGCCGCTGGCCGATTTAGGGTTGGGCCCTTTGCCGAGGGCCCAGATCCAGGGCCCTCAGCAAAGATTTTTTTTTAAATATTCTTTGCCGAGGGCCATTGGCCAGGCCCTCGGCAAAGATTTTTTTTGGTTTTTTTTAACCCAGTTTTTTTGTGGTGCTATAATACATTATTTAAAACTCAATTTTAAAATTTGGGCCAAATTTGACTTTTTTTTATATATTTCCCTAATTTATTTCTTTTCGTTGATTTTGTTCGAATATTTCAAATTTGAACTGTAGGTGGATGGAATAATGCAATTTAGTGATTCGAATAATGTTATTCATGGTATTTGGTGTATGTTGAGTCCCTATCCACGAACTCGCATGAAATTTTAGGCATCTTCTTCACGTAACATGACAAGGAATGATTTTCGGACTTCGTATGGATTTTATATAATTTAAAAACACTTTTCCGACAAGTTCCTCGTATGTTTAGTCAACGCGATTAATTTTTAGAAATGACTATTCACCCCCCTCTAGTCCGCCATCTCGACCTTACACATATGTTTGGAATGGTTTTCAAATGTTTTTCAGATGTTTTTCCAAGTGTTTCAGACGCTTGTTTGAAGTGTTTCGTCTATCTTCTTTTGTATGTTGCAACTATTACATCTTAATATTTCAAAAGTAAATCGGGTGTTGCACATATGATACGCGTGGGAAGCGGCCGGCGGCATGGACGACGTTTGGGGCGGCGTGGACAACTTCCGGGCCACCGTGGGCCCACTGCTAGTGCGCTCGCTCGCGAGTTCGACGCGCTAGGCACTCGCTCGCTCCCTGTACGGGCAGCGTCCGGACGCTAGCGTCCAGAACTGACGTCCAGGAGCTAGCATGTCCTATATCAGACTCGGCAGGAGTCTAACAATGCCATGTTCAAAGAATGGAGATCCCTGAAACCCAACCCGCCCTCTGCCTTTAGACTCAGCAACTTCTCCCATCCAACCCAATGCATACTCCCCTCCTTATCCTGATTATTCCACCAAAAGCGAGCTTTTATTGCACTGATCTGGTTACACAGCTCTTTGATGATATCAAATCATTCCATTGTGAACCCCGGTATATAGCCTGAGCCACGGTTTTGATTAAAATTTCTTTGCCGGCTCTGGAAAGCAGCCATTCTTACACCCTTGAATGGGTTGTCAGACCCTTTCCTTAAAATAACCAAAGACACTGCACCTCGATTTAGGCCCTGTTTAGATTTCAAAAAATTTCACCCCAAAGTGTCATATCGAATCTTGCGGCACATGCATGGAGTACTAAATGTAGACGAAAAACAAAACTAATTGCACAGTTGGGTAAGAAATCGCGAGACGAAACTTTCGAACCTAATTAGTCCATAATTAGACACTAATTGCCAAATACAAACGAAAGTGCTACAATAGCCAAAACCAAAAATTTTTGCCAACTAAACGCGCCCTTACCCACAAACACCGGAAGACCGAGATTATAGATGTCAATGGGCTCCGTTCTCCGAATCCCCACGGGGAATTCACCCATTAGGGAACGGGGATGGTATGAATTCTACCCCCACGGGGAATTAAACGGGGCTGAAGTTATCCCCGTCGGAGATCACGGGGGCGGGGATGGTATGCAGGCCTCCGTCCCCACTCCCCGCGGGGACCCGATTCCAAAGGCCCATATACTGGCAAGCCCCAATACCTGTGACATATAAGCAATGTTGTAACCCTAGCTCCTGTAACACCCGTAAATCGTTTACTAAAACACTACATGAGCATCATAGTTATGTGTTAATGCATGTGATATAGTGTGTAGATCAAATTCCGTAACTCGAAACGATCAACGGAAACGCGAAATGAAAGTTACATTTCATAGTCCCGTTATAAGTTTTAAACCAATTTTTATTAAGCGAAAATGCTATAGAACATATATGTGCTACTTAAATAAATTTAAAGTGTAAATTTTATAGATAACGATGAAATACTTGTGGCCCACGGGGATCCCCACGGAGACTAATTCCCCGACGGGGATGGGGAGAAAGTCTCCCAGGGCACTTGACGGGGATGATGATGGAGAATTTTCTTCCCCATGGGGACAGGGATGGGGAGGCACTCCCCCACGAGGAATTCCGGTTGACATCTGGAACCGAGATATTTCTGGTTCATCGTCTCTGATCTTATGTTTAACGCCTCCATCACACCTCTCCTATGTATTTGGGCTGAACATGACAGCGGACTTGTCCGCATTGATCAACTGTCCGGGCCCCTCTTCATATATTGCTAGGATCTTCTTTCAGCTGCTGTGCCTCTGCTGAGTCCGCTTTGCATAGGATGAGCGACCATTACACTTTCTTCCAATGGCCGAAACTGTCATCGCAAAGAACCAGAAAGGGTTTCAAACTTTCAATATTCCTCCAGCCAATCACCGATGACCAACAAAAGTATCGATGTTACATAGGCCTCACGGAAACAAAGTTGCTCGATGGTTTTTGTTTATCGGCCCAGCCCAGCCCAGTACTGCTCATGGTTCTTATTTTCTTCTCTCGAACAGAAATAAAAAAGAATTGCACAGGTCTCCAACCTGTTTTTTTATGCAAAAAAAAAAGGTTGCAGAATTCTGTTGCACGAGAGAAAATCTGACGCCATCCGCGCCGAAAAAGTCCATTTTACCCCACCGAACTATGCTCGAAGTTTATTTTCCCTCCTGGACTTTAAAACCGGGTAAACCATCTCCCTCAACTTTTAAAACAGTGTATTTTACTTCCTTCCTGTTATAGGTGGTTTTCAAAGACGGTTTTGTTTTTTTGTTTTTTATTTATTTTAGCTAAATATTTGAAAAATTATAGTAAATCATAGAAAATTCATAAAATAGAAAATTCAATTTTTTCGGACTTCACCTGAGTAGATCTCCACAGTAAACATATAATATAGTATGTTTTAGTACAAAGTTTTTGTTGTAGCTTTAGAAATATGTTTTCTATAATTAATTCATAGCTTGAGTTTCTATGGTCTAATTATGGTGAAATTTTTATGGTGGTCTAATTATTGTATGCTTTAACTGTACTAAAAATTTCAAACTCGTTTATATTTTTACACACTTTTAACTTTTTAAAATATTTAACAAGCATAAAAATAAATAAAAAGTTGTAGATGATCCAATGAGAATGAAATTTTTGCTACAGTTCAATTATATAATAATTAGCCTATCATAAAAATTTCACCACAATTGCACTATAGAAACTGCAGCTTTGAATTAAATACATAAAAGCATAGATCTAAAGCTACAATAAAAACTTTGTGCTAAAACATACCATATTATATATTCACTGTGTAGATCTACTCATGTAGAGTCAAAAAAAATAGATTTTCTATTTTATAATTTTTCTGTGATTTACTATGGTTTTTCAAAAATTCAGTCAAAATAAAGAAAAAAAAAGACAAAACCGTCTTTGAAAACCACCTATAACCCGATCAGGGAGGTAAAATGAATGGCTTTAAAATTTGAGGGAGGTAGTTTGGCCGGTTTTGGAGTTTAGGTTGAAAAACTAGACTGGATAGTTCAGGGAGTTAAAAGAGACTTTTTTTCCATCCGTGCTGTCTACCTACCGAGTCTAGATGCGTTTTGGTTCTCCGGCGGCCCGGCCCAACTAGCCACCAATTGAAGAGAATGGCACACGCACTGCCGATTCTTTTCAAATCTAATAAAAAAAGAGACAATTGACGGACATCCAAAGTGATGGTCATTTGCTGACGGACATCTACTTTGGAGCATTTTGTCAGAAGACATTCTAGTTCGGTGAAATTAGGCCACAAGACACCGTGGACCCGTTGTAGCCGGTTGAGGAGAGAGAAAATTTCGTTTTGGACATCCGGTGCCTCTGAGCCACAGTTGGGTCCGCCCCTCTCTCTCACTGACGCGCGGGCCCCACCTGTCATCTTCTTCTTCCTCCTCTTCTCCTCTTCTCTTCTTCCATTGGTCGGCCTCCTCCACCTCCTCCGCGCGCTGCTCGGAGGTCCGCGCCCACTCGTGTCGTCCTCAAAGGTCCGCGCACTCACGTCGTCCTCGAAGGTCCGCGCTGTTCGGAGGTCCACATGTCCATGCCCACTCGTGTCGTCCTCGAAGGTTCGCGCACTCGCGTCGTCCTCGGAGGTCTGCGGTCCACATGCTCCCGGCGTCAAGATGCTCGAGCAGTGGAGGAGGAGCTCCACAGAAGCGGACGGATGTAGGTGGAACGACAGCGCGCGATGGGGCATTCGTGCTGGTGCACTGCGACCATGGGGAGAGGTGCTGCGAACCCAGCCATGGCGAGGGGCCGGAGGAGGAGCACCGCAAGGATGCGGATGGGGCATGCGCGCTGGTTCTCGACGTGCTCGGACGACCTGCGGGCGTGCGAGCAGGCACGCGACCTGCCGCTGCGGACGCGGGTGACCAGCAGACCGATGGGGGCAGCTGTGGACCTGCGCACGACCTGCGGGCGGACGCGGGCGGCTGCAGACCGAGGCCGCCGCCGGCGCGGCAGAGCATGGGGGAGCGGGGCCGGAGGCAGACCTAGGAGGCACAAGGCGTCGCCACCGGTGAGCTCTGAGTTTTGAACTCGCGGCCATGGCAGGGGCACCGACGAAGAAGAAAGCAACAGGGGGAAGAATATTATTTCACCGTTGTTCTCCCTCCTCAACCGGCTTCAACCGGTCCACGATGTCTTCCGGCAAAGAACCACAAATTTATAATCCACAGCCAATTTCCCTTAAAAAAAACTGAGCTGCCCTCCCATCCAGCTTCTAGACGGTACCCGCCGCCACCAGGCCGCCGGCCGCCGTGCTTCGCTCGGCCTGCCCAGTCCGTCGCCTGCCGCCACGCCGTTGCAGGAGCTTCTAGGTGTTGCTTGACCCTTCCCCTCAAGCGTTTTCTCGCCGCCTCACCGGCCCTCAGGCGGTTATTCCCTTTCCCCCTCTTTTGAGTGCCCCTGGGGTTTCGCTGGAAATTTCTTCGTGGTTTAACCATGGGATGTCAGTCTATCTTCTTGCCCATCCATGATTTGGCCTGGGTATAGCACGTTGTGTATTGGCCAACTCCATGTGTCTTATATACTTACATGATGCATTGTTTGCGAAAATAGTATCTTATACTGACATAATGCAGTGAGTGTATCATGCATAAATTAATTAATTTGTAAAATGCTAGACTTTGCTTCTTGGTGAAGAACATAAAATCTTCAAAGTTCAGTATTTTGATAGCCATTTCCACTAAACTTATCATCAAAGGAACATCGTTTGCTTGTTGGTACGTATTTGCTTTGTAATTCAATATAAATTTTACCTTTCAGATCATAGTCATATGCACTTCTTCAGAATCAGTACCGTTTTGTAACAGGCTACTTTTGAGTCTAGACTAGACTTGTGCCATGAAAATTTCAGACACCTAATTTTCAATCAGTGCAAAAATCCACCACAAAAGGTTTTAAATTATTGTTGTGCCTAGAAATAGATAACCCTCTCCAGCAACAGCTATGTTGTCTGGATGCAACTGAAAAGGAGCTAGGTCTGTTACCTGATAAAAAAAAAAGAGAAAATGAAAAGAAGAAAAACAAGTGTAACTCTTTAAAAGCCAGTTATCTAGACGAAAGACATTTCTGTCACAGTACTCTGCTTACTGGCCATCATTCCTCATACACTCTTTTTGTACGGAATTGGCTCGCCTAGGAGCAGAAAATGGACCCAAAAAAGGAAGAGCACTGAGACGGAATAGGGAGTGCAAAATCTCTATAGTCTAATACATCAAGGACCTGCAAGAAAGCGGGCAGATAGGTGGCAGATCCCACAAAGAGTCAGATGAATCATTCCCCGCGTCAAATAGATCCTTGTTGTCCTGAGCTCTGTCCATGCCGCCATGGGGTGACGTAGAGCTCTTCTTCTCCAGCTTAATCTTGTCCACCTCTGCGACCACCAAGCAAGCATTCTCATTAGCCATGTTGCGTCCATCCGAAGGTGTTAAGCTGGTGGTGTTGAGTGCCCATGATCGTTCATACTGTTGTGCGGCTAGCTGAAACTCCTCACCGCCTCCACCGACCAAGTATGGCCTGTAAGCTTCCTCAGGGAGGATGGGAGTGCGGATGCCATGGTTGCTCATGGCGAAGCTAACGATGCTGGAGCTAGGACTGCTACTTGGGCTGACGCTACTGGTGGTCGTGGTGCTGGTGCTGGTGCTAGTGGTGCTGGCTGCGGCGGTGGCAGCTCTGGCGACGTCGCCTGCAGCACCACGGTACGCCGCTGCTGCAGGGAAGAAGTTAACGGTGTGCTGCTGCTGGGACGCCGCGTTGTTCTTCTTCATCCTCTTGTGGTTGAGGATGCCACGGATCCTCGCCGCGAGCGGCGAGTCCGGCGGCGAGGCGCCGTTCGCGCCGGCGGCGGCGAAGTTGGTGCGCGTGTTGGCGCCCCGGAGCAGGCAGGCGGCCTCGTCGTAGGCCCGCGCGGCCTCCTCAGCCGTCTCGAACGTGCCGAGCCACATCCGGATCTTCTGGGTGGTGTCCTTGATCTCAGCCACCCACCTCCCCGATGGCCTCTGCCGGACACCCACGAACTTGCTGCTGCCGCCACCGCCGCCGACGCACTTGGTTCTCGTTCTTGGCTTGGTTTCCTTTGTGGGTGCTGGAGGCTGGTAGCTGCTGTACTGCTGCTGGTGCTGGGGATGGCTTTGTGGCTGCTGGAACTGGAGCTCCATTGGGAACTGGAGGGCGATCTTTGCATGTGCTGTGAGAGAACTCGATCTGGTCTGAACTTTGGGGCAGGAGATGGTGTCTGAATTTAAGGGGGGAGGGCGTGGTGCTGAGGTGACGCTGGGTGTAGTGGGGGCCTTGTCATGTTCTCCTTGTCTCTGATGTCCAAATCTTCCTAGTGCCAAGAAAGGTGTCTGAGTTTTCTAAGAGGGGGCATTGCATTGGGAGCATGATGCTGTATCACGTAGCGTATTTCAATGTTTGATGTGGTCGTAGTGGCTGACATGTTTGGTGTTTACACTGGTTGACAAAATCAACTCTTTGTTTCCGGCTGTGAAACTAGCTTGGGTGATATGTTTGATGCTTCAATCGATGTGGTAACCATGGGCTCCAAATTAACCCTACCCCTTGGTAACTGTGGGCTTGGAGTCACAAAGAATAGCTGAAGCATAGTTGTTCACTACACATGGAATTTTATCGTCGGCAAAATCCTTTTGTTGCTGAGTTCTTGAGTTCAAACCCCGTTTTTATAAATGGGAAAATCTACTAGTATGTGATAACAATGCTGTTGAATTCCTTCTAGATTAAAATGCCTTGTTCGTTCTTCTGGTCAAGAATATTCATCTAATGATTCGCAAGGAATTATCTATTATATTAATAGTGTTTCTGCAGGCCTTTGGCACTTGCTGGTTCCATGAATTTTGTATGAGATCCACAGCTTCAAAAAAAAATTGTGCTGGTTACTGGTCACTTTCTTTTTTATATATATGTGAAATGTGCCCAACTAATGTTTTTGCAGTTAGGTTGTAATGAAATCTCTCCCGCCGGCACTGCATTACCGTTCGCCTGGTTCAAATGCTTAGTATCTTATTAGTGTACTAATCTCTGCTTTGTCGCTGACTACCTGCTTGCAGATATTTTAAACGCCACGCCATCATCTTCCCCAAGGATACTGAGGCTGTTCATGGTGACACGACCATTTGCCACTTGGCGGCGCCATCGGAAGGTTCATGTTCATGTTACTGCTTGACGACATGGGTGCCTGTCAGAGATTAAACAAGAAGATAGCATCGCCGTGTAATTAAAGAATTAATTAAAGAATGGAAATGCCGTTAGCCACAAGGCACTGATCTGCGATGTGCAATGTGACCGAGGCATCATGGGGTTTATTTATGGTGGGTCAGGTCAGGTGCTCCAAGGAGACGCCGGAGACATGGCTCCCATGTCTGAAGAAATATTCATGGTGGGTGCTTCGTTCAGCTAGAGTGGTTCTTAGAATGTTTGACCCGGGTTGCTGTAAACTTTGTTAAGTGTTGTTTGGTCAAAGATACTGCGAAGAACTTTGATTGTAAAGTGGTAGTCGTGTGAGGTTTCAAGTAGTTTCAGTTGTTTACCCTGTCCTTGCATTGGTTTCTGAATTCAGATTCTGGCTGCAATTTGTGAAATGGAGTCACAGGAGGTTACTCTCTCCAGTCACAAATACTTGACATATTTGACTTTGCATGGTATTCAATTCGTATCTTTTGATCACTGATCTCTTCTAAATATAAAATCTTTCAGGTATAATAAGTTTTGCAAATATTCTGAATATAAATTGACATTTATAACTTGTACTTTTTTTTGTGAACATAACTTGTACATTTCTAAACTATAATGTTTATAGTTTTTCAGGTTTGACTCCTAAACATAAACAGATGTTTTTGTGGTAGAGAGAGTACCAAAGTTTCTTTATGTAGAGCATATTTGTGTGTTCGAGATGACAGTTTGCAAGTAATGGAAAATATGGCATGTGTGGTAGTCAAACTGCTGGTGACAACAAGAAACAAAGTTTACATGGCGTACGTTTGAGCAGGGCTCAATGGCTGATTAACCAATGTTGAGAGATGTGGAGGTCAAAGTTAGTGGACTCCATCATCTCCATTTGTATAATGGAAACGAACAACATTCTTGTTAATTGTTAAACTAATGTAGTGCCGGCCAGAGAGTTTCTAGAGCCAACAAGGTTTCGTGGGAAAGGCCTGCTGAAACAACCCCAGTACATATATATCGATTTTCTTAGTGTCTCTAAAAAGTTCCAGTTCCAGAACGTCTCACGAGGGAGTATATAAATTACTCCAATTTATGCTGTCTTCGTCTTCTCTGTTCCTCAGCAGTCAACTACTAGTCGGTAACGCCCTGTGCCCCTGTCCGGGCCGGCCAACATTCTTTCTCCCGGACTTATTAGGAGGATATTTCTTTTAAACAGATTTCAGAATGTTGCTTGGATTTAAAATATATAATCCTAGGCGATTCGGATGAGAGTTCCTATACGCAAAAGAAACCTAACAAGTAACGCTGTTGATTTTTGCTGGTAAAAGGAGTAATACTAGTATATAATATTAATTAATTAATGCATAACCTAGTGCTGAACCTGTTGGCCAATTGGATCCTGCGCTGTGGCCGGCCTTAAATTTTTTGGCAAGCATAGAACACGTACGTAGGCGAGTGACATGTGTGTTCTTCTCGTGCCTTCTCAAGGCTTCCCCAATATGCCCCACCACGGACTACTGCCTCAACTTCCACATGTGTTCCTAAGTCTATATCATCATGAGAACATGACAGAGTTTCTTACAGAGGAGTCGAGAGGTCCATCCGACAAAAAGCTGAGGCATATACTGGAGCGCACATTGCAGGTAGAAGTGAGCTACTACCTGTGTTGGTCCCATCAAATAAAGCTCAGTACTTGCGCTAGTGAAAGGACATAAAGCTGTCGGACAAGAGAGCTGCCTCCGTGGTTAGTTTTAAGAGCTCTAACCTTTTTTTTCCTATAAGAGTGTTGCTGCTTAAGGCCAACAAACTTTAGCCTGCATGGGTGAAACCCTTATGTCAATTGCATTGCAGCGTCATAGCATGCAGCAAACACCCGACGGTCTCAATACATCAATCCAATATTTTCTCCCTCAAAAAGATTAGGTCTGTTTATAGAAATTTCATTAAAATTTATAGAAACCAGTTCAATTTGACACCAAAAATATAGAAAATCCTCCGTCTCAAACATAAGCACTATTGTGAGATTTTCTGGCGTCTTTGGCATCTTTGTAACTTCTCTTGTTTCTAAAAAGGTTCGGATTTGAAGATTTGGGTTGGATAGTTAAATCGAGTCAAACTTCTTCATCTGTGGTTAAGTTTATAGAAAAATACACCAACATCTATAAACATCGAATTAGTTTAGTTAAATTCTACATGGAATATGTTTTGATAGATGTATTTATTTGAACTTGTAGATGTCAATGTGTTTTTTCTAAAAAATTGGTCAAACGTTGACAAATTTAATTTAAAATAAAGTTAACGGACTATAATTTAGAACTAGGGTTCGTAGCAAGGCTAAAGATACAAAGGCCTCTAGTTAGCGAGAGCTGATTCATACGTAGAGCAAGAGGAATGTTTATTGGAGACTAAACCTAGATCCCAGATGAAAAGACAACCGTGTACCGTATTTGGATTGTGTCGTGAGGATTCACACTACGATAATGATACGTCACATGCGTCTGTCCCATCCGAATGGACCGCTCCGCGCCACCTGCCTGCATAGCCTATGCGGCTCGCTTCGCGTGCCCGCGCCCCCGCCCGCCCGTATCGTTGCTCGCTCCCGCCCCCGTGGATTCACCCTAGACGTTGCTCGCCCCGCATGTCGCGGCCATCTCGCAGGGCCACCTCCACCGCGCCAGTTCGCCGCGCTGAAAGCGTATGTTGTAAATGTACGTGTCAAGTGTTTCATATGTTTCAGAGGTATGTTACAAAGGTAGATTCTAGATGTTCGCACATATTGCAATGGCTATGCACGTATGTTTTAAGAGTTTTTTTTTTCAAAATGTTTTATTGTAAGGATCGAGGATGTCGCCTAAAGGGGGTGAATAGATGTTTCTAAATATTAACGCCTTAAAATATGGAAATGGTTAGTGTAGCTTTTAATTACTTGAAAGCTTCCAAATCAGAGTATTAAACCCCTCAAGAGTAAACCATAGAGAATATAAAAGATGTAGGCTCTGTTCGTTTGAACTTATCAGCCATGGTACAGTGTTTTTCTCTCAACAAATCAACGAACAATATTTTTCAGCCTGGCTTTTCAGCGAAACAAACATGGTCGTAGGATTAGTTTAGGAGCTACAAGTCTGCAACAAAAGAGTTAGAGCAAGATTTAAATAAAATCAGCACAACCTCTAATACCGGACGTTTTCGGTAGGTATACCAGACGTGTCCGGTATACACGGGCACAACACACCAAGCTCCGAACTTGCAGACCTTTGATTCCAATCTTTTTCTCCAAGCTTCAGGAACCTACTAAGAGTTGTATCTCACAATATACACTTGCACACGAGCTAGCACAACCTAAGTGGATCACAAATATCAGGTGAAAGCGAATTGAGACACGATATTTATTTTACTAAAGTTCAGACTCCACCAAGTCCTACTCTTTGTTGAGGGGGCTGTGAGCGACCCAGCAAAGGTCAGCTCTAGAGGACCTACGAAGGTCAACTCTAGTCGGAGTCTTTTCCAACTCTTTTTCCTCCTTCCACTAGATGATCCCTTCCCTTGCGGCGGTGGAATCGACCGTTACAAATTTTTTGAGGCACGCCACAATCTCTCGAATGCTCTCCGGCGATGCCTAGCCATCTAGGACCGAAGAGTCCAAGAGTAACAAAATGTGAATCACAAAATAGACAATATGCACAAGTGCTCAAGTGGTGGCTTACTCTCAATTTTGAATTTCTCTCAACCCACAAGTTAGATTTTACAAATGGGATCACACACTCTCTAAGAGAGGGTTCGAGAGTGTTCTCAAGGCTCAAAAACATATGGGAGTATCAGCAGAATCAGCAGCCTCCAAAGGTGGAGGCTTAGGGGTATTTAAAACCCCTTTGAAAAAGTAGCCGTTATAGGCAGTTGGTGCATACCGGACACGTCCGATATGACCAGCACAGCACCAGAGTTAGAGTGTTAAAAGGCGCCTGAGGCATCAGAACTCTCGATGCTTGCCAGGACTTCCGACTCCCGAAACTCCCGACTCTTGCCGAATTTTCCGACAAACCAAACTCGAGAACACCAAAAAAAGTTGTTGTGATCATGCTCAGCCACAGCAGGCGAGTTAGCTCTTAAGTCTCTCTTTCACTCAAACCTCACATAGTTTGGCTTGAGCACTTATGAATAATCATCTATCAACATGATGCATCCCTCTTAATAGTATGGCATACCTATTTACTCAAGATCAAATGAAAAAGAAATTTAAACCTCTTGAGTTGATTTCCTTCAAAGCCAACCATCATAATTTGATTGGTACTTCAATTAAATGCAAGTACTTTCTTCTTCACCCTAGCTAGGTTCCTCGGCCGTCAAGCCATCGCTTGTTCTTCACCCTTGCTTAGTACCTTGAAGTCTTTCCTTGCTATCTTCACCATCTCAAGCCATTAAGTCACACCTTGAGTTGAATCATCCATCAAGCTCATAATCCATCCTTTCATTTGTATAGTTGTCTTTCAATGTAGCAAGCTTCAAATATAAGACCATTCCATATGCAATCACTCATGTCTCATTAATTCTCAACGTGCTTGCTTTATAATAAATCATAGAAATCCCGTAATAAATTAGCCTTGCATGAATTACATTTGCATTGTTGTCTTATGTTTAAACTAGATTTTTTATTCAAGAACACGTCATTTTGACTTTATACCATTTAATCAAGCACTACTACACTCGTACCTTTCATAGACGCATCGTAACCCACATCGCAGTCCAATTTTGGCCTCGATAATAAGCTGTCGGCAGTGATACTCATAGCCATCACCGTCGGTATCTAAGACCGACTGGGGTGTACACTACACCGTCGTATTAGCTTATCATCCATCTGTGATAAGGTTCTTACTTCTGTCGCATTGAAACACGACCCGCGCATGTGGGTATACACTAACACCGTCACATGGCTTATGATCCATCCGTGATTAGATCCTTATTCCGTCACATTAGAGCGTGACCTGCCTATGTCGAGGCAAACATCACCATCACTTCAGTGTATGAACCGTCTGGTCATAGGGCATGGTCATCGTCGCTTGCAGTACGATCCGCCCATGATGATTGTTGATGATAGTTACCAACCATTATAAATCATCAATATAACATGCATAAGGGTATAAATATAATCACCAACGAAGGTCTAGGGATTTAAACTAACAAATTTCATGAGTTTTGGTGAATTTATATTTTCTGTAGGGTTTATCCAGAAAACCATGAAGGTAGACCAAGATATCAGATTTAATAGCGCTTATCACAGCGAAAACAACCCCAGAATGTTCTAGAAGATTCGAGAGGACTCCACACCGAAGCGGCCGTCCCCACCTGCAGTTCAGCCGGCCCCTGGGGCCCACATGTCAGCCTCTTGTTGCTATGTCGGTTCTCCACCGCCTCCTAGATTGCATCTACGCTGTTTATTCAAGTTGGTTTGATCTAAGGGCTCAAGATTGACGCTATGGCCTATATATACCAGCCCCTACCCCCCTCCCTCAGGCATTGAAGTCATTTGAAAAGATAGAAACCCTAATTATCCTTAGAGTTCCAACATATTTTAGGGCATAGCTAGTTAGACTAGGTCTAGAGGGAGGCAAGCAGGCTTCACTTGGATTCCCGATCGTGTCAAGAGTGTGGCTTGGTATAATCTTTGTGCCCCACTCTCTTTTGTATTTCTCATTACTTTTATATGCTTGCTATAATTGTTATGACAATATCATTCATATCGTTGATATTCCTAATTATCATATTCATTGTCTACTTTGATTATATGCTTAGTATAGTTGGATTATCAACATATTCATGCATAGGATCATATAGCGCTCGCTCTGGTGTACATGGGGTGAGTGGTCGACATTGTGTAAGTATGGTGCTTATACGTTGTTTACCTGCGGATACACCCTATATTCTGGGTCATGTGGTAGATCACGGATGTGACACTCCCGTTGAGTCCTTTGTAGTGCACTCCCCGAATATAGGACAAGTAGGATCTAGTTATGAAGGAAGACAAGCGATGTTCTTAATCTTCCTTAGTAATATACCTTATGTGTAGATATGAAGTGATCTTAGCCATGATTACTAAGTGTAATTGCGCTAATCAATGTAATTAAGAATGACTTAGGAATTATTCCTCTAATATTCTATTTGACCATGCTAATGCCATAGAAAGGAGTACTCTAAGTGATCAATGATTAGTTATTATGTACCATTCATATATACATTTGCCTCTTGACTTAACCCAGTTGTGAGTATAATATTGGTTATGGTTTACTTCTCCATCAATAGTATAAATTATCAATACATGTCCATGTCAGACCTTCCCTGTGGTAAAAATATAAATAACGATACCTGGAATACTCCCAGGTTAAGTGCTACAATGGTATATTATCTATGCGCTTACAGATTCCTTTCATTCATATATATTTATATATTCTTTCTAGTCACATAAATTAATAAAGAAGTACTCTAGTAGTAATATTAGGTAGTACCAACAAGCATCTCTAGCATCATCACTAGGGATGACAACCTAGTAAAGTAATGTTAAGAGGTGTAGACATATATTAGGTGACTAGTAAACAAGTGACAAGTTAATAAATACTAACAAGCATTTCTAGTACCATTGCCGGGGAAGGTAGCTAGGCAAAGGAAGTATTGATAAACTTATACTTATTGATGTGATCGAGATAACCATTGACCTCTGCTCAAATAGGCTTACCCTTATTTTGTCTACTTGTGTATCTTATGCAGGGTAATGTATGACCAGTTTTGATCTTCTGACAAACTACATTGAAGATCTAGAAGCATTAATCAGGAGGACTAGAGCTAAACTCAAGAAAGTCCTAGCTTTAGAATCAGAAGACAACCAGATAAGACGAAGCTTAATACCAAAATTTGAAACCACGACTAACAAGACTCTCCGTGAATTCTCTACTCAAACTACAGCCAACATCCGAACTAGACCAGCAATCAATATTGGAGACAATGGATTCAAGCTCAAGCCAGCCCTCATCAACATGGTGCAAGCAAGTCAGTTTTGTGGAAAGGCACATGAAGATGCAAGTGCACATCTTCAACACTTCCTAGAGATCTATAGCACTTTCACCATCAAAGGAGTGACCCAAGATGCCATACTACTTTGCCTCTTCCCATTCTCACTCTTGGGGAAGGCAAAGCAATGGTTCTACGCCAACAAAGATAGAAATACTACATGGGATAACTGCTTCGCTGCCTTCCTAGCGAAGTTCTTTCCCACAGGCAAGGCCAATGCTCTACGTGGGAGAATTTCAAGTTTTCAACAACAACTTGATGAATCTGTCCCTGAGGCATTGGAATGCTTTCAAGATTACATAGCAGAATGTCCTCATCATGGGATGGAAAATTGGCTACTCATGCAGACTTTCTACTATGGGTTGACCAATAGTACCTGTGAGACTATGGATGCTGCTTCTGGAGGTGCATTCCTGTCACTCACCATACTAGTTGCAATAGCTCTTGTGGAGAAGATGGCCTCAAATCAAGGTTGGAAAGAAGAACGTCTTCAAACCCACAAGAAAGGTGGAGGTATGCATCAACTCAAGGAGGTAGACATGTTGTCTGCCAAGATGGACCTGCTCATAAAGAAGCTCGAAGACCGAGCCAATGAGAAGCAAGAAGTCATGCACATTCATGATTCTCGCATGATGTGTGAAAAGTGTGGAAACACTAGACATTCAGGGAACAACTGCCCTAAAATTCATGAGGATGTGAACTTCGTCAACAACAACTACTTTTGTCCTCAACAAAATCAAGGATGAAATCAGCAACAGAGGCCAAACTACCAAGGCAACCCTCAAGGTAGTAATTTCAATAATTTCAATCAATCACCCTTGAGAGAATTAATTTCTGGACAAGCTAAAATTGTGGAGGGTTTATCTAGAAAACTAGCTTCCAATGATAGAGTTTTAGAAAATATAAATAATAGAATGGATAACCTCTCCTCTGCCACTAAGAACCAGCATGGCTTTAATAAAATGATAGAATCGCAAATAGCTTAGCTAGCTGTTGTTGTTCCTCCGACCGATAAAGGTAAGATTTTAGGGCAACCGGAAGATCTAGAAACTACAAATCTTGTCGATATTTACAATACAACATATTACTGTACACAACCATCGATGGAAAGGTGGATAGATTATACCTTGCCGAAAAAGAAGAGCGATCTAGGGAGACCTGTCATCCCCATCGCCATTGAACCTCACATTTTCCAAGAAGCTATCTATGACTTCGGAGCAAGTGTCAACATTATGCCTAAGGTAATTTATGATAAAAATAATAGAGATACTTTGTTGTACACAAATATGCATTTGTAGCTTGCAGATCAGTCACTCTGCTACCCCAAGAGGGTTCTTGAAGATGCCATTGTTCGAGTGGGACAATCATATGTTCTCATAGATTTTGTGGTTTTGGAAACAGGTGGAGATGTAAGAGCACCCATTATCTTGGGTCGACCTTTCCTAAGCACCACGAAAGCTATCATCTACGCAGATAGTGCCAAGATCTGCTTCACAATCAAGGATAAAAAGGAGAAGTTTTCTTTCAAGAATCGCATCTTGCAATCTCCTAGACATCCACAAATGTCGTACCTGCCCGAAGAGACAACAGTGACCAAGAAGAAGAACAATAGGAGAAGGAAGAAGAACAAGGTCAGGCAGCCATAAGAAGAGTCAGTTAAAATGATCAACACACTTAGATCAGAGTACGACCACCTTCTCGCTTCACCATTCCTTGCTAAGAAGGATGATCTAGGCGTACCCACAATCGAGTGTACCATTGGACAAAGAATATTCCACAAGACCTTCTGTGACATTGGGTCAGGTGTCAATATAATGTCTAAGGTAACGTATGAATATTTGTTTGATGATGAACCTTTGTTCCCTACATATATGCAATTGCAGATGGCAGACCAATCAATCTAATTTCTGGAGGGAATAGCGGAAGATGTCATGGTAAGAATACATTATCACTATGCCCCTGCCGACTTCATGGTTCTAGACATGGGTGAAGAAGAAGATGACACACCCATCATCCTTAGAAGATCATTCCTTAACACCACCAACATGATCATCTATGTTGGATCTGGACAAGTCCACTTCTAATTCCCTAGAGAAAAGGTACGCTGTTATTTCAATAGTTACACTACTTATGAGTAGCCCGAGAAGTCCCGCTCTAGGATAAGACATCAATCATCCCAACACCGAAAGAATCAATCCCCCAAGAATGAATAGGAGGAAGATAAAGAACATGTGAACAATGAACCTACTCCGCCAAAGGCGAATCCACAGACCAAGCAGGTGTGGAAGGAAAAGGTGGCATCATCAGAGACACCATCACAAGAGGTGCAACCATCAAGGTCTCCATCTTCGGGTCCGACAGATGCACCTAGAGAATAAAAGGACTTTCTCCAGTCAAGTCCTGATCGAAGGACTTAAAAATCCGAACCCTCACCGGGAGGTAACATCGGTAGTTATCCATATTTACTTTCTAGCATTGCATGAATTCTTTTCACTTTAGCATATTTACTTTTTTGCATTAGCATTACATTTAATAAAAGAAAGTAAAAAGTTTTATCATTGCATCCTAAGCCCCATGTGAATAGATCTATGGTGTAAATACTCATGGGAATATTCACTGTGGTGGTACAAAAATAAAAAATACGATGCATATATATTTTCGTTTCTGCATATCAAAAATTAGAAAATCCAAAATTATTAGATAGACATCCTGCTAAAATTCTACCAAAACAGAAATATTTCTAAACCTCAAGAATGACTAATCTCCGAATGGCTGGCCGCTAACCTTTTTATCCTAACCTGTTCCATGAGTTTTGGTATTCTTGATGGTATTTTGTCAGATGATATGATCAAGAGCAAGTTCACCTGGTCGTCTTCATCTCGCTCCATTCATGGACGAGAAGGGCATCCGCTGGTAAATCTACTCTGAGAAGGATCACTCAACTTCAGTATTCGACCATGCCAACATCCAGCTTGGGGGAAAAGCATCCCCCATGTATGTAGCTAAGTATTTTTTTCCTTTTGGTTTTACTATTAAGTGAGTTTGCTTCATACTATATACTAAATAAAATAAAAAGATGGATAACTAAACACAAAATAAAAAATTATCTCTGTGATAGTTATATTAGTAAGGTGTGATCTAAAAAATGAGAAAATAAAATAAAAAGTATGTTTCTAGAATTCTTCAAAGTTTGATTTTTAAGAGCTAAATAAATGGACTCTGAGGATAATCCCTTGTAATGGAAATGATGAATAGTTGTTCTATCGTAATTCTTTTTAAGTACCTAGTTTTCAGCCTTGAATTCTCCCGAGTTTTGGATACGACTGTTTTGATATAAGAATTTACTCTGAACTTGAAACTCGTGGGTAGCATGTGCTTGATCTAAGTCTAGGTAATTGACAGATATGATATGAGAAGGTCTGAGCTGCTATTTATCCTATTACAATTGATACTAAAGTTCTAGAAATTTATCTTTTGAAAAACATAAAATGTTACATGATGAGCTCCTGTATGACAAAGCTTGAATTTCTACCAGAGCCATATATGTTATTTAGAATAGAAAAACTTCCATATATATGCTGCTTGTTTTGCATTGAGTTTAGTCAAGCTTTGTTGACCCTTATGAGAGGTTTGTCATGCTCTTAAAATCAAGATCACGTACACACCACTCATATATGCACTACTCCTACACTAGGGGTAGGCGCAAAAATATGCCTTCCATCTAGATCCACCCAAAAATGTTTTACTCCTACACTCGAAGTAAACACCAAAAATATTCTTGGTAGAATATCCATCAAATAACTGCTTCAAGTTCTTGTTGCTATCTCTCAAAAGTTTTGTTGCAGAAAAGAAGTATTGGGCTATGCAAAAGTTATTCATAAAAAAAGAGAGAAAAGAAAAAAAGAGATGAAATAAAATGGACAAGTGTCTGAGATATATAAAACAATGGGTACTTAGATGTCTGCTTGAAAAAAAAGAAAAGATGAATAAGATAGCCCATGTTTACTTGCAAAGTTGTTTCTAAATTCTAAAAGAGATATATGTTTTCAAGGAGCATAGTAGAATTAAGTTGGCCACCATATATATCCACCATACATCCACACACATTCACATCTTGATTTAATTGTATAACACAACTCTCTTTGGATCCGAGGTTTGACTTTACAATATATGTATTGCAAGTATTCTCTTTCATGCTTTTTCCACTCCTATGAGCTTGCTCTTTCATGCTTTTTTCACTCCTATGAGCTCCACATAAGCCTTAGTTGTAGGAAGAGAAAGGCATAACACCACTATTGCCTTGGTGAGGATCCACAAATACCACATATATTGAGAGACTTGAGAGTGTCATACAATGGAAGCTCTGAGTCTTATTTTGAAAACCTATAAAAACTCTAGAATAATGGTTGAGCAAAGAACTTGAGACATAGTGCTTGACTTGATCGTTCTGTCCTTCAATTGCTTAAGAACCGGGGGAAGGCTAAGAAGCCCTATGGTTGAAGGTAATATGGGTAAGTTTAAAAGTCAGATTGGTTTATTCTAATCCGGAGAAAAATTCTTGTTTGAACGCATGTGTACTTTTGAGGAGTGAAAGCATTGAAGCAACTCCTGATCCATTTACTGAGTTTTGCTTTGCTAAGGGACTAGCAAAGGTTAAGCTTGGGGGAGTTTGTTGATGGTAGTTATCAACCATTATAAACCATCAATATAACATGCATAAGGGCATAAATATAATCACCAACAAAGGTCTAGGGGTTTAAACTAACAAATTCCACAAGTTTTGATGAATCTATATTTTATGTAGGGTTTATCTAAAAAACCATCAAGGTGGATCAAGATGTCAGATTTAATCATGCTTATCCACAGCGAAAACAACCCCAGAAGGTTCCAGAAGACTCAAGAGGACTCCACACTGAAGCGGAGGGCGAGGCGCTGCTAGGTGGGGCTAGCCAGCCCTACCTGCAGGCTGACCAGCCCCTAGGGCCCACCTGTCAGCCCCCTGTTGCTATGTCGGTTCTCCACCGCCTCCGACATTGTATCTATGTCATTTATTCAAGTCGGTTTTATTCGAAGGCTTAGGATTGACGCTCCGGTCTATATATACCAGCCCCTACCCCCCTCCCTCAGGCATTAAAATCATTTTGGAAGATAGAAACCCTAATCATCCTTAGAGCTCCACTATATTCTAGGGCATAGCTAGTTAGGCTAGGTCTAGAGGAAGGCAAGCAGGCTTCGCTTGGATTTTTGATCGTGTCAAGAGCGTGGTTTGATATAATCTTTGTACCTCTCTCTCTTTTGTATCTCTCATTACTTTTATATGCTTGCTATAATTGTTATGATAATATCATTCATATCATTGATATTCCTCATTATCATGTTCATAGTCTACTTTGATTATGTGCTTAGTATAGTTAGATTATCAACATATTCATGCATAGGTTCATATAGCGCTCGCTCTAGTGTACACGGAGTGAGTGGTCGATATTGTATAAGCATGGTGCTTATACGTTGTTTACCTGCGGATACACCCTATATTCCGGGTCATGTGGTAGATCACACACTCCCGTTGAGTCCTTTGTAGTCCACTCCCTGAATATAGGACAAGAGTAGAGGAATTCTCATCATCACAGGGTTGATCAAACTATTGCATGAAACATCTTAGAAAATAATAATAAATTAATCTATTACCTAACGGAGGAGATCAAGTATGTGCTTTTTGTTTTCGTTTAAAATACACAAAAAGTATCTCAACTCTCAAGAGAACTTTGTGAGTAGTTAATTATTTCCCCTTATGATGAGTAGTAGGGCAATTATTCATGTTCAAACTTCACATGACACTTTTCAGCAAAGACGAATAAATCAATCAATTTATCATCCAAAGGAGGAGAGTTATCTTGGCATATTGTGTACAATAAAACTCTGTAAGAACCAAAATTACAAAAGAAGAAAAACTGTTCCAGTTAAATTTGCTTTCAATTTGCATCCCGCTTTCTACTCATCTAACTTAATTAAGATCCTGTAAGTTTAAAAAAAAAAATTGTACTGCAGTTTGATCACTATGCAAAATGTATACCTCCCAATTGTAAGATCGATCCTTAACCTGTTCGTTGCAGAAAATGTTGAAGAATTAGCACCAAACATATATCCATTGATTTTTTAATCAATGATAAATCACCAAACTTGATCAGATATATTGTTTTTACTTTTATTTTTGAAAGGACCACTTGACCCAGCCTTCTTTGGAAGCCATTGTAGGAATCAGGGATCGATCCCTATCGGGCAACTCCCACCCTTGGGGCTTAACCGCGTGCTCTATGAGCAGCTTCTTTGTATATTGTTTTTACTCGCTAACAGGAGTATCATTATATATAGAATTCAGCAATCTCTAGGTCTGTTAGCTATGGACACTGAACAACTGGAAGCCTCCATGGAAGCACTGACTAAAGCTAAAATGGGGAGGGAAAACAAAAGCAGTACACATGCTTGTAGGACAAAGACGAAAAGTAGTGATCTTCATCAGTTCTAAGTGTTGTTCAGCTTAGTACCTGGTGACGACACGACCGCCGTAGCCTCATGGGTATTTGTTATAGTTTGCAAAAGATGATTCATCTGAAAACCCTGTAAGGCTGTAAGAATTTATATCCTTCACTGTTAGATAGTTGGATACAGGTAAATCCTAAAAATATTAATGGCAAGTAAACAACGTACTGCACCATAAAAAATAATGGCACATAGCATTTCTCAGTACGTAAGGA
This sequence comes from Miscanthus floridulus, assembly GCF_019320115.1. Lineage (NCBI taxonomy): Eukaryota > Viridiplantae > Streptophyta > Magnoliopsida > Poales > Poaceae > Miscanthus > Miscanthus floridulus. The sequence goes on from NC_089582.1 coordinate 38,694,101, forward strand.
TAGATCAATATTAAAAATATGAGATTACCGGCGAGTACTGAAATGAACATGGTGACATGATGAAGCTAAGTTGCAGTAAGTTTTGCATATAATTCATGTACTATATGAGACATTGTACCGGTGTTGTCATGTAAATCAGTTTAGGCATGGTGATAGGATTATGGACCTATGTTTGGAAACGTACTTTTCAATGTAATCCTCGTGCACACCTAAGTATTTTTATTTTTATTTTTTGCTTTGATGTTTCACGCTTGGTTCATCCACCAATTTATTAGGACCGCATGCAGTTGGGACTCTATCACAACCTTAACACACAAAAAATACTAAAATTCATAGCACGAACTTGAGAAGTGAAAGGGCCTAACCATATGAAGGAGTATATAGAAAACTCAGCATCAACGTAGCAATTCGTTGGGCCATTGGGTCCTGCAAAAGAATCGGTTAGCAATGTTTGGTATGAACTCAAAATATGCACAGACCAACAGGGACACCATGTTTGAACCTTGAGACCAAAGGCATTGAAATCAGGGTCTCTCCATACAACCATGAAGAGATGGTGCTGCAACTACTCACATGAAATCGTTCTGACACTCCGCAAATGGAGTTTTCCTTGACTGCAACGCCATTGGCATGTAACATTGCTTGAACATGACACATATTGTCAGTTTTAGTGTTCAATCCAGGCTTCATAAAGCCAATCTAAGTGATGGAACCTAGGAATCTGAGGCTAAACTGAACCACAAGTTCATGATAAAAAAAGTCATGCATCATGAACATAAATTTTCTAGTTCAATGTCAGAACTGAATTTACATTTGCCAGCATTCCCATCTCTGAGATTTATGCTGACCTCTCTGCGATTAAAACTAAAAGGAGAAATCAAGCTGTCAATTCCTTCCATGCAAAATGACACGCAAGAACCTAACCTAAGTCCTGATCTTTCGTTTATGTGATTTTGTGGTCATGTACACACGCTGCTTAGTTATTTACACAAAGCAAGCCATAGTAGCGTGCTGCATAAAAAATGGCAATGATAATGAATTATTGCTAAAAACAGGATGCAAAATATGGAATAAAAAAAAATGAGCCCTGATTTTAGGCCACGCATTCCATTCTGCAGATCCTACTGAAGCAAAATATTATTGGACCGAGGTTATTGACAAATCTCCAAATTAAGATGAATGTTTGACCTAACAATAATGTTATAATAGCCTATCAGATAAGGTCACCTTCTTGGAGAGGACCGGGAGGCCTCATTGGGTGAACAGTAGGACCAGGAGCAGGCGAGCAGCAATCCTAAAAGAGACACGTTTGTAGCACCTTGAAAAATCCATTCTAATCTTGGTCGTTGAATGAAAAGAAAGAAGGAGACAATAGCATTCCATGGATAAATTTCTAGAAGAAATCTACTAAAATCCACTGCACGTGCTGGTATCACCAAGGATGCTAACTAATCCTCACATGACTGAGTCATTCCACGTTGATTATCCTTATCTAATTCCATGATTCTTTGGTTGTTCGAGAGCACATATGTAACACCCCGGGTGTTTAAATACTAAAACTGTCATAGCATCATATGCATTGCAAGACAATTGGTCATATTAAAAAAACTTTGTATGCATTCACTAAAATAAGTTTACATTTATGTTATAAGCATTGCTTGGTATTGTTTGAATTAAGTTTGAAATCTTTGTATTGATTTGAAATTCCGAAAACCCTGATTTTCATTATTTAAACCCTACCCTGAAAATCCATTTCAAAATCTAAGCATATTTTGGGGTTGAGCCTAAAAGCAAAAGTGTAGAGCTTGACAAGTTATACAAAGTTTATTTTTGGAGTTTTTCAAGTTGTTTAGAAAAATTTGGAGTAATTCAAAAAGGCGTAATTCGTTAAATATCCTCTATTTGAATTTAAAAGATCATTTCAAAATGTAGACCGAATTAGGGGTTGGTTATAAAAGTAAAGTTGTAGAACTTTTGATTTTGAACAACTTTTGTTTTTGGAGATTGTTGAGTTGTTATGAAAATTTGGGAGTAATTTGTGAAATTTGACGAATGGCAATTCTGTAATTTTGATGAACAGTGTTCACCGCTTGTGCTACACCGCCGGCGAGCTTCGGTTAGCTTCCAGTCGCGCGCGTGGCCATCTGGGCGTCGCGTTGGCATGGTGAAGGCTTCCACGTGTCTTCTTTGCGCTTCCTTGGTCGCGTTATAAGCCAGCCACCGTCGCCGTTCTTCGCTTTCTCTTCGCTTTTGTTTTCCAGTCACCGCCGTCGCTGCTCAGTTGAGTTCTCGCCGTCGAACAAGCATCTGCGCCGTCACGGCATAGTGCTAGTTAGCTTCGCCTCTTCCTTGCGCACCCAGCCAGCTAGCTCTGGTCGATTGATTTCGTCGTGAGTTCGTCGTTCGTCGCTTTCTTCCTCGCGGCCGGCAACCTCACCCGAGCTTCCGTTTCACCGCGGCCGGCCTACTCCGGTGAGCCGTTGGCCTTGATCGGTGTACCTACGGCTTCGTCTCGATGCTGTGGTGCTTAATCATGTGTTGCTTGCTCGTTTTGATCACTGCAGTCGCCGGTTCTTCCTCACCGACGATCTTTGCTCCGCCGTGATCACCGTGGTCGTCGTCACGCCTCTCCGTTGCTTCTCCGACCTCGCTCCTTGCTTCAACGCGTTTGGGGTGAGCTACTGGTGCTTCCTGGATCCTTTTTTTGTGTTCTACTGGTTTCATGTCGCCGGCGTAACACTGCCGTGCCACCGCGTCCGCCATGGCCGACGTCGAGCTAGTATAGGGCCGTAATCAGTGCTGATAGAGACGTCAATCGATGCGCCTAGTCTTGGTGATCGTTTTGGTACTTTGGCCGTCGCCGTTGGACTCACCGTCGACGAGTTTATGTCGGTTAGCGCCGTCGCCGTCGTGGTCAAACGCGCGAGGTTAGGGATGACAGGTGGGACCCGTTGTCAGTGACTCAACGTTCAAAAGGATTTTTCTATTTTCATATTTGAATGAATAGTAATGTAATTTGTTATTTTTGTGTAGATTTATTTAGAGCTCCAAAAATTATGAAAATTTCTGTGTGACCTCTATGTGATGTATATTATTTAATAAAAATATAAAATATTGTTTTTCAGCAATTTTTAGTATGATAAAAATTACTCAATTTATTAATAAATGGATTTCCCTGATTTTTCTAGGCTTGTTTAATTGTCCAAAAATTATGAAATTTGTTTTGCCACTTACTTATCATGTAATGAACATGTACTAAAATTTTTAGCTCAATTAGAATAAGTTGATTTATTTCATAATTTTGAATTAAATAATTAATTCATAAAAGCAAATAGTAACCTTTAATGATTTAGGTTTTTGTTTGGAATTTTGGATTGAGTGATGACCTTGGGTCATTAGTTGATAATGATCCCTGGCAATTGATGTATGTGTTACGAAAAAGAGTTAGTTTGTTTGACTTGCAACTGTACCGCGAAGGAAAGTTGTATTCAACTTGTTAATTTTTGCATCCATCATCGAGCATCATGTTTCGTATTCTGCATCATGTTAAACATGGCATTGTTATTACGTGTAGTGAACGAAGGTGAACACGTGGTAGTTAATCAAGTTATTGAGGAGGTTAATCCGTCTGTTGAGATCGGATCGAATACTTGTGAAACATCGAAGGAACCTGACTTTTCTGTCAACGAAGGCAAGCCCCGGATGCATATAAACCTACCTTGTGTTTTATAAATTAATTTCGCTGTTGCTTTCTGTTACTGCATTAAGTAATTAGGAGTTAAGTAAGAACCTAATTGGTGCATTACCACTCTTGTTATTCCATATTTACCATATTACCAGTTTTAAATTCGTATATGCCTAGTTTTGCTTAGCCATGCATAGAACGATGAAAGTCGGGTGATTACCTGCCACCTGCAAGTTTTAAATGGAACCTTGGTTACATATGTTATCATGTGATATGGGGATGTGGAGTAATAAATCTAGACCGGGAGGACTCGGTGTGTGTGAGCCGCAAGACATGGAGGTCTTGTGAGCGGGCTCTTTCCGCCTGTGTCGATTAAGGTCCGTCCGTTGTTGAACTGTGTGCGGTGAGACTTTGTAGTACTAACCACATACTCCGGTAAGCCTTAACTCAGCTATTCTATTATGAGAATGGCTACTCGCGCACTGGGAGTGGAGAGATGGCGAGAGTAGCGTGTACCCACGTGGCCATGGACTGGAATGGTGGAGTACTGTATTCTCGGGTGGCGTGGACCCATTCTTGTTTTAGAGGATCCGAGAGTAGGTTGGTATATGTAGGTCAGGGACCTGCATATGTCATGTGGTCTAGAATCCCTAGCTGGGTTTGTAATCGGTTCGAATCGTCGTTGCTCCTCGGTTATGGAGACTCACTTCTCTGTTCATCATCGTAGTACTAATAACTAGAACTCGAATAAGGCTTGTGAAGGTGTTGAATATGAAGTTTCATGATCTTAACAAGGATCGTGTCAGCTTTGTATATGATTTTATGAAGTTTTCTATACAAAGAATTTTGTTAAAGAGCTTTTACGCAAAAGAACTTTGATTATTGTTAAAGCTATACCTTGAATCCCTAAGCCTGCATTCCTAAGTTATCAGTTACTATTTCGGTTAAGTCTTGTTGAGTACTTTTGTACTCAGGGTTCATTGACCCTTGTTGCAGGTGAGCCTCATGAGCAGATCTGTTTTGGATCATGCTGCATGACTATTGTTCATTCTGACGATGAGAAGTAAATGTGTGATCCTTGGGCAGGATGTTTATTTTGTGTGTTATGTATATGTTAATTATGCCACTCCACTACTACTATGGTTTGTAATAATTATTGAACTTAGTTTGTAAGATTTGAAACAATTGGTTTGTAAACTATGTTATCGTAAGACTTTCGCTATTTTTACTCTGGTGTTGATATTTGAATAAATGTGGTAATACTGCAATGACTTTGTAATGTGATCCTGCTCGGAAATCGTGGATGATTCGGGGTTCCCCGAGGACACCCGACAGACTTCTTAAGTTACCAGGAACATATGCATAGTTATCAAAGGTCGTGGGACAGTGACAAGTGCATATGGGTCATATAATTTAGGAGATTCTACCACAGAATGGTATCAAAGCGATCGTTACAAGGTTTTTGTGGTATTGTTTTACAAAAAAAACTTCAAAATGATTTGGGATGACTAAATTTAACTTGATAATTTGGTCCAAATTACTTCTGACTTATCTTATTTCTTTCTCGCCATTCCTTATTTGATTAAAAAGGTCTTGTGCGGTGGAGTAGTAATCTTACTATGCCCTATATAAAAATAAATGTTGTTTATGTGCATTATAAACTTTGATGTTTTTGTTCATAAGAACGATTCATGCATCATGATTAATTCACTCATTACTTCCTTCACCTCTTAGTCTGGAGTTGAGTAGTGACTAGTGAGTCTGGTTTGAGTAATGTAATCCATCTTAGCTGCTCTTTAGACTTTAATCAAATGGTCTTACTTAGATTAAATTAGCTTCCTACAGTATGGCTCGTGCCAAGATGACGCCCCGTAAGTCCATTGGACCTAAAGGAGTTCCTCGTCACCAACTTGCCCCTAGAAATGACGGTGCTAGCAGTAGCAGTTCTAGGCCTGGTCCCCAGGCAGAGATATAGAGGATTTCTGCAGAGTTAGCACAAGCTACTAGAGATAGGGCTTTGGATGCTATATAGGTAGGAGAATTACAGGATCAATTGAGGCGTACCACCACCACGCATAGGAACTGTGAACGTATGTTGGTTCATACGGTGGAAGTAAGGAATGAAGCTTGGCAGAGAGAAAATGTAGCTAGAGCTAGAACTCATGAGCTAGAATTCTATGTAGAAGATTTAGAAGAACATAATACTTATCTACATGAGGAAGTTCATAGGCTTAGCAATCTACTAGATCCAAATCATGAGCCTCAAGTTGATGCCATGGATCCCGATGTCATCCTTGCCGATGATGATAAATCAAAAGAAGAAGAAGATCCTAAAGAATTAGTAATGATCGATGAAAGTGATAACGAAGGCGGTAATAATTCTGGAATGGATACCGAGCCTGAAGTTTGAAGTAATTAAGGAGAGGAGTAGAGTTGTATAATAGTAGCTCTAGTTAAGTTATGTAGTTTTGTTTTCATACTCGCGGGTTTGTATTTATATTAGTAAACTCTATGTAATGTGTCTAGAGTAAACTTTGGTACAATTCAATAAAGACTTGTGAATAAAGTTTGGTTTGTTATGAGTAGATGCGTCGTACGCGGGGTTCGTTTATTCTAGGAACTTCATAAGATGAGGATGGTATTCTAGATCCGCCACTAGTTCCAACAAATTTAGCTGATGCTATAACCACACTTGTCAACGTGATGGCTGAAAATTCTTGTTTGCTTCATGAGATCGCTCTAAGTAATCAGAATCAGATGCAAGGAAACCGTGGTCGCCACCATAACAGACAGGAGGCTACATATGTTGATTTTACAGACACAAGACCCCCGATGTTCACCAAGGCAGATGAACCATTGGAGGCTGATGACTGGCTTCGAACCATGGAGCAGAAATTTGACCTTATTCCATGCACGGAGTATCAGAAACCTACGTTTGCCGCCCAGCAACTTAGAGGAGCAGCAAGTGCTTGGTGGGCAAACTTAGTGGCTATGCAACTAGCTGGCATTCCAATAACTTTGGCTGAGTTCCGTACTACCTTCAGAGCCCATTATATCCCTAAAGGAGTGATGGCTATGAAGCTAGATGAATTCCTTGCTTTGAAGCAAGGAGATCAAACTGTGATGCAATATGTGGGAAGATTTAATCACCTGTCCCAATATGCATCAGAACATGTCAATACTGATGCAAAGAAGAAAAGGTGGTTTATGAGAGGCCTAAATACCAAGTTGTAGACAATGATGACAACTTGCACCAATGTCACTTATCATGAGGCCGTAAATATTGCAATTGCTTCAGAGTCAAAGTATCGGCAGCATAAGGAGCTCAAAAAGAAAAAGAGTAGGCCGTCTGGATCTTTTAGGGGAAATTAGAAGAGGCAGAGGGTGATTTATCATCTAGTACATCATAATCGTCCTTCTTACCGTCTGCCACAGTCTCAAGCCGGGCAACAGTCAAATGTCCGTCCTGCTATAACCTATCTGAATTCATAGTCAACCAATGCTCCTGGTGGCAATGCTCCAACGTCCTAGGGTCACAACTATCCATGTTACAATTGTGGAAGTACTGGTCATTTCTCCAGGAAATGTCCATATCCTAGACAGACTAATCAAAATTATCAGAAGGCCCCTGCAAATCAACAACAGGGTCAGGCACCAAACAAGAACCCCAATCTGAATGCTTAGAAGGGCAAAGATGAGAGGAAGATAGGACGGGTGTTCTATATTCAAGCTAGAGAAATTCTGGAAGGGGAGCCAGTGATGATGGGTATGTTTCCTGTTGCCAATCACCTTGCAGTTATACTTTTTGATTCTGGCGCATTGCATTCATTCATCAATAGAACATTTGTCGTGAAGTATGAAATTTCAATTGGGGCAACAAAGGAAAGTTTCTTTATACAGTCGCCCGGGGGACGTCTGTGTACTAAGGAGATGGTATACCAGGTACCCGTAAACCTGGGTGGGCATATTTTTCCCACTACCATGATTATCCTTAAGGATCAGGATATAGACGTAATCTTGGGAATGAATTGGATGTATCAGCATAAGGTTGTTATAGATGCTTTGAATAGGACCTTAAGGGTGAGTTTGTCTGATAGTAATTCTCAACTTCTCATCCAACTTCCAACCCTAAGAAGATCAGTGAGCAAGATTTGTGCAACTACTGTCAAAGAGATTAGAGATATCCCGGTAGTGTGTGAATTTCCAGATGTGTTTCCTAAAGATTTACCCGGTCTACCACCTGATAGGGATATACAGTTTAATATAGAGTTACAACCTGGAACAGCTTTGATTTCTCGGAGAGCTTATAGGATGCCACCTAAGGAATTGGCCGAGTTGAAGACTCAGTTACAAGAATTGATTGAGAAGGGGTTTATCCAACCTAGTTCCTCACCTTGGGATGTCCGGCAATTTTTGTGAAAAAGAAAGATGAGACCTTGAGGTTATGTGTCGACTATCGTCCGTTGAATGAAGTGACCATCAAGAATAAGTATCCCTTACCTTGGATAGATTTGCTTTTTGATCAATTGGCCAGAGCCAAAGTTTTCTCCAAGATAGATTTGAGGTCTGGATATCACCAAATCAAGATAAAGCCTGAAGATATTCCCAAAACGGCATTTACCACAAGATATGGATTATATGGATACTTGGTAATGTCTTTTGGTTTGACAAATGCTCCAGCCATTTCATGTATTTAATGAACTCAGTATTTATGCCTGAGCTAGACAAGTTTGTAGTGGTGTTTATTGATGACATTTTAGTATATTCCAAGAATAAGAAAGAACATGCGGAACATCTCAGAATTATTCTTACCCGCTTGAGAGAACATCAACTATATGCCAAGTTCAGCAAGTATGATTTTTGGCTTAAGGAAGTGCAATTTCTTGGACATATCCTGTCAGCCGAAGGAGTTGTAGTTGATCCCAGCAAAGTGAAGGATGTGCTTGATTGGAAACCACCAGCCACAGTTCATCAAGTTCGGAGTTTTCTGGGTTTGGCGGGGTATTACCGTCGGTTTATTCTAGATTTCTCTAAAGTATCAAAGTCCATAACTGAATTGTTGAAGAACCAAGTTAAGTTTGTCTGATCGTCTGATTGTGAAGAGGCTTTCTAGACTTTGAAGAGGCTATTGACTACTGCACCAGTGTTAGCCCAACCTGATATCGAGAAGCCATTTGATGTTTATTGTGATGCTTTAGGTATTGGTATTGGATGTGTGTTGATGCAAGAAGGCCGAGTCATTGCCTATGCATCTAGGCAACTTAAGCAACATGAAGAACACTATCTGACTCATGATCTGGAGTTAGCAGCTATTGTTCATGCTCTAAAGATTTGGCGGCATTACCTGCTTAGTAATACGTGCCATATGTATACAGACCATAAGAGCTTAAAGTATATATTTACTCAGTCAGAGTTGAACATGCGATAAAGAAGATGGTTAGAACTGATTAAGGATTATGATTTGGAAGTACATTATCACCCTGGTAAAGCAAATGTGGTTGTAGATGCCCTCAGTCGCAAAAGTTATTGCAATTGTCTGACAGTGAGAACAATGGGTTTGAATTTATGTCAAGAAATGGAGAAGTTAAATGTAGAAGTAATTCAACAAGGAAGTTTGAACAACATAATTGTTGAAGCCACTATTCGAGATCAAGTTATTGCTGCTCAAAAAGAGAACAAGGGTATCGCCCATATCAAGGAAAGAGTCAAGAATGGAAAAGCAGAATGCTTTAGCATAGATGATGAAGATGTGTTATGGTTCAAGGATCGCCTGGTGGTACCAAAAGTTCCTGAGTTGCGGCAGTCAATTCTAGAAGAGGCACATGCTACTAGGTTATCTATCCATTCGGGAAGCAACAAAATGTACCATGACTTGAAGCAAAGATTCTAGTGGACTAAAATGAAAATAGAGATTGCTAGATATATAGTAAAGTGTGATACTTGTCAAAAGGTAAAAGCCATACATTTGAGGTCTGCTGGTGAATTACAACCATTACCTATTCCATCTTGGAAGTGGGAGGATATAAGTATGGATTTTATTGTTGGTCTACCCAAGACATCAAAGGGATTTGATTCAGTATGGGTTATTGTAGATCGACTAACCAAATCAGCACATTTTCTTCCAGTTTAGAATACATATCCCACTATACGGTATGCCAAGATGTATTTAGAGCGAATTGTGAGTCTCCATGGAGTACCCAAGACTATTGTGTCAGATAGGGGTACACAGTTTGTCTCCAACTTTTGGAAACAGTTGCATTCTTCATTGGGTACCAAATTTCTGTATAGCACAGCTTATCATCCACAGACTGATGGACAGACTGAAAGAGTCAATCAAGTACTTGAAGATATGTTAAGGTGTTGTGTCCTTAACTATTCTAATAAGTGGGATGAATGCTTACCTTTGGTCGAGTTCTCATACAACAATAGTTATCAGGAAAGCATTAGAATGGCTCCATTTGAAGCACTCTATGGTCGTAGATGCAGAACATCATTGAGTTGGTCTAAGCCTAGAGAGAGAAGATTTTTAGAGTTGACCTTGTGAAAGAAACAGAAGACAATGTTAGGCAAATACAGAGTAATTTGAAGATAGCTAAGTCCCGCCAAAAGAGTTATGCGGATAGAATGATGAGAACATGGCACCTTCAGATATGAACAATGATTATAAGGTGCGCTTGTTCCTACATTTGCATAGTGGCTTTGGTTATAATTCACTTGGTTCCATATGTACATGTCACTATTTGATTATAGGTTCAAATATGTTTCATAATAGAAGTTCATCAAAGTTGAACTTTCGGTTCGTTGGCAGCCCGACAGTGCCTCATTGGGAAGAAATTAACTCATCCATCCGGAGTGCGATCGAGGTCAATGAGCACTTGATGGAAAGCTTATTTGATAAGCTTTCAAATGGATCTAGTTCCATCTCAATATCACGTCAGCAAGGCCTCCAAATCACCAATATATTCTGTCGCTATTTCTGGCGAGAGCTACACTGTTATCATGGGCTTGTTAGACATCCTTGGGACCCAGACCCAAGTTGGAGCACACCCCCAAGAAGATAGAGAATGCCAAAGAGATGGCCTTGGACGTCCTCCTCCTTGGCCACCACCTTAGGAGGCCAGCAAGGACGTCCAAGCCAAGCCAGAGGCCCAGTCCAATCCGAGTTTGAGTCTGCTTCGGCTATCAGGACCAGTCTATAATAAAATGGACGCCTAGGACGCATCCAAACTCCGTTTTTGATGATCCACATATGGATGGAAAGATAATTTGATAAGGAAGTCAATACAAGTGGTTTCACATCAAAAGCTCTTCGGAATCAATAGGAATTATCGAAACAAGTTAGCGTCCAGAATCTGTTAGGGTGCTATGACATCTTCTTTTGGGCCATTGGGCCTTGTAACGTGTTGGGACACCTTTAGTACATGAAGAGGGATCCTTGGACGTCCCTTAGGCTATATAATCAGTAGCCACCACCTACTTTAAGGTTTGGGTTTTGTTTTAGATCAATCTGTCATTGAACAGTCGCCGTTATTGGTTTGCAAGACCCCAACTTCGAGTACTTAATCATTCATCTGCAATTGTCACTTTAATTGAGTTGCTTTTATCTTGTTCTTACTTGTGTTCTTCGATTCCCAGCAAGGATTAGCCTTCTTGGTGAGGTCAACCGGATTATGACATGGTGGATAACCAGAGGAGACGTGGTGCTAAGGTTGCAGGGTTTGGGTCTTTGTGATCTGAAGCCGGATCGGTGTGTGGCTCTCCGAACAAATCGTTGTTTATCTTGAACCTGACGGAAGATCGGGATCCCCGTCTCCATTAAGTGGTAATCAGAGCTAAGGTATACCGTCAGGTTCACATTTATTCCCTCGTTTGAGTGTTTCGCATTCGTCCCATAGTCCAGTGCCATACTTGTTTTTCCTGTCCTAGAACCTTCCGCGCCATAGCCTTTGTATATTTCAGTTTCAGAGTCCGCTTTGTTGAGTTTGTGTCCTAGGTCAAAGTCTTGTTGCTGGTTTAGATTGTGTTCTTTTCTAGTTTGTGTTGATCCCTTCACCCGCCGCTATTCTGTATCACCATCGGTTTGCATCTTGTGTCCACTAAAACCCTGATTCGAGCAGCTTCCTTAAAACAGTCATAACTTTTGCATCCGAACTCGAAACGGGGAAAATTTTATATCTACGGAGAACGCCAGAAAATTTTAGATCTATTTCATCCCAGCATTGCTGGGTTTGCAAAAATTAAATTTGCGAAATTCGATTAGGAAAATTGAGTTTCTGGGCCCACAAGTTTTGATATGCTTTTTAGCACAGTCCTAATTTTTTTATAGGCCACATCTTTTATTCAATTGAGCTCAAATTTTTTGTGGTTTATTCTTGTGTGCTCCTTGCTGAGAAAAAAATATCAAAAGAGCAAAAGCAAGAAAAAAAGATAGGACAAAAAAATAAAAGAAAAAAAATAGTAAAAGAGAATAGAAGATATCGAAAAGGAGCACATAAGGAACACTCAATAGCTCTATTGTTTGTGGTATCTTTTGCCTTGTTCATATCCATTGCTACTTTTAATACTTATTTTCTTTCATCCTTGTTTCCTCTCTTGTTTATCACAACTGGTGATAGAAACACGTATAGGCCAGCAACTAGGATAAGTGCTCTGGACATTTATTCAATATTGCTGTCTGTCACTGACTTGTGTGCCACATATATATATTTATTCTTTTTCATGCCTCCCAAGCTCCACATATACTTCAGATCGGTACAGAAAAAGACCCTTGCAATCTCGGTACCACTGCCTCATAGGTATCACGAATCAGCCACCGGTTGTACCGCCCACTGCTTGCATTGGTAAGAACTTTGTAAGAGCTTGGTAAGACACTTCCACTTACTGTCAAAAGTGACACCACTGCAACCACGTAGTCATTTGATAGGGATAATATTTTTGTATTGTCTTTTGCTGTCTTCTAACAATGATAGGTTGTTCGTATCCACTGACTTATGATGGTATAGGTGCTGATGAGTACATGGAGTGGGAAATTGCCATCGACAACATATTTGCTACTCGCTTTATGTGTCCAAGGAGGAAGGTAAAAAATGCAGCTAGTGTTTTGCGACATTCTGCTTTATCTTAGTGGGAGTCTTTAGATCCTTCTGATAAGCCTCAAACCTGGAATGATATGAAACTTCTTATGCGAGAAACCTTTGTTAATCCACCTCCTGTTTTGACTTCATATGATGAGGTGCACCATTTAGAGGAAGAGTCGGTTGTTATTCCTCCTGCTATGTCTAACCTTTTGCAGGACAATGTAGAAAAGAGCAAGGATGACGTGACAGAAAATGAGAAGCTCACAGCCTCATGTGAAAATTCAGAACCATCAACTATTACCCCTGCTGAACATGAGAGCAAAGGTAATGCCCATGATGCTAAACTCACAGAAGGTGAGAGTTCTCTTGATGTGCTGAATTTTTCCACCAATCATGCTATGATAGAGTAAATTTTAGTAGAGCATTCGCTTGATTTACCTTTGTCACAAGATGATTTGCTTGATGTTTCTTATGACGAAGATGACTTATATGATGATATTTATGTTATACCCATGCAATCATTGAAGAATGATCACGCTATATGTGCGCTGAAAATAGACTTGTTATTCATAATGCTAGTGAAGTTGATGTGCTAAAATTATTGTCTTCTTTAAATACTTTGGGTTACATTGAATTTGATATTCTGTGTAATCTTAGTTCTTTAGAGGAGAAACTTTATGCATATGCTGATTTGCCATGGTTCTCTAGACATACATATCATTTTATTGAAAAATATAATTGCAAAGGAGAGTATATGGTGTATCGTGTCTATATTTGTTCAAATCTAAAATCTCCTTATATTGTGCAAAAGTATGATCAACCAAAGGATTGCAATTGCTATAATCTTGTCATGTCGATTTCCCCTAGTTTTGTTATAAAGAAACATGTTAAATTTCAAGAAGGGGAGCAATGTTGGCTACTACCAACAATGTTTTCTTCATCTAATCCCAAACCGAGGACGGTTTGTTGTCAAGAAGGGGAGGATGATGAGAACATGGCACATTCGGATATGAACAATGATTATAAGGTGCGCTCGTTCCTACATTTGCATAGTGGCTTTGGTTATAATTCACTTGGTTCCACATATACATGTCACTATTTGATTATAGGTTCAAATGTGTTTCATAATAGAAGTTCATCAAAGTTGAACTTTCGGTTCGTCGGCAGCCCGACAATGCCTCATTGGAAAGGCCATAACTCATCCATCCGGAGTGCGATCGAGGTCAATGAGCACTTGATGGAAAGCTTGTTTGATAAGCTTTCAAATGGATCTAGTTCCATCTCAATATCACGTCGGCAAGGCCTCCAAATCACCAATATATTCTATCGCTATTTCTGGCGGGAGCTACACTGTCATCATGGGCTTGTTAGACATCCTTGGGACCTAGGCCCAAGTTGGAGCACGCCCCAAGAAGATAGAGAACGCCTAAGAGATGGCCTTGGACGTCTTCCTCCTTGGCCACCACCTTAGGAGGCCAGCAAGGACGTCCAAGCCAAGCCAGAGGCCCAGTCCAATCCAAGTTCAAGTCTGCCTCAGCTATCAGGACTAGTCTACAATAAAATGGACGCCCAGGATGCATCCAAACTCCATTTTTGATGATCCACATATGGATGAAAAGATAATTTAATAAGGAAGTCAATACAAGTGGTTTCACATCAAAAGCTCTTCGGAATCAACAGGAATCATCGAAACAAGTCAGCATCCAGAATCTATCAGGGTGCTGCGATATCTTCTTTTGGGCCATTGGGCCTTGTAACGTGTTGGGACACCTTTAGAACGTAAAGAGGGATCCTTGGACGTCCCTTAGGCTATATAATCAGTAGCCACCACCTACTTTAGGATTTGAGTTTTGTTTTAGATCAATCTGTCATTGAACAGTCGCCGTTATCGGTTTGCAAGACCCCAACTTCGAGTGCTTAATCATTCATCTGCAATTGTCACTTTAATTGAGTTGCTTTTATCTTGTTCTTGCTTGTGTTCTTCGATTCGCAGCAGGGATTAGCCTTCTTGGCGAGGTCAACCGGATTGTGACACGGTTGATAACCAGAGGAGACGTGGTGCTAAGGTTGCAGGGTTTGGGTCTTTGTGATCTGAAGCCGGATCGGTGTGTGGCTCGGGATCTCGATCTTTCGTCAGGTTCAAGATAAACAATGATTTGTTTGGAGAGCCACACACCGATCCGGCTTCAGATCACAAAGACCAAAACCCTACAACCTTAGCATCACGTCTCCTCTAGTTATCAACCGTGTCACAATCCGGTTGACCTCGCCAAGAAGGCTAATCCCTGCTGCGAATCGAAGAACACAAGCAAGAACAAGATAAAAGCAACTCAATTAAAGTGACAATTGCAGATGAATGATTAAGCACTCGAAGTTGGGGTCTTGCAAACCAATAACGGCGACTGTTCAATGACAGATTGATCTAAAACAAAACTCAAACCCTAAAGTAGGTGGTGGCTACTGATTATATAGCCTAAGGGATGTCCAAGGATCCCTCTTCACGTCCTAAAGGTGTCCTAACACATTACAAGGCCTAATGGCCCAAAAGAAGATGTCGCAGCACCCTGATAGATTCTGGACGCTGACTTGTTTCAATGATTCCCGTTGATTTCGAAGAGCTTTTGATGTGAAACCACTTGGATTGACTTTTTTATCAAATTATCTTTCTATCCATATGTGGATCATCAAAAATAGAGTTTAGATGCGTCCTGGGCGTCCATTTTATTGTAGACTGGTCCTGATAGCCGAGGCAGACTCGAACTCGGATTGGACTGAGCCTCTGGCTTGGCTTGGACGTCCTTGCTGGCCTCCTAAAGTGGTGGCCAAGAAGGAGGACGTCCAAGGCCATCTCTTAGGCATTCTCTATCTTCTTGGGGCATGCTCCAACTTGGGCCTGGGTCCCAAGGATGTCTAATAAGCCCATGATGACAGTGTAGCTCCTGCCAGAAATAGCGACAAAATATATTGGTGATTTGGAGGCCTTGCCGACGTGATATTGAGATGGAACCAGATCCATTTGAAAGCTTATCAAACAAGCTTTCCATCAAGTGCTCATTGACCTCGATCGCACTCCGGATGGATGAGTTATGGCCTTCCCAATGAGGCATTATCGGGCTGCCGACGAACCGAAAGTTCAACTTTGATGAACTTCCATTATGAAACACATTTGAATCTACAATCAAATAGTGACATGTACATATGGAACCAAGTGAATTATAACCAAAGCCACTATGCAAATGTAGGAACGAGCGCACCTTATAATCATTGTTCATATCCGAAGGTGCCATGTTCTCATCATAGAAGACGGAGACCATTGGTATTTAACAAAGGAGACTTTGTATATCTGAAAGTATCACCAATAAAAGGAGTTACCCGTTTTGATGTTAAAGGAAAGTTGGCACCCTGATATATTGGACCATATCAAATTTTGGAAAGGTATGGAAAAGTGGCATATCGCTTGAAATTACCTAAACATCTCGCAGCTGTGCATGATGTGTTCCATGTTTCTCAATTGAAGAAGTGTCTCCGAGTGCCTGAACAGAATGTTGAAATTGAAGGAGTGGAACTAGAACCGGATTTAACTTATTCTGAATATTCTATCCGAGTGTTAGATTAGAAAGACTGTGTTACTCGAAGACGGACAATCAAGTTCTATAAAATACAATGGAATCAACATTCAGAAGAGGAAGCTACTTGGGAATCAGAAGATTACTTGTTAGAAAAGTTTCCAAAGTTTCTAGCGTCAATATAGAATAGAGTTGCGCTCGGTTGTTACAAATTGTGTTTTGTAAAGGGACCTCAGCTATTTTATGGATAGATTTTGTATGTGTTCTCGCGACACATTTCCTTTTCCATTACTTACCCTATGGCTTTGAATCTCGGGGCGAGATTTCTTTTAGGGGGAAGGATTGTAACACCCCGGGTGTTTAAATACTAAAACTGCCATAGCATCATATGCATTGCAAGGCAATTGGTCATATTAAAAAAACTTTGTATGCATTCACTAAAATAAGTTTACATTTATGTTATAAGCATTGCTTGGTATTGTTTGAATTAAGTTTGAAATCTTTGTATTGATTTGAAATTCCGAAAACCCTGATTTTCATTATTTAAACCCTACCCTAAAAATCCATTTCAAAATCTAAGCATATTTTGGGGTTGAGCCTAAAAGCAAAAGTGTAGAGCTTGACAAGTTATACAAAGTTTATTTTTGGAGTTTTTCAAGTTGTTTAGAAAAATTTGGAGTAATTCAAAAAGGCGTAATTCGTTAAATATCCTCTATTTGAATTTAAAAGATCATTTCAAAATGTAGACTGAATTAGGGGTTGGTTATAAAAGCAAAGTTGTAGAACTTTTGATTTTGAACAACTTTTGTTTTTGGAGATTTTTGAGTTGTTATGAAAATTTGGGAGTAATTTGTGAAATTTGGTGAATGGCAATTCTGTAATTTCGATGAACAGTGTTCACCGCTTGTGCTACACTGCCGGCGGGCTTCGGTTAGCTTCCAGTCGCGCGCGTGGCCGTCTGGGCGTCACGTTGGCACGGTGAAGGCTTCTGCGTGTCTTCTTTGCGCTTCCGTGGTCGCGTTATAAGCCAGCCACCGTCGCCGTTCTTCGCTTTCTCTTCTCCTCTGTTTTCCAGTCACCGTCGCCGCTGCTCAGTTGAGTCCTCGCCGTCGAACCAGCGTCTGCGCTGTCGCGGCATAGTGCTAGTTAGCTTCGCCTCTTCCTTGCGCACCCAGCCAGCTAGCTCTGGTTGATTGATTTCGTCGTGAGTTCGCCGTTCGTCGCTTTCTTCCTCGCGGCCGACAACCTCACTCGAGCTTCCGTTTCACCGCGGCCATCCTACTCCGGTGAGCCATTGGCCTTGATCGGTGTACCTACGGCTTTGTCTCGATGCTGTGGTGTTTAATCATGTGTTGCTTGCTCGTTTTGATCACTGCAGTCGCCGGTTCTTCCTCACCGACGATCTTTGCTCCGCCGTGATCACCGTGGTCGTCGTCACGCCTCTCCGTTGCTTCTCCGACCTCGCTCCTTGCTTCAACGCGTTCGGGGTGAGCTACTGGTGCTTCCTGGATCCTTTGTTTGTGTTCTACTAGTTTCATGTCGTCGGCGTAACGCTGCCGTGCCACCGCGTCCGCCATGGCCGACGTCGAGCTAGTATAGGGATGTAATCAGTGCTGATAGAGACATCAATCGATGCGCCTAGTCTTGGTGATCGTTTTGGTACTTTGGCCGTCGCCGTTGGACTCACTGTCGACGAGTTTACGTCGGTTAGCACCGTCGCCATCGTGGTCAAACGCGCGAGGTTAGGGATGACATGTGGGACCCGTTGTCAGTGACTCAACGTTCAAATGGATTTTTCTATTTTCAGATTTGAATGAATAGTAATGTAATTTGTTATTTTTGTGTAGATTTATTTAGAGCTCCAAAAATTATGAAAATTTCTGTGTGACCTCTATGTGATGTATATTATTTAATAAAAATATGAAATATTGTTTTTCAGCACTTTTTGAATGTGATAAAAATTGCTCAATTTATTAATAAATGGATTTCCCTGATTTTTCTAGGCTTGTTTAATTGTCCAAAAATTGTGAAATTTGTTTTGCCACTTACTTATCATGTAATGAACATGTACTAAAATTTTTAGCTCAATTAGAATAAGTTGATTTATTTCATAATTTTGAATTAAATAATTAATTCATAAAAGCAAATAATAAGCTTTAATGATTTAGGTTTTTGTTTGGAATTTTGGATTGAGTGATGATCTTGGGTCATTAGTTGATAATGATCCCTGACAATTGATGTATGTGTCACGAAAAAGAGTTAGTTTGTTTGGCTTGCAACTGTACCGCGAAGGAAAGTTGGATTCAACTTGTTAATTTTTGCATCCATCATCGAGCATCATGTTTCGTATTCTGCATCATGTTAAACATGGCATTGTTATTACATATAGTGAACGAAGGTGAACATGTGGTAGTTAATCAAGTTGTTGAGGAGGTTAATCCGTCTGTTGAGATCGGATCGAATACTTGTGAAACGTCGAAGGAACATGACTTTTTTGTCAACGAAGGCAAGCCCCGGATGCATATAAACCTACCTTGTGTTTTACAAATTAATTTTGCTGTTGCTTTCTGTTACTGCATTAAGTAATTAGGAGTTAAGAACCTAATTGGTGCATTACCACTCTTGTTATTCCATATTTACCATATTACCAGTTTTAAATTCATATATGCCTAGTTTTGCTTAGCCATGCATAGAACGATGAAAGTCGGGTGATTACCTGCCACCTGCAAGTTTTAAATGGAACCTTGGTTACATATGTTATCATGTGATATGGGGATGTGGAGTAATAAATCTAGACCGGGCGGACTCGGTGTGTGTGAGCCGCAAGACATGGAGGTCTTATGAGCGGGCTCTTTCCGCCTATATCGATTAAGGTCCGTCCGTTGTTGAACTATGTGCGGTGAGACTTTGTAGTACTAACCACATACTCCGGTAAGCCTTAACTCGGCTATTCTATTATGAGAATGGCTACTCGCGCATTGGGAGTGGAGAGATGGCGAGAGTAGCGTGTACCCACGTGGCCATGGGCTAGAATGGTGGAGTATTGTATTCTCGAGTGGCGTGGACCCGTTCTTGTTTTAGAGGATCCGAGAGTAGGTTGGTATATGTAGGTCGGGGACCTGCATATGTCGTGTGGTCTGGAATCCCCAGCTGGGTTTGTAATCGGTTCGAATCGTCGTTGCTCCTCGGTTATGGAGACTCACTTCTCTGTTCATCATCGTAGTACTAATAACTGGAACTCGAATAAGGCTTGTGAAGGTGTTGAATATGAAGTTTCATGATCTCAACAAGGATCGTGTCAGCTTTGTATATGATTTTATGAAGTTTTCTATACAAAGAATTTTGTTAAAGAGCTTTTACGCAAAAGAACTTTGATTATTGTTAAAGCTATACCTTGAATCCCTAAGCCTGCATTCCTAAGTTATCAGTTACTATTTTGGTTAAGTCTTGTTGAGTACTTTTATACTCAGGGTTTGTTGACCCTTGTTGCAGGTGAGCCTCATGAGCAGATCTGTTTTGGATCGTGCTGCATGACTATTGTTCGTTCTGACGATGAGAAGTAAATGTGTGATCATTGGGCAGGATGTTTATTTTGTGTGTTATGTATATGTTAATTATGCCACTCCACTACTACTATGGTTTGTAATAATTATCGAACTTAGTTTGTAAGGTTTGAAACAACTGGTTTGTAAACTATGTTATCGTAAGACTTTCGTTGTTTTTACTCTGGTGTTGATATTTGAATAAATGTGGTAATACTGTAATGACTTTGTAATGTGATCCTGCTCAGAAATCGTGGATGATTCGGGGTTCCCCGAGGACACCCGACAGACTTCTTAAGTTACTAGGAACATATGCATAGTTATCAAATGTCGTGGGACAGTGACAAGTGCATGTGGGTCCTATAATTTAGGAGGTTCTGTCACAACATACCAAATGGCGAGGGTTCTCACAGAGGAGGACGTGGCCAAGGGCGGCACTGGTTCATGCCTGCTGTTGTAGGCGGCGCGGTTCGTGGAGGTCTCGAGGTCGTGGCGGTGGATTGCTCGTGTATGGAGGTCGCCATGGTCGAAGGAGACATACGCAGGGTACGAAGCGACTACTGCAAAAGGTCGTAGGATAGGAGACCATGAGGCAACCGTCATAGTGCGTAGGACCCAAAAAAATTCTGCAGATCCGCTTGAGCGTGTTATATGGAATTGAATAACAGAGCAAAGGACAGAAAGAGCGGCAGAGCTATGCCGGCCAAGCAAAAACGGCGCGTCGGCGGTCCAGATCTGCACGAAAGCGAGCGAGCGCTAAACAGTAGGGAGGAACAAATGGGTGGCATCGTTCACCATGGTTGCAAGCTCGGGGTGGGAAGCCGCTCCTCAGCTGGTCTGACGCGCAACCGTTGGCAAGGCTGGCCGCCCGCCGCCGCCGCTAGGGGAGAGGAAGAGGCGCTGAAGCGGTCCACGTGTGCAGCCTCCGTCAAAGAAGGACGCCGCATCTCCGGCCGCTGCCGTAAGTAGGGAGAGGAAGAGGAAGAAGAAGCACAGACGGAAACGGCGACGCTAGAGTCCGGGTGAGGAATTCTTTTTTACTTTGACGGACGGAGAGAGCGAGGGTCAGCAGGAGGGCCCGCCCAATTAAACGAAGCGAGACCAAATCGAGGATTACACACGCACGAGTCCATGTGGTTGCATACGATTGGTGAATAGTAATAAAATAGTAACCAGATCGCTCTCAACACGCGGATTCTAAGAGCTATATGAAGTTTATTATTACTACTGTGCCCCGCGTGCCCGTGCGTTGCTACGAACATTTTGTATTAAAAACACACGGATCTTACGATAAGATAACAATACTGTAAAAATTAAATATCAATGTTAAAGTTATAGTTAATCTAAAAGGCAAAGTTTGTGAAATTAACAGTCACGGAGAGTGCGGCGTCACAGGCTTACAAACTCTACTTTATAGACTGTGAAGTGCCACGGTTAGGGTAATTGGCTTCAATGGTCTCATTATTTTCTCCATCCCACTTTATGATTGTAATTAAGGTATATGAAACATGGATGTCGTTAATTTAGAACTGAAATGATATATTACTATATAAAATTGTATTATCTTTGTTCTACTTTGTTTTTAAAAAAGTATTATATACTCTCAGTTTAGTTTTCTAAGCACTAATAACGAAATCATTTAGATTTGTTATGTTCAATTCATTAACCAAACAAAAATAGCGATAATTATTTAGCTGATTGAATCAAACCCTAATTATGATGTATTTTTATATAGCAGGTACCCCGCGCGTTGTCCCGGGTTAACAGCCAGTTAAATTGGTGCCAAGAATGTCTCCTTACATGCTTATATTATCCAATTTCAGTGTGGAGAACATGTGGGTAAATGGAAAGAATATCAATAACCTTACACAAAGAAACTAATCGCTACATTGTTGTCGAAGATCTAGGACGCACTACATTAATCATGTCTGCGGAGCATGGCGGGCATCCAGTAGCTATGGTGACGATCGAACAGACCTAGTACGGTGAACTGTTAGCTGTGCCTCACCACCTGAGTCATGTAAATAGAGGAGACATCAGGTGTGGGATAACTTCAGAAAGTATTATTTATGCCCACAAAATCGTGCTGAGTTCATAATGGCGAATGCTACATATTAATACAGGTACCATAGGAAAATATAATTTATAGAAGCATAGGGAAAGATAAGTTAGATGTAGCAAACAAATGAAACAGTAGCATAATTATGTGTATGATGTAATTTAACTGCTCAGGTGGAGCCGCCAGAAATTTTTTTGCAATATAATCTTGCAATGATCATGTATAAAGAGTATAGCACAACTTCGGCAGCTGAACACATTGAAGCTATCATAATATAATTGTTTAGGAATTTAGGATACAGTATAGTCATTATGTCCATGATGTAATAACTGTGATACAGTTAAGGAAACCTTTGCTATGGGTAACACAAAAAAATTAATAATGTATCACACAATGATTATGAGAAGGATGTAGTGCTTGTTAGGGACTTCATGGCACATGATAAAAATCGAGATATATAGCTAATTAGGGAGTTGAATATGGCAGTGGAAGAGGTACACAGAATGTTCCAATTTCTTATAGCAACAGGCTACGGAACCATACATACAGGAAAACAAAGAGGTCATTGTAGTTTTTTAAGGCAACAGAATGGTCCAATTTTCTATGGCAACAGAAAAATAATAATGATGTGGCGACTAAAATCCTGATTAGCAAACCATCCAACCATGAAATTAACGATGCTCAGATTATTACCTTCTGCAGCCAGCCTTGAAACTGAAATAGGATTGATCTGTTTTTTCAGCAAGCATGCTTTGATCCTACACCTGATAAAATACTGTGGTTCTGAAGGTTAGCTATTTAGAAAATTAATAATTGTAGTGCCTCAACCTCATGTCGATGAGATTACTTAGACACTTAACTTACTGATATCTGGTTGGGATGTACACTGACCATGTGGTTGGAGCATGGAAGCAGAAACATGGATGCGTCGATAAGATTCTTTGTTGTGGTTAAAACCCTCAAATATTTAAGTCGCTTCCAAACTTCTAAACTAAATATATATCATCCACGGCCAATGCAGCGATGGCGACGGTGGTGTAGACGGGGCCGCATGGGCGTAGACAACAGGGAGGAGCGGATGGGGGAGGGTGTGGGAGACCTAGATATAGGACGCGTGGACCGACGGTGCGTGCTGGCGGCGGCGCAGATCGGAAAAAAATAACGCCTTCAGGAGGGATCGAACCGTGGAGGGAGGCTGCGGGAGTGCGGGGCTGGCGGCGGGGGGGGGGGGGGGATGGAGTGGAGCGCGTGATGTGGTATCGCACGGACGAGAAGGAGGAACGATCCCAAAAAATTGTCTTACTTTTATTTTTTTTAGTTGTAGGAGATTCAAATTCCTAGGCAAAATTTTCTCTCACAACAAATCACTCGGAACAATGTTTCAGCTTATTTTTTCAGCGAAGCAAACGGGGCCAATATATGTTGTAAAAGTGGATCTGGGATGTTTCATGTGTTGCAATGATAATATGCTCA
The DNA here is from genome assembly GCF_019320115.1 of Miscanthus floridulus. NCBI lineage: Eukaryota > Viridiplantae > Streptophyta > Magnoliopsida > Poales > Poaceae > Miscanthus > Miscanthus floridulus. The sequence goes on from NC_089582.1 coordinate 38,717,503, forward strand.
TATTGCAAGCCTATGTTTCATGTGTTCCATATGTTTTTAAGTGTTTTATCTGAATGTTTGCATATGTTGCTATGGTTATACATGTATGTTTTAAGTGTTTCAGACGTATGTTTCAAGTGTTTCATCTAGATGTTGCATGTGTTACTACGGCTATATACGTATGTTTCGAGCGTATGTTTCGAGTGTTTCAGATGTTTCAGACTTATGTTACAAGTATTTCATCCGAGTGTTGCAAAACTAGATCTGGACGTTGCATATGTTGCTATGGCTATACACGCATATTTTAAGTGTTTCATTTGTTTCAGACATACATTGCAAGTGTTTTATTTGGATGTTTCGAAAGCAGATCTCGGAGGACCACATGTTGCAATGGCGTGGTGTCGTCGTTGCTTAGGTCATTGCAACATGTGCTCCTACTGCTGCGTGGGTCACCGTGCCGCCATGGATGACCGCGGCGCCTGCTGGTGCTGCTGCTGCTGCGTCCATGCGTGCGTGGCCGCGCCGCCTGCTGGTGCTTCTACTGTTGCGTGCATGCGGCGCGTGACCGCGGCGCCTGCTGGTGCGCGTGACCGCGCCGCCCGCTGGTCCTGCTGCTGCGTGCATGCGGACACGTGAAAATGTCATCGTGGTTCGCTCAGAGCACGTCCATCAATCATGTGTAGGTTGTCTTTACTGCTGCTTTTATTTTTAAATTAGTTTCCTTCGTATTCAGTCGCGGGCCTGTGGCAGCGTCCCATGCAACAACTCTCAAACAGAAAGCATCGTTATCAGTTCAGGGTATCTCCTATGGAGAACCTCACTAAGTGATTTTCCTAGCTTTTCATTAAGCCACGTCATCAGCTTTCCATCCATCCGGCACTAACTATCGCTTGGTCTTCACCTCCAGCTATCCTGCGCTCTCCACTAAACCATCATCACGCGTGCATCGAAACCTCTCCACGAGCCACCACGCATGCATCTGTGAGATCAAGCGTACGTGGCCATATATCGTTGTGCTTGGCTGGGGCGATGAGAGCAGCGGTGATGGTGGCGCTCCGCCCAACATCATGGTCCTGCCCAGGCTCCATCGATGGTGGGGACGATGAGGACGCCAGTCACCAACATCACAAACGCAGAGTACTATTTCAGGTCCACACCGCCATCGCCGGCCATCTTGCCGCCTCCATGCATCCGGTGGCTAGCCGGCTACCGTGGTGCAACCCATCGGCCACCGCCTGCAGCCATGTCCGCACAGGGACGATGTCTTCAAGGGACGGGGAAGGACTGAGCTTGCTGTACTAGGGCGGGGGGTGTCTTTTGGAAGGGAAGGGGATAGAGAGAGACATGCGCCATATGCGCTCGCACAGTTGTGGACGGAAGCCTCGGTGTCGTCGGTGGGAAAGGATTTTTTTTTTTCCTCTCATCTTAAGTACAGTTATAGAATATGTTTGGGTACAGACACACATCACTACACACACGCACACCTCACACACACGGTATACGAACAAATCTACAACTATACCTAGACAACGAACGCAGCTAAGAGATACTCGAAGAGTTTTCCCTTTTTTTAAGTAGTAGAATTTTTCCGTCATTTACCCAAACAAGCCGGAGATGGTTTCCCGACAGAACCAACGTCCACGTCGCCCGAAATTCCCTGCACCGTCAGATCTTTGATTTAACGGTCCAGATCGGTTGAAGCGGATCGTCCGGAAGCAGCTTCTCTTTACCTTCTCCGGCCTCTCCTCGACTTCTAAACGGCTTCTCTAGCTTCTCGTCATAATCCAGGCAAACAAATATATACACTTGCTTCTGCTTCATATTCCAGATTCTTCTTCTCTTCCTTTCCTCTCTCTCTCCTCTTGGATCCCTCTCTCCCTCTCTCCCCAACGTGGCCACGGGCATGGCGACGGCGGCTGGCACCAGCAGGAGGCGGTGGCGGCGCCTGCCCTCGCCCTCCTCCTCCCCCTTGCGTCGCCGCGTGCCTGCCGGCCCAACGCCGACGGCTCATCGCGCGAGGTGCTGGCTAGGCGTGTCGTCGCGTCCGGGCCACCGCAGCACGGGCCCCAGCCGCCGCCGTCGCCGTCGCCGGCGACTCGCGGATGGGCGCCGCTAGTGGCCTCTGGCGAGCCTGCGCTCCCGGCGCTGCCTCCTCCCGCCGTTTCACGTCTGCTATTGTTCCCCACGAAACCCTAGCTGCATCTTCTTCCCTCCGCCCTGACCTTTACTGAGCCCAGCGACCTTTCCAGAGGCAGGCGCTCCCTCAGCCTCGCAGGTACTCGGACCTCCTCTAATTTCACTTGATTTCTCTGATTTCTCCTCCAATTTAATTGGTTCATACTCTAGGGTTCCTATGTTCATGGCAGTTTGGTGTGTGTTTCTTTTGCATGAAGCATGATACGATGCAAACAGGCAACAAATGTCAGGATACATGCAATCGGTCATTGATATGGAGGTATCAACCGTTTATTTCCACTCTCAGTTCTCAATCATGGAAATGCAAGTTCCTTTCGGTTTATCATTCTATCCCATACATTTTCCCACCTTCATAGTATTACCATGGTTGTGCTGGAAACACAGTGTTAGCATCGTCTTTGTTAATGGCTAAAAAAAACCCTTTTGGCAATCAGGTACAAAGTTTTGACTCATATTTTGTTGCTCCGATGAAGGCTCCGATGGCCGTGCTTATAAAATAGTTGCGTTTTTTATAATGTAGGAAAAAGTATTTTTAGTTTACAGAGATTGTTTGATTACTGAATTCATAGATAAGTTTGCAATAATGCATAGATAAGTTTGCAAAAGAGGGAAACTTACCTGTGTTGGCAATTCATTAAGTATTTGCACAGAATTGCCTACACATAGGAAAATTAAACCCAATGAATTCAGTAATCTCTTGCGAATTGCCATGTCATATTTTCCCTCTTTTGCAAACTTATCTATGCATTATTGCCATCGGAGCAACCTTTGTTTTATAAAATAGTTGCGTTTATCAGAAACTTACCTGTGTTCTCCGATTTTACCTTTTTAGAGGATCGTTTAAACACTATACCAACGATAGCTATTCTCTTGCGAATTGCCATGTCATATTTTCCCTCTTTTGCAAACTTATCTATGCATTATTGCACTAGAGCTGTAATACTCTTCGACTTCGCTTCTCCTGGTTTGGATAATGCGAATTAGAGAAGGCAATGATGAGAGAGAGTTTGTTTACCTGTAGCATATTAAGAGAGTGCCTACCAGTCTGAAGCAATTTAGAAATGTTAAAAAGCTTGCAAGGATTAGCTTCTGTATATGTAGGCATTGCTTCATCACAGACCACACCACTTGCCACCACCTTACTTAAATATAATGTGTGGCCAGTCTTCTTATGTTTTGTTTCTGAACATATAAATCTATATATCATGTGAACAGGAAGTAATCCAAACAAGGCCGGCCTGCTCCTCCGCCAGGAGCGCCGTCCACGTCGCCCAAAATTCTACCGTTCATTGGATCTTGACCATCGACGGCTCAGGTTGTTTTCATTTGATTCTACTGAGATCAACTTCTGATTTTACTGCTTAGCTTCTACCTGGTCTCTTCTACCAGAAACGACTTGCTCTTGCTTCTCATTAGAATATGTAAAAACTAAATATATACTCAGCTTCCCTTCTCTTCCCTTAAGCAGAAACTTCTCGGCCCGTCCCGATCCATCCATCCCGAAAAAAAACCTCCCTCTCGCTCTCTTTCCCGTCTCCCGACGCCCACAGGGGCGGCGGCGTGGGGAGACCGTGCCGCACTGCTGTCGTCCTCCTCCTCTGCCGCCCTCCCCGCCCTCCTCCGCCATCTCATCCTCCTCTCTCCCCTTACCTCCCGAGATGCTGGCGCCATCTCATCCTCCTCTCTCCGCTTACCTCCCGAGATGGTGGCGGGCGCAAGGACATGGCGCTGCTTCGAGCTGCGCCGCTTGAAGCATCGTGGCGGCTGGTCGAGCCGGCGGCTCCCTTCCTCTTCCCCATCCTCTGTGCGGCCTCTTGATGCTTCGTCTCGCTAGGGCACGTGTGCTCCTTTGGCCGGTGAAAACTTAGGCACCATTCCGGATGGGCCTAACCCTAGACCCCGCCGTGCACTCTTTTCTCTTCTGCCTCCCCTTCCCTACAGTTCGATATTTGCGGTTCTCTACTCTTTGATTCATAGCTATTGTAGGTTTAGGATTTTGAGCCAAGTTTATGTGCTAAAATATGGTGCTCTGGTATGCTCTACGACTTCCATGTGCTTTTGATCAATGGTCTTACATTCATGTTTTTTTTAATTTGGCATATGATTGATAGTCGAGGGCTTCAATTTATTTGTTTTTAGATATAACAAGACTACTAGGCGTATTAAACAAGGGGTTGTTCCTATTATAATATTTTGTTTATTTATTGTGGCAGTTCGAAATCTAAAATATATTAAACACACGTTGTGCCTTGTGCCTCTTTAATTGATCCTGGTGCTTATATTTTTTACTCTATATTGGTACCTAAATGTTGATCCCAGTGCTCATATTTTCTACTCTATGTTCGTACCTAAATGTCTAATGGATCAACTACATCAAACCGATCTACCGCTGCATCTCGGTTCAATGGTGTCTCTTAGGCCTTGTACACACCTATATATAATGTTTCCTTCTTTTTATAGTCGCGGTTAGAAGTCTAAAATATCTTAGACAGCGCCATGCCTTATGTCTTTTTAGCTTATGTCGATGCCCATATATTCAGCTCACTTTATTTAGGAGGCTAGCAAAATATCCAACGTATCTGCTAACTATTATTAAATATCTTATCCTATTTATCAGCACATGACTTTGTTAATTATATTTGTCAGCAATATTTATGAATCCACCTTCAGATACAAGTAACACCATGTATGCTAGATTTGCCTTAGGAAAGTAAAAAAAAGCCCATGTCTTGTGTCTTTTTAGCTTATGTCGATGCTCATATATCCTGCTCTCTCTATTTACGATAGTACAAAAAAGTCCAAAGTATCTGCTAACTGTTATTAGACACCTTATACTATTTGTCAACAATTGACTTTATTAATTATGTTTGCCAGTGATATGTATGAATTATAGCTCAACATATAATTAACACCATGTATGCTAGATCTGCCTTAGCATAGTAAAAACAAAAAAAAGTAGTATGGTCTCTTCAGTTTGATTGCCCTTTTTATGTTCATTTCAATGGTTGTCCGAACCATATTTTTATTAGATTAATGTGCTTTGGGACTCAATAGTAACCTTACTTGCCTTTTCTACAGGTTTCGTCATCCGCCTGCTAATGGATTTGTTAACTATTTTTCATCGACATGGACCTTAGTTCATTGGCTTTGTTGTTCACAAAGACGGTTAGTTTGGCTAACTAAAAAAATATGAGCAAGCCTTGAACTCCTTAGTACCACCTCTTAGGAATTACAGTTTTACTGAAATGAATTATTCGTAGGCTCATCTGTTGGCCCTCTTATGAATCCTGCTAATGCTTGGTCTGCTATGATTCCTGCTGCAATCTCCGCTTCAGACTATTAACTGACTGAACCTTAGAAGTTGATAGTATAAATTAGAAGTTCACACATATTAGAAGTTCATATTACAGATCTTGAATTTCCATTAGTAGTTCTAGATTTGTCTACCACATTAAGAAGCAATTTATTCATTACAAACTTGGTATTAAAAGAAGAAAATCCATGTTGATTTGTACATTCACTGAAATATTGTGTTTCCTGTGCTTACTCACACTTAGATTTGAGGCTCCCTCTTCAGGACACTGTTTAACTGCTAATGTCGGTTTATTGTATGGAGTATTTCTTCAGCTGGTTGAAGTGCTATTTCAGTAATGTCTCTTCTGAGCGGATTGCATTTTTCGTTTAGACAGGCTAGCCTTGTGTGTTGGTTCCAGTAATTTGATAACATGGTGGTATGCTCTATTTTTTTAGAGAAACAAGAGGCAGTGAGGAAGCTGATGGAGACCTTAGGTATCTCAGGTATCTATGAAGATTTTTTCTGTATCTCTGAATGTCTTTCCTCCTAATGTTACAGCAGTCAGTGCTGTCATTCGTATCCTTGCGATGCAGCTGTGTGAGGTCAGCTTCCAATTCTCTTAATTTTTTCTGTATATAGAATAATGTATGATACCAATTAGGATAGTTACCTTTTTGTAAATAGCAGTGTTGAATTCTTTCAGTCCAGCACTAGCTATGTCTGACAATGATTAATGTTGATCATGATGATCTTCTTTTACCTAAATTAGGTGAAACAATACAATCTGATAATGGATTGGAAGCAGCGGTTACACACGCATACCCACGTACACACTGCACTGATCAACCATAAGTGTTCCTTCCTGATTACTGAAGCATGGATATAGTTGAAGATTCAGTGGACCAAACAGCTATGCCAAGGTACACACATCAGCAGGTGCAACTTCATAAATCCTTACTGCTCTGCAGGAATTGTTACTTCCTTTATTTACCATACGGCTGCGGTAGGAAAGATGTATCTAGATCAAAGCCGGTCTATTTTTTTAGGAAACAAGGAGGGGGGGTCTATTTTTCACCACGACGCCAAAAGTTAATAATGCTATATTTAGTTTTGTTAGTGCTCCTATGTGCACCAAAATAGCATTCTCTATTCCTATGTGGCCATGGTTCAGTGTGTATCTTAAACTTACACTGGATAGAATAATATATTGTGACGAACCTCCATAGTATACTGTGCAGGTTACTAAAAAACTCATTCTAGAAAAAAAAGAACTACTTCATATCCTCCATTCATTATTCTATGCCTTCAATACCTTGGGCCTAAAGAGAATTCAGGATCTAACTTTTCTAGAGCAAGGTGGTGGTGGAGATTTCCTCAGTATAAAATTGAAAATCCTGAAATGAAACATGTGTGTGCTTCTATGGAATAATTGCAGTATGGTTCTGCTTCTGCTTTCTACTGAGTAACTAAAGGTGCTCATACAGATAAAAAGTGGTATGCATTTCCATTAGTTTTGTACCATTAAATGGTGATGTTATGACCGGCATCCATTATCAGCGCAGGAGGCCCAATCGTGGCTAAGGAGACTGCCGGCATTAGAGGGCCCAAGGGCCATAGTTATATTATTTATAATATTAGGAAGGGGTTATTTATAAATTATTATTAGCCGGAGACTAGAAATATTTGTAAGACAATTATTGTGGAATTAGGCAGAAACAATATAACTGTTTCTGGCTTCCCTCAGGGAGCCGGGAGCTTGCCCTAGCCACAACTTTTCTTCTTCTCGCGCGAGATCATGGCGCCCCGACGCCGTTCTTCCCTGTTCAAGCCACGACCTCTCATCTCCGACTCCTATAACCTACGCCCTAAGCAGGGAAGAGTCTGAGTTCCTATCAGGTGCATTAGCAGCTGTGTTCCTTGGACTAAATATAGTGGTCTCATCCTATTTATGCCTGCTGATATGCAGGTTCTTTTCCTTATCAGGGTCTCGGGTTGATGATATTTGTAGCCCATTCTAAGCTATCCGGTTTCTTTGATGTTAATTTCTTACCGTATATGCTCATTTCTTTTTATTAACCATACATATAGTGCCATGATCCTTTTCATGGACAGGTGCTCTGCCAGTTTGATTTTTTCAATGGTTCTTCCAGAAACATACTCTGTCACTGAGTTTTTTAGTGCCTCGTCCAATAAGAGATTTGAGACAAATATATCAATCAAACTTGGATCGAGAAACGTATCATGCTTTCTGTTAGAATTCGAATCCTATATTTTTAAGATTCGACGCTTTTCCTCGGGTTTCTATTTTTTTAGATTTAAGAGAAATATATATCAACTAAGTTTAGGATAACAGGTACATTTAACTCTGCCCAGCTTTACCCACTGTTAACATGATTTTGACCACAATATCATGTTTCGTTACAATCTAGGTTTACCGTGCACACATTATTCTTCAATTTAGTTTGCAAACAAATAATAATACCTTGTCCTATTTTCTGGATTTCAGTATTGTCATCCATTCATCAATAATTTGGCCTACCCGCTGATCACAGCTTGCTAACAGAACTTCCTAATTGGCTTTCCTATAGGTCCAGGAGGGAGGACACGAAGGTCTCCTCTGTCATGGCGCCAGGAGAGGCAGGGCAAGACCAGCAGCTGCATCGCCCACACGTTCTGCTGCGTGCATTCACTGGAAAACACACAAAAAAAAGCACAATAGATATTCTTGCATTGCAAATCCTGTAGCCCTACTGTATAATAGCCAGGTTATTGCACCCCCATCTATCGTTAGTTAATAACAAGACACAAACTTACTTGCTTCCTTTCCAAACTGTTGAATGTATAATATCTAGCCTATTACTGTCACGACGAGTATTCCTAAGGTACAGCGATGTGGGTGTGAACTAAACTTATGTGTCTATCTATTTCAATACCTAGAACAATATTTATTCACTGTTATAATGCTACCACACCATAAACCAGATAAAAACCTTTATCGTCACACCTTACTTCTCTCAGATTTTTCACACGCGCGCGCGCGCCCCGCCACTAGTTGGTACCAAGGTGCAATTATTTTCTCAACGCTAGCACATGCACAGGTTCCAATTACTGGCTGCTACTCAGATGCAATTAATGTATCCATTCATACAGGCGACGTCAAGATAATACGGCCTTTGGTCTTTTGCTTTTTTTTTTCTTTTATAGTAACGTGTAGGTACAGACGTAAGTGTCACGTCCTACTACAGAGATTTCATTCCTCTCAAATTCATCAGGCTATATTCTAAATGGCTACGACAATGTCGGTTCTATTTTTGAATTTACAATTTTCATTTCTCCAAACTTCTTGAAATCCACCATTTTGAGTTTCAATAAGCTGTCTTCAAGGTTTAATTCCTGAAAAGATTTTATACCTTCCACATGTCTTTTTAACATTTACATATAACAAAATACAATAGGTTCCATTGGAATTATTAATTACATATATACAACACTACAAACTCCCGCAGCAACGCGCGGAGTGTCATCTAGAGTTGTTAAACGCTCAAACCAAACTTCTTCTAAAAGTAGGGTGCTGCTTCCTCCTTGCAGAAAGCGGGTTTATAAAAATACGCCAAACTAATGTGATGGCGTAGCTCTGCTTCCAACCCCGACCCCACCACACCAGCGCCGTTCTCTTCACGCTGCCCCCTCTGTCTTTGCTGCCTGTTGGTTTGGTTAGGCTCAGCGGCGTCGCTAATCGCTGGCTCGCTGCTGGATCCACTAGTAGTTTAACTCGGCCTCGTCCTCTCCCCGCCCGTCCTTCCCTCTCCCGCGAGGCGAGAGAGAGCACGTGTCCGAATCAATCAACCAACCAAACCCTAACCCTACCTGCCGCGAGCCCTGCAGAGAGGCTGCGGATGAAGCCCTCCTCCACCGCCGGCGACGCCTCCGCGTCAACGGCGGAGGCGGCGTCCTCCTCCTCCTCTTCGGGGCCCTCCACGTCCGCGTCCACGTCCACCGCGGACGCCACCCACTACATCGCCAAGCGGGTGCTCCGGGGGAGCGCCGTGCTCCACGTCGCCGAGGGCTGCTTCCGCTCGCCCGACTCCGCCGACGTCGTCCTCGCCAAGGTTTGCTTCGCTCCCCCACACTTCCACGGGATGTCGATCGAATCATGTTTAGGGAGAGAATTTGGAGACGAGGAGTGTCTGTTTGCGGTTTCGTTGTGCTGTACCCTGTGTAAGTGGAACATCAGTGTTTGATGTCGCTGCAGACTGTAGGGTTGGTTGGTATCAGGAAGGGGAATTATTTCGAGTTCCGGATCAACCAGACGATCATGACTGTGCCGGCCGTTAGGTCGTTTAGTGTTGCAGTTCCAGAAGGTCTTTTTTTGTTGTTGAGGATTTGCAGTTTAAGTAGTTGTAACATTGTCAGAGTTATTCTTTATCATCTTCTGCTCAAATTTTTTGTCATCTTGGTGAGATTTCAATCCTGGCACGGCATACTTGGGAGACAAGTTTTGGTACTGCATATGAAGGGGAACTAATAATGTTATCTGAATGGAGACATGTATCTAAGAAGGAACACCTCACCTATAATATAAAAGTAGCATATGTGTCAATGTAGGGTTAAATCTCTACCGGATCAATTTTACAATTTACATAACGTATTTGCTGGTTCATGTTTCCTGTTTCATCTAACTGGGTTTCTGCTTCAGGAAACTTCACTGGAGTTGGTTGCTGTTGGTGATGATGGTGTTTTACAGTCAATATGTGATCAAGACATGTTTGGGATTATAAAAGATATCGGTGTATTGCAATGGCACTCTAGACATGTTGGTTTAATTCCACAGGTGCTGCTTCTTCTCACTACAGTCCGCAATCTTTGCAATGTTCTTTTGTACACTACATGTCCGTCTCTAATTGTGTTCAGAAGTGAGTGATTAATTAATTGTTGATCTTTTTCAGATAGAACACAAAGATCTTCTGGTTGTCCTTTCAGATTCTGGAAAGCTTTCCCTTCTTTACTTTTGTTCTGAGATGCATAGGTTAGTGCTATTTGGCTCTGTTTTTATGCCCTTGTTCTTTGTTTGTTGGTACTAGATTTTGGTTCTTAAATGTTGTTTTTTTGTGGTAATGCTTAGTCAACTGTATGTTATGAATCTAGCAGTATGTTGCCAGCCATTATCTTGTACTCTGCCAGTCTAATGATTTATGAAAAAAAATATCCAAGAGGCACTAGTGACGGTTAAAAAAATCATGGGTTCCAGTTTTAGGAACTAAAACTGGAAAATTACTTTCACTATCCAACCCTACTGTTTATAGTTTTCTTATTATGCTGAACTTATGAGGTGCCAGCTCACCTATAGTTGACATATCGCCCCTCTATTTCATTCTCTTCTCTTTCAGTCCCATTCTTTTCACAACATCTGGGATCCATGTGGTTTCTGCCTTGCTTTCTACATGTCAAATGGGCAAGCCCAACACTGCTGGTGGAGGTCCAGTCGAGATGGTTCTCTACAGTGAAAGCATAGATAATAGTTTTGTAAGAGATGGGTGGCGAGTTAGCCTACAACTTATCTTCATCGGATAAAATGGTTCAAGAATTGAGCCCATCGGCTCTTCCAGAGATCTATGAAACCAGATGACATTACATCACTTTTAAAAAACAGTTCTGTAGTAGTGTAGTTTTCACTGTTAATTAGATTCTTTTGGAAGGCGAATGGAGTAAATAGCCATATTCCTAAATTCTGATAAATGCTTGAGTTGAAGTGAATCTATTTATGCCTACAATTTTGTTAATTCCTTGCATTGTGGGCCCACATTTAGGGATGTTATTGTGGTTTTATAATACCTTTTCTGTCTACCAGCATGAGAATGATGAGTTGATGACCAATATAATTGCACCATGCTTAGAACTATGGAGACAAAATAAGGAAAAAATACAGTAGTATCCAAAAAGCTGCTGCCAGTTTCATTATTTATAGAAGCATGCTGTATGCGTATTATTAATTAAACCTGATGAGAATTCACTTAGCTTTTATTTAGCATGCAATTCATTCGTCAGTTGTAGTCCTGTTTTATCTGAGAATGAACCAAGTCCAGAGTTCAACAAGTACTGATAGATATTAATGTATGTATTTTAGGTTCTTCGCAATTGCCAATATTGAGTTATCCAAACCAGGAAATCTGAGGCATCATCTGGGAAGAATTTTAGCTATAGATCGAGAGTAAGAGCAAGTTTCTTCTTGTGAGGCCTTTTGGTTACACTTAGTTTTTTTTCTGTTGCAAGAAAAAGTTACAGCTATTTTTTTGCCATTATTCACTGATGTTTTTGTGTACATTTCTGCTATACATTTACTTGGGTATTAACATTTGTTATACCATCTCTTGTTCCGAGCTTTTGCTCAAAAAAAAAAAAATTCTTGTTATGAGCAAAAGTTGCATTGATAATTTTAACCACTCTTTCCACCATCAACATTGCATTATTTTGCAGCCATCCCTTTTAGCTTGAGTATTCTATCACCATTGCCCTTAACTAAATGGGAGTATTCTAGTTTATATGGCAAATGGCATAAAAAATTTCCGTGCTTCCTGTCAGATATTGTACATTGTACATTCTGTTGATGCTTATGTTTGACATTTTGTGCTTGTGTTAGGTTTGAATAGTTAGAGTTGCAACTAGTTCTGTGCTCATGCATGAAGCATCTTATCACATACCAGTTTACACTAGTGTCTTATGATATTGTCAAATCCTACCCAAGCATTTCAACCACATTAAATGGTGTTTGAATGTGATTATGGTTTTATGTGGCTTGAGTCCTATGGGTCATGACTAGCAACTATTTCTTAATTATCAGCATTTCTATATCATGGAAGCTTTTGCTCTATATAGCATGCTTTTATTAGTTTTGCTTTGTTATCTCTTTACACACAGTAAAATATTAAGCACCTAAAATTAAGGGGCTCTTATTATGAAGTTTCTTGACCTTAACTTCATCTTCTCTTGTCAGATCTAATTTTGTTGCTGTCAGTTCATATGAGGATAAGTTTGCCCTTATACATGTTTCTGTTTCTCAGAGTGGTTCTGGCAGGGGTATCATTTCTGAGAAGGTGAGAGTTGAATGTTGTTAGTGACTTTCTTGACTCATTTATCATATGCTCAGTCTAATATTTACACTATATTATTCCAGATTTTGAAGATGTTCCATGTCATAATTTCAGAAATATTTTTATCCACCAGAAAATGAAGAGGATTCAAAGATCATAAGTTCGTCTAGGACCAGCATCCGTGGTACAATTTGGACGATGCGCTTCATATCTATCCCCCAAGATGAAGAATACTATCCAGTTCTGGCAATGATAATTAACAGGTTTGTTTGCTCTGAACTCATTTCATTTAGTTTGTAGCTTGCAATTGAATTCTACTTATTTTTTGATATTCTTATTTAAGTGTTGCACTAAATTCATTCCAGGAAAGGCTCTGATGTGAATGACTTGTCGTTATTTGGATATGACACCAGCAGCTGTGTTATTGACCACATCTCTAGTTATTCAGAAATTGGACCGTTGGCACTTGACATATCAGAAATTCCTGAAATGTTTGGCTTTGCACTTCTGTTGCGTGTTGGTGATGCTTTATTGTTGGATCTTAGAAATCCAAGGAACGTCTGCTGTATCCGAAGAATCAGCTTGATGACTAGCCTCATTGGAGAGCGAATCACTGTTGAAGATTCCTGTCCAGGATTAGATGTTGATGATGATGTGGCTGCTTGTGCTTTGCTAGAATTGAGAGATTCTGCTAATAACATAATGAAGGATGATGGTTATATGGACATTGATGGTGTTGACAGCAGAGGTAATGTGAAACCAAGGATTGTTTGCTCGTGGAGCTGGGAGCCACCTGAACCTGTCAGGCGTGGATGGGCAAGGCTTCTATTTTGTTTGGATGATGGAGAATTTCATATTTTGGAATTTACTTTGGATGTTGAAGGGGTGAAGCTGTACAAATTTGAATATATTGATAGGAGTTTGCCTTGCAGACCTCTTTTTTGGATGAAAAATAGAATGATAATAGGGTTTGTAGAGATGGGGGATGGCATGATTTTTAAACTTGGCGATCGTAGGTTGTTTCATAAAAGCACAATTCAGAATGTAGCACCAATATTGGATCTAGCAATTGCTGATTACCATGGTGAGAAACAGGATCAGATGTTTGCATGCTGTGGAATGTCCCCTGAGGGCTCTCTTCGAGTTTTACGGAATGGTGTCAATGTGGACAGACTTTTGAAAACTGAAGCTATTTATCAGGGTGTCACTGGTTTGTGGACTTTGAGAATGAAGACAACTGATGCCTACCATTCTTTTCTTGTGTTATCATTTGTGGAGGAAACCAGAATCCTGTCAGTAGGACTAAGTTTTAATGATATCAGTGATGCTGTGGGATTCCAGCCTGATGTTTGCACTTTAGCATGTGGTTTGGTGGCTGATGGTCTGCTTGTTCAAATTTACAGTAAAGGTGTTAAGGTCTGTTTGCCTACAGTATACGCTCACCCTGAAGGTGCCCCTTTAACTTCTCCAATTTGCACTGACTGGTATCCTGCTATCACTATCAGTGTTGGTGCTGTAGGACATAATATTGTTGTTGTTGTTACATCAAATCCTTGTTGCTTATATGTCCTTGGTGTTAGATCATCATCTTCTTACCAGTACGAGTTGTATGCGACACATCATGTGCAATTGCAGTATGAAGTATCATGCATATCTATCCCACAAGAGGATTGGAGACATGATAATGTAACTTTCAGCTGTGGAGAGGGTGATGACATTTGTAACAATTCCCCTCCTAAAGCTGATGTTCGCAAGTTTGCTGTTATTGGAACTCATAGACCTTCAGTGGAAATCATCTCCTTGGAACCTGGAGAAGCATTAAGGGTATTGACTATTGGGAATATATCAGTGAATAATGCGTTTGGTGCGCCAATGAGTGGTTGTATACCTGAAAATGTCAGGTTTGTTGCTGCTGAGAGGTTCTACATTCTTGCAGGCTTGAGAAATGGAATGCTACTCAGATTTGAGTCAGAAGCAAGTGATTACCTCCCTGGTTTTTTCTACAAGGACTCTTCTATTCCTTCTATTAATACATTCCTTCAGTTCATTTCGATACGGCGTATTGGAATTACTCCTGTACTGTTAGTGCCAATACATGATTCAGCAAATGCTGACATCATTGTTCTCAGTGATAGACCTTGGCTATTACATGCAGCAAGACATAGCCTGGCATATTCGTCCATTTCATTTCTTTCTGCTTCTCATGTCACACCCGTTTCATCTGTTGATTGCCCCAATGGTCTACTGTTTGTTGCTGAGAGCTGTTTGCATTTGGTAAGTTACTGTGACCAATAAAACCAGCAAAAGAAAAATATCTATGCATCTGCTTTTCTTCCCTAGGGATCAAGAATTATATCATGCATTGAGCGCCCTAAGTTACTGGACACGATAGGAGAGTAGAAATCACCAGAATTAAATTCCATGCTAATAAATATCTAAATACGTATTAGTACTAGTGATTTTTATTGCAGCAATCACATTGAATGCAAAGTGAATTGAAGTATTAGACTAGCAATCCAATGCAAAAAAAAAAAAGGGACAATAAATTTCCCTTTTCCTTTTTCTCCTTGTTGCTTTTATCTAGGCACATTCATTGACAAACAATTTGGCAATGGTACATACTTATTTTCTCACTTGCAGCAACAATTCCAACATCGCATGGTCCAATGTGGGACCATTTAAACTGTCAGTTTCTCTGGTTAGTTTATCAACTTAAGCTGTTAGCTTTTCTGGCCAGTGAACACCATTTACAGCATTGAGATTGTGCTGCTCTTGTTCCACTGCTCAAGTGCCAACACGTGACTATGCATTTCAGCCTTTGTTTAAGTGATTCACACTTGCGAAAAAAAATTAAATTGTTCAATTTTAACTGCACTTGGTTAAGTCTGGAACTTGTGAACTTCACTAGTTACTTGACTTCAGGTTCTCCTTTTGTTTTAACAATTCACTTTGAAAGAATCTGTGAATTGTGAAATGTTCAAATCTTTCTTGAATTTTGAACTGTTCTAGACAGATAAAAAATGGCTTTATGACCACATATCACCTCTATTGGTAATGGTGTACCGCTTATCTCTCCTAGTCTTTGTTGGAACCCACAACTCGAAGCCCCCCACCCCCACCCCCCCATTGTTGGTTCTTTCATGTTTCAAGTAGACTACTTGAGTTCCAGTGCATCTGTTATTGGTCTTGCCATATGGTATGTGAGGCAATTACTGGTACAATATCTGATGCATGATTTTGGTTCAGAACTACTAGTTGATTGAAATATTACTCCAGTGATGTTCTATTTCTTTCTTACAATGTGTGCCTGTGGTGTTCTCACTCGTGTATGTTTGTATTAGTGTGTCCATGTATGTGTGCTTATCTTCTGTCATTTGCTGTCAGGTTGAATTGGTTCATGGGAAGCGATTGAATGCACAAAAGTTTTCAATTGGAGGGACTCCAAGGAAAGTGCTATACCATAATGAAAGCAGAACACTGTTGGTACTAAGAACTGGGCTAAGTGGTGCATCGTCTTCTTCAGATATTGTCCAAGTAGATCCACAAAATGGGGTATTACTTTCGAGATATAAGTGTGAACCTGGTGAAACAGCAAAATGCATGCAAATTGCAAAAATAGGAAATGATCAAGTTTTAATCGTTGGGACCAATAAGTCTGCTGGACGGCCAATGATGTCAAATGGTGAAGCAGAAAGGTTCACACCTGATCTTTTGTTTATAATAATACAGTTTATTTCTAATATGTCCATGATTCATTAGCAATATTTTCTTTGATTCGCAACTACATATTTTTTTGTGGTTGTGTGGAGTGTAACCATTGAGAATATCCTTTCATCTAGACTTAGTTATTGCATTTTATTATAAAGGCGTGTCAAGATTTTAATACATTCATGAACTTCATATGATGATACTCATGCAGTGCTTAGATGTTATGCTGGGCCAGAAAAATTACCAAGTTTGAGGTTTTTTTTTTTTCTTTCAATTTGGCCTGGTTTTTGTTTGCATAGTATCAAGTTCTGTATAAATGTTTCCTAAGTTAAGGATTTAGATTTCTATAAAGCATCTGAAACCATAAACCATGTAGTTTTTTATTTTTCTCATACAGAGCTTCATCAGTCTGCAATCTAGATATGTTTAAATAGCTGTCTGATTCTTATTGATTGATTGTTATCAATGATCGTCCGTGATTTTAGTTGAATGAAGCTAAGTGTGGGTATTCTTTATTGATGAAGCAGCATCAAGGGACGCCTGATTGTTCTAAGCTTGGAGGCGGTTGGAAGTCCTCGTGAGAGCAGTTCGTTTATTCCAACTTCTAGTTTTAATCCCTCTTCACATTCTGGTTCTCCTTTCCATGAGATTGTTGGATATACAACTGAGGAATTTTCTAGTAACAGCCTGTGCAGCAGTCCTGATGAGTTTTGCTGCAACCAGATCCAAGCTGAACAAATGGCAGGACAATTGAGATCATTGACTCATGCTATATTGAATGGCGCAGTTCTTGCTGTGTGTCCCTATCTAGATCGTTATGTGTTGGCAGCTGCTGGTAATACGGTATGATATCTATATGCTGTTTTAACTATATTTTTTTGTGAAAATTTTTCTTAAAGGGAACTGAACTCTCCTATGACAATATCTAAAAGGAAATTAGTAATGTCAGAATAGTGGATATGGCCCTTAGTGGGCTTGCCCTGTATGGGCTTAGGGTTTTGTACTACGCCAGATCTTGGGTGCAGGCTGCATAGATGATTGTTTCCTTGACAGGCAAGATTTCTCCCTGATGGATATGTTTCTATAAATCCTCCCGGGACCTTGCCTATATATGTGTACCATACCCATTGCAATCAATCAATCTAGTATATTTCCCATCTAATTCTCTTTCATGGTATCACGAGTCTGGATTGCCCCGTGATTCTTCTGCTGCCTTCGCGTGCCTTTGCGGCTGCGCATCCCCTTCCTACGCGTCCCCGCGGCAGCACCCCTTCCCGCACGAAATGTGGGATAACATCTTAGTCAACATTTATCTTGGAGAATAAGGATCTTGTGTGTCCTTTGCCCTCATGATCTTTGGAGATTATCAAATGAGATGTGCAGTAGTAGAGTGTGCAAGTGTTGGAGAGATTTGTGGCTTAGCTTCTTAATGCAATAATAATATAAGATGCAGCTCTCATTGTGTTCATTGTTCAATTAAAAAGAAGGAATAGATCTATTTTTGGCCATCGAACTATAGCCCAAGTCTGATTTTTGGCCACCAAACTCCAAAACTGGTATCTTTGTCCATGGAACTCTTTGGTCCTCAACTGGTGTCAAAGATGGTTTTGCCAATATATGTATTTTTCTAAAGAAACAAAAATATGGTTAAATCTCTAAAAAAAAATCATAGCTAATTCATTTTTGTAAATCTAAAAAAATTTCGAAACTAGTCCCCAAATTATTTTCTAAAAATATAATATCTCTATTGGTGCTCTATTGCGTTATTTGGATCTTATTTGTTCCTGTTCCTAGTGTTTTATTGGTCGTAGTCATGACCGTGGTGACGCTAACCTCGCAAATGCCCTGCTGCACAGCATATATATTCTATTTAGGCATTATACGGCTAGTGCTTTATTTTTATCGCTCGAGGAGGTAATAGGTTTCCAATAAGCATGGGTACACATCATGGCATCATGCAATCGACTAATAATGCAATCAACATAAAGTGGAGCGCAAACAATAATTTAAATAAATAACGGCCACGACTACAACCAATAAAATGCTAGCAGCAAGAACATGTAAGATCCAAAGAACTCTAAATAAGAGCAGCAATAGATAGATTATATTATCATAAATATTTTGATTCCAGATATGATTTTAGAGATTTAAACATATTTTTATTATTTTAGAAAAATACACACACACACACACACACACACACACACACACACATATATATATATATATATATATATAGGCAAAACCACCTTTGGAACCACTTGAGGACCAAAGTTGTCCAGTTTTGATAGTTCAATGGCCAAAGATATCAGGTTTAGGAGTTTGATGGCCAAAATCAGACGGGGGCAATAGTTTGCTGGCCAAAAATAGACATCTTCCCAAAAAAAATCTGGAGTTGGGAGGCGTCTGTTGCTCTGTGCCATCTTAGAAAGTTCTGAATGAATGAATACCGAGTGTTACTTTTGTGATGTCAATTGGCTATCTTTGTTCGTTTGAGATGATATATTTCTCTTGTTTCATTTCTTTGCGATGCTAATGAAATAATATCCTTTGGCCTTGTTTAGTTGACTGCAATTGCTTATGGAAGCTAACATTTGTTCTTTACTTTCTTAATTTTCACAGATTTATGTATTTGGTTTCACAAATGAAAATCCCCACAGGATGAAAAAGTGTGCTGTTGGTAGGACACGATTTACAATAACTTGTCTGAAGACATTTGCATCACGAATTGCTGTTGGTGATTGTCGTGATGGTGTTCTCTTCTATTCTTATAATGAGGTTGTACTTGGGTCTGATTAAAATGACACTTTCTTTATGGTTTTGTGATTGAATAGTGCTCTTTCTATTATTAGCTCTAATCTTGGCTCTTCATTTCCTGATTATTATCAGAGCCATCGGAAGTTGGAATTGATCTATTCTGATCCTGCTCATAGATTGGTGGGTGATATTGCTCTTTTAAATTGCGAAACTGCTGTGGTATCAGATCGACGTGGGAGCATATCTGTATTATCATGCACAAGATTGGAAGGTAGGCACTAGGCAGATGGTGTAAATGTTAACGCCACCCTTTTCTTCTTCCAATGGAGTATTAGAATTATATGTTCGCTAGCTAGTTCATAGCATTCATGTTCAGCTAGCATATATCCTGTGTTTTTATGTTATATTTTTCTTCCCCGAAATTATATTATTTTTATGCTACATTGTCTATCAACATTTGTAGACTATTTACAGTTTTTAAACTGTGCTACAGAAAGTTTCCTTTTTCATGAGAATGTTTTTAGTCCTACTCATCTTTTTTAAACTTGTCTTGCAGTTTCAGAAAGTCCACAGAAGAACTTAGCTGTGAATTGTTCATTTTATATGGGTGAAACAGCTATGAGCATTCAGAAGGTAAGTATTTTGTTGTTTCATAGATTGTTAATTTATTGCTTTGCCATTCATTACACCTTGCCTTTTTGCATTGGTCCCTTCTAAAAATTTCCAAATCCACTGCTTCCATGGTTCATATCTGAGACATTCATTAACTCATGCTTATGATTTATTGTAGGCTGCATTCAGGTATCGGCTTCCAATTGATGATGATACTGACCCAGTGCTTGAGACAGTTTACGACTGTATTGTGGCAAGTACCATGCTGGGGAGTCTCTTTGTTATGATTCCACTTACAAGGTATATCATGATACAAAACATTCCCATGCTGCCTGATAGCTGACATTTTCAGTGTTAGTGACCAGTTATCTCCAATCTGCTGGCCAATTTGGAGACCTGGACTTAGGTTGTGACTAGGATAATTGTGCCGTACCCACTAACTCTCCTAAGATTGCAGGTCCCCACATTCAATGAAGTGTAGAACATATGAACACCTAATGTTTGCTAAGAAGCTGAATTGTGAGAAACGTTAGATTAAGCTTGAGGCAGGAGATTTTGCCTATTTTTGCAGATGTACTGGTTCATGCTAGTTAATACTTCTGTCAGGAATACTAGTGATTTACTGCAGTCCATTTTGAAGTAACTCACACTGGGCGTAAAGATATATGGATCTCGAGTGCTTAAATTTGTATAAGTATATTTTGCTAGGGTAAATGTAAATATGAAGATTATCATTCTTAGAGCAGTATGGTTTATATCTCTACATTCCCCCTCTTAATCTACGCAGATCACGGGCATATGGTTCTTCCCAAATCTCGCTGTGTTCTTTCGAATGTTTTTATATGGCATAAAAATAAGACTCATCCAAGAAAGAGAACTGCTTATGTCAACAATCATTTGTAAATTATTCCATGTGCATTTATGCTGAGTTTTTGTATACACCATTTGTGGACAAGGAACTACTCACGTTCGTCTACAGCTCTAAGGATTATTATGCAGTTTCTGAAATGCGTAAATTGATACTGCAGTGAGGAGCATCAGCTTTTGCAAGATGTCCAAGAAAGACTCTCAGTACACCCATTAACTGCACCAGTCTTGGGAAATGATCATGCAGAATTTCGTCAGCGTGGTACCCCTGTAAGATGTCACTATTATATCTTTAACTTTTGCCTAATTTAGAAGTTTGTGGTATATAACTTATAGTAACTTGTGATCTGCAGTCAGTAGTGCCTCCCATTCTTGACGGTGATATGCTTGTGCAATTCTTGGAGCTCACCGGTGAACAGCAGCAAGCCATCCTTGCTCATACTTTGCCAGGGAAGGGGCCACATAGGCCCCTCTCGGTTTTCGAGGTTTTGCGAACATTAGAGCGCATCCATTATGCTCTTAACTGAGGGTTTCTTCAATCACAGTTACTAAAGGTTTGGATATCAGAGCGGGTTGACCTTCACTGTTTGAGATACGGTCACAACTGAGGTTTGAGTGACCTTTGTGGTTGCCCAAGTCTGCCATGATATTTACCAGAACGTTTGATTGATGATGCAACTGGAGCTTAATACTGGAAAATCTCATGGTGGCGAGTATCCTGTGGAGGCAACAAATTTGTCGAACCCCTTGTGTATATACAATCGGCCGCTTTAGGTGGACTGTTGTAATGGTGCATTCTGCATAGAAATGATATTCTTTTTGTTTGTTTCGTAAATAATGTAAGGTTTTTTAGGTCTCTTGTGCCAGCTGGTCGTATGCTCAATGAGAAATAAGGAAAACAATGAATTGCATCGGTCGTCCTGCTCTCTATCACATCCTTTTACCAATTATTAGTGATGCACCAGCCGCAATGACGCAATGATGACGAGCGAGCGGTGAGGTATGGCCGTGAGTCAGGTTGCCCAAGAGCACAATGGCGAGTCAGGTAGAGGCGAGCCCTTAGTTAAGGTTGTCGGCAAGGTAGAGCATCGTAACTCTTATAAGGTTGGGGAGCCACCAGTGTCCACGACGCCTACACTCAAAAATGTCCCAAGGTGATTTTGGGCACTACCAACAAGTTATATAGACGTCATGGACATGTCCGAGATCAATTGGCGCCACAAAACATCCAAAGAAACTCGCGAAGAAAGCGAGCCGGGCAAGCCTGACTCAGTCGGCTTAGCCGACTCCCCAAACTTCATCAAATGCAAGAATGGACTTCACCATTGTGTTCATCTCGTCGAGCTGATCAAAAAATATATATATGGATTACCTCAATTGGAGTCCGGATAAATTAATTGTGAATTTTGGAAACTTTTTGCCAGTAATTTTCTGTGCCCAGTCGGCTTAGCCGACTCCCCTGTTTTATGCTCCGAGCCGGTTTGACTTCCAAGCCGGTCTTGGACTTATTTTGAAGGTAGGAAACTTAGAGATTACGTTTGGGGACTTGTTTTCTACTTGGATAAAACCACCCCCTCTATATAAACGAGAGGATCATGACCGATTGAGTTCTCAACTATCTAATCGTCAAAATACATCTACTACTACAAATTTTACCCTTTTCCATCCCCTGCTGTTCGTTGCATCTCTCCACGAGATTCATCGGCGTTCTAGGCTGCCTTGCTGGTCCTAGAACAACCCTAGGCATGCTCCTCCCGACGGGTCCTCCCGGGAGGCGTTCCTAGGATTTTGCGGCGTTGGATGGGCTCTAGATCGGTTTAGTCAATCCCAAGAGTTTTTTGCTGCGTGTATCGGGTTGTTTGCAACCCCGTGCGTGCTAGCCCTTGCTGGTGTGTGATTTGGAACACAATCCAACGTGAAAAGTAGGCATCGTCTACAATAGCGTAGGCTCCACGCCTAGAAGCAGCCTCCACGTCACCCCAATTCTTCTTCCCCATTGAATCTTCGATCCAACGGCTCATATCGCTTGGAGCGGATTTCGTTGGAAGTGGCTTCTTGTGCTTGTCGTTTGCTTATCCGGCTTCTCCACTGTTTCTTCTCGGTTTCTCTGACTTCTCTGAATCCAGAGAAGGAAATTGTGCTGCAGGGAGAGTACGGAAGAGACCGAGGGAGATTTTCCAAAAAGAAGAAGAGACTGAGGGAGAGTACGGAAGAGAAGGAAATTGTGCTGCAGGGAGAGTACGGAAGAGACCGATGGGCACTGGGCAGAAGAAAATAAATTGGTTCAGTGACGGGTGGATTCCATGTGTTAGTGGATGCAAAGGGGATAAAATTTTCTCAATAAAATAAATTGGTTCAGTGACGGGTGGATTCCATGTGTCATGGATGTAAAGGGGATAAGATTTTCCCAATCCCCTTTAACTAGATATAGGAGATTATTTTTCTCAATCTCATGGGGTTACAAATTTCTCACGAGTTGTTTGCAGGCTTTACCCGAGGCCTGAGTTTGAGAGAGGCCGGTGTGCACGCGTTGCTAGCACAGTTAGAGGGGTCAAAAATAAGAATATCAGTGTTTGTAACAATGAGGGTTAGACGTACTACTGACCATTGAAAGATCATTCTATCTATCAATATATCTATACTAACATAGAATAATATATATATATATATATATATATATATATATATATATATATATATATATATATATATATATATATATATATATATATATATATATATATATAAACACAACTAGGAAGAGTGCAACACTCAGCCCGAACAACTTCGACCACTTCGGAAAGACCGACATCTAACAATCACTTGCTCACACTAAGCCAACTTGGTCGAAATAACGGCCCAGCTAACAAATCCACAGCTAAAGCAACTCTAGATGCCACACTGCTAAAAAAAACTAGCAAGAACAACTAACTCGGCAACCAACCCAAAGCCTTGATGTTGAGCACCACCAAAGGGACAACCCGAAGCACCACCATGGCCAGACAGCAGGAGCGGAATAGCGGAGCAAAGCTGGAAAGCCTCGCGACGTCTTCAAGAAGGAAACGATGCCAAAGGCGCCACCGTCGCAAGCCCAACATGGGAGGGTTTTCACGCACAAATCCTAGCCAGGCAGGAGGAGAGGTACGAGAAGGACGCCTCCAAGGACGAAGCGACCTCCGCGGACATCGCTGATCAGGCTTTTGCCATGATCTCTCACGCCCACCCACCGCAGTCCACCAATGCCCACCGCAAAGGGGCCAGTCGCGGACATGAGTTAGTTCAAACAAAACCCATACTCTAGAAATTCTGAACCCCCATCGGAATTTCCGGTTAAGGAAAGTTAATTCGACCAAAGAGACCTCAATCAGAATTCCATCGGAATCCTAAGAAATTCTGAAACCTAAACAACACAGGCTGCTTCATACCGGTCCTGTATGCATACTGGTCCAGTCCAATATGACTTGCCACATCAAACCAAATTAGTTCCCTCAAGGCTCTCACTCAATTCTCACATGGGTTGTCTTGAGCACTTAGACAATCAACTATCATCGTGTTGCATCTCTCTTAATAGTACGACATACCTATTAACTCAAGTTCAAATGAAAAATGAATTCAAACCTCTTGAGCTTTACTTCTTCGATCAATGCCATATCTTGAAATCTTCATCCTTAGAGGGTGCCAAGATGTTCATCTTCATTTTTGCTTGAGCATAGCCTACCTTGAGCATGTGACTTGATCCAACTCCATTCATATGAGTTTAATCAATGACATCAAGTTACCTCTTCAAATGACCCTACAATGATTTGATTCTCCTCACTATATAACTTTCATAGCTTGATTAGTGACAAGACTCAATGCATGTATGCTCTTATTTACCATAGCCTTGGTCCTTCGGTGCCCAAGTCGCCGCTTGCCCTTCACCCTTGTTTGGTCCTTTGAAGCCGCTATCTTCCACCCTTTCAAGCCATCCCAAGTAAGACAACGATTTGAATCTCCATTAAGCATACATTGAAATCCATATAGTGAAATCCATCTTCGTCATTATTGATTTCCTTGAGTAAGCTCTTTAATTGAGACAATTCCATATGCAAGATCTTACGTCTCATATAACCCACAAAGTCGCCGCTCTTTCAATAATTCCATTTACATTGTTGTCTTCTGATTGAACTAGTATTGACTTCACAACAATACATCATTCTGGCTTTCAAATTTGCTTTTATTATTGAACCTTTGATACACTTTAAATGATACAACATTTCATATCTCAAGTTTGCTTTCAAAACTTAGTAAACTTGTTAGACCTTTAATCGTGTTGTCATTTAATCAACCAAAACCCACTAAAGGGCTATATGCACTTGAAAGGTCCTTGATTGGTTTTGGTAATTGAGTGACAACCTAGGTGAACTAATATGTGTTTAAGTGAAATACACATGTGATTAGTCCACAGGAACACTTGTGTGAGCAACTCATGCCATAGAGGTGAAATGGCTTGGACATGTTGCAAGGCTCACACTTGTGATAAAGGAGCTCATTGCATATGAGACATGACATTGAGTCATGTGACTAAGG
Organism: Miscanthus floridulus; assembly: GCF_019320115.1. Taxonomy (NCBI): domain Eukaryota; kingdom Viridiplantae; phylum Streptophyta; class Magnoliopsida; order Poales; family Poaceae; genus Miscanthus; species Miscanthus floridulus. The sequence goes on from NC_089582.1 coordinate 38,742,574, forward strand.
TGGAGAAGATCAAGATAAGACTTGGCTTGATGGACCGGTTGCAAGCGTGAAGGGCAAGTTGGAGGCTTTGGAGCGATGGACCGCGTGGCGGTGAAGCTTGATCAAGACTTGGCGCCGATGGATGAAGGCAATGGTGAAAAGCAACTGAGGTCAAGATCAATGAACCAACAAGGTCACATGATGATATGAAGTGGATCATATCATTTGTTAATCAAGGTTGGTGCATGTGTTGCATAAACATTGAAGGAGATGGAATGGAATGCACAAGGCAAAGGTATAACCTATAGGGCAGTTCATTTCACCGATCATAGGTGTGTAGAGAAGTTTATGACCAGGTTTAGGATAGATGGCCATACTATCAAGAGGGGCAAACTTATTTGTATATCGGTCATCTAATGCCACTCGAGTGATCTAACTTTGCATCGTTGCTAGGATCGAGTGGCATGGTGTATTGAGTGACTAATTCTTTGGGAAATGTTTGTAAAAAGCTAACACACGTGCACAAGATGGTGAACACTTGGTGGTGTTGTCACATTTGCAAAGGAGAAGAAGTTGGATTTGTTGTGGATCAACTTGGTGAAGAAATGGTGGCGAGAGGAAGGTCACTAGGGTGACCAGATGCGGTCCACGGAGGGACCAGACGCGTCCGGTCCTTGGCCTCAGGCTGAGCCGCTGGGCTGAGGCGACCAGACTTTGCCCCTAGTAGAGACCAGACGCGACGCTGCCACTATTCCTCGGCCGGCACGGCGTGTAGTGACGAACAGACGTGGTGGCGCATCCGGTCATGCTTGACTAGACGTGCCCAGTCGTGTTTTAGCCCTCTTGGGAGCTCTCTAGAAATGACCGGATGCTGGCTAGGGCGCGTCCGATCATGTCGTGGAGGCGTGTCCGGTCAGGGGTTGGCTGAGCGCATGAGTGCGCGGGTTCGCATGACCGGACTCTGCTTTGGTGCGTCCGATCAGCCTTGAGCGAGTCCGGTCATCACTTAACCATTGGCGCGAGGCGAAGTAACCGTTGGGATAGCACAGTCGTCGTTGAACACGGGGAACGTGTGGTGTGCATCTAGCGATCAGACGCTGGGGCAGCACGTCCGGTCACCTCATGCTGCACGACCGGTCTCCCTGAACCTCGCCCAGTGAAGGGGTAACAACTCTGTTTGGCCTTGGGGCTATAAATAGAAGGGTGTCTCGGTCATGGCTGAGGTTGAGCATCTAGGGGGGACTTTGTGTCCATGCTTGAGAGTGTTTGGGATCCCTCCAACTCACTTGTGCTTGCTAGAGTGCAATCCGATTACGAGTGAGTGATTCTAGTGCGATTGCATCGTGAGGTTGCATCGAGTCACACTAGGTGATCCAGTTGCAAGCTGGTGGTACTTGTTACTCTTGGAGGTGGCCACCTCCTAGATGGCTTGGTGGTGGTCTCCGTCAAAGCACGCAAAGAAGATTGTGCGGTGTTTCAGAGAAATGATTGTGAGGGGTGTTGTGCTTGACACTCGGAAGCCGTGAAGAGCAACTCTAGTAGAGCATGTCATTGAGCTACGCTCACTTGGTTCGTGGGGTTCTTACGGTGCCCAACGTGTGGGCTTGGTGTGGTGCCATTTAGCCACCGAACCACCAAGTGAATGGTCGACACAACAAGGACTAGCGTGTTGGCAAGCACGTGAACCTCAGGATAAAAATCATCGTGTCATCCTTTTCTTCCCGTTGGTTTGTAATCCCCTTACACAAGCTTGTAATTACTTTCATATACATTGTGCTTGTGTAGTTGCTCTTGTAACTAGTTAGCTTGTATAGCTTGCTAGTTACCTTCTTGCTTGTGTAGCATAGAAGTAGCTCCCTTGCATGACTAATTTGGTTTGAGTAACCTTGTTAGTCACATTGCTTAGTTTGTGTAGCTAAATAATTTGCACTCTCTAATTTGGCTTGTGTAGCCTTGTTATTGAGCATTCTTAGTGAGCTTAGGGGCTTTGTGCTTTTGCTTACTAGATTGTGTAGGAGCTCTCCCGGTTGCTTGAAATATTGGTTGCATAGGTTTGTGTGACCTTGCTCCTAGAATTGGTTAGGTGAGCTCTAGCTAGCCCGGCACCTTTGTTGCCTAATTAGGATCTTTATAACATGCTTGTGAACTTAGATAGAGGGGTGTAGTCTTGGCTAGACCAATAGTTTTAATTCCACATTTGTTTCGGTTAGCCGGCGTGATTATTTTTAGAAAGGACTATTCAGCCCCCTCTAGTCCGCCATCTCAACCCTATAGCACTTAGAGTCAGACATATAGCCAACATTCATATACTCCCACCATGGTTTGGTCTTGGTTCTTCTGTAATCATAACCCATGGCCTTGAGTACCTAGTAAGTACCTAAGGATAGTCTTGATGCCAACCTAATGTTTTATGGTTATTTTGCAATTACTTTCTTTCATTCCTTGGTTGGTTTCATGGTCCCTTTAGAGTGCTTAGCGTTGGTTTCATTCTTGCTTCTATTCTAAGGATAATGCTCTTAGTGTGAATTTTGCTAAGGTCTTATTTAGATTGATAGCCCTAAGGATTACATAGTGTCCTTTTGTAGCAAAACTTAGGTTCCACCATGCTATGGGGGTTTATATTTTACATAGGTTAAGGTTGTTGCTTTGAATTTTATGGAGCCTAATTCAACCCCCCTCTTGGACCATTTGGTCATTACACAAGTCCGGTTATAAACCGTAGTTTGTGTTTCTAAGCGTTACAACATTTCAGCGTCGCGAGCTCAAGGCCGCTTCAAGAGGTGTGTAGGCAAGGCTTTGCCTCCACCTTCATCGCAATGTTTTCGGGCTATGTGCACCGATAATATTGTTGGTGGTCCTTAATGACCAAATCTGACCGCCAAATAAGACACAAAAAGAGGAGAAACTAGCAAACTTACGCACATATGTTATTTATATTAACATGTTTCCACATGTATTGGAAGATTAGTGTTTTGCAGGACATATACATGGATACAGTGGAAAACACAGTCAAAATGTGCAATCAAGCAAAGCGTAAAGTAGAACTACGCAAAGGATTAGAAGAAAGGCCCACCTACCTGGCCAAACTAGGCACCAAACTGACGTGGAAGCACTCCCGGCCCAACCAGAGGCCTACCATGCGAAGGCGGTGGAGAGGCGGGCTAGCCAGGGTGCGGGTGCACCCCCTGCCGCCTCTTGAGCCTAGCTTCTTCCTGTCGGTGCATTCAAAGCCAAGGAGGCTGATTTACGGTGATTCCCCTGAATATTCCGCCCCCAAACTGACCTGTACACTAGTATAAGAGGAGGGGGAGAGCCCCTGTCACACCCAATTTTAAGGATAAAATTGAATGCACAAAACTCATGTGTGCCCAGGGATCTATCACACACACAAGCTGACAAATTACATAAAGTATCATCACGGTGTCCTTACATCAGATCCATAATACAACTTAGTCTTACATCACACAGCGGAAAATAAAAAGATAATAAAGCTCTCGTGGGCCTCATCGCAGGGAAGGTCAACTGGTTGACCACAAGCCTAAAAATCCTCCGGGAATTTCTCATACCCGTTGTTATCTGTTACCCATCCGAGATTTTTATCCAAATAAAGAAAATAAACAAGCGTAAGTACATCCCGTACTTAACAAGTTAACATGGGGTTATGAAGCTCAAAAAGGGTTGACTCTAGTTTACTGCAGTTAGCATTTTTAGTACGACACACTTTTATTATCAGATATTATCAAATTATGCTTAAGCTCCCATATAATCCCATAAGAACATATATCAGGGTCAAGTGTACCATATATCATCATAGAACAACTTAAATGATCAATAAAAAGTAACCAATTATTCTATGAGTTTTCTAGGCCGCTCGTAACTGTGAGCACGGCTGTTATAATAGTTTGTTACCCTCTGCAGAGGTGGTGCACATTCACCGCGAGTCGTGATCCCCATATGCCCGGGTTAATTACTCCCATGTCACTACCAAGGTGAGCGGGCAGGGTACACTATGAAGCCATTTCATAGGTTTCTCTAACAAGTTAGGGCTGCTAGGTTTCCTTGACAGGCAGATGTAGGAACCCCCCTTTCCTATGGCACATATCCATCGCGGCTATACTCATAGGAAGAGAGGTAGCCCTATACCCAACGTGGCAAGCCCCATTTGCACCAAAAAGGTAACCTCTAACTAGCTAGAAAAGATCCTATTACTGAGCTAAAGTCAGAGCCATATGACTCTCCCAGTTGCACTATCAGTCCCAGCTTTTGCCGACAGATAAGTCCTTATGGAGGGCCGAGAGCAACATGGTCAAAAGTCATTTGCACCTTCGCCCTATGGAACAGTTGTTATAAATCATGTTATACTTTTAGTTCCATAGAATCATTCATCATCGTATAGATCATGTTCATTTAGAGCACTAGCAATATACCCATATGCAATTACCCCATAGGAGTCGAGGGAACAAGTCATCAAGTGTCTAGAATGTCCTTAGGGTTATCAAAATTAGACACATGCACATGAGTAATTGACTAAAGTGTAATAGGACAACAAGGTAGGCCCATGCTATACTTTCCTTGGTTCACAAACTCTTGCTGGTCCTGCTGGTCATCGAAGAATTCTTGGTCTCCAACGTTCTCCTCACCGTCTGAACGCGACCAACACAGCAACATACAACATTCCAAAAGCATTCATGCAAAGCAAACATTCCTATCATTAGAACAGTACACCAACAGTATAGAAAACAAGATAAAATGTTTGTGAAAATAATCTACGTCTCGCTACAATCACGTCAACGCGAAGTTCACGAAAAACGGAGCTAAAATGCGAAAGTTATGATTTAAACAGGATTTCCTATAGCAATATATTTAATTAAATCTAACCAGGAAATTAAAATGTTCCAAACTTGACTAACAGTGATTCTAACATGTAGATTATGAAATTACGAAGCTAACGCGATTTGAACGGATCAATTCGGAGCTAAAACGACAATTTTATAAGCAAAACATTTCAAATGACATTTCTGTAAATACTAAAAATGTATTTTAGACTAAAGCAGTGAACTTTACGCTTTCAAAATGAGAATGCGTATTCAGGGAAATACGCTATGGATTGCGGGTTCAAATAGATGAAAACCGAGGGGCTCTTTAGAAGAATAACCCTCGAAGGGGTATCTTCCACTGGTGGCTGTCGGATTAGAAATGAGCGGCCAGAAATGGATCCGGGGGAGAGAGAAAGAAGATGGCTGGCCAGAACAGTGGCAGCGCGGCGGCTCAGCCATGAACGGCGGCGAAAGCTTGCCGGCGAGCTCGGTTAGGGCCCCATGGGCCACGGAATGCATATCCGAGGGCACCGGGAAGAAGCAGAGGAGCGGGGGATCATGGCTGGCCAAAAAGATGGCCGGAGGGTGCTGCTGTGGCGGCGGTCGTCATGGACGGCGTCCAAGAGCATTCGGCGCTCGCGGCTACGGCGCTAGGAACCATCTAATGCCAAAGAAAAAGGCTAGGGAGAAAGAGGAGAGCAAGGGGAGGCTCACAGCGGGGAACTCGGTGACGGAGTCGGCTCAGGGAAGGCGGCGACGCGGACGACGATCTTCGGTCGGCGGTGCTCCTCCGTGCAGCGGTTGCTGGGGCTTTCGAGGCGAGAGCGAGGTGAAAACGGAGCGGGGAATAGCAGGGGGCGTGCGGGGGGGGGGGGGCTCGGCTTCACTTAAAAAGAGGCCGGGCACGGGGGGCGCTCCCACGACGCACGACGTGGGTGGCGGTTGCAGCAGCGTCAGGCGTGGGCGGGCGGTTCTGAGCCACGCGGGAGGAAGGGGACGGCGCCGACAGGCGGGGCCCGAGCGTCAGCGGCTGGGGAAAGGGGAGGTAGGGCAGTTGCTGCGATGTTGGGCCGACGGCGGTGCTGGCCCGTGCAGCGCACAAGGGGGAGGCGAGCTGGGCTGGCAGGGCGCATCGCGCGAGCTCAGCCGCAGGAGGAAAGGCCTGTGGGCCGAAATGAAGAAGGGAGGGGGAAAATGAATTTTGCATTTTTCTTTTTCCAAATAGATTTCCAAAAGCATTTTCAAATAGGTTTTGAATTCATTTGAACTTTGAATCAAGATCAATCATCACAAAATTAGATATGCAGCAGCATGTATGCATCAAGAAGTTTCTAACTTTATATTTAATTTTAATTCCACAAAATTTACTATTTTCCTATATTTTAATGCACACATATTTGCATAAATAAATCAATTTAGCTATTTTAAAAGATTGCAAATTTTAGGGTGTTACAATTCTACCCCCTTAAGATGAATCTCGTCCCCGAGATTCAGGTGATTGCTTACTCAAACAGTTGGGGATAAGTCTTTCTCAGATCCTCTTCTCTTTCCCATGTAGCCTCATCCTCTGTATATCAATTCCACTGCACCTTGCATATCTTTATAGTTCGGCTTCTTGTAACTCTTTCGGCAGTTTCCAAGATCTTTATCGGATACTCTTCATAAGTAAGATCTTCCTTGACAGCAAGTTCTTCCAAAGGAATTTGCTCTTCTGGTACCCTCAAACACTTCTCCAATTGGGAAACATGGAACACGTCATGCACACCTGACAAACTCTCAGGCAATTCCAACTGATAAGCTACTTCTCCATGTCTCTCTAGGATCTTAAAAGGTCCAATATACCTTGGTGCTAACTTTCCTTTCATATTGAATCTTCTCACACTTCTCATTGGCGACACCTTCAAATACACATACTCACCAATTTCGAAAGTCAGCTCTCTTCTACGAGTATCAGCGTTACTCTTCTGTCGGGACTGAGCCACTCTCAAATTGTCTCTAATCATTCTCACTTGTTCTTCCACGTCTCTAAGGACATCGGGTCCAAACACTTGAGTTTCTCCAGTCTGATTCTAAAACAAAGGCGTTCTACACTTGCGCCCATACAGCGCCTCGAAAGGTGCCATCTTGAGACTCTTCTGATAACTGTTGTTATACGAGAACACTACGTATGGCAGACTCTTATCCCAACTATCACCATACTGTAATGCACAAGCTCTCAACATATCTTCCAAAATCTGGTTGATTCTTTCAGTCTGACCATCAGTTTGTGGGTGGTAAGCAGAACTGAAATTCAACTTTGTCCCCAAAGATCTATGTACTTTATGCCAGAATTGCGACGTAAACTGAGTGCCTCTATCCGACACAATTTTCTTGGGAACACCATGTAGGCACACTATTCTTTCCATATACAACTCTGCTAGTCTTGCACCCGTATAGGTAGTCTTGACTGGTAAAAAGTGGGCAACCTTGGTGAGTCGATCCACTATTACCCATATTGAATCATAGCCTCTTTGAGTGCGGGGCAATCCTACTATAAAATCCATACCAACTTCTTCTCATTTCCATTCAGGAATCTTCATTGGTTGTAGCAACCCTGCAGGTCTTTGATGCTTAGCTTTCACTCTTTGATAAGTGTCACACAAAGCCACATATTCTGTCACATCTCTCTTCAAACCATACCACCAATACTTCTCCTTGAGATCCAAGTACATCTTGGTACTTCCTGGATGTATAGAATAAGCAGACTCATGGGCCTCTTGCAGAATTGCATCACGGATAGCCTTCACTTCAGGTACACATATCCTTTTTCCGAACCAAAGAGTGTCATACTCATCCATTCTGAATCTGGGTGCCTTTCCAAGCACTACATTCTCTGCTATCTCCTTAAGTTTTTTATCCTCCAATTGACCTTTTCGTATCTCTTGCTCCAATGTAGGCTCTATCACCAATTCCATTGCATTAGTGACAAAGCTCAAGTTGAGATACTCCATTTTAGCACACAACTCTACTGACATAGATGTTATCTAAAGTCCATTGGCATAGCTCTTTCTGCTAAGTGCATCCGCTATGACGTTTTCCTTTCCCAGGTGATAATGCACTTCCAAATCATAGTCTTTAATCAATTCCAACCAACGATGTTGTCTCAGATTCAGATCTGATTGGGTGAAAATATACTTCAAACTCTTATGAACAGTATAGATATCACTCTTATGTCCAATTAGATAATGTCTCCAGATCTTCAAAGCATGAACCACAGCTGCCAATTCCAAGTCATGAGTAGGATAATTCAACTCATGCTTCCTTAGTTGTCTAGATGCATATGCCACCACTCTTCCTTCTTGCATAAGCACACATCCAAGGCCCAAACGGGATGCATCACAATATATAGAGAAGTTCTTGTTTAAATCTGGCAGAATTAATACTAGAGCTGTAGTCAATTTCTTCTTTAGCTCTTCAAAATTTGTCTAGCATTTATCAGACCATACAAATTTGGCATTCTTTTCCAATAGAGCTGTCATAGGCTTAGCAAGTTTGGAAAAACCTTCTATGAACCTCCTGTAATATCCAGCTAATCCCAAAAAGCTACGAATCTCACTTATAGTGGTTGGTGGTTTCTAATTCAATACATCTTGCACTTTGCTTGGATCCACTGCTATTCCACCATTGGAGACAACATGACCCAGAAAAGAGACTTCCTTCAACCAAAACTCACACTTACTCCGCTTAGCGTACAACTTATGTTCTCTAAGCTTTTGCAAGACTAACCTTATATGTTCGGCATGTTCTTCTTCAGTCTTGGAGAATATTAGTATGTCATCTATGAATACCACCATAAATTTATCTAGAAATTCCATGAACACCTTGTTCATCAGATACATGAAGTATGCAGGTGCATTGGTCAATCCAAAAGACATCATGTTGTACTCATATAATCCATATCGTGTAGTGAATGCTGTCTTGGGTATGTCCGAGTTTTGAATCTTAAGCTGATGATACCCAGAGCGGAGATCAATCTTGGAGAACACATGTGCTCCTCTCAACTGATCAAACAAATCATCAATCCTAGGTAAAGGGTATTTATTCTTGATTGTAACCTCATTAAGTGAACAGTAATCCACACACATCCGTTGACTACCATCCTTCTTATCCACAAAGATCATAGGTGCCCCCCCACGGGGAAGAACTGGGGCGTATGAAACCTTTTTCTTGCGACTCTTTTAGTTGTTTCTTAAGCTCTTCTAATTCATTAACTCCCATTCTATATGGATGTTTAGCTATTGGTGCAATTCCAGGTAATAATTCAATAATGAATTCAATGTCTCGGTCAGGTGGCATACCTAGCAAGTCATCGGGGAAGACATCCGAGAACTCCTCCACGACATGATCTTGTTCTTTGACTTCACCATCTAGCTGGTTCACTATGGCTGTAGGCTGAGCTTACACTACCACTTCTACACAGATTCTATCTCCGTTGAGTGATGTCACAACCACAGATTTCTCCTGACACTGAATCACTGCCCGGTGTTGTTTCATCCAATCCATTCCCAGAATAAGATCAATTCCCGCTGTTCTCAACACAATAGGCTTCACTTTGAAGTCTACCCCTCTTAAGGAAATGCTAGTTGAGGGGCTCTAATAAGAAGCTGGCATACTACCTCTCGGGGAATTTACTAGTATGGGGTTTTTCATGGCACACAAAGGTATGCTATGCATTCTAACAAAAGCTTGGGAGATAAAAGAATGCGAAGCACCAGAATCAAAAAGTACGGTAGCAGAGATAGAGTTGACGCTGAACGTACCCAACATGACCTTAGGTGTCTCCTGAGCTACATCAGATGACACATAGTTCACCTTCGCAGTGTGAGGTGGTCGGGCGTTGAACTTCTGATTGCTGGTCTGGTTCTGAGGTGCTTATTGGTTCTGCTTCTTAGGACACTGATGAGCATAGTGACCTACTTCTCCACAGCGATAGCAGGCGTTGGGATTGTTGGGTGCACCACTCTTCATAGGAGTATTGTTGGACACTCCCTGGTGTATTGTAGGATTGCTGGTCTATTGCGGGGGACGCTGATTCCCAAACTGTTGCTGGTACTGAGGGCGTTGCTGGAACTGGTTCTGCTAAGGGTACTGACCATGGTTTCCCTGGTGAGTTGGTCCATGATTCCTCTGCTGGAAACCTTGTTGGGGATAAGCACGTGGGCGAGTGTTGCTTCTAGAAGCTTGCCCTTGGAGCCTTCTCTTCTTAGCTTCCATCTCCTTACGCTTATCGTCAATCATGATAGCGCGATTCACCAAAGACTAGAAGTTAGGGTAAGTATTAGACACCGGCTGGAGCTACAGTCCATCATAGAGTCCCTTGAGGAAATGGCGTTGCTTATCCTTGTCGTCCGCTACATCATTTGGAGCATAGCGTGATAGTTGTGCGAACTTGTCCCGATACTCCACCACAGTCATGGATCCTTGCTTGAGGGACCTAAATTCTTCTTGCTTCAGTTTCACTAGTCCATCGGGAATATGGTATGACCGGAAATTGTCCTTGAATTCCTACCGGTGATAGCAGGAGCATTGTTGGGACATCCAAACTGGAATGATTCCCACCAATCCTGAGCAGCTCCTTGGAGTTGCCCAGAAGCGTACAACACCTTCTCAAGGTCGTTGCATTGTGCTATGTTCAGTTGTTTCTCCACAGCACGCAGCCAATCATCTGCCTCCATAGGATCTGAGGCATGGGTGAACACCAGTGGATGACCTTTCATAAACTCTCCACGCTTATCTCTGACCTAAACAGGCGGTGGTCCTCTTGCAGGTTCATTGTCCAAGCGCTGCATCATAGCTTGCATCAGCTGCGCTTGCATTCCCAATATTTGTTCCATGGTCATAGGTGGCGGTGGTGGTGGATTTATGAGAGCATCACATCCACAACCACGTCCTCTGCCTCTTCCTCCTCTTGCGACCATCTGTTTTCCAATAAATGTGCAAAATTTAGAGATTTTCCAAATTATAGAGAGCTTACAAAAGATAAGAAACAATGCTGAGAATTTTCTGGACAAGATTCAAATTCAGTAGTTCAGTAAAACTATTATAACTCGAGTTTTAGAAATCCAACAGAGGTGCACCAAGATTTGTTAGAAAGATTAGGAGATCAGCTACAACTTTTATTTAGATCACTTTTACAGATTCTGACACACACATGGTCAAAAATAGAGTTAAACTGAAACTGTTCTGGGTTCCAGACAGCGCAGGAACATCAACTTGTGTCAGCTAGGTCTCACAAACCTGAACAGCTATTGACGTGATTCCAGAGACATTTGAAAGATATAGAAGTCTAGTTATCTCCACAAAATTTTTAGAATTTTTGACAGCCCAGATTTCGAGATACCAGATAAAGAACACGGGCTACTCCAGAAATCAGCACAGCAGAGATAAGATAAAGCGAAACATCTGCATTAAGATTTCATTCTAAACTTAAGGTTCCAATCTAAGGAAGTTGTGGACATGCCCACAATCTTCCAGCAATCAAACAAATACCAAATCAACCAAGTTCACAAATTAAACATCTAATCATCCAAGTTCACAAGACCAAACAAGACTAAATATGAAACACGAACTAACGACGTGGTAATCTAGATCAAGGCACCTAACACCTATGGAGCGGTGTCAATCATGGTAAAGGACCGACGCTTCTTCTTGTAGATCAAAGGCTGTCCAAGTTGAGCTCGAAGTTCATCCACTTGCTTCTGGAGGCGTCTCTGAGCCCTCTGAGATGCACGCAGTTCTCCTTTAACTTCCTCATCCACCCCCTGCATAGTGTGGACATGCTGCACCGTTGCTTCCAGAGTTGGGTCACTCTCTGGTGGAGCCAAAATCTACCAAACACCCTCATGATCATTGCGAAAAAGGAACCTGAAGTGATCCTCCCTCATGGCCTCAAAGCGACGACCATGGTAGTGGATGTAGGCATTCTGTGCTGCATCCTCCATGCCATCCAAGGCATGGGCTCTCTTGGCAGGGGCACAGTGGATAGTCTCCACCTCATGTCCATTATTGATGTCGTTCCAGGCGGTGACCACTAGCTCTACCTTCCAGAAGGTAGCCTCCAATGGATGCTGGTACTCGGCATAGTGGTAGCTGATGGAGGCGTGCAAGTTGGGGTAGTAGTTGTCCAGCACGTGAGTGAGGAGGGTGTAGTAGTAGGCCGTCTCTAGAACTGGCTTGAAGTAGTACTTGCACTTCCAACCAATCTCCTCATCCACCACGGGAACAGTTAGAGATGGTGCAGGTGTAGGGGAAGTAGCCGTCGACTCCTCAGGTGTGGCTACGACAGGATAGACCGGCGTGACCACTGGAGTAGGAGCAGGTGTAGACGTCGGGGTAGCCATCTCCTCATCGTCAAAGATGATCACAATCTCCTTCTCCACCTGTGGAGCACGTGGGGTGAACAGGGCACGATAGCCGGCAGTGCTGAGGCGAGCAGTCTTCGGGTTATGAGACATCTATAGATTTAAAGTGAGATAGAATTAGAATCAAAATTTTAAATAATAGATTAAGGTATGAAAAGCATAAAGGTTTTAATAAAATAACAAGAATAAGACAGTAAGCAAGAAACCAGAGGAGCAAGGATACTAAAACGACCGTTTTCTAACTAGGCTTGCGTCCTACAGTCAATACGGCTCTGATACCAATTTGTCACACCCAATTTTAAGGATAAAATTGAATGCACAAAACTCGTGTGTGCCCAGGGATCCATCACACACACAAGCTGATAAATTACATAAAGTATCATCACGGTGTCCTCACATCAGATCCATAATACAACTTAGTCTTACATCACACAGCGGAAAATAAAAGGATAATAAAGCTCTCATGGGCTTCATCATAGGGAAGGTCAACTGGTTGACCACAAGCCTAAAAATCCTCCGAGAATTCCTCATACCCGTTGTCATCTGTTACCCATCCGGGATTTTTATCCAAATAAAGAAAATAAACAAGCGTAAGTACATCCCGTACTTAACAAGTTAACATGGGGTTATGAAGCTCAAAAAGGGTTGACTCTGGTTTACTGCAGTTAGCATTTTTAGTACGACACACTTTTATTATCAGATATTATCAAATTATGCTTAAGCTCCCATATAATCCTATAAGAACATATATCAGGGTCAAGTGTACCATATATCATCATAGAACAACTTAAATGATCAATAACAAGTAACCAATTATTCTGTGAGTTTTTCGGGCCACTCATAACCGAGAGCACGGCTATTATAATAGTTTGTTATCCTCTGCAGAGGTGGTGCACATTCACCGCGAGTCGTGATCCCCATATGCCCGGGTTAATTACTCCCATGTCACTGCCAAGGTGAGCGAGCAGGGTACACTATGAAGCCATTTCATAGGTTTCTCTAACAAGTTAGGGCCGCTAGGTTTCCTTGGCAGGTAGATGTAGGAACCCCCCTTTCCTATGGCACATATCCATCGCGGCTATACTCATAGGAACAGAGGCAGTCCTATACCCAACGTGGCAAGCCCCTTTTGCACCAAAAAGGTAACCTCTAACTAGCTACAAAAGATCCTATTACTGAGCTAAAGTCAGAGCCATATGACTCTCCCGGTTGCACTGTCAATCCCAGCTTTTGCCGATAGATAAGTCCTTATGGAGGGCCGGGAGCAACATGGTCAAAAGTCATTTGCACCTTCGCCCTATGGAACAGTTGTTATAAATCATGTTATACTTTTAGTTCCATAGAATCATTCATCATCGTATAGATCATGTTCATTTAGAGCACTAGCAATCTATCCATATGCAATTACCCCATAGGAGTCAAGGGAACAAGTCATCAAGTGTCTAGAATGTCCTTAGGGTTATCAAAATTAGACACATGCACATGAGTAATTGACTAAAGTGTAATAGGACATCAAGGTAGGCTCATGCTATACTTGCCTTGGTTCACAAACTCTTGCTGGTCCTGCTGGTCGTCGAAGAATTCTTGGTCTCCAACGTTCTCCTCATCATCTGAACGCGACCAACACGGCAACATACAACATTCCAAAAGCATTCATGCAAAGCAAAGATTCCTATCATTAGAACAATACACCAACAGTATAGAAAACAAGATAAAATGTTTGTGAAAATAATCTACGTCTCGCTACGATCACGTCAACGCGAAGTTCACGAAAAACGGAGCTAAAATGCGAAAGTTATGATTTAAACGGGATTTCCTATAGCAATATATTTAATTAAATCTAACCAGGAAATTAAAATGTTCCAAACTTGACTAACAGTGATTCTAACATGTAGATTATGAAATTACGAAGCTAACGCGATTTGAACGGATCAATTCGGAGCTAAAACAACAATTTTATAAGCAAAACTGTTCAAATGGCATTTCTGTAAATACTGAAAACATATTTTAGACTAAAGCAGTGAACTTTACGCTTTCAAAACGAGAATGCATATTCGGGGAAATACGCTATGGATTGTGGGTTCAAATAGATGAAAACCGAGGGGCTCTTTAGAAGAATAACCCGCGAAGGGGTATCTTCCACTGGTGGCGGTCGGATTAGAAATGAGCGGCCAGAAATGGATCCGAGGGAGAGAAAGAAGATGGCCGGCTGGAACAGTGGCAGCGCGGTGGCTCAGCCATGAACGGCGGTGAAAGCTCGCCAGCGAGCTCGGTTAGGGCCCCACGGGCCACGGAATGCATATCCGAGGGCACCGGGAAGAAGCAGAGGAGCGGGGGATCATGGCTGGCCAAAAAGATGGCCGGAGGGTGCTGCCGTGGCGGCGGTCGCCATGGACGGCGTCCAAGAGCATTTGGCGCTCGTGGCTACGGCGCTAGGAACCATCTAACGCCAAAGAAAAAGGCCAGGGAGAAAGAGGAGAGCAAGGGGAGGCTCACAGTGGGGAACTCGCTGACGGAGTCGGCTCGGGGAAGGCGGCGACACGGACGGCGATCTTCGGTCGGCGGTGCTCCTCCGTGCAGCGGTTGCTGGGGCTTCCGAGGCGAGAGCGAGGCGAAAACGGAGCGGGGAACAGCAGGGGGCGCACGGGGGGCTCGGCTTCACTTAAAAAGAGGCTGGGCGCGGGAGGCGCTCCCACGACGCACGATGTGGGTGGCGGTTGCAGCAGCGTCAAGCGCGGGCGGGCGGTTCCGAGCCGCGCGGGAGGAAGGGGACGTCGCCGACAGGCGGGGCCCGGGCGTCAGCGGCTGGGGAAAGGGGAGGCGGGGCAGTTGCTGCGATGTTGGGCCGGCGGCGGTGCTGGGCCGCGCAGCGCGCAAGGGGGAGGCGAGCTGGGCTGGCAGAGCGCACCGCGCGTGCTGGGCCGCGGGAGGAAAGGCCTGCGGGCCGAAATGAAGAAGGGAGGGGAAAATGAATTTTGCATTTTTCTTTTTCCAAATAGATTTCCAAAAGCATTTTCAAATAGGTTTTGAATTCATTTGAACTTTGAATCAAGATCAATCATCACAAAATTAGATATGCAGCAGCATGTATGCATCAAGAAGTTTCTAACTTTATATTTAATTTTAATTCCACAAAATTTACTATTTTCCTATATTTTAATGCACACATATTTGCATAAATAAATCAATTTAGCTATTTTAAAAGAGTGTAAATTTTAGGGTGTTACAGCCCCCTCACTCACACACACACACACCACACTTGAGCTACTCAACACCTCCTCTTGTGTACTTTTATCTTTTTAGTAGTTTGTTGGAGCAAGGCAAGCTTCATTGGAGAGCTTGGACTTCTAGGGGCCTTCTTGGTATGAATAATATGAAAAAAAATTCTAAGTTACTTCTCTCACTTTATCAATATAGCTATGTTATAGAATTAGAGCAAAGTTAACATGTTGATCATTTATCACGTAGAACTTTATGCTTAAACACTCATACAACATATATGGTGAGAAGTAGAGCTAAATTGAGGTGGCGGTTCATTGTACCTTTAGGGTTTGCCCTTGTTCTTACTTGTTGATACGTAGGGTCAGAGTCCCAGGGGGACAAGGGTAGTTTACATATACACGGGCATGGTGCTCGGGTATTTTGGGAACTAATGAATATGACTGTGCTCCACAGAAGAGTGGGTAGGCGACAAGTGGTGACAGCCCTGTTCGTTCCTTGTAATCCTCCATATTCGGGCACAGTGTAGGAGTTTGTAAATTGCCTCATGAGGTTGCTGGCAGATTAATACTCGGAGGTCTCCCTGTCCATCTGTATGCTTAGGTCTAGGACTTAACCATGTATTTGTATGATCATCTGCTAATTTTAGCATAGTTATGTTATGATATGGTTGCTCTAGTTTAGGAATATTATTTTATTCTTTTATTCTTTCTTCTCTCTTTATCCTTGAGATTAGCTTAAGAGTGTGTGTCACACTATCCAAATTATACATTGGTTTACCCCTATATTGAACATTGGTCTAATACACAGTCACCTTATCTTGTCCATGTCTCTGCTAGAGTCTTTTACACTATGCATTCCTTTGGGAAAACATAAATAACGATACCCTGAATACTTCCGGGTGAAATGCTACAATGGTAATTTCGTATGTTTGCATATCTTTTTTGTAAACATTAAGGACTACCATCAAGGCGTTTCTAGTGTCATTGCTTGGAAATACAAATCCTGGTAGTGATGCTAAGAAACGCCAACAGATATCGAGTTGTCCCTCTTGGTGCTTCGAGTACCTCATCTGTCTCCGACGTTTGAATAGCAAAGCATCATAATTTCTTTGTATCGCTTGGCGTTGCCGAGACACGGGCGACGTTGGTTTTCTGTACTTCCGGGCCAATGGTGTTTCAAGCATCCACAAGTGTTGTTTTTATGGTAATTCATGTAAGTAGCATTCTCATCCTGAGTAATACAAGAACCCATGCTATGTTAAGAAAGAAATCATTCTATCGACCAGAGCACAACATGAGCACAAAGAAAATAAGGAGAAACATGAAACTTTTTATTCTTTCTCTTGTACAGAGTACACTCGTTCTTCAATTCTCATCTTTCATATCCACGGTCTTCATATACATGCACGTTGATTCACACATAAAATATTTCACAACACTTGACTACAACGTTGTTGGCACGATTTTAAAGACCATGTGCATATTCGGACGCCATGTGCATTCACGTTTTCAAAACTAGATGACACCCGCGCGTTGCTATGGAGATCTTGTATCACTTTTATATGAGAAGGATTCATAGAGCAAGGAATAATAAAATCATGAAAAAAATATTTTGTATCAAAACATGTGACTGCCACCATCTTAAGCACTTGTATCCCTTATTGGGTATGAAATATAATTGAATTACTCTTATTTTACACATGCTAACTTACAATTGTATCGATAATTTAACGATGAAAATCTTTACTTTTTAAGAAAGTGGTTAAAGGTTCAAATGCCTATAATATTATAGGGAAACAAAAGAAATTAAAATAGAAAGGGAGAGACGCAAAAAAAAAAAAACGGATTGACAACCAGTCAACCACAACACTGCCAAACGGATGAAAAAAGATCACGGATATAGATCGAAAAGAAATGGAAAAGTTTTTTTTTTTGCGATCGACAATAGGGATTCCATTCACTGTATACTGGGATTACAATCAGAGATTAGGAGCGTCGAAACACATGCCGGTATCTAATGCCACCACCCGGCCTGTGTCTCGCTCGTAACCTGTTTTGCAAGAGTATGAGCTACCCTATTACAACTTCGTTTGATGAAAGTAAATTTAAAATCCTCAAAGAGTAAACTCAAATCCCGAATATCCCTCAGTAGAGGCAGAATGCTTGAGCGCTGGTTGTCTCCTGCATGCCACATCTTGATCAATTCTTGCAATCCGACTCCAGCCACACTCTCTGTACACCCAACTGCCTCGCCACCATCAAGCCATCCTTGCAAGCTAGGGCTTCCATGCTAAGGGCATCAAGGCAGTGACTATACCATTTGGCTCGTCCACGTATAAAGGCACCGGTTTCATGATGGATCACCCATCCGGTAGCTCCTTGCCATTGCAGTTCATAGAAAGCCCCATCAACGTTACATTTCATCCACCCAGCCGGTGGCAATTCCCACCGTTGGTCAGAGATGCCGGCCATGTCCACAGTCCACCGAACTGCTTCCTTGACCGGCAGTGGCTGCTCACCATGTCTCCGTTTATTCCTGTGCATCCACAGCGAGTACATTCCCACAATGATCATCGCTTGCTCCTCGCCAGTGGCAACTCGTCCATAGACTATATTGTGTGCCCACGTTACCGGGTGGAGTGCTGGAAGCCTGACGCCTGCAGTAGATTTTGCCTGCTCCTAGAAGGCCCGAGCCACCGTGCACTCACACATAACATGTCTTACTGGTTCTTCCTCCGCACCACACACTTCACAGTTTGATATCGGCTCGACATGTCTGACATGAAGGATCTGCCGAGACGGGAGAAATTCATGGATAACTCTCCACCAAAATACTCGGACTTTTGGTGGCACCTTGAGTCGCCAAATCTCCTTCCACACTTCATTCTCTGACACACTCGCCATATCCCCTTCATTGCTTCTCAATCTTCTCTTGTCAAGTAGTTTATAAGCGGAATTCACTGAATATACACCATATTTCTCAGGTTCCCATGCCCAGAAATCGCCAAGCTGAGACCGGATTGGTATATACGCAGAATTGCTGCTGCATCCACTGGGATAAAGATTTGACGAATTCTCTCCACATCCCAGCACCCAACGTCTGTGATTAATTCAGACACCTGCGTCACCTCTTGGGCAGCTTGTGGCGTTAGCGTTTTCGCCTCAAAGTGCTTTGGGATCCACCGATCATGCCATATGTCTGTCGATGAGCCATCTCCTATCCGTTTGATTAGCCCCTGAGCCAACACCTCTCGGCCTGACATGATTGCCTTCCAGGTGTGGCTGGCATGCCTCTTCCGTGAGCTTGTTAGGAAGTCACCAATCGTGGTAGTACCTCCCCTTCAATACTCTGGCACACAGGCTGTCCGGTTTGGTCATCAATCTCCAACCTTGTTTTCCAAGCATTGCTATGTTGAAATTCCGCAGATCTCGGAAGCCCATGCCTCCCAACTCTTTTGGATAAGTAAGCCTCTCCCAGCTTTGCCAATGAATATGCTTCGGTGCGACCAGACGCTAGCCGCAGGGTCCGGTCAGTTCATTTGACTGAGGAGAACAAGTCTGGTGTGACCGGATGCTGGAAGGTCAATGTGACCAGACGTTAAGGGCCAGCGTTCGGTCGACTCCAATAAGGGTCCAGACTTGAAAAAGTGTGACCGGACGCGTCCGGTCAGTGGTGACCGAACCCTGAGTATCCAGCGTCCGGTCGATTACAGTAAGCATCCAAGAGCGACCGGACACGTCCGGTCAGTACTGACCGGACCCTGACAGCGTCCGGTCATCACTTGAAAACTGTTGCGCGGGTTGAACTGACCGGAGTGTCCGGTCAAAACGATTGGAGCATCCGGTCATCCCGCAGAAGCTCATAACGGTTCATTTTTCAGGCTGCCTTATAAATAGAAGCTCCACTCGTGTGTGGAGTCACTTTTGCTCATTCCAACAGCTGAGAAACACGTTTGTGAGTGCCAAGAAGAGCAAGGTCCTAGTGAGGTGTTTGTGATTTGAGAATCCAAGAGTGAAACCTCATTAGTGAATCAAGAGTAGACAAGTGTGCATCCATCTTCTCATTAGGCTTCGCGTGGTCAAGTAAGAGTTCGTGCTTATTACTCTTGGTGATCGCCATCACCTAGACGGCTTGGTGGTGATTGGGAGCTTGGTGATCACCCGGCGGAGCTTGTGGGTGACCCAACTCAAGTTGTGAGCGGCTTTGGGTGATTCGCCGTGACGGAGTGTCAAAGAATCAACCCGTAGAGAGCACTTGATCCTTGCACAGATCAAGGGGGAGCTACACCCTTGCGCGGGTGCTCCAACGAGGACTAGTGGAGAGTGGTGACTCTCCGATATCTCAGCAAAACATCGCCGCGTTCCTCTCTCCATTTACTTTGAGCATTTACTTTGAGTATTTACTTTGAGCAATTCAATACTTGTCTTTACATTCGTAGAATTGCTATGCTAAAGTAAGTTTGGAACATAGGTTGCAAGTCTATTGTGCGTTAATTTGATAGAAACACTTTTCTAGGCACAAGGGGTTAATTGGGCTATCCGTAGGATTTGATTATTGCAAGAAAATTTAGAATTAGCCCAATTCACCCCCCCTCTTGGGCATCTTGATCCTTTCAATTGGTATCAAAGCCTCGTGCTCACGTTTTTAAGCTTAACCGCTTAGAGCAAGATGTCTCACAGGGATGGACCTCCTCCTATCTTCGAGGGGGATGATTTTCCATATTGGAAAATTCACATGGAGGCATACCTAGAAGCTCTAGATGTTGGAATTCTTAGAGCCGCCTCTCAAGGGTTCCCAACACCTAAGAATGCCGCACAACTCCAAGGCGATGAAGTAAACTATGAAAAATGGAATGCAAAGGCTCGCAACACCATCTTTAGAGGCATTTGCAAAGATGTGTTCAATCGTGTAAGGAACCACAAAGACGCCCATGCACTATGGTCGGACGTTTGTGCGCTCCATGAGGGAACTAAGAGTGAGCGTGAGGAACGTTATCATCTTGTAATTAAAAAGCTAAATTCTTTTGAGATGCTTCCCAAAGAAAGTGCTAATGAAATCTCGTTTAAATGTTCTTGTAGAGGAAGTTAATGGGCTTAGACTTACTCAAATGTCACCATCTGACGTTGTGAGAAAGATCTTGAGTGTCCTCCCCATTGACAAATATGGGCACATTATGACCGTGCTACATCAAGGTGATCTTTCCGCCGCTACACCGACACAAATCTTGGGAAAGATCAATGCTCATGAGATGTATATGCACATCACACCACAAGATGGCTCATCCTCTACAAAGAAGAAAGAGAAAGACTTAGCATTCAAAGCTAGCCAAGATAAGGGCAAGGCAAGACTTGAGTATGAGAGCTCAAGTGATGAAGATGATGAAGAAAGTCTTGCTCTCATGATGAAGAAGACCACCAAGATGCTAAAGAAGCTAAACAAGAGTGGCATCAAGTTTGACGGCAAGAAGAAGTTCTTCACTAGCTCAAGAAGAAAGCTAATCTCCGAGATGGATTGCTACAATTGTGGCGAACTTGGCCACCTAGCTCATCAATGCACAAAGCCCAAGAAAGACAAGTTCAAGAACAAGGGCAAGAAAGATGATTCAAGTGATGAAGATGAAAAGAAAAAGAACAAGCCATACAAGAAGAGAGATGGCAAAAAGAGAGACATCTACAAGAAGAAGAAGAGTGGCAAGGCCTATATTGTCGGTGATTGGCTCACGGACATTGATTCATCAAGTGGATCATCCGATGATGAGAGTGACAATGAGAAGGTGGCCACCATTGCTATTGATCTTGCATCCTCACCGCCACCATCGCTATCATCCTCTACACACCTATGCCTTATGGCCAAGGGTGAATGCAAGGTAACTAAGAGTGATGATAGTAGTGATGATGAGCAAGCTAGTGATGATGATAGCGATAGCGATGATGATTCACCCACATATGATGATCTTGTCAAAATATTAAGAAAATACACTAAGATCATTAGAAAGAGTAGAACCACAAATGAAAAACTTGATGCTAAAAATGATTCACTCTTAGCTAAGTGTGATACATTAGAAAAGGATAATGATGAGCTCAAAGAAACAAATGATTCTATATCATCCAAACTCAAGGAGCTCAAATCTTCTAAGAAAGAGCTTAAAGATAAACATGATAAACTTGAGTGGGTGCACAATGAGCTTATCACTAGTCACAACAAGCTAAAAGATGAATATACAACTCTAAAGATCAATTATGATACCCTTGTTATTGCACAAGAATTCTTACCAAATGAGCCACATGTTGCTACTAACCATGTTGTTAAGATTGATATAGCTACCTCATGTGATGATTTAATTGATGAGAGCATTGAGCATGGATCTAGTAGCAAAGGCAAGCAAGTGGTTGAGTGCAATGACTATGATGAGTATGTCAAGCTCAAGAGTGACCATGAGAAGCTCATGAAAGATCTTGAAGAGATGAAAAGTCACAACACCATTGTGCTAGAAACTCTTGATCATGACAAAGAGTTGATCCTTGAGAATGAGAAGCTCAAAGAAGAAAATAAGAAACTCAAGGAAGAGAAGAACAATGATATTCTCAAGGAAGAGAACAAGAAGATCAAGATGGAGAAAGAGCATCTCAAGGTGGGATTGAGCAAGTTTGCTAGAGGCAAGCATCTCCAAAGTGAGCTACTCATGAATACCATCATGAAGATGGATAGAAGTAGCATTGGATATATGGCAAGTGTAGAGAAGAAGAAGGCTCAAGCTCAACACCAACAATCAAAGCCAAAGCTAAAGCAAAAGAGATGTTTTGAGTGTGGACAAAAAGGCCACTTTGCTCATAAGTGTCAAACTCCACCACCACAACCTTTGCCCAAGCATGCTAGACCCTTTGCTTTCAATGCTCACTACATGCTTAGAAAAGATTCTAGTGGAAAGATGAAAGTCATGTTCTTAGGACCCCCCAACAAGAGTAGGCCTAAGAAGATTTGGGTGGCTAAGTCACTTGTTGAGAAGGTGAAGGGCCCTCAACAAGTTTGGATCCCTAAAGCTTGAATCTCTTGTGTGTAGGTGAACTACAAGACTGGTGGAAGTCATTGGGTTATTGATAGTGGTTGCACTCAACATATGACCGGTGATCCTCGTATGTTCACCTCACTAGATGAAGAGGTAGATGGACAAGAGAAAATAACATTTGGAGATAATTCAAAGGGCAAGGTTAAAGGATTGGGCAAAGTGGCAATATCAAATGATCATTCTATCTCCAATGTACTCTATGTTGCATCATTGAGCTTCAACTTGCTATCCGTTGGGCAATTGTGTGATCTTGGCTTTCAATGCTTATTCACCGAGAAGGAGGTTGTTGTATCCAAGGTAGATGACAATCAAGTGATATTCAATGGATTTAGATACAACAACTTATATCTAGTTGACTTCACCTCCGAAGATGCAAACTTGAAGACTTGCCTATTCACCAAAACAACACTTGGGTGGCTATGGCATAGAAGACTTGCTCATATTGGGATGAGCTCACTCAAGAAGCTTATGAAGAATGATTTGGTGAGAGGGTTGAAGGATGTGAAGTTTGAGAAGGACAAGCTTTGTAGTGCATGTCAAGCCAGCAAGCAAGTTGCAAATCTAAAGTTCTACACATGGATTTATTTGGACCAACAACATACAAGAGTTTGGGAGGAAATCTCTATTCTCTTGTGATTGTGGATGACTATTCAAGGTATACATGGATATTCTTCCTTCATGACAAATCTGAAGTTGCATCTTGTTTCAAGAAGTTTGCCAAGAGAGCTCAAAATGAATTTGAAGTGAAGCTCAAGAAGATAAGAAGTGACAATGGCAAAGAGTTTGACAACACAAATATGGAAGCTTATTGTGATGAAGTTGGAATCAAACATGAAGTCTCCGCAACCTATACTCCTCAACAAAATGGTGTAGTTGAGAGGAAGAACCGGACTTTGATCACTCTTACAAGGACAATGCTAGATGAGTACAACACCCCCAAAGCTCTATGGGCGGAAGCAATCAACACCGCATGTTATGCATCCAACCGCCTATTTCTTTGAAAGTTCCTTGTTAAGACACTGTATGAGTTGCTCAATGGGAAGAAGCCGGACGTCTCCTTCTTTAGGGTGTTTGGTTGCAAGTGCTACATCTACAAGAAGCGGCAACACCTAGGAAAGTTTCAAAGACGTTGTGATATAGGTTTTCTTGTTGGTTACTCATTGAAGTCCAAAGCATATAGAGTATTTAATCATGCCACCGACTTGGTTGAAGAAACATATGATGTGGAATTTGATGAATCTAACGGCTCCCAAGGAGCACATGAGAATCTTGATGATGTAGGTGATGAACCATTGAGGGAGGCTATGAAGAATATTCTGGTGGGAGACATTAAGCCAAAAGATGATGAAGATGATATACAAGTCATTAACCAACCTTCTTCATCAAATGTACCACAAGATGGTGAAAAAGATGGAAGAGTAGAAAATGAAGATACTCATATCTCCTATGAGCAAATGATGGTACAAGCACAAGATGTTGATGCTCCACAACCTCCTCCTCAAGTGGTCAATAAAAGAAATACACCTCTCCTACAAGATCATCCTCAAGATCTCATCATAGGGAGTCCATCAAAGGGTGTAATGACTCGATCTCAAAAACTTACGTCATTTATTGCTCATCACTCTTTTGTCTCTTGCTATGAGCCTACCAAGGTAGAAGAAGCTCTTAAAGATCCGGATTGGATCAATGCCATGCATGAAGAGTTGAACAACTTCACTTGTAATGAAGTTTGGACTCTTGAAGAGCGACCAAAAGGTGCAAGAGTCATTGGAATGAAGTGGGTGTTCCGCAACAAGCAAGATGATCAAGGTGTTGTTGTGAGGAACAAGGCAAGACTAGTTGCAAAGGGGTTCTCTCAAGTTGAAGGTTTGGATTTTGGAGAGACCTTTGCACCGGTTGCAAGATTAGAAGCCATCCGTATCCTTCTTGCATATGCATCACATTATGAAATGAAACTATATCAAATGGATGTGAAAAGTGCATTTTAAATAGCTTTATTAATGGACTAGTCTATGTTGATCAACCTCCCGGGTTTGAAGACCCTAGATATCCTAATCATGTTTATAGGTTGTCTAAGGCACTATATGGGCTTAAGCAAGCCCCAAGAGCTTGGTATGAGCGCCTTCGGGACTTCCTCATTGAGAAGGGCTTCACCATTGAGAAGGTCGACACCACACTATTCACCAAGAAGCTTGATGGGCATATCTCCATTTGTCAAGTATATGATGATGATATCATCTTTGGATCATCAAATGAAGACTCATGCAAAGAATTTGGTGAATTGATGCCGAAGGAGTTCGAGATGTCAATGATTGGTGAGCTTACATTCTTTCTTGGTTTTCAAGTCAAGCAAATGAAAGAAGGCATCTTCATCTCTCAAGAGAAATATACAAAGGATCTTCTCAAGAGATTCAAGATGGATGAATGTAAGCCAATCAAGACACCAATGCCTACAAATGGACATCTCGACCTAGATGAGGGAGTTAACCCGGTTGATCAAACTCTCTACCATTCTATGATTAGTAGCTTGTTATATTTAACCGCATCTAGGCCCGACATCATGTTTAGTGTGTGTATGTGTGCTAGATTTCAAGCTAGTCCTAAGGAAATGCATTTAATTGCCGTAAAAAGAATCCTTAGGTATCTTAAGCACACACCAAGCATTGGCCTTTGGTATCCCAAAGGAGCTTTATTTGAATTAATTGGCTATTCCGATTCGGATTACGCCGGATGCAAAATTGATAGAAAGAGCACATTCGAAGGGTGCCATTTGCTTGGTAGATCACTTGTGTCTTGGTCCTCCAAGAAATAAAATAGTGTGGCTTTGTCCACCGCCGAAGCGGAATACATTGTCGCGGGTGCTTGTTGTGCACAAATATTATACATGAAACAAACTTTGCTAGACTATAGAGTAGTTCTAGAGAAAGTACCTCTTTTGTGCGACAATGAAAGTGCGGTAAAACTTGCAAATAATCCGGTTCAACACTCTCGCACCAAGCATATAGATATCCGCCATCACTTTCTAAGAGATCATGTGGCTAAAAATGATATATCACTAGAAGGTGTAAGATCCGAAGATCAATTAGCGGATATCTTCACGAAACCGCTAGATGAGGCTACATTTTGTAGATTGCGGAATGAGCTCAATGTACTTGATTTTAGTAACTTCACTAAAAAATTGAGCTTGTGTTGTCTCTTGCATTCATTGTAATATACAACATGTTTAATTTGTGGCAATGCATATAGAGCTTGTCTAACATGGTTAAGATAACCGCCGAAAAGCATGTGAAGAAGCTTAACCTTGGATCAAACTTGACAAGCAACTAGATTTACTTACAAGTATTGCATATGCATGAATGTTGTTTTGTCGTTTTGTTCCATTTGCCCTCTTGTTGCCTATTTTCTTAAAAAGAATTATAGCCTAAGGCAAAGTATTTTGAAAAATATGAGGGTTTGAGAGAGGTTACTCACATCAGTCCCAATTGGTGTTTATTTGGATCTTATTCTAGTTGGGACTTGATTGGAAACAGGCAGCGCGAAGGAAGTTTGAAGATTTGCTGAAAAAGGTGCACCGGACGCTGCACCGGACGCTGCTGTCCAGCGTCCGGTTAGTTCACAGGAGGTGAACTACTGGTGAAAGAGTGACCGGACACTGCGTCTGTGCATCCGGTCAGGAAGGGTTCAGCATCCGGTCGATCGAAGGATGACCAAGTTGTACTGACTGGACCCTGCCTGCGTCCGGTGATGGACCACCGGACGCGTCCGGTCAATGGATCTCGCGCGTTTTTAGGACTCTTTTCTGTTTCCTTCTCTGTCGCGTCGGGGGATCTATTTAATTCAGCCATTCCTTCATTTTTGATTCCTCATGACCTAGCCCTAGTCCTTGCCGCCGCCTCCACAGCTCGCCAGCCGCGCGCCACCATGCTCCTGCCTCGCTGCACCACCGCTGCTCACCCGCGTCAGCGCCACCATGCCAGCACAGCCTGCGCCTCCCTTGCCTACGCTCACCCAGCCCCCACGCCAGCCGCGCACCACCATAGCTCGCCGCGCCGCTGTGCTTCCCCACGCACCACCATGCCACTACGTTCGACCGGCCCTCTCGTCACTACGAAGCACCGTGTGCTCTAGCCCCATCTCCTCTCGGGCCACCAGTTCATCACTGCTCCTTGTAACCCTAGCCCTTGCCGGTTCCGAGGATTCCCCCACGTGTCGCATCTTATCTTTTCTCAGATCACTGATCATCAGGTAGAAAGCCATTCGATTCAAGTTCGCATCTACATTGCTTTCTCTATTAGGGTTTCGCATCTATTAGACATATTGTATTTATTTGTATATCCATCTATTCTATCGTGTTGCGAGTCGGTTCTGTTGTGGTTCTTGTGGCAGTTGGCAGTCAACTCGGAGCAAAGCTCACGAGTACGGACCGAGGCCAAGCCTCGAAAGCGGCAGTTTGACAGTTGATCTTCATCAATGGCAGTTCATCATCTTGTCAGTTCAGATGGCTCGCACCAAGAACGTTGGTGGTGGCCTAGGTGATGATGATCGGAGGCCCCCGCCTCGCTAGCCAGCTGGATCGAAGGGCAAGTCAACCAAGCAGGTGACATCCAAGAAGCAGAAGTACCCCGACGCAGAGACAGCGAGGGCAGCAGCTGTTGCAGAGGCTGCAGAGCGTGCCGAGAGAGGTGGTGCCCATAGCGGAGTTGTCATTGCAGATCAACCAGTTTCACCAGTAGTCAGAGCTACGATTGAGGAGGTTGAGCATCATCATGGTAGTCCAGCTGGGACTGCCACGTTTGTAGGATGACGGGTTGCCATTGAGGAAGGCCCGTCAGCAGAGCAGGAGCCAGTTCAGCAGACTCAGGAGGGCGAGCAGGCACAGCAGACTCAGGAGGCCGAGGAGACAGAGCCGGCACCCCAGCTTTGCTGCTCTGGATGGACCCGTGTACCAGTCTCGCCGAGGCCGCTAACATAGCGGAGGGGATCACATCCTCCACCTAGACCATAGGGTCTACCTCCAGTGGTACACCTCGACTTGAGGGCCGCTACAGCCAGACAGGTTCAGCAGCTGTGTTTTGTTGAGTTTGAGGTTTGGTTTCCTCCAAGGAGGGATGAGAGAGCAGCTGAGGGTTTCTACACGCCACTGCAGGAAGATTTCTATAATGCTTATCTCAACAGTGGGGCAGTGTTCAGATCTCAGAGAGTCTATCGGATAGAGTCTATTGTGGCAGTAGCCAGAGAGCACATTCAGCCTTACTTATCATATCTGTCAGGACTGACAGATTTGATTGGATGGACGGGGATATATGTACCATCTTAGGTTCGTCAGTTTTATGCTTCACTCTTCATCGATCCACATCACAGATTAATTCACTTTGCTTTCAGAGGCAAAGACTACAGAGTGACGAGTGGCAGGGTCAGAGAGATACTATGGCTACAAGAGCAGCCTGTCAAGATGCATGAGGTTTGTTATGGATAGCAGGAGCCTCCCAGGCGTCCTCATGGAGGGTTGGTGCCTCCTACAGATTTAGTGCGACATTGCTTCAAGGAGCCTTTTAGAGAGGGGTCGAGCAGGAACCCTAGTGACTTGACTCCTACAGCGAGAGTGCTAGAGGCCATTATTAGGAGGACACTGCTTCCCAGGTTGGGATATAGAGAGGGCCTGACTCGCTTACAGCTTTGGCTACTTAATGCCCTGATGCAGCAGACAGTATTTGATATCTGGGACCTCCTTCTTTTAGAGATGGAGGATACTATAGCTGAGGGATTCAAGGGTCGTAGGCAGCTTCCCTATGCTCACTGGATCACATTCCTCATCCGCAGAGTAGTGCTTGATAAGCCCCTTGGTATGATGGATGAGTATACAGGTGCCACCATAGAGTTCCCAGCTTACAACCTGTCACAGAGGATCAGACACACCACTCCTCAGGCACCCAGACAGCCTAGCTATTGTCCCAACGTGCCAGAATCCATAGCTCAGCAGTATGAGATCATCAGAGGGATTGCAGCCATTGAGGAGGAGCTAGAGGCACAGCAGGAGGTGAGCGAGTACAGTGACAGCTCTGACAATGACTATCTGCCTATTCCTCAGATGCCTCCACGCAGACATGATGTAGAGGCCGGTAGCTCTAGTTCTGCTCCACCTGCTCCACAGATAGACCTCGCTCTTATTGCTATTCTTGAGCGGATGCAGCAGACACAGGATAGACAGGCACAGGAGATAGCTGCTACTTTTGCCCAGTTTCAGACTCGACAGGACGAGTTCTAGAGGTAGCAGCAGGCCATGCAGCAGCAGCAGCAGCAGATGCATCAGCAGCAGATACTCTTGCAGCAGTAGCTTATGGGTTTCATGCAGCACGTAGTGACAGCTCTTGGGGCCCCACAGCCATAGACTTCGCCCCAGCTTGCTCAGCCTACTTCCACCACGACGACTCTAGCTATACAGCCCAACGGGCTTTAGGGTCAGGGACAGCCTCCAGCTTAGTTTGCTTCACCTCTTGTACAGGTGTCCTAGTGGTTAGCCTCACCCGTGGTAGCCCCGCAGTTCACTCCACTTCAGATGGGCTTCACACTAGAGCAGTCTTCCTCGCTATTCGTGCCTGATACGTCAGTCTCTAGGTGTCTTGGAGCATCCTTTAGCGAGTTGACCGGCATGCCTACTTCGCCTCATATGCATACTACCGGTCCATCTACAGCAGCCCCAGTCGCTGTGACTACTCAGAGGCTCCCCTCATCTGTCGCCTCGTCAGATCCTACGACAGACATACTAGCAGCTTCACAGGCAGCACCAGCCCCAGCTCAGACCCAGACCGCTTCAGCGACACTTCCAGCCACAGAGGGTCAGTCAGTTCAGAGCTCAGGGTCAGATGATGATGGTGCCTAGTTCCAGCTTGCCCCACGTTCTTCAACGCCCGGCTCGTCCGCTGCAGCCCCACCGACCGACCCCTAGGTTTTGGTGTTTGACGCCAAAGAGGGAGAGGGAGTTCGAGTATGTAGTCTTAGGGGGAGCTACATTTAGGGGGAGCTAGTTATCTAGTATTAGCTTATTATATACATTTGGAGTTTTATTTGTGTGATACACTATTACTTATGCATTCGTGTGTTTACTTTCATGTATACTATTATATATATGTGGTAGTGCTATCTACGTGATTGTGATATATGACATGTGTGCTTTCTACTTTGTATTATTTAAATGTCATATCACTTGTGTTATGCTCATTTGCTTTTGCTTCCGCGTTTAAACTTCGAAGCAAATGAGCTTTGTTATTTGTACTCATGCTTAATTAATATCCTTTGAGTACATTGTGTTGGCTTGGGTCATATAAGCTTGACTAACACTTTTGTTCTTATCGACAAAAGCTTATATGAACCAAGCCCATCAAAAACCTCACTCTTTCACATACTCGAGGTGGTATTGTCATCAATCACCAAAAAGGGGGAGATTGAAAGCATCTTGGCCCCTAGTTGGATTTTGGTGATTAATAACAATACAAGATTACTATGACTAACGTGTGTTTTGCAGAGGCAAATAAAGTTAGGTCATGGTAATGGAGATCGATTGGGCAATCGAGGTTGTCATGCCCCTACGATGGAAATCGTTTCGGTTTTCAAAGGATTGACAACAAGGTTAAGGATGACTAGTTCTAAGTGTCGATTGGAATTGGAGAGACACTTAGAATAGTTTAGGACTTTGTTTTTCCTTTGGCCGTACTATTAAGGGGGGTATGAACGGGTAGCTTGACCTAGTTGAGTCTAGTGAGTTAGGTGTGGTGCACACTTGTTAAAACTAGCTCTAGGTAGCTCCTATGTATGCCTAAGATCCTTTGGAGCAAACTTCATTCACATATGATCGAGAGTTGGAAGTGAATGGAGGGTCAAATACTGACCAGACGCTGGCTCTGGTGCGACCAGACGCTGGCCGTAGAATCCGGTCAGTTCAATTGACCGAGGAGAACAAGTCTGGTGTGACCGGATGCTGGAAGGTCAATGTGACCGGACGCTGAGGGCCAGCATCCGATCGACTCCAGTAAGGGTCCAGACATGAGAAAGTGTGACCGGACGCGTCCGGTCAGTGGTGACTGAACCCTGAGTATCCAGCGTCCGGTCGATTACAGTAAGCATCCAAGAGCGACCGGACACATCCGGTCAGTACTGACTGGACCCTGACAGCGTCCATCATCACTTGAAAACTGTTGCGCGGGTTGAACTGACCAGAGCGTCCGGTCAAAACGATTGGAGCATCCGGTCATCCCGTAGAAGCTCATAACAGTTCGTTTTTCAGGCTGCCTTATAAATAGAAGCTCCACTCGTGTGTGGAGTCACTTTTGCTCATTCCAATAGCTGAGAAACACGTTTGTGAGTGCCAAGAAGAGCAAGGTCCTAGTGAGGTGTTTGTGATTTGAGAATCCAAAAGTGAAACCTCATTAGTGAATCAAGAGTAGACAAGTGTGCATCCATCTTCTCATTAGGCTTCGCTTGGTCAAGTGAGAGTTCGTGCTTGTTACTCTTGGTGATCGCCATCACCTAGACGGCTTGGTGGTGATTGGGAGCTTGGTGATCACCCAGCGGAGCTTGTGGGTGACCCAACTCAAGTTGTGAGCGGCTTTGGGTGATTCGCCGCGACGGAGTGTCGAAGAATCAACTCGTAGAGAGCACTTGATCCTTGCACGGATCAAGGGGGAGCTACACCCTTGCGCGGGTGCTCCAACGAGGACTAGTGGAGAGTGGCGACTCTCCGATACCTCAGCAAAACATCGCCGTGTTCCTCTCTCCATTTACTTTGAGCATTTACTTTGAGTATTTACTTTGAGCAATTCAATACTTGTCTTTACATTCGTAGAATTGCTATGCTAAAGTAAGTTTGGAACATAGGTTGCAAGTCTATTGTGCGTTAATTTGATAGAAATACTTTTCTAGGCACAAGGGGTTAATTGGGCTATTCGTAGGATTTGATTATTGCAAGAAAATTTAGAATTAGCCCAATTCACCCCCCCCCCTCTTGGGCATCTTGATCCTTTCAGTGGCCTAGCACGCGATGACACAAGATTTATACTGGTTCAGACAATGTGCCCTACATCTAGTTTCAGTCGGTCGGTGACTTTATTCCTGAGCCCAGGTGCTCAAAGTTTGTTGTGGGGTTACAAACGAGTGAAGAATGAGAAGGGGGTGTTAGAGGCCCGATCGGACTCTAAACCGAGTGGCTAAGAGTGACGGATGCTCAAACATGCGCTAAGTATCGGAGCGTATGTTCTGTATGTCTGAGCTTATCAGTTGTTGAGAGCGTGTAGACTATGTAGTTGTCCGGCTCTAGAGCTGTTGAGCTGTCGAGTCCTCGAGTCATCCAGTCTTCGGGGGAGGGTCTTTTAGAAGAGAGCTCATCCCCTTTTATAGTTGAAGGGCATTGCCTTACAAGTTAGAGAGAGAGAGAGAGAGAGTATATATGTGCGCTACCTAGTCTTGTTGCCCACACCATTGGGTATGGGATGGCTGTCGGCACCCATAATACTGTTTATGTTCAGACACATATAGCAGGCTCTACCATGTGCGCCTGGTACGACAAACAACGGCGCCCACAATACTGTTTATGCTCTGATGAGCTTGGCAGGCTCTATCGTGTTTGCCTGACATGCCCTGATGGCACCGTCCCATAGGTGCACAGGGCATGGTAGGGTACGGTCCTCGGTATTATGGTTGACTTGAGCGCCTTACCTTATCTACTCTGCCTGCACCCCAGGCCCACACTGAGCGGGTGTCCCCGGTCAGTCGTTCCCAGTCGCCTCCGACCATGTCGGTCAGAAAAGAGCAGCGAATAGAGGTCCGGTGTATCCTCGGTCGGAGAAAAGGGGTATGAGTCAGACTGTGGTCCCACCTCAGCTAGGCCTTCCGGTCGGGGACTGGATCGTTGTCTTGGCCTATCATTATGTATCTGGCCTGGCCTAGGCACGTATTGTCGCTGCCCCGACTACTGGGTCGGGTTTTGCAGGGAAGCGGATCTATTGGGGACCCCGGGTTTATGAACCCGACAGGAGCCCCCGAGCCCCTTTGAGACTTCTGTGAAGCCGTGAAGGGGTTGTTCACATGTTTTGCGTGATATTGTAAAAGCCAGGGGCTTGTGTTTTTAGCAAAATAAAAGCTTGCATTTGCTTTATAATTCATGTACCCATTGTGCCATGGAGGCGGGTTCTTATTGGAACTTTGGAGTTTTTCCCCCTTGGTTTGTTGTACCATGTAGGGTAACCAAGTAGGACATAGGTGCCTAGCCCCCAAAGGGGGGTGAACTCATCAGTGGTCCGTCTTCTGTCGGGTGCGCGTGAGCGCACCCGGCGGGTGTAGCCCCCGAGCCTGTGGCCGACTGGTGAGTCGGTCGGGGGCTGAGCACCTTAGTACTCTTTCCTGGGGCCGCAGACTCTTGTGTTCCTACTGATCGGGGTGTTCGCCCATGTTCATCCTACCAGCGACCTACGCGGTCGGTTAGATTCCCAAGTCAGGGTCTGGTGGCCCAAGCCCCCGTGGGCTCGGTAGGGGTCGGTCGAGTTTCATGTGTTACTCTATCTATGGTTTCCACAACTGGAGGGGTTGAGCTAACGTTGCTTGCCTTGATGGCTCGAGTGACGCGCTCGGTGAGCTCACTAACAGGCATGCTCGAGTGGAATCTGGGTCCATCGTTCGTAACGGGGTCGGCATAGCCCTCATGTGGCATTCCACTAGTCCTTAACCCGCCTCCTAACAGATGCCCGAGTCGTTCCGAAGACCGACTCAGGTGGCCCGCTGGCCTCCCCTCGATGGAGATTCTATGGGCATGGCTCAAGGTCAGGATCGAACGAGAAGGTCGAGATGACCCTGTCTGCTTATGAGCGGATCGGTCGAGGGCCGCTGTGGCTCATCTGTATTTTCTGCCCTGGCTCTGTTCGATGTGAGGCGGCCTCGAGCCCTTTGCAGACCGGCCTTTGAACCCTGGCGGTCACCGCTCATATCGAATGAGACGACTCCCGCTTCGTGACGTGACACGAAGCGTTGTGATGCATCAATTGCATATGCAATGCTTGGATGTATGGGATGAATGTGTGGATGAATATATGACTGAATGTATGAATGCATGCATGAGAATGGATGAATGTATGCTCATGCTCTAGAAAAGTAAAACGGGGGTTGTTAAAGTTACCTCGATGGCTGGAGTGATGGGTTTAGGGAGCTCCCATCAGATATGTCCGAGTGGAATTCGGGTCTGTCGTTCATGACAGAGTCAGCATAACCCGCATGGGACATCCCACTGCTCCTTACCTGTCTCTTGGTAGCCGCCCGAATCATCTTGGTCATCAATCTCCAACCTTGTTTTCCAAGCATTGCTATGTTGCCCCCCCCCCCCCCCCCCCCCCCCCCCCCCCAAATATTTTGCAATGGGGGTTTTCATTTTTCTGCATGTGGTTTTGGAGAGCAGGAAGCAGCTCATAGAATAAGTCGGCACCGCCAGGGCCACCGATTTCAGTAGAATTTCCCGGCCAGCTTGGCTTGCTTCTCTTCCACTCCAAGTCCCAATTACATTCCTTATCCTGGATGGCATGAACTTGAAAGCCTCAGTGGTAGATCTACCAACAGCCTTGGGAAGGCCAAGGTATTTCTCTGCCAAAGCTTATTGTTCAATGTTCATCGCCTGCCTGACCTCATTCTTCATATCATCAGTACAATTTCGACTGAACTGTTCACCATTTGACCTGATCCACTGAAAGATCCTTATTTGGTTTTGGTAATTGAGTGATAATCTTAGGTGGACTAATATATGTTTGAGTGAGATACACAGATGATTACTCCACAGGTACATGTGTTTTGCCGTGCGTTGTGATCGGATGTGGCCTAGCACGCGATGACATAAGATTTATACTGGTTCAGACAACGTGCCCTACATCTAGTTTCAGTCGGTCGGTGACTTTATTCCTTTGCTGTGGGGTTACAAACAAGTGAAGAATGAGAAGGGGGTGTTAGAGGCCCGGTCGAACTCTGAACCGAGTGGCCGAGAGTGACGGATGCTCAAACGTGCGCTAAGTATCGGAGCGTATGTTCTGTATGTCTGAGCTTATCAGTTGTTGAGAGCGTGTAGACTATGTAGTTGTCGGGCTCTAGAGCTGTTGAGCTGTCGAGTCCTCGAGTCGTCCAGTCTTCGGGGGAGGGTCTTTTAGAAGAGAGCTCATCCCCTTTTATAGTTGAAGGGCATGGCCTTACAAGTTAGAGAGAGAGAGAGAGTATATACGTGCGCTACCTAGTCTTGTTGCCCACACCATCGGGTATGGGATGGCCGTCGGCACCCATAATACTGTTTATGTTCAGACGCATAGCAGGCTCTACCATGTGCGCCTGGTACGACAAACAACGGCGCCCACAATACTATTTATGCTCTGATGAGCTTGGCAGGCTCTATCGTGTTCGCCTGACATGCCCTGATGGCACCGTCCCGTAGGTGCACAGGGCATGGTAGGGTACGGTCCTCGGTATTGTGGTTGACTTGAGCGCCTTACCTTATCTACTCTGCCTGCACCCCAGACCCACACCGAGCGAGCGTCCTCGGTCAGTCGTTCCCAGTCGCCTCCGACCATGTCGGTCGGAAAAGAGCAGCGAATAGAGGTCCGGTGTATCCTCGGTCGGAGAAAAGGGGTATGAGTCGGACTGTGGTCCCACCTCAGCTAGGCCTTCCGGTCGGGGACCGGATCGTTGTCTTGGCCTGTCATTATGTATCTGGCCCGGCCTAGGCACGTATTGTCGCTGCCCCGCCTACTGGGTCGGGTTTTGCAGGGAAGCGGATCTATTGGGGACCCTGGGTTTAGGAACCCGACAGGAGCCCCCGAGCCCCTTTGAGACTTCTGTGAAGCCGTGAAGGGGTTGTTCACATGTTTTGTGTGATATTGTAAAAGCCAGGGGCTTGTGTTTTTAGCAAAATAAAAGCTTGTATTTGCTTTGTAATTCCTGTACCCATTGTGCCGTGGAGGCGGGTTGTTATTGGAACTTTGGAGTTTTCCCCCTTGGTTTGTTGTACCATGTAGGGTAACCAAGTAGGACATAGGCGCCTAGCCCCCAAAGGGGGGTGAACTCATCGGTGGTCTGTCTTCTGTCGGGTGCGCGTGAGCGCACCCGGCGGGTGTAGCCCCCGAGCCTGTGGCCGACTGGTGAGTCGGTCGGGGGCTGAGCACCTTAGTACTCTTTCCTCGGGCCGCAGACTCTTGTGTTCCTACTGATCGGGGTGTTCGCCCATGTTCATCCTACCAGCGACCTGCGCGGTCGGTTAGATTCCCAAGTCAGGGTCTGGTGGCCCAAGCCCCCGAGCCCTGTTGGGCTCGGTAGGGGTCGGTCGAGTTTCATATGTTACTCTATCTGTGGTTTCCACAACCGGAGGGGTTGAGCTAACGTTGCTTGCCTTGATGGCTCGAGTGACGCGCTCGGTAAGCTCACTAACAGGCATGCTCGAGTGGAATCTGGGTCCGTCGTTCGTAACGGGGTCAGCATAGCCCTCATGTGGCATTCCACTGGTCCTTAACCCGTCTCCTAACAGATGCCCGAGTCGTTCCGAAGACCGACTCAGGTGGCCCGCTGGCCTCCCCTCGATGGAGATTCTGTGGGCATGGCTCAAGGTCAGGATCGAACAAGAAGGTCGAGATGACCCTGTCTGCTTATGAGTGGATCGGTCGAGGGCCACTGTGGCTCATCTGCATTTTCTGCCCTGGCTCTGTTCGATGTGAGGCGGCGTCGAGCCCTTTGCAGACCGGCCTTTGAACCCTGGCGATCGCCGCTCATATCGAATGAGACGACTCCCGCTTCGTGACGTGACACGAAGCGTTGTGATGCATCAATTGCATATGCAATGCTTGGATGTATGGGATGAATGTGTGGATGAATATATGACTGAATGTATGAATGCATGCATGAGAATGGATGAATGTATGCTGATGCTCTAGAAAAGTAAAACGGGGGTTGTTAAAGTTACCTCGATGGCTGGAGTGATGGGTTTAGGGAGCTCCCATCAGATATGTCCGAGTGGAATTCGGGTCCGTCGTTCGTGACAGAGTCAGCATAACCCGCATGGGGCATCCCACTGCTCCTTACCTGTCTTTTGGTAGCCGCCCGAATTGTCTAATCGACTCGAGTGACCTGCTAGCCTCTCCTTAATGGAGATTCCATCGGTGGACCCCTCCAAACCTTGCCTAGGAAGGCGGAGGGTCGGTTGTGTGTGGTTGCGCCTCATATCCCGTGCTCGGGTTGCGGTAGTGATGGGCCCTGCCCAGGTGATGTTCCGTCGGGCAGGCTGCATCCCGTCAGCTAGGGTCACATCCCCCCACACGCCTTTCTGCATTAAATAGGCGGAAGGGAGAGAGTTTTCCTCCCATTCTTTCGCCTTTCTTTAACCATTGTCGTTTCTCTTTTCTACTTTTCGCCAAGCCTGTTCATGTACCGTGGCGGTTTCTAGGAGAGAGGAGGGCAGAGTGAGGGAGAGAAAAAACTCACAAATTCGT
Organism: Miscanthus floridulus; assembly: GCF_019320115.1. NCBI lineage: Eukaryota > Viridiplantae > Streptophyta > Magnoliopsida > Poales > Poaceae > Miscanthus > Miscanthus floridulus. Next base: position 38,779,553 of record NC_089582.1, read on the forward strand.
TCGTAAATCTGAGGTGCGATGTCGAACTAGAGGCCTTCCAACATGGATGAGGCCGTGCTGGCCGACTTCGCCACAAAGGGGCTGCTTCCGTCGAAGGAGGTGGCGCACTGGAGGGCTCTCGAGCCGGGGGAGGTTGTTCTATGACCCCGTGCCAATGAGGTCATCTCCTTCCTCTCCTTCCATGAGCGCGGGCTCGGGTACCTGGCGCATTGGTTTTTGCGCGGTCTCCTCAACGAGTGGGGCCTGGAGTTGCAGCACCTCAACCCAACTGGGGTGCTACACATCGTCGGCTTCATCACCGTCTGCGAGGCCTTCCTCGGGATGGAGCCGCATGTGGATCTATTCTAGCAAGTCTTCATCAAGCAAGCCCTGTCCGAGGGGAAACCACCCAGAACCGCACCGGTTGGGGGGTTTGCCCTGCAGAAGAGGCAGAAGTCGTCGGTCCCCTACCCCGCGTACTCCCCCAGTGACTCCAACCGGGTGTGGCATGGCGAGTGGTTCTATATCAGGAACCTGGTGGAGGTGCCGTTCCCAATGTTTACAGGGGGGAGTCCGGAGAAGAGGGAAAGTTGGACATGGGGTCCCTTCCGTCAACAGAAAAAGCTAGCGATCATCGAGCCAGAGCTTCAGAATGTACTGTGAGAGGAGAATATCTTCATATTATCTGCTTTACACCTCAAATCGTACTTTTTATGAACAAGGCTTTAGATATGTACTGTGAGAGGAGAATATCTTCATATTATCTGCTATAGATCTGAGACTCCTGAGTGTTTAGCCTTGGTTGAGTAGATCTGTGGCCTCTGGTCAGACTTGGGCCCCATTCAGCTTACCCCATATTCAGCTTGTTCCGCTTCTTTTTTCAGCCAGAACAGTGTTTTTCTCTCACAACAATTCAGTCAGAACAGTGTCTTTCAGCCAGTTTCAGCCAAAATTCTGCCAGCCGAACGGGGCCTTGGTTGTTTAGCTTAGCTCTAAAATTTTATATTTTTCCAAGTTGTGTTCACAAGAACTCCAAAATGTTTTCTGTTTGCAAGTCTGAACTCCAAAATGTTTTCTGTTTGCAAGTCTGCCACTGGACGCTTGAACTTATCAACCGTACCGTTTCAGCGAAATAATAGTGTTTTCCTCTCACAACAAATCAGCATTAGCATCAGCATCAACCGTTTTTCCAGCCAGCCGAACAGGGCCATCGGTGAAGTGTATGATGCAACCGGGAACAAGGATTCTTGGTTAGTTGAGAGGATGCAGCATTTGTTATTCCTGAATCCTGAGTGAAAAGGATGCAAGTTCCAGTGGATCTGTTGTCAACTCTGCTGCTTGTGGTGTGCGTGTTTCAAACTTCAAAGGTCAATGTTTTCTTGCAAACTAGTGCCATATTTTTTTGGCATTACTATCCAGCACACAACTAATGCTACTATTTTTTGAATCATATATTGTTAGCTCACTAAAATGAATGGTAGGATAACTGTATAGCTGTACGTGCTAGATAACTGCCATCTTCGTTGTACGGCTCTCTAAATCTCATATTCATGTGTGGTGATTTAATAATGAAATGTGCATGCATTCCCTAGAATTTTGTTTTTGCTAAATCCTTATTTTATGTGGTTGTAGGCAACAAGCAGTAGTACTGCAATTCTTTTTTATGGCAGCAGTAGTTCATTGTAGGAATTGTATAATAACCATTCAGATATGTTCTATTCATTCTGAGGTGAGCCCATGGTTTGCCTTTAATGTAGTTGTCTGTAAATCTATCATAGAGCAGTTCATTGGTTCTTCTATAGCATATCGGCTTGAAGATCGCCGCATGGTAAATCCTTTAATCATCTTATGATGAGCAACCAGAATTTTGTTCCATAGTTTTCCCCTAGACTGATTCATCCATCCATTTTGCAGATAGTCGTGCCTGTCTTTATATTGCTGAACTAGTTGTGCTACTTCTTTTATTTCAAACACAAATGTGTCCGTGTTATTGACCCTGTATACAACAAAGATCAATCATTGATTTTTGAACAATTGCATCATCCAAATGTCTCTAAGGCAGTATCGGTTTGTAACCATATTGAAATGTTCTTTGAAAATTGGCATCATAAGATGCAGGACTGGAATATAAATTTTGTACAGCCGACTGTAATGGATCCAACCTCGTAAGCTCCTATTTCACTTTTCAGTTATAATACCTGAAATTTCCTCTTGCCTGTGAAGAATTTGGAAGAATGTGATTCCTGAATTCTTTTCATTTTCATAGAGATGACACAGGTCTTTTAACTCTGTTGTACATTCGGGAATTTGATGGCTGCAAGATCCGCAATTCTAATAGGGTAGGTATCTAACTTCAACTTCATCTGTGGGATTTTCTATAATCATTAGACTTGAAATTAATCTAATAATTGTCCTTATGTCGTCTTCTCTTTCCTCGGGAATCATTTGAGTTCAAGAAGCTGTTGTAGGATGAACTGATATGCCTCTCTGAGAATCACGCAGAGCCACCTGTCAACTTCACCATCACCATCAATGACTAGAATATAAGCAGTCAATGTAGACTACTATTTTGGTTGCATCTTGTACTGATCAATGTTTTCAAGTCGTCCGATTAATCACGATTTAATCACGATTAATCGTCCTAATCGGTCATTGCTGACTGATTAGGGGTACCGTCAACTTGTACAAGTCGTCCGATTAATCGTGATTAATCGTCCTAGTCGGTCCCATGACGACTAGGTTCAACTGGACGACTTGAAAACATTGATACTGATGAGTAGCATCACTACTACGTCGGTGGATTTGTTTAAATTGCAATGTGAAACTACTGAACCTTCAGTATCTTAGTAGTAGCTTTTGAGACTTTATCTTTCTTTCTTTTATAACTTAATTAACTAGTCTTAAGAAGAATATCGGAGTATTATTGATAATGTTATCATTGACCGAATGTGAACGTTGTTGGTGCACTGTCTGAATTTGAATGTTATGTGGTTCTTCCCCTAGCAATATTCCATGGAGAAGTGTTCATGTACTTTCACCATACTTCTGTCCAACGGCTACTTTTAGGCCGGCCTGCTAAATTGTGGCTGAAACTGGCTACTTTTAGGCCAGTCCACTGAAATTGGCTGAAAACACTGTTCTGACTGAATTCTTATTAGAGAAAAATAATGTTCCGGCTGAAAAAAAAAACAAACTGAATAGTGCCATTTTCTGGGTAAGCCGACCAGGGCAGTGTAAGGGTCACGAATCCAAATCTCACCTTCTCCAACACGATACCCATTCAATCATTCATTCAAGTGAAGCAGCCAGCACTCTCCACTGTGACTCCGTGAGCTGCCTGCTTGCCCCTCTGCACTACACACTCCCCGCACAGCCGCACCAGCTCAGCAATCATGGCTCGCCTAGGCCTACTCCTCGCTGCCGCCGCAGCGGCGTTCCTGGCCGTCGCGGTCGCGTCGTCGGTGGCCAGCGCCTTCATCCGCAGGTCGCGCGACGCAGTACCCGTCGATGTGCGAGCAGAGCCTGGTGTCGTCCGGGGGCTCCCCGCCGCCGCGGAGCCCGCGGGAGCTGGCGCGCGCCGCGCTGTCGGTGAGCGCGGACCGCGCGCGCGCCGTGTCCGCGTATGTGGGCCACCTGCGCAGTGGATCCGGCGCCGGTGCGAAGGGCGCGAAGAAGGGGTCTGGGTCACGGCTGACGACGGTGGCAGGCCCCGTGCGCGACTGCCTGGAGAACCTGGCGGACAGCGTGGGCCACCTCCGAGACGCGGCGCAGGAGATCCAGGCCAACCTCGACGGCGGGGCAACCTCCACCGACGGTGCGGACGCAACCTCCCCTGCGCGGAGCTTCCACGCGCAGGCGCGCCTCGCCGTCGTCGTTCGCTACAGTGTTTTGCGTCGGGGAGACAGACGATCCTTTTTTGCCTACCCACCCACCAGGTACGCAAAAGGACTGAGATTCGGTAACGTTGCTCTTGCAAGTCACAATGTAACTTTCGGGTATGTATCCGACGTCGAAGCAACATCCGACGGCTCAAAGAAACTTGCCTCACCTTTTCACGATGAGCCGCTGCAGCCGCCGCCCGCTGCCCTCCCGCACCTTGTGTCTCCATTGCCCAAGTCCTACACCGTGCGCCGCACCATGACGCTGCAGCCGTCCGGCACCGCGCGCTGCGTTGTTGCAGCCCTCCCGCGCCGCGCCACCACCGCGATCCTGTGCTGGAAGAGCGATACTGGACCATGCGCCGAAGTTGACAGTCGTGACTGCGGCAGCGGCGCCGGTAGGCCTCGTTGGTGCCCTCGCGACGTTCCCAACCCGTGCGTTCGCCGGCGCTTGGATCTTGGCCGGGCTAACTTTCTCACGTGCGCGCACATGGCCGCGCCGCCGCCGCTGCCCGTGACGCGCGTTCGTCGGCACCCGGATCCTAGCCGTGCTGACTTTCTCACGCGCGCGCACATGGCCGCGCCGCCACTGCCGCCGTTGTCCGCGACGCGCACCGCCGCTCCTGACCACCTCCAGCAGCAGCAGGGTCACGGCGGCGCGGGCGCGGAGGTGCGGAGGGCGGCCAAGTCGCTGATGTTCCTTGTAACACCCCAGGTGTTTGTCACCAGTTAAGCAAGGGGTTTGAGCTCAAACATGACATGTCAAGTGGTAATGTAGGTGTCAAGATCAAATCTACATGATGGCGCTCCAACTTAAACTTGGGCCACGCACATTTGCTTACATATGGACCCTTGTTAAGTTTATGCATGAGTAATGCTAAACATACTTATTCCATGTACATTACATCCCCATGCATCCATCTAGAACCGTGGAAAAGTTTCATGAAGTTTGGAATCAAAAAGTCACATGAAATGATAAGTCACATCTTTGCATGAATTGCTTTATCAAGTGGATGGAAACCTATGAAGTTAACCAAACCTTGGTACCTTGCTCAAACAACTCTACTTGCACTCATGAACAAATGTTATGAAGGGTTCATGTTGAGCAGGCGGCCAGAAAATGCTCCCATGGATCAAAAAGGATAATTTAAGCTTCATCGTGATCCTACTTTGGTCATAGTAGAACAGCAGGTTCTATACCAGTTTTAAGGTTGAACCTTAAATGAAAGTTGTAGTCCATATCATGTAGAACAAACTTTGTTTTTGGACTAAGAGCTAGATCAGCTTGGAAGTAAGTCAAATCGAGGTCGCAAGATCGAAATTGTTGTGGTTTTCAACACTTAGAATTATTCTAAGTTAGTTTCACTAAGCAACAACGTTGACATTCCGCGTTCTCCAAATTTTGCTAAGCAACTTGAGTTAGTCCAAAAATAAAAGTTCAAGGTTATGTTATGGAGATGAGAATGCAAAAAGTTGCACTAAGTTTGATCGAGTTTCGACCTCCGAAAGCGAGTTTCCGTGATCGCTGTTAACATATTGACACTATCATTTTGGAGCTTAATTATCCGCTGTTACAGAGCTCAAATGGCCGGGCACCTTAAATAAGAAACGTAGAGCAGGCTGTGTAGAGCAAACTTCGTTTTAGTCCTATGGACTAAATCGGCCCATAGCAGTCCCAATTTGGACGTCCACCTCGCCCACTCCGGCGCCTGCCATCTGTTCGTCGAAATGCCGCGTGGCCAGCGCATGGCAGCCATGCCGAGCTCGCGCCCCGCCATTGCCGCGCGCCACTGCCGCGTGTCCTGCTACCCTATCGCGCCCCTGCTACTCCAAAGCATACGCCCGAGCCTCCTCACTCCTCCTTCTCACTCACGCTCATCACCTCTCGCTCTTCTGCTCGCTCTCGTCGTCACCGTGCGTGCGAACGAGATGCCGCTGCCATGGCTACCTGAAGCTCCTGTGCCACCGCTATTTCTGCCGCTCCAGTCCTCCTCCGCCTGCTCGGACCTCGTCCTGCCGACCCCCACCACCAAGCGCACGTGTTGTGTCTCTCCTTTGAGCACCGCACGCTGCCGTGCATGGCAGTCGCCGTCTCGGTGCGCACCGACGCCGTGGCCATGCTGGCCTGGGTCACTGTGGTCGTGCTATGTCCCTTGGCTAGCTGTGTGGGCTCCCCCTGGAGTGTGCGCATGCCCCCCCCCCCAGCACCGCCACCGCCGTCGGCGAGCTTCACCATCCCGAGCCGGCCATCTTCCCCTGTTCTCGGTTGTGGAAGCAGAGAAGGACCTCGGGCTTGAATTAGATGAAGTTGGAGGGCTGAACTGTGAACTTGTGACTCCTGTGAACAGTGCCAAAAAGGATCAATGTGTTCGTATTTAATTTGTCTTTTCCGCAGGGACTCCGATGCAATATTTCAATTTCCTTGTTTCCTCTGGTTTTTACAGATTTGAATGCTACACTTTGAAAATCCGTATTAATTAGTACAAAAATCTTAAATAACAAATGTGGACTTTTTGGAATCCTTGTGAAATTATATATGTACTAGATTAATAATATTACATGTTTTAGTTTAAAAGTTTAGCTGTAAAAATAGATTTAGGCAGTTAGGTTCTTAAAACTAGTCATGTCTTGTTCTTTTTATAACTGCAGTTATTTTACTCAAATAATTGTGAAATTTTTATGGAGTGTTACTGATGTGATTAGTGATGTCTGGTAAAAATTTCAGTATTTTAGGATTGATGGTTTAAGATCTATAAAAATAACAAATTGTCTGTATTGCCTTACCCCTATTCTGAATAGGCCTGCAAGAGTAAATTAATTGGCCTAGTTAGGTTATGAATCATGACTTGGTGATAATACATGAGTTGTAGTACTTTTATTAAGATTTTCAAAAAGCTAAATATCATGATTTTTTGTTAAGTAGATCTTGAGTTATACTTGCTTAAATATCAGTGGTTGTTTCTGCCCAAACTCTGACAGGGTTACCTTGTTGGTATTGTGGGACCTTATTAATAGTGGAATTTGCTTTAGGTGTTTACAACAAAGTTGTTTAGAATTTGATAAGCTTTCTAAAATGTCTAGAACCACATTTATTGGATATGTATAACTCCATTTATAGCTGTTTAAAGTGACATGTCAGTTTCTGTCTATGTTTTGGACAGAGATGCAATTATTGGATTAATTGATCCTTATAACTGTAGAATCATCTTATGATGATAATAAGAAAGTTGTAGATAACTCACCTAACTAGCTTGTGTTAAATTTTCATGGCATGTGGCCAAGTAGTTTGTGAGTTATGACTGTTCTAAGTTGGTCTTCAGAAATTATAGCTTTCTGGAATTTTTGGACCAGCCTTGATAAATGTGCCTGTTTAACCTTGTTAACTTTGGAATCATGCTGATAGGTTTAAATATGAATTGTAGATAATTTCATAAGATTTCCAGAATGTCTTCTTACAAGTCATTTGGATTTGTGTAACTCCAGTTATAGCTAAATCTTGTAGCTGCTGTTTGCATGTCCAGAAATTGGCCGATTCCAATTATAGTGTAAGCTATGCTTGTCTTGCTTGCTATTTTGTGATGCGTCTCATGGTACTATTCTTCATATTCATACACTTGCATATTGCATCTCATATAGGTGCGCTAGATGAACCACATGAAGGATGCGATGTTGGAGCCAAACCCGGAGATTTGGTTTGGTGGATCTATCCCGAAGATGGAAGGACTAAGCAAGTGCTAGGACCGGAGATGTCACCAGAACGGTGCAACCTAACTGAGCTGACTTGTGTCGGATCCCAGGCAAGCCCCGGAGCATTAATAAGTCTCCTAATTTATAAAAGCAATTCTTTCTATATATGAGTTATATTTTGTTGCATTAAGTTGTAGAAGTTGATTGAAACCGTTGATGCATTTATTACTATCCTTGCCTACCTTATTACCTTTTTACCCTGTTAGGTCAGGACCGAATAACTGCTTAGCCTTGCTTAGACCGGTAGCGATCGGTGATATCCGATCACCTACATTATAGGTGGTTACTAGAAGAATTTAGCTATGGAAATAATGATATCCTAGAATTAACCATGTGTGATGGATAATTGGAGACCGGACGGAAAAAGTTGGAGGCAACCAGACAGGGTTCTGGGGTGCTGTTAGTTTCCGTCTGTGTCGATTAAGGACCGACCGTTGTTGGGCCTCGAGTCATGTTGAACGCATGCCTTACATTTAGCTGGCCGGATAAAGTACCTTCCGACCGCGAAGCTGGGAGATTATTCGGGCCGAGTAGATTGCCCGCAGCGCACTGTGCCGGAGCAGGTGTGGTAGGACACGGGGGTGAGATGATAAGACCAAAGTGCAGTCGGTTGGCCCCCGGGTACATGTGGTTCCTGGCAAACTCGAGATTCCTGAATAGTTGACTCGGTGATCAATATCTCACTTTAGCGGGTGAGTGAGGTTTGTGTAAGGAATAAATCACCAGCTGGTTAGGAATCGATTCGAATCGCCATCGCTCCTGGATAGTGAGCACTTGACTCGATTTACGGCATCGTAGTAATTATTATGGAACAATGATGGTTATCTGGATGGTATAGGATATGCTAAATCTAAATTGGTAACTGGATGTTATTGGTTAATCAAGTGATTGCTATAGTACATGTGCTTACCTAGATGGATAGGTCATAATAAAGATGATGCAAAGTACTTAAAATGGCTTCTTCATGATAGCTTATGCTTTTCGCAAACAAGTCAGCTAGCCCACTAAAGAAAGCCTTGCATAATCCTTGGTGTCACTTTATTTCTGGTTTACGACGGGTAAGTCTGGCTGAGTACATTCGAGTACTCAGGATTTATCCCACCATGTTGCAGGTGAAGTTCTCGGCCTGTTGACTTTGGTGGATAACCACCGGTGGGCTCGGTGATTCTATACTTACTTCTCATCTATATGCTTTTGTCGGATGATATCACTATGCTAGCCATATATTTGGAACTTATATTAATGTAATCATTTAAAAGCTATGTTGTTTTCACTAATCAGTTTTAAAACCCAAACTTGTACTATTATTTGTAAACCCCTTTGTAATATTATTTCCGCTGCAACTCGATGTATGTGATGTGTATTTGCTTAATCACGTGATCTTGGTTGTGATGTTGATTTACCGAGGTCTTTTGGGACACTCGGCGGACTACCGGGTTTATATGAGTGAAAGTATGGGTGTGTCAACGTGTTAGCGGGGACAACCGTACTTGATCTTGTATAAATTGGGCGATTCTGTCACAGCTGGTATCAAAGCAAGATTAAGCATAATACTGTCATGTACATTGTTTTAAAAACAAAGATTTGGTTTTAAAAAGCCTATTTTGACTAAAACTTTAGCTACAGACAAATTTGTCAAAAATTAATTTGCAAAACTATGCTAGCGACATCCTCCTTTATGCCCAGTTAAGGACTATTAGGTGGCTATCTAAGTACTAACATGGGGGTTTTACTTTCGTCGTCCATACGGCGTGCTATTGTATGGATGCCATTCGTTTGAATGGTAATATATGGATCAATTGTCTCTATGCCCAGGTAAGTGTGAGTTGTGAGAGTATGACCGTCCCACTGTCGGTCTAGGGGAGAGTTAGCTGTGGTTACTGGAATATTTACATGTTACACACATGTATATATGAAGGTACTTAATTGCAGGTATATCTGTCGGGTAGCTATGGATATCGAAGTATATATATCTGGGGATGTATATATGGAGAGTATCTTAGTTTACTGTTTTCATTGTGTGCTTATTTATCTCTTGTGGGAATGGGCTGCAATGAATTTGCCTGCAGGTACGCTAACCACGAATGCATAGATTGAATGTAGCTGACGACTAGCTATATATCGAGAGAGTACGTGTTATGCCACTGACATAGAGCGTGATTGCCACCTTAGGTTGGCAATTTTGTGAGGACGAATAGGACGAGCATGCATCATGATTGTGCTTGTGCATAAATATGCTTCCCTCGCCTTGTTCTAATACTAAGTAACTTGTGATCAATGTGATGTCACTATTTTCCCTGTGTGAAGCTAGCCAAAATGTCTTGTCCCATGCTGCTTGAATAGCTGTGCTTGAAGATAGGATGTGATTAGCTTTGCCTTGTATGTTTGCTTCCTAAGGAAATAAAAAGATAACGATACCTTACTACCACGTTCACATGTTTATGTGTAGTGGTGTTACTGTAGGTGCCTGCTTGTTGTGTGCGAGCTTCGTGTTTAGTATTAGTCGCCATAGCTAATCGGATTGAGTGTTTTGAAATGCTTGCTTAAGACCATGATGTAGGCGTGGATGCTCTTTATCTAGGTAGTGCCGTAGTTGTCACCCTTTTGTCCTCGGTAAGCATATGAGTGTGGAAGAGCGCTATCCTAGAGCAGCATCCAAGTTTTGGTAATCTCAGGGTTGTCGTCTACAATTAAGTTCTCTCTTAGGAACCTGAGCCTGTACACATGTTTGCTAGCCTTGAATGTTGCGCTATGAAGACTTTATTTATGCCTTTGCTTGACCTTAGGCTCAAGCTTAATTCCCTTGAATGCTCGCATGTGTCGTGGTTGTTCTGTTCCTATGTGGAAGGACCCTGCTCAAAAATCCTTGTTGGACCTTATTGCTATTTCTCCTACGGATGAGCTAGTGCGACGCTAATCGCTATCTGCCCTGGCTTTAGAACCTTTTCCTCGCAAATCATGTCATTGCTTTATCAACTAAATCCCTAGTTAGTGCAATGGCTCTGTCCCTCGAATCTCGTGTATTTTGTCTCCAACCCTTTCAAGTCTCTAGATGTTTATCAGTCTTGATCTCATGTTGCTGCCCGACAAGACCAAATCTCATGTTAATCTTTATTTGGTAATCACTTTGGTGGACAAGAGGCGTAAATGGAAGTTAAGCAAGAGTCTCCTGCTTAGTTGCCTTCAGGAATTAGGCTATGTTCTTTTGCGCTGTGTTTTGATCTTTGGATCACCTCCTTGTTGAATCCTCACCTTGTGACTATCCTTGTTTGCTATCCCTCTTTTGCATAATGCTTGTTCTTACAATCTAATTGGTGCCACTAGAAGTTTCACTTTGGTTGTGTGTTCAGTAATGGTACCACGATTAGCGATCTACGGTGCCACGATGGAACCTAGGGCCTCCTTGTGGGCGGCCGACGCATGGTTGTGCTGCTGGGTGCGCGCTGGTATCGAGGTTTCTAGTCATAATCTATTGCAGAACTGCACCGATGTGTTATTTTCATGTGAACTCTTCCTTGGTTATCTCTCCATATCTTATCGAAGATACATATATCAGACCGAAAGTAGTAAACCTTCGGTTGAAGTCACAAAAAGGATACCCCTTGAAGAACTGGTCACTGACATAAACATTAACAGACTACAAGAGGTGGTAGACAAGTGACTCCACTTGGTTGTCCCAGTATTGACGTCCGTCACCTAGTGAACAACTTATGTCATCACTGTTGGATCAGAAAGGCACACAACAATTAATGTTGGACAAGTTGTTAGTCAGATAAGAATCGAACGTCACATTATGATTATGACCTGGCTATCCAAGTCTTGATTATTATGTGCATGCTAATCGCACAGTCGAGATCAACGACGGAAATTGTTACCTAAGAAACATGTCAGGAAAACTCTAGCCTCCATCCTCAGCTAGGGAAAGGCTGTTGCTGCCATGAGAAAGGTTAGAGAGTGCAAAACACACCTCAACGTGTGAAACAAAGAAAAGGGAGAAACACGAAATCTGTCCATATTGTGTGGCACGAAACCGGTTATCTTCAAGCCGGCGATTAGTGACTCAAACAAAATCGGATTGACCCCAAACTTGGTGATCTCATTCCTTGCTTAGGACCCTTCAATGTCTTAAGTTGGTTTGAGTATTGGTTGAGTAAAACATCGGATTTGAGAGATATCTTGTCGGCCTGGTTGCTGCCATTTCAGAACATAGCAGTTTTGGTAGATGAATTGTTTGGATAGTCAACCGGTGTCCGGTTGAGTTGAATTTTGGTGAGTAGTTAGAAGACCCATGGATCTACATGCCCACCAAAATTTGTGCATATTGAAGTAGTAGTTTGTGAGATATGAATGGAAAACAAAAGGGTACAGAATCTGCAATTTCACTATGACTGCGATCATCATTTGCATTAGACGGTTGTGTTTGTCATTCATGCCAAGAAATTACAACTTGTAGGTGTATTGCTGGTAGACAACCCTCCTTACCCTTGAGAAGACTAATTGCACCCCTGTGTGCCTTGCTTTTGCCCTCTTAGATCAGCAATGTGTGAGCAGTCAAGGTGTTCTAGAAGTCAAATTGTGCCGTGCAATTCGAATGTAATTGGAAAGGTGTCAAACCATAGATTTTTGGATTATGGTTTTTGAGATATTGATTGGCCGAAGAATGGAAGCCTCGACGTCAATTATAGTTTAAGAAAGCTGGTTTTGCTACGATGCAAGTAAACCCAACTTGATGTGCAACTGCACCACGAAGGCAAATTTTACTTAACCTGCTTGGTAGTGAACTAGTCCCTAGTTTTGTGATTACTTGCAACTTATATTGCCCTCCAAGCCTCGCTAACATCCTTCTGCATCAATGGTTCTCCAATGCTGACATGCCTAAGGTGTCTTCCATGTGTTTTACCCAAGGGGTTGCCTCAGATACAACTTAGATAACTGTTGTCGTTTGGATACGAGAATTCCCTTAAATAATGGTCGTCGAAAACGCTGAGACCATAGAGTCAGCTATCACATTCACCGCTCACTCAACTGACTTAGGTAATACAGTATTATTATCAGAGAAAGAGTACTGCACACATGGAACATTATGTAGCTTTCCATCAGTTGACATATGAGTGAGTGCACCGCTACAACCAGTTTGGATATTGGTTAACTAACTTCTCATACCCTCAAAGGATGTTTACCCCATTTATGATCACATCCTTTATGAGAAGTTGTGCTCAAGCCACTTTAGTAGAGAACTGCTTTTCAGATCTTAGGAGCCAATATAACACCGTTGCATGGAATATCCGTCAACCGGCTGCAATCTAGTGCAAAGTCCATAAGTTCTGTGCTTTATCCACTAAAGAAGTAGATGTTACAAGTATTTAGTCTACGCTTGTATCACTCTTCGTACATCGAGGACAAAGTATGTAGGACAGTGCTATCTTGGATTCCTTCCAAAGTAACAATGCTTTATGGACGCCAACGAAGGAATTCTTCAGACAACAGCTTACGATGAAGAGCAAGTATCAGAAAGTGTCATGACCAAATTAGCCTCTCTGATGCTTCAAAGTTAAGTAGCCTAATGCTATCACTGATGTTGGAAACTGGATGACAAGTTTCTCTTCCCTTAAAAGTCTTTCGCATCGAATCTCGGGACACGATTCCTTTAAGGGGGAGGGCTGTAACACCCCAGGTGTTTGTCACCAGTTAAGCAAGGGGTTTGAGCTCAAACATGACATGTCAAGTGGTAATGTAGGTGTCAAGATCAAATCTACATGATGGCGCTCCAACTTAAACTTGGGCCACGCACATTTGCTTACATATGGACCCTTGTTAAGTTTATGCATGAGTAATGCTAAACATATTTATTCCATGTACATTACATCCCCATGCATCCATCTAGAACCGTGGAAAAGTTTTATGAAGTTTGGAATCAAAAAGTCACATGAAATGATAAGTCATATCTTTGCATGAATTGCTTTATCAAGTGGATGGAAACCTATGAAGTCAACCAAACCTTGGTACCTTGCTCAAACAACTCTACTTGCACTCATGAACAAATGTTATGAAGGGTTCATGTTGAGCAGGTGGCCAGAAAATGCTCCCATGGATCAAAAAGGATAATTTAAGCTTCATCGTGATCCTACTTTGGTCAAAGTAGAACAACAGGTTCTATACTAGTTTTGAGGTTGAACCTGAAATGAAAGTTGTAGTCCATATCATGTAGAACAAACTTTGTTTTTGGACTAAGAGCTAGATCAGCTTGGAAGTAAGTCAAATCGAGGTCGCAAGATCAAAATTGCTGTGGTTTTCAACACTTAGAATTATTCTAAGTCAGTTTCGCTAAGCAACAACGTTGACATTCCGCGTTCTCCAAATTTTGCTAAGCAACTTGAGTTAGTCCAAAAATAAAAGTTCAAGGTTATGTTATGGAGATGAGAATGCAAAAAGTTGCACTAAGTTTGATCGAGTTTCGACCTCCGAAAGCGAGTTTCCGTGATCGCTGTTAACATATTGACACTATCATTTTGGAGCTTAATTATCCACTGTTACAGAGCTCAAATGGCCGGGCACCTTAAATAAGAAACGTAGAGCAGGCTGTGTAGAGCAAACTTCGTTTTAGGCCTATGGACTAAATCGGCCCGTAGCAGGCCCAATTTGGACGTCCACCTCGCCCACTCTGGCGCCTGCCATCTGTTCGTCGAAATGCCGCGTGGCCAGCGCATGGCAGCCATGCCGAGCTCGCACCCCGCCATTGCCACGTGCCACTGCCACGTGTCCTGCTGCCCTATCGTGCCCCTGCTACTCCAAAGCGTATGCCCGAGCCTCCTCACTCCTCCTTCTCACTCGCGCTCGCCACCTCTCGCTCTTCTGCTCGCTCTCGTCGTCACCGTGCGTGCGAATGAGATGCCGCTGCCATGGCTGCCTGAAGCTCCTGCGCCACCGCTGTTTCTGCCGCTCCAGTCCTCCTTCGCCTACTCGGACCTCGTCCTGCCGACCCCCACCACCAAGCGCACGTGTTGTGTCTCTCCTTTGAGCACCACACGCTGCCGTGCATGGCAGTCGCCGTCTCGGTGCGCACCGACGCCGTGGCCATGCTGGCCTGGGTCGTTGTGGTCGTGCTGTGTCCCTTGGCCAGCCGTGTGGGCTCCCCCTGGAGTGTGCGCACGCCCCCCAGCACCGCCACCACCGCCGGCGAGCTTCACCATCCTGAGCCGACCATCTTCCCCTGTTCTCGGTTGTGGAAGCAGAGAAGGACCTCGGGCTTGAATTAGATGAAGTTGGAGGGCTGAACTGCGAACTTGTGACTCCTGTGAACAGTGCCGAAAAGGATCAATGTGTTCGTATTTAATTTGTCTTTTCCGCAGGGACTCCGATGCAATATTTCAATTTCCTTGTTTTCTCTAGTTTTTATAGATTTGAATGCTACACTTTGAAAATCCGTATTAATTAGTAGAAAAATCCTAAAATAACAAATGTGGACTTTTTGGAATCCTTGTGAAATTATATATGTACTAGATCAATAATATTACATGTTTTAGTTTAAAGGTTTAGCTGTAAAAATAGATTTAGGCTGTTAGGTTCTTAATGCTAGTCATGTCTTGTTCTTTTTATAACTGCAGTTATTTTACTCAAATAAATGTGAAATTTTTATGGAGTGTTACTGATGTGATTAGTGATGTCTGGTAAAATTTTCAGTATTTTAGGATTGATGGTTTAAGATCTATAAAAATAACAAATTGCCTGTATTGCCTTACCCCTATTCTGAATAGGCCTGCAAGAGTAAATTAATTGGCCTAGTTAGGTTATGAATCATGACTTGGTGATAATACATGAGTTGTAGTACTTTTATTAAGCTTTTCAAAAAGCTAAATATCATGATTTCTGGTTAAGTAGATCTTGAGTTATACTTGCTTAAATATCAGTGGTTGTTTCTGCCCAAACTCTGACAGGGTTACCTTGTTGGTATTGTGGGACCTTATTAATAGTGGAATTTGCTTTAGGTGTTTACAACAAAGTTGTTTAGAATTTGATAAGCTTTCTAAAAAGTCTAGAACCGCATTTATTGGATATGTATAACTCCATTTATAGCTGTTTAAAGTGACATGTCAGTTTCTGTCTATGTTTTGGACAGAGATGCAATTATTGGATTAATTGATCCTTATAACTGTAGAATCATCTTATGATGATAATAAGAAAGTTGTAGATAACTCACCTAACTAGCTTGTGTTAAATTTTCATGGCATGTGGCCAAGTAGTTTGTGAGTTATGACTGTTCTAAGTTGGTCTTCAGAAATTATAGCTTTCTGAAATTTCTGGACCAGCCTTGATAAATGTGCCTGTTTAACCTTGTTAACTTTGGAATCATGCTGATAGGTTTAAATATGAATTGTAGATAATTTCATAAGATTTCCAGAATGTCTTCTTGCAAGTCATTTGGATTTGTGTAACTCCAGTTATAGCTAAATCTTGTAGCTGCTGTTTGCATGTCCAGAAATTAGCCGATTCCAATTATAGTGTAAGCTATGCTTGTCTTGCTTGCTATTTTGTGATGCGTCTCATGGTACTATTCTTCATATTCATACACTTGCATATTGCATCTCATCTAGGTGCGCTAGATGAACCACGTGAAGGATGCGATGTTGGAGCCAAACCCGGAGATTTGGTTTGGTGGATCTATCCCGAAGATGGAAGGACTAAGCAAGTGCTATGACCGGAGATGTCACCAGGACGGTGCAACCTAACTAAGCTGACTTGTGTCGGATCCCAGGCAAGCCCCGGAGCATTAATAAGTCTCCTAATTTATAAAAGCAATTTTTTCTATATATGAGTTATATATTGTTGCATTAAGTTGTAGGAGTTGATTGAAACCGTTGATGCATTTATTACTATCATTGCCTACCTTATTACCTTTTTACCCTGTTAGGTCAGGATCGAATAACTGCTTAGCCTTGCTTAGACCGGTAGCGATCGGTGATATCCGATCACCTACATTATAGGTGGTTATTGGAAGAATTTAGCTATGGAAATAATGATATCCTGGAATTAACCATGTGTGATGGATAATTGGAGACCGAACGGAAAAAGTTGGAGGCAACCAGACAGGGTTCTGGGGTGCTGTTAGTTTTCGTCTGTGTCGATTAAGGATCGACCGTTGTTGGGCCTCGAGTCATGTTGAACGCATGCCTTATATTTAGCTGGTCGGATAAAGTACCTTCCGACCGTAAAGCTGGGAGATTATTCGGGCCGAGTAGATTGCCCGCAGCGCACTGTGCCAGAGCAGGTGTGGTAGGACACGGGGGCGAGATGATAAGACCAAAGTGCAGTCGGTCGGCCCCCGGGTACATGTGATTCCTGGCAAACTCGAGATTCCTGAATAGTTGACTCGGTGATCAATATCTCACTTTAGCGGGTGAGTGAGGTTTGTGTAAGGAATAAATCACCAGCTGGTTAGGAATCGATTCGAATCGCCATCGCTCCTGGATAGTGAGCACTTGACTCGAGTTACGGCATCATAGTAATTATTATGGAATAATGATGGTTATCTGGATGGTATGGGATATGCTAAATCTAAATTGGTAACTGGATGTTATTGGTTAATCAAGTGATTGCTATAGTACATGTGCTTACCTAGATGGATAGGTCATAATAAAGATGATGCAAAGTACTTAAAATGGCTTCTTCATGATAGCTTATGCTTTTCGCAAACAAGTCAGCTAGCCCACTAAAGAAAGCCTTGCATAATCCTTGGTGTCACTTTATTTCTGGTTTACGATGGGTAAGTCTGGCTGAGTACATTCGAGTACTCAGGATTTATCCCACCATGTTGCAGGTGAAGTTCTTGGCCTGTTGACTTTGGTGGATAACCACCGGTGGGCTCGGTGATTCTATACTTACTTCTCATCTATATGCTTTTATCGGATGATGTCACTATACTAGCCATATATTTGGAACTTATATTAATGTAATCATTTGAAAGCTATGTTGTTTTCACTAATCAGTTTTAAAACCCAAACTTGTACTATTATTTGTAAACCCCTTTGTAATATTATTTCCGCTGCAACTCGATGTATGTGATGTGTATTTGCTTAATCACGCGATCTTGGTTGTGATGTTGATTTACCGAGGTCTTTCGGGACACTCGGCGGACTACCGAGTTTATATGAGTGAAAGTATGGGTGTGTCAACGTGTTAGCGGGGACAACCGTACTTGATCTTGTATAAATTGGGCGGTTCTGTCACATTCCTGGCGGCCGTCGCGCTCCCGTGCCTCGTGCTGTACCACCACACCGTCGTGGTGCCGGGGGACCTACTCGGCGCCGCCGCCATGCCGTGGTCCAGCCAGCCACGCGTCGCCCCCGCCCCCACGCGCCAACCCTACCCTGCCGCCACCCGGCGCAGCCGGCTCTGCCCTGCCTCCTACGGCCCCTTCCTCGCTGCCACCCTCCCACCCCGCCACTGCAGGCCATTTGCGTCGCGCCTAGGGACCTGCTCGGCGCCGCCGCCATGACGTGGCCCGTGGCCCAGCCAGCCGCGCGTCACCCCTCGCCCGCGCGCCGCCGTGGTCGCGAGCCGCGCGCGGCCCAGCGCACCGACCCTGCCCTGTGATGTCGCAGACGATGGTTTGCAGCAACTTGGCGACCTGCAACGTCGCACGGGCGGGACGGCGACGAGCCAGCGAGGGACGCAGAGCCCGACGAGAGCGCCCATGTAGGCGTCTGAGGAGACGCTGCTTCCGGCGCCGACGAGTTGAACGGGGCTGCGCGGTGCGCGAGGGAGAGCGCTGGTCGGCGAGCATCACCGGCCTAGGCGGAAAATGCCAAGTTTGGGCTCTCTGCGCTGTGATTTCTCGTTGGAATCACCTAGTGCCATCGGATGTAAAATGGACAGAGGAGATGATGCGACAGTTACAACGTGACTTGCTCAAGCAAAGTCACTGAATCTGGATCCTACGCAAAATGGGGGCTTGGTTTGCGTCCTCTGTTGGCACCGTGTTTTCGATACGCAAAACACTGTGCATGACGGATTTTGCGCTTGGGTGCCCCTCTGTCTACGCTGTTGGAGACAGTCTTAGTGTGAGTGGCATTAGCTCCTTCCATTTCAGCTACATAAAGACTGTACATGTCCACATGGTAGTCAGATGGGAATTTATTGAATTGAATTATTTCCATCTCATGTCATTTCAGCACTTGCATAACTCATACAAGTTCACAAGTTGGAGAACAACAAAACTCTATGAATTGTACTACTCTACGCATAACTAAAATATGTCGAGTTAAAAAATAGCATATGTCCCCTAGGCTGTTTTTTAGTCTAGGAGTACATATCCTTGACTGTACTTATCTTCCAGTTCTTCTCTGCGCTCCCGTCCTACATCGAAACGGAAGAGTTATCCCCTTTGAGGATCCATTCGAGCTTCAGCCAGAGTTCTTCCCACAGGGCCAAAGGAAGTCTATCAACAGTCTTCCACACTTCCCTTGAAGTGTAGTCCAAGCAGCATATCCACTCCATTCCTCTTTCTCAGCTAATCCTTATGGCAGACACCTTCGGCGAGTATGACAGCAACATCACCGACACATTGTGGCCATCCGGCGGAAAGCATAGCAACAAGGACAGTTTCAGCTTGTGTGGGCAACACTCCCTGGTGAGTCTATCTTCAAAACACCTTTTGTACAATCATCGAACTCTAACCTTGCGCAAACTACTCAGCGCATCCCTGTATTGGATTCGAACTTCTCATGCTTTTTTTATTCTAACTAGTTGTTGACGTTGCAGTTAGCCTTGATCACCACCACCCACACTAAACTTGTTCAAGCAATTGCAAAGGAATGTCAAATTCCCCATCAGTTAGAGTGCCCCCATAACAAACAACAACAACAACAAAGCCTTTAAGTCCCAAACAAGTTGGGGTAGGCTAGAGTTGAAACCCAACAGAAGCAATCAAGGTTCAGGCACGTGAATAGCTGTCTTCCAAGCACTCCTATCTAAGGCTAAGTCTTTGGGTATATTCCATCCTTTCAAGTCTCCTTTTATTGTCTCTACCCAAGTCAACTTCGGTCTTCCTCTGCCTCTCTTCACGTTACTATCCTGACTTAGGATTCCACTACGCACCGGTGCATCTGGAGGTCTCCGTTGCACATGTCCAAACCATCTCAACCGGTGTTGGACAAGCTTTTCTTCAATTGGTGCTACCCCTAATCTCTCACGTATATCATCGTTCCGAACTCGATCCCTTCTTGTATGACCGCAAATCCAACGCAACATACGCATTTCCGCGACACTTAGCTGTTGAATATGTCGTCTTTTCGTAGGCCAACATTCTGCACCATACAACATAGCAGGTCTAATCGCCGTCCTATAAAACTTGCCTTTTAGCTTCTATGGTACCCTTTTGTCACATAGGACACCAGACGCTTGCCGCCACTTCATCCACCCTGCTTTGATTCTATGGCTAACATCTTCATCAATATCCTCGTCCCTCTGTAGCATTGATCCTAAATATCAAAGGTATCCTTCCTAGGCACTACTTGACCTTCCAAACTAACATCTTTCTCTTCCCGAGTAGTAGTGCCGAAGTCACATCTCATATACTCAGTTTTAGTTCTACTAAGTCTAAAACCTTTGGACTCCAAAGTCTCCCGCCATAACTCCAGTTTCTGATTCACTCATGTCCGGCTTTCATCAACTAGCACTACATCGTCCGCGAAAAGCATACACCAAGGGATGTCCCCTTGTATGTCCCTTGTGACCTCATCCATCACTAAAGCAAACAAATAAGGGCTCAAAGCTGACCCTTGATGTAGTCCTATCCTAATCGGGAAGTCATCCGTGTCTCCATCGCTTGTTCGAACTCTAGTCACAACATTGTTGTACATGTCCTTAATGAGCCCGACGTACTTCGTTGGGACTTTATGTTTGTTCAAAGCCCACCACATAACATTCCTTGGTATTTTATCATAAGCCTTCTCCAAGTCAATAAAAACCATATGTAGGTCCTTCTTCTTCTCCCTATACCGCTCCATAACTTGTCTTATTAAGAAAATGGCTTCCATGGTTGACCTTCCGGGCATGAAATCAAATTGGTTCATAGAGACCCGCGTTATTGCTCTTAAGCGATGCTCGATAACTCTCTCCCATAGCTTCATAGTATGGCTCATCAACTTAATTCCCCGGTAATTTGTACAACTTTGAATATCCCCTTTATTCTTGTAGATCGGTACCAATATACTTCTCCTCCACTCATCAGGCATCTTGTTCGATCGAAAAATATGGTTGAACAGCTTGGTTAACCATACTACAGCTATGTCCCCGAGGCATCTCCACACCTCGATTGGGATACCATCCGGTCCCATCGCCTTACCTCCTTTCATCCTTTTCAACGCCTCTCTGACCTCAGATTCTTGGATTCTCCGCACAAAGCGCCTATTGGTGTCATCAAAAGAGTCATCCAACTGAAAGGTTGTGTCCATATTCTCACCATTGAACAATTTGTCAAAATACTCTTGCCATCGATGTCAGATCTCATCCTCCTTTACCAAGAGATGCTCCCTTTCATCCTTAATGCACTTAACTTGGTTGAAGTCCCGTGTTTTTCTCTCACGAACCCTAGCCATCCTATAAATGTCCTTCTCTCCTTCCTTCGTACTCAAATGTTGGTAAAGATCCTCATACGCTCTACCCTTTGCCACACTTACAGCTCGCTTTGCAGTCTTCTTTGCCACCTTGTACTTCTCTATGGTGTCCACACTCCTGTCATGGTACAAGCGTCTATAGCATTCTTTCTTCTCCTTAATAGCCCTTTGGACTTCCTCGTTCCACCACCAAGTATCTTTAGCCTCGCGTCCCCTTCCTTTGGTTACTCCACACACCTCTAAGGCTACCTTCCGAATGTTGGTTGCCATCTTGTCCCACATATTGTTTATGTCGTCTTCTTCCTTCCAAGAGCCCTCTTTGATAACCCTTTCCCTAAATACCTCTGACGTCTCCCCTTTCAGTTTTCACCACTTTGTTCTTTCAATCTTAGCTTGTTTATCCCTACGGGCACGCACCTAATAACGAAAATCTGCCACCAAAAGCTTATGTTGAGAAACAACACACTCCCCTGGTATCACCTTGCAATCCAAGCATGCTCGTTTGTCCTTTCTTCTTGCGAGGACAAAGTCAATCTGGCTACAGTGTTGTCCGCTACTGAAGGTCACTAGATGAGATTCTCTCTTTCTAAAGAAAGTGTTGGCTATCATCAGATCAAAAGCTACCGCGAAGTCCAGAACTTCCTCCCCCTCCTGATTCCTACTACTATACCCAAAACCTCCATGAACTGCCTTGAAACCTGCGCTTGTAGTACCTACATGCCCATTAAGATCTCCTCCTATAAAAAGCTTCTCACTACTAGGTATAGCTCTAACCAGACCATCTAAGTCTTCCCAGAACTATCTCTTAGCACTCTCGTCGAGGTCTACTTGGGGGGCATACGCACTAATTACGTTCAAGACCATATCACCAACGACAAGCTTGACTAAGATAATCCTATCTCCTTGCCTTCTCACTCCCACCACACCATTCTTGAGGCTCTTATCAATCAAAACTCCTACTCCATTTCTATTCGCAACTGTCCCTGTGTACCAAAGCTTGAAATAAAAGTCTGCTATTCCTGAAACAAAGATTAAGATCAATAGACCATTCTCTCTGATGACATTGTATAATGTCTACATGAAGTTTGGTTCTAAGAAAAGAGCTTTGTTGGATAGTATTGGTTTCCATGGATTGCAATCAGTGTTTGCAGTGCAGGAATCTGATCCTCTCCCTACTTAGTTGCATGGATCCAAATACTGGCACTATAGTTCATAAAAGTGAACTTACAGTCACAGACAGAGATGTGAACCTGGTTCTTGGCATACCATACAGGGGAGAGGATGTATATCTGAGGACCAGATGTACTAGAATAGTTGACAGCATGAAGGGAGCACTTCTTCCTGATAGTGATTATGATCTTAACATGGAAGCAGTACCTGAAATCTTATTGAAAGACTATGGTAGAAAGATGAATATAAAGCAAAGACAGGTTGCTACAATTTTATTCGTTCTCTTTCTTCCTAGGACCCAGAGGAGACAAACATAGAATCAATAAGGATATATTAAAACATGTTCCGGACCCATTAAAGATTTCTGAAACAAACTGGTCAGGTTATGTTCTTAGAGTCCTACGAGAATCAGCTGCCAAGGTTCAGCTCAACTTGACGCTCGTCAACAAGTCTGTAATTCTTGTGGGTTTTTTGTTATTCCTGCTGGTTAGTTCTCTTTTCCTTTTGCAGCTAACAATTGATAAAATAAGCTGAAAAATAACTGCTCTTATGTTTATTTCCTTGCTTATGATTTTTCTGTTTTGATTAGGTCTTTTATCTAGATAATTTAAATTTTGGATTTATGACTCCACGCCACGACATACTACCAAGGATTAGCAAGTATACACCTCGTCTTGTGTCAGAGCTTCTTTCATTTGGCCGCGGAAGCAACATGTCATATAAAACACCGATTTGGACAGTGCAAGGTAAAATGTCCACTGTATTCTCTGAATGTCATATAAAACTCTATGATCGTTCTCAATTATAATTTTTCCTTCAGATGTACCAAAAGGTATAGAAGGGCGGGCCTGGTGCAAGCGGTAGAGTCTTACTGCCTGTGATCGGAAGGTTCCGGGTTCGAGTCGCGGTCTCCTCGTATTGCACAAGCGAGGGTAAGGCTTGCCGCTGACACCCTTCCCCAGACCCCGCATAGAGCGGGAGCTCTCTGCACTGGGTACACCCTAGATGTACCAAAAGGTATAATACTCTTCGCCATTTCATTTCTGATGAGCACGGGATTTTACATAGTAATTAACCCTGGTGCCATTTTACATATGTCAGTCTTGACCAAAGCACTGATGAAGATCTGAGTGCCAGGGCAACTTACATTGGATTGAAGGCTACAAGCAGTAAGTTTTAAAACTCGACATCCAGTCCACCATCACACAACTGTACGCCTTTTTCAGATCTGAAATGCAAAGAGTGATAGATGCACAGGAAACACAATGTATACTTAAATTTATACCTTCTGCCAAGTTGTTTCTACTGGAACTGACATTTCACTGTTGTGTGCATCCTCATTTCTGCTGTCTTCAGGTGGACAGGTGGTCAAATTAGCTGAACCTGTGTTTAGGATGGCATTTACAAAATCCGAAACAAGTGCTAGAACAGAAGTTCCCAAAAAAAACATTATTTAGATGGACACTTACAATATTCTCCCAGGGCTGCACTGTAGCCCTCAATCCTGCGGCGCTGTACATATTCGTCCCTTTTCAAAAACAACTTTCCACCATCTAGGATACAGCCTGTACTAGATGGCCCTCTTGATTATTGATTATGCGTAATGCTCCACTAGTGAATCCAAGCAACAATTGTTGGAGACTTGTGCAACGACCAACTCCTCCAGGACAAGAAGACATTTCATATTAGTACTATAGTATGCACTTGCTTTAGCGGAGCAGATGTTTCTTTGATACCTTGAAATTGTGTATTATTTTCTAAAGGCATGTATAACTCTTCTTTCCAAACCAACCACACAAGCTAGATTATTGGATTATAATAATATTATTATCACAATGTTTCTGGCAAAAACAGCTAGTTGAACTGAAATTCTGCAGAACACTACCAAGATATCTAGTTCAACAGTACTGTGTGCCTTTTGAGATCTGAAATGCAAAAAAATCGTATCGTGTATCTCAGGTCTGAAAAGTCCTACATGCACCGGTTACAGAATGACAATACTTAGATTAATTTATACCTTCTTCGAATGCGTGGCCATCTTCCAATTCGAGTTCTTCAGCAAATGTCATTTCACTGTTTTGGGCTTCCACTTTGCTGCTATCTTCGGGTAGAGCCATTGGCTGGATCTGCATTTAGATTGGCATTTTCACAATCCCAGACAAGTGCCGGAACAGAGGCTTCCAAAAAAACAATATTCAGATGGACGGACACTTACTGTAGCCCTGGATGCTTCACCTCGCTCAACTGTGTGCTCCGCCATGGAAGGTCGTGCGGCCTGCTCGAAATCTGTTGCGCGACCGGCGTAATTGATCTGCTCGCCTAGGGTCTTTCCGCCGCCAGCAAGTTGCCGGAGAAGAGCCGGCCGAGCTCGCACCTGCTTGCGCAACAGTGCCTTCCCATCCCCGTCGATTTCACTCGACATCTTCTGGAGGTATCGATTCTCGATTTGCTCTTCACCAATCTGCACTTGCGTGAGTGGGAGGTGTCCCTTGTTAGTGGAATCGCAATGGTGGAAAATGTTCTCCGCAGTTCCGCCTCCCTCTTCTCCTCTTGAATTTCAATTTAGGACACCTGTAGCCTTTTCTATTGGCGCACGCGCCTAGCTGCAGCCCTGGTACATTTCCAAATCTGCCCTTTGTGGTTTGCTGAGATGCAGAATAAAAGAGGTATGCAGTTTTCGGCTTATAAGCCTTGGCTTATCAGCCAACGAACAATATTTTTTTCTCATACCAAACCAGCCAGCAGTACTTTCAGCCATGGCTTATAAGCCAATTTAGCTGAAACGAACAAGATGATGTTAGATTGCACGAATCTTGATGCCTGGGACATTTTGACGGCCACGATAGGCACGGTGGCCACATATACATCCGGAAAATCCACTCTCATCTTTTTATTATTGCCATGATTTATGGTTCCGATCTTATGTATTCCTACGTTCCAAACGACACTCCATTTTACTTTCTTTTGTTTTCCAATCCTCTGTTTTTGCTGCTATTCTTTCCTTCCTTCGTTCAACAAAAAAAAAACTGAGAGACAGCCTTATTATTGGGTGACAGGAAACGGAGACTGTATATAGGGGTACGATTGGAATCGGAAGAGAGCAAGAAAACGATGGGACAGGAAGCGGAGTAGTCGAAGGATTAGAGACCAACTAATGTGACTGTTTATCTGCTTTGCGTTTCACTGCCAACGCGGTCGGCTAGTTGGGGTTTCCTGCAATTCAGTTTGGGTTAATTACTGCGAGGGAGCCGTGATGATTTTCGTGACGGAGGCTGCAGTAGTTGGGTCTATGATGATGTGGCAGCGTTAGTTATAGAAGATGCCGCATCATCATAGTAATTCTGAGTCCAGCAAACTTAGAGCTTGTTTGGAGCAAGTTGCTTGGGCTATTCACCTGCTTGGGAGCTGCCTGTCTTCACTTGCAAGAATGCCCGGCTAGGCAAAGCTAAAACATGCTACGGCCCTGTTCGGCTTACCCCCATATTCAGCTTATTCGACTTCTTTTTTCAGCCGGAACAGTATTTTTCTTTCACAATAATTCAGCCGGAACAGTATTTTTCAGCCAGTTTCAACCAAGTTTTAGACCAGCGAACGGGACATGTTTGGTTGATGGCCTGAAAGTCAGCCTGAGCTGGTAGAGAAGCCAGGCATCATTTGGTTGTATAGCTTGCCTGGGTTGCACTCACTATTGTCTATGAGTGCCAAGTTATTACTTCGTATGAACCATTTCATTGCTAAAGTAATTTTTGATAAATGGATCATTTCACATCATGAGAATAAATAAACCAAATACCTGATATAAAATATGTCATTATATTTTCAGATGAGAACAGCACATTATGAAACAAATAAACCATGAACTGTTCTAGTCATAAGTAATGAACTCATATGAGCTCTATTCATAATCTCTCACACAATGAGTTTTAAAGCTATAGGCTGACAAATATTACAACTTAAGATTAGATAATAATTCGCAGATACACAAAACCATATCACATAGGCTGTCCCAAGAGTCTGAAACTTCTCCATAAATGTTAGCTACCTCTCTGACTATCAACTTTGGCAGCACCTAATTAGCATGTAGTCATACTGTACATACCGATTTCAAAAGGGTGCAACAAAAACAGACCCCATCAGCCATAATCAAAAGAGTCATCACCAGAATCACTACCAGATAAATATTTGAACACCCAACGCTCAAGGTATTCTTGACCCATATTGATAAGGAACCTGAGATGAACTTGAAATTCTGGTTTGCAAAGGTGCATCCCTACTGCAAGCCTATCATTCGGTGGTAATGTGATCTTCTTGAGCATATCCCATAGAGGACCATTAGGATCACGAGGAGGTGCAACCTGCACTGGTTTTGCAAGGTTCTGTTGGATACCTCGCAAAGCATTAGTTATCTGAACATCCATATCATCATCGACACAGGCAGGAGATGGTTTTGTGTGGGACTTGCTGGCTCTGCCAACCCGTGCAGCAGCAGGTAGTGTATTAGACTTGCCAACCCTTTTAAAATTTCTCTTGTTAGGCTTCATGGACTTAACACTAGATGAAGAAACTTGACTCCTAGCTGAAGCAAGGGCAGCCACCTCCTGACATTCATCACTATCAGACTCTAGTTCATCTAGCCTGTTTGTCTCACCAAGTCACTGCTGAGCAATGGCCAATATTTTATTGGCAATTTTCTACAACGACGACGCTGGCGCCGTCGCCATTGGATAATGGCCATGACAACCGATAAGACACTTAGCATCCGAGCTCTGTGCTGGATAACATAATCAGGAATTGGGTCTATGTCCATCTGAGCATCATGTGAAAAAAAATAATGTAAGAAATAAATTCGCATGTAGAGATTTTTGCATGCCTGTCATTTTGTACAAGAACTGTTAGATAGCTTACTACTTTAATAAATTTATTAGATGGCAAGCGTGCACTTACTGATTCTTCCAAAAAGGTAAAATGTAAAATATAATAATGAAAAGCTACTTCCATTGATAGGATAGCAGTACGCACATGCTAAAAGTAAGCCTAATTTCACATGCTGCAAGGGAAAAAAGATCGATCTGTTTGTTTAGCAAGAAAATAGTGAATAGGAAGTTACATCTGTCTATCAACTATCACAAGGAAACTAATCTATAGAGAGAAAAAAAATAGATCTGTATGGACCACGTTGTGTAAACTCAACCAAGACTAATTCACCCCTAAAAAAAAGACTAATTCAGCGTATAGAAGAATGAAATAGAAGGGAGTTGGAAAAATAGAAAGGGATTTTGCTCTGACCTTTGTTGCACTGGATCTGAGAGCAAATCTGGAAGTCAACGAAGAAGCAAAATACGAATAAGAGAGGAGGCCATCAGATCTTTGCTGCACCAAGAGGATCACCCTGGAACATCCTCCATCTTTATGGATTCTATTGTTGTTGTTTTTTCCCTCTCTCTAAGAAGAATGCAAGTACGGAGAGAGGAAAGGGGAATATGAGGAGGGGACAACCCCTTGGTACGTTGAATAACATGCTTGTCCTCAGAATGGATCGAGTTTAGGCAGGTGTTCTAGTATTTTCTTAGCTAGGAGTAGCACAGAAAGACATTCGGTTACCCATTCAATTCTGCCTCAACAATCAATATAACAGATAGAACAGATCAATATTCGTGCGAACCAGATCCGGTTCTATTAGGATGGATCCTTTCCAATATTTAGGTGAAACATGGCAGACTAGATTTAATGCTTCATAACTTATAACGGTTTCAAACAAAATTTTGAATAGCCCACATTTTACATTGACCTTTTCACAGTAATGTTCAAGGGGTCATCAAAGAGATCATATCTACTGTACGACTGGCATTTCCTAAGCTTGTCTTCCTGTAACGAGTGATTGTCCTTGGGCTTATCAATCTCCGTTTTCCTAAGCTTGTCTTCGTGTAACGAGCAAAAATGTGATTGTCCTTGGGCTTATCAATCTCCGTCTCCATGTGCCACAAAGGTAAAGATCAAGTATCATGAAGTTCAAGGGTTGTCTTGTGACGGAAGTGAACTCTGAACATATTCAATTGCCTTCTGCTGCACAAGCTGAATTCTTTCGTTGTCTTGACCCAGTGACTTCTCGAAATTAAGGTACTTCTTGAACAAGAACTGCGACAGTGAAGCACACAGCATTTAGCATAAAGATCAAGTCCCAAAGAACAAGTGACATCTTATTATAATTTTTTACCAGAAAAACATAGTGAAGCACAAAACCATAACAGAACAAGTAACAATCAATCCAAGACTAATTCAAGCAATCATGTCAGTGTTACAGTAAAAGGAACAAAGATGCTAGATTTCATGACAGAAACACAACTAAGAAATAAGCCAACACCCATTTCAAGGTTGAGTTTTAGCAAAGAAATGTAACATAAAGCAAAATACGTAATATTTCGCTCATATGAAATCAAGTACACACAAGAAGTTGAAAGCAGCATGATGACAGAATCACTGAGTGAAATTTATCCACGCATTTCACAATACATATAAGGCAGCAAAATACGCAAACAATTGGAAAGGAGCCATACCTGCATCTTTTTTGGAGGTAGGGTAAGACAAGTCACCCTCTCAAACAATGCCCGTATAACTTCTATGTCACCAAGGCGGATTTCCTACAAAAGGTCAATGTACGTCAACAAACTTGCATGATTTGAAAGAATAAAAAGTACAGATGCCATTTCGATGAATTTAATGCTCCTTACTTGGTCTAGATAAACACTCCAAAGGTCTGTTCTTTTTGGGTACTCCCGCAATATTAGTTCAAATCTGGATCTTCCTTCTTCAGGCACCCCACATTTGAATTCTAGAATAGCTGTCTGTGAGAGGAACTTTATGCGCTTTCTATGTGGCAAACTTAGAAGCGCACGGTTTACAATGGCTTTGATGTACTCAACATCCTTGCCTTGCTTGAGGGCGAACTGAATGCGGCATAACCATATCTGCAGTTACATTATACAGGTCACAAATATGATCTCCAGATACGAATAGGGCATACTGAATGTGGCATAACCTTATGGTTTCAACTCAAAAAAAAATTACAAACTAACCTTGCAGGAAGTTTTGAACCTTTTGGTCATTCTGTCTAGAAGTTCATCTGCAAGTTCGTACTGTTCAGTCCTCTCGTACATCGCAAGAAGAGCCAAGTGCAACTTTTTGGGATCACAATATTGCAAGGCTCTTTGAAATACCTTTTTCACAGCATCCTGTGGTGTACACAATCAAGTGTCTCAGTATATCCAAGTACAGCACAGCAACCCAAAATACATCATTATTCAGCTTTACCTCCCGTGGACCACCGTATTCGTTTTCCAGATTGAAATATGCTACCCAAACATTAAGTTTCTCCTCTTCTTCTCTGGGGATTATTGTTTTTAAAGCCCTAAAAACATGAGACAGTTGTAAAAGATGATGACAAGTGATGCATCCAAAAAGTTTAAATAAACTAACAGAAAAAAAGACAAACACATATCATCTGAATTGACAGAAACAAAAGGAAATTTTTGAAAGGATGTTTCAACAAGTAAATTCTACATCCTTCGAAAATGAAACCAACAGAAGACCAAATCAGATCTATCAACACTATTAAGATTATAGAAAGCAACTTCCTATCACCAAACATCTTTTCAATATTAAAAACAAATGTTTTGAGCAGCAGACAGACCTCTCAGCTACTGCACGTGCTTTCTCAACATCTGCAAGATCTAACAAAGTGGCCATATATTTTATCCAGACAAAACTACTATTTGGGGAGCTCCTGACCAACTTCTCAAAATCATCTGGAGTTTGTGGTACATCTCCCTGCAAAGCCCTTTCCTCCATAGCACTGATTTCTAGTTCCCTGTTGAAAACCATAGAAGGATGTAAAGTTTGATGCATATGTCAACAAAATAAGGTCACAGAGTAGAATCAAATGTCTGAATACCTTTGTTTTCTTGCTTGCTTCTTTAATTGTTTATCATTCTTTTTAGCATTTGCTTCAGTTCCATTTGCAATTTCAAGACCTTTATTATTATTATCCTCCTCTAGGTCAGAACCTTCAGATTCATCCAAGGAAACCTGAAGAGGCGGCACAGAAGCCATTGGTTTTGCTTTGCGATGAACTAAATTTCTGTTATGAGATTCAACCATCTGAGGGGCAACACTGATGTCCATAAGAGCACTTTCATCATCTTCATCATCATTTGTGTCAGCAGTCAGATCAGAATCAAAGTACGACTTCTTCATTCCAAGTGATACTCGATGCCGCTTCTCATCAATCTTTATTTTAAAACAAAATAATGAATTTTAAAACGTGCAATGGCAAAATGAAAATTCTGAAAAAGATAAACCTTACCTTCAGAATTTTGGCTTTAACCATATCACCAGCTTTATAGCAAGAGTTAATATCAACAACAGGTTCATCAGAAAGTTCTGATACATGGCACAAACCAACCTGCAAAAGAGTATTTACAAAACAGAATACACAATGATTTCAAAAGGCTGAGTCTAGTGATAACAATGTACCAGTTCACTTCTCCGAATTGTAACGAATAATCCAAAGGATTCAACCCGCTTAACTTGGCCATCAATGATATCCCCAACATGCAAATCACTATAACTAATATCATCCAGCTTTTCCAATTTGGAACCAGTGGTCTTCCTAAGTGATGCCTCAACTCTCCCTGAAGATGGGTCCGTAGACAGGACCCTGCAGATTTTTGTTAGTTTCACAGGAGAACATATCTGTAATTTATATGAGCATTTGAAAATGGTAAGATCTCACCTTCCATGTACAAGCATTCCAACAGGGAAATCCTTCTGCGGATTTTCAACATACTCATCTGACAAATTTGATAGAGTAATCCTAGCCTCAACCATTCGAGAAAGCATAATAAAACATCCTTTAGAATTAACATTCTTCACATAGCCCTAGAATTTTAGCAGAACAAACCATGTCACTTCACATTACAGAAGATACACTTAGTAGTAAATGGTAAAAAAAAACACGCCTTTATATATCAAATATATTCACCGAAAAAACTAAATTCAATTTATTTATGGCTAAACTCGATTCACTAGCTTGTGCGCTCTTTTTCTCTGTCTTGGCTGCCGGTTACATGCAGCTATTTTCCACCTTTCACCTATATATACAGGTTTTAGTTCGAGAAAAAAAAAATATACAGGTTTTGTCTTCCTTTTCTGTAACTCCTTTTCTCTTCATTCTTTTTTTAATAAAATGCACAGTAGGGGACTCCCCTACTGTATTTCCCCTAAAAAAACTAAACTTCAATTCATGGCATACTACAACTTCAGCAATGACAATTGACAGGTATAAACAAAAAGTTTAATATCAGTTGCATGCAACCTTTGGACAAGAGGTAAAAAACACAGATGTTCTGGTACAGCATATAGGGAATTCACCCAGAATTATACTATGCAAGTTGACACCAACACTATTTACAGCTCTTTTTTTTTTGTTGGCAAGTAGCAGATTGCGTTTTTCATGAATGATAAATCCAATACATGTTTAGATAATGCCTGAATTATAGACTTGTCTTATTCACATGTTAAATTATGTTTATTGCACAGAACTTCAGATAAAAGTAAAATAGTACAAAAATTGTGAAAAATACCTTAATCTCAGTTCCGGGAAGCAGATCTTTGATCTTCTCTATCCGGGAGGTACAGATTGCCCTAAGAAACAACAATGATACATGATGTAAATGGCAATGGGAATGCTACATATACTTTCTGGACAATGTAACAACAATCGTAGGGCCTGCTTGGCTGTGTGGTTGTGGCTCAGGATTTTACCCCCAAAAGGGAGAGATCTGGAGCTAATGCTTCATACACAAAGCCAGTTTGGAGTACCGTTTATGTTTTTTTCATGGAAGAGAACACTTAACACATAAAAGAGCATTGTTCCTTAATTGATGAAAAAAAAAAACATGAGCTCTAGCACTTACAGATCATCAACTAGTCCTGAGTTGTTAGAGTCTCTGATCAGGTTTGATGAACGGAGTGATAAATCAACTCGAAGTGATCCTTCTGATGAGCGGCTCACAGACAGGACCTTGCACTTCACAAACTGGCCCTCATGGAATCCAGACAATGGTTCGGCCACCCATGAGTCAACAATTTCAGTATAATGAACCCTCCCATGGAGATGAGCTCCAATCTGAATGACAAGCCCACCAACACCAGGTAGAATTTTTTGAACACGTCCACCGATGATATCTCCTTGTTTTGTTTGTTCAAACACAGAGGACTTTGATTGTTGTATTTCATCTATATTCGGTTGTGTGCATTCGTTATCAAGTGCCTTCAACCGAAGTAACCTTTTCTCCCGGTTCACATTGATAACACGGCCTTTCACTGCTTGGCCTACACTAAAGCGCTGCTGGAATTCTTTCAGTTCGCTGGGCTCGGAAGAACTATCAAGTACAAATAAATGAGCCATAACATTTCTTGATACAGTTAACCAGACCCATTCCTTATCCACCTTGACAACATAAGCACGTACAATCTCATTTGTGGTGTGCTTTTGTTCTTTTTGAGCAGTTAATTCTTCAAACTCTCCTGTTTAATTTCAAGTAAAAAAAAAAAGATCCAACAATAAGAAAAGTTAGCCATCTTAAAGATTAAGAAACACAAAAGGGTATACAAAATGCAAAGCAGTCGGCATATAGGATTTTAGCTTTGGATGAACTGAATGAAAGCTGTAAGTTCTATATGAGATGATTGTTTATCATGGAATAGACAAATTAAAAATAGACATTAAAGCATACCCTTGACTATACATGGCCTAATAGACAATTCCCATTTGAAGTTTTTGCCACTCTTTCCAGAAGGTTCAGCCTCTGCAACAATTCTGGCAGTAAGCTTTTGCCCTATTCTGAGTTTACTAAAGGGATGCTCATCAGAATCCTCTTCAAGAACCTATGAGAAATGTATCACTAATTAGTAATTAGCCAATACATATTGTTATAAGAAAGGCATCTCAAGCAATGTCTGGTGTTCACCTCAGTAATATGGATTCTTCCATGAAGATTGCCACCAAATTGCAGTAGAAGTTCAAGCGGCTTGATATCAATAATCTGATGTCCAAAAAGGATTTGTGTAAGCAAAGTTTGCAGACATTGAAGACGAAAACAGTTACCAATTTTAAGATCATAATTGAAAATAATTGCACCTCTGCTTCAACAAGTGACCCAATTTTGTAGCCTGATTTCTTCTTAGCCCTTTTAGATTCAGAGAGGGCAGAATACTGAGCTGAAGCTTTTGGTAGTAGGATAAGTCTTCCAGAAGAGTCAGAACTTGGGATATTTCCAACAACCACAGTAATGCTTCAAAAAGAAAATAAACACAAAGAAAAATAAGAAAACAAGTAGGTAACGTAGTCCAGATAAGAAATCACTCTTCTTTATTGTTCTGCACTCAAGAAAAGTACAATCTTTTCTAACACAAAATATCATTCTTCTTTATTGTTTTGCTCACATGTTCCTGCTTTAGTTGCAAGCTCGAGCAAATATTAGCTGGGATCACATGAGCAAAGCTCATTTATACATTAGATGCCCATATCAATAGACTAATTATAACATTCTTCTGTAGTGATAAAGCTGCAATTCAAAATCAATTTATGTCAAGACTGATAAAGTGATAAACCTGTAACCCTAAATGAATTTATATCAAGAGATTAATTATGACATTGTTCTGCACTATCTAGTACAAATAGAAAGGTTCAAGTTTCCACAGCATTTATGTCAAAGCCTTCCAGTAAGGGGTACTCAAATAGTAGCAGATATTTCGTCCAGTTGGAAATATAAGTCCATAAAGGTTTGACACAGTTTAAACTTTTTTTCAACTTTGAGTAGTAATATTTATACATAATAATTATCTTCAATGAAAAGGCTTATATATTAACATATTATGAAAGAACTATTACAATGATTACAATGTATCTAGTAATGCTGAATTGCTGATCTTCCCTTGTCAATCTATATAAAATTTTACATATTGATGATCAATGTTAAAAGAGGTTGACCTATGACTATGACAAACTTTGATGTTCTTATATTTCCCATCGGGAGAAGTATGTAACAAGGCAAGAATTCGAATCAAATAGGGCAAACTTCCAAATATTACCGTTGTCCATTATCATAGTGGTGGTGGGGAAGCAGTTGTGAGTTGTAATCCATCAGTGGTGCAAAACCAATTGCGTAATTGTACTCAGGGATGGAAAGGACCTGGATTAAACAAAACAACAACAAAAAAGTAAATTGCAATCAGCCTACAATTCAACAAACAAATTGGTCAATGAAGAGAGTAATTTACACACCACATAGCTCTCTTTGATTATTTCCACAACTGCATTCACTTCCTCATGAAGCTCCAACTCTGCAACTGCAGCCCTTTGGCGTTTCTAAAGTGAAACAGGATATATAATGTAAAGTTATGATAATACATGAAATAAAGATTGAATATATAGTTTCAAAAACTGCATATCGTGCTTACTAAAGGTGACAATAAAAAAATGGGGATTGAGATCCGGATAAAGTTGTTACAATATGATACAATGTTATAACCTCCAAGGGCATGCCTGGCCAGGTATACTAACAACTTCACACCAAGGCTACAAACATTACCTTCTTTTTTCCAACATTTCTAACACTGCCAATTAGCTCTGGTTTAAGGGACAAGTTAACAACTCCATCAGATAAATCCAAAACAAGGCCCTTAACAGAAGATCCCACTTCCACACTACTGCCACCAACTGCAACAATAGAAAAAGATAAAAATTGGCAGGATTGCGGGTTGGATAGTTAATAGCATGAAAGGACAAAATTACTTACGTTGATGGTGCTCGATTAAGCCAACAACATCCGGATGGTCTTTGAAGTTAAGGATAATACCATATTCTTCTATTGCTCCCACCTCCCCCTCAACTAAGCTACCAATGCCAAAAGTGTGAGCCCAATCATTGCTTGAGTACTTCAATGCTGCAATCTATATCAGAGGTAGCCACAAATGATAAGTGCATGCTAAAACATCATTATCAATAAGCTTAGCATATCAACATATGAAATTTTATCTTCAGAGTTACTGGCAGTGGTATTTTGATCTAAGCTAAAAAGTTATTGAATAAAATACCCTACATGAAGACCCACAGCAAACTCACACGTCCTAGATTATCTTGTAGGAGACCAATAGGCCACATCTATCACATATGCCAGAAAATGAGCGAGATGCCCTGAGAGTACACATAAAAAAAAGGAAAGTAGCATCCGGACAACTACATACAGTAACATGATACAAGAAAATAGCCATTAGTTACACATGTCCCAACATTCCCACAAGAAAACTGTAACTACTTAGCAGGTTCCACAAAATCTCACATGCCCACACATCGAGGCACTATTATTACAAGCTACTCCCTCCACTCCAAATTATAAGACGTTTTGGTTTTTCTAGATACATTGCTTTTGTTATGTATTTAGACATACACTATATATAAGTGCATAGCAAAAGCCTAGAGAAGCCAAAACATCTTAATTTGGAATGGAACCATAAAGTTTTGGAAACTTCTATTCAACAGAGTAAGAGGTAATTGTTTCCATTATAACCTTCTGATCCAGAAGAAAGTATCCTTGAATAAATGAAGAATCCGTTGAGGAGCACATTGACTGTTGAAGTGCGAGTTTTACTCTAGCAGTTTCAGCATTTACCTGCAAGGGGAGGAACAAAAAAAAAATTAGAAGAACACAAGTAATAGATGATAACAAATATATACCAACAATTATGGCATACGCTGAGTATATGACTCCGAACTGACTGGCCAACATAGAACGCATCAGAAAGCCTTTCTATCCGCCTATCAACTGCCTTTGTGAAACAAGAAAAATTAGACATTCTTTTCAAATAAAAAAAACAAAAAGAATGACAGAGCTGAAAATTTCTTACTTTGTCCTTGGGAGAGAAACCAGTCAAATGTCCGAGAAAGCGGACGAAACAACCAGCTTCGATAATGTTGCAGATGTAACCCTAAGATAAAATAAATGTCAGCTGAGTTGCTCATCTTAGGCTAAGCAAAAAAAAAACTAGAGAAAGATTACATGAACTACAACTCCAGGATGCATCTGCGATATCTCTGAAGGAATTTCATTTGCGCAATTGATAAGTGAGTGCTTTGCCGAAAGAACTAAATTTTGACCTTCAATATCTGCAGACGGGTATTAGAAAATCAGATGGAAAAATTAGCAATGTGATCAAATATCCATCTGACAACAAAAGGTGCATCATCATTAGCAGTGCAAACAACTGATTGTATCGTGAGGTCATGTATAGACCATGATAAGCTACAAGTGTGCATGCAAAACAGTGAACTTCCTACTTGCCATTGTGAAATTCTGCACATTGTTCATAAACTATACATGGTAATATGGTACTCCCTCTAGATATACAACAGTTTAGAAAGTGTATTCTCAATCCTCCATCGGTTCAAGAAAAATTGTACTGGCCATGACGTAATGACTTTAGATTCTTTTTTTGCTATCATTTTTATAACATAACTGTGTAATGAATGTCCAAAGCGTCAAATGTTTATTAACAGAAGAAAAAAGGGATGTTCTGTTTTTTTCAAAGTGCATTGATAGCAAATGAAGTTTGTTGACTTCACCGAGAACTAGAAGTTGGTTGAACTCGTGCCCAGGTTTCAGCAAATTCTTCACCTTAGCAGCTTGACCTAATAGGAAAAAACAGACCATGGTCAGTAGAGCAGTAATGTTATATGAAATATAAACAGCAACAAAGAATATGAGTGTGAACCCACAAGGGAAAACTATTGATGCAATAGGTTACATGCAAATCATATAGCAGATGAGGATATACCATGATGGTCTGCCAAATGTTCATTTAGTATTGTCCCCTTGGAGAAGCCATTTACACTGACAACAACAGCTGCAGGAGTAAGCCGTTCCACAACACCAGAGACAATACTACCCAACTTTGGAGTGTCTATTGGAATAACCCTACACGGGGCAAAAATAAATGCAAAGAGGATAAAAGTTAGATTATAAATCTACACATCAGGAAAATGACAATTCTGGATATTCAGTACAAGTTCAAAAACATAGCAAAGAACTAACACCATCCTTGTTTTTTCTTGTTAAAAGATGACAAGCAAAATGACAGAAAATGCTCTATGAGTGAAACAATAAACTTCAAAGAAATTCTAAAAAATACATGTAAAAATTAAGGTAACAATTACAGCTCGTCATGTCAAATAAGGGCAGATTATTAATAGAACATAAAAATAGTAGAACAAAAGCGCATGTAGAGAACTCACCTATTATGGGATATGACAAAACTAACATTTAGTTTCCTTGAAGCAGGGATCACATTGATAATTCTACATTTGACCACTTGACCAACATGATAAACATTTTCTGCTTCAGTTCCAGCCTCTAATCCAAGGTCAGATCTAGTATCAATTTACCCATCAAGAAAGCAGATGATTCAGAATCATATCATATAAAAAAAACTGTGATGAAATATCTATTTACTAAAATAATGGTGCCAAGAACAGCACAAGACCAGCAACCCTCAGAGACAGATACACAATTCAAAAGTAAATAAGTGCATCTTTCACTATTGATTATCTAAAAGTTTGTAGAGAAATCTAATTTGATTTACAACACCAAGCTGATCTGCTTCAGAAATAGGAAATGTGATACTAACCTGCTAACAAAACCCTGAACTCCATTGTAGAATTTTACAAAGCAACCGTGCTTTTCAATTTTAGTAATCCATCCATGAGTCACTAAACCAATTTTTGCATCAGCATATGATGCTAGCACATCAAGTTTTGATTTCACCTGAAATAGATCCATAGTTATACTACTGGACAGTCTCAGAGAAAACAAAGAATGCATATAAATAGGGATATGAGTTCTATCTTCATTATTCTAAGCTAGAGAAAAACTAGGAAGGATTTAAAAACAATATCATGTACTGTTGTATATATTATACCAGAATTCATAGAAATTCTTAAGGTAAGAGCAAAGTACCAGAGACTTCTTGTATGTCACTGTAACTCTCTTGGATTTGCAGCCCAATACACGGAAAAGAAGCTCAGCTCCAACCTACACAAAGAACAAAGTTAAAGTTCATTCATCATCATATTCAACATCTCTTAACATAGTTTCCCAAAAAAAAAAATCAAACAATTGGAAGTGGAAATGAGCAACCTTAAATTTCTTTGGTGGTTTCACAACATGTTCCAACTCTGACATGTGAGGAAGCGGGCAAAGTGCTTTCACACCACTTGAAAACTGTACAATAGCACCGAATGGCTCAACAGTAGCAACCTTAGCTCTCACTAACATTCCAGGTTTAACATCATCATGAGTGAAAACAGACCCTTCAAAAGCACTGTCCTGCAAACACAGAGAGCATAGAGATCCTAAGGCAATGATTCAACAAATATCAGTAACCTATATTATCATGTAAACATGGACATATACTAAATATGCATGTTCACAACAGTGCAAGTCTTCTAAACCATATGAAAACCAATTAACAGATTGCATTATTGCAACTCCTATATTACCATGTAAACATGGATATAATATACATGCATGTTCACAACAAATTCAAAAGGCATGAGTCACCAAACCGATGCCAAAAGTTAAATGAAGTGACATGAGCTATGAAAGATAAAATAAAAGAAAGTTGCTCAGTATCTTTGTTGAAAATTAAAAATTCAAGTGAAATAAATCAGGACACAATAGTATAAGTGTGCCACTAGCATTCCTTTTCACGAATACCATTGCTTAAAAAAATAAGTGACGTGGTGTAATGTAATTACTTTTACGGTGCCTATTGCAACTCCTTCAAGATTCCGCACTCCAAGTATACGGACACGTAAGCTACTGCCTTCCTTAAACTTGTCCAAGTTTTTTGCATCCTTGTCTGACACATCATGTATCTGAGGATCAGGTTACAATATCAGCATATTAAGAAGCATCTTTGTGAGAGCTTTCACATCATTCAACAATGAGTACAATAAAATATTCACTACAGTTTCACATACACTAATAAATCCAGGTGATGGAGTTGGAGAAGGTATTTCAAGAAAAAGACCAGCCTTTTTATCTACCCTCAGCACCTTTGATTTATCGTAGATATCTCCAGCTTTTAGATTCTGCATGAGGAAGAATTACCAATCAAAAAAGAACACTGAATAAAATAACAGCACTTCTATTTTCTACAGAGGCCAACTTTACAGGCATAAAGGGGTTATCATGCCAAAACAGACAACTTACAATAGGGGGTACTTCAAGATGAAGTAAATGTTTGTTCAATGTAAGCCCAACTGCTCTTGTTGATGGATCAACGAACAGGATGCGAGCATTTACCTGTAAATTATAGTGGAAGTACTCAGAAAATCACTCCAGATATCCAATATCGTAAAAAAAACATCAGACTATCAGAGATGTTGCAAAATTGTAGGAGCCACAGACACAACAATTATATCAACAAAAAATAAGAAAATAGTGAATACCTTCTTATTCTTACTGTAATCATCTTTCCAATTACCAGAGGGAAAGGAATTCAACAAATTAAAAATATCAACCTGACAATAGAAGGAACACACTGTGAAATGAAATACAAATGCTCCTGTAAAGCCAAAAATGAGTCTAGTCTGTGAAAAATAGCTTACTGTTCCACTGAAATAAGTAAGAAATGATAACATGACTCCATTTTCAAGAACTGAATGGACGCGTGCATTAACCATCATCCCAGGGATCAAATGATCAATAGAAAGGCCTTTCAGATCCTTAATCTATACAAAAACAACAATAAACCACAAATTAGAGGTGTCAGGTCCCAATCAAAATAAAGAAGATATTAAATAGCATTTATAGTGATTTGCCATACAATAGATTTAGAAAGGAAGTCTTTATCAAAACTCAAGTGAACAATAGCCCGAGTTTTGTCAATCGCCTTCACAACACATTGCATCAGTTGTCGGCGCTCAATCTTCACATTTTCTGTACAAGAGAACAACAGTTAAACAACTCCCTGAGTACCTCCCTAGAAAGAATATCACGATCAGCATTAGCAATGGGAGAGATCAAACAGATTTCAAGTATATGGCCCATATTAAGCAAGACAAATAACACTAATGTTTATCCTTCTAGCAAGCATATAAATCTATAGAGAGCAGCTTAAAGTTACATAAGTAACACCACATCATTTTATATACTCCACACTATGCCTTATAAAAGTGCATGAACTACAAACATGAAGACAACAAAAGAAACTCTAAGAACTAAACTGTTTTTATGCATAAATACACCAAAAAGAAAGCATATGAGAGAAGGGTCAGATCATTTGTATTTTCGCACAAAATGTATGTTTAGAATATTGAAACTGTATGAAACAATATAACCACAAGCTCATAAGCTACCAAGCCTGCTAGAACAGGAAGTCCAGTCCGAACTAAAACAGATAGAAAGAACTTCAAGATTGCTAGGCAAAACTTATATGTTATCAGGGAGCGCAGTCTAATATGAGCAGGTGTTATTAGAACATCAGCTAGTGAAATCATTTATATAAATATGTCATGAAGAAACACCAGTATTTCACGATCTGATGAATTTATTGCTTAGTGTACCTTTGTCATCCTTTTGCATAAATCCGCTAAAGGAGGATACTCCAAAATGAAGAATGTAACCATGGTCCTCAATGCTTTTGACTTGGGCAGTAAGTACCTAATGAAACGCATACATGTGCATCCATTACATAAAAGATTTGACTCAGAATCTAACAGTTTCCAATGGGAACTACTCCCTCCATTCTTTTTGTTTGAATGTTTTTGACGTTTCATGTTCCCTGTGGTGTGACTTTGGCCTCTACCTTCTATAAATTTACATCAATATATAATAATAAAATA
Organism: Miscanthus floridulus; assembly: GCF_019320115.1. Classification (NCBI taxonomy): domain Eukaryota; kingdom Viridiplantae; phylum Streptophyta; class Magnoliopsida; order Poales; family Poaceae; genus Miscanthus; species Miscanthus floridulus. The sequence goes on from NC_089582.1 coordinate 38,820,901, forward strand.
ACACTTTTGTGGATGCATTTCTAGTAATATAATTTTCACACAGCAAATCCCGATATAGCTTTAAAGTTTAAATGCATAAAAAAAGGGCGTACCCAGTGCAGAGAGCACCCGCTCTGTGCGGGGTCTGGGGAAGGGTGTCAGTGGCAAGCCTTACCCTCGCCTGTGCAATGCGAGGAGACCGCGACTCGAACCCGGGACCTTCCGGTCACAGGCGGTAAGACTCTACCGCTTGCACCAGGCCCGCCCTTCAAAAAGTTTAAATGCATCAATTGTCAAATTTTAGGAAGTTCGACAGCCAGGATTTTAGGAAGTCAAAAAAAATAGCAGGGAGCATAAAACAGGCCTACAAAGAAAAGGTTAAGTAAATCTAGCATACTGCAGATCAAGTAGTGGTAATCAGGTAGCAAAAAAAACAATATAGTCAAGCATGTCCTGTCAAGCTCCTTGTTTTCGATACGGTTGCAAGACTGTTAACACCTCGACATATGTAGACTCAGTAGTCAGTATAGCTATCAAAGGAACAAACCGATTTATTATAAACAAACATTTAGTTAGATAAGCTCAATAATTTATTGAAAAACCTGGTAAACTCCACAAATAGGGCAGGATGGGGGAGGGAGGGAAGGAAAGTGCACGTGACCATGTCTCATGGGACAGGGTGAGGAGGAAATGAGATTCTTTAAAAATGGTGAATGCTCCCAATAGCCTGTTAGGATTTTTTTTCACTATAAAACTGGATCTGATCTTTTCTGGGTGTATATGCTCCTACAGATATTAGCAAGCTTTCTAACCAGTTATTCTGATTTTGCATGTAAATTTTTGCCCCAACTTTTCTTCAGAAAACATGCTCCATTTACAATTTCAGTAGAATAATCAAATCATTTAATCAAGAACCGAACACTCGAATGGTTGTGAATTATAATATAAAAATATTAAGGACAGAGGTGCACAATGAAACAACCATACATAGTTGATATTTCTCTGCCCCAAAAGCTCAGCTTATGAAGCACATCCAGATTAGGGTGATTAAAAATTACCATTCCTTCCTGCAAGCCATCCAGGGAAAATCCCCTGTACAGTAGGCTTAATCGCAATGATAGCCAAACCCGTCTGTTTACTTTTCCTTCTTTCTTATCATCGTCAACTCGTAGGACTATACAAGGAACAAGCTGACCAACATGAACAACTTCTGCGCATAAACTGTTCTCACTATCCTGCAAAAGAACAGTATCAGTTGGTTCACCAGATGGCAAATCACTGACAAAGAAATATCAATTATGGATTACTTAAAAAAATATATCTACCTTACGATTTTCCTGCAAAGCAATGTCGCACACATCCTCTGAGCGAACAAACCCTCTAATTCCACCAGGTAGACTTAACACAATATCTTTCTGGTTAACCTCAATTACAACACCCCAGAGCTTCATATTTGGTGAAATATTCTGACAAAGGGAGGGAAATGTCATGACCAGTTCAGCAATATAGCAGCATTTTGTGAAGGATTTAAAGACAACCAACAATAGGAGATCCCAGAACTGACCACTACATGTCCATGTTAACATGCTCTCAATAAATAGATACAGATAGCACACATAGCTGACTTAAAATAAGGGCATTTGGTACCAACCTGAGGCCAGTCATCACATGTTCCAAAATCCAAACATTTCAAGGTAACAAATAAGAATAATCACACTAACACCACCCAATACAAAGCTAGCGATATATAACCTAGACATCTCGTTCAAAGGACCAAATGGCAACCCTGTCAGCCTCAACTAATGCAATAACCAATGAGTGATCCGTATGTAGCACTACATCACCTTAATCTTAATGCGCATCGAGGTACATAACTTGTACAATATTCCAGCAACTGCAAATGAAACTGTCTAAAACAGGCTAATCCATAAAGCTTTTATGGAGACCGTTTAGTTCAAAAATATGACAAAGGTTGGATGGGAAGTGCATCAGTATATGTGCTGCAGGGTTTGAATGGTCATCTGAACCATCTGAAACACTTCCAGGAATAACAATGGCAAATATATTTGCTCTCACCAGCTATTCGTTAGACCAAACATGCCAGAGAAGTTCAGTGCAAATTGACAACATAAGAATAAAATACTAGCTCCTTAAGCCATTGAATAATTGGAATGGGCAGGGAGTATAGCCTGTAACAAGGATGACAGAGGGCCAGGGTCAAGCCCTGGCTGCTCTGCGATTGGTGGAGAAGAGAGGTAGAGCCCCACGTACCAATAATTCTGTGTTTATTTGGACGAGGACAGAAATAGACAATTAGGGCGCGTTTGGACAGTGTCCAGAAACTGCCGCACCGAACGTTTGGCCGTGCCGCAACTGCGGCGCTGAAATCGGCCGCCCGAACTGCGGCGTGTGTTGGCATCCCAAATGAACTAGAGAGCGCCTAGGCAATTGCGGCGTGCCGCAAGTTCGGCGCAGGTTCGGCATGAACCAAACACGAGCGGAAGTCAGGCGTGGCGAGTTGTGGCAAGGTGACGGCATGAACCAAACGCGCCCTTAGTCTTAACCATGGTTATTAAGAAATTGTTCAAGTGTTGCTTAAGCATCAGATCGGTCTAGGATCGCCACAGAGGCCCTTCGTCTTACGCGTATGCAGTCACCCCATCGATTCCACCATATCCCCCTTGATTCTGCTGCTGGCCCGTTCAATTTTGCTTGTAGCCCTGCTTGGCTCTGCTGCTGCTATCTTGATTTCGCTGTCTCACAACTGTCAAACCCTTGATTTGGAAGGGGATGTCAGCAGCAGTCGATCTTAGGGGCGGGAAAGGAGGGGAAGCAGCAGAGAGAAGGAGAGAGGAAAGTGAGTGAGAGGGGCAGAGGTCTGACTCTAATGAACCCATTTCATGCTACCAGATAAATATGAATGCATATCACAACTCAATGGTCCTTCCGAGATTTTAAAACTTCATAAAAACTAATCTTCTGTTTACATGGTGCATGAAATAACACTCCAGCACTTGTTGAAGGGCTCAAGGCATATGAGGATGGTTGGAGCTTAGAGCGACCAGCACGAATCACACAACGTAGCATTATGATGGACAAGGTTTAATTCTATCATGTAAGGTTATACAACCTGACAACCACTCTCTTTAACAGGCTGACTATTTAGAGAGAAGTGCACAACAGGGGATCACACTTAGGGTCTCTATAGCATTTTCTCATTTCTAATCGCTAGATTCCCTAAACAATACTCTTGACTTATGCTGAGCAGCAGTTAAGAGACCCTAAATGTGCGGATTTCAAGGTTAAGGACCTATGATGCAGTCCAATTGGAAGGTCTACCCATTGCTACATAATAACTGAATTTAGGAGGGTAACCAATGATTTCAAGTCGTCCGATTAATCGCGATTAATGGCGATTAATCGTCCTAATCGGTCCTGGGTGCTCGATTAGGGACCTCGACCCGATTAGCTCGATTAGGGGCCTGGTCGTCCGACTAATCGTCGCCTAATCGCGATTAGTCGTCCGATTAGGGGTGGGACGACTAGTTTTGGCTGTTTTTTTTTTTGCTGCCGCGCGCGGGCCACTGGGCGAGCGCGCCAGAGCGCGAAAACGCAGCTGCGTGAGCGCGCGCGCGCGGGGGTCACGGGCGCGCGGGTCATGGGCGCGCGCGAGCGTGGGAGGGATAAGGGGTTTTGGCTGGTAGCGACAAAAATTTCACGGGAAATTAACAGCCGCCGCCGGCCCTGTGCTCGCGACTCGCGAGTCGCGCCCGCCCTCTGCTCCGCCGGTGGCCGGCGCCCCTGCAGCCTGCTCCTGCCGGCGGCCCTCTGCTCCCGCGGTGGCCAGCCGCCCAGCCCTCTGCATCCTGCTCCCGCCGGCGGCCATCTGCGCCAGTCCGCTCGCCCTCTGCTCCGCGGTGGCTGGCCATCTACGGCTCTGCGCCCGCCCACCCTCTGTTCCTGCAGGTGCCTGGTCGCTCAGCCCTCTGCTCAGGTGTCTGCTCCCGCCGCCTGCCATCTCCTCCCGCCGCCCTCTGCTCCAGCAGGTGGCCGGCCCTCTGCTGATCTATTCCCGCCGCAGCTGCCTCCCTGCCGTTCAGGTCCTTCCCTCATCCCCTGCTCCTCTGCCCTCTCATCTCTACTCCTCTGATTTTGATGCTTCATGTTCTCTCAGGGGTCAGGGGCTCAGAGTTAGAGCTGCATTCCTCTGATTTGAAGGCCTGAAGGTGCCGGCCCTCTGCTCGTTGGTGATGAGCTGCTCTGACGACTGTATGTCCATTTTCCCTCCCCATCTGCTCTCCTGACCTACATGGCTGCATCCTCTTTGGCTCTGCTATGCTACAGCTATTGTTGTGCTAAGTAATTGAGTATGGTATCTAATTCTGCAATCTTTTGTGTAGATCCATACAAAAAAGAGAAACCGGTTAGAGCACAAAAGGTTAAATAAGTTGGTATATGTCAGCTACAACCGCAAGATGGAAAACAGATTTAAAAACATTAGAGAGCTGGGTTCCAAAGGAAAGCGATCAAATCCACTCTTGCTTGATGAATTTCATTGGGAAAATGAATGGGTCAATGACAATTGTGAACCAGTTCATGAAGGTGCTGCCAATGCTATTACTTGGGCTAATGTGGATGATGCTATTGGTGCAACTCAGGGTCTAGAGGGCCGTAACTTGCCTAGGGCTGCTGCTGCTCGTACTGCTATTCCTGCCCCTGTGAGGCGTACTTATGCTAGGAAGCGTCCAAGGAACACAGTGGCTCAAGATCTTGATGAAATAGATGATGAAGAACAAGATCAGCAAGTAGAATCTGATTCAGCAACACCTATGGATGAGGATGAAGAATCTGCACCACCACCAACAGCAACTGCAGATGGACATGGAGGCTTCCATTTCAATGATGATTTGCTTTATTAGATGGCTACTAGTTGCCTACTTTTGTTGGACTATTGTGTGTTGATGTTTGCGACTTTGTGTTGAACACTTTTGCTTATCTGTACTAAACTAATTTGCTTATCTGTACTAAACTAATTTGGTTATGTAATATGCTGCCCGTGTGGCTACCATGGTCTGCTAAATGCTAGATATTTGCTACTGCAGCAGTGCTGCTATTGATATGTGTCAATAACTCAAGATCAAGACTACATTAGTGTTGCTAATTATGGTGTTCTTTGGTATTGCAGGCTTCCAGCAACAAGTCAGCAAAGGAATGGAGTTTGGGACAGTTGGACAGTGAAGAAAAGGCAAGAAAAGAAAACAACTCCCACAAGTAAGTCACTTGCTAAACACTAATGTAGTCTTGATGCTTGCTATATTGTGTACACTATATAGTACATATAGGTATATATATAGTATGTATATGTCCTGATGCATAGGACGATTATATGGACGACCAGGGTCGACTAGGCTCGACTAATCGGCCTGGTCGACGACTAATCACGATTAATCGCCTGGTCGGTCCTATAGCGACTAGGTTCGACTAGACGACCTGAAAACATTGAGGGTAACCTTTACTGTGATGCGATTAGCAAAGCGTGGGAGCTTCCCAGTGGTGGCCCCGCCGAAGAGTGTCCCCAAGTCGTCATCCTCGCCAAAACCAGACGACTCGCCGCCCCTCCTCTTCCTTTTCCCCTTCCCCTTCTTCCCCTCCCTCTCGAAATCCTGCTCCGCCTCCGCGCGAGCCTCCGCCATCTCATCCTTGCTCAGGAGGCTGCGTCCACCTGCGCACCACCCCAAATGCACAACAACACATCAGTGCAAAGAAAAATTGATAGGGAGGAGGGAGGGGGGTGTTGCGGGACTGCGCAGCTCGACGCTTACCTCTCGGGAAATCAGCTTCGTCAGAAGCTGCGGCGAGGAGCGCAGCGGAACCCGGCGCTGCCGACTGCTGCCGCTCTCCGTCGCCATCCCCCTGCTCACCGGCCGCATCCTCCTTGCGGTGCCTTTTAAACTGCTTCCGGTCGGGGCGCAGGTCGGTCTTGCTGCCGGCGCCCTTCCCCTTCTTCCTGTCGTTGCGCGGCGGCGCCATAGCAGCGAGCGCTGTAACCTCCTCGGTCGCGCGTCGCTGCCACGCTGGTCCGCTGCGGCTATATGCCCTAACAGCCTCGCCTAGCACTCCCGTGACACGCCGCGGGCTGCCTTCGCGTCGTCCGCGCCGCTCGCCGTCAGCAACTCAGAGCGGAGTCGCCGCCGTGCAGGTAATGAATAAGGCCGCTGCCTCCGCTCGTTGTTCCTTCTTGGGGGTTAGGGTTTCAATAAAAGTCATGGGCTGGGCTAGGGTTTTGAAAATCTGTGGGCCCGGTGTTTAGGCCATTTGTTGCCTCTTGTAAGGCCGGCCCAAGTTGAGTTGGTCCAAATAGCCGAAGCTCTATTTTTTTTCTCGGGATTTCTAAATATCTGTTTTCTTTCACTTTTGTATGGTCCAGATGGTTGTTAGGATTCGTGCTCAAGATTGACACGGACGGATGTGCATGTCTCCACAGGCGGGCGGGCGCGTCCACCGCGCCGTTTCGTTCTCGCGCGCGTTGTGTAGTCGGTCCCGTTTTTTACTGTACCAGTCTAGTGCAAGTTTTATGGTTCATGTGTTTAAAACAGTATAAACAAGTTCCATTCCCACAAAACTGATTTCATCCCAAAAAAATTTTATCATCTCTTTATTTATTTATACTATGTCACGACAGCTTATTTAATGCCTATGAAATTCTCATAAAATTTTTATTGAGACGGGTCTTAGGAACATAGCTCCAACATGTTGGGATGTTTGAGTTATTATTGGTTTTTATTGAACTAAACATTAACCAAAGTTAGATTTTATATCTATAGGTTTTTTATTGGTTTTTTATTATATAGGTTTTTTTATATCGTATAAATTTTATATCATATAGGTTTGATGCACACAACACGAACATAACCGTGGGAGGCATCAATGAAGTATATTAGTCATTTCAATACTGCTACAAGCATGTAAAATATCACTATGTGTAGGATCTCTAGTTGGTTTAGAGAGGGTGAATAGGTCTGTCAAAATAAACACTTAAACTTTTATCAATTTCACCCTGTGGCACTGTCGCTCTGATGGGCGGCACTGCCGAACTGTGGTACTGCCGGACCAGAAGAGCGGCACTGCCGCACCTGCAGATAACTTCAAGTCATAATTCAAAATCAGTGAACGAAAACTTAGATCGGAGAAATTTCTCAGCTTACTACAGATATGATAGTTACAGATCGAAAGCTAAAAGTAGTAGGAACATCACACAACAAGTAGATCGGCTAGAAACCCTAGAAATCACATCAACAATAATATGACCTGCAAGTAATGTAAATCAAGCACAAGAGACACAATGATTTATTCCGTGGTTTGGCTCTCCACCAAGACTTGCTTACGTCCACGTTGTTGAGGTTAGCCGCTAAGGCTTAGGGCTTTTCAACCCTTTCTCATTCTTAAGTCAATAGACTTAACTCTTGAGATGAGGGGTGAGTTTATTAGCTTCAAAAGATAGTTACAAACCTCTCGGGGCTGCCACATAAGTTGGCAAGCTCCATGGGCGACGCTCTAGCTGGCTAGGAGCCAAGCTCCAAAAGTAACAAACACAATCGTCGACCAAAACATGAACCAAGTGCCCTTTTAAGTTGAGAAATCAATGGAGATGCTCTCTAATCGAGTTTTAGACCCTTTTCTTTCAAAGATTGATGGAGAAATCAATGGATTTACTTGAGGGCTCAAGGTCACTAATGGAGGGAGAGAGAGCTTCTTTTTCTATTTTGGACGAGCTGAAATAAGCAGAAGTAAGAAGATAGCCGTTGGGAAAAAAGAGAATGGGTATAAATATCTCCTATCCACCAACGGTCACTTAAGTCGTGGTAGTGTCGTGGCTTAAGTGCGACAATGCCGCACTGCGGCAGTGCCACTCTTAAAGTGCGGCAGTGTCGCACCAGTCAAGACAGCAAGGGTAAAAGTAAAGTTTAGGCTGTCTTAGTTGTGAATCTGAGGATGTATGTGTATGTTTGAGCACTTGGTAGCACATGTTAGCTTAAACATTGTGTCCCCTTTATAGTACAACTTTTTTTATACTCAAATTCAAAATATAAAAGAATTTAAATTTCATTTGAGTTTGAAGCCATCAACATTTATAATTGGGGCTCCTCCGTTTCGTGTAGCATCCTCGCATATAAATTCTCTGCTTGTCATCTCGATAAATCTCATTACTTCTCTAATTGTGTGGTCATTATCACCAAAACTCATAATTAAAGTTTGATTGCACTTTCACTATGTGCCTTATCATCTATGATAGTTTAAAAAACAATCGGTAAACCAATGAGTTTTCAAGTGGCTAAAAAAGTTAGGAGTTTATTTGTTGGGTCCTCCAACCACTTTTAAAATCTCACTTCCGAAAGATAGGAGATAATTTTGCATCAGATATTCCAAACTATTTCCAAATCATTCTAACCATTTTTTATAATTTCTTTCTCGCATATACATTTGCAATGGGAACTCTGTTCTTACTCTTATTCTTTCTCACGTCCTTACACCTCCAGATTAACCCACGGATAGGCGCACTTATATTTCGGCGCACATTCTACTCGATGGATTTTACCTATTGTAGAAAGATTGGAGTCGAGATAAGGAGTTGTTGGAGAGCGGTTTTTTCAATATTACAAACAAAAATCAAATTGAGAGTGGATTTTGGAAACCTCGGAGATGAGTGTGATGGCATTCCAAAATGGAATGCCAAAGTCCATCAACGTCTGTGAATACAAAATTTATGATAAATATCATGTATTCTAGGTAGCGCGCATAGCGCGCGCCGCCTACCCCCTCTCATAGCACACGTCGCCTGCCCCCGCAAGCCAAGGCCGGTGCTTTTGGTGGTGGTGCTCGCGCGCCGCCACATCCGGACATCCTACACCGACGATCGGAATCGACCGGCCCCGGCTTTCCCCTCTCTTATGTTGCAAATTTATGTTTCAAGTGTTTCAGAGGTACGTTGCAATTGTTACATATGGCTGTCGCAAAAGTAGATCGGAATGTTGCACATGTTACATATTTTGCAAGTGTTTTCAGAGGTATGTTATAAGCGTTTGTGGAAAATATTTTATCTGTTTCAGACGTATTTTGCAGCAAGTGTTTTTATCTGGATGTTGCATATATTTCACACACATGTTGCAAGTGTTTTTATCCGGATATTGGATATGTTTCACACACATGTTGCAAGTGTTTTATCTAGATGTTGCATATGTTTCACATGTATGTTGAAAAATTATGTTTCAAATGTTTCATATGTCTCAGACACATGTTGCATCCAAGTGTTTCATGTTGCAAGTGTTTTACGGGAGCACGGTGAGTGATGGACGCACGTCCTGAGCGCTGGGGGATTGGGCACGACGAGCTAGGGGCCGGCAGATGGGGGCGCAGCGAGCTGGAGGCTGGCTCCCAGATCTCACCCACAAGGAGAGAGAGGAGGGGGCCAAGAGAAGGATCAGGGCGCATCGGTGGGGCAGGGTGCGCATGCGAGGTGGGGGCAGGTTGCGCGGCCGTCTGGACGCGAGGAGCGGCGGTCGCAGCGTCGAGAGCGGGGTGCGCATGTGAGTCAGAGTGAGGTGGACGGAGACGATAACGTGCGGACGTCCAGGCGCTAGCGATGCCTCTCATACATCATTGTTATCATTGTCTTCTTCTCGTAGCTCGAGCATAATGGTTGCAAAAATTAGCAAGAAAATGGTTTCATCAGCGACGAGCCCTAAAGGAGTCAGACTCCGACCTGGATGCACCGACTCGACCTCCGCCAGGCTCGCCCGCGGTACAAAGCAACAGCCTAGCGATCGGGTCACGGCCGCACGCGCCATCCATCCTATCACCCAACCAACGCGCGTGCTCCTTCCGCCGCAAAGGCATCATCCGTCCCCGTTGTCCCGCGAGCGGCGCGCGGCGCATGGAGCTTGTCCGATTAACGACTGCGTCGCTCCCTGTGGCGTGGCTCTAGGGCGACGTTCTCGCCGAGTACCTTCGATTCCTAGAGCTGGAGGCGGCCGAGCTGGCGCCGGCGCCGCGGCCGACGCGCGTCCCGGTGGCGTGGTTGCAGGGGGAAGTCCGCGACGAGTTCCTGCGGTTCCTCGACGAGTCGGCCCACGGCGCGGCGGCCGTCGTTGCGTGCCCCAAGCCACGGGAGGTGGAGGAGGAGCACGAGAGCACGCTGCATGGCAGCGACGACGACGTCGACGGCGCCGTGGTGGACGTGGACGACGACGACTACGAGAGCTTCGTGGAAGACGACGAGGAGGACGAGGGCGACTATGGGGATGACGATGCCAGCGTGATGGAGGACGAGAGCGAAGACGGAGGAGGCGTCGTCTTCATCATGGACATGGAGGAAGACGACCCGGTGCTCGAGTCGCTGCTGCCGCACATCCTGGACCTCCCGGCGTTCAGGGCGCGCGCGGCGGCGGGGGTGGTGCAGCAACAACCCTCACTGGCGGCGTTCCTACGGCAAGGCGGGTGGATGAGCTCTGACGACGACGGGATGACTGATGATGAGTTCCCACGTCAAGACGGGTGGATGAGCATGAGCTCTGAGCTGCTGCTGCAGCACATCCTGGACCTCCAGGCGTTCAGGGCGCGCGCGGCCGCGGCGGGGGTGGTGCAGCAACAACCCCCGCCGGCGTTCCCACGGCAAGACCAATGCCGGCCCTAAGGGTAGGCCAGGAGGTGCGACGGCCGAGGCCCAAGCGAAGGAGGGGCCCAAGCCCAGGTATACAAACTCTCAGGTCCTATAGTCCATTAGGCATTAGTAAACTAATAAGAAGAGAGACATAAAACTGGCTAGGCGGTCCAAAAAGACATCATTGACATTTCTTTCTTAGTTTCCTTTCTCCACGGCCCTCGGGTAGAGAGGAGACGAGGAGTCACGCTGCACACAACACACTCTGATCGTGAGTTCGGGACGTGCGTCTTACACGCGCGGAGCTGGCGAGCCGCGCTGCCGCGAAGAGCTAGACTTATGAATTGTGATTCTTTGCTTCTTATGAATTGCATCACCGATTAGTTGTTTAGGCCCAAGGTATTTTTTTTCTTTTTATTTTTAATCCAAATTAATTATTTGTATAGTATTCCAGACTTATAGTACTTTGTACCCATATAATCATATTTTTTTTCTAATTTACATGTTAGAATTTTATAATATTACCTAAGAAACATTTGTCATGGGTGAGAAAAGAAAATGAATATATTATTTTTTTAATCTACATTATTCCTCAATAATTATCATACATCTACAAATATATTCCTTAATCTATATTGTTTCTCGATAATTATCAGACATGTTAAATTAAAAATATGTTATTGAATTTGCTTTCGTTTTGTAAGTAAAATTAGCGCCTATATATTATAAGATTTTATACATGGTCAAGAGGGGCCATTACGACAAGATCGTCAGAGGGCCTTTAAAATCCTAGAACCGGCACTGGGCAAGACGGGTGGATGAGCTCTGGCGACGACGAGATGACCGATGAGTTCCCACGTCAAGATCAAGAGGGGTGGATGAGCTCTGAGGACGAAGAGATGACTGATGAGTTCACGGGAAAAAGGAATCGACTCCAGCTTCGGCACACGTACTGATTTTTACGCTACTCATTGATCATCTGAAAACAGAATACTACTGCATCTCTGTTCCGTCAACGCGTCCATTGTCATGTTGAGATGACCAATGGTATCAGCATCTTTTTATAAATCTGGAGAGCACGATTGATGTTAATCGTGTCACCATAAAAATTTGGACGAGAACAAGCTTCTCGTGCACCTTCTTATTGAGAATGGAAGGGCAGAGGTGAGAAAAAAAAAGGGAAAGCCAAACTGTTGAAACTGAGAAATGGATATGCCTCGTACAAGTAACGTTTGACTTCCGCAAAGAACAAAATTGTTCCCAACTCAAATAATTGTTCGATTCATACAACAAAAATAAAAAGGCTATTCGACGGGGCACTGATTAGTGGAAGAATGAACGGTTCGTCTCTTTCTTTTTTTTCTCCAACGCCGCTCGCACCCTCTTCCGTCTTCTTCCCCATCGCACCGCCTGGTTCTTCCCCGTCGCACCGCCTAGTCTCTCTCTGCTCACTTGTGCCGACAAGGCCAGCGGCCCGCTCACCCCAGCCCCGACGCCGCGCCACCCTCGCCTCCGGTCGCCCTCACACATGCAGGCTGCGTCGCCCGTGCCGCTCGCCCCCGGCCATCCTTGCGCACGCAGGCTTGGTGCGCCGCTCACCCTCGGCCATCCTCGCTCGCTCCCCGGCCGTCCTCGCCAGCCTCGCACCGCGGGCGTCTGGGCAGGTGTTGCGCGTCATCCCCTCCCCGCGCGCTTTGCCCCCACCACCGCCGGCCGTGCCCGCACCGGCCACCACACCCGCGCGCACCGCCGGCCACCCCGCCGGCGCCGGCATCCTCGCCCTGGTCAAGTTCGTAGGAAGAAGACGAGTCTGACATGCGGTCCCAGAGCGTAGTGAGACAAAGTGGAGAAGGAGCTTCTATGATTGGGCTGCTGTTGGGCCGCACTTGGCTGGTTGTTGGGCCAGTACACGAGATCCACCGTGGAGCTCTCTCAAACAGTGTTTTCACCATTAGTTAGTGTTGGGGATTTAACTTCGTCAAGAAAACTCAGTCCCTGAAACTTTAAAGTTGAAATTATGATTTCTATAACAAAATTTACGTGTAGGAAGAAGTAATGAAGTGAATGTGGAAATTTGACTTCGTAAGAAAGATTTCGTCTTTACTGGTGAAAAGAAAAAAGCAAGAATTAGGCGAAGACAAGGGCCCCGTTCGCTGGTCTGAAACTTGGCTGAAACTGGCTAAAAAATATTGTTCTGGCTGAAATGTTGTGAGAGAAAAACAATGTTCCGGCTGAAAAAATAAGTCAAACAAGCCAAAAATGGGGTAAGCCGAACAGGGCCAAGAGTTTGACTTCGCCTAATATTCTGAGAGAAGAAGAAAATCAAAGCAGAAATTAACTAAGTCTGGAAGACGAAGACATTGATGAAGTTGATGTACAAAAGTTAAAGAATGAAGGATCAAGAGAGGAAAAAGACTACTTCGCCCTTGTAGTTGAAAAGGGTTGTAACCATTTGAATTGGGGGTAAAATAGTCATTCTATGTAAAGTATGAAGACTAGGACCCCTATAAATACCCCCTCTAACATGTACAATACGATCATAAAATGAATACAACTTTATCTTATGTTTAAACTTTGATGCTTGTGTAATTTCTTACCCAACATCTGGCGCCCACTGTTTGTGTGTGCTCGAAAACTCTCACACCATGCGATACTAATGGGCAGACCTAACAAAAAGTTACCACTGGAGTAACCGAAGATGACCCACCAACAGTCGAAGACCAAAGTCTCGAAAAAGATACACCCCAAGACCCAAACTCTTCAAAGGCAAGCGAAACCAAAGAACAAAGATTCAAAGAATTAGAAGAACAAGTGTTGAGAAAGAAAAAAAAAACTTGAAGAATGTCACGCAAGAGCAAGAGAAAAGTCTCTCAAACAAAGAATAGAAGAAGCCGAAGCCACTCTTCGAGAACTAAATGAACAACTTCAAAGCGCAAGCCACGAAGTTATACATTTAGATGAACCAAATTCAGCAACAAAGGCTTCTCAAAAGAAGAATTCCCAAAAGTCATTCATATCAATTGACACATGCTCTCTCTTGTCAATAAACTTGTAGCTAGCACAATGGCCCTTGGGGTACAAATTCAACATGATACTAATTTTCGATGGTCAATCTAACCGAAGGCAATTTTTGATGAGTTTCGAAGCCGCAGTAATTTATGGGGGTGGCAATGAAACTACACTAGCAAAATTTCTTGTCATGGTAGTTAAAGGACTAGCACAACAATGGTACTCTTCGCTAAAAACAAAATCCATATATTCATGGGATCAACTTAAAACAAATTTACTTGTAGACTTCTAAGGATTCTAACCAGTTGGCCTCACAGATATAGATCTGTTCAATTACAAACAACAAATCAAAGAACCCCTGAGCTAGTACTTCAAAAGATTCATTCAAATCAAGGCACAAATTTCAATTATCCTAGACGGAGTGGTGATAATAGCCGCAATTAAAGGGCTTCGAGTAGGCCAATGTGCTTCTCATCTTGCTCGAGAAAAACCAAGTACAGTTGCTGAACTTTACGAAGTCATTCAAAAATATTGCAAGTCAGATGATGATTACAGAAAAATAATTGAAGAAGAAAATAACTTTAGGGCTCAAATCAAGCAAAGCAACAACAACTTTCATCCTCCAAGACCAAACAACTATGAGTGAAGACCATTTACACCGCACAATCAAGTCAATCAAATTGAGAATGACAACAATTCAATGGCTGAAAGTGATTATGCTCACCAAAACCAATATAACCAGCAAAGTCAATTTAATGAAAGAACATTTGAAAGAGGATGATTCGACGCAAGAGGAAGAGGAAGAGGAAAAGCACCTTGAAAACCTAAAGATATGTGCTGCATTATTCATGGCAAAGGGGCTGGACATACATCTAAAATGTGTTCGAAAGTTAAGAAAAGCATCAAAGAATCCCAAAAAAAAATAGGGCACCAAGCCAATAAAAAATTGTCAATCATGTAAGGCATGAACAACAAAGTCCTCATCAAACTTATTACCCAATGCATTATGGACATACCCAAGCACTACTTTTAGGGCCACCTCCCACATACAGCTATGAACCCCTAGCAATGTATCATCCCATGCAAAATCAAAGGAGGCAAAATCAATCTCAGCAATCCAATGTTCAATCAGCACAACCCGAAGCTTTAGTGGCAAACAACAACCCACAAAACAGCCAAGCCAAACAAGAGAATAACTCCTCATCAGTTTCAACAGTGAACAATAATGCAATCATCTAAAGCAGAGGAAGAATATTAATAATCATGGGAGGAAACAACATGAACCATGAAAATAACAGTCAAAGAAGAAATTACTTCCAAAGAGTAAATTTAATTTCAATAGAAGGCCCATACAAGAAAACAAGATGGTCCCATCTGCCAATCATATTTTTAGAAGAAGACCTTCAGTTGAAAGATTACCCACATATGGATGCTATGGTAATCGAAGCAAACATTGATGGTTGGGCAGTCTCAAAAATATTGGTTAATGAATGTGCCAACCCAAACCCATCTCAACCCTGCAAACACCACCTCCTTTGTAAATGTGCCAACACCACCAAGTGTACACCACCATGTGTATGTGTGTTAGCTTTTCACAATCATTTTCCAAAGGATGTTAGCCACTCAACTTGCCACGCCACTCGATCCTAGCGACAATGCAAAGTTAGATCACTCGAGTGGTACTAGATGACCGATATGCAAACAAGTTTGCCCCTCTTGATAGTACGGCCATCTATCCTAAACCCGGTCATAAAACTTCTCTACACACCTATGACCGGTGAAATAAAATGCCCTAGGTTATACCTTTGCCTTGCGCATTCCATTCCATCTCCTTCAATGTCGATGCAACACATGCACCAACACGATCAACAATGATATGATCCACTTCATATCATCACGTGATTATATTGGTTCATCAATCTTGACTTCACTTGCTCTTCACCGTTGCCATCATCCATCGGCGCCAAGTCTTGCTCAAGCTTCACCGCCACGCGGTCCATCACTCCAAAGCCTTCGACTTGCCCTTCACGCTTGCAACCGGTCCATCAAGCCAAGTCTTGTCTTGATCTTCTCCACCTTGATCACATGACTCAATGTCATGTCTCATGTGCATTTAAGCTCCTTCATCATCACATGTGTGAGCTTTGCAACATCTCCAAGCTATTTTCACCTTCATGGCATATGTTGCTCACACACATGTACCTGTGGACTAATCACCTGTGTATCTCACATAAACACAATTAGTCCACCTAAGTTGTCACTCAATTACCAAAACCAAACAAGGACCTTTCAACAAGAAATTACAAAATCATCAATAATCAATTGTACAAGCAAGGAATTTGTGAACCACTTCTTAAATGCATATTCGTAGAAGAACAAAAAGAATTGCTATCAGAAATACATGAGGGGATTTGTGGCACACATCTAGGGGCAAGAGCCATGGCAGGGAAAGCATTTCGACAAGGATTTTATTGGCCTTCAACACAAAGTGACAGCAAAGAAATAGTTAAATCTTATCACAATTTTCAAATGTCTGCCAGCAAAATAAGAGCTCCTGCAACAAACTTACAAACAATAGAACCAACTTGGCCACTTGCAAGATGGGGAATTGACATAATAAGCAAATTACCCCCAGCTCAAGGAAATTTCCAATATGTAGTTGTGGCAGTGGAATATTTCACAAAGTGGATTGAAGCCAAGTCAGTAACAAATATGTCTTCATTCATAATAATTTTTTATGGCAGAACATCATATGCCGTTTTGGAGTTCCAAGACACATTACAGTAGACAATGGGACTCAATTTGACAGTTAAGATTTTAGAGATTATTGTCAAAACATGGGAATCCAACTATGCTTTGCCTTAGTCAGACACCCACAGTCAAATGGGGCAGTTGAAAGAGCAAATGGAATCATATGCACTGGAATTTCAAAATGCCTAGTGGGGCTTCCTAAGGGAAAATGGGTTGACGAATTACCAAAAGTTGTTTGGGCACACAAAACAACAGTATCAAGATCAACAAACTTTACACCATTCAAGTTGTTGTACGGAGAAGAAGCAATGACACCCAAAGAAATAAAATTTCAAGGCCCAAGAACAAGCGTCCAAATAATTGAAGAAGAAGAGAAAGTAACAAGCAAGGATTTGCTCGAAGAAGAAAGAATGAAAGCAATCCAGAACCTCAAGAAGTACTAGAAAGAAACAAAGAATTGGTATAACAAGAAAGTAAGACCAAGACAATTATCTCCAGGCAACTTTGTTCTGAAAAGAAAGAGAAATGAAGACACAGTTGGAAAGTTTCAACAGAAATGGGAAGGGCCATATCTTATCACAAGAACAAACAAATTGGGAGCATTTCACTTGGCAAACATGAATGGAGAAGAAATTGACCACACCTGGAACATTGAGGCTCTACGGAGATACTACCCTTAGACTCCAATTTTTTTACAAGTTCTATGATAGAAGTAGACTAGTTTTTACATTTCAAAGTTTCAATACAAATGTAAATGAGCTGCACTCTTTTTCTACTCAAGGGAAGCCCTTCACAGGGTGAGTGGTTTTTTAATGAGGTAGTCTCTATTGTAAATTCTCATCAAATATAAATGAGAAAAATATTCCCCTAAGTCTTAAAATTACAAGAAAAAACTAAAAAGCCAAAGAGTATACTTAAATATACTTAAATATCGGCTAAAATAAACTAAGATAGGTAGCATCATTTTTTTGAATAAGCAAAAATTAATGCTACCCTATCTAAACAAATATTATATCTACTATTTAGTTTTTTTTTTCAAATTCACTAAGGTGAAATTTGACTTCTAAGCGAAGTTTGCGCGTTGCCTTCGCAAAAAAGTGAAGGGACGATATTTTTCAAATTCACTAAGGTGAAATTTGACTTCTAAGTGAAGTCTGCGCGTTGCCTTCGCAAAAAAGTGAAGGGACGGTGTTTTTCAAATTCACTAAGGTGAAATTTGACTTCTAAGCGAAGTCTGTGCGTTGCCTTCTCAAAAAAGTGAAGGGACAATGTTTTTCAAATTCACTAAGGTGAAATTGAACTTCTAAGCGAAGTCTACGTGTTGCCTTCGCAAAAAGTGAAGGGACGGCGTTTTTCAAATTCACTAAGGTGAAATTTGACTTCTAAGCAAAGTCTACGCGTTGCTTTCACAAAAAAGTGAAGGGACGACGTTTTTCAAATTCACTAAGGTGAAATTTGACTTCTAAGCGAAGTCTACGCGTTGCTTTTGCAAAAAAGTGAAGGGACGACATTTTTCAAATTCACTAAGCTGAAATTTGACTTCTAAGCGAAGTCTGCGGGTTGCCTTCGAAAAAAAGTGAAGGGACGATGTTTTTCAAATTCACTAAGGTAAAATTTGACTTCTAAGCGAAGTCTGCTTGTTGCCTTCGCAAAAAAGTGAGGGGATGGCGTTTTTCAAATTCACTAAGGTAAAATTTGACTTCTAAGCGAAGTCTACGCGTTGTCTTCGCAAAAAAGTGAGGGGACGACGTTTTTTAAATTCACTAAGGTGAAATTTGACTTCTAAGCGAAGTCTACACTTTACTCACAAAATTTCAAACATCAATACAAAAGTATGCAAAATTCAATTCCATCATAAAACTAAATAATTTATTACATATCAATAAGAGAAGTTTACAACAAAAGTTACAATCAGTCACTTTCCGAAGCTACAATAGTTGCAGCTTCACTAATCAAGTCTTCAACAACCCTATCCAACATATGATCAACTTTACATCCTAGAAAATCTTTAGAAACATAGCTCGGTGAAGCACTTGAACATGATGACTAGGAAAAATACAAAGTATCAAATTACTTTCCATCCCATCTAAATTCCACAAGAAAAGAAAAAGAGTTAAAACAAACTACCTGAGAAATTTTGCTGAAGTCAACAATTCGCGGTAAACAAGAATTCTTGTTCTCAACAATAAGATTTTTAGATTCAAAATCTAGAAATAGCACATATCATCAGCAAAAAGAACCACGATGACCAAAAAACAAAGCATCATAATTTAACGTTTACGTCAGTCTATGTTCAACAAATATATCAAACGTAGGGTTCGCCTCATTAGTTGCATACTCCAACCACAGCGAAGGATCAATGACAAAGTTGTCCTTACACATTAACAATGGCAAAACACCAACTTCAACCTGCTAAGTTCAATATTTACAAATGTCAAACATCTTTCAAAAGCATCACTGAAAGCTCTAGTTTAGTTTTGGTGAATTGATGAAACCCTAAGTGCTAACCTAGTTTATCAAGTGATCATGAGATAGGTAGCACACTTCAAGTGGAGAAGCCAATGAAGATCATAGCATGACAATGGTGATGGCATGGTGATGATCAAGGGCTTAAACTTGAAAAGAAGAAAGAGAAAAACAAAAAGCTCAAGGCAAAGGTATAATTTGTAGGAGCTATTTTATTTTGGTGATCAAGACACTTAGAGAGTGTGATCATATTTAGGATTGATAGCCGTACTATTAAGAGGAGTGAAACTCGTATCGGAATGCGGTTATCAAAGTGCCACTAGATGCTCTAACTCATTGCATATGCATTTAGGATCTAATGGAATGATAACACCCTTGAAAATGTTTGTGAAAATATGCTAACACATGTGCACAAGGTGATACACTTGGTGGTTGGCACATTTGAGCAAGGGTGAAGAAGTTAGAGGTGAAATAGAGTTGGTCGCAATGACGCTGGCGTCGGTCAACTGACCGGACGCTAAAGGGCTATGTCTGGTCGTGTTGTCGGTCGGCACAGCGATTAGGGTTAAGCACCGGACGCTGGGATGTGTCCGGTCAAGCATGACCGGATGCGTCTGGTCGGCAAAAACATGTTTTGGACCCTTACTGTAAATGACCGGACGCTGAGGGTCCAGCGTCCGGTCAATATTTCGACCGTTGAGATCAAACATTCATAGTTGAACGCAAGGGACACGTGGCCGCCATCGGGTGACCGGACGCTGAGGAGCAGCGTCCGGTCAGTTGGACCGGAGCATCCGGTTAGCCCGTGTCATGCCTAGTGAAGGGGTATAACGGCTCTATTTCATGGGGGCTTCTATTTAAGCCCCATGGCCGGCTGTAGCTCATAATCTTTGGCCATTTTCATTGACATAGCAACCTTGTGAGCTTAGCCAAAGGCCTCCCACTCATCTCCATCATTGATTCATCATCATAGTGAGATTGTGAGTGAATCCAAGTGCATTACTTGAGTGATTGCATCTAGAGGCACTTGGTGTTCATGTTTCGCTGCAGATTTTGCTTGTTACTCTTGGTGGTTGCCGCCACCTAGATGGCTTGGAGCAGAGAGGATCATTGAGCGGAGGGTGGTGATTGTCTCCGGCTCCGATCGTGGTGATTGTGAGGGGTTCTTGACCTTTCCCCGGCGGAGAGCCAAAAGGTACTCTAGTGGATTGCTCGTGGCTTGTGTGATCCTCATCTTGTGTTGGTTGTGCAGCACCCTATTGAGGGTTTGGCATGTGAAGCCAATTAGTGCGTGAACCTCCAAGTGAGTGAATCGCCACAACGAGGACTAGCTTGCTGGCAAGCAAGTGAACCTCGGTAAAAAATCATTGTGTTCATCATTGATTTCGAGGTGATTGGTCTTTATTGTTATTCATCCTTGTGATTGATTGGTTTCTTCATCTACACGGCGGTATAACCTTCTTGATCACTCTCTTTACTTTACCGCAAACTAGTTGACAAGCTCTTTAGTGTAGCTAGTTGTGAGAGCTTGCTTGCTTGGTTGGTGTGGCTCTTTAGTTAGCCTTTGAGAGCACACTAACATAGGGTAGTGTTATAGCTTTTATGTGAATAGACACTATCTAAACTAGAATTGTGGTAGGTGGCTTGCATTTTGAGTAGGCTAGCACAACACTTGCTTCGCCTCATAATTATCTAACCATTTTAGTTAAGTGTTGTTGTAGAAATTTTTATTAGGCTATTCACCCCCTCTAGCCATTAGGGCCTTTTAAGTGGTATCGGAGCCGAGGTCACCGTTATTTGAGGCTTAACAACCTTTGGTGTCAAAATGACTCAAATCAACAACACCAAGAAGCCACCCCAATTTGATAGCTCCAACTATCCCTATTGGAAGGCCAAGATGACAACTTATATCAAGTCAATCAATAGGAATGTTTGGAAGGTGGTAGAAACAAAAATTAAGATTGAAGATCTAGAGAATAGGTGTGTGGAGTAACCAAAGAAGGTGGACGCGAGGCTAAAGATACTTGGTGGTGGAACGAGGAAGTCCAAAGGGCTATTAAGGAGAAGAAAGAATGCTATAGACGCTTGTACCATGACAGGAGTGTGGATAACATAAAGAAGTACAAGGTGGCAAAGAAGACTGCAAAGCGAGCTGTAAGTGTGGCAAAGGGTAGAGCGTACGAGGATCTTTACCAACATTTAAGTACGAAAGAAGGAGAGAAGGACATTTATAGGATGGCTAGGGTTCGTGAGAGAAAGACAAGGGACTCCAACCAAGTTAAGTGCATTAAGGATGAAAGGGAGCATCTCTTGGTGAAGGAGGATGAGATCCGACATCGATGGCAAGAGTATTTTGACAAATTGTTCAATGGTGAGAATATGGACACAACCTTTCAGTTGAATGACTCTTTTGATGACACCAATAGGCACTTTGTATGGAGAATCCAAGAATCTGAGGTCAGAGAGGCGTTGAAAAGGATGAAAGGAGGTAAGGCGATGGGACCGAATGGTATCCCAATCGAGGTGTGGAGATGCCTCGGGGACATAGCTATAGTATGGCTAACCAAGCTGTTCAACCATATTTTTCGATCGAACAAGATGCCTGATGAGTGGAGAAGTATATTGGTACCGATCTACAAGAATAAAGGGGATATTCAAAGTTGTATGAATTACCGGGGAATTAAGTTGATGAGCCATACTATGAAGCTATGGGAGAGAGTTATCGAGCATCGCTTGAGAGCAATAACGTGGGTCTCTATGAACCAATTTGGTTTCATGCCCGAAAGGTCAACCATGGAAGCCATTTTCTTAATAAGATAAGTTATGGAGCGGTATAGGGAGAAGAAGAAGGATCTACACATGGTTTTTATTGACTTGGAGAAGGCTTATGATAAAATACCAAGGAATGTTATGTGGTGGGCTTTGGACAAACATAAAGTCCCAACGAAGTACATCGGGCTCATTAAGGACATGTACAACAATGTTGTGACTAGAGTTCGAACAAGTGATGGAGACATGGATGACTTCTCGATTAGGATAGGACTACATCAAGGGTCAGCTTTGAGCCCTTATTTGTTTGCTTTAGTGATGGATGAGGTCACAAGGGACATACAAGGGGACATCCCTTGGTGTATGCTTTTCGTGGACGATGTAGTGCTAGTTGATGAAAGCTGGACAGGAGTGAATCAGAAACTGGAGTTATGACGGGAGACTTTGGAGTCCAAAGGTTTTAGACTCAGTAGAACTAAAACTAAGTATATGAGATGTGACTTCGGCACTACTACTCGGGAGGAGGAAGATGTTAGTTTGGAAGGTCAAGTAGTGTCTAGGAAGGATACCTTTCGATATTTAGGATCAATGCTACAGAGGGATGGGGATATTGATGAAGATGTTAGCCATAGAATCAAAGCAGGGTGGATGAAGTGGCGGCAAGCATCTGGTGTCCTATGTGACAAAAGGGTACCATAGAAGCTAAAAGGCAAGTTTTATAGGACGGCGATTAGACCTGCTATGTTGTATGGTGCGGAATGTTGCCTACGAAAAGATGACATGTTCAACAGCTAAGTGTTGCGGAAATACATATGTTGCGTTGGATTTGCGGTCATACAAGAAGGGATCGAGTTCGGAATGATGATATATGTGATAGATTAGGGGTAGCGCCAATTGAAGAAAAGCTTATCCAACACCGGTTGAGATGGTTTGGACATGTGCAACGGAGACCTCTAGAGGCACCGGTGCATAGTGGAATCCTAAGCCAGGATAGTAACATGAAGAGAGGCAGAGGAAGACCTAAGTTGACTTGGGTAGAGGCAATAAAAGGAGACTTGAAAGGATGGAATATACCCAAAGACTTAGCCTTAGATAGAAGTGCTTGGAAGACAGCTATTCACATGCCTGAACCTTGATTGCTTCTGATGGGTTTCAACTCTAGCCTACCCTAACTTGTTTGGGACTTTAAGGCTTTGTTGTTGTTGTTGTTGTGATCAACCAGTCAGTTGTCCCTATGGAATTGGAGTCTTCACCTAAAGATCAAAGTTGTGTTTCCGCTGTTTGTTGTCTAAGGTTATATTCTCTATACTAAGTACGTTATATATTGAGCATTGTCTATTGATATTACCCTTATTTATAGCTATATATGAGATTTGACTTCCTAGGCTCACATATGGTGTATATCTGGTTTTGTTCTTAAAATCGGGTGCTACATTAGGGCAACAGTCTCCGTAGGCGCACCTCCCAAATTAGTATCTTGCATCACAACTTGGGGAGGAGAGGCAACATGGAGAGTAGCACCAACATCTCCTATAGTTCATCGAGGAGTTTCAGCAACAAATCTTTGAAAAGATGGCCCAGCAGTCTCCTACGAAGCCAAAGTTTCAATCTCACCTTCTTCCATTTGCTCATCAGCAGTAGCAGTTGCGTCAGTAGCACCGCTAGTATTGAAAGGTCCTAATGGCTAGAGGGGGGGTGAATAGCCTAATAAAAATTTCTACAACAACACTTAACCAAATGGTTAGACAATTATGAGGCGAAGCGAGTGTTGCGCTAGCCTACTCAAAATGCAAGCCACCTACCACAATTCTAGTTTAGATAGTGTCAATTCACACAAGATCAATGACACTACCCTATGTTAGTGTACTCTCAAAGGCTAACTAAAGAGCCACACCAACCAAGCATGCAAGCTCTCACAACTAGCTACACTAAAGAGCTTGTCAACTAGTTTGCGGTAAAGTAAAGAGAGTGATCAAGAGGGTTATACCGCCGTGTAGATGAATGAACCAATCAATCACGAAGATGAATAACAATGATGACCAATCACCTCAGAATCAATGATGAAGATAATGATTTTTACCGAGGTTCACTTGCTTGCCGGCAAGCTAGTCCTCGTTGTGGCGATTCACTCACTTGAAGGTTCACGCGCTAATTGGCTTCACACGCCAAACCCTCAATAGGGTGCCGCACAACCAACACAAGATGAGGATCACACAAGCCACGAGCAATTCACTAAAGTACCTTTTGGCTCTCCGCCGGGGACAAGGTCAAGAACTCCTCACAATCACCACGATCGGAGCCGGAGACAATCACCACCTCCGCTCGACGATCCTCGCTGCTCCAAGCCGTCTAGGTGGCGGCAACCACCAAGAGTAACAAGCGAAATCCGCAGCGAAACACGATCACTAAGTGCCTCTAGATGCAATCACTCAAGCAATGCACTTGGATCACTCCCAATCTCACTATGATGATGAATCAATGATGTAGATGAGTAGGAGGGCTTTGGCTTAGCTCACAAGGTTGCTATGTCAATGAAAATGGCCAAAGATGTGAGCCACAGCCGGCCATGGGGCTATAAATAGAGCCCCCATCAAATAGAGCCGTTATACCCCTTCACTGGGCAAAACGCGCTCTGACCGGACGCTCCGGTCATACTGACCGGACGCTGGCCCTCAGCGTCCGGTCGCCCGATGGACGCCACGTGTCATCCCCTTCAAACGCTGTTCGTTAGATTCCAACGGCTACGAAGCTGACCGGACGCTCCGATCAAAACTGACCGGACGCTCAAGCCCCAGCGTCCGGTCGTTTCCAGTAAGCTCCCCGAGGCATGTTTTTTCGACCGGACGCGTCCGGTCCACCTTGACCGGACGCAGACCAGCGTCCGATGCTCAACCCTACCTACTGTGCCGTCTGACAGCTCGACCGGACGCAGCCTTTCAGCGTCCGGTCGCTGAGTGACCCAGCGTTTGGTCAGTAGATCGACGCAAGTATCATTTCGATCAACTCCATTTCAACTCTAACTTCTTCACCCTTGCTCAAATGTGCCAATCACCAAGAATTTTGCATCTGGCGCAATAGAAAATAGACATTTCATTTTCCCGAAAGCACCGAATCCCGCCTCGCAAGCTCGGTGGGAGGCAGAGAGGGACCCAAACCCATCTCAACCCTGCAAACATCTTGTGCACATGTGTTAGCATATTTTCATAAATATTTTCAAGGGTGTTAGCACTCCACTAGATCCTAAATGCATATGCAATGAGTTAGAGCATCTAGTGGCACTTTGATAACCGCATTCCGATACGAGTTTCACCCCTCTTAATAGTACGGCTATCAAACCTAAATGTGATCACACTCTCTAAGTGTCTTGATCACCAAAACAAAATAGCTCCTACAAGTTATACCTTTGCCTTGAGCTTTTTGTTTTTCTCTTTCTTCTCTTCAAGTTTAAGCCCTTGATCATCTCCATGCTATCACCATTGTCATGTTATAATCTTCATTAGCTTCTTCTACTTGAAGTGTGCTACCTATGTCATGATCACTTGATAAACTAGGTTAGCACTTAGGGTTTCATCAATTCACCAAAACCAAACTAGAGCTTTCAAGTATCAAGAACTAGAGAAGAAGCAGGAACAGCTAGGGAAGAAGGCAAAGTGTCTTCGCCAACATTTTTTGGAGGCGAAGACAAACTAGCCTCACCAACATCTTCACCAGAATGCAAATTGGCCCGCAAATTCTGCAAATAGTCACCAAACGGAGTCAACATTGGCGGAGTCAAACCACTAGAATTAAAAACTAAACTAATCATTCTCACCTCATCATCATGAGCTTGTTGACTAAGAACCTATTAACTATCAACATCAAAACCCAAATCAACTTCATCTTCTGCAACCTTTTCTGAATTAAAAGAAGTTGAAACCTTTTTTTCTTGCTAGTCTTCTTAGCAAGTTGACCACTAGCTCTCTTCTTCTTAGTAACAATTTCTATGCCCAGCTTCGCTGCACGAGTATAAGATGGTGGAGGTCTTTTATCATATTTGATTTGAGCAATTTCAAAAATTCTATTCAAACGCTTATAATCTTTTCCAAGAATTTTGTGCATCAAATCTTTCTCCTTCTTCAAAAATTTGGCCAGAATCTCAACTGCCTTAACTTCAACAGCAAAAATAAAATCTTCATCTCTTGTATACTTTTTCGGGCGAAAAGCTTCTTTGTTAGGATAAATATAATCCCTCCCCCTCACAACTTTCTTATGAAAACGAACAAAACTCCAACCCTTCTTAAGAGGCCGAACTCGAGCTGCAATATATTCTTCGCAAAGATCACGAGCACTTTGCAGATTAGCAGTCAACTTGTAAGCCTTCTAACAAATCTTTGAATTCTTTGTACTAGGAAATTTAGGCTTGCAATCAAAAACATTCCTTCCCATCTTCGCAGCCAATGGATAGCACTTCACAATCTTCTTTGGTTCATCCTTTTCTTCAACCATTAGAACCATATGGTAAAACCAATACCGATTCCAATTTTTAACACACTTATTCTTGAAAGCAGGAGAAATTTGTTTAGCACCTCGAGCAGGTTTAAAACTGCAACAACCAAAGTATTTAATAACAGTTTTCCCATCCACAGTCTTATTCCTAAACTGAGTATGCATCTCATGAAGAGCACAAAAAGCCCTGATGTCCAAGTTTACATCTTGACACTTCATTGCCCAAATAAAAAGAGCAATCTTCACTATTTCATTAGGAGTCAAATGATGCATTTCTATATTATATGCCTTCAAAAGTTCTTCAACAAAGTCTTGACATGGCATACGAAGTCCAATTACAAATTGATCCTGAAAAAATCACACGTTCATAAGGTTTTGGATCAGGAATTACTTCCTTTCCAGGCAAATGAAAAGATGCCCTCTCCACCATCCGATTAATCACCATCCAATCTAACTCTTTATCATCCATCAAAGTTTGTCCAAACTTCAAAGACTTCGTATCATCACCAACCAACTTGGACTTAGACGCAGAAACATCTGATAAATCTTCACCCAAGTCAGACTAATTAGATCTAACTAGAGAGTTTGTAGAAGCATTCTTCTCTTGATCAGACATCTAGAAAATAAGAAACTTTTTCATCAAGGTAAAGAATAATAACAACAACAACAAAAGAAAGAGAAAAAATAGAAACAAACGAATTTAAAACTAATCTTCAGTCAACAAAACTTTCAACCCTGAAAACAAATAGTCTTTGAAAAAGAGTTTTGGCTCCACAATTTTTTTGGCTTCGCTTCAAAAAAAAATTTAGCAGCACCTCCCCGTCTTCGATAAAGTAGCAAGAACAGGGAATAGACCGAAGTATATATAGGCGGCTTTGGGTCAAACCTGACAGTTCAACTTCCGATGATCAAATACGACCGTTGCAATTCAAAAAACAACTGTTCATAGTCTAACGGCTAGAAACGGCCAACTTCAAAGTTCGGGACGACGTTTTTTGTCTTTGTTTTAAATCCAAACTTCACGGGATTCAGACCTTTGGAGTAGGCCTTCGCCCGCGAGGGGCTGCTGTTGTGGATTTAACTTCGCCAAGAAAACTCAGCCCCTGAAACTTTGAAGTTGAAATTATGATTTCTATAACAAAATTTACTGGTAGGAAGTAAGCGAAGGTGGAAATTTAACTTCGTAAGAAAGATTTCGTCTTTGCTGATGAAAAGAAGAAAGCAAGAATTAGGCGAAGACAAGAGTTTGACTTCGCCTAACATTCTGAGAGAAAGAAGAAAATCAAAGCAGAAATCGACTAAGTCTGGAAGACGGAGATATTGATGAAGTTGATGTACAAAAGTTGAAGAATGAAGGCTCCTGAGAGGAAAAAGACTACTTCACCCTTGTAGTTGAAAATGGTTGTAACCATTTGAATTGGGGGTAAAATAGTCATTCTATGTAAAGTACGAAGACTAGAACCCCTATAAATACCCCCTCTGACATGTACAGTACGATCATAAAATGAATATAACTTTATCTTGTGTTCAAACTTTGATGCTTATGTAATTTCTTACCCAACAGTTAGATCCCAGATCCAAGTTGGAACTGCTCCATGGTGGATCTGTAGATCTGAATCCTAGTTTTAAGACTTGGAGCTATTCCAAACAGGTCCTTAGGAGGAGGTGAATAAAAAAACAAATAGTGAGAAATTTTGGCTTTTTAATATTAGGTATATAGGTATATGCATATGTATGTATAGATATATTTATAATAAAAAATGAGATACTTTGGGAAAATTAAAAACTAAAAAGGCCAATAACGGCGGATGGGCGGAGACAGAAAAAAGATGCACCATGTGGGAAAAAATGACAGAAAAAGGAACGCACAATATAGGAGTTTAGAGGAAAAAATAGATAAAATTGAGAAAAAAAACAGGACGTAGTAGTCCGGAATGGAAATAAAAAAGGACGAAGCACACATGAAAAAGAATAGAAAGGCGAGGAAACCAGGAAATATAAATTTATACTCTTCTCTTTTTCTCTTTTTCTGTTTTGATTAGAATTCTAATTCAGGTTAATCAGGATTGAAGGATCTACTATATTAGGTTCCTAATTATTTAGGTTACCGTAGAAGTCTTGCATAGGTTTTATATAAAACAGGAGGACTATAGATAAATGAACAGAGACAATTTTTACATTTACGAAATTAGTTAGGCGGAGGCGGATTTAAAATAATAGGATGTAACTTTAGCTCTTTAATATTAGGTATAGATAACTTATCAATGAAGTAGCTAATGTACATAAAAGTAACATTTCAATATTATATAAACTACTAATTCAAAATATATATACAATATGAGTCGTGTTTTGTAGTTCTGATTGTACCAAACATATAACGGTGCAAAACGGAATAAAAAAACACTCCACGAGAAAAATGAGTACATGAGTCATGTTTTGTTGCTCCTCCGAAGCCCATGCCAAACAAGTCTTAAATCTATAACATTTATCCGCATGCTTGTTTTGACTTGCATTGGCCTACGTGAAAAGAAGGCAGGCCACTTGATCCACCGTATGATCCGTTGGGCCTTGGGTGCGAGAGGTCAGCAGGAGTTAGCGCATGGGTTAGCCTGGTCTAGTTCTTGCTGCCCGCCGTGGCCTGGCCTGGCCCATGGCCATTTGGGCCACACCAAAATGCCTTAAATTTTACTGACCCCATTTTACCAGGATAGCTGCAGCAAATCCGATGCCAAAGCCTGCACCAGAAAATAGATATAAAACAAAATCGATTTGCCTCGATGAGTTACTCCCATTTGGTTCACTTTGAGCATCTGAGCTTTTGCATTGTTTCGGCAGAGGCGCGCCACACAATCCTGCATTACCTTCGAACGAACTTCTCGGGAACGTTCCGAATTGGTGTGATCCTGGTATTCTGCCAACCAATTTGTTGTTGCCCAAGTCTAAGGTGCCAAGAAAGGTGAGATTTGTCAATTCGTGTGGAATCTCACCGGAAAGCTGATTAGAAGATAAGGCTAGCGATTCCAGTTCCGTCATCCCACCGATTTGTGCAGGGATTTTCCCATCAAAAGCATTATGTGACAAGTTAAGTTCATGGAGTGAAACAAGCTTTCCAATCTTGTCAGGAATCCTGTCATGGAAATAGTTATTTGAAAAGTCTATCACCATTAAGGTGGTCCATATCTTTTCAAATGTCATGGACATCCGTTTGTAGGTGATTATAACAATATCCTGGTAGGATCCCCTAGACAGATGTTCAGCCCTGACAATTTTTTCTGTATTTTGTTTTGTCGCCATTGTCATCAATCCATCAAACCATTTTGGGCACAGAAACCCTGAGAAGTTATTTGAGGCAAGATCAATGATCTGTAAACTTGTGAAAAATTCTTCAGATCTATCCTCTTGTAGAGGGTCACATATGGCTCCACAGAATTGGTTGGATCTCAAAACTACGACATGAAGATTGGAAAGCTTTCCCAGCCAAGAAGGGAATGTGTCAGCTATGTGATTGTTTCCAAAATCAATAACCTCCAGTTCGCTGCAGTTTGAGAGTAACCTTGGAAGTGGTCTTTCAATTTTATTTCCATGCAAATCAATTGTCTGAAGAGTGCAACGATTTTTGGTAACAAAAGACAGTGCTCCCTCAAATCTGTTCTCCCTTAAATTTAATAGACCCAAGTGGCCATCTTCTATAAGACAGGGTGGTATCAGTCCATTAAAATTGTTGTATGACAAGTCAAGAACTTCAAGCATCCTTGCTCTGCAAATGGTGTCCGGGAGCTGTCCACTTATGTTGTTTCTTGCAAAACTAAGATATGCAGTTTGGCTAAGATACCAAGAAAAGTTTTCCGCGGTTGATGAGAAAATGTTATTTGAGTAATCGAGAAGTTGTCGATATGTTGGGTGGCCTGGGATAGGAACTTTGCCATGAAGATTATTGTAGCTAAGGTCAAGAGTTTGCAACTGCATGTTCGGGAGAAAATATGAAGAAAGTTCCATACTTGAAAAGTTGTTGCCAGAAAGATTCATATAGGTGAGGCTATGGCTCCATTTCTTCCACAACCACTCAGGTATTGTCCCTTGAATCTGGTTGCTCGAAAGGTCTAAAATTTGGGTATGGTTAAGATGCATCAAGGTGTTAAATTGATCTCTAATCCCAAACTGGGTCCAACGGCCCAGTTGGGCCTTTGATCAGCGCCGTGATCGAGGGCGTCCAACCCACTATAGCTGGAATGCCCCTGTCACACTGCGCAATAAATAGAGGTGGGGGCCAACGGCTCTGAGTACGAGGTTCGCCTGAGCCGAGCTCCCCACCGAAACCAAAACTCTAATCCGATCTAGAGGGGCACAACCAGTGACGGGAAGCCACCAGCCGCGTCGCCCCGCTCCATCGACGTCGACGGCTTCATCGACCTCTTCCCTGAACGTCGCTGCCCGTGCGCAGACTTCACCGACGAACGAGATGGCTGACGCTTCTGGATCGACTCCCTCTGCAGTGTCAGGTTTGATACGTCCATCTTCTACCCCTCCCTTTCCTCTTGTTCTACCTACTGTTACTGCACTAGTAGATGTTCTAGGATTCATGATTCTATTCAACAACAAGTAGACATGCTAGTTCTATGCCTATAGATCTCGTTCTAAGTTCAACAATGGTATCAGAGCATCGTTTGGGTATAGATCTAGCCTATCAGATTAGATCTGTTCGGATCTGAGAAAAGAACAGAGGCTTCGATCTGTTTTCGGATTGAAACCCTAACCCTAATCGAGAAACGAACACTAACCTGTCGGGGAAGAAACGGACAAGAAAGTAGAGAACCGATTAGATCCAGTTCGGATCTGAGAAGAAAGAGGGTTTTCCTAACCCTAACTGTGGGGGTATGGCCCCCAAGACGTGGGCTGCACCATCGGAGGTGGCCCGGCCCACAAGATCAAGGCGTGCACGGCGCTGCTCGGCGTGCACCGCAAGACATTGTATAGTACTAAATAGGATACTTTACTTGTAACCCTGCCCCTCCAGAGTATATAAGGAGAGGCAGGGGTTCTCTACTCGACATCATGTATTCAATACAATACACCAAAGACACAGGACGTAGGGTATTACGTCGATCAGACGGCCTGAACCTGTCTAAATCGCTGTCTCTGCGCCTTGTGTCATCATCTGGTTCCTGATTACGCGCATCCCCACCGACAAATCTACCATCGTGGGATACCCCTCGGTGGAATGCCGAGCATATTCTATCGACAGTTGGCGTGCTAGGTAGGGGTGTGCGCTTGATCCATGGCGAGCCAGATGGATCTCAAATCAACAACGCATTCTCGTCGTCAATCTCGTGGAGATCCATCCCGGTCCACGACGACGATTCATCGCTGCTACACCAGCCCCTGCGACAGCAGATCCGATTTCGGAACCACCTCCGAGGTTGTCTTCACCAACAACTCGCCGTTGCTGCCCTCATCAGCCCTCGTCGATGACTCGCCGCCGCTGCCCTCGTCGACAACTCACTACCGCTGCCCTCGGCGGCCTTCGCCGACGTCCCTCGCCGTCGACTCGTCATCACTGCTCGGCGGCCTTCGCCGACATCTTTCGCCGACGTCCGTCGACTCGTCGTCACCGCTCGGTGGCCTTCGCTGACATCTTTTGCCAATGTCCCTCGCCGTCGACTCATCGTCACCGCGCGGCAGCCTTCACCGACATCTTTCGCCGACATCCCTCGCTGTCGACTCGTCGTCACCGCTCGACGGCCTTCGCCAACATCTTTCGCCGACGTCCCTCGCCGTTGACTCGTCGTCACCGCTCGATGGCCTTCGCCGACATCCTTCGCCGACGTCTCTCGCCGTCGACTCGTTGTCACCGCTCGGTGGTCCTCGCCGACATCCTTCGCCGACGGCCCTCGCCGTTGTCTCGTCGTCATTACTCGGCGGCCCTCATTGACATCCCTCGTCGCCATCGAGCTGCAAGCGAGCTACCCACGTCGCTGACCAGATAACGCCATACGCCGCTGACCAGACATTCTGTCTAAAGCTAAGTCACGTTTTAATATTCTTCTAAATATTCTTCAATCTCCGTATATCGTCATAATATTTCTTCGAACTGTTTTCTCCATGTTTGCTCTCCAAACGATTTTCCGAACCCCTAAATAGTCATGTTGATGCTCAAATGCCTCCAGAGATGGCCTTGTCTCCGGCTCCTCTCTACACGTGCTACGGGCTTCGCGCTCTGCATTATGGGTGGTCGACAGCGGCTCCTTGGTCACGCCTGTTCCTCCTACACGTGCACGGGCTCCGCGCTCGACGTTATGGACTATGGGCTAGCTAGGGCTGGAGACTCAGCTACACACTAACTGTTCAGGCGGTTTATATTAAACATAAATATATTTTCACGCCAACTGATCGCTGAATTGCATACACCATTTGATCACCATTGTCGATTTTTCTCCAGAGTTCATTTATTTTTACATCATGTACTACCCGTTCTACATGTTTGTATTGCAGGATCATCGTCCACCTGGTGCTCAGACTTCTCCACCGATCAACTGGTCGGACCACTTGGTTCATGGACTCCGTCGCCGACTAGTTGATCGGACTGTTCATCGCTCGTGCTTCATCGCCAGCTACACCGGTTACTCCTCAGCGCTCGGATTCTTCGTGCTCGAGGACTAAGTGGGCACACTTTACCGCATGGACGTCGTTAGCTACGTCGGTGCTCGGACCTCGTCGCCTACGTCGAGGACTCCTCGGTGCTCGATCATCGCCAACGACGCCGGAGACTCCTCGCTCCTCGGTGCTCGGTCATCGCTAGCGACGCCGAAGACTCCTCGCTCCTCGGCGCTTAGTCATCGCCGCCTACACCGGGGACTCCTCGCTCCTCGGTGCTCGGTCATCGCCGCCTACGCCGGGGACTCCTCGCTCCTCGCTTCTCGGCGCTCGGTCATCGCCGCCTACGTCGGGGACTCCTCGCTCCTTGCTCCTCGGTGCTCGATCATCACCGTCTATGCTGGGGACTCCTCGCTCCTTGCTCCTTGGTGCTCGGTCATCGCCGTCTACGCCAAGGACTCCTCGCTCCTCGCTCCTCGGTGCTCGGACATCGCCAACGATGTTGAGGACTCCTCGCTCCTCGGTGCTTGGTCATCACCAGCAACGCCGAGGACTCCTCGCTCCTCGGTACTCGGTCATCGCCAGTGACGCCGGGAACTCCTCGGTGCTCGGACATCGCTAGCAACGCCGAGAACTCCTCGCTCCTCGGTGCTCGATCATCGCCAGCGACGCCGAGGACTCCTCGCTCCTCGGTGCTCGGTCATCGCCAGTGACGCCGAGGACTCCTCGCTCCTCGGTACTCGGTCATCGCCAGCGACACCGGGAACTCCTCGCTCCTCGGTGCTCGGACATCGCCAGCGACGCCGGGAACTCCTCGCTCCTCGGTGCTCGGTCATCGCCAGCGACGCCGGGGACTCCTCGCTCCTCGGTGCTCGGACATCGCCAGCGACACCGGGAACTCCTCGCTCCTCGGTGCTCGGTCATCGCCAGTGACGCCGGGGACTCCTCGCTCCTCGGTGCTCGGACATCGCCAGCGACGCCGGGAACTCCTCGCTCCTCGGTGCTCGGTCATCGCCAGCGACGCCGAGGACTCCTTGCTCCTTGGTGCTCGGACATCGCCAGCGACGCCGGAGACTCCTCGCTCCTCGATTCTCGGACATCGCCAGCGACGCTGGGGACTCCCTTGCTGCTCGGATCTTGCTACGTCTCGTCGGTGTGCTATCAAGCTGCTCCATGCTGTTCGGATCAGGGTGCTGATCTTGGGCAGCACGTCTGGGGTCTTGATATGCATATGTCAGACGACGTCGACAAGCTTTCAGACTTCTTTGACCCTACTACAAGATTCATTCTTCATCTTCCAGCAGGCTCGGGGACTAAGTGGGCACACTTCACCTTGCGGTGAATGTGCTTGTTCTCATCTCAAGGCTACGCCCGGGGTCTAGCTGCCTGCTTGGTTGGTCTTCTACTTTATGACCCTAGCACCACGTGACTGCGTCACCTATTGTTAGGCTCGGGGACTAACTGTGGGGGTATGGCCCCCAAGACGTGGGCCGCACCATCGGAGGTGGCCTGGCCCACAAGATCAAGGCATGCACGGCGCTGCTCGACGTGCACCGCAAGACATTATATAGTACCAAATAGGATACTTTACTTGTAACCCTGCCCCTCCAGAGTATATAAGGAGAGACAAGGGTTCTCTACTCGACATCATGTATTCAATACAATACACCAAAGACACAGGACGTAGGGTATTATGTCGATCAGACGGCCTGAACCTGTCTAAATCGCTGTCTCTTCGCCTTGTGTCATCATCTGGTTCCTGATTACACGCATCCCCACCGACAAATCTACCATCGTGGGATACCCCTCGGTGGACTACCGAGCATATTCTATCGACACTAACCCTAGATCCCCAATCGGTTGAATCTAAGAAGAACAAACTAGACCCAAAATCAGAAGGGGGAGAAGGGAAAGGGGAGGCCTGCCTCGACCGCTGCTGACACCACCGTAGTGTGGCTCGCCGGCACATGGGGAGAAGAAGGCCGAACCAAGGGCGCTGCTCGCTAGGCTCTAGCCAAGGGGGCGTCATAGCCAGACCACTCGACGGTGATGCGCTCACCTGCTGGGGAGCGGGCTTGTCGGCGAGGGGGCCGACGATGGCGCCGAGGCTCTGCTCACCCTCCATCGTCTGCTCACTTGGACTCGCCTCGCTATGGCTGAGAGAGTAAGAGAGAGGAAAGGAGGCATCAAATGAGTTAGGGTTTCGAGGGAGGGTGCCCTATCGTTGTTTTGATCAGCCGATCTCACCGCGTAGCCGTCGGATCAGAATGGACGACGCCAGTTGATTGGGCCGACTGAAAGCTCTAGTTTGGTTTTGGTTAATTGATGAAACCCTAAGTGCTAACCTAGTTTATCAAAGTGATCATGAGATATGTAGCACTATTCCAAGTGATGAAGCAATGACGAAGATCATGACAATGGTGATGGTTATGATCAAAGGCTTGAACTTGGAAAAGAAGAAAGAGAAAAACAAAAGGCTCAAGGCAAAGGTATAAAATGAAGGAGCCATTTTGTTTAAGTGATCAAGACACTTAGTGAGTGTGATCACATTTAGGATAGATAGCCATACTATTAAGAGGAGTGAAACTCGTATCAAAATGCGGTTATCAAAGTGCCACTAGATGATCTAATTCATTGTATATGCATTTAGGATCTAGTGGAGTGCTAACACCCTTGAAAATATTTGTGAAAATATGCTAACGCATGTGCACAAGGTGATACAATTGGTGGTTGACACATTTGAGCAAGGGTGAAGGAGATAGAGATGATAGAGGGCCAGTCTCGCTGTTTTTTCAACTTACTGGACGCTGGTCTCAGGGGGACCGGCGCGTCCGGTCAGGCATGGTAGTGATGACCTAGCGTCGATCATGTGACTAGACGTTGGGCCTCTGACTGACCGAACGCTGAAAGGGTGCGTCCGGTCAGAGCTAACGTAGCTGCACAGATGTTAGGGTAACTGACCAGACGCTGGGTGTGTCCGGTCAAGGTCGATCGGACGCGTCCGGTCAAGTTTTGCCATCTTTGGGAGCTTACTAAAAATGACCGGACTCTGGGTGTTCGACGCCTGGTCACTTATGGATGAGCGTCCGGTCATGTCATGACTATTGAGATCACACGATTCCTGTTGAACATAGGATGACATGTGGCTGCCATCGGGCGATCGGACGCTGAGCCCTGCATCCGATCAGTAGGACCGGAGCATCCGGTCACCCCGATCAGTGCCTAGTGAAGGGGTACAACGGCTCTATTTTGTGGGGGCTTCTATTTAAGCCCCATGGCCAGCTCTAGCTCACTCTCTTATACATTTTCATTGACATAGCAATCTTGTGAGTTTAGCCAAAGCACTCCCACTCATCTCCATCATTGATCCATCATTTTTGTGAGATTATGAGAGAATCCAAGTGCATTGCTTGAGTGATTGCATCTAGAGGCACTTGGTATTCGTGTTGCGCTATGGATTTCACTTGTTACTCTTGATAATTGCCACCACCTAGATGGCTTGGTGCAGCGGTGGAGGATCGGCATGAGTTGGTGATTGTTTATGGGCGCCTTCGGTGATTGTGAGGGGAGTTGTACCTTCCCCGACGGAGTGCCAAAAGGTAACTCTAGTGTTTTGCTCGTGTCATTGAGTTACCTCACTTGTGAGTAGGTTCTTGCGGTGTCCAATTATGTGGATGAGGTTTGTAAAACACCTCTTAGCCGCTGAACCACCAAGTGTTTGGTCGACACAACGGGGACATAGCGTGATGGCAAGCACGTGAACCTCGGGAGAAAATCGATTGTCTCTTGTCATTTGTATTCTCCCGGTGATTGGTTTAATCTTCATCTTGTGATTGGTTCACTCCTCTACACGGCAGTATAATCACTCTACTCACTCATTTATATTCTTGCAAACTAGTTGTGGTAAGCTCTTTAGTGTAATTAGAATTGAGAGCTTGCTTTGTTATTTTAAGTTCATCTAGTGGAGCTCTTTAGAGTAGGAAGATTGAGAGCTCTTAGTGAGTAGTATCTTTACAAGTTGTGTGCCTGGTAATCATTACAACTAGAATTGTTGGATAGGTGGCTTGCAACCCTTATAGAGCTAGAGCAAGTTTGTATTTCGCTATT
This sequence comes from Miscanthus floridulus, assembly GCF_019320115.1. NCBI lineage: Eukaryota > Viridiplantae > Streptophyta > Magnoliopsida > Poales > Poaceae > Miscanthus > Miscanthus floridulus. Next base: position 38,857,715 of record NC_089582.1, read on the forward strand.
TGTCATACTAATCAAATTGCTCTAGTTGATTTGTAGATTTTTAAATAGGCTATTCACCCCCCCTCTAGCCATACTAGGACCTTTCACCGACTCGCGACCTAGGTGGACGAGCGCGCTGCGTGGCTTTGCCAGCCCAGGCCTAGGTTGCGGCCTGGGTGCGGGCAGCGCGCACGAAGAGAAGCAGGCCGTGCCGATTTCTTGGTCGGGCCGAAGGAAGAGTGCATATTTGAGTCATTTTTTGTTTTTTCTTTTCCAGTAAAAGTTTTATTTCCTAGAAAATGGATAAATGGCTTAAAGAAAATAGAAAAGAGAATTTTCCTGTGGGTAAAATTCACTAAATTGAGATTATTTTTCCACTGCGTATTTAAAGTTGTTATTTTTATTATTAAGTTCAAACCAATGGAATAATTTAATTTTGAAAATGGATATGTTTTTAGTTGATTATAATATTGTCATTATTCTGACCAACGTTGATTAATGGCAATATTATGATATTATTTATGAGTTTTGTCACGCATTAATTTTATTTCTGCCCAATGGTGATGTAGAATTATTATAGAGGACAATTGTATGTTTTAATTTTGATTAACATTGGAACTAAGGCATGCAATTGTTATTGTTATTATTTATGTTCTCACTCTATATGAATTGTGTTTTCAAGAGGATACAACTTAATGGGTTGTATCAAAGATATACCCACTCTCAAAGGTGATAACTACACGGAGTGAAAGAAAAAGATTGACCTAGCCTTCATCTTGGCTAAGGTGGACTAGGTAGTCACCTCACCGTGTCCCACTGAGAATGTGGCACCGGTGAGGGAGACAAACGAGGCTGATGCTGCTTGGGCAACTAGAGAAAAGGATTTTGCATCCCAAAAGATGTCCTATGACCTTGAGCATAGGAAGTGGGTCACTGCCAACAAGAAATATTTGGCTGTGATAAAGAACACGATTAAGCCTACAATTGTGGGCTCAATCCCAGAGTGTGACACTGTCACCGAGTACCTCGATAGAATAAAGAGTCAGTTCACTGACTCCAAAAAAGACATAAGCTACACAGCTGATAAAGTAGCCGGTGACAGAGTGGTACTCTGGAAATGGTGGCATAAGAGAGCACATACTAAGGATGAGCAATTTAGCATCCAAGCTAAAACCAATAGATCTGGCTCTCAAGGAAGAGTTTCTTATCCATCTAATTTTTGCTTCATTGCCTAAGGAATTTGACACTTTTGTTGTCAACTACAACATACAGCCTGAGAAGTAGGACTTAGAGAGGCTCATGGCTATGTGTGTGCAAGAGAAGGAGAGAATAAAAGCTGCCAATGGTGGCACTATCAATTATGTGAAAGACAATAAGAAAAAAGAATAATAATGTTAACTCCTCCTCAAAGCCAAAGGGAAAGGGTCCCATGCTGCATCAGCCTCAACAGAACAAGTTCACAGTAGAGAAAGACCAGTGTCTCTATTGCAAGAAGATGAAACATTATAAAAAAGATTGTCCCAATTACTTAAAGATGATCATGGCAAAGAAAGGTGAGAACATTATTACATTCATAAATGAATCCTTGTATGTACAATATTCGAAATCTACTTGGTGGATTGACTCAGGTGCAACTGTTCATGTTGTGAATTCTTTACAGGGATTCCATTCAACGAGGACTATGCAAAGAAGAGAAAGACACGTTAAAGTAGCAAATGGAGTCCGAGCACATGTTGAAGCCGTTGGCGATCTTTCTCTAGAGCTTGCTGATGGTTTCACACTTTTACTTGGAGATGTATTTTATGTTCCCGCTTTATAGAGAAACTTGATTAGTGTTTTATGCTTGGACAATGATGGATATGATTGCCATTTTAGAAATGGCAAATGTAAGATAACATTTAATAATACATGTGTTGGTCTTGCTATCTTACAAAATGAGCTTTATTTGTTATCACTACGTGATGATGTGAATGTTGTATATGATGATGGGAACGTTGCGTGCGACAATGAGAATGTATCATCATCTACGGATGTAAACAGAAAACAAAAGAGAGCTCACGACGCATCGTCGAAATTATGGGACTGTCGTTTAGGCCATATTTCGAGGGGGGAATAGAAAGACTAGTTAAGAATGATATTCTTCCTCCATTAGAGCTCTTAGATTTAGAACAATGTAGAGAATGCATAAAAGAAAAGTATGTAAAGAAAATTTAGAAAGATGACAAACGAAGTGCAGAAATTTTATAGATTATTCACACAGACATCTATGGTCCGTTTCTTGTAAAGAGTGTGGATGGTTATGATTCATTCATAACATTCATAGATGATTACTCCCGTTATGGCTACATTTATCCAATTAAAGAATGCACAAAAGCATTGGATAAATTTAAGATATTTAAGGCAGAAGTTGAAAATCAACACAATTTAAAGATTAAGATAGTCAGGTCCAACCGTGGGGGGAGTACTACGGTCGGCATACCCTATATGGCCAAGTTTCTGGACCTTTTGCAAGGTTCTTATAGGAGAATGGCATAGTAGCCTAGTATTCTACACTGGACGAACCTCAGCAGAATGGAGTAGCTGAAAGACGCAATTGTACCCTGATGGATATGGTGCGTAGTATAATAAGTTACTCCACCTTATCGTTGAGCCTGTGGATGGAGGCGTTAAAAACCGCCATTCATATTCTCAATAGAGTACCAAGTAAGTCGGTGCCCAAAACACCGTATGAGTTGTGGACAGGAAGAGTACCCTCACTAAACCACTTATGTGTATGGGGGAGTCCTACTGAGGCTAAAGTATTTAACCCAAGTATTGGGAAGCTAGATCCCAAAATAGTGAGTTGCTATTTCATTGGCTACCCAGAAAAGTCAAAAGGTTTTTGTTTCTACTGTCCAGATAGACATACAAAGTTTATGCAAACGAGACACGCTGTCTTCCTAGAGGATGAAATGATGATGGGGAGCATGATAGCTCGAGAAATTGACCTTGAAGAGAAGCGGGTGAATGCGCCCACTCTAATGATTTATGAGCCATTTTTCTCACTACCTGTTGTCGCTGCACCGACAGTGCAAGATACTGTGGTGCCAGCACCTGTTGTTATTCCGCTTGTGGCAACAATGAATGACGATGAGGAACCTGTTCTTTAGGATCCTATAGAACCTATTACCACACATGAGGGGGAGCAACAACAGCCTCAAACAGAAGATGTGCCAAATGTGGAGGCCTCTAGAAGGTCTCAAAGAGTTAGAAAATCAGCTATTCCTGTTGACTATGAAGTATACAACACTGAGGAATTTCAAATGGAGGATGATCCCACCTCATTTGAAGAAGCCATGAGAAGTGATCATTCATCAAAGTGGCTTGAGGCCATGGAAGATGAAATGAAATCTATGAATACCAATAAAGTTTAGGACTTGGAAATAATTCATAAAGGAGTCAAAATGGTAGGTTGTAAATGGGTCTACAAAACAAAACTTGACTCTCAAGGTAATATTGAGAGATATAAAGCGCGACTTGTGGCAAAAGGCTTTACTCAAAGAGAAGAGATTGATTACAATGAGATCTTTTCTCTAGTCTCATGTAAAGATTCTTTTAGAATCATAATGGCATTAGTGGCACATTACGATTTAGAATTACATCAGATGGATGTAAAGACGACATTTCTCAACAGGGACTTATAGGAAAATGTTTACATGGCACAACCGAAAGGTTTTATCATGGAAGGAAAAGAACAAATGGGATGTCACCTAAAGAAATCCATTTATGGATTAAAATAAGCTTCAAGACAGTGGTACTTGAAGTTTGATCAGACAATAAGGAATTTTTAGTTTAAAGATAATGTTGAGGACAATTGTGTCTATGCAAAGTTTAAGAATGGGAAGTTTATCTTCCTTGTCCTGTATGTGGATGATATCTTACTTGCTAGTAGTGATGTCAGTCTACTACTAGAGACAAAGAAGTTTTTGTCCTCAAAATTTGATACGAAAGACCTTGGTGAAGCCTTGTTCGTTTTAGGGATCGAGATTCACCGAGATAGAAGTAAAGGGGTATTAGGACTATCACAAAAGGCATACATAGAAAGAATCTTAAAGAAATTCAGTATGCACAAATGTAGTCCCTCACCTGCTCCTATGGTCAAGGGCGACAGATATGGGGATTTTCAATGCCCCAGGAACCAATATGAGATCAATCAAATGAAAGCGGTTTCATATGCTTCAGCTATCGGAAGCTTGCAATATGCTCAAGTATGTACGCGCCCTGACTTGGCATTTGTTATCGGGTTACTTGGCAGATTCCAGAGCAATCCTATAACAGAACACTGGAAATTAGTAAAGAAAGTCTTGCGTTATTTGCAAGGAACGAAAGGCTCATGATGACATATAGAAGATTTGATTCACTCCATATAGTGGGATATTCAGATTTTGATTATGCGGGAGATGATAGAAAATCCACGTTTAGATATGTATTCACTCTCGTAGGGGGAGCTATTTCATGGAAAAGCTCAAAGCAAACCGTCACTACATCGTCCACAATGTATGTCGAGTTTGTAGCGTGTTATGAGGCAACGGGGCAGGTGAATTGGCTAAAGAAGTTCATACCCGGTTTAAAGGTTGTTGACGATATCTATAGACCACTTAAGTTATACTGCGATAATAATCCAGCAGTATAGCATGCTCACAACAATAAGTCAAGTGGTGCTACCAAACACATTGACATAAAGTATTATGTTGTGAAAGATAAAGTCCAAGATCATGTCATAAGTCTTGAGCATGTAATTACCGAAAAGATGCTCGCGGATCCGCTTACAAAAGGCTTACCACCCAACTTGTTCAGAGAATATGTAGCCGACATGGGTTTAAGGAAAAGCCTATAACTCCTGGATAAAAGAAGGCCCAAAGTTAAGTATCTACTTTAGAATAGAGTGGTGTTAGCTGTTAAATCTATCGGCAATTGACCGTGACGATGAAACATGCTCTATGCGCTAATCTGTAATGGAATAAACAAAAGTAAATGATATGAAATTGAAAGATGATAGGAGATCAAGGGGGAGATTGTTAGATTGATCTCTAATCCCAAACTGAGCCCAACGGCCCAGTTGGGTCTTTGATCAGCGCCCTGATCAGGGCGCCCAGCCCACTATGGCTGAAGGGCCCCTATCACACTGCGCAATAAACAAAGGTGGGGGCCGACGGCTCTGAGTACGAGGTTCGCCTGAGCTGAGCTCCCCACCGAAACCGAAACCCTAATCCGATCTAGCGGGGCGCAGCCAGTGACGAGAAGCCACTAGCCACGCCGCCCCGCTCTATCGACGTCGACGGCTTCATCGACCTCTTCCTCGAACGTCGCTGCCCGTGCGCAAACTTCACCGACGAACGAGATGGCCGACACTTCTGGATCGACTCCCTCTACGGTGTCAGGTTTGACACGTCCATCTTCTACCCATCTCTTTTCTTTTGTTCTACCTACTATTACTACACTAGTAGATATTCTAGGGTTCATGATTCTATTTAATAGCAAGTAGGCATGTTAGTTCTATGCCTATAGATCCTGTTCTAAGTTCAACACAAGGATCTTGGAACTTTCCTTAGCCTGCAAGATGAGAGGTATAGGCTGTCTATTTTAGGGAGAATAGGAGGTAAAGAGTTGTTAACTTCTCCATCTACGACATATAGCTTATTATTTGAGTTTTGAGAGAGAAAGGAAACTGAGTTTTCTTAATCTCCAAAGCGTATTAAGGTCAAGTATGCCTGAAAAGTTGTTCATGCTAAGACTGCCCACAATGTGAGCGATGCTGAAACAGCTCAGGAAATAGTTTTTTATTCGTTTCAGCACCGATGCTTCTACATGCCTCGATGCCTGAGTTTTCTGGCTCTAGCACCGCCCCCTGCAATGTGTTATCGATGCTGAATTCTTCTCTCTCTTCGTTTCAACATTCTCTCTCCTTGTTTCAGCATCGATATTTGATACACTGTGGGTGGTCGATCGAGAATATACAAACTTTGGAGTTGTGAAAATGACCTTGGGATGTGCCCGCTTAATTGATTTTCTTTCAAATCAAGAAATGCCAAGCCTGAAGATGACGCATCGAACTCCTGTATGGAGCCACATAGCTGGTTGTTTCTAAGAGCCAATCTTCTCAGCTCAGGAAGAGCAAATAGTTGTGTTGGTATTTCCCCTGCAGAAAGTAAAGGAGCAGTTACCTTTCAGTAGTTAGTTATATTTTCTGAACCGATTAAAAAGGTGCATGTTAGGCGGCTCTATTTGGATCTCATGATCTAAAGTTCAGCCACTAAACTTTATACCACTTTAGCTCTTGAGGCTCTAAATGAGTGATCTAGAGTGATATCTAAACTTTAGTCAACCTATTATAAAAATACCATTAGTTCATTAGACTACATAAATGAGCTAAAGTGGTCTAAAGTTTAGTGCTTAACATTATTTGGCCAACTAAACTATAGACCATGAGATCCAAATAAGACCTTAATCTTTTGGAAATTATTAAGAACCCCCCTAATATTGAATTATCACTTTATTGTCCGTTGTAGGAATATACTATTATAAATAACGAACTATCAAGAATCATTGGGGGCATGATGGACTTGCTTAGCCATCTTTCAATTTTTGCCTAACCAAAATTATGGCAAGCCAAAATTTTTAGTCATCAGTTAGTTTATTGTCAAAAAAATCAGCACACCAATGTTTATGGCCAAAGTTTTGGCAAGTTTCTAGAAATTTCTTAAATTGCATAAGAAAAAAAAGTACTTTCTACCATTGTTATGACATTCAGCAAATTGCCCAGCTAACATTAGTATTTTATTTATAATAGTTTGGTCATTTGTTCGGTCCTTTGGGAACCACCTAGACAAAAAGCAGAAATGACATGTCCTAAATGAAAGCATCAGTATTTTATTTTAACAGGATACAGAGACAAACTAGACCTTACAAGACATGTTGAACCAAGATGGAAAAATAACACTCTTTCTATTTTATTATAGTATAAGATACGATTTGACCCGACACAGTCTTTAATGTTATTCTTTGACCTATAGTTTATCTTATAACATTGTGTTTCTAGCAACGAAATCATAACCATAAGATAGTGTTTCCAAATACAAATCCAATAATATTACATTTGCATAACAAAGTTTACACCTTGTACAGCTAATTACTTGTTGAAATGAAAATTATGAGGTTTGAATCTTTAAATGCATGCACACCTTACAAAAAGAAACGGGGGAGTATCACTACTCAATATTCATAAAATTAGGATACAGTGTAGTTTACTTAGTAACATCTTATATCAGGAAAAGTCATTAGCAAAATCTTACCGCTGAGGTTATTATAGCTAAGGTCCACATATGATAGCTGTTTCAAATCAGCAATCCAAAACCGGTATGCTGCCAGAAAGGCTGGAGTTTTCTAGTGTTAGTACCATCAGATTATTGAGATTTCCAATTTCAGTTGGTATTGGTCCCGAGAAGAACGAATTCAAAATGATCAATTCCTCCAAGTTTGTGAGATTGCCAATCCAAGAGTTTGTTGTCCGAGAGAAGTCGCCATGCGAAAGAGTCAAGAAGATCAAGTTCTTGAGGTCACCAATCCATGAGAAGCATGACTCATTCTGCAAGACAAATCGAGAGAGGTCCAACATTTCCAAAGAGTCTGCTCAATGAGGAAGAGAATTTTTTTGAAATTACTCCAGCATCAATCCCTAGAAACTGCAAGGACCTAAGGTTTCCAATGGAGCTGGGATTAGCAATGGAGAGGTTAGTGCCACCGAGAGCCAATATCTGCAAACTACTCCCATTTGGAAAGCTCTGGACTTGCACCACCAGGTTAGCGCTGTCTGGTAATTCAAGATATGTGAGTTTCTTGAGTTCAAATATCTTCTGAGGGAACAACCCATCGAGATCAGATCCAACAAGCATGAACATACTTAGGTTAAGAAAATCCGCAAAATACCAAGGGAACGCACCATACATGCTGTTGAGACGAAGGTTGATCACCTCGAGGGAGCGAAGGCACGAGAACGATTGATCAATAGAACCTTGGAGTCCACATCTCACCAAGCTGAGAACCCGGAGACGAGGAACATATTCAGCTAGTGCACTGTGTCCAGTGACGGCCGAGGGCTCAAGTGGAGGAGGGGCCTAAGCCCAGGTATACAAACCCCTAGATCTTATAGTTCATTAGACATGAGCAAACTAATGAGAAGAGAGACATAGAACTGGTCAGGCTGCCAAAAAAACAACATCAGCATTTCTTTCCTAGTTTTCTTTTTCCACGGCCCTCGGGTAGAGAGGAGACGAGGAGTCACGCTGCACATAGCACTCTGATCGTGAGTTCGCGACGTGCACCTTACATACGCGGAGCTGGTGAGCCGCGCCGCTGCGAAGAGCTAGACTACCGGAGACACGAACACGACGCATGAGGACGGCGACCAGGCAGGGCTCCACGACGACGACATCTTAATTCTTGGCTTCTTACGAATTGCGATCACCGATCAGTTGTTTAGATCTAAGGTATTTTTTTCCTTTTAATTTTTAATCCAAATTAATTATTTTTATAGTATTTCAGACTTCTAGTACTTTGTACTTATATAGTCATATTTTTCTTCTAATTTAGATGTTAGAATTTTAGAATGTTATCTAAGAAACATTTGTCATGAGTGAGAAAAGAAAACAAATATATTATTTTTTTAATCTACATTGTTTTTTCGATAATTATCACATATCTACAAATATATTGCTTATTGTTTCTCAATAATTACCAGATATATTAAATTAAAAATATGTTATTGAATTTGCTTTCGTTTTATAAGTAAAATTAGTATATGTATATTATAAGATTTTATAAATGGTAAGGACCGTTACAACGAGACCTCGAGTGGACCTTAAAATCCTATGACCGGCGCTGACTGTGTCACTAGAACGACGAAGGACGAAGGCGTTGGCGTGAATCAGGAAGGCGAAGGTGGGCTGACCAAAAGGGCCAGAAGGCCAAACCCAAGAGTGATGGGCCCTGCGTGGCTGTAGTGGGCTGAAGCCCGTGTAACGAGAGATAAGTAGTCATAGCTGTGAAGAGAAGTTCGACCTGTATTCGGCTAAAGGCACCGTTCGGCAGAGCCGGCGGTGGCGACGGCGGAGCTAGCTGCGGCGAGGCTCCGACGAATGCAAGTTCTATCCACTTAAACTATCCAATACTATATCGTGGTCCTTGGTTGGTAACATCTGGTATCAGATCTTCGACCCTGGCATCGCACTCCTACCTCACCCGACGACAGATGTCCATGGTGTCGCCGGAGGAGCAGTTCGGCCAGATTCTGGCGCTGCTCGGCGAGAATTCGAAGGGAATCCAAGAACTTCGTGCCTCGATGGTGGAGATGCGGGCTCTGCGGTCCAACATCAACACTTGGAAGCCCTTGGTCAACAACCGCGTCAGCGAGCTGGAGAACACGGTGATGGATCTCGGCGAGCGCGTGGAGCAGACGCTCGGATCTCTACTTCCGCAAGCTCAGCCGGTGGATCTAGCGGCGGCGCAGGCAGGTACAGTCACCATCGCCCAGCTCCTCCGACCGCAGCTCACGGGGATCCTTTTGCCTCCGCGAGCACGAAGGTGCCGGGCTCCGCCCATCTGGAGCCTCCCCCGCCGAGGGCGGCATCGGCGAAGAACATACTCACCGGGGTGCTGGCTTCGGGGTGGTGTATACCACTACCCCGGAACCTGCCCCGGTCATAGGTGCGCCAAATTCCCCGAACCTCCCTCCTCTGCAATTTGGTTCGATTGGTTGTACACCTAGTGGCCTGGCTCTGAATTGGAATTCTGCTATACCTCCATTTGAGTTCCCAAAATTCGACGGTAGTGACCCCAAACTCTGGATTTGGAATTCTGAAACCTTCTTTGATCTCTATTCAGTGCCTGAGCATCGATGGGTCAAACTTGCCACCATGAATTTCATTGGTTCTGCTTCCCTTTGGGTTCAGACCATTCCTGCTTTCGCTCGTGATTTATCTTGGAAGGAGTTAGGTACAGCCATTTGCAGTAAGTTTGATCGGGATGAGCACGATCACTTACAACGCAAAATTTTCCACCTCAAACAAACTCATACAGTCAAAGAGTATATTGAAGCCTTTAGCGATACTGTCCACCAGTTACTTGTTCATAACCCCCATTTAGATCCTTCTTTCATTACAAACCATTTCATCGATGGTTTATGTGATGATATTAAGTCTGTAGTTTTGGTACAACGTCCCAACGACATCGATACTGCTAGTTCCATTGCACTTTTGCAGGAGGAGGTATTGACCGGGACGAGCAAGCGTGAATTTTGCCGCCGTATGGATAATTCCTTTGGTAAGAAGGTGTCGATTGATGGTATCAAGTCTTCTATGCAGCCGTCTCCACCTTACACTAAGAGCACATCCTCTAATCGAGCAGACACTCGTCCACCGGAAGGGTCTGCTTCCAAGACCCCTGCTGAAGCCATGGCGGACCTCAAGTCTTACCGCCGAGCCAAGGGTCTTTGCTTCAAATGTGGTGAAAAATGGGGCCCAGGTCACAAATGCCCCAAGGCTATATCTCTCAATGCCGTCGAAGAAATATGGAAATTGTTTGATGATAATAATTCTGAGTACTCCACTGAATGTCCAGCTGTTTACAGTGACTCTGGCGATGATTTGATGCATATCACTGTACAGGCCATCAGAGGCACCGAGTCTAGCAGAACGATCAGATTGCAGGGTTACATAGCTGCTCATAAGGCATATATGTTGATTGATTCCGGCAGCACTCACTCGTTCATCAGTGAACAGCTCGCTGCATCTATACCTGGTTGGACAGTTCTGCATCATCCCATTCAAGTCAGAGTGGCTAATGGCAGTATCATCAACTGTACCCATCAATTGAAGAATCAAGTTTGGGGTGTCAGTGGGTACACTTTCAACACCACTTTCAAGATCATTCCACTTAACAGTTATGATATTATCTTGGGAATGGATTGGCTTCAGCAAAACAACCCAATGCAAGTTCACTGGCAGGATAAGTGGCTACAATTTTCTCAGGGTAATTCTTTGGTCACTCTAAAGGGTATTTGCAGTACTGTTACCATGGGGCCTCCTGTTACAATTCACCAGCTTCAAGCATTGATCAAGGACAATTCTGTCCTCTATCAAGTACAAGTGAATCTCAACACTGATCCTGCACCCAATATGCCTGTGTTACCTGGTGAAATTCAGGCACTCATCAATGAGTTTGCTGATAAATTTGAACCTATCTCTGGGTTACCTCCTAGCCGACCGGGGGACCATACTATTCCATTGCTTCTCGGGGTGCAGCCCTTCAAACTAAGGCCTTACAGATATAACCCGGCACAAAAGACAGAGATCGAGACACAAATCAAGGAAATGTTGGAGAAAGGACTTATCCAACTCAGCAGCAGTCCATTTTCATCTCCTGCCCTTTTGGTCAAGAAGAAGACTGGAGATTGGAGGTTATGTGTCGAATATAGGAAGCTCAATGCATTTACAGTGAAGAACAAATACCCATTACCCATTATTGATGAAATACTAGATGAACTTGGTGGATCATCTTGGTTTACATCATTGGATCTAAGCTCTGCCTTTCATCAGATCCGACTGGCACCTAGAGAAAAGCATAAAACGGCCTTCCAGACCCACAATGGTCATTATGAGTATCAAGTTATGCCTTATGGAGTTACTGGTGGGCCAGCCACATTCTAATCTGTGATGAATCATGTACTGGCTTCATTCTTGAGGGTGTTTGTGGTCGTCTTTATAGATGACATATTAATATATAGTTCTTCCTGGCCAGAGCACTTACAACATATCATACTTGTGTTTGAGGCATTGAGACAACACAAGTTTCAAGTAAAACTTAAGAAATGTGCTTTTGCACAACAAGAACTCAAATACTTGGGCCATCTGATTAGTGCTAATGGTGTTGCCACTGATCTTGATAAAGTCACCATCATGCAGAATTGGCCTCCACCTGTGACTGTCAAGGGGCTCAGAAGCTTTTTGGGTATGGCAGGATACTACACAAAGTTTGTAAGGAATTTTGGACTTTTGAGCAAGCCACTTACAAATTTACTCAAGAAAGGATTTTTATTTCTTTGGACCTTTGAGCAAGTTGCATTTGATGCCTTGAAACAAGCATTGATTTCAGCACCTGTGCTACAACTGCCAAATTTCAGTAAGCCCTTTTGTATTGAGACTGATGCCTCAGACAAAGCAGTGGGAGCGGTTCTTCAGCAAGAGGGACATCCTTTGGCATATGTGAGGAAGGCTCTTAGTCCTAAATCTCAGGGTCTCTCCACCTACGACAAGGAATGTTTGGTCATCATGATTGTTGTTGACCATTGGCGCCCATACTTGCAACACTCTGAGCTCATTCTGAAAACTGATCACAAGAGTTTGTTACACTTAGATGATCAGCGCCTTACTACTCCATGACAACATAAAGCATTGACCAAACTGATGGGACTAAATTTCAAAATACTATACAAGAAGGGATTCGAAAATTCTGTAGCTGACGCCCAGTCTCGAGTAACTCACTAGGAATAGTAACTCACCAGGAATCGTCTGAATTAGCTGCTACCCTCGGTCTTGTAACCTATCTGGTTGACTGACTTACAAACTGCATATCTACCAGATCCTGAGTTGTCTGATTTGCTACAGCAGCTATCAGTTTCTTCTCCCATTGGTCATTTCTCCCTGAACAATGGCCTTATCAAATTTAAGCAAAGATTATGGCTGGGATCTGTTGGTGTTTCGAGTTGCCGCCAACAAGTAAATTTCTAATATTGCGCTTCTAGTTCGGATGGTGTGCTTAGAGGACACGGGGTTTATACTGGTTCATGCAGAATATCTCTACGTCTAGTTCGTTGCTGCCGCTCGTGTTACTAGCACTGAAAGTTCATAGTAGGGGTTACAAACGGTCGAGAGAGAGACAGGTCCTAAGTCTCCGGTGGTGTGTTACGATGAGTTCCGATGGATTCCCGTTTCCTTTGTGGAACGTCCTGCTTTTCCTTTTATAGGCCAAGGGAGAGCACATGTTACAGTGAAGGAAGAGAAGAGAACGAGCGGAAGAAGTCCTTCGGGATCGCCGGGTCCTTTATGTGGGTCCAGCTGACCTTGTAGACGTCAACAGGGATAGCTTCTCGTCGTGGCCCTGTCCGTCATTGGCACCATGTGCAGGCGTCGTCTGCCGGTCATGGCCCTCCACTATGTCTTAACAGACATTGTGGTAAACTGAAGTGTTCGTATGGGGGTTAGACATAACAGCACTGGTATGTCCAACGCTGTTCTTGACATGAACCCCTAGGTATGGCCCATTGTGGGTCGCGGGCTACATCGAGGTGTGCCAGTCTCTTCCCTGGCGTCAGAGCTTTGACCCAGGCTCATACGCTTGGACCTAGAGTGGTTGGGGCGTTATGGGTCTCCGTTGGGCGAGGCAGAGCCTCCAGCCTCAGGGTCAGGCGAGGCGGAGTTCCTCCCTAGAGGCCGGGCGAGGCGGAGTGCAAACCCAAGGCTTGGACGAGGCAGAGCCCAAACCTAAGGGTCGGGTGAGGCAGAGCCTATCCCCAGAGGTTGGGCGAGATGGAGCCTGCCCTCAGGGGTGGGTGAGGCGGAGCCCGTGACCTCAGTGTTCGGCGAGGCGAAGTCACCCTCAGGGGTTGGGCAAGGCAGAGCCTGCGGCCTCGGTGTCGGGTGAGGCGGAGTCCTTCCTTAGGGGTCGGGCGAGGCGAAGCCCGCGGCCTCGGTGTCGGGCGAGGCGGAGCCAACCCTTAGGGGTTGGTGGGAGCTGTAGTCGCGCTTTTGACTGCTCAGACGAATCAATTTTTATGGTTATTAGCTCCTCTTTGGGTACCCTAGTATTGGTCCCCGACAGTAGCCCTCGAGCCTGTGGAGGAGTAGAATATTTCTTCGGAGGCTTTTCCGAACGGGAGGACTCTGAAGGCCTTGGCCTTCTTTTGTCGCCCACAGTGTGACCTGATTGAGGATCGGTTCATCTTTGCGATTGTCTTCCCTCCAGCGTTTTTTCCGATAAAAATGAAGGGGTCGAGTCGTGCCATGATTTTCCTCTAAAGACGAATCATGGCATCCGGTGAGCTATTTAATGGGCTAGTCTGAGTGGGTCCCCAACATCCCGTTCGCGGGGATCTGGCTTGGGTCAGTTTGGTGATTGACTCCAGATTCTTGGCGGTCGATCCGTATAGTTTCTCGGGTCCGTTCGATCGGTCTCGAGGGCTATGTGCCTATCTTCGAGAAAAAACCACGGATCGTAACCGGCTGAGACTCAAACGTGAGTTGGGATGCCCGTGGCGCTCGTGCACCTAGGTTCTAGCCGCTAGCGGGTCTATCCCTTTCCACCTCTCACTCTAGAGGTGCCTGGAGCGGTTGTCGAACCCATCGATGGGCCAACCTATGGGCTCCTCGGCCCACTTGGGTCATAGAGACGCTTTTAGATCCGTATTCCTCTTACTCGTGACGAGTCATGGCTCGTCCGGAGAGGCGAAACGTTCTGCGAGTTTTCCGAGGGAACGGATAGAGATTGCGTGCGCACGTCTCGCAGCGAGACGTCGTGGTAAATAGTGGCAGGCACGAAGATCTAGGCGGACGGTTGGTTTCCTCGCATCTGTTGTCCCTATAAAACCAAAGGGTTCACCCCTAGGGTTCTATACCTTGCATCCTTGCCTCAGCAGCCATGACCGCCACCACCAATCGCCTAGGGTTCCCCATCTCCGCATCCCCACGCCGTCAAGCCCGCATCCAACCGCCCCCACCTCCAATGGATCCGTGGTGCCGCTTTGACATCGTCTTCCAGCGCATGGAAGGTCTCGTCCGTCGCGGTCTTCTCCGTGCGAGGACCTCGGTTGAGGAGTGGCTGCTGATCAGCGAGGAGGATCTGTCATCGCCGCCTGACAGCTATGTGGTCTCATTCGCCCACTTCCATGAGCCTAGGGATCAGCCTTCACCCCTAGATTTCTTTGGGGGCTGCTGCACTACTACAAGATCGAGCTACAACACCTCAATCCCAATGGGATCCAGCATATGGTGGCGTTCATTGCCCTGTGCGAGGGATTCCTGGGGATCAGTCCCCACTTCGATCTGTGGAGGTACTTCTTTGCCATCACCCTCCAGAAGAAGATGGAGAAGAGTGATAGACAGGAGCTGAACTCGCCGATGGGGTGTGCCGGCATCCACCTCCGGAACAATCGGGTCGACGAGTACCCATCGATGAAGCTGCAACATCCAACAAGGGGTGGCATTTGTAGTGGTTCTACCTCAAGAACGATGTCGCTGCCCCTTTGTCGGAGTTCACCAGGCGCCTGATCGAAGAGTGCTCGGAGTCATGGAGGAAGTGGGGTGTTTCGGAGGACAAGAAGAAGATCCAGGACCACATCACCGCCATCCACATCCTGAAGGAGAGCGGTCTGAAGGGGTCGGGCATCATCGGGGCCTATCACGTAAGGAGGGTGGCACCGTTGACGATGCGTGCGCTCTAGTTGTACATGATGGCGCTCGAGGCATCATTCGATGGGACAACGATTGTCGAGGAAATGCTCCCCCACTCTAAGGTCGCACAACACATTAAGGAGGCGATGGAGCCTTCGTGGGACGATGTGGGCGCCCCCCTCGATTTTGTCTACCCGGTGTCGGACATCCTCTGATGCGGTCAGAACTAGGCCATGTCGTCTTCGTAAGTTTCCCGTCCTCATACATCATCTTCAATTGATTTCCCGACCTCTTGATACTAACTTTGAGAGGGACAGGGCCAGTCGAGGGACCTCATCTTCACAGATCACCTAGCGCCATTGCTGAGGGATTCGTCCATGAGGGCGGTGAATCGCGCCGAGGGCGATCGGCTGAGGAAGGCGAAGGAGGACAAGAGGAAGAAGAAGTGGAAGCTCCAGGCGCGGGAGCGAGGGGAGGACACCGGCACGATGATGATGATGATGATGTTGGAGACAACGACGAGGTAGTCGATGACATCGAGTGGGACGACATGGAGAACGAGGATGTGCTGACAGGTATCGGTTCGTCCTTACAGGAGTCAGGACCCTTCTTGTTCCACGGAGGGGAGGACACGTTCGGGGAGTCGGCGGAGACGAGCCATACCGTCGGCCTGTCCCAGGAGTTAACAGGGGCGGGCGGCTCTATCGCCGCGCCCGAGGTGCCAGCGAAGGCTGGTGGCTCCGTCGTCACACCCCAAGATCCAAGGGGTGCGAGCTCCTCTGCCTAGGAGCAGGGGGTGGCCTCGAAATGGCCTCGCCCCGACGAGGCAGAGCAGAGGTCGGGGGGTTCATCCGCCAAACGTATCTGCCGCCCGACAATGCTGAGGTGAGTCATCAGCTCATCTGTTTTTCCTGTTTTGGTCGGATTTAATCATGACTTACGCTTTTCATCTCTTGCAGCGTCGGGAGGCAACATAATCCTTTAGCGATGGTGCCAAAGAAGAGCGTCGCCCTTCAAGTGAGGCGGCAACCATCGGCTGGCGTCGTGCTCATTTTGGGCAGGAGCGGCGTTAGTGTGACTGCGTTGCTGGCCAGTCAGGCGCCGCCCACAGGGGGCGCCCGTGCCCTCGACGGGACGGGCGGATGCGGGGGCTCAAGGGGACATCTTCGGAGATCACGGAACAGCCAGCGATGGCAGCGATACCGCTGCCAACGACGAGGTGGATGGGGCTGCTGACCGCGCTCGCGGCGCTGACTATGGTGGGCGCGACATAGCCGGTTAGGACCCCCGCCAACGTAGGCGGAGGTGGCGGTGGCTATGATAGGCAGGTCACAGCCAGGCGCTATCGTGGCGGCGGCTGAGGAACCGGTGCGACCCCGCACCATCAGCGGCCCAGGTGACGGCGTCTGGCATGGGCCGGACGGAGGGGGACACGGCCGAGGGGTCTCCGGAGGTCGTGGTGCTGGGGGAGGAGGTCAGCGTCCGTACCACTGACCCCTTCCGGCGTCGGAGGAGCGTCCCGACGGGGACGTCACGGCGAGGAGGGTCGGTGGCGATCGGAGCCGACGGGGAGCCGTCCCTGGCCCTGACGTGGGTGGGCAGCAACTCAACCTACATGGGGCGAGCCCCTGCTCCGGTGGGTGAGTCTAGAGGATCCAACGTCGATGCTCTTCACTCTCAACGCCGCCACAGAGAGCATGGAGCGAGACAGCCTCGACATGGGATCGTGTCCGTGCTTGAAGCCCTGGACCACGCCTGAGGAGCCTTGCGCGACGTTGTTCCCTTCTAGCTTGGTATTCACTTGATCTTGCTTTTCGTCCTTTTCTTTCTCTATATTTTTTGTATTCTAACCATCATCTCCTTTAGTCCCTTATCGCTCACAGCCGAGGGAAGTCTCTGGTTCCTTCGTGAGCAGAAGGAAACCTAGGACCGCCTCATCGAGGAGGTGCAGCTACATGAGGAGGTGACCGCTCAGCTTGTTGCCGCCCAACAGAGGGTGGCCGAGCTGACTCCCCTTGCCGAGGAGGCGGACAGTCTTCGATCGTGGGTGCCGAGACCTGTCATCATGCTGATGAGGCCGAGAGGGCATTCGAGGCCCTATCGGTGAGATTGCAGAGGGATGAGGAGTAGGCCGCCAAGGTCAGAAAGGAGCAAGATGAGCTGCTCTAGAAGGACGCCGAGACCCGCCAGTGGATCCTCGACCTTCTGGCCAAGGTTGAGAAGGAAATGGAGCTAAAGCTGGTGGCCGAGGAGAAGCTCGTGGCCCTGGAGAAGGGCGAGTCTTGATGTCACGGCGATCACCCCTGGCTGCACAAGGAGTGGGATGAGCTACTCCAAACCACGGAGAGGCTCCGCTTGGAGCGTGGTGTGGCTTGCGAGGAGCGTGACCAGCCCTTCGAGAGCTTGGCCAGGCCTACCAAGAGCATGATGACGCGCAGTAGAAGGTCGCTCTGTCTAGGCCAAGCTTAGAAACGTGATGGCCCAAAAGCTGGAGGCCAAGAGCATTTCTACCGAGCTGGCTGTGGACCTCGCCGAGATGAGGAAGAATCTTTAGGCGGAGAGAGCGACAAGCTCGATACCAGAGCGCCGCCCCTCGGGAGTGGTCTGCCGACGATCTTGCGGTGGTGCGGGTCGGAGGAGACCAGCTCGCTCGTGGCCCATGCCATCGAGATCACGGCTCGGGTGCGCCAGCTTGAGAGGAATGCCCTTCGCGCTGGGGTTAATCAATCCTTCACGATCGCTTCATTCTTGTTATGGGGACAACTATCGACCTAGAGACGGCCATGGCTTCACGCCTGGCTATGAAGCCCATGAGCTGGAGGAGATGGAGACGGCGGTGGCTTCCCTTTCGTAGGACCTGACGGACAAAATAGAGAGCGTAGTTCTCCCCGGAGGGGTTAGTTAGCTGGATAGGTCGGGCAATTATTCATGTAACAAGCGGACAAGCCTCGCCCCCTCTGTACTATCCGAACAAACTTATCATTTTATTTCGTTTGATTGAATTTGTTTTTCCTCCCTTTTTATGTGTGAAAAGGGGCTTATGTGTTCCGACCCTTCCATTTGTTAAGACCATAGGGCCCGAGGTGTAGGAGGGAAACTCTAATCATGCTGGTAAGCAAGAGTGTCATATCCGCTGGGGACGTAGGTTTCTCAGTAGTTCGACCAGCCATGCTCAATCGCTTGTTTCCGCGAACCTTGCCACTAGGTTTTTGACGTGAGGGAGGGGTCGAGCGTGGCTACTGTTTTAGGAAGGGTGTACATATATACCCTTAACACATGAAGGGTGTATATATACCCTTATCAGCCCCCGAGTGACACCTGACCCCTTGCCGTTTCTGGGGTCAGTTGTCACTGAAGATCGAGGAGATGATAGCGAAACCAATAGGAGAAAAGTGTCTCTTGTTTTCGTGCGTACCCCCTCCCTAGGATCTGAGCCATCATTCTAGCGAACGCGTGTTCGGTCACCTTGCGAGTTCAACTTTCCTCGAGCCCCCGCACGTAGCCGGGGTTCGGTCGAGGGTCGACTCGTCTTTGTGATCATCGCCCTGTCCACGATTTCCACAACCGGAGGGGTTGAGCTAACGTCACTTGCCTCGATGGCTCAAGTGACGCGCTCAGGTGAGCTCGCTAACGGGCATATTCGGAGTGGAATCTGGGTCCGTCGTTTGTGACTGGGATTCGAATAGCCTCCATGTGGCATTCCACTGCTCCTTAACCCGCCTCCCAGCAGATGCCCGAGCCGTTTCCGGAGGGTGACTCAGGTGGCCCGATGGCCTCCCCTCAATGGAGATTCTATGGACTCGGCTCGAGGTTGGGATTCGAACGAGAAGGTTGAGATGACCCTGTCCGCTTCTAGGCGGGTCGGGCGAAGGCCGCTGAGGCTCATCTACGTTTTCTCCCCTAGCTCTGTTCGACGCGAGGCGGCCTCGGGCCCTTCGTGGGTCGGCCTTCGAACCCCGATCAGTTGGGACTCCCGATTTAGGGTCGAGCGGCTCGAGCCCTCGAGCCCGTGGGGCTTAGTAGGGGTCGACCATGTTTCATGCGTAACCCCGTCCTTGGTTTCCGCAACCGAAGAGGCTGAGCTAATGATACTTGCCAAGATGGCTCGAGTGTCGCGTTCGGTGAGCTCACTAATGGGCATGTCCCTCATGTGGCATTCCACTGCTCCTTAACCCGCCTTCCAGCAGATGTCCGTGTCACTCCGGAGAGCGACTCAGGTGGCTCACTGGCCTCTCCTCGATGGAGATTTTGTCGGCTTGGCTCGAGGTTAGGATCGAACGTGAAAGGTCTAGATGTCCCTGTCCGCTTTTGAGCTTGGTCGGGCAAGGCCGTTGGGGCCCATATATGTTTTTCTCCCCTAGCTCTGTTTGACGCGAGGCGGCCTTGAGCCCTTTGTGGGCCGGCCTTCGAACCTCGGTCGGTCGCTGCTCATATCGAATGACGCGAGGCGAAGCGTTGTGATGCAGCAGTTGCATATGCAATGCTTGGATGTATGGGATGAATGTATGGATGGATAAATGAATGAATGTATGAATGCATGCATGAGAATGGATGAATGAATGATCATGCAATGGAAAAGAAAAGTGGGGGTCGGTAAAGTTACCTCGATGGCTTGAGTGATGGGTTCGGGGAGCTCTTACCGGATATGTCCGTGTGGGGTCCAAGTCCGACGTTCGTGACAGAGCCAGCGTAACCTGCATGGGGCATCCCACTACTCCCTATCCGTCTCTCGGCAGTGGCCTGAGCCGTTTGATCGATTTGGGTGATTGCCGGCCTCTCCTCGATGGAGATTCCGTAGGTGGGCCCCTCCAAACCCTTCCTGAGAAGGCAGAGGCCAAAGCTCGGGGTGCGGGGACAAAAACTCTGATCACGCTGGTGAGTAAAGACGTCATAGCCGTAGGGGCATACGTGTCTCGTAGTTCGACCAGCTTTACTCAGTGCTTGTTTCCGCACACCTTGCCTCTAGTTTTTTAACATGAGGAGGGGTCAGGCATAGAGCATGTCTACCGAATAAACACTCTTGCCAGCCCCCTGAGCGATGCCCGACCCTCTGCCGTTGCTGGGGTCGAAGGCTCGGTAGCGAAATTATTGCGCGTAAAGTAAGGGTGACCCGTCTCTCAGCAGCGGCCCAAATCGTTCGATCGACTTGGATGGCCCTGCTGGCATAGGACTTACCTCGATGGTACGAGTGACGGGTTCAGGGAGCTCTTACCGGATATGTTCGAGCGGAGTCCAGGTCCATCGTTCATGACGGGGTCGACATAATCCGCGTGGGGCATCCTGCTGCTCCCGTACCCGTCCCTCAGCAGCGGCTAATCCATCCAGTCACTTGTATTGCCCTGCTAGGACAGGACTTACCTACAGAGATAGAGGATGAGGGCATCCCACACAAGAATTTAGTTAGGCAGATAAGCCAGGCAGGTGCACTTGTAATAAATGGATAAGCTCTGAAATTTCGTTATAACAAAATAGCTTTTTAGCCCTTCTCCCCTTTTTGTATAAAAAAGTTAGTGCATTCCGACCCTTTCCGTCGTTAAGGTCATAAAGCTTCGGGGTGCGGGTGAGCAAATTCTGATCATACTGGTGAGCAAATGACGTCATAGCCACTGAGGCGTAGGTCTCCCACAGTCCGACCAGTTATACTCAGAGCTTGTTCCCACAACCCTAGCCTCTAGGTCTTAACGTGATAGGGGGTCAGGACACAGAGAATGTTTGATAGGCGGATAGACTCTTAAACGCATACCGACCCTTTCCGTGGCTAAGGCCAAAAAGCCCGGGGTGTGGAAAAAAACTCTGATTTATGCTGGTGAGCAAAGACATCGTAGCCACCGAGGCGTAGGTTTCTCGCAGTCCGACCAGTTTTACTCAGTGTTTGTTTCCGCAAACCTCACTTCTGGGTCTTAACGTGAGAGAAGGTCGAGCGTAGAGAATGTCTACCGGATATGTACGCTCTTATTAGCCCCCGAGTGAGGCCCGACCCCCCACCATTGCTGGGGTCGGGTGTCACTAAAGGTAGGGGAGTTTGACATGTGAAGTTGATAAGAGAAAGTGTGCGTTTATTAAGGGTAAAAGTGACGTAGCTGCTCGATGTTCCAGGCTTTGACGAAGACTCCGTCGTCGATGGCCTTGAGCTTGTAGGCGTCCTGGTCGGAGCACCTCCGCGACGACGTATGGTCCCTCCCACGGAGGAGAGGGCTTGTGGTGGTTCTTGTTGCCTTGGACTGAAGCGGAGCACTAGGTCCTCGACGTTGAAGGTCCGACCCCGCACTCGACGGCTATGGTACCGACGCAACGCTTGCTGGTACTTGGCCGAGCGAAGGAGGACGACGTTGCATGCTTCATCTAGTTAGGCTCCTTCCTGTGTTTCCCCTAGTTGGAGCCTTCAGACAAGAATCACTTCAAGAGGTCGCAGTCCTTGTATAGGTGCTCGACGGGGAAAGAATGGTTCGGACATGGCCCTTCGAGCAGCTTCTCGAAGTGGTTCGTGGTACCCTCGACGGGCTTCTGACCCTGTTTGCAGGTCGTGCGACGGCCACGAGCGAGCCCTCACGCCGCTGCCTGTTCTTCTATCACCGAGATGGTTGGAGGTGCCTTCGTCCGACGTCTTCGTCCCACTTCGCCTTGCCTTTGAGGCGGTCGAAGATCGCTCCGACCGCCTCCTCGCCCGAGGCAGTGGCTGGTGGCTGATATCGAGGAGCTCCTTGGTGGTTCGCGGACCCTTACGTCCCAGCTTGTGAATCAGGGACTCACAGGTGGTCCTAGACAAGAAGGCTCCTATGACGTCGACGTTGGTGACGTTGGACAACTCGTTGCACTGCCGGGAGAAGCACCGGATGTATCCACGAAGGGTTTCTCCATCCTTCTGTTTGCAGTTTTTGAGATCCCATAGATTCCCAGGATGCTTGTTCGTGCCCTGAAAGTTTTCCACAAAGATCTCTTTCAGGCTCGTCCAACTTTGGATTCTGTTGGGCGGAAGGTGTTCCAACCATGTTCGCGCCGAATCGGCCAGGAACAATGGAAGGCTGCGGATAATGAAATCGTCATTATCTGCTCCACTGGCTTCACAAGCAAGCCTGATAATCCTCGAGCCACAGTCCGGGGTTCGTTTCCCCGGAGTATTTCGGGATGTTGATTGGTGGTCGGTACCGTGGCGGGAAGGCAACGTTGAGGACGTGTCGGCCGAAGGCCTAAGGTCCTGGTAGGCCGGGGATCGGGCTTCGGTCCTCGCCGCTGTCGTAGCATCCGTCACGATGAGAGTGGTAGTCGTGGCTAGCTCCCTCCCTCGGATCGCCATGGACACGCCTGCGGGCGTCGAGGGTATCTCGCTTGTCACAGTTGCGATCGAGACGCTGATGTACCGAGACCGCGGTGCGCAGCTTGCCGCCTTGGGGCGCCTGGTGCACTAACATGTCCTTGTCGTGTCGCTCCAAGGGCGTGTGCTGGCTGGCGTCGAGCTCGCGTCGTCGAGACAGCGAGCTCTCGGCCTGTTGTGTCGCCGCACGATCGAGTAGCGTGCGAATCTCACAACGAGCCCGACGGTCTTTGGGCGTTGCGGACCCCGGAAGCCCCTGGAGCAAGGCCATCGCAGCGATGATGTTCTGGCTCGTCCGAGCAAAGTGCAGGGAGTAGCTTCATCGTCATCGATGATCCTTCCGGTTCACCGTCGCGGGCCATGGCACGCAGCGTGCCCACCGTGTCCTATGGCGCTCGAATCTCTCGATCGAGCTCCACGTGCTCTTGCTCGAGCTAGAGTCGCACTTCCTCAAGCTCTTGGTGTCGGGCCTTCAACTGCTCCACCCAGCAGGCAAGGTTGGGCCCCTGCATCCCTCACGACCTCAGTCGTCGAGGTCGTTCGTTGCGGTAGCCTCTTCCTCATGGATAGGTCGTTCGTTGCTGGTAGCCTCTTCCTCATGGATGCTTTCGACGTGTCCCTCGGGGGTACCCGTCATGAAACTACTCATGAGAGGGGTGATGGCTCCCTCAGCTGGAGTCAGAGCTGGAGGGACGACTTCGATTCTCCTACGTGGAGGTCGTGGAAAGATTACGTGACATGTTCATTCATCCCCACGAACTCGTCATTCGTTGCACCACAGGGTGGCCATCGGTCTCTGCGGTGTTGTGGAGACCGAACGAGAGCGCTGTCGGGGCGCTTCGTGTGAGGTATTCCGGAGAGAGCGGCTCCCCTCCAGTAAGCTGCACCATGATGTTGGGGAACGAGTGGGTGAGTTGGCGTAGGTCCTCCTGGGACGGACGGGGTCCCAGGAAGGCGTCGAGCTGGCGCCCTAACCTCCATAGTCAAAGTTGAGGAGCCGGTTGCTTCCGAGGGGCACGGGCCTCCGGTGCATGCAGCTGCAGCTCCTCAAGCGCATCGGCGATTGCGTCGAGGCCGGCGGAGTGGAGATGTCGGACGGCGGCGGGAGCCATTGCTAACTCTCCCTTCACCGCGACGATGAAGTCCAGGTCCCAGAAGCGCACGTGCATGCCTAGGACCCAGCTTAGGTTGTGACTAACCATCCGAGGCCTGGTGTGGATGTCGAGACGCGTAAAAGACCCCTACCTGGCGCGCCAACTGTCGGTGTTTTGAGTTGCCATCGACAAGTAAATTTCTAATATTGCGCGTCTGACTCGGATGGTGTGCTTAGAGGACACGAGGTTTATACTGGTTCGGGCAGAATGTCCCTACATCCAGTTCGTTGCTTGCTGCTCGTGTTACTAGCACTGAAAGTTCGTAGTAGGGGTTACAAATGGTCGAGAGAGGGACAGGTCCCAAGTCTCTGGTGGTGTGTTGCGATGAGTTCCAATGGATTCCTGTTTCCTTTGTGGGACGCCCTACTTTTCCTTTTATAGGCCAAGGGAGAGCACGGGTTACAGTGGAGGAAGAGAAGAGAACGAGCGGAAGAAGTCCTTCGGGATCGCCGGGTGCTTCTTCTCCTTTATGTGGGTCCAGCCGACCTTGTAGACGTCATCAGAGACAACTTCTCATCGAGGCCCTATCCGTCACTGGTGCCATGTGCAGGCATCGTCTGCCGGTCATGGCCCTCCACTCTGTCTTGGTGGACATCGTGGCGAACTGATGCACCTGTCAGTGTTCGTACGGGGGTTACGAAGAACAGCACCGGTGCGCCCGACGCTGTTCCTGACGTGAACCCCCAGGTATGGCCCGTCGTGGGTCGCGTTCTACATCGAGGCATGCCAGTCTCTTCCCTGGCGTCAGAGCTTTGACCCAGGCCCATACGTTTGGACCCGGAGTGGTTGGCGGCGGTATGGGTCTCTGTCAGGCGAGATGGAGCCTCCGGCCTTGGGGTTGGGCGAGGCGAAGTGCAAACCCAAGGGTCGAGCGAGGCAGAGCCCGCGGCCTCGGTGTCGGGCGAGGCAAAGCCCGCCCCTAGAGGTCGGGCGAGGCGGAGCCTGCCCTCAGGGGTCGAGCGAGGCGGAGCCCGCGACCTCAGTGTTGGGCGAGGCGGAGCCACCCTCAGGGGTCGGGCGAGGTGGAGCCCGCCCCCAGAGGTCGGGCGAGGTGGAGTCCGCCCTCAAGGGTCGGGCGAGGCGGAGGCAACCCTCAGGGGTCGGTGGGAGCTGTAGTCGCACTTTTGACTACTCAGACGAATCAATGTTGATGGTTATTAGCTCCTCTTCGGATATCCCTAATATTAGTCCTCGACAGGATCACTAAGTGAACTACATCATAAAATCACCAATGCTCTTCACGCAAGTCCATTGGGAAGGCCATTCTGGCATGGAGGCCACTTATCACCGAATCAAGAAATTGTTTTCTTGGCCAAAACTGAAATAGTTCGTCGCTGACTTTGTTTCTCAGTGCTGTCTGTCAGCAGGCCTAACCTGAAAGGGTGCCATATCCTGGACTTTTGTCACCATTGCCGGTCCCTGAAGCTGCATGGCAGGTGGTTTCTTTGGACTTCATTGAAGGTTTGCCCAAGTCCAAGCAATACAACTCTATATTGCTTGTTGTGGATAAATTCTCCAAGTATGCACACTTTATACCTCTCTCCCACCCTTTTACTGCAATGCAAGTTGTTGTACATTACATGGATTCTGTTTTCAAACTCCATGGACTTCCATTAGCAATGATCTCTGGTCGAGACAAAATATTTACAAGCAATCTGTGGCAAACTCTATTCAAACTGACTGGCACTGAACTTCGAATGAGCTCAGCATATCACCCTCAAACGGATGGACAAACAGAGCGGGTTAACCAGTGTTTGGAAACTTATCTTCGCTGTTTTGTCCATGCATGCCCTACTAAGTGGTCTAATTGGCTGTCCTTGGCTGAATTTTGGTACAATACATTATTCCACTCTTCTTTGAACAAGATACCATTCTCTGTCCTCTATGGTCATGAGCCACGCCAACTAGGAATTGATGTGGAGAATTGTGCCGTTGAAGACCAGGATTAGTGGCTTAAGGACAGATCTCTCATGCAGCAATTGTTACAACAACATTTGCTCAGAGTTCAGAAGAAGATGAAAACTCAGGTTGACAAGAAACGTTCTGACAGATCCTTTGCCGTGGGGGATTATGTTTATTTGAAGTTACAGCCTTATGTTCAGTCGTCTGTTGCTTCTAGGTCATCCAACAAACTCTCATTTCGTTACTTCGGGCCCTATCTGATCACAGCCAAGATTGGTTCAACAGCATACTCTATACAGCTCCATGATGAGTCCAGAATTCATCCAACCTTTCACGTATCACAGTTGAAGAAAGCAGTGCCTCCTAATCACTCGGTATGTTTAGAGTTACCCATTCTTTCTGACAGTCTTCAGGTACCTTTGGAGATTCTAGATCGTCGCCTGCACCTTCATCGCGACAAGACGCAGCCTCAAGTTCTTGTCCGCTGGTCACGTACACCTCTGGAGCTGTCTACATGGAAAGATGAAGACGCCCTTCGCCAGCAGTTCCCCCGAGCACCGGCTTGGGGTCAAGCCGTCTTTCAAGGGCGGAGGAGTGTCACCAGAGCAACGGTCTCTCCCGTGACGAAGGACGAAGGCATTGGCGTGAATCAGGAAGGCGAAGGGGGGCTGACCAAAAGGGCCAGAAGGCCATACCCAAGAGTGATGAGCCCTGCGTGGCTGTAGTGGGCTGAAGCCCGTTTAACGAGAGATAGCGAGGCGGCCTGGTCAGGGAGGCACTCAAAGGCAGCAGCAGTGAGGTTATCACCATGACCACCAGTGGTGGCGGATGTAGTATAGAGTTGTGCTGAGACTAGGATGAACAGCAGTACGGGCCAGGAAATGGAAGCCATTGCCGATGATAGATGGTGTGGTGTCACTGGATCGGAGGAATTGCAGTGGCCAGTGGCCATGCTGTATCTTATAGAACATCCACTATGTACGGACAGCACGATACCAAGTCATTTCATTTGTGAATTTTCACCCTTTATTTATATCACTGCTGTTGAAAATTTCAACGTTTTTCTTTTTGTTACTTTGACAAATCGCTGGAAAACTAGCAGTATTTTGCGCGTGTCAGGTTCGCGAAGAAAAAACGTTTTATGTAGACGAATCAAGTTCTTTGTTTGCACACACAAGAACAATAACAGAGATGTAGAGAGGGAAATGAGGGTTCTTTGTATTTCACTTTTCACTTGTCTGAGCACTCATGGAGTCGTCATGGGTGACTGCTTGCTGTTCACCGTCGCTCTTCTATTCACCACCATGTAGAGCACCCATGGAGTCATGGCCCATGGCCACATGCTGCATGCACATCGGCACATGCCTCAAAGTCAAGGTCGTCGCCGTCGACGGTGGCTTGGTTGGGGCAAGACCACGAATTCATGATTATATTATAAATAAGATAATTTTTACGACGGCTAGTGAGGAGCGAGAGTAAATGTCAATGGTGCACAGCGCCAACAACCATACTGCACACAATGTCTTAAGAGATCTGTGTCGGTCAAAACTTAGTAAGTGTATAGTAAATAGTATTAACACTTATGTCTCCAAATAAATTTATTATAAAAATATATTATATAACTAATCTAATGAGACTTATCTTGTATCATAAATGTTAGTATATTTTTATATAAATTCAGTCAAAATTCAAAAATGAGAATTACATACTCTTCTTCTTTTACGGACCGAGGGAGTAGTACCAAGACTGAGGGAGCAGTACCAAGTAGTATTCATGTGCTCGGAGCACTACACCATCTGGCATCTGGGTCACAAGCTTCAAGGCTGGCTATCTGCAGTGCACTGAACCAGAACCAGGCGCCGCTGCGTGGCAGGACAAATAATTGAGTCCACACCCTCTCGCTGGTCTTTAATAGGTAACTAGCAAATATGTCTACACGTTGCAATTAGAGAAAAAAACTACTAGCATGGCCAAATCCAATAAACAATCAAATTTTTTGACAAGGAATAAACAATTAGACATAGCTTAGACCTAATTCCAGGACTGGGCATTTGGTGTACTTCGGTCAGTTTCGGTTTTTAGAAACTTCAGTTTCCAAAGTACGGTAGACGCAACATGCACGTATATTCACTTCTATAAACACACGTACGAAAGCCCTACCCCTCTGTCGACGGAGACGTCGTCTACCATCGAAAGCATAGCGCCGTTAAATCCTGAAATAAATCGAGAAAAACGCGAGCACCCGTGCCAAACCGAGGACTTAAACCTAGGTGGACAGGTTGCACCACAAGAAACCCAACCAGCTAATCTATGCTCAGTTTGCCATTAGAGTTGTTATCTCTAGACATTAGAGTTGTTATATCTAGAGATCATCATTTTGATGGTAGCAACAATCTTGTTATTATTTATATTGTTATTATATTTTGAAACTACAATGGTCCCGTTCGGCGTGCTGAAACTTGACTGAAAGTGGCTGAAAACACTGTTCTGGCTGAAATGTTGTGAGAGAAAAATACTGGTCCAGCTGAAAAAAGAAGTCGAACAAGCCGAATTTAAGGTAAGCTGAACTGGGGCCAATATTGGTACCCTGCAGAAGAAGGGACGTACAGAGGTATACTGTACTAGCTCCCTCCGTCCCGAAGAAGAATGCAAGGGATCCTAGTTAGACACGGATAGGGAAGACTCATGTGCAGCTCGTAATCTGGTCTAAAGGAACTGAGCAGAAGTAAGGGTATATAACCCATCCCTTTGAGTTAAGATGTGGTTTCCTAATATTCTGGTAATCTTTATTTTTTTTGGCAATTTTTGAATGTTACTCCCTACATTCTAGTCCAGTTTATGTCTCATAAGTCAGTTATCTCGCTCTAATCAAATTTACAGAAAAATGCACTAGTATATCCAGCAACATCAAATTAGTTTTACTAAGTCTCTGTGAAGCGTGTTTCGAAAGTGCATTTATTTGAACTTGTAGATGTTGACATATATATATTTTAAAAAAAACTTGGTTAAAGTTTGATTTAGGACAAATCAAAGCGAACAAGTATTTGAAATTTAGGGGTAGTATCCGCTTTATCTTGTAGTACTAGTGAGATTATAAAAATTATATATGACGAGTTATGAAATATTACCTCGGTAGTAGAATAAATAATCAATTCCTACCATCACTCTAAATCAAATTATCCTAAGTTTGACCAATGTTATAGGAAAAGATAACAACATCTATGACAGTAGATAAGTATATTAATATATTTCATAATGTAACTACTGATACTAATTTGGTGTCATAAATATAGGTGCACTTTTCTATAAGGTTAGTTAAATTTAAAATAGTTTGACTTAAGACAACTCTAGAAGTTTATTTATTTTTAATCTAGAAAAGAAGTTCATTTAATTTAGGATAGAGGGAGCCGTGCTGAAATAGGTATAAAAAAAATTCTAGGATCAAATAAGGAGTCTAGCAAAAGACTATAACTTGCCCGTCACTAATTAGTTAGTTCGGTTGTTAACTTGTTTATTTATATTAATTTTTTGTAAGGCATAGTTTTAAAAAACAAACATGGATTTTGTTGATTCGACTACCAATTACATGAGTTATTTTGGGGGTAAGATGGTGTTTAAAAGATATGGATGAAGCTAAGTAATCAATATACTGTGCATTAATTATATTCGTGACAAAATTTTAAATTTTCGGACAGAAAGTGTACATTATCAGTTAACGAGGAAAACTAGTTCCATTAAAAGCCGAACATGTTAGCATTATTTAGACAAACTAGTTGTAGTAATATTTGTGAAACACACGGAGTGTGTGGTCCGACCGCATCCTGCCCCAGTCGGCTCACTTATAAACACCCGTCTCGGGACTCTCTTTCCCTCCCATTCATCATCACACATCGCCGCTTCTTTCCTTAGAGTCGACTCAGGTAAGCGCACTCTCTCTCCACGACTCGTCAATCTTCACGCCGCCCCTTTGCTAACCCTAGCCGCGCGTGCGACCAGGGGCTCGATGGTGGTTGCCGGCGGCGTGTGCACCCCGAAGAAGGCGGACTAGCGGTGGAGGCCTACGTCGGGACTTGGGTGCGGCGGGGCCTCGTTGAGGACCCCCAGCGAGCCATGGCACCGCCACCTCGCCCAGGATGCTGGCCGGCTAGCAGTGGACCCGCCTCGCCAGGACGCCGAAGACGAAGACCAGGAGGTGGTCACCCTGTGTGCGTGCTACGGGTTAGGGGGAAGAGGTCTAACCTCTGCCGAGTGAGCACGGGCTCGAACACGCAGTCGTCCTCGTGCCAGCAGAAGAAAGTGGGGAAGAAACTTGTGCGCATGACTTCCTACAAGTGCAGTGAGGGTCCACCGCTACACTATTTTCAATTGTTCCACTATTGCCGCTAATGATATTTTAACTCCGCTAAACATTGCTATTTAGTTTAATCATGATATATTTTTAGCACCCTAATCCAACCGAGGTAGATACTTATTCTTTAGTCGTCTCTCCCTTTAGGTTCTTTATTTAATATAAATAATGTAATAAACCATTAAATAATTATTGAACAGTTGATTATTGAGTGTTGATCACAACAATATGTTGATCGATATGATAGATGTTAAATAATATGTTGAAAATAACGGTTCAGAACAGGAGAGAGAGGTAGAGGGAGGAGAGAGAGCTCGATAGTGTACACGGACGCACTAGAGTTTTGAACAAGTGAAAATGAGTGGGAAGTGAGGTACATTGCCCTCATGTCCTTCGTCACTTATATAGGCAATGGCTGCTTACAAGTGCTCCCTTGGTGGGGTTGAATTTTATATGACACTACGCTAGTTGATAGTTGTGTCTCTTCTAGGGGGAGAATTGGCCCATTGTTGACGGTGAAAATGTCATAATTTTATATACTCAAAATCAGCGTCAACAGTCTCATATCAAAGGAAGATCATGAGCATATCATGAACATATTTTATCAAATAACCAGTTCCACATGTACCATGAGTATTTGATGCAGATTCAAGCTATATGGAGCAAGATGAGCTGGTGCGACCAGGCCCACCAGCCATCCCAAGCTACCATAATCCTTGTCAAGCACTCTCAAATCAATCTCCACCCTTGGATCAAGCTTGTGCTTCTTCTCAATAGTGAGAGGATGCAAACCCATGGATTGATGGACCCACATCTCTACAAACCGACATAATTACATCAAGCCAAGAGGACCCACAATGAAGGGGGAGGCCCCACATGGAAGTGAGGGGGTCGGCCGACAATAACCATACTGCACACAATGTCTTATATCACCTGCTTCCTCAATCCACGAAAGAATACAATTAAAATCTATGCAGGTAACTTAAGTTTAACTAAATTTATAGTGAATAGTATTAACACTTATGTCTCTAAATAAATTTATTATAAAAATATATTATATAACTAATAATTAATCTAATGGTACTTATCTTGTATCATAAATGTTAGTATTTTTTTTATATAAATTTAGTTAAAATTCAAAAATGAGAATTACATACACTTCTTTTATGGACGGAGGGAAGAGTGCGAAGTAGTATTCATGTGCCATCTGGGTCACAAGCTTCAAGGCTCGGTGCACTGAACTAGAACCAGGCGCCGCTGCACGGCACGACAAATAACTGAGTCCACGCCCACCCGTTGATCTTTAATAATTTAATAAGTAACTACGGAGTAGCAGATATGCCGTGCGTTGCCACCGCTACAGAAAAGATTCGTAGCAACACATTTTTTTTTCTAGGGACGGTTTAAGATTGAGTCGTCCCTACAAATGGTTTCCAAAACGAGCCGTCTCTAAAAGTTAATTTGTAGGGGTTGTTGGTATTATCAGCCGCCCCTACAAATGACCTTATTTATAGGGGCGACTCTAGATCTAGCTGCCGACGTCAAATTATAAAAGTTAAGTACTGAAATTTGAACTTTTCGAACGAATGAAAAAATGACCAAAACAAAAGTTGTACTCCCTCTGCCAATAAAAAAGTGTCATTCTTGTTTTCCAAAAAGTCAACAACTTTTAACTACGACCAAGTATATTTAACAAAATATTAATATTTATGGTATATAATTAGTATCATTAGGTAGATCGTTGAATATACTTTCATAATAAACTTATTTGGAGATATAAATGTTGCACGCATTTTCTATAAACATAGTCAAAGTTGATAAAGTTTGACAAACACGATTCCCATAATGACTCTTTTTTAGAGACGGAGTGAGTAGATCTTGAAAAGTTATAGAACTTTATACGTTGACAATTTTTTCATTTAAAATCATTTTATCACGGAAAACTACGTTTGAATTTCTTAAATTTGAAATTTGATTTTTTTTCTCCACGTTCCAGATTCGAGAACATTTCCGTTCATATGTTACAAAATATAATACCAAGTTCTTATTTCTGTTCCACGTTCCTATTCCCTCCAAAAACGTACATGGATGCTTGAAAGCCCTAGTTTGGTTTTGGATAATTGATGAAATCTATGTATTAACCTTGCTATCTAAGTGTTGTGTGAGATATGTTGGTACATCCAAGTGTGGAGCATGGTTGCACTCAAGTGATGGTGATGATCACATGAAATGATGAGATGGTCATATGTGATGATGATCAAGTGCTCAACTTGGAAAAGAAGAAAGAGAAAAACAAAACCCTATGGAGATCAAGACAAAGGTATAAATAGAGATTTTGTTTTAGTGATCAAGACACTATAGAGAGTGTGATCACATTTAGGGTAGATGACCGTACTATTAAGAGGGGATCTCTACTAGACAATTCAGTCATCTAGTGCCACTAGGTGTTGGACTTCATGCATTGCATTTAGGCCTAGTGCACATCGGAGAGCAAGCAAAAATATTTATCGAAAATGTTTTGAGAAATGCTAACTTGGCTCTAACATGTTTTGAGAAAACACTTTGAGAGTTAGCATCGTTTGCGGAGAGTTGCTCAAGTTGCCGTGGATCGAATCGTGATAAAGTTTGCAACTTGGAGAGCAAGTGGCGGTGTCTGGGTGGCACCGCCACCCCCTGTCCGGTGCACCGTTGCCCCTAGGGCAATGCCCGGCTGACCTAGGTTATGAGTAGTACCATCGGGGTGGTCACCGGATAGGTCGATGTACACCGCCATGTGTGCGGCGGTGCACCTTCACTGGGTGTCTGGTGCCACCGCCCTAATTCATCCAAGAGCAGCGAAAACGAATTTTAGCGAAGGGGGCACCACCATGGTCTCACCTCCATGGGTGCGGCGGTGCACCACCCTAATTTTCCAGAGAGTGGGGTTTTCGGGACTTGGCTAGGATGGTCACCGCCACCCCTAGGGCGGTGCCACCGTCATGCCTTGTCCGATGACCAACAGCTAGTTTTCTAGCCGTTGGAAGTGACAGTTGGGGCACCACCGCCTATCTGGTGCCCTCACACAGAGTAGCTCCAAGGGGTATAATGGCTCTATTTGCTTGTGTGGCTATAAATAGAGGGTGTGGCCAGCCTTGGCCACTCTCTTGGCATCTCTTACACTTGTGCACACCCTTTGGGAGCTAAACAAACATAATCCACTCACTTGCACACTTGATTTCATTATTTGAGTGAGATTGGTGAGCCTCTAGTGCATTGCATTGAGTTACATCATCTTGTGGCACTAGGTGGAAGCTTTGGGCTGGTTGTGATCTTGTTACTCTTGGTGTTTGCTGACCTAGATGGCCCGGTGATTGGAGGATCATTGAGCAGAGTTGGTGATTGTCTCCAGCCTCGATCGGTTGCTTGTGAGGGGTTCTTGACCTTTCCTCAGCGGAGAGCCAAAAGGTACTCTCTATTAGATTGCTTGTGTCATTGAGTTACCTCACTTGTGGGTAGGTTCTTGCGGTGCCAAGTGTTGGCTAGGTGTGTGATACCTATTAGCCATTGAACCACAAGTGTTGGTCGACACAATGGGGACTAGCGTGCCAACAAGCACGTGACCTTAGGAGAGAAATCATGTGTCATCTTGTGATTGGATTTCTCCCGGTGATTGATTGGCATTCTTATTGATTGGTTCACCACACTTGCTACTCTCTCTTGTATTACTTTCTTTACATTCTTGCCTAGTGTCATGCTTTTAGTGTAGCTAGTTGTGAGAGCTTGTTAGTTTGGTTAGTGAGACCCTTTAGTTAGTCGTTGAGAGCTCACGAGCTTAGCTAGTAGCAACCTAGGCTTGTGTGTGATTTAGTGATCATAGCAACTAGAATTGTTGGGTAGGTGGCTTGCAACTCTTGTAGAGCTAGTGCAAAATTGCTTTTCGCCGTTTAGCATACTAACAAATTGCTCTAGTGATTTTGTAGAGTTTTTATAGGCTATTCACCCCCCCCTCTAGCCATATTAGGACCTTTCATTGCTAAGGGTGGAACATTTTTGTGTGAGGGTGGGAGTGAGGCATGATGGTGGCCGATGAAGGGTACTTAGGCTTTGTTGGATACCATCTGAGTATAATAACCAACTTATACAATTAAATTATGATCTGAACATGATTGATTATATGATGGATTATTATAATGAAAACTTCTCATTACCATAATCCAATAATCCAGATGAGACATGATTTTGGAAGATTATTATGGGTGCTAAAGTCCAACTTACCCTCTAACCAGTTATCCAACTTATCAAATTAAGAGTCTATTTGGCAGGGCTCCTCCCTGGCTCTGGCTCCTGCGAAGGAGCCCTGCCAAACATTTTCCTGAAGGAGCCATTTTTCAGTAAAAAATAGAGGAGCCCCTCAATAGGAGCGATGCCAAACACCCTCTAGAAACTTCTTTAACCAATCATCATCAATGGAAATAACAATGGCAAACAATAGGGGATGCCTTCCCCCGGGCATGCGACAAGGTGTGACATGGTGTTAATGGGGTGGGCTGTGGGGTATCAACGATGCGAGTACCACTATATAATACTAGGTCTGAAGCCCTAGGTGATAGATAAGCCTAGTGTTTGGCAGCACTTGTATCTTACTTTTTTGTATTTTACTTTCCTTGGCTTCTAAGCCTTTGTAATAGGAATATGCTCAGCATCCACTTTAGTGGTTAGAAAATATGTTGGAGCAGGTAGAAAGTAGATGCTGCCCTCTGCCCATAAAAACAGGGGCACACCCTTGTATCAGGACAAGCCATTGTATTTCCTTTCAATCAAAGTGGCCAAGGGCCAAGCTGCCATCTGGTAGTTCCCAAATCTGAATCTGAGATCTATTTGGGCCAACAACAGGTATAAGAGTCTTAGGGTTCTTGAATGAGTGAGCGCCATGTCCACCGAGAACCATATCGCGAGAGCGCGCGCCGCCGCCGGTGCGGTGATAAACCCCGGCGGTGACGTAGCGGGAGCTAGAGACCGTACGACGTGCCTTGCTGTTGTAGAGGCAGCGGAAGCGACGGTGGCCGAGATGGCCAGGTAGGCAGAGGCTGCGGTGCAGGCCGCGGTGGCTACCGTGGTGGCACTATGCACCGAGATGGACCAGAAGCCGGAGCCTGCTGGAGGATCATGTAGCCTAGACAGGCGCCGCCGCTAGTCGCCGTCACCAGAGCGGCGGCGTGGTCACTGCAGTCGCTCCTCGGTGCAGCAGATGGACTACCACGACTTTGAAGCGGGAACGCCATGGCTGATGCTCACCAAGTCGAACTACCACGAGTGGAGCCTGCTAATCAAGGTCCAAGCAGATGGGAGATAGCATCCACACTTACCACATTGTTAGAACGGCGAGCGAGGCGCTAGCCACCAAGCAAGCCACCTACCACAATTCTCGTTTAGATAGTGTCAATTCACACAAGATCAATGACACTACCCTATGTTGTGTGCTCTCAAAGGCTAACTAAAGAGCCACACCAACCAAGCATGCAAGCTCTCACAACTAGCTACACTAAAGAGCTTGTCAACTAGTTTGCGGTAAAGTAAAGAGAGTGATCAAGAGGGTTATACCACCGTGTAGATGAATGAACCAATCAATCATGAAGATGAATAACAATGATGACCAATCACCTCGGAATCAATGATGAAGACAATGATTTTTACCGAGGTTCACTTGCTTGCCGGCAAGCTAGTCCTCGTTGTGGCGATTCACTCACTTGGAGGTTCACGCGCTAATTGGCTTCACATGCCAAACCCTCAATAGGGTGCCGCACAACCAACACAAGATGAGGATCACACAAGCCACGAGCAATTCACTAAAGTACCTTTTGGCTCTCCGCCGGGGACAAGGTCAAGAACCCCTCACAATCACCACGATCAGAGTCGGAGACAATCACCACCTCCGCTCGACGATCCTTGCTGCTCCAAGCCATCTAGGTGGCGGCAACCACCAAGAGTAACAAGCAAAATCCGCAGCGAACCACGATCACTAAGTGTCTCTAGATGCAATCACTCAAGCAATGCACTTGGATCACTCCCAATCTCACTATGATGAAATCAATGATGTAGATGAGTGGGAGGGCTTTGGCTTAGCTCACAAGGTTTCTATGTCAATGAAAATGGCCAAAGATGTGAGCCACAGCCGGCCATGGGGCTATAAATAGAGCCCCAATCAAATAGAGCCGTTATACCCCTTCACTGGGCAAAACGCGCTCTGACCGGACGCTCCGGTCAAACTGACCGGACGCTGGCCCTCAGCATCCGGTCGCCCGATGGATGCCACGCATCACCAGCTTCAAACGCTATTCGTCAGATTCCAACGGCTACGAAGCTGACCGGATGCTCTGGTCAAAACTGACCGGACGCTGAAGCCCCAGCGTCCGGTCGTTTCCAGTAAGCTCCCTAAGGCATGTTTTTTCGACCGAACGCATCCGGTCCACCTTGACCGGACGCAGACCAGCGTCCGGTGCACAACCCTACCCACTGTGCCGTCTGACAGCTCGACCGGACGCAGCCTTTCAGCGTCCGGTCGCTGAGTGACCCAGCGTCCGGTCAGTAGACCGACGCCAGCATCATTTCGACCAACTCCATTTCAACTCTAACTTCTTCACCCTTGCTCCAATGTGCCAACCACCAAGAATTTTGCATCCGGCGCAATAGAAAATAGACCTACAAACACCTTGTGCACATGTGTTAGCATATTTTCATAAATATTTTCAAGGGTGTTAGCACTCCACTAGATCCTAAATGCATATGCAATAAGTTAGAGCATCTAGTGGCACTTTGATAACCGCATTCCGATATGAGTTTCACCCCTCTTAATAGTACGGCTATCAAACCTAAATGTGATCACACTCTCTAAGTGTCTTGATCACCAAAACAAAATAGCTCCTACAAGTTATACCTTTGCCTTGAGCTTTTTGTTTTTCTCTTTCTTCTCTTCAAGTTTAAGCCCTTGATCATCTCCATGCTATCACCATTGTCATGTTATGATCTTCATTTGCTTCTCTACTTGAAGTGTGCTACCTATCTCATGATCACTTGATGAACTAGGTTAGCACTTAGGGTTTCATCAATTCACCAAAACCAAACTAGAGCTTTCAAGCTTGCTAATCAAGGTCAAGCTATAGGCCTGACGGCTGTGGGATATGATACACATCAGTGACATCAGCTATGACGATGATTGCCGAGCACTAGGCAACAAGGCCACTGCGAAGCTAGCATCAGAATCGATCAACGCGACGCATGTTGACATTGCAGCGCCTCCGAGGGGAGTGGGAAGGCCACTCCTTTCAGCTAGGTAAGCAAGTCGAGGACTTTTCCCTTCGCCTGACCAACCTGATGGAGTAGATGGCATGCAATGGCGACACTAACCTCACAGAGGAGCGCATGGTGGAGAAATTCCTCCGCCGCATGCTGAAGAAGTACGCGCAGATCGTCATGTCGATTAAGACGCTCCTCGACTTTGAGTAGCTCACTGTCAATGATGTGATCAGGAGGCTCAAGGCGGTGCAGGACCATGAAGAGGGGCCTCACGCCGAGCCAAGCACCGTCGGAGGCAAGCTACTATACATGATGGAGCTGTGATGCACCTTCGAGAAGAAGAAGAAGAAGGAGAAAGGATCCAAACCATCTGGCTCCTCTAAGGAGCATTGTCGGTGACCACACGGTGACAAGAAGAAGGAGGAGAAGGGGCCCCAAGGCTAGGTAGGCGCTGATGGTGGCGCTGCTGGCGAGCGCAAGGCAACCCGGGATGACACCTGCAACAACTATGGTAGGTCCATCCACTGGGCCAAGGACTATCGCTTTCCTCCATGCCATGGTGGGCTGGCTCATGTCGTGCAAGCTATGGAGGAGGATGCTGCTCTATTCTTGGTGCACGGGTGCGTCGAGCCATAGCAAGAAGCAGGAGAGGGGGTGAGAGGTCCAAGCTTTCCCCTTTCCATGTCGACTGGCTCCACACACCTCCACCTCAACAAACCACGTGCCCACGCCTTCCTCGGCAAAGGCACCGATGATGACAAGATCGATGATTGGTACCTCGACACCGGTGCCATGCACCACATGACTAGTTGGCGTGAGTTCTTCTCTGACCTAGACTTCGACATGAAGGGCTCCGTCAAGTTTGGTGACGCCTCCGCCGTCGAGATCAAGGGAGTCGGCTCGATTATCTTCAAGGCCAAGACGGGGGAGCACCGCCTCCTCCCCGACATGTACTACATCCTAGCCTTGAGGAACTCCATCATCAGCGTAGGGCAACTAGATGAGAATGGCTCACGGGTGGAGATTAAGGACGGCGTGTTCTGCATCTAGGATAGAAGCTACCGCCTTATCGCCAAGGTGAACGAGGGAAGCAACCGCCTTTACATGCTCCATATGCAGGTGGCGCAACCCCTTTGCCTTGTTGCGCACCGGGACGATGAGGTGTGGCGCTGACATGAGTGTTTCAGGCATCTTCACTTTGAGGCCCTAAAACAGCTCGACAAGGAGGAGATGCTCCGCGACATGCCCTGCGTCGATCACGTCGAGTAGCTCTACGACACCTGTGTGGTGACCAAGCTAAAGCACCGACCCTTCTCGTGTCAAGCCTACTACCACGCCACCGAGCAGCTTGAGCTGGCGCATGGTGACCTCTGCGGTCTAGTGTCACCGGCCACTCCTGGAGGTCGGCACTACTTCCTACTACTCATCGATGACACCACCCGCTACATGTGGGCCACGCTTCTTGATTCTAAGGTGGCAGCTGTAGATGCCATCAAGCGCCATCAAGCAGCCACAGAGAAGGAGTGTGGCTGTAAGCTTTGGGTGCTCTGTACGGATAATGGCGGTGAGTTCACGACGACAGATTTCATGGCGTACTGCACCGATGAGGGGATTTAGCGCCACTACTCCATGCCCTACTCACTACAGTAGAACGGCGTGGTTGAGCGCCGCAATCAGACGATGGTGGCAGTGGCACGTGCCCTCCTTAAGCAGCATGGCATGTCGGCGATCTACTGGGGCGAGGCCATAATGATCGCTGTACACCTGCTCAACCGCTCGCCGACCAGTGCACTCGACGGCAAGACGCCATATGAGGCCTAGCATGGGCACAAGCCGGCGGTCAGCTATCTGCGCTTCTTTGGCTTCCTCGCCTTCATTAAGGAGCTGAACCATGTCAGCAAGCTCGGCGATCGTAGCTTACTAGAGGTCTTCATCGGCTACGCAGAAGGGGCTAAGACCTACCGCGTGCTCGACCTGGCGACACAGCATGTGCAGTTGGCATGCGACATCATGTTTGATGAAGGATGTAGCTGGGCATAGGACAAGGCGGTGGATGATGGGTCGGTGGCCATGCTCCATGACTTCAACATTGAGTTCGCATGGGTCGGCGGTGCTGAGGGAGCACAAGGTGCATCCTCATCAATGTCTGGGTCTTCATCACCAGCGCCGACCTCTTCATCAGCTCCGCCGTGCTCGTCATCACCAAATTCGAGGGAGCTCAGCAGCCCATCGGCGATGGTCGAAGGCTCATCGGTAGCAGCGCCAATCTCTCTAGCACCACAGTCGACCTCACCGGCACACCAGCCGACCACTTTAGTGTCTTCTACTTCGCCCGCTGCGACACCAACGCATGCATGGTAGCTGAGGGTCGAGTACACGATGCCACTGGAGGATGATGAAGACCGCTGAGACGCCTACTACAACGATGAGCCCTTCCAGTACCGCACGGTGGCAAACATTCTCGGTCTCCACTAGACCAGCCCAAGAGGCTCTCCACCCAGCTACATCTGACGCATGCTGGTGAGCTGACCACTTATGCTAAAGCGTAGGGTGATCTGGCATGGCGGGCGGCGATGGAGCAGGAGCTCAAGTCCGTCGAGTAGAACTGGACCTAGGAGCTAGTGTCACTAAAAATCGGACGGCCACCGCCCCATCACCCTGAAGTGGGTGTTCAAACTCAAGAAGGACAAGCTGGGCACGGCGATCAAGCACAAGGCATGACTAGTAGCGCATGGCATCATCCAGCAAGAGGGGATTGACTACGATGATGCCTTCGCCCCCGTGGCGCGCATGGAGTCAATCCATGTCCTCCTCGTGCTGGTAGCTCAAGAGGGGTGGCAAGTCCACCACATGGATGCGAAGTCTGCCTTCCTCAATGGCGATCTCAAGGAGGAGGTCTACGTGTGCCAGCCACCTAGCTACGCCATCGCTGGAGAAGCAAGGAAGGTGTACCGCCTGCGTAAGGCACTCTATGGCATGCGCCAGGCACCGTGCGCCTAGAATGCGAAGCTGACGCTACACTCAAGAAGATGGGCTTCAAGCAGAGCCCGCATGAGGTGGCGGTGTACCGGCGGTGAAAGGTCCTTGTGTGGTTTTGGTAATTGAGTGACAACCTAGGTGGACTAATTGTGTTTATGTGAGATACACAGGTGATTAGTCCACATGTACATATGTGTGAGCAACATATGCCATGAAGGTAAAAATGGCTTGGAGATGTTGCAAAGCTCACACATGTGATGATGAAGGAGCTCATTGCACATGAGACATGATATTGAGTCATGTGATCAAGGTGGAGAAGATCAAGACAAGACTTGGCTTGATGAACTGGTTGCAAGCGTGAAGGGCAAGTCGGAAGCTTTGGAGCGATGGACCGCGTGGCGGTGAAGCTTGAGCAAGACTTGGCACCGATGGACGAAGGCAACGGTGAAAAGCAAGTGAAGTCAAGATCGATGAACCAATATGATCACGTGATGATATGAAGTGGATCATATCATTGTTGATCGTGTTGGTGCATATGTTGCATCGACATTGGAGGAGATGGAATGGAATGCGCAAGGCAAAGGTATAACCTAGGGCGATCTTGGTGCATATGACCGGTCATAGGTGTGTAGAGAAGTTTGTGATCGGGTTTAGGATAGATGGCCGTACTATCAAGAGGGGCAAACTTGTTTGCATATCGGTCATCTAGTGCCACTCGAGTGATCTAACTTTGCATCATCGCTAGGATTTAGTGGCGTGGCAAGTTAAGTGGCTAATCCTTTGGAAAATGATTGTGAAAATACTAACACACATACACATGATAGTGTACACTTGGTGATGTTGGCACATTTACAAAGGAGATGAAGTTGGAGTTGATGTGGATCAACTCGGCGATGAAACGGAGGCGAGAAGGGTTAGAAACTCCACCGGCGCCCTACAGAAAAGACAGGGTCCCACAGTGTGGACCGGACTCTAGTCACATAGTGACCGGACGCTGGGTTGCAGCGTCCAGTCAGTGGTGGTAGGCAGCGTGCAGCGTCGGTCAATCGACCGGATGCTGGCTCTAGAAGTGACCGGACGCTAGCTGTGTGCATCCGGTCAGGGCTGACGTATGGTGACGCAGGCAGAGCAAAAGCTGGAGAGTGATCGAACGCTGGTGCTGCGTCCGATCGCGATCGACCGGATGCGTCCGGTCGTGAAATGTCGTTTCTGGAACCTTACTGGAAATGACCGGACGTTGGAGGCTCAGCGTCCGGTCAGTTGAAGCTACTGCGTCCGGTCGTCAGATGACCGTTGAGATCGGATGAACAACGTTTGAAGAAGGGGACACGTGGCGAGTATCGCGTGACCGGACGCTGAGGTCTAGCGTCCGGTCGATCGGACTGGAGCGTCCGGTCGTCCCGACGTTTGCCCAGTGATGGGGTAACGGCTCTATTTGTTCGTGGGGTTATAAATAGAAGCCATGGTCAGTCTTAGGCCGTAAGCTGAGCACACTAGAGCCTTGGTGGCTTGTGTAGTAGTGCTTGGGAGCCCTCCATCTCACAAATACTTGATAGTGATCATCCGATTGTGTGAGAGAGCGATTCTAGTACGATTGCATCATGAGGTTGCATCGAGTGGCACTAGGTGATCGAGTTCCAAGCCGGTGGTGCTTGTTACTCTTGGAGGTTGCCACCTCCTAGACGACTTGGTGGTGATCTCCGTCGAAGCCCGCAAGAAGCTTGTGCGGTGCTCCGGAGAAGAGCTTTGTGAGGGGTATTGTGCTCGCCCCGCGGAAGCCACGAAGAGCAACTCTAGTTGAGCGTGTCATTGAGCTACCCTCACTTTCAGGGTAGGTTCTTACGGTGCCCGACGTGCAGGCTTGGCGGGTGATGCCAATTAGCCGCCGAACCACCAAGTGAGCGGTCGACACAACGGGGACTAGCGTGTTGGCAAACACGTGAACCTCGAGAGAAAAATCATCGTGTCAACCTTGTTCTTTCCGTTGGTTTGCATCCTCGTTACACAAGCTTGTAATTACTTTCATATACATTATGCTTGTGTAGTTGCTCTTGTAATTAGTTAGCTTGTGTAGCTTACTAGTTGCCTTCTTGCTTGTGTAGCATAGAAGTAGCTCCCTTGTGTGGCTAATTTGGTTTATGTGACCTTGTTAGTCACATTGCTTAGTTTGTGTAGCTAAGTAATTACGCTCTCTAATTTGGCATTGGTTGCCTTGTTATTGAGCATTGTTAGTGAGCATTAGGTGGCTTTGTGCTTTTGCTTACTAGCATGTGTAGGAGCTCCCTTGTTGCTTAAAGTACTAGTGGCATAGTTTTGTGTGACCTTGCTTCTAGAATTGGTTAGGCAAGCTCTAGCTAGCCCGGCACCTTTGTTGCTTAATTAGTATCTTTGAAAGGTGCTAGAGAACATAGATAGATGGGTGTAGTCTTGGCTAGACCGATAGTTATAATTCCGCACTTGTTTCGGTTAGCCGACACGATTAAAATTAGAAATGACTATTTCACCCCCCTCTAGTCCGCCATCTCGACCCTACAGGCGGGGCAACAGACGCAACGTTCTACTGGTCGGCGTCTATGTCGATGGCTTCATCATCATCGGCGCTGAAGAGCAGAAGGTGGAGGTGTTCAAGGAGCAGATGAAGAAGGTGTTCGACATGAGCGACCTCTGCCTTCTCTGCTTCTACCTCGGCATCGAAGTACGCCAGGACGTTAGCGGGATCGCCCTCTGCCAAACCCACTACGCCGAGCGCATCCTCGAGCACGGCGGCATGATAGGCTGTAATCCGGCCCACACCCTGATGGAGAAGAAGCTCAAGCTGAGTCGGGAGAGCAAGGTGGAGGAGGTCGAAGCAACCCATTACCGGCGGCTGATCGGGAGCTTGCGCTACCTGGTCCATACCCGGTTGGACATCGCGTTTGCCGTCGAGTACATGAGTCGGTTCATGGAGCGGCCGACGATGGAACATCTACAGGCCGTCAAGCAAATTCTGCACTACGTGGCGGGCACCCTCGACTATGGTCTCCACTACCGAAGGGCCCCCAACACAGCGCGGTTCAGTCGGCTACTGCGACAGCGACCTCACCGGTGATGTGGATACCAGTAAGAGCACAACTGGGACGATGTTCTTCCTCGGTGATTGCTTGGTCAGCTGGCAGTCCCTCAAGTAGAAGGTGGTGGCTCTCTCGAGCTGTGAAGCGGAGTATATCGCCACCACCACTACAGCAACTCAGGCACTATGGCTGTCAAGGATGCTGGCAGAGCTCCTTGACAGAAAGGTGGATGTGGTTGAGCTGAAGGTGGACAACAAGTCTGCTCTAGCTCTGACCAAGAACCATGTCTTCCATGAGAGAAGTAAGCACATCCACATCAAGTACCACTTCATCAGAGATTGCTTGGAGGACGGGAGCATCAATGCCAGCTACATTGCCACTACTGATCAGCTGGCTGATATTCTCACAGAATCGCTGAGGAAGTCTAAGTTTCAAGAGACGAGAGAGAGGATTGGGCTACAACAGATCGCTTCCGGTGTTCGGCACAAGGCTTAGGGGGAGAATGACCGATAAGCCTAATGCTCGGCAGCACTTGTATCTTACTTTTCTGCATTTTACTTTCCTTAAGCTTTCAAGCCTTTGTAATAGGAATATGCTCAGCATTTACTTTAGTGGTTAGAAAATATGCTGGAGTAGGTAGAAAGTAGATGCTGCCCTCTGCCCATAAAAGTATAGGCACACCCTTATCATGATAAGCTATTGCATTTTTTTCAATCCAAACGGCTAAAGACGAAGCTGTCCTCTGGTTAATTTTCAAATCTGAATCTGACATGTATTTGATCCAACGCTAGCACACGGAGACAGCAGGCT
Source organism: Miscanthus floridulus (assembly GCF_019320115.1). Taxonomy (NCBI): domain Eukaryota; kingdom Viridiplantae; phylum Streptophyta; class Magnoliopsida; order Poales; family Poaceae; genus Miscanthus; species Miscanthus floridulus. The sequence goes on from NC_089582.1 coordinate 38,902,000, forward strand.
ACAGCACCTACACGGCTCCATGGCTCCACCTCCATCAGGCGTCGGCATGATGGTCGGTGTCTATACAGCTATAGTTAACATCTCCTCGCCACTGCTCCTCCTCCTACCCGTGGCCTGGCTTCAGGGCGACGTTCTCGCAGAGTACCTTCGGTTCGTGGAGGAGGCCGCGCCATCATCGTCGTGGACGAGGAGGAGGGTGGCTTCGTGGACGACGATGGCGGCGACGGGGACAACGATGCTAGCGCGATGGAGTTCGGGAGCGAAGACGGAGGCGGCGTCTTCATCATGGGCATGGAGAAAGACGACGACCAGGCGGCCGACCCGGTGCTCGAGCTGCTGCTGCCGCACATCCTGGACCTCCCGGCGTTCAGGGCGCGCGCGGCGGGGGCGGTGCGGCAAGAACCCCCGCTGGCGTTCCCACGTCAGGTCAGGTGGATGCACGGAGGCGCCTTCATCATGGACGAAGAGATGGCTGATGAGCTCACGGGAAGAAGAAATCCACTCCAGCTTCGGCACACCTACTAATTGTTAGGCTGCTCAATGATCGTCTGAAAACAGAGTACTAACTCTGTTCCGTTAATGCGTCCATTGTCGTATACTAACATTGTACTTGCACAAGTGATAAAAAAGATTAATTAACCAGTGTAAATGAAAGAAAGCCTGTTCGTTTGGCTGTGGCTTATCGTAAACGATCGTAAAGCCGGAATAGTATTTTTCTCTCACATAAACCAACCAGCAGTACTTCTTCACAAACCATCAACAATACGAACCAGCCAACCGAACAGGCTATGACCAACGATACTTGCGTCCACCTCAATCAACCGTCGAGTGTGTGTGCGTGTGTGTGTTTTTTTTTCTAATATTAAAGACCAGAACTTTCTCAAGATAGGCTTTGGGGCGTAAACTGAACCATATATATTTGACAATGTAGCATAGACAGGTTTGAATCTGGGGTCTTTTAGACAAAAGAAGTCGAGGGACCAAAAACAGAGTTATGCATTTGCAAAAAGAATTATTTCAGAAGGAAAATCTATGAACGGCATGGGACACAAAATATGTGACGATATACGGAAAGGCACGATCAAAAGTACAATGGAATCGACAATGTGGTAAAATCAACAAGCTGTATCTCTCCAAGAAACAAGGGAGGGAAGGGGATATGGCTCATACAAGTAACCTTTGAGTTCCGCAAAGAACATTGTTCCCAACTCAAATAATTGTTCGATTCGTACCACAAAAAATATAAAAAACAACAACTATTCAATGGGGCTCAATTCAGCAACAATATAGCAAGCTGAGTAGATTGGCGTCAACTCATAATCATACTCATCAGCACAGTGAGCTCGCAGTCGCAGGCAGCTACATGAAAAATACAGAAGCCAAAACATGTGAAAACTTCTCCAAGAACAATGTTACACATCAGTTGGTTATTATTTGTATCTAGCATATCTGAGCAGAACTCAAAGGGCCCAATGATATAATCATGTAACTGAGCCACAAACTTATGTTTTATCTCCTACTCAGCAAAAATGATGTTGAAGCCAAATTTTCTGCTAGGAGTGTCGTGAGACAGACTACAAGTATACAACAATGAACTGTGGTGTCGAATGGCATGCTGAAACAGAAGTAGGCAACCTTTCTAGACCACCATCAAAACTGAGTATAATCCAGGTATCAGAAACTGCATGATAAAGGCAGAACATAATATCAGAAAATTACTAAAAGCTAATGATTTCAGTGAAGTGAAAAAAATTGATGCCACCTGAAGCTATATATGACTAGTTGATTACAGATCATTATTGTCATTAAAAAAATATATATTACAGAACAATATTAAGAATAAATTTGGGGGAGCAAAATGCATTTTTGCCTTCAGGGACGGTATACTACCTCAAACAAAGGCAGCAAGCCATCTCATCTCTGCACCATTTCCATTTGATAAGTAATATATCTTTTTCCATTTCTCTTCTGAAAAATTCTCGCGCCGAATGATCTTTTGCCTGGTCAAGTGCATTGCCAACTTTCAGTTATTGAGTTAACAAGTAATATGCCAGAGTCAGCCATTGCAGATTATCAAACATTATCAACTGATAGAAATATGCCAAATTTCTATAAAAAATACCTCATGTAATAGTGACACACAGTCTCAGATTCATCTAAGGTGTAACGTGGAAACATCAAACGAGCACCAGAAGGAACATCTGGCAGCTCCTGCCGTAGTTTGCCGACTGCTGTTGAGTGTGAAAAGGCCCCCACCATCATATCATTGTGCAACATTGATCTATAAGCATTGACCTGTTTATAGTACAAGTGAAACATTAAGTGTGTATGTCCAGGGAACTGATTACTAGTGTTAAAAAAAAGTGCTATGATGCTACGCATTGTACACTTGCCACATGTATACCAGATCTCCACTGAGCAGTAAAAAAAAAAACTAATACAGACTCATATGTTCATCTTTACAAAAATAAGTCACCCAGAAACTGTATATTTACTTATTAGGCAACAGAACAGAGTACATGAAAGGTTACAAAAGAAAAGAGAATGAACACATAGAAAAGTGTAAGGAACTTAACAATTTTTACTACATCACAACCAAAAAATACATGCAAATAAGCAGAAAGGATATGCAAATATTTGCTACTTTCAAAGGAGGATACTGTAGGACATAAAAGAATGTGATGATTGAACATGGTGAGGTATCTCAGTGCAACGAACCATTGTAAGCTCTTTTGCATGGATCGATCGACAGGATCGGACAGTTACAGGTTCCTGGAAGTCACTGAATGTAAACCAACAATTGTACTGCAAAAGAAAAAAAAAGAATCTTTTAATGTGTTTCACATTAGTGGGAATTTTTACACATACAACATATCAAACATTGAAGTGGCAGCAGCCAATTCAGCTATGGTGTCAATGCTCCGACATACCTGATCAATGGCAAACAGTACAGGCACGTCTTTAACAAGGGACAGCTCCTTCCTTAAGCGAACTACAACACCAACTGAAGCATGCGTGTGAGTTATCCCAGTTTGAATGAGATCATATAATGTGGACCCTTCAGGCATTTCCATTGTGTCAGCCCCTTTCATCATTCCAACACCAGCACCTTCTCCCAGGGGAATAGGCTCAAAAATTTGACATGGTAATTGTTGTAAGCGTGTTTCATTGTACTTCAAAAAATCCTGAAGCAGCAATAGAAACAGATTTAGAGGAAATGATGTTCCATCCAGCACACTGTAGTATCAAACCAAATATATATGTTGCCATAAATCATAGGTTTAAGATGTACTACCTCCAACTAAAAGTGATGTAGTGCAAGCGGAGAGCATGCAGCATTTTACATTTTGGCACAATATCTTTTAAAATATCTAGATAAGTGCATAATTGTCCTAATATTACTTTCATGACTTTTAATAGGTTCTATAAATATGTTACAGTACAAATTAGTGGTGAGATTTGCATTTTGAAAAATGTCACAGATTATCTGCTTTCTAGCAATGAATGTGTATGCTTAATAAAGTATCCATGGAACCAAGTGTAACAAAAGGAAATATGTACAAATAAACAAGCATAACTGCATAAGTTTACATTCCTACTAACTTATTATCAATATACAACTGAGATTAGAGAAACCCAGTTTGCATACAGTATGGAGTATGAACTGATGATGTAAAATAGCACAGGTGAGATGTGTTTAAAAATAATATCAATCTTTAGGCAAATATGTAACCATATCAGATACGTAGATTTCACAGTGACAATTTAAAAAAAGAAGAGGCTCCACCGGTACCAAATATGATTGAATGTTAATCAATATATGCATGGCCATCGTCCACCTATCAACACATCGTATTCTTACAATCGCTGCCACTTGCCCACTTGATGGTTACTATATCATCACATACATCAAACTAGCATTATTTGGAGCGTGTAGGCAGATTACAAACAAATAAAACAAGGAAAACAGATGATAATGCATTCTATCTGCATCCATATATACTGAGAAAAGAAAAGAGGAATATGAAAGATAGTCTATTTGAAGCAACTGGAACATACAAAATTACAGAGGTTAGCACCTGCAAGATCTTCGCAGCCTGTAACGGTGTATCGAAAAAATCACTATATGTGTTTCTATAGAAGAATCCTCCATGAGTCCAATCCTTCCCTTGTGGAACATAAAATACCAGCCATCCTTCAGTACGTGCCCAATGGACAAGCATCGCAAGTGCAATGCTTTTACCACAACTCCGTGGGCCATCCAAGACAATTTGTTTTTTGGTATCTGGATACAGGCAAGCAGGAAATGATTGAGATCTTGAGATACAGTGTTGCAGCAAATATACGTGTACATATGCAATCACATTGTATTGAATATGTTTTGCAATGGCAATGTGTTCAGAGAAAAACAAAGTAAAAATTGTAGTGCAAACTAAACAGCTTTACTCTAGCAATATATGGGATATAATCTATGTTTTTCTAGGCGCTAGGTGGTTTCTAGGCGGAGACCCATCGCCTAGCGCCTAGGCGTGCCTAGGCGTTTTCTAGGCAGGCTAATACACACATATATGTTGAAAAAAAGAAAAATAAAACAGGAGATAAGTGGACTTCACTAAAGAGAAAGGCCCTTACAACAGAAAACGGCCCAAAGCCCAAGTTCCCTAGCACCTTATCCCTTCTTTCTCCTCTGAAAACGGCCCAAAGCCCAAAGTTTCCAACCTCCTCTGCTCGGTCTCTCCCGCAGTCCCGATGCCGCACAGCCGCCGCCGCCATTGGATCCTCTCCCGCACCTCTCTCTCTCAGCCTTTCTCTGGTCAGCGCGCCGCCCGCACACGCACGCTCCCGCCGCCCGCCCCTCCTCCTCCCCCACCAGCGACCTCCGCCCGCCGCGTGCCGCTCCTCCTCCCCCACCGGTGACCTCCGCTCGCCTCTCCCTTCCTCCTCCTCTGCCCAACGTCCGCCTACACCCCTAGGCGAGGCGGTACCCCTCCACCCAGCGCCTAGTCGCGCCTAGGCGACCGCGGAATCTCACCTTGTTGAACATTGGATATAATGGCATATTAATATATTATATACATTTTCGAATGTGCCATTATTTGCATGATTATAGATTGATGGTACTGCAATTCTTTCTGCAACACTAGTATCAATTCAGAACTTGCTTGAGAAAGTTAAGACAAGGAAAAGTAAGGCGAATGGAGTTTTTCACTATTAATCTTGCTAGGTGAAAATCATGTTCCTTCTGTCCCAAATATAAGGTGGGTACACATTTAAAAATTCAAACTCCGTAATCTTTCACCAACAAGCAACAATTAGTCTAACAATATGAAACTTTGGATTTGTACTTACAGATACTTTCTAATAATCAAACTTTTGTTGCCATGAATGATATATTATACGAGACATAAGCAGTCAAAGTGTGATATTGAATACCCCACCAAATCAAACCGTCTTTATATTTTTAGATGGAGTGGGTACCACCACTTCTAGAATTAAGAAACCTAGTTCCTCGGTCACCCTTTCTTTTCTTTTGCTCTGATAGTATGCCTTAAAGAGTAAAAAAATGAACTAATGCTAAATCAATGGGCATATTATATTAATTTCCAATGTCGATTTTGAGAAAGTTGACATATCAGTACATCAGTTCAATCAAACCCACAAATATGATGCATGTTAACAGGAGCAGCATTTGCTTGACACCATAAAATACTAGCATGATGCTGATGATGCAGTCAACAGCAAATGTGTTCACTATAATCTGAAGGAACCCAAATCATCCATGCTAACATAAGACGTAAGCAGCACAAATACAAGCACTGTACACACAGCATGTATCATCTGAGGCTAACACATCTCAGTAGTCTTAATAACATGGAGCAGCATCCAAGAATCCAATATGCACAAGTATCAACACGTCACACACCTTTGAGCTTTGTTGTAACAGCAGGATCAACAATCCTACGGAAGTTATCCCGGAGGTCTAGGAAGCTCTTCCTCACCATCACAGCACACCGTCTTGTCTCCTGAAATTCTTTCATCATGCCCGCTGGCAACCCTTCTGGTAAAACAGCATTCCATTCATCCAAACTGAAAAATATGCCACATGACAGAGGAATAAAAGAAAATTCAACATTCCAAAAGAATCTGCCAATAGCATCCAAGAAATTCAATCTGAGCAATATTCAATCTCCTGGTTGCAGCTTAATGTACGAAATGAACTATCTTTACATCTAATGAGACAAAAAAAGGGCGTACCCAGTGCAGAGAGCTCCCGCTCTGTGCGGTGTCTGGGGAAGGGTGTCAGTGGCAAGCCTTACCCTCGCCTGTGCAATGCGAGGAGACCGCGACTCGAGCCCGGGACCTTCCGGTCACAGGCGGTAAGACTCTACCGCTTGCACCAGGCCCGCCCTTCTTACATCTAATGAGACAAGATACTACAAAATACTATATAATACAGTATTTTATGTCTACCTAACTTGGAAAGGTAATATTTCAACAATTAGACATACGCATTAAGAAAATGAATTCAATTTAGTCAAAGCATCAAATGGCTTTGAAGTTAGCAAAAACAAACAAATTACAAAACTTGGACAAATCAATGGAGCATCTACATAACATCAACCCCAGTCCCCAGACTCCATCGTGAGATTACAGATGAAGCAACAGACAAAGGATCAACCCTACTTAAACCATTGATTGCTATCTAAATTGCTAATGTGGCCAGACAGACCGCCACAATGCCACCGCAAGATCCAAACCTTCAAAATCCACGCACATTGGCGATATAATTGAGAGGGGGGGAGGGTGCCTACGTGAAGTCGACGTAGACGTTCGCGTCACGGTGGGCGAAGGACCCGAACGTGTCAGTGAAGGCGAAGAGCGGGCGGCCGCCGGGGCCGACGTCGAGAGCTGTGTCGTATGTAGGGGGCAGCGGGTCGGTGGGCAGCTCGAACTCGGTGTCAATGTCGTCGCCCCCGCCTCCGGCAGAGAAATCGGCCCCGGCGGCATCATCGGCCGACGCCACCCCGCGCGGGTCCTTGGCGCGGACCTTGCCGCGGTTTGACGTGGACGACGCCGGCTTGCCCCCGCCCTTGGCCTTCGCGTAGGATCGGGAGGCGAGCGCGGCGGGCGGGTCGGGGAGTGCGGTGGCGCGAGCCCCGCCGGAGGATACCGCGGCTGCGGCGCCGCGACGGAGGAGCATTTCGGCGGCGGGGTTTAGGCCGTCGGAGCGGAGAAGGGTTAGGAGCCTGATTGGACTCTTCCTGGGTCGTCTTGGGGTCGTGGAGGTGACTAGTGGGCTTTCAGTTTTTAACGGGCTGGACTTTGAGGGCCACGTATTTCCGAGAAAAGTTTGGCCCAATGTTGAATTTCCGCGTCCGTGGACCAGTTCCTGAATTCCGGGTTTTCTCAAGAAAGAGTGAATTTTGGGTGACTAGAATTCAGTGACTGTGACTCCTTTGCGGTCGATGAAAAATGAGAAATACACCTGTTTTCTCTTACTTTCACTGCATGTCTCTTGAAATGGTATGTTGAGAGGAAAATGTTTTCTCTTACTTTGGACAATGCAGCTGCAAATGAGGTTGATGTTAAGGATGTAATTGTAGAACTGAAGAAGCATAGTCCTTTAGTTTGTGATGGGAATGTTTTTTCATGTGAGATGTGCTAATCACATTCTTAAACTTGTTGCTAGAGATGGTACGCGTGTGATCCGATCTGCAGTTAAAATGTTAGAGCTTCTGTAGTAGCTGTGAAGGGACTCTACGGTATAGTGGGAGGAGTTCATGAAGTGCGCTACTGAGTGTGGATTGGACACTAAATCTGGACTCTCACTAGATGTTTCCACTAGATGGAATTTAACACATTTGATGCTAAGAGATGTTGTGTATTATAAGCTGACTTTTGAGAGGCTCAAGTCATATGAACGCCACATGTATGAGCATATTTGTCCTTCGCCTGAGGAGTGGGACAAAGCATGAACTTTACTCCCCTTCATTGAGAAAGTTCTTTGAGCTAACTGGGTTATTATCTGGTACTACCTCCGTCCTGAATGCAACAATGAGTTGCGTGCCACGAAAAGTGGTTCACGTTTAACCAAGTTTTTAGTGAATAATATTCATATTTATGGTTTTGAATTAATTTATTATAAAAATATATTTCGTAATTAATCTAATGGTATCTATTTGGTATCATAAACATGGATACTTTTTTTATCTATAATTGGTCAAACTTAAGGTATTAAAACGTGACACTGTGTTAGAATTGTATTCTTTTGAGGACGGAGGTAGTCCTTCCTATCCAACAGACAAATATGTTTTTAGAGGTTTTTGTGAGATTAAACTTATGCTCAATGAATGGTGCAGTAATATTGATCCCACTATTAGTCAAATGGCCAATGCTATGATTGTCAAGTTTGACAATATTGGAAGAAGTCTAATGCTGTGGCACTTGCTGTTGCAAATGTTCTTAATCCTAGTTTCAATAGAAAAATTGTAGAGTTTTACTTGAAAAAGCTATATAGAAATTCTTATCAAGTTGAAGTTGACAAATTCCATATTGTGATTAAGAAGATGTATCGGTTCTATGCTACAACTGCTCCTTCATCTTCAATAAGTAGAGCATTTGCAGATGCAGTGGCTGTAGACCAGATTAGGGACAACATAGATGAGGAGCTTGATAGCTTCCTATATGACAATGAAACAAGTGGGTTAGGTGAGGAATCAAATGAATTAGATAAATACCCAGCAGAACCATCAGTAAATCTTCCAAAGGCATCTTAACATACATTTGATGTTTTGGCTTGGTGGAAAAATCTGAGAGATGAATATCCTATACTTTCCCAACTTGCCCGTGATGTGTTGGCCATGCAAGCATCTACGCTTGCTTCAGAATCTGCCTTTATGATGCAGGTCGTGTAGTTGATCCATTTCGCACTTGGCTTGATCCAGAGATGGTAGAAGCACTTGTTTGAACTAAAGATTGGATAACACGAGCTAGAAAAGGTGAAGCTTTAAAGCTAATGCTTTTGTTAAAGGGCCTTGCTTAGGTGCAACCTTTACCTCATGGGAGGTAAGATCTCAAACAAATCTTAGCCCTTGATTTTTGAGTGGCATACAACAATGAAATATTATAAATTAATTAAAATGTTTAGAAAAAAGAAAAAGGAAAAGGCAACAAACTAAACAAATGTATATAAGATATATACTATCAAGAATAGTTTGTTCATTGTCACAGAAACCGATGGAGCGACATGCAGGTGGAGTGGGCAAGGCAAAGGGTGCCTAGCACCATGCCAGACTGACAAAGAAGAGCTATGTAGAGCAGTAGAGGTACTCCTCTGTTCTAAATTATAAGTTGCTATGATTTTTTTTCATTCATTTTGCTATGAATCTAGACATATTATTATATCTAGATACATAGTAAAATAGATGTACTAAGAAAGTCAAAGCGACTTATAATTTGAAACAGATGTAGTACATCATATATGTGAACATGTCATGTGAATATATCGATGGTTTGAGCCTAATCAACGTCAAAATTTGCATTTTTTATTACTGCATACTAATGTTGAAATTTAAATACCAAAATAGATTAATTTAAATAAATAACTAAAATGCACCTCTATATTTGTCACATTGTAGAAAAAATACAACTAACATTTATGTACAACTTTTTTTTTGAAACGAATCAAGCAGGAGAGCTGCCGATTATATTAAAAAGCAGATGAAGCCTAGACTGGGCAAAAATAAATAGACACAACTCTGGTCGGTTGGATTAGGACATCAATACACACCGAACCCCCCAAACTCAAAGAAGAAGAAAAAACAACTTTGACCGATCGAAATGCGCGACTCAACATAAAACACATGCTTCACCACCACCAAGCCACCACGAACTGATCACTACACTGCACCACCACCACCCGAGAGACAAAGCCGTCAAGACTTAAACGCCCTTGTCACTGCTTGCGCCGTTGTTGCAGACGATGTCCCGCACCGAGTAGCCCGCTGCTAAAGCAGGGCTTGCCGCTGCAATCCGCTGCAAGCAGTGTAGCCCTTCCGCAATCAGATCCGCTTGCGCCATCACTGAAGACATTGTCCCACACTGGAGTAGCCACTACAAAGTAGGGCTACCCGCCGCAGGCCGCTGCAAAGCTGCTAAACCAACACAAGAGGAGCTGCCTTAGGCGCACACCAAGCCAACCCCACCCACCGAGATCCACGCGTGCACACCGCAGCTTCCAGTACCCTCGTTGTCTAATCGAAGGTAGAAGTGCCATACATGTCCTTCGTCTGCCGGTCAGGAGCCTCCTTGCGTCGAAACAGCCACCGGTAAGCGGGACCGCCCGCCACCACACCAGGCAAGTCACCTTGGCAATGCAAGTCTGCTTGGCCACCACCTCCCACGTTGGTCTCCTTGCCAACTCCATGGGTGCCTCCCACGCTAGCTTCCTCACCAACTTCATGGTTGCAACTGGCGTACAGTCCCACTAGACCGTCACCCTCCACTGCCAAGCAGATGCGAGGCCCTCCAATCACCATGCCAACACCCTTCTCCTAACAGCCTTCTTCCACCGTGGACACCGCAAACTTGAATCCTCCACTAGGCCTCCACCTTCCTCGCCACGGCGCTGGCCGCCGCCGCCGCCGCAGACTGAGCGAGCACGAGTCCAAAATGACGCCTCCAAGGAGGAACACGACGCCATCGGCGCCACCATCGCCTGACTAGAAGGTTAGGTTTTCACCCATGACGCCTTGCAAAGGGGAGAGGACCGTTCGATGAGCGCTTCCAACGAAGAAAACGGCGCCCGGAGGTATCGTCATCATCGGCCCAACAGGAGCAAAGCTTTCGCCATGGCTCCACAACCCCATGCACGACAATGGCCATGGTCCGCCTACTGCGGTAGCCACCACGCCATCACTGCCGCCCTGCGAGTTGCCACGCGCGCAAATGCCAGCACACACCACTATGCCTATTGTAGCCGCCGCAATCTCACTCGGCCACTGCCGTGGCCCTTCCTCGCCTACGCAGATCTGGCCTCGCACGTCGGACCCGGCCCATCATTGCCACTGCCTTCTTGCGCCATCATCGGCACTGACCGACGCCGCCGCAGCCGTCGTAGGCCATCCATCGTGCCCCCAACGCCCGCCGTCCACTCCTAGGCGCACCACGCCGGCACTACGCGGATCTAGCCCCAGGATTGCTGGATCCGGTCGCCAGGGACGAAGACCCGCCCTGGCCAGCTGCCGCTGTCCCAACGACACTCGAACCGCCGCTGCAGCCGGAGAAGGGCCAACGCCGGAGTACCATGCAGATCCAGCCGCCAGGACAGGGAAGCCGCCGTCGGTCGCCATGGCCACCACCTCGATGATGCCCGAAACCACCGGTGCGCCCCTGAGCTTGGGAAGAAGGCCCCGCCACCGCCTTCCTTGCTCCCGCGCGGGCTTCCGACGGCGCGCTCTGGAGGCGGTGAGGGAGCGGGAGATGGGGAGAGGGGTCGGCGGCGCGGTGGAAGCTCCGTCCATGTCGCCCGAGATGGTCGATGCAAACGTGCATGGGTCAGTTTTTTAGATGTTCATTTTCTATGTACAACTAACGTTTATGTACATCTAACGTTGAGATAAGTTACAACTCCACGTAGATTAATTAGTGAAGAAATGTTACATATCATGTTGGGAAATCATCCAATACAAATGCACGGTCACATGTTTGCTTGAGATCAAGACAATGTAGCAGGGTTGGTTATCTAATTGGCTAGTTAAACATGACGTGGTTGATAGGTCTTTGGGCTTCGATCATCTAGGAGTCGCTATGTTTTTAGTGGTAGGCGATATCTCCGTCGACAGCGAGGTGCTTGTGGTGATTTCGTGAATTTCAAGATCAGCCAGCGCAGTTCTTCGGAGGTGTTCATAGGGGTAGAATTTACGTACGTGTGTTTATAGGAGTGAGTATGCGTGCGTGTTGTAGGTGTCTGCATTGTGCTGTGTAATTCTAAAAAAAAAGATCTTTAATTGATAGATATGTTACCTTAAATTTGATTACTTTCCTATTTCTCAAAAATAATAAAAAATATTTCTCCTATTACCTCTTAGGGGTAATATCTGAATATAGCGATCTAGTTAAATGTTGGATAAGTTAACTATATAGTGTTTGTGTTCTTAATGCTGTCCACCATTCATTTTTGGCCCTGTTCGTTTGGAGGAATTTGTGGGAGAGTGAACAGTAATTTTTGGCCATGAACAGTGAATTTCGGCTGAAATTAACACCAGCCGAACGGCCCCTTTGAGGTCTAAAAAAATGTTTCTTCATCAATAGTATTTTGATCTTGAGGTTTCGTGAGAACATCCACAATAATCTACCAGAGTCCAGAGGTATGTTTTGTTAATTAATCATCTCTTTCTGTCACGGCCACGCGCAGTCTCGATCAGGCATATGCACGCATCTAGCCAGGCACAGGCATTTAGCACCTAGTTTTTTCCTTCTCCTTTTTGTTTTGATTGCTACCACTCATTTTTTTAGTGCTTCTCCTTATTTTTTGAATGCCTCTCATCTGGGTACAGTTGTAGCATCTGTTCGTACACACGCATGTCCACTCAACACAAGCACACTACCCACACCACCTATGTACAAACAAACCTATAACTACACTCAGATATGAAGACCGCGTCCTTCTTGAGATCACCGAAATCCTCTGATTTCGTAGGCGACGGGCACGTCACGATCCCATTGTGGCATCACGCGTGAGAGGCAGACAAACTGTTGTATGGGTACGGAGGACAGCTGTCCCACCCAACTTTGCAGAAAGGGCCTCAAGAAAAACAAAAATTGCAAACAGGTCCCTGGACCCTTTCCCAACCGAAGACTTGAGCTAGCTCTGGGCGTCGCTGCCCACGTCCAAATCCGAGGAAGCTCCACCCCGAGCTCCCTGAATCATGGACCGGAGCTCGACGACGACGACGACTGCCACCGCAGGAAGCACGAGCCCGATCCAGCCACTATCTTGCAGCAAACCCACAGTAGCCACTGCATCCACGAAGCATAAGGCCAGTGACCCCGACGCTCTACCGAGACGACGAGCCACCACCGGCAAGACTCCTGAACAGGAGCCAACAGGATCTGGAGCTCCAACTCGGTCTCCAGATCCAGAGGGCCCTGACCTCACAGGCCCGCCACCGGCACCGGAGCAAGTGACGACGAGGTGGGAGAGGGCCAGGAGTACCTTATTCCACCATGGCGACGCCGTCACCACCTCACGACCGCCGCCGGGAGACCTATCCCTATAGCGGGTACCTAATCTACACCGCCGGTCGAAGATCCACCATTCCCCCACACATTCGAGGACCCAAAGGTCGCCGAAGGCGGAGGGGAATGGCGACCTCGCCGGCGGGAGCACGAAACGCCCCCTTTTCGCCCCTCTCAACTGTAGCTGGAGAGAGTTCGAGAAAGAGCCTCATCATGACTTCTTTTTTGTTTATTTTTTAGTGTATAAACAAGGACAAGGACACAACTAAAACAGTTGTATTTGTTTCTCTATTTTTCTTTCTTTTTAAAATTGTTCCATTCAACTCATGTACCAGTGAAACAAAAACAATGATTCATATGCCTGTTTATAAAACCTCGTGTCGACTGATGAAACATAAACTGCATTATACTGAAACAATATACTAGTTAATAATGAACTGACATGTATACATGGACCAATAACAGCATATTAAGTGACGCTGAATTATTGAAACGGGGACTCATCTGGAAGGCGATGGGGGATTTTCAAAGGAATAAGATTTGGATGATGAAAACACCAAACAAGGTAAAGTGTTTGTTCTGCAACACAATACACAGCATACCACAAGTACAAAACTATATTTCTGTACATGAATAAGAAAAGGAGCATCCATATCTTATTTCTATATGTATGTAGCCCAGAAACCGAATTCCAAGGCGAGTTAAAGATAGCAACGACAGGCAAATGTTGTGCACAGATGCACATATACCAAATGTTACAAAGTAATAACCGAAGTAGCATGCATCCTGCACTCTGCGTGGGCATCATCTTCCTCCAGAGAGACCAGACATTGTGCCAATGTCTGATTGATGAAATATGATGTGTGCGTCGAACCCCTCTTTGCTTTCTACATCCATTGGTATAAACTCAGGAACAGGAAGGTCGCCTTCGAGGTACAACGTGACTTGTTGCATGTTGGGTCTTGCATTGGGCAATGGATGTGAGCACCACAACCCCAACTTTAGTGACAGGCATGCCTCATCAGTGTTATACTCACTTTGGGGCCTACTATCCACAGCCTCCATAAGTGATCCATTGTGCCAATGCTCGGTCACCCAATCCACCAATATGAATGGGGTATCTTGTGCTCTTCCCTCAATGGGCCTTCTTCCACAAGTAACCTCGAGAAGGAGCTAGTATGCCGAAAGCGAACACTTCAGTTAGAGGGGTTGCTTTACCTGTACGTGCTAACTCTGGAGCTATATAACCAAAGGTGCCAGCCATGCGTGTTGTCTGTGGGTCAGTACCATGATTGTATAACCTCGCCAGACCAAAATCACCTAGCCTCCCGTTCATATCTCTGTCGAGGAGCACATTGCTTGACTTAATGTCTCGATGGATGACAACTTGTTCCTAGGATTCATGAAGGTAGAGAAGGCCTGATGCTATACCTTTTATGATTTGAAATCTCTCGTGCCAACCAGCACAAGGCCTATCATCACTAGTATATAGGTAGTTGTCGAGACTACCATTTGGCATGTACTCATAGACTAAGATGAGTTCTCTTTTACGATGACGGTAGCCAAGTAATTACACGATGACCAATGCTAACAACCTTGGCAATGAACTCTCTCATGCCTTGCCTTGATTCATGGGACACCCTCTGCACTGCGACTTCGGTCTTAGATGTTGGAAGTATGCCCTTGTACACCTGTCCAAATCCCCCTCTACCGATAAGATATTTGTCTTTGAATCCTTCTGTAGCTTGGAACAAATCCTTGAATGAGAGCCTATGTGGTCCAAACTCAATCTCCCAATCTTCCAAAAGATCAGCATTTACGAACCGCCTTCGCACAAGATAGACAATAGTGCCCACTGTGAGGAAAATTATTGTAATAACAACAGCTATCAGAGAAACAGACTGCTTGGAAATGGAGTGAGACTTTGCAACAATTTGAGGCAGCTGTGGTAGTGTGGCGATGTCGATGGTTGGAGCAGGCCCTCCCATTCGAAAGCTCCAACCAAGCACATAATGTCGTATTCCACCAAAGTTGTTCGTGGCCGCTGAAAAGCCTATATAGGCTGTCTCTATAAGTACCGCTGATAGGTTATGTTAGAAATTTAGACAATCTTAGTAGCAATTTAATCTAGAAAATAGTAATAATTAAAAGGTTTGTGACATCATATATGTGCTTGTGTGTTCTAAGTATGAGCATAATGTACATGATACTAACTAGCAAGGTTATTTATACAACATCTTACTGGATAGCGAAGAACAGAGACATATCCAGCGCCAGAGCCGGATGCACTAGTCGACATAGTGCATGTCGCTGGAGTCGTCCCGTGTGATACAGTGCAGAAGAGAAGCTGTGCCGACCACCAATGATCTCCTGGGAAGTAGAGGATGAAGCGAGAGTCGTTCCACGACACTCCCCAAAAACGTGATTGCCGTCCTTCACCCAAGCAGGCGAACTCGAAGATGACAGACGTTCTTGAGGCCTACTCTCCCAGGTTCCATGCGCGCAGGAACCGAGACGGGGAAAACCAGAGAGTTGCTGAATATGTGGTTTGTCTCGGAAGCGAAAAAAATGACTGACGGAGAAGCTGAGATTATATGCTCGCGGCCAGGGAGACGATGGGGCGCAGGAGGAGATCAGAGGACCGAGAAGATGTGTGGACGCAGACGACAATAACAGGCGAAACTTCCGCCCGCCACCCGCATAAAAGAGAGTAACTCCCGTAATTATGTGGATTGAGTGGCAAAACCACTCCCGTTCGTCCGTTCTCTCGCTTGCCTGCCTGCCTGCCTTGCCACGCCCACATCCGTTTGCTCACTCGCCTGCCTACCTCGCCACGTCCACAGCCCGCCACGGTCGCCGCCAGTGGCGGCGACGTGCGCGCGTGTGGCACAGCTACGTCCTTTTCTCAGCTTCTCAATATAGATGGACAATATCCAACCATATAAATCGAGTCATCGTCTAGTCAAAATCCCATACGGTATTATACCATATATCACGTATTATTACGAGCCATAGAGTTTATTTGATTTATTAAATATTATATGGGCCAATCCCATAATATATCTAACAATCCCCACCAAACTCTAGGGTTCGTAGTAAAATAGTCTCAATACCATATTTCTTTGATATACCAGAGTTTCAACGGAGACTGTTAAGTTGAACCTCCGTCTAGAACAAGGGTTAGGCTTATTCATAACTGAACAATAGACTATGCCTTGAATTGACAATTTTGCGTGAATTGAGATTCACCAAAGTCCTTATCATGGTACTAGGCTGCTATAAGTATCCCCTCTATTTGAAGCATATAAGTCACACTTCGAGGTCTTTCATGAGTATCTAGAGATTACCCAGATCTCATAGACTGTGACTAGCAGTCAAACTTATATAGGTGTGTTCCTTTTAGGATGTTCTATAGGACAACATCCCTGCTTAAATAAGCCACTCGGATCACATTAAGAAATTAACCAACCTGCCATACAGACATACAGTATAGGAGAAACAATGCATCTCAAATGATTTGATCCTTAAAATAAGGGGTCTCTCCATCAGTCAACCACTAGCTTGTTTCACCATCCTACTTTATGGGATCTCCAATCATATAGGACATGTTATCACTATGGAATGACCTCAAGTGGGTCTCAAGCCCAACTCTCTCGATGCACCTTCTATCACATTACATGATAGACCCTTAGTAAACTGATTTGCCAGATTCTTAGATGTATGGACATAGTCCAACGCTATTACTCCGGAGTTTCTCAGTTTTCTGACAGATTTCAACCGCCGCTTCACATGCCTAGTTGTCTTCATGTTATCCTTAGAACTGTTCACCTTGACTATCACCGTTTGATTGTCACCGTTTTTAGAAATTGCAGAGATAGTTTTTTCAACCATCGGTAAATCCATAAGGAGTTTATGAAACCATTCAGCCTCAACACTAGCGGTATCTAATACTGCTAATTCTGCTTCCATTGTTGACCTCGTAATGATGGTATGCTTGCAAGACTTCCGCGCCACCTCCAAGTGAGAACACATATCCACTTGTGGCTTTCAACTCACCAGTATCAGATATCTAATTAGAATCACTATACCCTTCCAGTACCCTTGGATACCCGATATAGTGAATGCCGTAGCTCATAGTCCCTTTTAGATAGCGCAACACTCTCTCAAGAGCACACCACTAATCATCTCCTGGATTTGAGACAAACCGGCTGAGTTTGCTCATAGCAAATGAGATATCAGGCCTCGTTGCACTAGCTAAATACATAAGTGAGCCAATAATTTGAGAATATCTCAATTGATCCCGTGCTATTCTGTGATTCTTCCTTAATAGCACACTTGGGTCATAAGGAGTTGGAGCAGGTGTGTAGTCACTATATCCAAAGTGACTCAGCACCTTTTCTACATAGTGGGATTGCACAAGTGTTATCCCACCGTTTCCTTCTCTCAGTAGCTTTATGTTAAGAATAACATCAGCCTCACCCAAGTCTTTCATCTCAAAATTACTTGACAAAAAATCTTTCACTTCCTTGATCATATTAATGTTACCTCCAAAGATTAAAATATCATCTACATACAAGCACAAAATCACATCTTCTCCTCCAACATACCGATAATAAACACATTTATCAGCTTCGTTCACAACAAAGCCAGCTGATGTTAAAGTTCTGTCGAACTTCTCGTGCCACTGCTTAAGTGCTTGCTTTAGGCCATATAAAAATTTCAATAACTTACAAACCTTTCCCTCTTGACCATTCGCTACAAATCCATCCGACTGATCCATATAGATCTCTTCCTCAAGCTCTCCATTCAAGAAAGTTGTCTTAACGTCCATCTGATGAACTAGAAGACCATGTGAGACAGCCAAGGAAAGTTGCATCCATATAGTCGTTAGATGGGCAACTGGTGAATAAGTATCAAAATAATCTTCACCTTCTTTCTGTGTATAGCCCTTTGCCACAAGCCTCGCCTTGTACTTCTCAATAGTACCATCAGGCCTAAGCTTTTTCTTGAATACCCATTTACATCCTACAGGTTGCACCCGTAGGGATGATCAACCACCTCCCACGTTCCATTAGACATAATAGATTCCATCTCACTCTGAACTGCTTCCTTCCATAAGTCAGCATCAAGAGATGAATATGCCTCTTCTATGGTTTTAGGAGTGTCATCCACAAGGTATATAAGATAGTCATCACCAAAGGATTTGGCAACCCTTCGTCTCTTACTCTTTCGAGTGACTATATTATTATCCTCCTCTGGATTTTTCACATGGGTTTCAACATTAGCTTGAATTACCGGTTCATGCATCTCAGGAAGAATAGATTCATGACTAAAAGTGCTTAGTGTATTTTTCATAGGAAACTCACTCTCAAAAAATGTAGGGTCTCTTGATTCCATAATTGTACCTTCAATCATATCAGGCCTAATATTTTTGTTCTTATTGCCAAAAGCTTATATGAACCAAGCATGTTAAAAACCTCATCTCTTTCACATACTCGAGATAGTATTGTCATCAATCACCAAAAAGGGGAAGATTAAAAGCATCTAGGCCCCTAGTTGGGTTTCGGTGATTTAATGACAATACGTGATTACTGTGACTAACGTGTGTTTTGTAGAAGCAATTAAGTTAGGTCATGGTAATGGAGATCGATTGGGCAATCATGGTGGTTATGCCCCTACGATGAAAATCGTTTCGGTTTTCAAAGGATGGACGACAAGGTTAAGGATGGACTAGTTCTAAGTGTCGTTTGGAGTTGAAGAGACACTTAGAGTAGTTTAGGACTTTATTTTTCCTTTGGTCGTACTATTAAGGGGGGTATGGACGGGTAGCTTAACCTAGGTGAGTCTAGTGAGTTAGGTGTGGTGCACACTTGATGAATCTAGCACTAGGTAGCTCTAAAATAGCCTTTAGATCCAATGGGGCAAACTTCATTCATGTATGATCGAGAGTTAGAAGTGAATGTAGGGTCAAATACTAACCGGACGCTGGCTCAGGGTCCGGTCAGTTCATTTGACCAAGGTGTTTTCATCTAGTGCGACCGGACGCTGAGAGGTCAAGTCCAGTCGACTCTAGTAAGGCTCTAGAGAGGGAAAATCTTGACCGGACGCGTCTGGTTAGTGCTGACCAGACGCTGGCCAACGTCCGGTCACACTGTAAACACTGGAGTTCGGGGTGAACTGACCGGCGCGTCCAGTCACCCCGCAGAGGCACATAACGGTTCGTTTTTTAGCCCATGTTATAAATACTTCCTCCATTCATGTGTGTGGGTACTTTTGCTTATTCCAACAGCTGAGAAACACCTTTGAGAGTGCCAAGAAGAGCAAGTTCCTAGTGAGGTGATTGAGATTTGAGAATTCCAAAGAGAGCCCTTATTAGTGAAATCAAGAGTAGCAAAGTGTGCATCCACCCTTCTCATTAGGCTTGTCGTAGTCAAGTGAGAGTTCGTGCTTGTTACTCTTGGTGATTGCCATCACCTAGACAGCTTGATGGTGATTGGAGAGCTTGGTGATCATCCGACGAAGCTTGTGGATAACCCAACTCAAGTTGTGAGCGGTTGTGGATGATTCACCACGATGGAGTGTCGAAGAATCAACCCGTAGAGAGCACTTGATCCATACACGGATCAAGGGGGAGCTACACCCTAGCGCGGGTGCTCCAACGAGGACTAGTGGGGAGTGGCGACTCTCCGATAGCTCGGCAAAACATCGCCGTGTTTCTCCTTCTCTCTTTACTTTGAGCAATTCAATTCTTGTCTTTTACATTCCTAGAATTGCCATGATAGAGTAGGATTGAAACTTAGGGTGCTAAACTTTTGTGCGTTAGATCAATAGAAACACTTTCTAGGCACAAGATGTTAATTGAGCTAAACGTAGAGTTTAATTATTGCAAAGAAATTTAGAATTAGCTCAATTCACCCTCCCTCTTGGGAATCTTGATCCTTTCACCTGTAAATTGAAAATCATAGTAAAAAACAATTATTGCACAATAATGAAGAACATCTATTCTACTCTACTTTTAAGAACTAATTATAGCATCACATACTAACAATGATGACCTTGACCACCATGGAATAATTAGCTAGAAATTTAAATGTGTTCATAGACACCAACCTTTTGGATGATGAATTCACCATAATTTAAGCCTTGCACAAATGTCCAATTGGAAAAGTGCTATCTATAATGGAGAAAGAATTAGAATGAGAATCAAGCAATGTAGCCATCAAAACAAAGCTAATTAAGCAACAAAATCGAAGGAGTGGATGCTTGTTACTAACCTTAAAGCAAAAAGATCAAGCCATTCTTCAAAATCTAAGCGCTAGCTTTATGGTGAAGAGTAGACGCAACAATGGAGGGAAGGGCCCAAACGCGCGCCTCTGTTCTCGGGATGGAAGAGAGAAGGAAGAAGAGGACAACTGTAGCCTTTTTGTGCTGTAGACTTGTCACTGTCGGTTGTTAGCTAGAACCGACAGTGATAGATCCAAATCACTGTCGGCTCTTGACTTAAACCGGCAGTGATGAGTGGCCGTCAAAATACTACCGGTTCAAGCCACAAACCGACAGTGATGTGATCCTTCACTGTCGGTTTTAGCCCAGCCCTAATCATTTTCTCATTTTCAAGCTTATAACCGGCAGTAAATGTACATCACTGCCGGTTGTCATAAATCCGATAGTGATGAGGCCGACAGTGATGTCCAAATCTAGAGTAGTGTATCTAGAAAGTGGAAAGTTTCTTCCTTCGTACTCTTTTTACATGCCAAACTATACCCTCTCCATGTATCGTACATGCCCCGAACCTAGAACACATGATCATATGCGGGTTAGAACAACTCGCGTCCAGCGATGATCAATACCGAGTTCGATTATAAGATGTATTGGGTTGCGTTCTTTGTATCTTGACATAGGCTCATAACTCATACTCATATGAGTTAGAACAACTTGTGTCTAGTATACGTATTGGGTTCCATTGCAAAGCACAGATACATTTTGCTAGTATATGTGCATGTTCGATATACATGACTAGTTATTAGTTAAGACTAAAAATTAACCTAAATTAGTTGTGGTTGGCTAACTAGTTGAAGATTTGGCTAAAAAATTAGTCCACCTATTAGCCTTTCTATTTGGATGCACTAAGGTTAATTTAAACTAAATTTTAGCTAAGCAGTTAGCCATATATCAAGTATGCCTTATATATATATAATATTAGGCATATAACAAAGCGGTAATGCTCTCTACCGCGCGTCTTCGTTGGGCCTGCGGACCAGGTTGTTCGTCCTAACTGAACTCACGCCTTGTCTATTTTATTAAAAAAATCTAACGCTTCCATCGGGACGGAACCGCCCTGCGCCTCGTGCTCCTGCGCCTCGTGCCGGACCCGTCTCGCGCCGTGCGCCCTATGCCTCACGACTCACGCGCAGACCCGCCTCGTGTCGCGCACCCCGCCCGTGCCTCGCATTGCGTGCTATCCACGCCTTGTGCCTCGTGCCGCGTGCCTCGTGCTGTGCTCCCCCGCGCCCGCGTCAAAGAGCCTTCGTTGCGCGGCAGCAATTATATGAGCACATGTTACAACCGTATGTTTCATGCACTTCAGATGTATGTTGCGTATGTTTCATCTAGATGTTACAAAAGTAGATCTGGTGTTGCATATGTTGCAATGGCTATACACGTGTGTTGCAAGTGTACGTTTCAAATATTTTTGTTTTTTCAAACATATGTAGCAAGTGTTTCATCTGGATATTGTATATGTTGCAAGTGTGTTTTCCAAATGTTTCAGCTGTTTCATCTAGATGTTGCATGTTTTCATCTAGAGGTTGCATAAGTTGTAGTAGCTATACACGTATATCGCAAGTATGTTTCAAGTGTTTTATCCATTTTAGACGTATATTGTAAGTGTTTTTTTTTATCTATATGCTGCATATGTTACAGCGCGCTCTGACTCACAGGCACGCATGCACTGCACGCACCCAGCGCTACCTATCTCTGTCATGCATGCAGATAGCTCCAATAGTCAAACATGCACGCAACAGGCGGTTAGTACCCAAAAGGCCTAGCACTCCCTAATCAAAGTACATACGCGCATGCAGAGTGGGCCAGCACCCAACGGATACAGAACTAGGCGTCCCTGCACCGCCAGACTTGGTCTCCCACGGTGGAGCATTTAGCTGAGGTCAACACATGGGTATGCACGCTATGCTCCCTCTATCTCTATCTCGCATTGATCTCTCTCGTATTGGGCCACACGCGCTGTGCTCTCTCTCTCGTATTGAGATACGCGTGCTATGCTCTCTCGCATGTAGCTAGGTGGGTCCACGCACATGCTCTTCCGTGCAGGCAGCAATTGGAGGAGGCGCAGGCCGCATATCTGTCGAGACGTCCGGGCGGCCGCATGTAACAAACGGAAAAGCTAACATGAGCGTCGGTCCGTTGTCAGCGAAAGCTAAAAAAATATGCTTCCATGTCACGTGATGATGGGCTGAAAGTCTGTCTCCCGATGTTGCACAGAGACTCTCGAGGTTGCATATTATTCGTGGGCCGTTCTGGGCCTGTTATATATTTACGCTGGGCTGCCGCTGGATTGAATACTTTCCACAAGATAGGTAGCGAGCCCCCTTCGTTCACCGCTGTCTCGCTTTTCTTCTCCCGTTCACCTCCTCTGCCTGCAACAAGTTCCTCTCCCTCGTGGCAACGACTGGACGACGCCGCCGTCGCCGCCGCCGCCTCCTCGCACGCAGATTTCCAGGTCTTCGCCGGTCCCTTCGCCGCCAAAGAGCAACCACTAGGTATGCCTACACCTTCTCTTTCCTTCCTGCCGGGCGAAACGAGCACCCAAACCCTAACTCCAGGTATTTGGCTATTTGGTTCGGATCTGGTATTTGGCTATTTGGTTCGGATCTGATCTAGTACAGGTGTGTACATGTATTGCGCCTACTGGCTTCGATTTGTTTTCCAAAAAATGTCGGGTGTATAGCGGTATACGCATGTCCTTTACTGGTTCCGCCCCTGCCTGGCTCAAGCGCAAAAATCATACTGGATTTTAGATTTCTGTGTACTGTTTTTATGGGCTAAATTCTACTTTGTGCTCATTTGTTTTCTGCGTTTCACTTTCCCCTTTAGCTATAATTTGCGCCGAAAATATGTTTCAGGCTAAATCTGCGAGCGGGGCATCTCCATCAAGTGACTCGTGCTAATTATGCGATCTTCATGGGCTGACTCAGTTGCGAACGCCGAGGAATCGGCGCCCGCGGCTGCTGCTGCTGCTGCTGCTGCTAACGGCTCTGTTGCAACTCATGGCAACTTGCGCCCCACGAGCAGCTCCTACGTGCCTCCTCACCTCCGTGGCCGTTCAGCTGGTGCCAGCTTTGACAACCAAGCGGGCTTAGTAGCACCGGCACAAGGTGGACCACTGCCCTTGGCTGCTGCACAACCTTCTGGTCAGGGCGCTGCTGTTGGTGGCCCTCGCTGGGCTGGCATTGTGAATGGTGGTGGTGGTGGTGGTGGCAGCGTTGGTGCTCCTCGCCAGGGTTATGGTGGTGGTGGCGGGGGCGGAGGTCGCGGTGCTTGGAACTCCCGTCCTGGGGGTTGGGACCGCAGAGACCGTGAGCCCGATCCTTTTGCCAAAGCTGAGGCTGAAGAAGTTGACTTCGAGGGCCAGGAGAATTCTGGCATCAATTTTGATGCCTATGAAGACATCCCTGTTGAGACTAGTGGCCATGATGTGCCTGCACCAGTCAACACATTTGCAGAGATTGATTTGGGTGACGCATTGAATGAGAATATCCGGAGGTGCAAGTATGTGAAACCAACACCAGTGCAGCGTTATGCCATCCCAATCTCCATTGCTGGGCGGGATCTCATGGCTTGCGCACAGACTGGATCTGGAAAAACTGCTGCTTTCTGTTTCCCAATCATCAGTGGCATCTTAAAGTCACCAAGGCCACAACAGAGGTCACGGAGTACAAGGACTGCTTGTCCTCTGGCTCTGATCTTGTCACCCACTCGTGAGCTTTCGGTCCAAGTATGTCAAACCAATAAACATTTAGTCAGTAGTAATATATGTAGATCTTTTTAATTTTGATTGTTTTTCTTCTAACGACTAACGATTGATGCCTTAGATCCATGAAGAAGCAAGGAAGTTTGCATACCAGACTGGTGTCAGAGTTGTGGTTGCGTATGGTGGCGCACCAATAACTAACCAGGTACCTGTTTTGTTGATGATGTGTTCTATTGTGATTCCTGGTATTTTAATTGCTGCATATCTCTTAACATATTTTTTGTTTGGTAGTTATTGTGGCTCCTTCCAGTTTAAATTATCGATGTTCTTTTTTTCAGTTTAGAATTTTAACAATATCTATTGCCATAAACTTTTTTTTACATTCGTTTATACTGTAAGAATGAAGTGGTACATGGCAATTAATGTAAAATATTGTAGTTGTATTGTACCGCAAGGAAGAAAAGGTGCGTTGACTCTCATGTTGCTATTGGAGAGTCTGCGTTGGTTGTTCAAGTGTAACAAAAATAGATACGGAGTATTCTTTTGCTAGTCTCCATGCCACATCAAGTATATAGATCTTTGGATATGAAAGCAAACATGTCTTGATTCTTGAATCACTAGTTGCATCATTATTTTTCTTATGTATCAGAATGTTGTGGTGTCATTGGGTTATAGATTTTTGGTCTATACTAATGCAATGTGAAAATTATTTTTGTTTATAATGTGTTTCTTGAAATATTGCAGCTGAGGGAGTTAGAGAGAGGTGTGGAAATCCTGGTGGCAACTCCTGGTCGCTTAATGGATCTGTTGGAGAGGGCTAGAGTCTCACTGCAAATGATAAGGTATTTAGCTCTCGATGAAGCTGATCGGATGCTTGATATGGGTTTCGAGCCACAGATACGTAAAATTGTTGAGGGCATGGACATGCCTCAACGTGGTGAGAGGCAGACAATGTTGTTTAGTGCGACATTCCCAAAAGAGATACAGGTTTGTTTCTTTCCTGTTCTCTTTCGACCCTTAAAGTAAATGTCATGTATTCTGTGTGTATTGTCACTCTAGTGGGGTTTCATACACTTGAAGCAACCAACGGATATGCATTGCCTACACTGTATGAGTGCATGTGTAGTCGTTTATCTTGTGTTTTTCTTCATCACCATGATTGTGTACTTGATACACAAAAAAATGTGTTTATGGTCAGTTCTATTGCGTTCAATTCTTGCAATCAATCATGGTTTGATCAGAAAATTATTAATTTATGGAAGACGGACCCTATTTTTTTCTATTTCTGGCTTAGTGTGTTTTTTGAACAAGGGTCTGACTAATTGTTTTAGAGCTATGGAGGCTATGCTTGCATTGCAGTACTGCTGAGTTTCACAACTATGTAAGGGTCACCATAAAATGTAGGCTTTTTGCTGAAAATATTTGTATTCCTTTTCATTTCGTACGGAAATTTTGTTATGAAGAAGCTGTAAAGAAAATGAACGTACCATTTGTCCTTATTTACCTCTACTATGTACTTCCAAAACTTCTTTAGTATTATCATGCATTATTTTCTCTTGGAGAAGTGCAACATAGTTAATTGATGGTACAGAAAATGGTATGATGGTCATGCCTCAAATACGGGGATTATATGAACTTGGTTACCCCCCCGCAGGTCGAGTTTTTTCATATGGACTTGGTTACTTTATAGTGGTGTTTGCCAAAGCATTTTGTGGAAAGAGAAATTTTACTGTCATAACTCATTGGAGACTGTTTAATTTCTTCTATTATAGGATCTTTATCACAAGTTGTTCGCTGTAGAATAGTTTGGTTTATAGGAATTGTGTGCTGAATATTTCATACATTGTTATGCAGAGGATGGCTGCGGATTTCCTTGCTGATTACATCTTTCTTGCTGTTGGGAGAGTTGGTTCAAGCACCGATTTGATTGCTCAGAGGGTGGAGTTTGTCCTTGATTCAGACAAACGAAGCTACCTCATGGACCTTCTTCATGCACAAAAGGCTAATGGCACACATGGAAAGGTACTATATTTTTTCAGGATTTGTTGTTATGTTTTAGGTTGAACCTGATTGGGTTGAAGTTACCTATTAAACTTAATGGTTATATCATACTATTTTGTATATTATTATTTCCTAACTTGTTCACAGTTTTCATGGCACTTTATCTTTTTTTTCTTTGTTTGATGCAGCACGCTCTTACTTTGGTCTTTGTGGAGACAAAGAGGGGGGCTGATGCTCTGGAGGACTGGCTTTTTAGAAATGGATTCCCTGCAACTAGCATTCATGGAGACAGGACACAACAGGTAGGTTGTAGGTTTCATGGTTTGACCACCTTGCATGCTTTTTTACATTGCAACCAATAGCGCATGTGCGTGCTTAAGATATAATAGTGTACAACACAAATTGGATTTATTTTAATCACTTAGTATCTTCATAAGATAATAATATGAGTAATCAATTCTGCAATTGGATTTCTTATTAACGCTAGTATATCATTAGAAAAGAGTACATATATGATATATCAGAAGCAATTTTGTTACCTATGTTTTATTTTGACATTATTGTGTATCTGCTAAATGAATAAAGCTCAAAAATCAAAATCTGAGCATCCAATTAATGCAATTTTTTCTGTTTCTTCAGTACGTTAAAAGGTGCCATTGATGTGTACATTTGAAATTTAAATTATTATTTTTATTGGAGGGGTGTTGATTACATCTAGCAATTGGAATACAAAAGAACACATCTTGTGCTGTTATTTCATTTGCTGAAAAATCGTTTTCTTCTTTGGTGCTCCTGGACCTGGAGAGTTAATCATTCGAGTACAATTCATGAGTAGAACGATAATGCGATGCATATTCAGAAAATAGATTCACTTTTCTCCCACATGGACTGCTTAATTTTTATTGCTATTGCTTTAATGATGTGGCTATTATGTAATCCTAATGTTTGAGATTCCTTGATATGTGGTTGACCATATTACTGTTCGTTCTTTATGCAGGAAAGGGAGCATGCTCTTAGGTCCTTCAAGAGTGGAGCAACTCCCATCCTTGTGGCGACTGATGTTGCTGCTCGTGGTCTTGACATACCACATGTTGCCCATGTGATTAATTTTGACCTCCCTAATGATATAGATGATTATGTTCATCGGATTGGAAGGACTGGACGTGCTGGGAAATCTGGTCTGGCTACTGCATTCTTCAACGAGAGCAACACTACGCTTGCAAGGCCGTTGAGTGATCTCATGAGAGAGGCCAACCAGGAGGTTCCTAAGTGGCTCGACGGGTACGCTGCCCATTCAGGCTACGGAGGCGGAGGTGGTAGAAACCGCAGACAAGGTGGCGGTGCCAGATTTGGTGGCCGTGATTTCCGGCGAGATAGGGGCAGTGGTGGGTATGGTGGTGGTTCCTATGGAGGTGGCGGCGGTGGTGGTGGATATGGGGGATCATCAGGATACGGTGGTGGCTATGGCGGCGGTGGCAGCGGCTATGGTGGTGGTCAGAGTATGAGTTCTTGGGACTGAACCGTACTCTGGTGAGAAGTGAAAAATGGGTCAACCGTGATCAAATTAGTCCCTATTGGGTGGAACAAATGCTTGGAATTTGTTGCTTGACTTGACGAGTACGGTGTCAGGAAATGTCCCCTTTGCCTTGGTTCTGGTGAAATCTTGTGTTTTTTGTTGTACTGGGGATTGTCTTATGTTATTATCTGAATTGGTGGGTTCTTCTACGCCTCATGCTTGTGCTTTCTCTTGTCACAAAATATCTGTTTGCATTTTTATATCATTTCCTTACTCCCGATCACAAAATATCTAGGTTTGTCATTTAAATCAACTTCTCTTGATTTTGACCTTCATCTTTATCAAAACTTTAGTATAAACATAACATTGGCGTTACGAAACTTCTTATAAAATGTACTTTTATGCAGATATAACTCTTTGTGTAAGATAGTATATTTTTATAAATATTTGCTGGTTAAGGGTAAAATGTTCATAGGACAAACCTACATGGATTTATATTTATGATGATGATCTATATTTGTGATGAGAGGAACGTCTTCAGATGTAAACTTTCATGGGATTATATTTGTGATTGTTCAGGGTATTTATATTTTTGATCGGAGAAGATAATATTATTGTTCAGCTTTGTTTCTACTATTTTCCGTCAATCTCTGCCTCAAAAGTGTGAGGAACGCCGACTTTTCATTTGCTACGACTACGACTACGAGCATGACATTGGCATTTTGTTATTCCCCTGATGTTATGCATTGGCATCCCAATCGGATCAAAGTTGTCGCTTACTTTCTTTGAGTAATTTAGGATAAATTAACGTGAGCACCCACTATTGGTATAATGGATACAAATCTCTACTATAATGGATCAATTAAAATTATACTAGGTCCTCTTAGTCCCCCGCTGAGAGCCTCTAACTATTGTGCACCTAGAAAAATACACATAAAAATTCGTCTTTATTAAAATCAAGGACTAATAAAACACCAAAATTCATCCGACGGTCAATGTTCGATGTGTGATTCGAGGCTTCTCACCCCGCGCCCTACATCCCACGCACGCGGGCTTCAAACGCGCCCCACGCGCGACTCCCCACGCTCCACACCGCCGCAGCCAATGGACGCCTGTCTGCCCCACGCACGACTCTTCTCGATCTCTCCCCCACGCGCGATGCGCACGACTCCTCTCCCAACGCGCGTTCCACTCCTCACGCGGTGCTACTACTACTCTCCCGACGTCGGCCGCCTAGCCCCTGGCCGCAGGGAGCCAGGCACAGGCCGTCTGCGCCGGCCGCCAGGCTGGTGGAGGAGATCCCGAATCCCTACTGGGCCCTGCCGCACCCTCAATCGGCGGTCGCTGGCGCTGGCTCGCAATCCCCAACCCCGCACCGCCGCTGATCCCGCCAGGATCAAGGCCTCGCTCCCTCGTCACGGGAACGGATGATCCCGTGAGCGCGAGATCCCCGCGACGGCCACCACGCGAGCGAGCACATCGCGGAGGTTGGCGACGTGACGGCCACGCCCTAGAGAGCAGCCGATCGATCGCATGCAGCGCATCCGTCTCCTGAGATCCCCATTGCTCCCATGGGTAGCGGCAAGGCGTCGTCCCCGCGAGGTGCCGCCGCTGCCGACGGGAGCGGGTTGCAGCCGGGCGGCGCCGTCTGCTGCATGTGCGGTGACCGCAGCCTCCTGCCCGAGCTCTACACGTACGTGCATCCATCCACCCTCTGGTCTCTCTAATCATTTTTTATCTTATTAATGTGCGTCGTCGTCGCTCATGTCCGTACCTACGACTGATCCCTAATTCGATCTGCACTTAGGAATAAACTCATCTAGGAGACTAGGACCAGGGAACAGAGGAGTTCGATACATATGATTCCCTTACTACTGTTTCAGTTGAGCGTCTAACAATTTCAGCACATTGAAGTGAAGAACAACCCCGATTGAGTAAGAAAGCATGTTCCAGAAATTTCTCTTATATTTCTCCGTGATGTGATTTTTCATGAAACACCCTATGAATAATTATCCTTTTAGTGTATTTTTAATGATGCAGCTTACTAAAATTCTTGGCGTCCACTAATATATAATTTTTATTTAAATGTTCTTGCAGGTATATTAGAAGGAATCAGTTAGATGCTGGGTTTCCCCTCTTTGAATAAAACTCTCTGAAATGGCATGGATTTGTGCAGAAAATGTATGGTTAGTACTCTATGCAGTTGGAATACATAAGTCCATTTAATTCCTAATGGGCCATTGTAAGGAGAATGGACCCTAGGCCCATTTACTTTGGATTCTGGTGTTTGATGACCAACACAACTAAATTGGACTAATGAATTTGCAAGTGTTTGTTTTGTAGTTCAATAGGGTGCAAGACGTGACTTGGACGAAGGTGATGTGATGATCCGATGATCAACACCACAAGCAAGACCTTAGGAGCACAAGAGAAGATCCAAGATATCAAGCAAAGTCCAAGCACAAAGATAGAAACCAAGCCGCATGTAAGATCACGAAGAAACAAGCTCACAGAGACGACCGGACACTGGAGGAAAGCGGCCGGACGCTCCGATCTGAAGGCTCGGCAATAGCAATAGCGACCGGACGCTGGACCGGACGTTGAAGGAAAGCAACCGGACGCTCCGATTAGGAGGCTCGGCAACAGCAGCAGCGACCGGACGCTGGTGGCAAACCGACCGAATGTAGGACAACAACGTCTGATCGAGTACAGAGAGGTTCCAGAGTGGCGAACTTGCGACCAGACGCGTCCGGTGGCAAGTGACCGGACGCTGGCAGTGTCCGATCAGTTGTTCGTAGCTCCAACGACCAGGACGTGATCAGTGTCCGGTCTATAGCAGAAAAGCAGAATTTCATCCCCAACGGCTACTTTCTCAGTGGGGCTTATAAATACAACCCTCAACCGGCCATTTGAATAGAGTGGAGCTGAGAAAACATATCAAGGGTGTTGATTGCTTAGTGATTTATTAGGTGATTAGTGTAGGTGCTTTGCGAAGTGCTTAGGTTGATTAGACCATCGCTTATGTGCTTGCTCTAGGTTTAGGCCTAGTGTTTAGCGAGGTTTGCATACCTTTTACCATTCGGTGCTTGCGCGCACCATTGTTGTACATCGGAGGGGCTTGTAGTCTTGCGAGATCACACCAACCGCGTTTGTGGTGTGGCCGCCACCGTGTACCAGAGGGAACAAGGCCTAGGACGTTTCGGCCGAAAGCTTGATAGTGAAGACGGCGGGGAGCATCCAGGAGAGGCTTGCCGGAAGGCACGTCGGAGACCTACTTGTGCGTGGGGAAGGCCCGAGGCTATCCACGGAGTTACCCGATGGGGAGCTTGGCCCTTGCGAGGGATTCCTTGTGAGGGGCTCCAACGAGGACTAGGTGGAAGCTTGCGCGCTTCTCGATATCTCGGTAAAAATGCTAGAGTCGTCGACGGGAGTTTGCATATCTCTACCTTGCTCTTTAGCTTCTGCATTTACATTGATTACATTACTCCTTTTGCGGTAGAGATAGCAACACACTAGCAAAACCTTAGTTGCACATTTAGATAGTTTATCTTTTGCATAGGTTTTGCTAGAGTTAGAAAAGGAGCCCATATTTAAGTGTTAGATTTTAAGTTGCCAAATTCATCCCTCCTCTTAGGCGTCATGGTCCCCTTCAATTGGCATCAGAGTCGGTTGACTCATTTTGGACCTTTGGCTTAATCGCCGTTGAGCCAACACTATTTAGAGTGGTTGGGATGGATACCTCTAGGCCTTCACACTTTGATGGCACTAACTTTCTTTATTATAAAGCTATAATGGCTTGATACATTGAAGTGGTTGATTTGGGAGTTTGGAGAGTCACTCGTGACGGGATGAAACTCATTAAGAATTCCGATAAACCCACAAAGAGTGAAGAAAAGGAAATACATTTCAATGCTAGAGCTAAGAATTGCTTGTTTAAATCTTTTAGCATGGATGCGTTTAACCAAGTGTTCACTTTAAATACGGCACATGAAATTTGGTTAAAACTCCAAGAGCTCTATGGCGGCACATCAAATGTCCGTGAGCAAAAACATTGTCTAGCTAAACAAAATTATGATTCCTTTACAATGAATGATGATGAGCTTGTTTCATGATATGTATTCTTGTTTGAATCTAATTATCAATGAGCTCCATTCAATAGGACTAACAAAACTAGATGATGCGAACATCATGAGGAAGATCATCTCCGTGCTACCACAAAAGAAATATGCAAGCATCATCACCATCCTTCACAACATGGAGGACTTGAGCACCATGACCCTAGCCATAGTCATTGGCAAGATAGTGACATTTGAAATGTCACACAAAATGGGTCAAAAAGAAGCCTCTTCATCAAGCAAAGGCAAAGCTCTCGCATGTAGTGAGAAAAAGATGAAGGGCAAGCAAGTTGAGACAAGCTCAAGCTCAAGCTCCTCAAGTGAAGACGATGAAGAAGATGAGGACGAAGGCGATGATGATGATGAAGATTCAAGTGAAGATGATCAATCTTTCTCCTCCACCTCTAACCTTAATGAAGAATCAATCAAACTAATCAACAAGGTGGAGAAGATGATCCAAAAGCTCAATGTCAAGGGTGTGCCTATCCAAATCCAAGATCTCATCTTCACTAATCAAAGAAATAAGCAAAGAAAGAGAAGGATACTATGGATGCAGCGAGTTGGGGCACTTTATGGAAGTTTGTCCAAACAAGCCCACACCCAAGACAAAGAAGAAGGCATGCAAGAACCAAGCCCTCACATCCCGGTTTTGAAGATGGAAAGAAACCCAACCATGTTTACAAGTTGAGAAAGGCTTTGTATGGATTGAAACAAGCACCAAGAGCATGGTATGAGAGATTGAGGGATTTCCTACTCTCTAAGGGATTCAAAATAGAAAAGGTTAACACCACTCTCTTCACCAAAAAGCTTGGAAATGACTTATTTATAATGCAAATCTATGTTGGTGATATCATATTTGGGTCAACAAATTAAGATTTTGTGAAGAGTTTGGCAAGATGATGGCAAGTGAGTTTGAGATGTCCATGATTGGAGAGCTTAGTTACTTCCTTGGTCTTCAAATTAAGCAAATGAAGAATGGCACATTTATGAGTCAAGGCAAGTACATCAAGGACATGCTCAAGAAGTTTGGAATGGATGATGCTAAAGCTATTAGTACACCAATGTGAATAAGTGGAAGCTTGGATAGTGATGCTAGTGTCAACATGGTGGATCAAAAGATGTATCGGTCTATGATTGGAAGCCTACTATATGTGACCGCATCAAGGCCGGATGTGATGTTTAGTGTTTGTATATGTGCTAGATTTCAAGCCTCACCAAGAGAAAGTCATTTGAAGGCAACAAAGATAATATTGAGGTACTTGAAGCATACAAAAATATTGAATTGAGGTATCCCAAAGGAGCAAGATTTGAGTTGATTGGATATTCGGACTCCGATTATGCGGGATGCAAAGTTAAGAGAAAGAGCACATCGGGCACATGTCAACTATTGGGAAGATCACTTGTATCTTGGTCATTAAAGAAGCAAAATAGTGTATCACTTTCAACCACCGAAGCAGGAGTACATTTCAGCCGGTAGTTGTTGTGCTCAATTACTTTGGATGAAGGCTACTTTGAGTGATTTTGGAATCAAATTCAAGCAAGTGCCATTGCTATGTGACAATGAAAGTGCCGTAAAGCTCACCAACAACCCAGTTCAACATTTAAGAACAAAACATATTGATGTCCGCCATCATTTCATAAGAGATCACCAACAAAAAGGGGATATTTGCATTGAGAGTGTGGGCACCGAAGATCAACTTGCTGATATCTTCACTAAGCCACTTGATGAGAAGAGGTTTTGCAAGCTAAGGAATGAATTGAACATACTTGACTTCTCCAATATGTGTTGATGCACCCCCCATTATATGACATGCCTCTCCTTCGAGCAAAGCAAGGTAAAGTTGATTGACATCTCATCCATCCATTGCTAAGGACTTGTTTAGTGCATCTAGTCATTTCTATCATGTACTAGGCTCATTCATAAAAATCAAATGAATTTGATGCTTGTATGGTACCACTATTGCTTGTATGTTTGAAATGATCTAGTGGTAGCATATGACATGTTTGTGGGCTTATAAACCTAGTGTTTGATCTAGAAAATAAGTTATAAGTGTTTAACTCAACATGGTACAAGATAACCCTTATTTAGATGTGTGAAGAAGCTTGTCCTTGGATCAAACCGAGTTAAATATCTTTTGCAAGTGATCTAGATTGAACCAAATTGAGAAAATGATCCTCATTTCACTATGGTTTCACCCCAACCTATCTATAATTTGAGCTCACCTTTTGTGCTAATTGTTGACAAAGGAGGAGAGAAATTCACAAAGATAGTAAGATAGGAGGAAGCAAACAAATGAAAACAAATGAAATGACATTGTAAGGGGATCAATAAAAAATGCACACAAGTAGGGGGAGCAAGCTCATAAACTTGAATGTTGTATTTGAATGTGCATTTCATATATTTGCTTGCATGGCACAAGTTTTAAATTTCAATATCCATGCTTATGTGGTGTATGCTAGTTATAGGCTTGAATGATGAAATGAGAAACTAGCATGCATAGGCTAGAGTAACTAGACTTATGTTCATTCTATGGAAACTAGACCCTTGCTTGTAATGTTGATCTCATAGGGTATTCTAGTTTTTATGTATGTCTAGTTACCAATGGTGCTAAGGATGGTATATTGGTGCACTTCGATTGGTATCACGCTTCAAAGGTCCATCTCTTATACCTTAGCACTATTTGGTAGATATTGTCTCCTATATTTCCTATCTAAGCATATGTGTAAGCTTCAATCCAAACTCTTAGCACATATGTAGGGGGGGGAGCAATCGCTACCATATGAGGATTCATGAAACTTGTCCATATTCTTTTACACATGGTAAATATGTTTGGACAAGCAACATGGATTCAATTGAATTTTAATTCATATCTTTGTGAAAGGGTTGTCATCAATTACCAAAAAGAGAGAGATTGAAAGCTCTAGTTTGGTTTTGGTGAATTGATGAAACCCTAAGTGCTAACCTAGTTTATCAAAAGTGATTATGAGATAGGTAAGCACTAGTCCAAGTGGTGGAGCAAATGAAGATCATGACATGATGATGGTGATGTCCATGGTAATGATCAAGTGCTTGGACTTGAAAAGAAGAAAGAGAAAAACAAAAGGCTCAATGGCAAAGGTATAAATGGTAGGAGCCATTTTGTTTCGGTGATCAAGACACTTAGTGAGTGTGATCATATTTAGGTTCGATAGCCATACTATTAAGAGGGGTGAAACTCGTATCGAAATGCGGTTATCAAAGTGCCACTAGATGCTCTAATTCATTGCATATGCATTTAGGATCTAGTGGAGTGCTAACACCCTTGAAAATATTTGTGAAAATATGCTAACACACATGCACAAGGTGATACACTTGGTGGTTGGCACATTTGAGCAAGGGTTAGAAATTTCACCGGCGCCCTATATAGAAAAGACGGAGGTCACTGTAAGTGACCGGACGCTGGTCTCGGTTGGACCGGCGCGTCCGGTCAGCGGCAGCAGAGGGCGCGCTGTTTCGATCTCATGACCGGACGCTGGCACGAAAATTGACCAGACGCTCAGGGCCTGAGTTCCGGTCAGTCTGACGTATGATGACGTTGAGTGACCGGACGCTGGGTGTGTCCGATCGAGCATGACCGGACGCGTCCGGTCGTGATTTCTCGCTTCTGGATGCTTACTGGAAACGACCGGACGCTGAGGTCCAGCGTCCGGTCACTTCACAGCAGTGCGTCCACTTAGTATTTAAAGAGAAGGGACACGTGGCGTGCATCACATGACCGGACTCTAGGGTCTTGAGTCAGGTCGATATGACCAGAGCGTTCGGTCGCCCCATGTTTAGTGCAGTGAGTAGCCCAACGACTCTATTTCGTGGGGGCTTCTATTTAAGCCCCATGGCCTGGCTCAAGCTCACTCTCTTGGCCATTTGCATTGACATAGCAACCTTGTGAGCTTAGCCAAAGCCCTCCCACTCATCTCCATCATTGATCCATCATCATTAGTGAGATTGGGAGAGAATCCAAGTGCATTGCTTGAGTGATTGCATCTAGAGGCATTTGGTATTTGTGTTTCACTGTGGGATTCACTTGTTTCTCTTGGTGGTTGCCGCCACCTAGACTGGCTTGGAGTAGCGAGGATCGTTGAGCGGAGGTTGGTGATTGTCTCTGGCTCCGATCGTGGTGATTGTGAGGGGTCTTGTGCCTTCTCCGGCTGGAGCGCCGAAAGGTAACTCTAGTGGATTGCTCGTGTCATTGAGTTACCTCACTTGTGAGTAGGTTCTTGTAGGTGTCCAATTGTGTGGATGAGGTTTGTGCAACACCTCTTAGCCACCGAACCACCAAGTGTTTGTCGACACAACGGGGACTAGTGTGCCGGTAAACACGTGAACCTCAGGAGAAAAATTAGTTGTCTCTTGCCCTTTGGTATTCTCCCTAGTGATTGATTTAGTATTCATCTTGTGATTGGTTCACTCCTCTACATGGCGGTATAATCACCCTACTCACTCATTTATATTCTTGCAAACTAGTTGTAGTAAGCTCTTTAGTGTAATTAGAATTGAGAGCTTGCTTTGTTGTTTTAAGTTCATCTAGTGGAGCTCTTTAGTGTAGCAAGTGTGAGAGCTCTTAGTGAGTAGTGACATAGCAAATTATGTGTCTAGAGATCATAGCAACTAGAATTATTGGATAGGTGGCTTGCAACCCTTGTAGAGCTAGAGCAAGTTTGCATTTCGCTATTTGTTACTAATCAAATTGCTCTAGTTGATTTGTAGTTTTTTAAATAGGCTATTCACCCCCTCTAGCCATATTCGGATCTTTCAACCTGTCATTGTCCTAAAGACCTTTGACAGCTGCACACGGGAACCAGATAATCCAGTAGTCTGTCGAGTGTCCTCGAGGAACCCCGAACCATCCACATTTTACAACTCATACAGGATCAACAATGGAGTTACCACAATATTACAACATTTGGTACAAAAACATCATACATCAGAGTAGAGTGCGGAAGATTTACAACATTAAGTTACAAACATGTTCAAGTACTTTTTAAGTAAAAACTTAATTCTAAGTGATGAGTAGAACTATAAGAAAATACCTAACATAGAAGAGAACCAGATCATGTCAAGCCCACTGACATGACCTTGATTAGAAGCACAAGTCAGAACCTACAACAGGGGTTAACAAACCTTGAGTACTTGAGGGTACTCAACAAGATTTACCCGACTAAAAGAAAAGACTCCAAGGGTATGAAGGCTTAAAGGAAGGTCTGTAGCAAAAGTAACTTTTGCAGAAAAGCTTACTACGAGTGAATCCTTACTTTCAATGTTTTAGCGGTGTATTAAGTCCATATCAATATCTAGTTTGCACCTAATCTAAATCAATCACTTCTTTAAACATCTCAACTCTTTTCTTCTCATATCCATAAGTTACCATGTTTCATTGATTAACTACGATGTAGTTCGGTTGATCGAGTCTTCTTTTTTGAGAAGCAATGGTGATTCGAATCGATTAAAACCCAGCTAGGGATTCCCAACCACACGATATATGCAGGTCCCTAGACCTACATATATCAACCTTCACTCGGATCCTCCAAAAACCGGAACGGGTTCGCGCCACCCGAGAGCACAGTACTCCACCGCCCTACCCTATTCTAGTAGGGTGGGTACACGCTACTCTCGCCATCTCTTCACTCCCAGTGCGTGGTTGTCCTTTCCCATAATAGAATAGCCAAGATATTAGGATTACCGAAGTATGTGGCCAGTACTGCAAAGTCTCGACCACAAGCGGCCCTACAATGATCGGTCCTTAATCGACACAGACGGGAGAAGCACGACTAGGCAACCCTGTCGGCTTAACCACCAAAGACAATTCCCACGTCCCGTCCAGTCTCCATTTAACATTATCATCATTATTGTATTCATACGACCCATAAGCAGAGCCGAGAAGAGCAAGTAGAACTTATTTCTCCCGAACGATGAAACCATCATTCGACTTCTATCATAGTCTCTAAGCAATACTAAGCATTAGAGGAAACGACCTACATACTAGTGGGATGACAAGGAAGAAATCTAAATATCAAGGTAGTCATGCAACAGTTGGTATTCACCCAATGCCTCGCGCACTTGCGCGCCTATGGATAAACAGTACGGGTGTCATACATTTAAACCATGTGAGATGTTAACTAATAGTAATAGGCAAATATATACCTGAATCTAAGTATATAGTTAGAGATGAAGCATCTCCTTTCTTTGTGACCAACTGTGAAGATCTTGATTCTTCATGTAGTTCTTTCAATTTGTGAGGTTTGTGGTCAACTGCTGTTTCTAACCATTCCGACGACAAATTATTACGTTCACATCTCCTATCTTTGTGACCAACTATGAAGATCTTGATTCTTCATGTAATTCTTTGAATTTGTCAGGTTTGTTGCCAACTGCTATTTCCTTGGGTTAGCAACATCAGTTTCATTTGTTCTCTTACCCCGCGCATAAGGCTTTGTACAAATGAGTCAATCTGTGCCTTGCCTTCCAAGTGCTGTATTAATCTGGCAATCTTGATTATTAACCACCTGTGTCAACTAATTAAAAAGGAGCATGAAGTAGTACTGCGATAACATGCATCTGAAAGATGAACTGACTCACCGTAACACTTGTCCGACAAAGAATGACATATTGTTCCATAGGTCAAAGTCAAGTACTTATTCCTGAGAAAAAAAATCTAAAGAACATGTAAAAAACTTAGGCAATGGAAAGAGCAACAATATCTGTGATAAATGTGGGAAACGGCCAATTCACAGAAATAAAGCATTTGTACAATAGTATTAATTAGATGTTTGTCACCTGAATTATTAGCTGTGAAGGATAGGTAAACTTATCCATTGCCTACTCTCTTCTCAGCTGCAAGTGCGCAGCTCATCCTAGGAAACGATTAGATGGTAGTTATACACTGAACAGAAATTCATTGTACAATACAGGTACAATAAGATGGCAAAGGACAATTATTTTTTTTAGAACGCGCTTATTGTCATTCCAGATTCATATCATTTAGTGCTAATTCACTCTCGTTGACTGAATACAATTCACCTCAGAGCACCAGATCACACTACATGTTCAACAGGATCTAATGTAATTGGTTTCTCAGTTGTCATGATGCTTTAGGTGTGAACCTACTCCTACAGCTAAATTGGAAGCCATGGAGATGGCAGATCTTGCTACATGTTCAATAGGATATAATGTAATTGGTTCGCGCTGAGGTCAGAGCCATGGAGATGCTAAGATTTTTGGCTTACAAGAAAATCTGCGCCTTAATTTGATTGTGTTGTTAGCAAGCTTGGGACCTGTATCAAAGAGAATGAAATGTACCCCAGTATCATAAAAGCTGAAAACTCACATTGAGCTGATATATAAGGAAATCATAAATTTTGATTAAGTGATTGATGTCCCAACTTGTAACAACTTAGGAGGGTTAGAACTTCGAAGCATCTGATGTTTGGTGAACTAATGATTTTAGTGGTGTCAATTCAATTATTATAGTAGTAAAAGCTGGATCCACCCCCTAAAACCAGCAATCACAAAAGTATGAATACATCAAGAGATACAAGATGCACACTGCAAATTCCTTGGCCAATTAAACGTCTAAAATACACCTCTTTGTACTCTGAAAGCATCATGGTGGCCCGAATTGTATCAGAAGTTACTTAGGTTCTTCATACAATTATCTCGGCCCGTTTGGCTTGCCCATAAATTTGAGTAAAACTAAACTAAGAGAGCTCTCCAAATTCCAAAATTGGAGGTGACAAATCATTTACAGTATAAAGCCTACCAGAAGAGGTAGCCTAAACCAAACTATAATATTTTGTATTAGGTTTTTATGCTTCGCGTGGTCCTACAGTTTTTTTTAAAAAAATTGGTGTTATAAGAAGTGTTTGCATAACCAGGTGTCATAAGTTTTTATGTCAGTACAAGAAGTATACTGTAGGTCCATAATTATGTAAAGGTGACCTAGTATAGAAACTAAACATAACGTTTTTTCAACATCAGAACAAATTTAACTATTTTATAAACATGATCATCGGAACCTACATTGGAGCAACAAAATGTGAGGCAAATCTTTCTGCCTTACTATCATGGTAACTGTATAAACAAAAGAGAGTTTTTTGTCCATCAAGAAAGACGAGGGTAACACTGGTTTTGCAGCGCAACCAGGCAAAACTTTCTAGCTTACTGCTATGGAAGCAAGAAAATCTTAAAAAGATTTAGGTTAAATAAAAATGGAGTAGGCAACTTGGGAGCAAACTAAGAAGGATCCAGTAAGAATCTGTTGCTGAAAAGATGAAAATACAATGGATGTAAGGTACCATAGGAAGCACTAAACGATATACCTGATGTCCAGAGTGCCCAATCAGTAGCATATGCGGTTGACATTGCATTAGCCTTATGATAATGCGCAAATAAAACAGCCTGAAAACAACATCTATTTCGCATGGAGTCCCTCAGACATGCCGGGCATACCGAGGGAGGTCGCCGAGCACGCCCTGGACATCCGGGCTAGATCTAGACTGGCGAGACAGCGCCTGCGCCGCTTCGACGAGGAAAAGCATAGGGCCATCGGTGAGGACATACAGAAACTCTTGGCGGCCAGATTCATCAAAGAAGTGTCCCACCCAGAGTGGTTGGCTAACCCCGCGTTAGTCAAGAAGAAGAATGGGAAATGGAGGATGTGCGTAGACTACACCGGTTTGAACAAAGCTTGTCCAAAAGTCCCCTTTCCATTACCCTGGATCGATCAAATCGTTGATTCCACTATAGGGTGCGAGACCCTGTCTTTCCTTGATGCATATTCTGGTTACCATCAAATCAAGATGAAAGAGTCAGACCAGCTCGCGACTTCTTTCATCACACCATTCAGCATGTACTGCTACGTGACTATGCCTTTCGGCCTCAGAAATGTAGGTGCCATGTACCAGCGGTGCATGACCCAGGTCTTTGGCGACAACATTGGGTGGACCATTGAGGCCTATGTAGATGACATCGTGGTCAAGACCAGAAAAGCCAAGGATCTCGTCGATGACTTGAGGATAACCTTCAAATGCCTTAGAGAGAAGGGCATCAAGCTCAATCCCGAGAAGTGTGTGTTCGGGGTCCTCCGAGGCATGCTCTTGGGGTTCATAGTCTCGGAACATGGCATCGAAGCCAACCTAGAGAAAGTCTCGGCCATAACCAACATGGGACCAATCAGAGACCTCAAGGGAGTACAGAGGGTCATGGGATGCCTTGCGGCCCTGAGCCGCTTCATCTCGCGCCTCGGCAAAAAAGGTTTACCTCTGTACCGACTCTTGAGAAAATCTGAGCATTTTTCTTGGACCCCCGAGGCCGAAGAAGCCCTCGACAGGCTCAAAGCGCTACTCACGAATCCTCCTGTCTTGGTACCCCCGACCAGGAATGAGGCCCTCTTACTCTACGTCGCCGCAATGACCCAAGTGGTCAGCGCTGCCATAGTAGTAGAGAGGCAGGAAGAGGGGCATGCTCTGCCCACCCAACGACCTATTTATTTCATCAGCGAGGTGCTCTCCAAGACCAAAGCATGCTACCCCCATATCCAGAAGCTGGTCTACGCCGTGGTCCTGGCCCGGTGCAAATTGCGTCACTACTTCAAGTCGCACCTAGTGACTGTGGTATCATCTTTCCCCCTAGGCGAGATAGTTCATAACCGGGAGGCCTCAGGTAGGATAGCCAAGTGGGCCGTCGAGCTTATGGGGGAAACCTTGACTTTTGCGCCTTGAAAAGCGATCAAGTCTCAGGTCTTGGCCGATTTCGTGGCTGAGTGGACAGACACCCAACTGCCACCTGCTCAAATTCAGATGGAGTGCTAGACCCTATACTTCGATGGATCCCTAATGAAGACCGGGGCAGGCGCGGGTCTGCTCTTCATTTCGCCCCTCGGAGTACACATGCGCTACATGGTGCGGCTCCACTTCACCGCCTCCAACAACGTGGCCGAGTACGAGGCCCTCATCAACGGCTTGCAAGTCGCCATCGAACTTGGGGCACGGCGCCTCGACGTCCAAGGTGACTCGAGGCTCATCATAGATCAAGTGATGAAGGAGTCAAATTGCCTTGACCCCAAAATGGAGGCTTACTGTAAGTTGGTACGACGCCTAGAAGACAAGTTTGACGGTCTCGAACTAAATCACGTCGCGCGGAAGTACAATGAGGCCGCCGACAAGCTAGCAAAGATGGCCTCAGCACGGGCACCGGTCCCCCCGAACATCTTTGCCAGAGACCTCCATAGGCCTTCCATTAACTACACCTTGGTAACAGAGGAGGGCCCACTGGTGGAAACCACGACAAAACTCGATGCCCCCACCACTGTCGAGACCCCCTCGACCGAGCCCAAGGTAATGGAAGTCAACACCAAACCTCCACAGACTGATCAGGACGCGGATTGGTGAATCCCGTTCCTCGATTGGCTTGATCGGGGGGAACTTCCTAGCGACAAGACCGAAGCACGACGGCTTGCACGCCGAGCCAAGACCTACGTCCTCTATAATGATGAACTGTATAGGCGAAGTCCCTCAGGTGTCCTCCAACGATGTATCACTGCCAAGGTGGGCCGAGCCCTGCTTTGGGACTTGCATGTAGGCACCTGCGGGCACCATGCGGCGCCATGGACGCTCGTGGGGAACGCTTTCCGCCAAGGGTTCTACTAGCCGACGGCGGTCGCCGACGCTACCAAGCTAGTATGCTCCTGCGAAGGATGCCAGTACTATGCTCGGTAGACACATCTCCTAGCCCTAGCCCTGCAAACCATCCCCATCACGTGGCCATTCGCCGTGTGGGGGCTCGACATGGTCGGGCCTCTACAGAAGGCCCCCGGGGGCTATACCCATCTACTGGTATCAATCGACAAGTTCTCCAAATGGATCAAGGCTCGTCCGATCAATCGAATCAAATCCGAGCAGGCGGTGCTGTTCTTCATTGACATTATCCATAGATTTGGGGTCCCCAACACCATCATCACCGACAACGGGACACAGTTCACTGGCAAAAAAGTTCCTGACATTTTGCGACGACCACCACATCCGTGTGGCCTAGTCGGCCGTAGGACACCCAAGGACCAATGGCCAAGTAGAGCGTGCCAACGGCATGATCCTACAAGGCCTCAAGCCAAGGATTCACAACCGGTTGAAAAAGTTTGGCAAGAAATGGCTCGCCGAACTCCCATCGGTCATCTGGAGCCTGAGGAACACTCCAAGCCGAGCCACGGGGTTCATGCCTTTCTTCCTGGTCTGTGGGGTCGAGGCCATCCTCCCCACTGACTTGGAATATGGTTCCCCGAGGCTACAAGCCTATAACGAACAAAGTAACCGCACCACCCGAGAGGACGCCCTTGATCAACTGGAGGAAGCCCGAGACATCACGCTACTACACTTGGCTAAATACCAGTAGAGCCTACGGCGCTATCAGGCCCGACGCGTCCATGGCCGAGACTTGAAGGTAGGCGACCTGGTGTTGAGGCTAGCACAGAGCAACAAGGGCCGCCACAAGCTGACCCCACCATGGGAAGGACCATACATCATCGCCCAAGTACTGAAGCCTGGGACCTACAAGCTAGCCAACGAGAAGGGCGAAGTCTTCACCAACACTTGGAACATAGAACAGCTACGTCGCTTTTATCCCTAAACTTCCAAGCATTGTATATGTCGTTTCTCAAAATACAATTAAAAAGCGTTCTTTAGTTGGTCTAATTTTTCGAGAAACCCCCCGAGCCCATCGTAGGGCTCGGCAATACAGTAACACAACAAGGGAGACTCGGCTCTGCCTTGGCAGAACCAAGCCTCCCTCGGGGGCTAGATGGGGGACTCCCCCTAGGTCCCACGCACCATTCTTCAGTTGTTTTTCGCAAAAATTCCTACGCCAAGACTCTAGCAGGCTCTGACGAATCAGTTGTAAAAACCCCTCGGACCAAGGTCTGTTTCCTAAGCAAGAGGCCGGTAGAGTCATGAGACGGCCTACACCCTTGGGCTATGGCACTCCCTCACTACCTCTCGCCCAAGGGACGGCTTAGGTCCCAAGGGGTTTGCAAACAAAATCTGATCAGGAGCAACAGAGGGCAGAGGCTCGGAAACATAAGAAAAACAACTAAGAAACACAAATACTTCAGAAATAAAAGCCTTGATGGCCACAAGCGTTATGATACAAAAATAACTCCTACTCTATTTTTACAT
Source organism: Miscanthus floridulus (assembly GCF_019320115.1). NCBI lineage: Eukaryota > Viridiplantae > Streptophyta > Magnoliopsida > Poales > Poaceae > Miscanthus > Miscanthus floridulus. The sequence goes on from NC_089582.1 coordinate 38,946,056, forward strand.
AGCCCCCAGGGCAGAGATCAAGGCTCAAGGCCTTCACCACCGATAGATGGTAGGAGAGGAACCACCTCCTCTTCGAAGAGCGTCGCCAGCGCCATGCCAGGGCCTTCTGCCGCCTCCATCAGCTTCGTGACTGCCACGTCAGCCTCCTCGTCATCATCAGGCAGGACATACCCATCACTGATGGTCGGAAGGTCGACGCCAACGTAGTGAGAAGAGATGATGGCCAGCACACGCTTGACACCCGTGTGCAGCGCTCCTCGGAGCCGCTCACGCATCTGGTTGCTCAGCGCGATCAAATGGCTCCCCAGGGAGCTGCCTGACTGAACCCCTTCAACCTCTAGGGCCTCGCAGGCAGAAAGGGTAGCACGCTTCAGCGCCTCGTGCTCCCCGATCTTAGTCTCGAGCACCGTCTGCACCATGCTGGAAGCCTCGGCGGCCCGAGTAACCTCCACCTCTGACTCTGCACCGTAGAAAATGGAATGAGGTCGAGCGAGGGAAAAAACAACCTAAGTTAGGGGTGGAAGCCCACGGAACTCACCCTTGGCCTTCTGCTCCCAACGTTGGGTCTCGACCTGACAGGCCTTGGCTTTCTCCTTCCAGTGCAGGGCCTCGGCCTAGGAAGCCTCGGCCTCCTCCTTCAAGTGATGGGCCTCGACCCGAGAAGCCTCGGCCGCCCTGGAAGCTTCACTCCCTAGCTCTGCATCACACAAGGGAGTTAGGGAGCGAACATAAGGAAAGGAAAACAAAATGAGGGGACTAAAACTCACCCTCAACCGCCCCCCTCCAAACCACAGCCTCAGTTCACGAGGCCTCAGCTGCAGTAAGGGCCTCATCCAAGGCACCTTTCGTCAACTGGTGCGACCCTTGTTCCGCCCCCAGCTGCCCTACGAGAGCCACGGCCGAGGCCGTAGCTTCAACGGCTCGGCCCCTAAAGGCATCCCGATCGCTAACTACGTGGGTGAGCTCCTCCTCCATCTCCTTCACCCGTGCCGCAAGAGGACAAGCTGTGTCTGGGCCGTGGCCGCCTCGACCTTCGCGTCGGCACAATGAAGGCGAAGGTCCTCTACCTCTGCGCTCCGCGCCGACAGGAGCTCGTTGGCGCCGGCAAGAAGGCCCTTCTGCCACTGAAGCTGGTCCTAGATGCCCGTCTCCCATTGGAGAAAGACCGACTTCCCAAGGGACCGGGTCTCGAGCTCCTGGGGAAGCAGAACAGGGGTCATTGATTGCAACAAAACCAGAAAAGGACAACGTCACGCGAGAAAGGAAAACGCAAACCTAGGCGACTCCAGGCAGTTCGTCGACCACCATGGACAGGGCCATCCGTAGCGACTGCTCCGCCAGCTGGCGGTATTGCTCGAAGGTGCCCCAGTGCCCACCCTTGGCTGCGTCCTCAAGGGCGAACAGAGGCTCCCCCTCAGGGTCATCCCGGCTTCGCCACAGTACTCGCGGGTGATCCCACCCGTGAGGCTCGGGTTGCGCCTGCACGAGGGCCGAGCTTCCCTCGTCCAAGACTGGCACCGGCTGTTCCACGGCACCAGCATCCTCGGCGTCGACCACCTCCCGCGCCCGGGAAGTATCGTCGAAGGAGATCGGATAGACCTCCGCCTCCTGGGCGCTCTCTCGTAACAGCGGCGACCCCTGAACCAAGGGCGCCACCGAGGCCTCCGCCGCCTTCATCTCCACCTCCTGGATAGACGGCCTCGCCGCCATTACAACGGCCTTGGTGGCCTCGGGGGCTCCAGTCTCCGCCATCATGGCCTCGGAGGACGTAAAAACACCGACTGCGGCCACTGCGGTCTCGGCGGTCGTAAGCGCCCTGTCCTCCATCGCCTCAGCCTCAGAGGCCCTGGGGGCCTCGGCAATCAAGGGCACGCCAGCCCCATCCAACTCCTAAGCCTCACCCCCATGGGGCAGAAGCGCTCCCTCCCTTGTCTGTATAGGGGTGGCCTCAGCAGCCCCTCCTTGGGAGGCTGGCTCCTTCGGGTCGACCCTCGCCGATGCCGTGCCACGTTGGATAGCGGCTTGTGCCTCCGCCACCCAGTGGGCGGAGGAGCCGGGGCTCGCCTTGAGCGCCTTAAGGGGCGCCAAGGGGAGCTCGTCTGCAGGCCGCTTCCGACTAAGGAAAAATAACCAACAGGGTCAGCGCGAGACCAAAAAAGCGAATGGAAGGCACTATGACCCTGTCAAAAATACACTTACCTTGAACGGGGCGGCAACCGCTTCACCATGGCAAACCTTGTCCGCAACGGTGGAGGCAGCGGCAGAGGCGTCGCCTCCGTATCCATCGGCGCCGGTCGGTCCTCGATGGACCCCGACGCCCCTTCGATCCTCTGTAGGGGCGGTGACATCGCCTCCACCGTTGCTTGTTCCACCACGGCCGCCGAGCCCACCAGGTTGACGGCACGTTTGCCCAACACCCGCACCTCGGGCGTGTCGGCCTCGGCCTCGGAGCGGGCAACCGCTGACCCCGGGTCCGCTTCTCCTCCTCCTCCCGGGAGTGCCGGGCTACTTGCCAACGCCCTGGGCACCACCTCCACTATGTCAGGAAGGTGGTCCAGGGGACCTCGCCCCCGTCATCCCCATCCGAGGCCTCCGTCGACAGCGACGTCGACGGGGATTCCTCTAGTGGGAGACCATCCTTCCTTTGTTGACAGCAGCTCTTATCCAGCTCCTCGCGCACGAGGATTTGCTTCGTACGCTTCGCCGCCTTGGCGTCTTTTCGCTTTTTCTGCGCATCGGCGTGCGCACGGTTGATCGCCCACCGCCTCATGTCCTCGAGAACAGGCGGCAGAGAGGAGCACACGTCCCTCATCGCCTGCAAGAACAACAGATGCGCATAAGGAAACAAGGGGCTGAGGAGGCTCAGAGGCTACAGCGGCACACTGTAACACCTCGGGTGTTTAAATATTAAAATCTGACATGTCATCATATGCATTGCAAAGCATTTGGCATCTGGTGAAAACTTTGATATGCATTTACTAAAACAAGTTTACATTTGTGTAATGAGTGTTGAATTGTATTGTTTGACTCAAGTTCAAAGTTTGTCTGGGTTTTGAATTTTTCGAGAAAACCCCGCTTTTCAGCATTTAAATCCTACCCTAAAAATCCATTTAAAAATCTAAGCATATTTTGGGGTTGGGTCCAAAAGAAAAAGTGTAGAGCTTAACAAGTTATACAAAGTTTATTTTTGGAGTTTTTCAAGTTGTTTAGAAAAATTTGGAGTAACTCAAAAAGGCGTAATTCGTTAAATATCCCCTATTTGAATTTAAAAGATCATTTCAAAATCTAGACCGAATTAGGAGATGGTTATAAAAGCAAAGTTGTAGAACTTTTGATTTTGAACAACTTTTGTTTTTAGAGATTTTTGAGTTGTTATGAAAATTTGAGAGTAATTTGTGAATTTTGGCGAATGGCAAACTTGTAAATATTGTGAACAGTGTTCACCGCCGAAGCTACATGGCCAACGACCGTCTTCGGCGTTCCAGGCACGCGCGTGGTGGCCTTGGCTTCACGCTGGCGTAGGAAAGGCATCGCCATGGCTTCTCCTTGCTTCCTTGGCCGCCGTATAAAGCTCCGACGCCGTCGTCGTTTCCTTCGCCCTCTGTTTTTCCCGACGTTGCCGATCATCTCCAGTGAGCCCTCATCATCGAACCAGTGCCTCTGCCATTGCAGCAAAGCATCCATTAGCTCTGCCTTATCCTTACGTGCTCAGCCAACCCATCAATTCAGCTTAATTTCGCTGGGAACCGCCACTCATCGTGTTTCTTCTCCACGGCCGGTAGTCCCGCCGTTGAGTCCGCGTCGCCGTGGCCAGCGCGCTATCGTGAGTCTCTGCCCTTGCCGAGTCTTGCTTCGGCTTCACCGCAATGATGTAGTGCTTTGTGACCCATTGATTTCTCATTTTGACCACCACAGCTACCGGAGCATCGCCGTCGTCGAAGATCGCTCCGCCGTGACCGTTGTCAACGTCGACCCATGTCATCGTAGCTTATCCGGTCTCGTTCTTTGCTCCAACGTGTTCGTGGTGAGCTACTAGACCTTCCCATGCCCTCTGTTTCCCTGTTTTCGGCTTCGTTTCACCGGCGTTGTGTCGCCGTGCCACCGCAGCCGCCATGGCCGGCGTAGTGCTCGGTCCAGGCAGTAATTGGTCGCGTTTGTGCCACAAATCGGTGCGTCGTGATGTAGTGATCATGTTAGTGCATTCGCCGTCGCCGTTGCTCTCGCCGTCGTCGAGATATCGTCAGTCAGCGCCATCATCGCCGTAGTCAAAGCGGGAGGAAGGGGATGACAGGTGGGGTCACCATGTCAGTGACTGTGTAGTTCAAAAATGGATTTTTCTATTTTCAGATTTGAATGAATAGTGTCTGTTTTTGTTATTTTTGTGTAGATTTATTTAGAGCTCCAAAAATTATGAAACTTTTTGTGTGACTTCTTTGTGATGTAAAGTATTTAAGAAAAATATGAAATAATGTTTTTCAGTACTTTTTGAATGTGATAAAAATTGCTCAATTTATTAATAAATGGGTTTCCATGATTTTTCTAGGCTTATTTACTTGTCCAAAAATTATGAAATTTCTTTTGCCACTTAGTTATCATGTAGTGAACATTTACTAAAATGTTGAGCTCAATTAGAATAAGTTGATTTATTTCATAATTTTGAATTAAATAATTAATTCATAAAAGCAAATAGTAACCTTTAATGATTTAGGTTTTGTTTGTAATTTTGGATTGAGTGATGACCTTGGGTCATTTGTTGATAATGATCCTTGGCAGTTGATGTATGTGTTACGGAAAAGATTTAGTTTGTTTGACTTGCAACTGTACCGCGAAGGAAAGTTGTATTCAAATTGTTAATTTTTGTATCCATCATCGAGCATCATATTTTGTATTCCGCATCATGTTAAACATGGCATTATTATTACGTGTAGTGAACGAAGGTGAACACGTGGTAGTTAGTCAAGCTGTTGAGGAGGTTAATCTGTCTGTTGAGGTCGGATCGAATACTTGTGTGACGTCGCAGGAATCGGACTTTTCCATCGACGAAGGCAAGCCCCGGATGCATACAACCCTACCTTGTGTTTTATAAATTGATTTCGCTTTTGCTTTCCGTTACTGCATTAAGTGATTAGGAGTTACGTAAAAGCCTAATTGGTGCATTACCACCCTTGTTATTCTATATTTACCATATTACCAGTTTTAAACTCGTATATGCCTAGTTTTGCTTAGCTATGCGTAGAACGATGAAAGTCGGGTGACTACCTGCCACCTGCAAGTTTTAAATGGGACATTGGTTAATTATGATAGCATGTGATATGGGTATGTGGAGTAATAAATCTAGACCAGGCGGACTCGGTGTGTGTGAGCCACAAGACATAGAGGCCTTGTGAGCAGGTTCTTTCCGTCTGTGTCAATTAAGGCACGTCCGTTGTTGAATTGCATGAGGTGAGAATTTGTAGTACTAACCACATACTCCGGTAAGCCTGAACTTGGCAATTCTATTACGAGAATGGCTACTCACGCACTAGGAGTGGAGAGATGGCGGGAATAGCGTATACCCACATGGCCATGGGCTGGAATGGTGGAGTACTGTATTCTCGGGTGGTGCGGACCCGTTCTTGTTTTAGAGGATTCGAGGGTAGGTTGGTATATGTAGGTCGGGGACCTGCATATGTCGTGTGGTCTGGAATCCCTAGCTAGGTTTTATAATCGGTTCGAATCGTCGTTGCTCCTCGGTTATGGAGACTCAACTCACTGTTCATCATTGTAGTATTAATAACTAGAACTTAAGAAAGGTTTGCGAAAGAGATTGATATGAAGTTCATGATCTCATTACGGATCATGGCAGATTCATATGTGGTACTTATAAAGTTTTACCTTTGAATTAAAGAATTTTGTTAAAAAGCTTTTACGCAAAAGAACTTTGATTATTGTTAAAGCCATACCTTGAATCCCATGAGCCTACATTCCTAAGTTCTATCAGTTTTATTTCGGTTAAGTCTTGTTGAGTACTTTTGTACTCAGGGTTCGTTGACCCTTGTTGCAGGTGAGCCTCATGAGCAGATCTGTTTTGGATCGTGCTGCATGACTATCGTTCGTTCTGACGATGAGAAGTAAATGTGTGATCCTTGGGCAGGATGTTTATTTTGTGTGTTATGTATATGTTAATTATGCCACTCCACTACTACTATGGTTTGTAATAATTATCGAACTTAGTTTGTAAGGTTTGAAACAATTGGTTTGTAAACTATGTTATCATAAGACTTCCGCTGTTTTTACTCTGGTACTGATATTTGAATAAATGTTGTAATACTGCATTGACTCTATAACGTAATCCTGCTTGGAAATCGTGGATGATTCGGGGTTCCCTGAGGACACCCGACAGACTTCTTAAGTTACCAGAAACATATGCATTGTTGTCAAAGGTCGTTGGACAGTGACAAGTGTATGTGGGTCCTATAATTTAGGAGGTTCTGCCACAGAATGGTATCAGAGCGATCGTTACAAGGTTTTTGTTGTATTGTTTTACAAAAACTTCAAAATGATTTGGGATAACTAAATTTAACTTGATAATTTGGTCCAAATTGCTTCTGACTTATCTTATTTCTTTCTCACCATTCCGTATTTGATTAAAAAGGTTTTGTGTGGTGGAGTAGTAATATTACTATGCCCTATATAAAAATAAATGTTATTTATGTGCGTTATTAACTTTGATGTTTTTGTTCGTAAGAACGATTCATGCATCATGAATAATTCACTCGTTACTTTCTTCACCTCTTAGTCTGGAGTTGAGTAGTGAGTCTGGTTTGAGGAATGTAATCCATCTTAGCTACTTTTTGGATTTTAATCAAAGGGTCTTACTTGGATTAAATTGGTTTTCCTACAGTATGGCTCGTGCCAAGATGATGCCCCGTAAGTCCACTGGACCCAAAGGAGTTCCTCATCACTAACTTGCCCCTAGAAATGATGTTGCTAGCAGTAGCAGCTCTAGGCCTGATCCCCAGGCAGAGATACAGAGGATTTCTGCAGAATTAGCACAAGCTACTAGAGATAGGGCTTTGGATGCTATACAGGTAGGAGAATTATAGGATCAATTGAGGCGTCTCACCACCGCGCACAGGAACCACGAAAGCATGTTAGTTTGTATGGTGGAGGGAAGGAATGAAGCTTGGCATAGGGAAGATGTAGCTAGAGCTAGAACTCATGAGCTAGACAAGTTTGTAGTGGTGTTTATTGATGACATTTTAGTATATTCCAAGAATAAGAAAGAACATGCGGAACATCTTAGAATTATTCTGACCCGCTTGAGAGAAGATCAACTATATGCCAAGTTCAGCAAGTGTGATTTTTGGCTTAAGGAAGTGCAATTTCTTGGACATGTCTTGTCAGCCGAAGGAGTTGCAGTTGATCCTAGCAAAGTGAAGGATGTGCTTGATTGGAAACCGCCAGCCACAGTTCATCAAGTTCGGAGTTTTCTGGGATTGGCGGGGTATTACCATCGGTTTATTCTAGATTTCTCAAAAATATCAAAGTCCATAACTGAGCTGTTGAAGAACCAAGTTAAGTTTGTCTGGTCATCAGATTGTGAGGAGGCTTTCCAGACTTTGAAGAGACCGTTGACTACTGCACCAGTGTTAGCCCAACCTGATATCGAGAAGCCGTTTGATGTTTATTGTGATGCTTCCGGCATTGGTATTGGATGTGTGTTGATGCAAGAAGGCCGAGTCATTGCCTATGCATCCCGGTAACTTAAGCAACATGAAGAACACTATCCGACTCATGACTTGGAGTTAGCAGCGGTGGTTCATGCTCTGAAGATTTGGCGGCATTACCTGCTTGGTAATACGTGCCATATGTATACAGACCACAAGAGCTTAAAGTATATCTTTACTCAGTCAGAGTTGAACATGCGACAAAGAAGATGGTTAGAACTGATTAAGGATTATGATTTGGAAGTACATTATCACCCTGGTAAAGCAAATGTAGTTGCAGATGCCCTCAGTCGCAAAAGTTATTGCAATTGTCTAACAGTAAGAACAATGAGTTTGAATTTATGTCAAGAAATGGAAAAGTTGAATGTAGAAGTAATTCAACAAGGAAGTTTGACCAACATAATTGTTGAAGCCACTATTTGAGATCAAGTTATTGCTGCTCAGAAGGAAAACAAGGGTATAGCCCATATCAAGGAAAGAGTCAAGAATAGAAAGGCGGAGTGCTTTAGCATAGATGATGAAGATGTGTTATGGTTCAAGGATCGCCTGGTGGTACCAAAAGTTCCTGAGTTGCGGCAGTCAATTCTAGATGAGGCACATGCTACTAGGTTATCAATCCATCCGGGAAGTAACAAGATGTACCATGACTTGAAGCAAAGATTCTGGTGGACTAAAATGAAAATAGAGATTGCTAGATATATAGCAAAGTGTGATACTTTTCAAAAGGTGAAAGCTATACATTTGAGGTCTGCTGGTGAGTTACAACCATTACCTATTCCATCTTGGAAGTGGGAGGACATAAGTATGGACTTTATTGTTGGTCTACCCAAGACATCAAAGGGATTTGACTCAGTATGGGTTATTGTAGATCGACTCACTAAGTCAGCACATTTTCTTTCAGTCAAGACAATATATCCTACGATCCAATATGCCAAGATGTATTTAGCAAGAATCATGAGTCTCGATGGAGTACCCAAGACTATTGTGTCAGATAGGGGTACACAGTTTGTCTCCAATTTTTGGAAACAATTGCATTCTTCATTGGGTACCAAACTTCTGTATAGTACAGCTTATCATCCGCAGACTGATGGACAGACTAAAAGAGTTAATCAAGTACTTGAAGATATGTTAAGGTGTTGTGTCCTTAACTATTCCAATAAGTGGGATGAATGCTTACCTTTGGCCGAGTTCTCATACAACAATAGTTATCAAGAAAGCATTAGAATGGCTTCATTTGAAGCACTCTATGGTCGTAGATGCAGAACATCATTGAGTTGGTCTGAGCCTAGAGAAAGAAGATTCTTTGGAGTTAACCTTGTGAAAGAAACAGAAGACAAGGTTAGGCAAATACAGAGTAATTTAAAGATAGCTCAGTCCCGACAAAAGAGTTATGCGAATAGAAGACGGAGACCATTGGTATTTAACAAAGGAGATTTTGTATATCTGAAAGTATCACCAATGAAGGGAGTTACCTGTTTTGGTGTTAAAGGAAAGTTGGCACCCCGATATATTGGACCATATCAAATTTGGAGAGGTATGGAAAAGTGGCATATCGCTTGAAATTACCTGAACATCTCGCAGCTGTGCATGATGTGTTCCATGTTTCTCAGTTGAAGAAGTGTCTCCGAGTGCCTGAACAAAATGTTGAAGTTGAAGGAGTAGAATTAGAACCGGATTTAACTTATTCTGAATATCCTATCCGAGTGTTAGATCAGAAAGATCATGTTACTCGAAGATGGACCATCAAGTTCTATAAAATACAATGGAATCAACATTCAGAAGAGGAAGCTACTTGGGAATTAGAGGATTACTTGTTAGAAAAGTTTCCAGAATTTCTAGCGTCAATATAGAATAGAGTAATATTAGTTGAGCTAGGTTGTGTTTTGTAAAAGGGACCTTAGCTATTTTATGGACAGAGTTTGTATGTGTTCTTGCGACACATTTTCTTTTCCATTACTTACCCTATGGCTTTAAATCTCAGGGCGAGATTTCTTTTAGGGGGAAGGATTGTAACACCTCGGGTGTTTAAATATTAAAATCTGACATGTCATCATATGCATTGCAAAGCATTTGGCATCTGGTGAAAACTTTGATATGCATTTACTAAAACAAGTTTACATTTGTGTAATGAGTGTTGAATTGTATTGTTTGACTCAAGTTCAAAGTTTGTCTGGGTTTTGAAATTTTCGAGAAAACCCCGCTTTTCAACATTTAAATCCTACCCTAAAAATCCATTTCAAAATCTAAGCATATTTTGGGGTTGGGTCCAAAAGCAAAAGTGTAGAGCTTAACAAGTTATACAAAGTTTATTTTTGGAGTTTTTCAAGTTGTTTAGAAAAATTTGGAGTAACTCAAAAAGGCGTAATTCGTTAAATATCCCCTATTTGAATTTAAAAGATCATTTCAAAATCTAGACTGAATTAGGAGATGGTTATAAAAGCAAAGTTGTAGAACTTTTTATTTTGAAGAACTTTTGTTTTTGGAGATTTTTGAGTTGTTATGAAAATTTGAGAGTAATTTGTGAATTTTGGCGAATGGCAAACTTGTAAAAATTGTGAACAGTGTTCACCACCGAAGCTACATGGCCGGCGACCGTCTTCGGCGTTCCAGGCGCGTGCGTGGCGGCCTTGGCTTCGCGCTGGCATGGGAAAGGCGTCGCCGTGGCTTCTCCTTGCTTCCTTGGCCGCCCTATAAAGCTCCGACGCCGTCGTCGTTGTTCTTCCTTCGCCCTCTGTTTTTCCCGACGTTGCCGATCATCTCCGGTGAGCCCTCATCGTCGAACCAGTGCCTCTGCCGTTGCAGCAAAGCATCCATTAGCTCTACCTTATCCTTACGCGCTCAGCCAACCCATCAATTCAGCTTAATTTCGCTGGGAACCGCCACTCGTCGTGTTTCTTCTCCATGGCCGGCAGTCCCACCATCGAGTCCGCGTCGCCGTGGCCAGCGCGCTACGGTGAGTCTCTGCCCTTGCCGAGTCTTGCTTTGGCTTCACCGCAATGATGTAGTGCTTTGTGACCCATTGATTTCTCATTTTGACCACCACAGCTACCGGAGCATCGCCGTCGTCGAAGATCGCTCCGCCGTGACCGTTGTCAACGTCGACCCATGTCATCGTAGCTTATCCGGTCTCGTTCTTTGCTCCAACGTGTTCGTGGTGAGCTACTGGACCTTCCCATGCCCTCTGTTTCCCCGTTTTCAGCTTCGTTTCGCCGGCATTGTGTCGCCGTGCCACCGCAGCCGCCATGGCCGGCGTAGTGCTCGGTCCAGGCAGTAATTGGTCGCGTTTGTGCCACAAATCGGTGCGCCGTGATGTAGTGATCATGTTAGTGCATTCACCGTCGCCGTTGCTCTCGCCGTCGTCGAGATATCGTTGGTCAGCGCCATCATCACCGTAGTCAAAGCGGGAGGAAGGGGATGACAGGTGGGGTCACCATGTCAGTGACTGTGTAGTTCAAAAATGGATTTTTCTATTTTCAGATTTGAATGAATAGTGTTTGTTTTTGTTATTTTTGTGTAGATTTATTCAGAGCTCCAAAAATTATGAATATTTTTGTGTGACTTCTCTGTGATGTAAAGTATTTAAGAAAAATATGAAATAATGTTTTTCAGTACTTTTTGAATGTGATAAAAATTGCTCAATTTATTAATAAATGGGTTTCCATGATTTTTCTAGGCTTATTTACTTGTCCAAAAATTATGAAATTTCTTTTGCCACTTAGTTATCATGTAATGAACATTTATTAAAATTTTGAGCTCAATTAGAATAAGTTGATTTATTTCATAATTTTGAATTAAATAATTAATTCATAAAAGCAAATAGTAACCTTTAATGATTTAGGTTTTGTTTGTAATTTTAGATTGAGTGATGACCTTGGGTCATTTGTTGATAATGATCCTTGGCAGTTGATGTATGTGTTACGAAAAAGATTTAGTTTGTTTGACTTGCAACTATACCGCGAAGGAAAGTTGTATTCAAATTGTTAATTTTTGTATCCATCATCGAGCATCATATTTTGTATTCCGCATCATGTTAAACATGGTATTATTATTACGTGTAGTGAATGAAGGTGAACACATGGTACTTAATCAAGCTGTTGAGGAGGTTAATCCGTCTGTTGAGGTCGGATCGAATACTTGTGTGACGTCGCACGAATCGGACTTTTCCGTCAACGAAGGCAAGCCCCGGATGCATACAACCCTACCTTGTGTTTTATAAATTGATTTTGCTTTTGCTTTCCATTACTGCATTAAATGATTAGGAGTTACATAAAAGCCTAATTGGTGTATTACCACCCTTGTTATTCCATATTTATCATATTACCAGTTTTAAACTTATATATGCCTAGTTTTGCTTAGCTATGCATAGAACGATGAAAGTCGGGTGACTACCTGCCACCTGCAAGTTTTAAATGGGACATTGGTTAATTATGATAGCATGTGATATGGGAATGTGGAGTAATAAATCTAGACCGGACGGACTCGGTGTGTGTGAGCCACAAGACATGGAGGCCTTGTGAGCAGGTTCTTTCCGTCTGTGTCAATTAAGGCACGTCCGTTGTTGAATTGCATGAGGTGAGAATTTGTAGTACTAACCACATACTCTGGTAAGCCTGAACTTGGCAATTCTATTACGAGAATGGCTACTCGCGCACTGGGAGTGGAGAGATGGCGGGAATAGCGTGTACCCACGTGGCCATGGGCTGGAATGGTGGAGTACGGTATTCTCGGGTGGCGCGGACCCATTCTTGTTTTAGAGGATCCGAGGGTAGGTTGGTATATGTAGGTCGGGGACCTGCATATGTCGTGTGGTCTGGAATCCCCAGCTGGGTTTTATAATTGGTTCGAATCATCATTGCTCTTTGGTTATGGAGACTCAACTCACTGTTCATCATCGTGGTATTAATAACTGGAACTTGAGAAAGGTTTGCGAAAGAGATTGATATGAAGTTCATGATCTCATTACGGATCATGGCAGATTCATATGTGGTACTTATAAAGTTTTACCTTTGAATTAAAGAATTTTGTTAAAAAGCTTTTACGCAAAAGAACTTTGATTATTGTTAAAGCCATACCTTGAATCCCATGAGCCTGCATTCCTAAGTTCTATCAGTTTTATTTTGGTTAAGTCTTGTTGAGTACTTTTGTACTCAGGGTTTGTTGACCCTTGTTGCAGGTGAGCCTCATGAGCAGATCTGTTTTGGATCGTGCTGCATGACTATCGTTCGTTTTGACGATGAGAAGTAAATGTGTGATCCTTGGGCAGGATGTTTATTTTGTGTGTTATGTATATGTTAATTATGCCACTCCACTACTACTATGGTTTGTAATAATTATCAAACTTAGTTTGTAAGGTTTGAAACAATTGGTTTGTAAACTATGTTATCGTAAGACTTCTGCTGTTTTTACTCTAGTACTGATATTTGAATAAATGTTGTAATACTGCATTGACTCTGTAACGTGATCCTACTCGGAAATCGTGGATGATTCGGGGTTCCCCGAGGACACCCGACAGACTTCTTAAGTTACCAGGAACATATGCATTGTTGTCAAAGGTCGTTGGACAGTGACAAGTGTATGTGGGTCCTATAATTTAGGAGGTTCTGCCACACACATGACTTACCAGCGAGAGGAACCCCTGCAATGGCCGCATCGCGATAGGGGTCAAGTTGCCACCCCTCAGCTTTGCCTCTACCATCTCCCCCACCCGACGAAGAATTTCCTCGTCAGAAAGGGCGGAGGAGGACATTCGGGTGCCCTCAATGGGCTCACCCGGCTTCATCTCAAACAGCCGCCGCCGCCAAGCCATCAGCGGCAGCACCCTCCGGTGGTGGAAGGCGGCCATGACCACAGCCACGGTGAGACCGTGGCCCCGCAGCCTCGCCAGCCCCTCTAGAAGCGGCTGCAGCTTGGGCTGGTCGTCCTTCGGGACGCCGTACTTCCATCTCTCCGGGCAACTCCCCACAATCCGCCCAGTGTAGGGGGGAAGTCCTTCATCATCATTGCGAAGGTAGAACCAACTCGTGTACCACCGGCGATTGGAGGACGTGAGTAGGGCCAGGATGTAGAGGTGCAGGCGGTCCTGGCGCACCTAGAGAGTGCAGCCGCCGGCCCTCGTTGCCTTCCTCTTACCCGACGTGCCTGTCGGCTTGGTAGTGTGCCCCGCCTAGAATAGGTGGAGCCATAACTCCCAATGAGGAGCAATCCCCAAATACCCCTCGCAGACGGCAACAAAGATAGCCGCCTAAGCGATGGAGTTGGGATTGAAGTTGTGGAGCTCCACGCCGTAGTAGTGCGGGAGCGCCCGCATGAATCGATCCACCAGGATGCCGAGGCCATGCTCGTGAAAGGAGACGAAGCTCACGACGTAGCCGTCACGAGGCCTCGGCTCTGGCTCACCGTACGGAGCAATCCACTCCGGCCTAGTGGGGTCTGTCACCGGGCGAAGGAGTCCATCGTCGACAAGCGACTGAAGCATCTCCTCGGTGACATCCAACGGATCCCAGGGGTCTGCCTCGACAACGACGATGTCGCCGGCCATGGGTGCGATGGAGGAATCGGGTGCGGCGGTGAGTTTTTCTCTCTCTCCCACGCTCTTGCTTTTTTCTCGCTTTCTCCCTAGGCTCGCTCTTCTCTCCTCTTCTTCTCGGCACCCGCTGCTCTAGCAATGGCTCGGTGGAGGCAATGCAAATGTAGGCAAGGTAAGATGAGGAGGGGCGAGACTCTTTGGGTATTTATGCAGGGAGGGAGGCGAAATGAACGGGCGATGAAATCGGGGAAGTCCCCCCCCTGATCCGGCGTAGTTAACCACGAGCCGATTTCACTGACCCACGTGCCCACGTCTCCCTCATTAAATGCGGGAGCAGTTACGTCCCATCCACCACATCACGCTCGGGCACTACGGTAGCAGGCGTCATTTCGCCTCTCTAGGAAACTGCCTCAAAAGACGCGCCACCCATTGCCGAGCCAATAGGGGAGATATTCCCCATGGCCTATTCCTTTCATATGAAGGAACCAGACTCTGAGCCTATTACGGTCCAGGGGTTCAAAGGCTGGGCCCCAAAAGGTTTCGACAGCCGCCCCAGGATAATAGAGTCAGGGATGACCGCGAGCGAGCCTATATGGGGCTGAGACCCAAGCAAGCAAAACGCTTGGGACACCCAAAGTCGTGTCCGAGACCGGTAGAAAGGTCTTCGAATGGGATCCCACCGTAGGGAGGCACCGAGCCACCGAGGCCCAGAGAACGGCCTCGGCACCCACTAAAGAAATCCTCTAGTACTCTTGTAGTGTGTCTCTGGACCGCTAGCCGTCCCCTAGCAAATGGGGTTCGGGCCTCCACTCGGACTACCCGATAACAGCTCACCGGAAGTGCCACCGCTCATGCCCATCAAGGGTAGTGAGGCACATTCCACCCCTCCTTCCGAGCAAAAAGGAAGCATGAGGGTCGCACAAAAAGTCAGGGGAACCCCCGACGGCCTTCTCGCTCTATGCAGAGGCTAGGGGGCTCTTCCTGCAACCTTGCTGAGACCCAGCGACCTCGGCTCACACTCAAAGAGGCTCGGCAAAACAAACCCTCCTTCTGAGTGAAAAGGAAGCATGAGGGTCATACAAAAAGATAGGGGAGCTCCTGACGGCCCTCTCACCCTGTGCGAAGGCTAGGGGCTCTTCCTGCAAATATGCCAAGACCCCACGACCCGGGCTCGCGCCCAAAGGGGCCTCGGCAAATAAACCCTCATGCGCGAGGGGCGTATAAAAAGCCAGGGGAACTCCCGATGGCCCTCTCACGTAGAGGCTAGGGGCTCTTCCTGCAACCTTGTCGAGACCAGAATGGGCTCAGCAAACAAACCCTCCGTCCGAACGAAAATGATATGTGAGGGTCGGATGAAAAAGCCAGGGGACCCCTAACCACCCTCCTGCTCCTGGCGGAGGCTCGGGGGCTTCTACACCCAAGACAAAGACAAACGGTCTAAGTCCGCGCTAGAGGTTTCGTTACAAACACGGTAAAGGGCACCGAGCCTGTTATGGTCCAGGGGTTCGAAGGCTGGGCCTCCAAGAGGTTTCGACAGCCGCCCCAGGGCAACAAAGTCAAGGATGACTTCGGGGCGAGCCTACGAATGGCCGAGGCCCGAGCGAACAGTCGCTCGGGGCGTCCTAAGTCGTGTCTGAGACCGGCAGGGAAGTCTCCGAATGGGATCCCATCGTAGGGAGGCACCGAGCCATCGAGGCCCAGCGAACGGCCTCGGCACCCACTAGAGAAACCTTCTGATACTCTTGGAGTGCGTCTCTAGACCACTAGCTGTCCCCTAGCGAACGGGGTACGGGCCTCCACTCGGACTCATCCGATAACAGCTCACCGGAAGTGTCCACGCTCGTACCCATCGAGGGTAGCCTGGCACATTCCACCCCTCCTTCTGAGCAAAAAGGAAGCGTGAGGGTCGTACCCAAAGTCAGGGGGACCCCTAACGAACCTCTTGCTCCGTGCGGAGGCTAGAGGGCTCTTCCTGTAGCCTCGCCGAGACCCCCGCAACCCGAACTTGCGCTTATGGGCTCGGCAAATGCGATAAAAACTACTCGCTCAAACGCGAAAATGAAAAAAGGCCCTGGAGGAGTAACTCCACTCCTCCAAGGCCTCGGGGGCTACACCTGGTGGGTGCGCTTGCGCGCACCCACCAGAACCTCAAAAACAAAACCCAATTCCTACGGAGCGGGTATAAACCAAGCCTCGGCAAACCCTCAAGGAGAGTGCACGCACTCCCACGGAGGCTCGGGGGCTACTATCG
Source organism: Miscanthus floridulus (assembly GCF_019320115.1). NCBI lineage: Eukaryota > Viridiplantae > Streptophyta > Magnoliopsida > Poales > Poaceae > Miscanthus > Miscanthus floridulus. The sequence goes on from NC_089582.1 coordinate 38,962,542, forward strand.
GGTACCTTAGAACGGGGTACCCCGAGCGAACATCAAAGGGGTCGCTAAAGTCCCATTAAAAAATAAAGCTAGAAGGTAAGCCGTGGGCCCCTCACCCGCCACGTCCGAGCCCACCAGGCCCTCCGCCTTGCCTCGAGCCTCACGTAGGAGGTCTCGGCATCCTAACGCAATCTCCACCTCGCGCGAGGCTCCCCACGGGAGGCCTCGGTAGGGAACATGATCTCCGCCTCGTGTGAGGCTCTCCACGGAAGGCCTCGGCAGGGGGTGCATTCTCCGTATCACGCGAGGCCTCTCGCAGAAGGCCTCGGTAAGGAGTCTGATCTCCATCTCGCGTGAGGCCTCATTCTCCATGTTGCTCGAGGCCAGTTCGTCCGCAGCCCATCGCCCCCCGCCTCGATCGACCCTCCCGATAGCACATCATGTCTCATTAATACTTCAACCACTCCCGCAATCTTAGCCGGACGATGGCTCGACGCCACAGAATGGCCGATGGGACCCGAGGTCGCATCAGCGCCATACCGGCTAGGACAGGGCACGGCGGGGATTACCAGCCACTGTGTTCTGATGCTGTGCCCACGATCAGTGCCCACACTACACTGTGTCCCATGATCCCCACCTCGAAAACAACATCGCACGGACAACTTGGCCCGGGTCATCACCGCCTCCAAGCCGGCGCGCCAGATCAGCCGCCCACTCGGGGCCTCGGCACTATGCACCAAGGTCTCGACTATCTCAGAGTTTGTGCCCACCGAGACCCCCCACTATGGTGCAGCCTCAGCACGGACCAAGCCTCGGCCTCGCACACAGTCCGTCCATGGCGGCTTGCATGTTCACCGCCGCACCCACTCCGAGGCAGCCCAGGGGCTCCCATGACACATAGGGTCGGACGTGACCAGCACGTTGCCCCAGTGCTCCAAGGATGGACCACTCCGACGACCATGCCACCACAGGAACAGGCCACAGGGCTTGGACATACCGCCCCTGTTGGCACGACGCTGTATAGTTAACACATGTACTGTCCTTGTCCTCCCTTCAACTATAAAAGGAGAGGACTTAGGCCACTTAGAGAAGGACTCGAAGAGAAGAACACCTTGTAACACACACACACGCACACATCCCAGCCACCTAAGAGCAACGTCTCAAGCGGCCCACACGACACATTGCCGAGACCTGGGACTAGCTCCCTCTCTCCCTAGCTTGTAACCCCCTACTACAAGCACTTCGGTGCAAGGAATACAAGATCGATCTCTCAGACTGGACGTAGGGCATCGATTGCCTGAACTAGTATAAACCTTGTGTCTCTTTGCATCACCATCTAGGATTAGGGGCACGTAGTTCAAATTCACTAGTTGGTTGAGGACCCCCTGGTCTGAAACACCGACACTACTGTTAATAAAAATACTTGTTTAAAAAGCACTCCAAATTATAGCAGAAAAAGTCACAGTTTTGCAGATAAACGTAGAGCATGATGACTGTTAGTCGTGTCAGTTTATGGCATGGTGAATGTACCTGGCATCCATGGTAGATGAGCCAATTCATGTCGTTTGCATCATGGTAACATCTCCAAGTCAAAGCTCGCTGCATGGAGCGTCTGCTGTGAAAGCAGATTTGCTTGTAGATTCACTTTGCTTAAATGGATGATAAAGCTTTGGTGGTATATATGTTACCTTGAAAATGGCGACATATAAGTTAAATGGTACTGCAATCTCTTTCGCAATTTCATCTGGGTGCATGCCGTATGCGTTTAGTCTTCCAATGCCTGTGTATTGTTGATGTGTATCTGAAATTGGTTAATGGCGATGGTAATTCATGATGTACCCTTTGTATTGATTACAGATAATTGGCATACGATGGTGACGTAGTACCTTTGCTGTTTTGTGGTGCTTCCATAGAGGACCAATGGATGTACCGTGCTTTGAACAGGTGTGGCTGAAGCCTGTAATATGCATTAGATATTATATGAATATGTCAATAGATGACATGTCAGTACAAAAAGATCATATTTTTGGGGGGTACAATGCTAATGGTTCATCTATCTGGCAGCAAGACACTATTGTGTTTCAACCTATGTTCTGGAACTATAGTAATTAGGTGCGTTATTAGCAAGAAGGGAAGCCTTTTCTTTAAGGAAAGGGAAATACTATATCTTAACTGTAGAAGTATGTGGCCACCTCAAACTATGCATGAAGATATGATCGGAGATACATGCAGTAGACGATGCATTTGTCTCAGTACTATCAAGAGTGATTTGCTTGAATACAGTACTAAGACATGGATTTATTCTATGATAAGACAAAATAATTTTGATTGACCTCATTTTCTATCTTATTTAGTGAAGCGGAACTTTCCTCAGCAAATAAAAATAGCTGATGGGAGCATTTGCTTTAATTTCTAGCAGGCTATGCGCTATGTAAAAAGAAAGTCAAAATTTGAACGTTTAAGGTTTAAATGAACCAGAAGTGTTCATTAAGCACATCGGTGACTTGGATTTCGAAAGGCATTAATATTAGTTGAAACTAATTAGAGTACCAGAACTATCATTTGTCCAGTGCACGTAGCTCCCGCTTGCGCAGGGTCAGGGGAAGGGTCCGACCACTTGGGTCTTTTGTATGCAGCCTTTCCATGCATTTCTGCAAGAGGCTGTTTCCAGGACTTGAACCCATGACCTCATGGTCACAAGGCAGCAACTTTACCACTACGCCAATGCTCCCCTTCTAAGACAAGCTAACATTCACAAATCATATTCCATTCATCGTATATCAACAGTTGCTTTGTGATATAGGATTATGGTTGTTCACTTCTTTTCCCATTTTTTAGATCAATCTAATCCTAGAATATATGAATAAGTGAGAAGCTTTAAAGATAATAAGAGTGCAAAAAATCTGTGTGAAGTTACTGAAGCAGTAAGTATATATTGCAGTAAAAACCCTAACAAATTTACCTGAGCAACCAATATCCTAAAATCTCAAATCACAGGCATCCATCAGACACAATCATAGGAGGGTACAGTTAAGGATTTAGCTGCAGCAACGAATGAAAACAATTTTTGGATGCATCTACCATACTATATATGTCATCTCACTTGAAGAACAACAATTATTGATGCCTTTATCATACTATTTATGTCATACATATCATTCGAAGAACAACAATTACTTTGGCAAAGAAGGAAACAATGGTTATCAGAAAAGTCAATAAGCTATGATGCCTTTTCATTATCTTAATCAAGCATTGTATGTCTGAAAAGGACAAACGGATGTTGTAAACCGATCAATTTGAATAACAATAGTAGAATAGAATAGAACCGGTAGTCTGGCACGTGAACGTGCATATGAATAACCAGAGGTTACAAATTCAGCAAGCAACACTATGACTATAGGTGGAAAGTGCAACGTAGATGAGGAAAATAGAAAGAAAAGTAGGAGTTTAGCCCACCAGTCTGAACAACAGCAACCTGCGACTTGTAGGAGCAACAAAAGTGCCTGTTGGATCTTTGAAACAAATGAGAAGCACCCCAGATATAGGGAATATAGACCTAACAAAAAACAGACATGCATATGAGCCGACACTGCAGTGCAAAAAAAAAAGAAATAGAAACTGCTTAACAACAATGTAGATAAAGTATACAGACGTAGGCACATGGCAGTGTCACTAACTCATTGCTCATTGGTAGTCTTTGGTGCTTTATAGGAGATTTATGCAGTGCAGATGAGATGGCTGGTTGATATCTACATCATGCATATACTCCATAGCCTAGGTGTATAATGTAGCGGTGATCTTGGTTCTCCTAAGCTTTATATCCTAATAGGAAGTGATTCTACAAAGGTTAAAAATGTGGTGTACCTAAAGAGTTGGGCTGTTTGAGACAAAGCACCTGTTTTTCAACAATTTATATAGAACAGAAAGCTAGAACTGATTTCCCTGGTTGCTGCTGTTCTTAGGTGCAAATGCTGACGTATTTTTGGGGTAATAACTACCTGCAAACACAAATAGTAATTAGATGTGTCTTCTGATCTGAAACATATTTCCAATGAAAACGCAAAAGGGATAAGCAGACAAGGAACTTCATTGGCACATATCTAGAATTAATATGGGGACATATCTCCAACTAATATGGCAAAGAGTTGAACATATATATGAGGAACTTTTACAGTAAACATTTCCAATGCAAATGTTCAAGAATCTGAGGACCGAGGGTAAACACTAATCGTAGCACAATAGGAGTTCAGTCAATGGCAGATGGAAATGGACAATCCATAGATGTCAAAACTCAAAAGGAGAGTTTGATTAAGCCAACTTAGATATGCATAAGAAAAAGTATATACCAGAGCTATCACCAAAATTTTGTGCACCATCTCCTAAAGGAAGCACTGGTATCAGACAGTTAGGATGTGACTACGGCAACCTTCGAGCTCTAGGTGCCTGTAATCTTGGCAATCAAATAATCTTAGTGAGTATCCCACGTGTTGCCACTAGTCGATGCAGGGGCAATATTTAGTGCTGAGCGTTTTTTTTGATAGCTGCATGTAGCACGCATATTTGTTTCTAATATTATGGAAAACATATATTGATGGATATGCAGAATCGAAATCACCTATTTAAAAAAAGCAAACACAGTCACATGAGTTCTAGTAAAAGGCGATAGTTATTGCCATCAAAAATAGGATCAATAAAAACAGCTCCTTGTCCCCATTGTTTGCTCGGTACAAAATATGTGGCAAATGTGTTATATGAATCGAGCAAAAAGACAGTCAGTGTATGTAATTGTGGATGCTATGCAGACTAAAACACATATAAGAATTACCTCATGTGCAGTGGGTTATAAGAAATGGTCTTGCACGCATCTCAGGAAGTCATCTTTGCAATGTAATTGACGATTTTGTAACTCTAAATTTCTGGTTGCAAACAAGGGCAGAGAAGTATAAATCATTCCATTGGAAGTTGCATCACCTCTGAAATGACGATCCACACAGCTTAGTCAGCAAGTTCAGATATTCCTAAAAACAAATATGTAACCATAGTGTGCTTTTGAGATGAGAAAGTAACTGAAACCATGCTCTGCAATTATGAATGCAGTCTGCAAAGCAACAATAACTGAATCTGGCATATATCATCTATATATGTAGGAACTGCGAGAGAACAGTTCACGTTATCAAATTCAGTAACACAAGCCTCTATCTTTGAATGGCGAGAAAGGGCTCCAACCACCTCTTTCTGGTTCTGGTAAAGGCAGAGGTCTATAAGATTCTGGAGCTGTACAACAAAAACTAACAACTGAGTTAAATGAACCATCATTCTCACAAACATGTACTGTATAGCAATGTATAAATGACAACCACACCATTTTGTGAAATCTGTTTCCCCCCCTAGAAAATGGGAAATGTTGAAATGATGTAACAGTCACCTGCCAAGAATAATTAGAGGCTTTTCTCTTTAGACGGAGGTTCACTATGCAATTCTTTTTTCATGCAAGGAGTAACTGGTACAAAGGATGGAAATCTATTATGAACCAATTTAAACATAACCATGTAAGCAGTGGAGAATAAACATTATGGTTGCGAAATTTCTGACACATACCAGAGAAAATTTGCATGTGCTGGCATGGATTCAGAGAGGACTACAGTGCCATTAGTAGCTGATCTTAGCCACGCCACATCTCATACCTTGCTTCATGTACCTCTGTCGGCATGGAATCAGAAACTCAAACAAAAACATCATATGAAAATAGGAAAGGGCGACTGAATAAGAGCAATAAGCCATACAAATTCAGTGCCACTCCTTGTTGTTTCTAGCACCTCACTCAGAAGAGCTATATCTGCCAATATGTATAGAGATAACACATTTGGCGTCAATTTTAGGCACATAACCAAGCAAGGAGCACAGTCTAACGAAATTAGGAAGCAGGATCTGGGGAAGAAGGTACCGAGCGGGAGAGGAGGGTCATTACTAGTAGATGGAGCCGCTGAGCTGAGCCGATGCCATCTCCACCGATGATGAAGAGGCAACGCGCTAGGGTTTCCTGTAGCGCAGGAGACGTAGAGCAGAGGGATGAGGCAGCGCAGGGGGCAGCCATGTCGGCGACCATCGGTGGGGACCGGACACGCGTCGCCATGGCTGGTCGGGGCCACCACCGGTGGCCACGTGCGTAGGGCGCCGTGCCACAGTCAGGGGGCACCGTCGCGCGCTGCCAGCGCCTCCCGCAGGGAGCCGGCGCTACGGGGCTATCCAGGACGACGCAAGGCCGAAGGAGGAAGAGGAGGGGGCGAGGCGGGAGGAGGAAGAGGAGGAGCGGCCGCAGCCACCGCGGTGGTAGGCCAAGGGCACTCGCGCCGCCTTGCTCGCGTCGGGTCTCGGGGGGAGAGGAGAAAATGACGGTAGAAGAAGAAGCCTCTGGAACGACGAGAAGCTAAAGCCGAGTATTTATTTGCGTGCCTGGATTCTGAGAGAAGCCGAAGCAGGATGAGGGAAGGCTGAGAAGGTAAAAAGGAGCAGGTGGAAGCTGCTTTCAGTAGAAACTGATCCAGTAAATCATGGCCGTATAACTCAAGATCTGACGGTGGTAAAGAATTCGGGTGACGTGGACAGTGGTTCCGCTCGAGGAGCATGTCCGGCTTGTCTAGGTTAATTTGTAAACAACAAGGATAGGGTTGTATGCTTCGGGGCTTGCCTATGTAGTAGAGAAGGTTAGATTCCGTAGAAGGATCATAGAAATCGAACTTGACATCAACATCACTGGAGGAAGAACCTTCTCCGAAGCTTGTCCACCATGAACCATCTCACTCTCGTTTACTACACGTAATAAGATGATGCAATGGTTAACATGATGAAATGCAATAAACATGATGCATGATGGATGCAACATGGGTATTGATGAACACAACAAGATACACAACTTGAGTACAACTTTCCTAACTCACACTCATTATAAGGAGCTCATAAAACTAATTATTTAATTAAGCCATTTTAATTATTATAAAAATAAGTTGATTATAAGCATATTAAGGAAATAATTAAGATGCCAAGTAACAGCAGGGGTTTGGGTGATCCAAGGCCCTCAAACAATGATCAAAACACACCAAGATCATTTAACCATTTTCCTAATTCATTTTAGTATTTATTAATTAAGGAAAAGACATTTAAACATACTTAAATTAATTAACCAAGTTAGAATTATCAAAACAGTACCAAACTTTTTTTATGGAGGTAGATATTAGTACATGACATTTACACAAAAAGTTTCATGATTAAAGGATTATTATTTTAGCCTATAAAAATCATGTAAGGTCCATTTTATAATTAAAAGAGGTAATTTTTAAGCATAGCAAAACTACTGATTATGACCAATTAATATTTTTCCTTGGTAGAGCATGTCATAACAAGCTTACAGAACAATTTTCATAATTTTAGCATGCACCAATATTTAGTTATGAAATTCACAATTTTCAGCTGAAAACACAAAAAGGAAAAAGAAAACCCTGTAGCACACTGTTTATTTGAGTCATAGCTTCTGGAGGAAACTCTCTAGAAGAGCTTCTATTGTTGCGCGAGGTCCCTGGTCGCGATTTGAACAGAGGAGCCGCACGACGAGGCTTGGTTCCGGCTGGTTGATGCTCGTCGGCGGCGAGGGAGAGGTTCCGGGGCATCTTCATACCCGTACGCACCCACAGGTTCCCACAGCCTGACCGGAGGTGGCCCATGGCCATCTGGCCACGCGTGCGTGCGGCACTTGCAGCGGTCGTGCCGGTGGCTGCTGCTGCAGACGGTGCTCCAGTGACAGTGGTGATTGGAGGAGGGGCTAGGGAAGTGCGGCGCGAGCTGGGGAAGGCGAGGGTATGGTCGGCTTGGGCAGAGGTGAATGGGAAAGGCGAGTGCAGGGCGGCCCCTGTGTGATGGGCATGGTGGACGGCCACGGCGGGAATCGAGCGCACGTCTAATTCCAGTGACTAGGACCGCTGCAGATGGGTCAAGGAGGTGCTCAATGATGATGCAAAGCCGTGGGTGTGAGAAATTGGGCGGAGATGGAGCGGCCGCGACAAATTTCGCCGGTGCGTCGAGTTTGCCGGCGGCGAGCAGAGAGAGTAAAAAGAGGAGCGCCAGCTGCTTTGTGTTTTAAAGGACGAGGAAGACTTCGCGGCTTCGGAAGCGTCTTCTCGAGCTCGGCCTCGCGCACGGCCGCATGTCCACACGCGCGAAACGCCGCGAAGGCGCTGGACGGTGGCGAGCAGGCAGCTGCGTGGCACTGACTGAACCTTCATCTTCTCCTCCTTTACCTTGATTCCGTGCAGAAACTTGATTAATCTCATTAATAAACATTGTCAATTTTACTGAGATCTCCAACTTTTATTAAATAACTAACACCAAAAACTCGAAGGTTTGAAATATTTTGAATTATTAAGAGAGAGACTTGAAACTGAAAAATGAGATTCAGATAAGGCTTTTAACAGCAGTTTTGATTAGCAAATTTAATTGATCAATTAGTGGTTAAACATCTATCAAACATATCAACCAATTACACATTAACATAGTTCAAGCACAGTACCAACCAATGAAACAAAAGTTGCCCAATTTTTATCTATGAAAATTTATTTAATAATTCACCAAAAATTGAACTTAATTTCAGTTTTTCAGGGACTTGGTCAAAATGGCTAAGTGCGGAAGACAATATTAAATTCAGTTTTTGAAACTCAACTTCAACATGTTTGAATTAGAAACATCATCAAACTTTCATTCCACAAGAAAGCACACACTTTATACTACAAAGTTTGTTTTAGCAAAATTTAAATTGTTTAAACAAATTCACATATATAAATTCCCAAAGAACTTTAATTGAGATTATTGTTAACATTAATAACATTTCATGTAACGTATAAAACACTACATAGGCAACATATATATGCTATAAATAAAACATGGAATGCATTTATGCCACAATGCTTATGCATGATGATGATCATGATCAAGGTTTTATTAAGTTCGTAACACCTAGGGTGTTACACCAGCTCTCTGCCTCCCGTGTCCCAAAGAACCTCCACCATCACCCGCCGCATGGTCCTCGCGACGTCCTTGCCGCGGAACTCGCTACCGCAGTCGTCCCACGGCACCTCCAGGCCGACCCGCCGCTCCGTCATCAGCCGCGCGGTGAGGCCCTGGTCGGCGAACAGGGGTAGCATCACCAGCGGGTGGCCGAACAGGAAGCTCTCCATGAGGGAGCTCCACCCGACGTGTGTCATGAAGGCGCCCACCGCGGCGTGCGCGAGCACGCACACCTCCGGCACCCACCCGACGCGCACCACCCCATGGCTGCCCACGTGGCCCTTGAACCCATCCGGGAGCTACGGCCGCTCGCCGCCGACCGACTTCCGGAGCGCACAGAGGAAGCGCACGCCCGCCAGCTCTAGCCCGAGCACGAGCGCGCGGACGTGCACCGGCGTCAGCAGCGCCTCGCTCCCGAATGCCACGTAGAGCACGGACTGTGCGGGCTGGGCATCGAGCCAGCGCATGAGCCCCGCGCTCTCCTTGTCGTCGTGCTTGTCCTCGCTGTCGGTAGCCGCGGCGCGAACAACCGCGTCGTACAGCGCGAGGAGGCCCGAGGGAAGGACGGGCTTGACGTAGAGGTTGCCGAGGAGGGGGCAGAGGCGCAAAGCGGGTCGTCGACCTCGTGGCTGCAGCGGCACACCATGAGTGGGCAGCGCCGCGTTGTCTCCCAGAAGCGACTGAAGTCAGAGATGCCGGACGCGTTGGGCTGCCATGCCCCTGCCATCCACTTGGCCTCATGGCCGCGGAACGCGAGACGGGACGGAGAAGGGATCCACAGCGGCGCAACAGTGAAGTCCTCCACCACGGATCGCGGTTGCGCGTCGTTGAGCTCCTTTGGGCCCACAAACGCGATCAAGGCCGCAGGGAAGATCAGGAACACTGCGCACGGCACCTGCATTTGGCACAGAGATGGACCAGATGGTCAGACAAACATGTAGTGAAACCATACACGAGGAGGCGCGGTGGCGGTGAGAGGTACGTGCCTTGTGCTCGTCGGCGAAGGGCGGAAGCCACTGCTGTGCGAAGTCAAGGACGATCTAGTCGGGCTTCTTGGAGTGCCCTTCCCTGGCATCCCCGCCAGCACAGCCTTTGCGAGGAAGACATCGAAGGGGGCGGCAGGGCCATCAAAGGCGATCTTAAGGAGCTCGACCTTCTCTGGCGGGATGTCAGCCGTTGACCCGGCGCTGTCCGGGAGGCCGTCCACGAGCGGCAGGGGCAGTGGGACGGGCCGGATGCTCGGCCTAATGTCGGGGGCGACATGCCTCAGCTTGGCGAGGTTCCTCGGGGCACTGATGAAGGTGATGAAGTGGCCGCGCTTCGCGAGCTGCTCGGAGAGCTCAAAGAAGGGGATGATGTGGCCGAAGGCGAGCCATGGGAACACCACGATGTGTAGAGAAGACTCTTTGGATTCTACCATGAATGGTAATCTTGTTCTTGGAGCTTGATGGATGTGTGTGTGAATGCAAACAATGTCGACAAGATGTGTAGGAGTAGTGAAAAAGAAGCGAGCTGGGTACTTACCACTGTTTGCAGCTAAGTGCACAGTAGATGGGGCCAAGATGCATGTGGATGTGGGTAGGGATGAAAACGAATGGGATATGAACGGATATCACTGATATTACATTTGTTTTCATATTTCTGTTCGGATTCGGATTCGAATACGGATAGTGTCAACCATGCTGGATAGGATATGATTGAATATCGATATCATAAATATGCGATTTGAGTATTCGGATATGGATACGTATACGGTATCGAATGTTGAATATCCAGACTCGGATATGGACAGATCTGAACCCCTCTAAACGATTCGGTCTCGAATACGGTCAGAAAATATCTAAACTCAACAACTTAAAAGCTATTCATGATTTATATTCCCAAACCTTGTCCAAAAGAACTTGAATTACCAGTATGGAAGGAGTATATTGGAGGATCACGCCGATTGAGGTATCACAATATACAATCATCAAAATCAATGTACCTTTACTTTTTATCTCTTAACCCATCTCTTCCAACTCTCACTACTAGAAACAGGGCCTTTGCCGAGTGCAAACTGCTTTGCCGAGTGTCAAAAATCGGGCACTCGACAAAGAATTCTTTGCCGAGTGCTGGGCACTCGGCAAAAAAGGGCACTCGGTATAGGACTTCTTTGCCGAGTGCCAGGCTCTCGACAAAAGCGCGACACTCGGCATAGGCTGCCCCACGTAACGATGTTCAGCCACATCCTTCTTTGTCGAGTGGCTGCTGTTAGGCACTCGATAAAGATGTTTTTTTGGAAAATACTTTGCCGAGTGCCCCTGACACGGCGCTCGGCAAAGATTCAATATTTTTTTTGAAATGTCTTTGCCGAGTACCTAATAGCTTGGGCACTCGGCAAAGGGAGGAATTAAAAAATTACATTTTTTTTGAAATACCTTTGCCAAGTGCCCCTGTGAAGGCACTGGCCAAAGAGGAAATTTCTATAAAAAATTCAAAAATCATCTTTGTCGAGCGTCTTATTCTTGGCACTCGGCAAAGACCCCCATTTGCCAAGTGCCATGCCCCGACGCTCGGCAAAGTTTTTTTTGTTTTTGGCCTCCAAATTTTTTGTGCAGCCCTTTTAAAGTATCAGGAACTCCTCGTTAGAATTTGGGGATTTTTTGTGGCTTTTTGATATATTTAGTTACTTTATTTTATTTACTTGAATTTTTTTCGAAAAATATAAATTTGAACTGCACGTAGTACGAATAATAGAATTTAATGATTCAAAAAATGATAGTCATGTTACTAAGTGTAGTGTGAGGCCGTATCCAGGAACGGATCCGAAATTTCGGACATCTTGTTCACGAAACATGACCGCGAACTTGCGTGCGAAGTGTTTTTAAATTCTATAAAAAAGCAAACGAAGCCCGAAAATCATGAAATTTTTTGAGATGTCGTGATATCATTTGTGGAGGCTATGATAAAAATTTCAGAAGATTTCGTGCACGTTGTCACGTACGATGCTTACAAACCAAGACATCATTTGTTTTTTATAGAATTTATAAGCATCGTACGTGACATCATCTGTGAGATGTCCTAGTTTGTAAGCATCATACGTGGAACTCGACTAGCCATTGCATGTCTGTCTGTCTATCAATGTTGCTGATTTAATTTGCTGTTGTTTCTATCTGAATCTGAATTGATGGCCGCATGCACAGCTCATGTTTGCCTCTCAGTAGGCCAGTATTGATTCACGTTAAATGCTGATACCAAGTCGTAATAAGTAAGGGCTTGTTTAAATCCAGGGGCTAAAGTTTAGAGGTGTCACATCAGGTGTCACATGAAAGTGTTCGGATAATAATAATAAAATAAATTACAGAAGTCATCGGTACTCCACGAGACGAATTTATAAAGCCTAATTAAGCTGGCATTATCACATGCCACTGTAGCTACACTGTATCACCACATTGTCAAATATGGATTAATTAGGCTTAAAAAATTCGTCTCGTAAATTAATCGCAATCTATGTAATTAGTTATTTTTAGTCTATATTTAATACTACATGTATACGTCCAAACATCCGATGAGATAGGGACTAAACTTTAAGGGAAGGAACTAAACAAGGCCTAGGAGTAGGGGGGTGTGAAAGCATCTAGGCCCCTAGTTGGGTTTCGGTGATTAATGACAATACAAGATTACTATGACTAACGTGTATTTTGCAGATGCAATTAAGTTAGGTCATGGTAATAGAGATCGATTGGGCAATCAAAGTTGTCATGCCCCTACGATGGAAATCATTTCGGTTTTCAAATAATGGACGACAAGGTTAAGGATGACTAGTTCTAAGTGTTGATTGGAGTTGGAGAGACACTTAGAGTAGTTTAGGACTTTGTTTTTCCTTTGGCCATACTATTAAGGGGGGTATGGACGGGTAGCTTGACCTAGATGAGTCTAGTGAGTTAGGTGTGGTGCACACTTGTTGAAACTACCTCTAGGTAGCTCCTATGAATGCCTAAGATCCTTTGGAGCAAACTTCATTCACATATGATCGAGAGTTGGAAGTAAATGGAGGGACAAATGCTGACCGGACGCTGGCTCCGGTGCGATTGGACGCTAGACGTAGGGTCCGGTCAGTTCATTTGATCGACAGACTGCGTTCGGTGCGACCGAACGCTGGAGAGATCAAGTGACCGGACGCTGAAAGGCAGCGTCCGGTCGACTCTAGTAAGGTTCTAGAGAAGGGAATCTGCGACCGGACGCGTCCGGTCAGTACTGACCGGACCCTGGGGGTTCAGCGTCCGGTCGAGTACAGTAAGGTTCCAGTAAGGGTTTAATGCGACCAGACGCGTCTGGTCAGTGGTGACCGGACCCTGCCAGCGTCCGGTCAACACATTTTCACTGGTTCACGGGTTGAACTGATCGGAGCGTTCGGTCAGTACGACCGGAGCGTCCGGTCACCCCGCAGAAGCTCATAACGGTTCGTTTTTCAGGCTGCCTTATAAATAGAAGCTCCACTCGTGTGCGGAGTCACTTTTGCTCATTCCAACAGCTGAGAAACACGTTTGTGAGTGCCAAGAAGAGCAAGGTCCTAGTGAGGTGATTGAGATTTGAGAATCCAAGAGAGTAGCCTCATTAGTGAATCAAGAGTAGCCAAGTGTGCATCCATCTTCTCATTAGGCTTTGCGTGGTCAAGTTAGAGTTTGTGCTTGTTACTCTTGGTGATCGCCATCACCTAGATGGCTTGGTGGTGATTGGGAGCTTGGTGATCACCCGGCGGAGCTTGTGGGTGACCCAACTCAAGTTGTGAGCGGCTTTGGGTGATTTGCCGCTTCGGAGTGTCAAAGAATCAACCCGTAGAGAGCACTTGATCCTTATGCGGATCAAGGGGGAGCTACACCCTTGCGCGGGTGCTCCAACGAGGACTAGTGGGGAGTGACAACTCTCTGATACCTCGGCAAAACATCACCGCGTTTCTCTCTCTCCATTTACTTTGAGCATTTACTTTGAGTATTTGCTTTGAGCAATCCAATACTTGTCTTTACATTCATAGAATTGCCATGCTAGAGTAAGTTTGGAACATAGGTTGCAAGTACGTTGTACATTAGTTTGATAGAAACACTTTTCTAGGCATAAGGGGTTAATTGGGCTATCCGTAGGATTTGATTATTGCAAGAAAATTTAGAAGTAGCCCAATTCACCCCCCTCTTGGGCATCTTGATCCTTTCAATTGGTATCGGAGCCTCGTGCTCATGTTTTTAAGCTCAACCGCTTAGAGCAAGATGTCTCACGGGGATGGACCTCCTCTATCTTTGAGGGAGATGACTTCCCATATTGGAAAATCTGAATGAAGGCGTACTTAGAAGCTCTAGACATTGGTATTCTTAGAGCCACCTCACAAGGCTTCCCAAAACCTCGGGATGCTACTAACCTAGAAGGCAATGAGGTTAATTATGAAAAATGGAATGCAAAGGCTTGCACAACACCATCTTTAGAGGCCTTTGCAAAGATGTGTTCAACCGTGTAAGGAATCACAAAGACGCCCATGCACTATGGTCGGACTGTTTGTGCGCTCTATGAGGGAACCAAGAGTGAGCGTGAGGAACGCTATCATCTTGTGATTAAAAAGCTAAATTCATTTGAAATGATTCCCAAAGAAAGTGCTAATGAGATGTATTCTCATTTAAATGTTCTTGTAGAGGAAGTCAATGGGCTTGGACTTACTCAAATGTCACCATCCGACTGTTGTGAGAAAGATCTTGAGTGTCCTCCCCATTACAAATATGGGCACATTGTGATCGTGCTACATCAAGGTGATCTTTCCGCCGCTACACCGACACAAATCTTGGGAAAGATCAATGCTCATGAGATGTACATGCACATCATACCACAAGATGGCTCATCCTCTACAAAGAAGAAAGAGAAGGACTTAGCATTCAAAGCTAGCCAAGATAAGGGCAAAGCAAGACTTGAGTATGAGAGCTCAAGTGATGAAGAAGATGATGAAGAAAGTCTTGCTCTCATGGTGAAGAAGACCTCCAAGATGCTAAAGAAGCTAAACAAGAGTGGCATCAAGTTTGACGGCAAGAAGAAGTTCTTCACTAGCTCAAGAAGAAAGCCAATCTCCGAGATGGATTGCTACAATTGTGGCAAACTTGGCCATCTAGCTCATCAATGCACAAAGCCCAAGAAAGACAAGTTCAAGAACAAGAACAAGGGCAAGAAAGATGACTCAAGCAATGAAGATGAAGATGAGAAGAAGAAGAACAAGCCATACAAGAAGAGGGATGGCAAAAAGAGGGACTTCTACAAGAAGAAGAAGAGTGGAAAGGCTTACATTGTCGGTGATAGGCTCACAGACATTAATTCATCAAGTGGATCATCCGATGATGATAGTGACAATGAGAAGGTGGACGCCATTGCTATTGATCTTACATCTTCACCGCCACCATCGCCATCATCCTCTACACACCTATGCCTTATGGCCAAGGGTGAACGCAAGGTAACTAAGAATGATGATAGTAGTGATGATGAGCATGCTAGTGATGATGATAGCGATAGCGATGATGATGATTCACCTACATATGATGATCTTGTCAAAATACTAAGAAAATACACTAAGATCATTAGAAAGAGTAGAGCTACAAATGAAAAGCTTGATGCTAAAAATGATTCACTCTTAGCTAAGTGCGATACATTGGAAAAGGCTAATGATGAGCTTAGAGAAACTAATGGTGCTATATCATCCAAACTCAAGGAGCTCAAATCTTCTAAGAAAGAGCTTAAAGATAAACATGATAAACTTGAGTGGGTGCACAATGAGCTCATTACTAGTCACAACAAACTAAAAGATGAGTATACAACTCTTAAGATCAATCATGATACTCTTGTAATTGCTCAAGAATTCCTACCAAATGAGCCACATGATGCTACTAACCATGTTGTTAAGATTGATATAGCTACATCATGTGATGATTTGATTGATGAAAGCATTGAGCAAGGATCTAGTGGCAAAGGCAAGCAAGTGGTTGAGTGCAATGACTATGATGAATATGTCAAGCTCAAGAACACAAATGAGAAGCTCATGAAAGATCTTGAAGAAATGAAAAGCCACAACACCATTGTGCTAGAAACTCTTGATCATGATAAAGAGTTGATTCTTAAGAATGAGAAGCTCAAAGAAGAAAACAAGAAGCTCAAGGAAGAGAAGAAAGATGATGCTCTTAAGGAAGAAAATAGGAAGCTCAAGTTGGAGAAAGAGCATCTCAAGATTGGATTGAGCAAGTTTGCTAGAGGCAAGCACCTTCAAAGTGAGCTACTCATGAACACCGTCATAAAGATGGATAGAAGTGGCATTGGATATGTGGCAAGTATAGAGAAGAAGAAGGCTCAAGTTCAACAACAACAATCAAAGCTAAAGCCAAAGCCAAAGAGATGCTTTGAGTGTGGACAAGAAGGCCACTTTGCTCATGAGTGTCAAACTCCACCGCCACAACCCTTGCCCAAGCATGCTAGACCCTTTGCCTTCAATGCTCACTACATGCTTAGAAAGGACTCTAGTGGAAAGATAAAAGTCATGTTCTTAGGTCCCCCCTAACAAGAATAGGCCTAAGAAGATTTGGGTGGCTAAGTCACTTATTGAGAAGGTGAAGGGCCCTCAACAAGTTTGGATTCCTAAAGCTTGAATCTCTTGTGTGTAGGTGAACTACAAGACCGGTGAAGTCATTGGGTTATTGATAGTGGTTGCACTCAACATATGACTGGTGATCCTCGTATGTTCACCTCACTAGATGAAGAGGTAGATGGACAAGAGAAAATAACATTTGGAGATAACTCAAAGGGCAAGGTTAAATGATTGGGCAAAGTGGCAATATCAAATGATCATTCCATTCTCAAATGTGCTCTATGTTGCTTCATTGAGTTTCAACTTGCTATCCGTTGGACAATTGTGTGATCTTGGCTTCCAGTGCTTGTTCACCAAGAAGGAGGTTGTTTTATCCAAGGTTGATGACAATCAAGTGATATTCAATGGATTTAGATATAACAACTTATATCTAGTGGACTTCACCTCCGAAGATGCAAATTTGAAGACTTGCCTATTCACCAAAACAACACTTGGGTGGCTATGGCATAGAAGACTTGCTCATGTTGGGATGAGCTCACTCAAGAAGCTTATGAAGAATGATTTGGTGAGAGGGTTGAAGGATGTAAAGTTTGAGAAGGACAAGCTTTGTAGTGCATGTCAAGCCGGTAAGCAAGTTGCAAATACTCATCCAACCAAAGCTTTCATGTCAACCACAAGAGTGCTAGAGCTCCTACATATGGATTTATTTGGACCAACAACATACAAGAGTTTGGGAGGGAATCTCTATTGTCTTGTGATTGTTGATGACTATTCAAGGTATATGTAACAACCCAAAAATCCACACACTGAAAATACCAACTACAAATTTTTTCTTAAAAACTTCCATGTGATGATGAGTGTCATGTATAGTAACCCAACCTAAGAAATGCATTAGGTCTAACCCCAACCCAAGTTAACACATAAGCATGGCATGTCATTAGTTAATTGCGTTTATTTAAATTCTAACAAATAAGTGTTACATACATTAAATTGTGATTTGGATTTCCATTTGAGTTATGATATGCTTAACAACTCCAATAAATTAGGTGCATCAATTTGGAATTTAGATTCTAGAACCAAATTCGAGTTCAAACAAAAGAGATGAAATGAAAAACAGAAAAAGAAAACGAGGAAGAAGGCCTCGCAGCCCAGGCTGCTCGGCTTCGTGGCCCAGCCAGCCCAACCGCGCCCACCTTGCACCAGCGCGCCCGTACGCAGCCCATGAGCTGGCCTAGTGCATCACCCATGCTCGCGCACCCGTCTGCCTCGCTCGCAGCCACTGGCCACTGGACCCCGCATGTCAGCCGCACCCCCTGTCTACAGTGTCGTCTTCCTCACCCATGCCTCAACCGCCTACGCGATCGGCGCCCGACAGCTGTGGTAGGGGCGGGCCAGGGGGTCACGCCTAGGGCATGACCCTATCCCCTTGCGCCATGCCCACACAATCCTGCACCACCGTCTGATGCGATGCATCCACCTCCACCGCACGATGCCATCCGCCCTGGGAGGCATGGCGCTCGGCTATAAAGCTAGCCCGCACACCGCTCACGCCCGACGCCCTAGCTTCTCCCTCAGCCTCCGCCGCCGCTTGGTGGCCCAGCAGCCGCACCACATCGAGAGTAGGGGGCCGAGAAGGAGATCGTGAGAGGAGGATCGGAGCCCCCGCACGCTGCCGAAGTCGCCGGAGCCGAAGGCAACGCCATCGTTGTCATCACGATCGCGGGTCGGCACTACATGGCAATGCTTCCGGAGCTACATGGCCACAACTCGACACTGCACCGCCATCATTTCTTCCACAGCACCCACGATGAGCCCCAGTTCATTCCCTGCTCGCCACTGGACCTTGCTACTCCGGCCATGGCGCTCCATACCACGAGCGCATAGGCCAAGGCCATCCCCGGCCTCTAGGCACACCAGCACAGCACACTCACGTTGATCGTGACCATCCCTGAGCCCTTGGACGCTGTAGGCCTCTCTAGATTCCTCGGACACCGTAGCCGAGCATGCATGCCGCGCTCGCAACGCTGCCGCCATGACGCAGCCACCACCAGTCCGAGCACTAGACCACAGGTCTGAGCACCTAACCACCAGTCCGAGCACCAGACCACAGGTCCGAGCACCTAACCACCAGTCCGAGCACCAGACCACAGGTCCGAGCACCTGACCACCAGTCCGAGCACCAGACCACAGGTCCGAGCACCTGACCACTAGTCCGAGCACCAGACCACTGGTCCGAGCACCCGACCACTAGTTCAAGCACTAGACCACCAGTCTGAGCACCGACCACCATGGCTAGTACCAATGGGAGCGCCTGGCGCCTCCTTGACTCACTCGTTCCATTCGCTGAAGCCACGGGTAACTCACGCGCACGCCGTGACCACTCCGTAGAAGCCCGTAGTGACCTGCGCGCCTCACCGTCGTCACCATGTTGCCATGGCCACCGAGAAGACCCTATCGACCACCTAGGAACTGGAAGTCCTACCTGGAGCTCTAGACGCCCTCACCGCATCCACACGGATCCGTAGGAGCCTACACGCCCCACTGTGATGCCTCCAAGGCCATAGCCCCCACATCGATGCCGCCGACGTGATCGGAAGGCTGTGCGCCGTGACCAAAGCCACTGGAGGCCCTGGAGGACCCCTCAACCTACCAACATGCCTGCTGGAGCATTGTGACGCCCATGCACACCACAGAGCCAGCCAATGCCACTACACCCGTGCCATTCCCGCACGCTGGTTGTGCTCGAGCCGCCATTCGCCATGACCAGTGACTTAGGATGCACCATCCATCACCCTGACTCCACCATTGTAGTCGCCATGGCACAGGGAGACTTTTCCCCACCTCAATTGGATGCCTGAGCCATTGCGGGAGCTCGCCGGTGAGCATGTCGCCGGTGGAAGCATGCCATGGAAGAAATAGAGGAGAAGGGGCAAGGTGAGCAGCGCAGCCCTGCACCCGGTGCACATGAGCCAAGCCGAGGAGAAATGACGATGGGCTCGGTCCACCATGGACCCTACCTTAGGACCATGGATTAGGAGCGCTGGTCCACCGTGAGCCACACAGTGTGAGCCGTGCTACGGATGAAGCCCAATAAGAGCCCACGGCTGTGACGTGGCTGTGCCATAGCACGCCACATGTTTGGCCCAGCCCGGCCCACACTGGCCTAACCCGAGCCCACCAAGGCCCGTTTGAGACCCGGCATGTATTGACCATTGACCTAGCCCCACATGTCAGCAGCATAGACACGCTGGACCCACACGTCAGATGCTGACATCATGATGACATCACGAAGGACCCACATGTCTGCGACCCAAGAGCCCTTGGACCCACCTGTCAGCTCAGAACCGAGACGATGATGTCATGCTGACGTCATGCTAACATTAGCATGCCACATTGACTAGTGACACCGGGACACGAGTCAGCCTAGGATTAATTTAGCCTTTTCCATTTTCAAAAATAGATTTAATCTTTGAAAATTCATAACTAATTCATACGACCTCAGAAAAATACGAGACTAGGACCAAAATTCATCTAAAATCAAGCTCTACGCAATGAACTCATGTTTGAGTGCATTTGACTCTTTTGAATTTTCATTGCTTCTTTATGCTACTCTATAGACGTCGCTAACGCGACTATAATGCAAACGTTGCAGACTCAGAGTAGAACCTGACGGACGAGGACCATGAGTACCGTGACGAGTATGGAGACGACTACACTGAAGGTGCCACATCCCACCCAAATCTTGTAGCACCTATTACGCATGGCTAATATAGAACTACTATCGCTTTACTTTACTGCTACAATCATATTATGCTAGGACTTGCATGGTAGTATGCTTGCTTAAAAGCCTTTACCTTGATGCAACCTTACCCCTGCATACCCTGCTATTAGGCTAGACACATGCTTGCTACTATATATTTCATTACTTATACCTCTACTACGCTTATACTATGTGCGTGGTGGGAACTAGTGTTACCTGGACTATGGGGAGAGTGCTGTATGTGTGACTTGGGTGTGTGGAGGGTGAGGGTTGTGTCGACCAAGTTAGAGTATACGACAAGCCTGGGGCAAGTCTTGCCATGGGGTGCTACCTGGGCACCCCTGGAATGGATACCTATGGTGGGTAAAATGGTATATGAGGTGGACCTAGGTGTGAACCTATGACGGGTGGAGCCCGGGATGGAGGTGTTGTGGTGGCACGATGAATGGAAACCCCGATGGAGACATTCTGGCTTGGTCATCCCTAAGGACTTACTAGTACTCAGATTCACGGAGAAGCCTTACGTACCACTCACCCTATATGGTGCGGGACGGCTGAACTACTTGGTAGGATATTGCCACTGCTGCTAGGTTGATAGCGGACAGTGTAAGGAGGTACGGGGCGTGGAGGATTCCCCCCACACCCTTCCAAGACTTCATGGAGACCTTGTGGACCCGGCTCATGACTCACAGTTTCAGCCACCCCAGACTTGACTTGGGGTGAACCAGGGCTGAATGGTAGAGTGGCATTATCCTAGGCTAGCAAGCAGCCGGAATCAGCCTAGTTGACGACGGTCAGCGAGGAAGGCGGATCTTGTGGTTATGTAAAACCTCTACAGAGTGTATGGTTGATCGATCGATACATGTGCCGACTCGTCGGCTATGGACCTTTCCTGGGTTTCGCTTAAACTAGATAGTGAGATGAGTCCTTCTCTTCTTCCCCCATGAGAGAGTGTCGGTCGTAGCCAGGGGCTACGGGCCTTGAGACAGTGCCGAGAGGGAGTTGGCCTATCGACTGAGTGATGGTATGGTTATGGTATGGTGATGGTGAGGAGATGGTGGTATATCGATCCTAGGATCAAAACCTGGCTCGGAAAAGGGAATGGAGTGGAATGTGTATGGGAATGGTGTTAAAACTTGATGAACTATTACTATTTACTTGATATGCTATTGCATAGGAAACCCCAGCCTTATAGGTTCATTTTGCTTATATCCAGCTTGCATCCAATTTCCACAAAGCAATGCTCATAGGGATGGGAGTGGCCAGTACAAATCGTACTGATAAATTTTGGGCACACAGGTTCTGCTGAGGAGTATAGTTCTGAGGAGTTTGATGGATGAGGGGTTCATGCCTATGCTCGACTTTGGCGATCTTATCTTCAAGCTGTTCTGAATGAATGCTACTTTTGATTCCGCTAATGCGGTGATGTAATAAATTATGTAATTCCGCACTATTTGTACTCTGATATTATCGTTGTATGGATGTGATATTCGACTGGAATTTGGGTAATATGATCTACAACGATCTTGTTACACTTCGACGCTGTGGATTTCCCTTCATGGAAATTGGGGTCATTTCAGTTGGTATCAGAGCCATACTTGACCATAGGACGAAACCCTTAGAAATGGATGATAGAATAGGACATAAACAACCCTTCTTTCGGTTATATACCGACCCCGCATTTACTTTTATGCAAGGCTTATCTATTATGGACCTACTAACACCTGTCCCCTTGAAACATGCAGATGGCAACGAACATCGACTGGCCACCACTAGGACCGCTACCTCTGGACCATGCCAAGCTTACCTTTGACCTATGTGAGCTCGAAGGTTTTGCACAGACCCTCTGCTGAGTTCTCGTCACGTTAGGTGTCCCTGACGAGCTTGTCAAGGTCACCTACATCGGGAAGCCAGCTAAGGAAGGAGGAATCGAAGGATCGATTGTCACCTCAGTGGAGTTCCCAGCTAGCACTACCTTACCTTCTGTCCCAGCTTTCACCAAGTTGACTATAGAGGACACAGTCGAGGAGGGACTGCAAGCTATCTCACACAAGGCACTTCGCAGAGTGATGAGGGACCACTACGAGCACATGAAGATGATAGAGTTTCGTCTACTTCCCTAGGCCCTCGACCTTAGCCTTACCCCTAGTGAGCAGAGTTTCACAATAGGTAGAGTTATCCTTGCCGAGGAGGATAGATGCCTTCGTGTCTCAGCCATTCACCTACTAGAGCAGGACAGGTACATGACCTAGCTAGAGCAGAGGAGACGTCAGGACCAAGCCCTCCGGTGGGAGTACCAGGAGCGAGACTCGTAGGGAGCACGGGAGCGAGCTAGTCTACTGGAGACAGTTGCCAAGCTATAGGATGAGCTCAACTGTCATGAGGAGGACCACAGAGCCAAGGTCGCTGACTTACAGGACAAAGCAGCCGACCTAGGCAGCAATAGGAACTGCTACCTCGACAGCAAGGTCTTGGAGTTGCAGAGTGAGTTGGACGACAAGAAGGCTGAGTTCAACCACAGAGGAGATAGAGAGAGATCCAAGGGGATTGATATGCTGAAGATCCAATCTCGGAACAAGACCCTGACTCAGGAGCTAGAAGAGTTCAGGAAGAAGGCCGTTCACAACCAGGGTCACCTGATCGAGGCACTCAGGCAGACCGAGTACCTATAGGACAAGTGTGAGAGGACCTGGTAGGCTTAGTAGAAGTCTGACAGGAAGCGTCTCAGGGAGATGAAGGGTATGTGGGATCAGCTACCCAAGGAGGTTCGCAGCAAGATGAAGCCTAGGATAGAGGAGTTTGAGTTAGCCCCAACTCGCCTCAACCTAGACGCCTGCCCTACCCTACTTGGAACAAAGCCTACTAAGGAGCTCGCCAAGGCTTTGAAGTACGTGTCCCGATTTCACAAGTCCAACGAGGAGATCGAGATCGAGAACAGTCGTATCCCAACCGCGGTGTACGAGTTAGAGTAGATGACCCTGCGTGGTCATGAGTCATGTCAGTAGCTTCCATAAGTTGTACCCCATGATGTACCCCTTATGAGATGTATTATGAGACACTATGAGTAGAACGATTCTCGCACGTCTTCAAGTGTAGCTACTGGAGATGATGCTATGTAATAAAACCCATGTAATGAATGTTTTGGATCTTATTGCATCTTATGGATCTTATTGCTTCTTTGTAATGAGTGTTGGATAGTGTAAATGTTTTCTTTAAATCATCTAAATCATGTAATCATATTGAATTATAAGCACTTATGGCACAAGCACTAAACTCTCTATGATACATGTTGTAGATGCCGAACCGCTGTTGAAATCGCTTAATGAATCAAGGACGTGCGCCCACCCCTGAACCAGTTGAACCCAATGGGGGACGTGGTGGCAACAACCGTGGTCGTGGCCATGGCCGTGGACATGGAGGGATACCTTTCCACCTGGAGAATACTCCGCTGCCTGAGGAGAACATTCCTCCACCACCACCACCGAACCTGGCAGAAGTGATGGCACAACAGACCTAGCTTCTTGCAGCTCTTGTTGAAGGAGCAAACCGTCGCTAGGGAGGTCAGCAGTATGACTTCCAAAGGAAGCTAGAAGGATTCCTAAAGCTAAGGCCACCTACCTATGATGGCATCGACCCTGACCCGCTTGTAGCCGATGACTGGCTCAAGGAAATGGAGAAGAAGCTTGACCTCACTACTTTCACGGATGATGAGTGTGTTGGAGCAGCCGCACACCAGCTCATAGGTGCAGCACGTGCCTGGTGGGACAGTTTCAGTGACTCCCATGAGGACCCTGCCCACATCTCGTGGGATGAGTTCGCTGAAGCATTCACTAAGTATCACATTCCCAAGGGTATCATGGAGGCCAAAGCCAAGGAGTTCCACAACATCAAGATGGGAAAGGATAGGGTGACTAAGTACACTACCCGTTTTACTAACCTTCTACGCTATGCACCTTACTATGTTGTGAACTCTGAGAAGGAGAAGCTATACTACTACCGCAAGGGACTTAACCCGCATATCAAGCTGAAGTTTGGCGGTATTGAGAGCAACACATTGCGTGCTTTGGTGGATCGCTGCATCCAGATTGAGAAGGACCATGCTGAAGCTAGAGAAGAGTACAGGGATAGGAAGCATAAGCCTGAGGAGTCTCTCCGTGGTCGTGATCGCAAGAGGTTCCACAGAGATGCACCATCTAGGGAATGCTCTCGCCATAACAGGGATGACAACCCTGGATCGAGTAGGGGAAGTGGAGGCTACACCGCCAAATACTCCCACCCTGCTTAGGATCGTTACACCTAGGACCATTATGCTCAGGACCGCAATAGTCAGGACTGTTTCAACCATCCCCGCACAGTGAATGAATGCCCAGCACAGAACCGCTCTGCACTAGGCACTGGAAACTAGAAGGCACCCGTGCAAACCCCTACAGGTGGTGCGCCTTTCACCTACTTTGCTTGTGGCCAACCAGGTCACAAAGCCGCTGAATGCCCTCAGAACTCAGCTGCACAGAAGTCTCAGTTCAAGAGATCAGCTACTCATGGACATCTCAACCATCTAGACGCTGAGGAAGCACAAGCTGCCCCTGACGTTGTGTACGGTATGTTTTTAGTTAATGGCAATACTGCATCAGTTCTATTTGACTCTGGAGCAACTTGTTCTTACATATCATCCAAGTTTGCACGAGAATATGACCTATCTGTAACCCCACATGAAGATCCTATCATCACCAGCTCACCTTTAGGAGACCTAAAGTGCACCCACACCTGTAAGGGAGTGAGTCTTACCATTGAGGGTCTTATCTTTAGAGCTGACCTAACCCGGCTACCTTCCACTAACCTAGATGTCATCTTAGGTATGGATTGGTTAACCATTCACCGAGGTATCATATCATGTTCACCTAGATATGTCCAAGTGACCCACCCATCAGGCCAAGTCGTTAGATGTGAACCTCAGTCTAGAAAGTCCACCTCTATCCTATGTGCCCTTAAAGCAAGTTCAGAATCACAAAAAGAGGAGAAGATAGTTCATGATGTGCTAATAGTCAGAGACTATCCCGATGTATTCCCTGAAGAATTACCAGGTATGCCACCAGACCATGATGTCGAGTTCATCATTGATCTGTTACCGGGAATGGGACCCATTGCCAAGAGACCCTATCGCATGTCAGTTGATGAACTGACTGAGCTCAAGGAATAGCTTGATGAGCTCATCTCGAAGGGATATATCAGGCCCAGTGCTTCACACTAGGGATCCCTAGTTTTGTTTATTAAGAAGAAGGATGGCTTGATGAGAATGTGCATTGATTACCGGAACTTGAACACAGTCACCATCAAGAACAAGTACCCCCTACCAAGAATTGATGATCTGCTTGACCAGCTTCGAGGTGCCAAGTATTTCTCCAAGATTGACCTTAGATCCAGCTATCATCAGATGAAGATTCGAGAGAGTGACATCCTGAAGACAGCATTTGTGACTAGGTATGGTCAGTTTGAATTCACCGTGGTGTCCTTTGGACTCACGAATGCTCCTGCATACTTCATGAATATGATGAATAAGGTTTTCATGGATGAACTAGATAAGTTTGTGGTGGTATTCATTGATGACATCCTTGTCTATTCATCCACCGCTGAAGAACACAAACATCATCTGAGAACGGTGCTTGAGAAACTAGCCCAACATCAGCTATACGCAAAGTTCAGTAAATGTGAGTTTTGGCTATAGGAAGTTGCCTTCTTAGGCCATGTATTATCAGCTGAAGGTGTTGCAGTTGACCCAGCCAAGATTGAAGTTGTGAAAGAATGGGATCAACCCCGTAATGTGATAGAAATCCGAAGTTTCTTGGGATTGGCTGGATATTATCGCCGATTCATTGAAAACTTCTCCAAGATAGCCCGTTCGATGACCAATCTACTGAAGAAGACCAAGGAGTTTGAATGGACGCCCGAGTGTGAACAAAGCTTCCAGGAATTGAAACAGAAGCTTACCACAACTCCTATGCTATCATTGCCTGATATCAGCAAAGATTTCGTGGTCTATTGTGATGCATCCCATCAAGGACTTGGTTGTGTGCTGACGCAAGATGGAAGAGTGATAGCTTATGCTTCTCGATAGTTGAAAGAACACGAGAACCGTTACCCAACCCATGATATGGAGTTAGCAGCAGTTGTGCATGCCTTGAAGCTCTAGAGGCACTACTTGATAGGCAACAAGTGTGACATCTACACCGATCACAAGAGCTTGAAGTACTTTTTCACTCAAGAAGATTTGAATATGAGGCAACGCCGATGGCTTGAGTTGATCAAGGACTATGACCTAGAAATTCACTATCATCCGGGAAAAGCTAATGTAGTCGCAGATGCTCTTAGTCGCAAGAGTTACTGTCACACCTTGATCACTGAATCAGTACCACCTGAGCTCAAGGGAGAGATTGATGATTTCCAACTAGAGATACTACCGCATGGCTTGCTGAATGAGCTCTGCATACAATATGATCTCATAGATCGCATCCGTCAAGCTCAGAAAAGTTGTGAAGAGATTGAGTATCTCTGTGGTCTGATGAAACTAGGCTACAAGACCAACCACCAAGAAGATGAACAAGGAACCATCTGGTTCAAGAACAGAATCTGCGTTCCATCTAACCCAGTACTACAAGGGGAAATTCTGTCGGAAGCTCACAATTCCAAATACTGTATTCACCCTAGAGGGTCAAAGATGTATCAAGACCTGAAGAAACACTTCTGGTGGAAAGGCATGAAGATAGACATTGCAGGACATGTGGCACATTGTGACACCTGCAACAGAGTCAAGGCTAAACATCGAAGGCCTACAGGATTGCTAAAGCCTCTTGACGTTCCCGAGTGGAAATGGGAAAACATATCCATGGATTTCATAGTTGGATTGCCCCGTTCACAGAAAGGCAATGATTCCATCTGGGTGATTGTTGATCGCTTGACCAAGATTGCTCACTTTGTACCAGTAAAGACCAAGACCAACGTCGAGAAATTAGCGGATCTATACATTGAACATATTCTCAGATTACATGGAGCTCCCTCTAGTATTGTATCCGATCGTGGCCCTCAGTTTGTGTCTCGATTCTGGGAAGCTCTGCACAAGTCCATTGGAACCAAACTTGATTTCAATACCACTTACCACCCATAGACAGATGGACAGACAGAACGAGTAAATCAGATCTTAGAAGACATGCTTCGCGCTAGTGTACTGAATTATGGCTCTGATTGGGAGAAATGCCTACCTTATGCAGAGTTCTCTTACAACAACAGCTACCAAGCTAGTATCAAGATGTCGCCATTTGAAGCTCTATATGGCAGACCTTGTAAGACACCTTTGATGTGGTCCCAACCAGGGGAAAGATCATTCTTCGACTCCGCTAAGATTCAAGATGCAGAAGAAGGAGTTGCACAAGTGAAGGAGAATTTGAAAATTGCTCAAAGTCGATACAAGAGCTATGCCAACAAAAGGAGAAGAGAACTTGAGTTCAATGTGGGAGACTATGTCTATCTCAAGGTATCCCCGCTATGTGGAATGGTTAGATTCCATGTGAAAGGCAAGCTTGCCCCTAGATTTGTTGGCCCATACAAGATTTGCAAGAGAATTGGAAAGCTCGCCTAAAACTTGAGTTACCTGAGGAATTGACGGGTGTACACTCCGTATTCCATGTCTCATAGCTATGCAAATGTTTAAGAGTACCCGATGAAGCAGTCCCAACTGGTACACTTGACATTCAAGATACACTTGAGTATAGAGAACATCCTATCAGAATTCTGGGTAGAGATACCAAAGAGACCCGTAGCAAGACTATTCCTATGTGCAAGATTCAATGGAGTAATCATACTGAGAGAGAAGCAACATGGGAGAAAGAGTCTGACCTCCGGCTATGATATCCCAACCTTTTCGAAGAGTACGTTACGCTTTAATCTCGGGGATGAGATTCTGTTAAGGGGGTAGGACTGTAACAACCCAAAAATCCACACACTGAAAATACCAACTACAAAATTTTTCTTAAAAACTTCCATGTGATGATGAGTGTCATGTATAGTAACCCAACCTAAGAAATGCATTAGGTCTAACCCCAACCCAAGTTAACACATAAGCATGGCATGTCATTAGTTAATTGCGTTTATTTAAATTCTAACAAATAAGTGTTACATACATTAAATTGTGATTTGGATTTCCATTTGAGTTATGATATGCTTAACAACTCCAATAAATTAGGTGCACCAATTTGGAATTCAGATTCTAGAACCAAATTTGAATTCAAACAAAAGAGATGAAATGAAAAACAGAAAAAGAAAACGAGGAAGAAGGCCTCGCAGCCCAGGCTGCTCGGCTTCATGGCCCAGCCAGCCCAACCGCGCCCACCTTGCACCGGCGCGCCCGTACGCAGCCCACAAGCCGGCCCAGCGCGTCGCCCACGCTCACGCACCCGTCTGCCTCACTCACAGCCACTGGCCACTGGACCCCGCATGTTAGCCGCACCCCCCATCTACAGTGTCATCTTCCTCACCCACGCCTCAACCGCCTATGCGACCGACGCCTGACAGCTATGGTAGGGGTGGGCCAGGGGGTCACGCCCGGGGCATGACCCTGTCCCCTTGCGCCGCACCCATGCAACCCCGCACCACCGTCTGATGCGATGCATCCGCCTCCACCGCACAATGCCATCCGCCCTAGGAGGCATGGCACTCGGCTATAAAGCTAGCCCGCACACCGCTCATGCCCGGCGTCCTAGCTTCTCCCTCAGCCTCTACCGCCGCTTGGTGGCCCAGCAGCCGCACCACACCGAGAGTAGGGGGCCGAGAAGGAGATCGTGAGAGGAGGATCGGAGCCCCCGCACGCTGCCGAAGTTGCCGGAGCCAAAGGCAACGCCATCGTCATCATCATGATTGCGGGTCGGCACTACACGGCACTGCTTTTGGAGCTACATGGCCGCAACTCGACACTACACCGCCATCCTTTCTTCCACAGCACCCACGGTGAGCCCCGGTTCATTCCCTACTCACCACTGGACCTTGCTACTCTGGCCATGGCGCTCCATACCATGAGCGCGTAGGCCAAGGCCATCCCCAGCCTCTAGGCACACCAGCATAGCACACTCACGTTGACCGTGACCATCCCCGAGCCCTTGGACACTGTAGGCCTCTCTAGGTTCCCCTGACGTCATAGCCGAGCACGCATGCCGCGCTCGCAACGCCGCCGCCATGATGCAGCCACCACCAGTCCGAGCACCAGACCATAGGTCCAAGCACCTGGCCACCAGTCTGAGCACCAGACCACAGGTTCGAGCACCTGACCACCAGTCCGAGCACCAGACCACAGGTCCGAGCACCTGACCACCAGTCCGAGCACCAGACCACAGGTCCGAGCACCTGACCACCAGTCCGAGCACCAGACCACTAGTCCGAGCACCCAACCACTAGTTCGAGCACCAGACCACCGGTCCGAGCACCAACCGCCGTGGCCAGTACCGACGGGAGCGCCTGGCGCCTCCTTGACTCGCCCGTTCCGTTCGCTGAAGACACGGGTAACTCACGCGCACGCCATGACCACTCCGCAGGAGCCTGTAGTAACCCGCGCGCCTCACCGTCGTCACCATGTTGCCGTGGCCACCGGGAAGACCCTACCGGCCACCTAGGAACCAAAAGTCCTACCCAGAGCTCTAGATGCCCTCACCGCGTCCACATGGATCCATAGGAGCCTACATGCCCCACTATGACGCCTCTGAGGCCATAGCCCCCACACCGACACCGCCGATGTGATTGGAAGGCCGTCCGCCGTGGCCAAAGCCATCGAAGGCCCTAGAGGACCCCTCGACCTACCAACATGCCCGCTGGAGCATTGTGACGCCCATGCGCACCACAGAGCTGGCCAATGCTGCTGCACCCGCGCCATTCCCGCACGCTGGTTGTGCTCAAGCCGCTGTTCACCGTGACTAGTGACTTAGGATGCACCATCCGTCACCCTGACTCCACCATTGCAGTCGCCATGGCACAGGGAGACTTTTCCCCACCTCAATTGGATGCCTGAGCCATTGCGGGTGCTCGCTAGTGAGCATGTCACCGACGGAAGCGCGCCATGGAAGAAACAGAGAAGGGGCAAGGTGAGCAGCGCAGCCCTACACCCGGTGCACATGAGCCAAGCCGAGGAGAAATGACGATGGGCTCGGTCCACCATGGACCCTGCCTTAGGACCATGGATCAGGAGCGCTAGTTCACCGTGAGCCACATGGTGAGAGCCGTGCTGCGGACGAAGCCCAATAAGAGCCCACGGCCGTGACGCCACATGTTCAGCCCGGCCCGGCCCACACTGGCCCGACCCGAGCCCACCAAGGCCCATTTGAGACCCAGCACGTATTGACCATTGACCTAGCCCCACATGTCAGCAGCACAGACACGCTGGACCCACACGTCAGATGCTGACGTCATGATGACGTCACGAAGGACCCACATGCCTGCGACCCAAGAGCCCCTAGACCCACCTGTCAGCTCGGAACCGAGACGATGACATCATGCTGACATCATGCTAACATTAGCATGCCACGTTGACCAGTGACACCGTGACACGAGTCAGCCCAGGATTAATTCAGCCTTTTCCATTTTCAAAAATAGATTTAATCTTCGGAAATTCATACGACCTCGGAAAAATACGAGACCAGGACCAAAATTCATCTAAAATCAAGCTCTACGCAATGAACTCATGTTTGAGTGCATTTGACTCTTTTGAATTTTCATTGCTTCTTTGTGCTACTCTATAGACGTCGCTAACGCGACTATAATGCAAACGTTGCAGACTCAGAGGAGAACCTAACGGACGAGGACCGTGAGTACCATGAGGAGTACGAAGATGACTACACTAAAGGTGCCACATCCCACCCAAATCTCGTAGCACCTATTACGCATGGCTAATATAGAACTGCTATCGCTTTACTTTACTGCTACAATCATATTATCCTAGGACTTGCATGGTAGTATGCTTGCTTAAAAGCCTTTACCTTGACGCAACCTTACCCCTACATACCCTGCTATTAGGCTAGACACACGCTTGCTACTATATATTTCATTACTTATACTTCTACTACGCTTATACTATGTGCGTGGTGGGAACTAGTGTTACCTAGACTATGGGGAGAGTGTTGCATGTGTGACTTGGGTGTGTGGAGGGTGAGGGTTGTGTCGACCAAGTTAGAGTATACGACAAGCCTGGGGCAAGTCTTGCCATGGGGTGCTACCTGGGCACCCCTGGAATGGATACCTGTGGTGGGTAAAATGGTATATGAGGCGGACCTGGGTGTGAACCTATGACGGGTGGAGCCCAGGATGGAGGTGCTGTGGTGGCACGATGAATGGAAACCCCGATGGAGACATTCTGGCTTGGTCATCCCTAAGGACTTACTAGTACTCAGATTCACCGAGAAGCCTTACGTACCACTCGCCCTATATGGTGCGGGACGGCTGGACTACTTGGTAGGATATTGCCACTACTGCTAGGTTGATAGCGGATAGTGTAAGGAGGTACGGGGCATGGAGGATTCCCCCCACACCCTTTGGGATTTCCTCATTAAGAAGGGCTTCACCATTCGGAAGGTCGACACCACACTATTCACCAAGAAGCTTGATGGGCATATCTTCATTTGTCAAGTATATGTTGATGATATCATCTTTAGATCATCAAATGAAGACTCATGCAAAGAATTTGGTGAATTGATGTCGAAGGAGTTCGAGATGTCAATGATTGGTGAGCTTACATTCTTTCTTGGTTTTCAAGTCAAGCAAATGAAAGAAGGCATCTTCATCTCTCAAGAGAAATACACAAAAGATCTTCTCAAGAGATTCAAGATGGATGAATGTAAGCCAATCAAGACACCAATGCCTACCAATGGATATCTTGACCTAGATGAGGGAGGCAACTCGGTTGATCAAACTCTCTACCGTTCTATAATTGGTAGCTTGTTATATTTAATCGCATCTAGGCCCGACATCATGTTTAGTGTGTGTATGTGTGCTAGATTTCAAGCTATTCCTAAGGAAACACATTTAATTGCCGTAAAAAGAATCCTTAGGTATCTTAAGCACACACCAAGCATTGGCCTTTGGTATCCCAAAGGAGCTGTATTTGAATTAGTTGATTATTCTGATTCAGATTATGCCGGTTGCAAAGTTGATAGAAAGAGCACATCCAGAGGGTGCCATTTGCTTGGTAGATCACTTGTGTCTTGGTCCTCCAAGAAACAAAATAGTGTGGCTTTGTCCACCGCCGAAGCGGAATACATTGCCACGGGTGCTTGTTGTGCACAAATTTTATACATGAAACAAACTTTGCTAGACTATGGTGTAGTTCTAGAAAAGGTACCTCTTTTGTGCGACAATGAAAGTGCGGTAAAACTTGCAAATAATCTGGTTCAACACTCTCGCACCAAGTACATAGATATCCGCCATCACTTTCTAAGGGATCATGTTGCTAAAAATGATATATCACTAGAAGGTGTAAGAACTGAAGATCAATTAGCGGATATCTTCACTAAAGCGCTAGATGAGGCTACATTTTGTAGATTGCGGAATGAGCTCAATGTACTTGACTTTAGCAACTTCACTAAAAATTGAGCTTGTGTTGTCCCTTGCATTCATTGTAATATACAACATGTTTAATTTTTGGCAATGCATATAGGGCTTGTCTAACATGGTTAAGATAACCGCCGAAAAGCGTGTGAAGAAGCTTAACCTTGGATCAAACTTGACAAGCAACTAGATTTACTTACAAAGTATTGCATATGCATGGATGTTGTTTTGTCGTTTTATTCCATTTGCCCTCTTATTGCCTATTTTCTTAAAGAATTATAGCCTAAGGCAAAATATTTTGAGAAATATGAGAGTTTGAGAGAGGTCACTCACATCAGTCCTAATTGGTGTTTATTTGGATCTTATTCATGTTGGGACTTGATTAGGAATAGGCAGCGCGAAGGAACTTTGAAGATTTGCTGGAAAAGGAGCATCGGACGCTGCTGTCCAGCGTCCGGTCAGTTCACAGGAGGTGAACTGCTGCTAAAGGAGTGACCGGACGCTGTGTTTGTGCGTCCGGTTAGAAAGGGGTCCAGCGTCCGGTCATTTTAAGAAGGAATAGGCTGTACTGACCGGACCCTGCCTGCGTCCGGTCATGGACCACCGAACGCGTCCGGTCGTGATTCTAGAGGTATTGGACCTCTCTGGAATCGACCAGACGCTGGGTGGTAGCGTCCGATCGTTACCACCAGAGCGTCCGGTCAGTGGATTTTGCGCAGCATCGGGACTCTTTTCTGTTTCCTTATCTGTTGCGTTGGGGGGACCTATTTAATCAATCGACCATACCATTGCTGGCCTATTCCACCACCGGCCTATCCCGTGCCCTAACCGCCGACGACGCCGCAGCTCCGTGTCGAGCCCCTCGCATCACCGCATCTGTAGGCCTCCCGCAACTGCACCGCTGCAGCCTTGCCCACGCCGCCGAGCACCTCGCGCCAACCTCGCACGCCACCGTGCCTCTTCTCGCGCGCTCAAGCTACCGTGTGCCTCTCGCGATCCAGCGCCGCCGGAGCTGATCTGCCATGCCCTAGCCCTAGCCTCCTTGTTCATTGGTAAGGCCAGATCTTTTCTCCCAATTTGATTTGTCTATGACCTATATAAAATTGCAATGCACTGATTGCAAATCACATTTAGAGCTTCGTGAACCCTAACCCTAGCCGGTTTAGTGTTTCCCTCGCATGACACATCTCTTCTTCTCCCAGATCGCCAGTTCATCAGGTAGAAAGCCCATCGTCTTAATTTCATACCTACATTGCTTGCTTTCTAGGGTTTTTGCATCTATTAGATATATTGTATTTACTCATATATCCATCTATTCTATCGTGCAGCGAGTCGGTGCCGTTGAGGTTCTTGTGGCAGTTGTCAGACAACTCGGAGCCAAGCTCGTGAGTAAGGATCGAGGCCAAGCCTCAAGAGTGTCAGTTTAACAGTTAATCTTTGTCAGCGGCAATTCATCCTCTTGATAGGTCAGATGGCTCGCACGAAGAACATTGGTGGTGGTCTAGGAGATGACGACCAGAGGCCCCCGCCTCGCTAGCCTGTAGGATCGAAAGGCAAGGCAACAAAGTAGGTGACATCCAAGAAGCGCAAGTACCCCAACACAGAGACAGTGAGAGCAGCTATAGTCGCTGAGGCCGTAGAGCGTGCCAAGAGAGGCGGTGCCCATAGTGGAGTTGTCATAGCAGATCAACTGGCATCAGACGCGTAGGGTAGACTAAGGGAGATTGAGCGACTTCATGGTAGTCCACCTAGGACTATCATGATGGTAGGACGTCGTCTAGCTATTGAGGAGCCTCAGCATCAGGGGGAGTCTTAGCAGGAGCCACAGTAGTAGCCCCCACCAGCAGAGCCTCAACCACCTCAGGAGACTCAGGAGGGTCAGCAGGCCGAGGAGACCGAGCCAACACCCCAGCTACGCTGCTCTGGTCACACCAGTGCTATAGTTCCACTAAGGCCAGCTACACAGCGCAGGGGTTCATGCCCACCGCCTAGACCACAGGGTCCGCCTCCAGTGGTACACTTTGACTTGAGGGCCGCCACAGCCAGATAGGTTTAGCAGTTGAGGTTTGTTGAGTTTGACGTGTGGTTTCCTCTAAGGAGGGATGAGAGAGCAGCAGAGGGTTTCTATACACTGCTCTAGGAGGATTTCTATAATGCTTATCTCAATAGTGGGGCAGTGTCTAGATCTCAGCGGGTATGTAGTATAGAGTCTATTGTGGTAGCAGCCGGAGAGCATATCCGCCCCTACTTGTCATATTTGTCGGGGTTGTCAGATCTGATTGGCTAGAGTGGACTGTATGTGCCATCTTGGGTTCGGTAGTTTTATGCTTCGCTCTATGTTGACCCACAGCACAACTTCATACACTTTGCATTCAATGGCAGAGACTACAGGGTGATGAGTTTCAGGGTCCGAGAGATACTAAGGCTACAGGATCAGCCTATCAAGTTGCATGAGGTATGTTATGGACAGCAGGAGCCTCCCAGGCATCCTCATGGAGGTTTAGTGCCTCCTACTGATCTTGTGAGACATTGCTTCAAGGAGCCCTTTGGTGAGGGGTCAAGGAGGAACCCCAGTGACCTGACTCCTACAGCTTGTGTGCTAGAGGCTATTATCAGGAGGACACTACTTTCCAGGTTGGGATACAGAGAGGGTCTAACATGCCTACAGCTCTGGCTCCTTAATGCCCTGATGCAGCAGACCGTGTTCGACATTTGGGACCTCCTTCTATCAAAGATGGAGAATACTATTGCTGAGGGCTTCAATGGTCATACGCAGCTTCCTTATGCACATTGGATCACATTCTTGATGATCAAGTCTATGCAGGTCAGGACCCCTGAGATGGTTGCAGAGTATAAGGGTGCCACCATTGAGTTTCCAGCTTATAACATGGCATAGAGGATCAGGCACAGCACACCATAGGCACCCGCTCAGCCTAGCCGTCGTCCAGATGTTCCAGAGTCAGCAGCTCAGCAGGACGAGATCATTAGAGGCATAGCCGCTACAGAGGAGGAGGAGCTTGAGGCACAGCAGGAGGCGACAGAGACTAGTGACAGCTCAGATGATGACTATCTGCTGATTCCTCAGATGCCTCCACGCAGACATGATGCAGAGGCCGGCAGTTCTAGCTCAGCTCCTCCTACATCATAGATGGACCCCGCCTTGATTGCTATTCTTGAGTGGATGCAGCAGGATCAGGCACGACAGGCACAGGAGACCGCTGCCAACTTCGCACAGTTTTAGGCTCGTCAGGACGAGTTCCAGCGGCAGCGGCAGCTTCTCCAGTAGCAGCAGCAGTAGATGCATCACCAACAGTTACTCATGCAATGGCGGCTTATGGGATTTATGCAGCATGTAGTGACAGCACTTGGGGCCCCACTGCCATAGCCTTCGCCCCAGCTTGCTTAGCCTGCCACCACTTCGACGACTCTAGCTGTACAGCTCAGTGGGCTTCAGAGTTAGGGACAACCGCCAGCACAGTTTGCTTCACATACAGTTCAGGTGTCCCTAGTGGTTGTCCTCACCAAGTGGTAGCCCCTGTAGTTCACTCCATATCACACTGGGCTTCTCACCAGAGCAGTCACCCTCGCTATTTGTGCCTGACACGTCAGTCTCTAGGAGTCTTAGAGCATCCTTCAGCGAGTTGACCGGCATGCCTACACTGCCTCATATGCATACCGCCGGTCCTTCTACAGCAGCCCCTAGTCGCTGTGACTACTCCAAGGCTCCCCTCGTCTATTCGCTTCTTCAGATCCTACGACAGACGTACCAGCAGCTTCACAGGCAGCACCTGCCCCTAGCTCAGACCTAGACCGCTTCAGCAACACTTCCTGCTATAGAGGGTCAGTCAGTACAGAGCTCAGGGTCAGATGATGATGGTGCACCCAGTTCTAGCTTGCTCCTCGTACCTCAGCGCCCGGCTCATCCACTGCAGCCCCAGCCGACCGACCCTTAGGTTTTGGTGTTTGACGCCAAAGGGGGAGAGGGTTCGAGTATGTAGACTCAGGGGGAGCGACTTTCAGGGGGAGCTAGTTATTTAGTAGTAGCTTGTTATATACATTTGGAGTTTTATCTGTGTGATACACTATTACTTTTATGTATTCGTGTGTTACTTTCATACATATTATTATATCTATGTGATAGTGATATCTACTTGATTGTGATATATGACATGTGTGCTCTCTACTTTACATTATTTATATATCATATCACTTGTGTTATGCTCATTTGCCTTTGCTTCCGCGTTTATACTCTGATGCAAATGAGCTTTGTTACTCGTACTCATGCTTAATTCATATCCCTTGAGTACATGTGTTGGCTTGGGTCATATAAGCTTGACTAACACTTTTGTTCTTATCGACAAAAGCTTATATGAACCAAGCCCGTCAAAAACCTCACTCTTTCACATACTCGAGGTGGTATTGTCATCAATCACCAAAAAGGGGGAGATTGAAAGCATCTAGGCCCCTAGTTGGGTTTCGGTGATTAATGATAATACAAGATTACTATGACTAATGTGTGTTTTGCAGATGCAATTAAGTTAGGTCATGGTAATGGAGATCGATTGGGCAATCAAAGTTGTCATGCCCCTACGATAGAAATTGTTTCGGTTTTCAAAGAATGGACGACAAGGTTAAGGATGACTAGTTCTAAGTATCGATTGGAGTTGGAGAGACACTTAGAGTAGTTTAGGACTTTGTTTTTCCTTTGGCCGTACTATTAAGGGGGGTATGGATGGGTAGCTTGACCTAGATGAGTCTAGTGAGTTAGGTGTGGTGCACACTTGTTGAAACTAGCTCTAGGTAGCTCCTATGAATGCCTAAGATCCTTTGGAGCAAACTTCATTCACATATGATCGAGAGTTGGAAGTGAATGGAGGGTCAAATGCTGACCTGAACGCTAGGCTCCGGTACGATCGAACGCTGGCCGTAGGGTCCGGTCAGTTCATTTGATCGACAGACTATGTTCGGTGCGATCGGACGCTAGAGAGATCAAGTGACCGAACGCTGAAAAGCAGCATCTGGTCGACTCCAGTAAGGTTCCAGAGAAGAGAATCTGCGACCGGACGCGTCCGGTCAGTACTGACCGGACCCTGGGGGTTCAGCGTCCGGTCGAGTACAGTAAGGTTCCAGTAAGGGTTTAATGCGACCGGACGCGTCCGGTCAGTGGTGACCGGACCCTGCCAGCGTCCGGTCAACACATTTTCACTGGTTCACGGGTTGAACTGACCGGAGCGTCCGGTCAGTACGACCGGAGCGTCCGGTCACCCCGTAGAAGCTCATAACAGTTCGTTTTGTAGGCTGCCTTATAAATAGAAGCTCCACTCATGTGTGGAGTCACTTTTGCTCATTCGAACAGCTGAGAAACACGTTTGTGAGTGCCAAGAAGAGCAAGGTCCTAGTGAGGTGATTGAGATTTGAGAATCCAAGAGAGTAGCCTCATTAGTGAATCAAGAGTAGCCAAGTGTGCATCCATCTTCTCATTAGGCTTCGCGTGGTCAAGTGAGAGTTTGTGCTTGTTACTCTTGGTGATCGCCATCACCTAGACTGGCTTGGTGGTGATTGGGAGCTTGGTGATCACCCGGCGGAGCTTGTGGGTGACCCAACTCAAGTTGTGAGCGGCTTTGGGTGATTCGCCGCGACGGGAGTGTCGAAGAATCAACCCGTAGAGAGCACTTGATCCTTGCGCGGATCAAGGGGGAGCTACACCCTTGCGCGGGTGCTCCAACGAGGACTAGTGGGGAGTGGCGACTCTCCGATACCTCGGCAAAACATCGCCGCGTTCCTCTCTCTCCATTTACTTTGAGCATTTACTTTGAGTATTTACTTTGAGCAATTCAATACTTGTCTTTACATTCATAGAATTGCCATGCTAGAGTAAGTTTGGAGCATAGGCTTGCAAGTCCGTTGTGCGTTAGTTTGATAGAAACACTTTTCTAGGCACAAGGGGTTAATTGGGCTATCCGTAGGAATTTGATTATTGCAAGAAAATTTAGAATTAGCCCAATTCACCCCCCCTCTTGGGCATCTTGATCCTTTCAGGGTGTTCTTTATTTTAAGAAAAAACACACATCATTTACAAAAATGGATGGAGCCATTTCATACTTAAAAGTTTGAAATGGTTCACTGCAAGTAGCTTAAAATTTCTACTCTCGTCGGTACTATATGTAAGATTGAAGATATGCCAAGAAACCAAATGATTTTTTAACGGAGTTGCTAGCGCCCGGAACGTCCGATCCCGGTGCTTAGCTTCGGACGGTGCAAATTCCCGCTGAAACGTTAATATGCGAATAAGAAAAATCCCCCACCTCACCATGCTTATCTGTAGGGCCTGCCAACCCCCTGACACGCCCGCCCCGACGCCTGAACCACCCCCATCCACGCACACCGCCCCCATCCCCATCCTTTTGCCCCACCCCTGTAGGCGCACCCCCGCCCCATTGTGCCCCCGACCTCCAGCCCCCAGCATATCGTGCGCCACGTCCGCCGGCCACCGGCTCGCTGCGCCCCATTCCACGACGCCCCCTGACTCTCCGAACAGCATGAAACACGTGTAGCATAAAACACTTGCATGCAACATACGTCTGAAACAGATAAAACATCTGAAACATCTACTTGCAACATATGTGCGAAAACATATGCAACATCCAGATATAAGTTACAACTTGCAACATGAAAACACTTGCTGCAACAGAAGACTGAAACAGATGAAATATTTTTTACATATTGTTGCAACATATGTGTGAAAACATATGAAACATCCAGATCAAAACGTTTGCCAACATACGTCTGGAAACAGATGAAATATTTTAAACAAACGCTTGCAACATATGCAACATGTGCAACATCCATATGAAATAATTGCAACATACATCTGAAACGCCTGAAACACTTGAAACATATATATGCAACATAGGGTGGGGAAGGTTGGGCCGGATCAATTCCGGTCGTCAAGGTCAGATGGCGGCGAGCGGCTGCGCGTGAGCACCACCAGTACTGGGCTTGGCTCGGCGGAGATGGTGGGGGATGGGGGGCGAGGAGCGCCATGGCCACCGGGGTGGGGGGAGCTCGATCGTCGGGGTGAGAGAGGGCGTCACGTCAGGGGCGGGGAGAGCCACCCACTCCCCTGCAACACCGCCGCGTCTCGTGCTCCATGGATCTCGTTGGGGTGGGGGAGAGGGCCACTGGATCTGTGGCATTGGGGCTCCCGGTGGGTGAGGACGTCGAGGTGGGGGAGGGGCCCCACCGGGGTGGAAGAGGGCGCACGCTGGGGTGGCCAAGCGAGAGAGAGACGAGAGCAGCAGGGACCAGGGAAGCACGAGAGAGAGGAGCTCGTTGGGCAGGCGGCGCGTGAGGAGCGAAGCGAAGCGAGGCGAGGCGGCTAGGAGTTGATTTTGTTTTTTTATTTATTTAGGCGAGCGGCGCGTGCCACAGTGAGGTAAAGTTATGGTGCACGTCACGCCACGCGCCCGGAGGGGAGTCGCTGGCGTAGGATGTCCTGTCTATAGCATTACCGTTTTTTTAAAGAAGGGCGCAAGTATTTCATAACAAATGTTCACCAATTTATACTGAATGATACAAGAACCAAACTATTAGAGACAACATTATTCGGACAATACTGAAAGATACACTGAAATAACTGAATAAATCTTATTTGTAGCGCCGCAAATAGTCCACAAGCTCATCCACGTACTGCTCTTGTTTTGCCCTGTCGCCGACTACCTTCTGCATCTCTCTGGCATTGCGCGCGAGCGCCTCGCCCTCTTCCTCCGCCATCACACGCCGCACCGCCGCCGCGACGTCGTCCCTGCGGAACGATCCGTCAGCGTCGTCCCTCGGCACCTCGACGCCGACCCCTCTCGCAGCCATGGCTCGCGCGATGAGGCCCTGGTCCGTTATGAACGGCAGCATCACCAGCGGCAGCCCGAACCGGAAGAGGCTCTCTAAGGTGGAGCCCCAGCCGCAGTGCGTCAGGAACGCGCCCACCGCGGCGTGCGCCAGCACGCGCACCTGCGGCACCCACCCGGCGCGCACCACCCCGCGCCCAGCCACGCAGGCCTCGAACCCGTCCGGAAGCAGCTCGCCGGAGTGGCCAACGGGCCGGCCGGACCGCCCAGAAGAAGCGCACGCCGGAGAGCTCCAGCCCGAGCGCTAGTTCATGGACCTGGTCTGCCGTCACCGGAGCCTCGCTCCCGAGCGCCACGTAGATGACGGACCTCTTGGGCTGCTCGTCCAGCCACTGCATGGCGTCAGAGAAGGACCCGTCACCACCGCCCCGGGCGTCGTCCTCGTCCTCGGGCAGGAGGAGGCTCGTGGGCACGGCGGGCTTGGCGAAGAGGTCTGTCACGAGCGGGAACAGACGCGGCTCCGCCTCGGGGCAGCTGCGGATGACGATGAGGCAGCAGCTCGGGTGATGCACCTGCCAGAAGCGGTCCACGTCGGACACGCCGGAGGCGTTGGGCTGGAACGCGGCGGCGATCCACTCCGCCTCATGGCGGCGGAAGGACATGGTGGTGGGGAACGGTATCCACGGCGGCTGGACCATGAAGTCCTCCGTCGTCGTGCGTGGTTGCGCCTCGTTCTGCTGCTTCGGACCGACGAAGGCCAAGACGCCTGCCGTGAAGATGAGGAACATGGCGCACGCGATCTGGCGGCGGGCGGCAGGGAGACAAGAAGGAAATTAAGAAAACTAATAGTGTAGCGTTTAGGCTCCGTTTGGCAGGGCTTCTCTATCGGCTTCAGGAGCCGTTTTCTACCAAACGAGGTAAAGTAAAATAGCTTCACCTGTGAAGCCCTTAAAAACATGCCCTTAAGTGATTTGGAGTGGGATGGAGCCAATAAAAGTGGCTTCTCCCGGCTCCTCTTCCAGGCCTCTAAAAACATGCTCTCATAGGGAAACCATTTTGCCAAACGATTTACCAAAACCGCTTCAGCTCCACCGGTAAAACTATTCGTAGAGCTGAAGCAACAAAAAATAGCTTCACTAGTGAAGTAAAGTCCTACCAAACCGAACCTTAATCAGAACAGCACATATCTCTCTCTAATTACTGCTAAAAACAGCATGCTAATATGCTACCGAAAGATATATATCACCTTGTGCTCTTCAACGATTGGCCAAATCCAGTTTTGAGCGAAGTCAAGGATGATCCAGTCGGGCTTCCTCGAGAACGCAGCCGCCTCACCGGCGCCGGCGATGGCACAGCCCTTGGTGACAAGGCGCTCGAAGGGCACGGCGAGACCGTCGAACGCCTTCTTAAGGAGCTCGACCTTCTCCGGCGGGACGTCGGCCGGTCGACTCGGCTCCGTCCGGCAGGCCCTCGACCTCCGGCAGGTCCAGCTTGACGACGCGTAGACGCGCTGCGAGCTCC
Source organism: Miscanthus floridulus (assembly GCF_019320115.1). Taxonomy (NCBI): domain Eukaryota; kingdom Viridiplantae; phylum Streptophyta; class Magnoliopsida; order Poales; family Poaceae; genus Miscanthus; species Miscanthus floridulus. The sequence goes on from NC_089582.1 coordinate 39,004,858, forward strand.
GGCGGGACTGCGCCTAGCCTGGCAGCGTTCCTCGGCGTGGAGACAAAGGTAACGGCGTGGCCGCGCCGCGCCAGCCGCCTGGAGAGATCCAGAAATGGGATCATGTGGCCGAAGGCCAGCCATGGGAACACGACGATGTGGAGAGCTTCTTGGGTGTCCTCCATGGCCAGCCACCAGATAGCTTATTAGCTTGACAGTGCAGATCAAATAATGGTACGGTAGCAGTAACACCTTGATATGATATGAAAGCATGATAGCAAAAGTTTCTTCGACTCAGATTATTTGATGATATAAAATGGTAGATCGTGATCCACGCATATGTGTTTATATATATGTTAAGTTTCATTCAGTCATCTTCGACCTGTGGTTTGATGGGGCTCCGCTGACGCGAGAATCACCTACTATTTGCGGGCTTGCTGACGCTTCTGCTTGGGTCCTTAGTCACTTATAGAATTCAGTATAAATTGATGAACATTTGTTATGAAATACTTGCGCCCTTGTTAAACAAAACATTTGTTTTTCTTGTTTGGTGTATCTTCAATCGTAGTCTGATTTTAATTTTCCGAATAAAAATACTATCTCTATTTTTAAGTATAACTACAGGGCGAAGCATTAGTAGTCCGACGATGAGCTCTTGGAACGTTCCCAGATCTAAAAACGAGAATAACTATTAATTGGAAATGCTTAGACGTGGGCATCCATCCTGTCGGACGGTGCATCCCACTTCGCTTTGCCCGTCTCTCTTGTAAAAAAAAACAAAATTCCTGACTCCGCCTCGCGCCGTGCGGCCGTCCGCCTGCTCCACTCCACCGTGCCGCCGCCACCATCCCTCGCGGGGCTTGGCCCTGTACCCCTCGGTGCCTCCATCCCATGTAGAGAGGAGGAATCCTCTGCCAAGGTACGCTGCTAGCCATCCCACCGACTGTAGCTGCTGCTGGACCCGGTCGTCGGTGCCTCGCCCTCCACCTCCAAGCTCCATGCGCGTGCTCTGTGACTACAGCGGCGCCTCCGTCCCTGCCGCGCCATGCCATGCTCCTTCCTCCGCCGCGCCCAGGTCAAGCGCCAAGAGAGGGGGCCGTCGCTGGCCAGGCCTAGGCTAGATGCAAAAGCAGCTGGCCGTCCTTTTTTTTTTTAATTTAGCCATTTTTACATCAAGATTTAACATTTATACCTCTGAACTCAAAAATTCAGATTTGGATCCTTTTCTCAGCGCCGAGATAACAAGTATGGCGCCGAGGCAGGAGACGACGCTGAGATATACTCACGCCGAGGCAGGAGACCAAGGATTGTGTTGCTGATGATGTGGCGCTAATGTGACCAGAACTCGACGTCATAGTTCACGGCACCGACCTCGGCGCTGCGGATCTTGGAGCCGAGGTCACGTGTCCTCCGACCCTGCGAGGAGCAGTGCAACATGCCTGCTGCTTACTCGTGTTAGTGCAAATGCATGATAAGTTGAAAAGACCTGACATACTGTGCACGGTATGGATCAGCTATATAGGCAAGCTATGATGGGGTCATGTCCTGTCATTAGGGTTGAAAGCGGTCGAACTCGGTTGGGATAACCCCAATATTGTTTTCACTTTTACATTTCAATACGAAAACAAAATCGAATTCGGGAAGGTCGGAAACGAACACGAAAACGAACTAACGGGGTATCAAAAACGAACTAATTCGGCCGGGAACATGTCGAACACGGTCGGAATACGAAAAGCAAAATGGAAACACCGGCCCGTAGAACCTAGTTGAGCATGACGACATGCCAACAGTCCGGTACCAACACAACCACACATGGTCATGCACAATTCACTTGTACACATACATTGATACACAAATCACCAATTCACCATGACAATTGATAAATAGGCAACAGGTCTAAATATTTAGAGACATTTGGGCTAGCCAACAGGTTATATTTCAGCAGCACTTTCCATGGCATCTGGATCACTTCCCATGTCTTCTAGTTCCTCAGTTTCCTCTTCATTCCCCTCATTGATTTCTTCGTGCTGCAAGTTGGCAAGTTGCCATTGTGAAGAAAAACAGTATAACAGTCAGTAAGGATCAATGAAAGGACTAACAACCAGTAAAGATATGCATAATCTAAAATGACCAAATGAAAATATACCACAAACTTAAGCTTATTAACCATTGCAGTAGACAATGCCTCCACTTCAAGATCACTCACAATTGATCCAACATTTTTAGAATCTGAATACAAAAAGAAAGATATGAAATCAGTCCATTTTTCAAGTGCAAATATAAGTTTGTAACTGAAAAGTATGTACAGAAGTACAGATCATCACCTTTTCTTGCTGCAGCTACCCAATCTTTGGTGCAAATCAATGCCTCTACAATATCAGGGTCAAGGCGATTACGGTAGGGATCAACAACACGACCAGCAGCACTAAAAGCAGACTCGGATGCAACAGTCAATACTTGTATGGCCATCACATCACGATCAATCTGTGTAATGATAGGATAGTCTTCCCTCTTGTCCTTCCACCAAGCTAAGATATCAAACTCACCGGCAATTTTCTGAAGAGGTTCGGCCATGTACTTCTCCAACTCATTTGACTCAACCATACCAGATTCACTTGCAGAATATAAGAAGTTTTCAAGGTCTTCATCTACATCACCCATTAATATATCTGTTGCATTACTAGGTCCAGTTCTACTACTTTTCTTCTTTGATGTTGCATTAGCCGAACTAGCATAAAATTGATACAACTTCTTTATCACACTAACAAACTCATCAAGTTTAACTTGATACTCAACACCATAGAACTTCCTCATGTAGTATTCAATAAGCTTTTTCTTATATCTAGGATCAAGAAAACAAGCTACAGCAAGAGCAATGTTGGACTGCTGCCAATATTTCTCAAACTTTTCATTCATTGCAATTGCCATTGCACTAATTGTGGCATCATCACTAAAGCACCATTCATCAAGCATGAGTTTTATATCACATAAACCTTTGTAAAACAAATTTGCAGTAGGATATGAAGTACCGGACAGAATTTCAGTGAGGTCATAAAATTTCTTCAAGCATTGATAGTGTAAATGCCTTGTCCCATTCAGCAGGTGAGGGAGACATTTTGTCATACCTACGACGATTTGCAGACTTCAGCCTCACAAAAGCATGCTTGTAGTACAAAGCATCTCTCAGCATGAGATAGGTAGAATTCCACCTAGTCGACACATCCATTGAGATACCCCTCTTTGTGTCCAATCCAGATTCAGTGGCACGCTTCAAAAGCATTTCCCATTGTAATGGAGATCCTTTCACAGCTAACACAAGTGATTTGATTTTGATAATTGTTGCTGAAATTGCTTTCAACCCATCTCTAGCAACCAAATTGAGGATATGACAGGCACATCTAACATGAAAAAAGATCCCATCACAAACTAGAGAGCCATTACCATTATCTTTTAGATCTGAAATTATATCATGAACAGCCACTTCATTGGAACTAGCATTATCTAAAGTCAAGGCAAACAATCTCTTCTCAATGTACCAATTAACCATAACTTCAGTAAATGTTTCTGACAGCTTTGCACCGGTATGCCTTCCTTTCACATTGAAAAAACCAATAATTCTCTTCTACATACGCCACTCATAATCTACCCAGTAAATTGTGACACACATGTATCCTTTGTTTTGGCATGAGGTCCACATATCCATGGTTGCACTAAAGCGGCACTGCATGGTTTTCAAGTACGCAAACAAAACTTCCTTCTCTTCCAAATATTTATCCATTATTTCTTTCCTAACAGTGATATGTGACTTAATCGGAAAATTAGGACAGAGAGACTTTATGAAATCAACAAGATACTCATGCTCAACTATGTTGAAAGGATATTCATGCATGGTTATTGCCAAATTTAATTTATGCAAACTAACTTCTTGGTCATATTTGTAGGGCTGAACATGAGTAATTTCAGTACCAGGGTCCTTACCAACTTTGAGTTGTTGCTGTCCTCTTACAATATTGTGTTGCGACTTCAAATGGTTCTTAAACCCAGCTGTCCCATGGTTTCCTTCAGCTCTGTACCTTTGCTTGCACTTTGGGAAGTTACAGTATCCCCACAACTGCTCATACTTCTGTCCATTCACCTCTACAACCTCAACTTTCTTTGTAAAGTACTTCCAGTCTGCTGATGTGCACCTCTTCCTCCTCTTGCCAGTCAGTTGAGCTTGCTCTTGGTCTTCATCATCCTCTTCATCTTCCTCTAGGTCATCACCCTGTATCTGGACATCTAGATTTGTAATTGGAGTTGCAGCTTCATCACCCTGTATCTAGACATCTGGATTTGTAATTGGAGTTGCGCTGCTGCCACTGGTGCCCACATTTGTAGTGCTAGTTTCACTTGGTGTTGAAGAACCCCTTGCAGATGGTAGTGCTGGAGTTCGACTAGAACTAGGACTAGCACTAGGTTTTTCAGATGCAAGCCTTTTACTTGTAGATCCTGATAAGAAAAAAGGAAAACATTGCTAAATCATCAACCTGCATGGCTGCATCTAAATGTACAACACTAAGAATCTACAAGCTACTAATTTGCTAGCTATGAATTCCTCGGTACCTGGACAAGGAAGAAGCGGTGGCGTGCCTGATGGTGGCTCCATAAGCCTGCACACACTCTTGGTCTTGGTCCTGCCGCCTCTCGATCCAGAAGGAGTTTCTCCAGTGGGCGCCATTGTCTTCAACGTTGCCGTCAACTTCTCTGGAGTCTGCAGGCGGGGTCGCGGCTTCGCGTTGCGGGGAGCCGGCCAGCTGGGGGCGGGGGCGGGGGCGGGGTCGCGTCGAGGGGGGGAGGCGGCTGGCCAGGCGGAGGCGGGCAGGGGTGGGGGCGGGGGCGCGTCTCGCGTCGAGCCGTCGAGGGGGGGGCAGCCGCTGGGTAAGAAGTAAACCCTATCTTTGTTTGGCTGGGCCGCTGGCTGCTCGAGTTGTTGGCTGCTCGAGTTGGGCTGGGTAAGAAGTAAATTTAGAATGTCCGCTTTGCGTATACGGGATATCCCGAAATAAAAACAGGATATGCGAAAACGATCGGGATAGGGCCCAAACCGATTTCGTCCCGATTTCGAATTTCATGTCCCGTTTTTCGTACCGATTCCGTTTTTGTCCGAAAATACGAATACAATCGGGTTAAATATAGAAATCAGGGCGGAACGGAACGGGATATATCCCGACCGTTTTCAACCATACCTGTCATGATGGAATTGATGAAGGCCAAAGTCAAGTATGATTAGCTTTTTGAACTTATCTTTTCTTTCTTTTCTCTCATCTCTCATCTGTTTATGAGTTGATGCAACTACGGTATGGATCAGCTATATAGGCAAGCTATGATGGGGTCATGTCCTGTCATGATGGAATTGATGAAGGCCAAAGTCAAGTATGTCATGTTGTTTCAATATTTCGGTCAAACAACTATGACATAAAATACATAAATAAACTAAACCACTAAAATTAATTAATGTTGACCTTCATATATCATTAATTATAATATTGAACTTATCGTAAATATAAGTTTTTAATGAGCCTGCTCGGCTACATTTCTTCTGCAGTAGCTTTTGCTAGTTTATTCTAGAGTATTTTGCGGCCACAACTACAACAAAAAATACAGCCAAGCAGACCGAATAGTTTTAAATTATATAAGTTTTTAGGGAAAATTGACTATGTGGCATCGAAAGATTGCAACATCCATAAAATACCATTGAAAGATTTTGGCCCAAGCACTAAAAGTTGGCACCGTGAACTAAAATTAGCACTTCCTCTGATTTTACATACAAGGGGCGTTAGTTCGGCCTAAACTCCAAAAGTGAAATGACCTATTTGCCCTTTCCTTATCTCACACTAGAGAGGGACACACGCACCGGAGGGATCATTTTTTTTTTTTTGCAATTTGACCCTTTTTTGAAAAATATTGACATTTACCTCCGTGGACGACGTAAACCAGACTTTAGACCCTTTTCTCGGCGCCATGACTTTTAGCACCGAAGTAACACATCTCGGCGCCATAGGTCACAGCGCCGAGGTAGGAGGTCCAGAATGACATGGCTGGCGATGTGACGCTGACGTGGCCATAGCTCAATGCCACGATTCACGGCGCCGAGCTCAGCGCCGTAAGTCATGGCGCGGAGCTACTGACTAAGTCGTTGCACACGCCCCAATAGAGAGGAGAGGTGCATGGAGACCTGTGACCTGTGTACACGTGCCCAATGGAGAGAGAGAGAGAGAGAGAGGAGAGGCGCAAGGAGACCTTTTGCTGCACGCTTTCTTGGGAAGAGAGAGCTGGAGGCACAGGAGTACTGTTACTGCACACGTATGCACAAGAGAGAGAGAGCAGAAGGCACGGGCAGCGCAAGCTGCACTATACGCGTACGCTGCCACGCACATTAAAATTTTCAACTGCATGCACTCGGCTCTTTTACTTCCCAAAAACATGCAGCGAGAAAACAAAGCGTGCTTTGGCCAGTGATAAATGGGATCAAGAGGGTCAAGATTTCTTGGTCTTTGTGAAAATTTCTTATGTGCCTCTAAAATTAGAATAGAGTGAGTATTATTTACTGTTAAGAGTAGAGAGAGCGAGACAGATCAATCGATGCAAAATGATATATGTATTCCATTGAACAGTGTTGTACATATATATATATATACAGAGTCCATGTGGGCAGTTACAAGTGTGAAAAAGAGAAAGGGGTGAAAAGACACCGAGACCGAGTAAAATGAGGCCAATACTGTAGCACCTGCAGGTTGTGGGCTGGGCTGAGTTTTCATGGTATTGTAGTGGTCGGTCACTGTAGCAATCACGCTTTAGTACCACATTGGAAGTTGAAGAAGAGCTCAACCAAGTTAAAAGCTTGGCCTAGGAGGTGAATAACTCCGGTGATCACCTTTTTTGGGTGAAACGAGGACGAAAACACAGAAGATTTATACGCAGGTGTGACCCATTCACCATGTAGAGTGGGCCTTAGCCGTCTTCCCAGGTCGGGGCGTTATAAATGGTAATCAAAGCCAACTCTCGCGGTTTCACGGTTGCGTATGGTCTGAAAGTCTGGACAAGATGTGCATGGCTCCTGTGAGGGCATGACACTTGGGCTGGGGAACTAGAAATAATCTGAGTCCCTTCTCATGTGCTACTGTTCTCCTTCAACTTCCCTTTCTTCTTCCTCATAGCGAAAACCACTCTCCATTATGGCTCCTCCACCGATCATTGGGCGCCTCCCATAGCGGTGTCGTCGTCGCCAAGACTATCCCTACTGCTCTCTTCGTTGTGTTAACCTGATGTCATTGGGCCATCGACATGACTCCCACATCCTTCCTTGACTCAATCGCCATCTCCCACCACTCGTGGCCAGCGGTGGCCCCGTCGCTACGCCCCCCACACCCGCCTCCTTCGCCTGGCCAACCTTCGTAAATTAGGTTTTAGAGGTGGCTGGATTTTGGTTTGCCTTCAGAAATTGATTTCTAGGGGCAGCTCGATATTCCAATTGTTTTGGGCTCTACTTGTTCCCCCTCTTCCCATCCCATCGTCCGATAGGTGGGAGCAAAAGCGGTCGGCAACTCGGCATCCTTCATCCTTGGCTTGGTTGTAAAATGCAGGGATACCTGAGCTGTGGCGGTGAGTAAGGATATGGGCCAGTAATCATCCACTATTTTAGGGTTACTTCTCTTTGGAACAAGTGCCGCTCTTATTATACGAGACAACTTATTTGGACAATAATGGAAGATTAACACTGAAAGGGCTGAATAAGAATCTTATTTGTAGCGCTGCAAATAGTCCACAAGCTCATCCACGTACTGCTCTTGCTTTGCCCTGTCGCCGACCACCCTCTGCATCTCTCTAGCATTACGCGCGAGCGCCTCACCATCATACTCCACCATCACACGCCGCATCGCCGCCGCGACGTCATCCCTACAGAACGATCCATCAGCGTCGTCCCTCGGCACCTCGATGCCAACCCTGCTGGCGGCCATGGCTCGCGCGATGAGGCCCTGGTCCACTATGAACGGCAGCATCACCAACGGGAGGCCAAACCGGAAGAGGCTGTTGGATATAATATGGGCTTGGCCCATATAATATTTAATAAATCAAATAAAACTCTATGGTACGTAACATTAAGTGTTGTATGGTTTAATACCATACGGGATTTTGACTGAACGCTGACTCAGCTTATATGGTTGGAAATTATTTATCTAAATTGAGAAGCTAAGAAAAGGATAAAGGCGTGCCACACGTGCGTGCGCGCCGCGGCTGCCGCCGACCAGGCTGGGCCGTGGGCGCGGGTGCAGGTGCGGGCCAGGCTGAGGCCGTGGCTGTGGCTGTGGCGAGACGATGCAGTCTGGACCTGTACACTGCACCTGCTCCCAAGAGAATCCACATCTCCGCAGCCCTCTATCTTCCTCGTCCCGTATCTCTGTGCGCACGAAGTAGCGGGAGAGCAGGTGTCTCCGGAACCCTCGTCCGCGAGGGGTGCACGGCGATTAGGTTTTTGGGGAGCGATCCGCGACTGCTCATCCAGATCCCGTCTCCTTCCCGGTGATTGCCCATGGAACCGCAAGCTATCTTCTTCCTGGTGATCCATTCATGGGACTGCACTGCGAACATCTTCCTGCATCGATTGTGGTCTGCGACTTCAAGCAACGTACTATGTCAACTAGTGTGAATGACAGGGAAGACAGAGGGCTGCGGAGATGTGGATTCTCTCAGGAGCGGTTGTGGTGTACAGGTCTAGACTGACGGGGGTTCGGATATATGGCTGTGACAGGGGAAGTAGACGAAGGCCACGGAGAATCCTAGGAGATGGGAAGCAGAAGGGATGGTAACTGACGCAGTCAATTTGCCTCCACCATCAAAGAGTGAAACTCCCATGATAATGTGGATTTAAGTGGCAAAAGACTGGGCACGCCCGCCCCCTCGCCATGGCCACGGCCACGGCCTCGATCCAGCCTGGCCTGTGCCCGCGCCCACGCCCACGCCCATGGCTAGGCAGGTAGGTAGGCGGGTGGGCGGGCATGGTTAGTCTTTTGCCACTTAAATCCACATTATCACAGGAGTTTTGCTCTTTGATGGTGGAGGCAAATTGACTGCGTCAGTTACCATCCCTTTCGCTTCCCGTCTCCTAGGATTCTCCGCTGCCTTCGTCTCCTTCCCTTGTCACAGCCATATATCCGTACCCCCGTCAGTCTGGACCCGTACACCGCAACCGCTCCCAAGAGAATCCACATCTCCGCAGCCCTCTGTCTTCCCCGTCTCGTATGCCTCCAGAACCCTCATCCGCGAGAGAACCTTGCACAGGATGCGCGGCGATTAGGTTTTTGAGGAGCAATCTATGACTGCTCGTCCAGATCCCATCTCCTTCCCGGTGATTGCCCATGGAACCGCAAGCTGTCTTCTTCCTGGTGATCCGTTCATGGGACTGCACTACAAACATCTTTCTGCATCGACTGTGGTCCGCGCCTTTGAGCAATGCACTATGTCGACTAGTGCAAATGGAGCCTCCGATGCCCTCGGCATAGACCCTTCGCTGGGTACAGTCTAATCTCTATGATCTCTGTACTTTGTGTTTTTACTGTATTCACCAGTATGTTATCTCTGCATGTTGTAGTGTTCATAAGAAATATACACATGCACATATATGTCATCATAAACTTGCTGATGTCATTTTTCTAGATTAAACTGATAATGAAATTGCCTAAATTCTTAACAATCTAAAAACCTAATGTTAGGCAATTTTCTGTCAGCGGTTTTGCTGCTGCTTTGAAGCCAAATAATTTTGATGGCAAGAATTTCATGATATGACATGCCAAGATGGTATTGTGGTTGACTGCGATGAACTGCTTTCATGCTGCACAGGGAAGCCTGAACTGTTTACTCCTGATGAGGAGAAAAAGTTCTTGGCTGCCGATAACCTATTTCAAGGTGCCGTGATTAGTGCACTTCATCTCAAGTATGAGAAAAACTACATATCTTACACATTAGGCAAAGAGTTATGGGATGCTCTTGAGGCAAAGTTTGGGGTTTCTGATGCTGGCAGTGAGTTGTACCTTATGGAGCAGTTGTATAACTACAAAATGGTTGAAAACCGTTATGTGGTCGAATAGGCTCATGAGATACATACGCTAGCAAAGGAACTGGAACATTTCCCATGTTTGTTGCCCGACAAGTTTGTGGCCGGCGGTATAATCGCTAAGCTGCCACCTTCTTGGAGAGATTTTGCTACTTCTCTAAAACACAAGAGACAAGAATTTAGCGTGGCTGAGCTTATTGGATCTCTTGATGTTGAGGAGAGGGAGAGAGCAAAAGACAATCGTGGAAAAGGAGTTGAGTATTCCGCCGCCAATATGATGCAGAAGAAAAACTCATTTGCATCTCGTAATAAAAAGAAGAAGAACATGCAAGAGAACAACAATGCAAAGCCAAAGCAAACTGCACAGTTTAAGAAGAAAAACAACAAGAAAGGTGGAGGTTGCTTTGTTTGCGGGAGTGATGAGCATTGGGCAAGTGCGTGCCCAGACCACAAATATAAGCAAGAAAAGAAATCGGCAAACATGGTCGTTAGCGAGACTAGAGGAGGAACATCTGGGTATGGTAATTCTTTACCCTTTATTCTTTTAGTTTGTCTTTCACCTAAGTGGTGGATGGACAACGGTGCTAATATTCATGTGTGTGCTGATGTTTCTTTGTTTATTTCCTATCAGGCCAGTAGTAGTGGAGCCTTGATGATGGGAAACGGTTTGCATGCGCGTGTTCTTGGTGCTAGTACGGTCGTTCTGAAGTTTACTTTGGGAAAGATGGTGCTATTAAAGAACATGCAGCATGTCCCCTCCATAAAAAAGAACCTTGTTAGTGCTTCTCAGATGTGTCGCGATGGCTTTAAAATTATGCTTGAGTCCAATAAATGTGTTGTGTCGAGACATGGAACATTTGTTGGAAAAGGTTATGATTGTGGAGGCTTGTTTCGCTTATCTTTGCTTGATGATGTGTGTAATAAAGTGGTGAACAATGTTAATGTTTCGGATGAGTCAAATATATGGCATTCACAACTTTGTCACATTAATTTTGGATGTCTCACGTGGCTTGCAAATCTGAATTTAATCCCGAAATTTAACTTAGTCAAAGATTCTAAGTGCCAGGTGTGTGTGCAATCGAAGCAACCGCGCAAGCCTCACAAGGCTGCTGAGGCGAGGAACTTGGCACCAATAGAACTCGTTCATTCTAATTTATGCGAAATGAATGGCAAATTGACTAAAGGCGGTAGACGATACTTCATGACTTTTATAGATGATTGCACTAGATTTTGCTACGTGTATTTGCTGAAAACAAAAGATGAAGCGTTGCATTATTTTACGGTCTATAAAGCTAAGGTAGAAAATCAAGCGTTTACGGTCCGATCGTGGGGGAGAATATTTCTCAAATGAATTTTTTGAGTTTTGCGCGGTGCATGGAATTATTCATGAGAGGACACCACCATACTCACCACAGTCCAATGGGATTGCAGAGAGAAAGAACCACACTCTAACTGATTTGGTTAATGCCATGTTGGAGACTGCAGGACTATCTAAGGAGTGGTGGGGTGAGGCTATATTGACAGCGTGTCATGTCCTAAATAGAGTGCCCACAAAGAACAAAGAAATCACACCATTCGAGGAATGGGAGAAGAAGAGATTAAATCTCTCTTACCTGTGAACTTGGGGTTTGGCAAAGGTGAATGTGCCAATAAACAAAAAGCGAAAGCTTGGACCAAAGACTATTGATGGTGTCTTTCTTGGTTATGCTATTCACAGCGTGGGTTATAGATTTTAATTATAAACTCTAGTATTCCTGAGATGGTTGTTGATACAATCATGGAATCTAGAGACGCTACATTTTTTGAGAATAAGTTTCTCATGAAAAATGCACCTAGTACAACTGGTCATGAATTTATAATTCCCCATGAGCATGAAAATTTTATTCCGATAGAACAAATTGAGGAACCCTATGTGCAAAATCCTAAGGAGGATGACACTATAGTCACCAGGAAAAGCAAGAGACAGAGGATTTTAAAGTCTTTTGGTGACGACTATATTGTGTACCTTATGGATGACACACCAATGACCATTGAAGAGGCATATTTCTCTCCTGATGCTGACTTATGGAAGGAAGCAGTACGGAGTGAGATGGATTCTGTTATGTCTAATGGAACTTGGGAAATTGTTGATCGTCCCTATGGGTGCAAGCCTATAGGGTGCAAATGGGTGTTCAAGAAAAAGCTTAGGCCTAATGGTACTATTGAGAAGTACAAGGCAAGGCTTGTGGCCAAGGGTTATACTCAAAAGGATGGTGAGGATTTCTTTGATACTTATTCACCGGTTGCCCGATTGACCACAATTTGAGTTTTGCTTTCCCTGGCAGCCTCTTATGGTCTTATTGTTCATCAAATGGACGTTAAGATAGCTTTCCTAAACGGAGAGTTAGAGGAGGAGATCTATATGGATCAGCCTGATGGGTTTGTAGCAATTGGTCAAGAAGGCAAGGTGTGTAAATTATTAAAGTCATTATATGGCCTAAAACAAGCTCCTAAGCAATGGCATGAGAAGTTTGACAGAACTTTAACATCTACTGGCTTTGTTGTGAATGAAGTTAACAAATGTGTATACTATCGGTATGGTGAGGGTGAAGGAGTCATTTTGTGCTTATATGTCGATGACATACTAATCTTTGGATCAAGCCTCAAAGTGATCGAGGAGGTGAAGGAATTTCTATCTAAAAATTTTGAGATGAAAGATTTGGGAGAGGCTGATGTTATTCTTAATATCAAGCTTCTAAGAGAAGGTGATGGTGGGGTAACTCTATTACAAACTCACTATGTGAAAAAGATGCTTAGTCGCTTTGGGTTCAGTGACTATGCACCTGCTCCTGCACCTTATGACCCTAGCGTGCTATTGAGGAAAAATTTGAGAATAGCAAGGGATCAGTTGAGATATTCCCAGATCATTGGTTCGCTTATGTATCTTGCTAGTGCAACAAGGCCTGACATCTCATTTGCTGTGTGCAAACTGAGCCGGTTGGTGTCAAACCTAGGAGATGATCACTGGCGAGCTCTTAAGAGAGTGATGCGCTACCTAAAAGGGACCATGAGCTATGGTATTTGTTATACCGGACATCCGAAAGTGCTAAAAGGCTATTGTGATGCCAACTAGATTTCTAATGCTGATGAACTTTATACCATAAGTGGATATGTGTTTTTGCTTGGAGGTGGTGCTGTTTCCTGGAAGTCTTGCAAGCAGACTATCTTAACGAAGTCTATAATGTAAGCAGAACTCACAACATTAGACACTACTGGATCTGAGGCTGAGTGGCTTCGTGATCTCCTTATGGATTTACTGGTTGTTGAGAAACCCATACCAGCTATTTCTATGAACTACGATAACCAGACTGTGATTACAAAGGTTAACAGTTCTAAGGATAACATGAAGTCCACAAGGTATGTTAAGAGACGACTAAAATCTATTAGAAAATTAAGAAACTCTGGAGTAATAGTGTTGGACTATGTCCACATGTCTAACAATCTGGCAGATCAGTTCACTAAGGGTCTATCACGCAATGTGATAGAAAGTGCATCGAGAGAGATGGGTTTAAGACCCACTTGAAATTTACTATAGTGGTAACCTGTCCTATGTGATCAGAGATCCCGTGAAGTAGAACGGTGAAACAAGCTAGTAGTAAATTGTGAGGAAAGATCCTTAGTAAGACTCATTTCTGATGCATATCTTTCCTTTTTGTAAGGTAGGCTGGCTTTTGCCTTAATGCGTTCCAAGTGGCTTGTCAAAGCAAAGATATTGTCCTACAGAATATCTTTTGAGGAACACACCTATATGAGTCAGACTGCTGGTCATAGTCTATGAGATTTAGGTGATCTCTAAATACTCATGAAAGGCACTGAAGTGTGACTTATATGCTTCAAATAGAGGGGATACCTTTTGCTGCCCAGTATCAGCTAAGGACTTTAGTGACATTTATCTCACACAAAACTATCAATTCAAGGCTTAGTCCATTGTTCAGTTGTGACTGAGTGAAACTATTGTTCTAGATGGATGTTCAACTTAACAGTCTCCATCGAAACACTGGTATATAAAAGAAATGTGGTTCTGAGACTACTTTGTTACAAACCCTAGAGTTTGGTGGGGATTGTTGGATATAATATGGGCTTGGCCCATATAATATTTAATAAATCAAATAAAACTCTATGGTACATAACATTAAGTCTTGTATGGCTTAATACCATATGGGATTTTGACTAAACGCTGACTCAGCTTATATGGTTGGAAATTATTCATCTAAATTGAGAAGCTGAGAAAAGGATAAAGGCGTGCCACACGCGTGCGCATGCCGCCGCCGTCGGTGGCCTGGCCAGGCCGTGGGCGAGGCAGACAGGCGACCAGTCTTTTGCCACTTAAATCCACATTATCATGGGAGTTTCACTCTTTGATGGTGGAGGCGGTCTGGACCCATACACCACAACCGCTCCCGAGAGAATCCACATCTCCGCAGCCCTCTGTCTTCCCCGTCCCATGTGCCTCCGGAACCCTCGTCCGCGAGAGAACCTTGCATGGGGTGCACGGTGATTAGGTTTTTGGGGAGCAATCCGTGACTGCTCATCCAGATCCCGTCTCCTTCCTGGTGATTGCCCACGGAACCGCAAGTTGTCTTCTTCCTGGTGATCCGTTCGTGGGACTGCACTACGAATATCTTCCTGTATCGACTGTGGTCCGTGACTTCAAGCAACGCACAATGTCGACTAGTGCGAATGGAGCCTCCGATGTCCTCAGCATAGGACCCTCCGCTGGGTACAGTCTAATCTCTATGATTTCTATACTTTGTGTTTTTACTATATTCACCAGTATGTTATCTCTGCATGCTGTAGTGTTCATAAGAAATACATATATGCACATATATGTCGTCACAAACTTGCTGATGTTATTTTTCTGGATTAAACTGATAATAAAATTTCCTAAATTCGTAGCAGAGGCTGTCCACGGTGGAGCCCCAGCCGCAGTGCGTGAGGAATGCGCCCACCGTGGCGTGCGCTGGCACGCGCACCTATGGCACCCACCCGGCACGCACCACCTCGTGCCCCACCACGTGGGCCTAGAACCAGTCTGGTAGCAGCGTGTCGGAGTGGCCGACGGGCTACCGGACCGCCCAGAGGAAGCGCGCGTCAGAGAGCTCCAGCCCGAGCACCAGCTCTCGAACCTGGTCCGCCGTCACCAGCGCCTTGCTCCCGAGCGCCACATAGATGGCGGACCGCTTGGGCTGCTCGTCAAGCCACCACATGGCGTTAGAGAAGGACCTGTCGCCGTCGTCACCGCCCTAGGTGTTGTCGTCGTCGTCCTTGTCCTCGGGCATCAGGAGGTACATAGGGACGACGGGCTTGGTGAAGAGGTCTATCACATGCTAGAACAGATGCGGCTCCACCTCGGGGCAGTTCCGGTGGATGATGAGGCAGCAACTCGTGTGGTGCAGCTGCCAGAAGTGGTCCGCGTTAGACACGCCGGAGGCGTTGGGCTGGAACGCAGTGGCGATCCACTCTGCCTTATGGCAGCAGAAGGACATGGTGGTCGGGAATGGTATCCACGGCGGCTAGACCATGAAGTCCTCCGTCGTTGTGCATGGTTGTGCCTCGTTCTGCTGCTTCATACCGACGAAGGCCAAGACGCCCACCAGGAAGATGAGCAACATGGCGCACGCGATCTTGCGGTGGCGGGGCAGACAAGAAGGAAATTAAGAAAACTAATTAATATCACATTGTTACCGAAATATATATATCACCTTGTGCTCTTCAGCAATTTGCCAAATCTAGTTTTGAGCGAAGTCGGGGATGATCCAGTCAGGCTTCCTCGAGAAGGCGGCAGCCTCACCGGCGGCAGCAGCACAGCCCTCGGCGACAAGGCGCTCGAACAGCACGGCGATACCGTCGAACGCCTTCTTGAGGAGTTCGACCTTCTTCAATGGGCATCGGCCATTGACTCGGCGCCTTCGGGGATTCCCTCGACGGCCAGCAGGTCTAGCTTGATGATGTGTAGATGCGCTGTGAGCTCCGGCTAGACTGCGGTCGGCCTGGTAGTGTTCCTCGGCATCGAGACAAAGGTGACGGCTTGTCCGCACCGCGCCAGCCGCATGGAGAGATCTAGGAATGGGACCATGTGGCCGAAGGCCAGCCATGGGAACACGACGATGCGGAGAGCTTCTTGGGTGTCCTCCATGGCCAGCCACCAGATAGCTTATTAGCTTGATAGTGTAGATGAAATAATGGTACGGTAGCAGTAACACCCTAATATGATATGAAAGCATGATAGCAAAAGTTTCTTCAACTCAGATTATTTCATGATATAAAATGCCTAAACCATGCGTTCCCCGTCAAGCACCCATACAAAGACTACGCCCTCATGAAACAGTTCCTATCTGGTGGCTCCAACAAGGGGGAGCATAGGAAGGAGCCCAAGCCGATAGCAGACGATGCTGAGGGGAAGGACGACGACTTTCCAACACCAGATGGCTACCTCATGATCTTTGGAGAGTCGGTAGCCTACGACTCCAAGCGCCGCTAGAAGCTTGGGCGCCGTGAGGTCTATACGGCCAAGCCAGCCGTGCCTTTCTTCCTCCGATGGTTGGAGTCCACCATCACCTTTGATCAGACCGACCACCTGGAAAACATCCCATAGCTAGGAAGATACCCGCTCATGGTCGACCCGATCATCGGCACGAAGCGGCTCACCAAGGTGCTGATGGATGGAGGCAGCGGCCTCAACATCATGTATGTTGAGATGCTCGACGCCAAGGGCATCAACCGATCACACATCCGTCCAACCGGGGTGCCTTTCCATGGCATCGTGCGTAGAAAACAGGACGTGCCGCTCAGGTAGATCGATCTGCCCATCACCTTTGGGAATCCGACCAATTATAGGATAAAGACCCTTACCTTCGAGGTGGTCGGGTTCCATGGGACCTACCACGCCATCCTAGGACGTCCATGCTATGTGAAGTTCATGGCCATCCCCAACTATACCTATCTAAAGTTAAAGATGTTGGGTCTGCACGGGGTCATCACCGTCGACACCCCCTTCTAGCATGCCTACGAGTGCGAGGTCGAATGTTGAAAACACGCCGTGATGATTGTCGCCTCCAAAGAGCCCGTGGCCATCAGGGAGGAGATTGTCGAAGAAGCACCCGACCCCAAGCAGTCGGCTAGGTCTTTGGAGCCTATGGAGAGCGCTAAGGAGGTCCTCATAGACTCCAATAGCTTTGAGGGCAAAGTGGTGTGCATCGGCACCACGCTTTCCTCCAAATAGGAAAGCGCACTCGTCGACTTCCTCCTCACCAACAGAGACATCTTTGCGTGGTGATCCTTGGACATGCCAAGCATTCCAAGAGAAGTCACCGAGCATGCCTTAAAAATCAAGCCAGGCTCCAAGCCAGTGAAGCAGCACCTGTGTCACTTCGACGAGGAGAAACGTAGGGCGATCGGTGAGGAGATTGTGAAGCTTTTGGCAACCGGGTTCATCAAGGAGGTGTATCACCCTGAGTGGTTAGCCAATCCTATTCTTGTAAGAAAAAAGAGTGGGAAATGGAGAATGTGTGTTGACTACACGGGTCTCAACAAAGCATGTCCAAAGGATCTGTTTCCTTTGCGGCGCATAGACCAAGTTGTCAACTCAACCTCAGGGTGCGAAACCCTTTGCTTCATTGATGCATACTCCAGGTACCATCAAACCACAATGAAAGAGTCCGACCAGCTCGTTATGTCTTTCATCACCAAGTTCAGATCGTTCTACTATGTCACAATACCGTTCGGTCTAAAAACACAGGGGCTATGTATCAGCATTGTATGCTTAAGTGTTTTGGGGACCTCATCAGACAAACTGTTGAGGCCTATATAGACAACATCGTTGTCAAGTCCAAATAGGCTGACCAGGTCATAGCCGACCTAGAACATACCTTCACGAAACTCCGAGCAAACAGCATCAAACTCAAACCCAAGAAATGCATTTTCGGGGTCTCGAGGGGTATGCTATTGGGGTTTATCTTCTCTGAGCGCGGCATCGAAGCCGACCTAGAGAAGATCTCGACCATCAATAGGATGGGCTCAATTCAGAACATAAAGGGGGTACAACGAGTTATAGGGTGCCTCGCTGCGCTCTACCGCTTTATCTCGCGCCTTGGCGAACGAGGCCTCCCCCTCTATCGTCTTCTAAAGAAAGCCAACCATTTCAAATGGACGCCTGAGGCCTAGGAGGCACTTGACAAGGTCAAGCAACTCCTAATGAAGGCCCTATCCTGGTCCCTCCAACCAACAAGGAATTGCTCCTGCTCTACATTATGGCCACCACGCAAATGGTCAATGCCACCTTGGTGGTAGAGCAGGAAGAAGAGGGACACGCCTTCAAAGTACAGCGTCCTATGTACTTCGTTAGCGAGGTCTTGTCCAATTCCAAGACTCGGTACCCCCAAATCCAAAAACTCCTGTATGTCATCCTAACCGGTAAGAGGAAGTTGCGTCACTACTTCGAATCGCACCTGGTGACGGTCGTGACGTCCTTCCCTCTCAGCAAGGTCATCCAAAACCAAGATGCCACATGAAGAATTGTGAAGTGGGCACTCGAGCTGATGGGTTAGGGCATTTCGTATGCCCCTCGGACGGCCATCAAGTCCCAAGTGCTGGCTGATTTCATCGTAGAATGGACCGAGATCCAAATCTTGCCAGCAGCCATCGACCAAGAGTACTGGACAATGTACTTCAATGGATCACTGATGAAGAAAGGCACCGATGTGGGGTTGGTCTTTGTTTTGCCCCTCGGGGTATGCATGAGGTACATGGTCCGCATCCATTTCTCTACCTCCGATAATGTGGCCGAGTATGAGGCACTCATCAACGGCCTATGCTTCGCCGTCGAGTTGGGCATTCGACAGCTTGACGTCCGGGGCAACTCTCAGCTGGTCATTGACCAAGTCATGAAGGAGTCAAGCTGCCGCAACACCAAGATGGCTGCGTATTGCCAAGAAGTCTACCAACTGGAAGACAAGTTTGATGGCCTCGAACTCAACCACATCCCAAGATGGTTCAATGAGGTGGCTGACACGCTGGTAAAAATTGCGTCCGGCTAAGGGCTGGTGCCGACGGGCATCTTTGCCAGCAATTAGTACAAGCCCTCGGTCCGCTATGAGGAGCCAGAATAGATTGGTGATGGGCCACCTGCCCTAGGCTTAGGGGCTAACCGATTGTTAGCTCCTTTCGACCCCGAAGTCATGGAGCTTGACAAAAATCCGGCGGAGAGCCCGAACCTCTAGCCGAATGGAGGACGCCTTACCTCAACTACCTCCTCCATGAGGCGCTTCTGATGGACAAAATGGAGGCTCGGCGGCTCACACATCATGCCAAGGCCTTTGTTGTCATTTAGGGTGAGCTCTACAAGCGAAGCCACATAGGGATCATGCAGTGCTACATCCCCATCGAACAAGGAAAGCAGTTGTTGAGGGATATCCACGATGGGGTTTGCGGGCACCATGCCACACCTAGGAACCTGGTCAGAAATGCATTCCAATAGGGCTTCTACTGGCTGACCATAGTAGCTAATGCTGAACAGATCATGCACACCTGCAAAGGGTGCCCATACTATGCTCGACAGACTCACCTACCAGCCCAAGCGCTCCAAACGATCCCCATCACGTGGCCATTCACGGTCTAGGGGCTCGATATGGTCAGACCTCTCAAGAGAGCGCCTGGGGGCTATACACACTTGCTTGTCACTGTAGACAAGTTTAAAAAGTGAATAGAGGCTCGGCCGATCTCCGTGATCAAGTCCGAGCAAGCCGTGTCATTCTTCCTTGACATTGTCCATCGCTTTGGAGTCCCGAACTCCATTATCATGAACAACGACACGTAGTTCACTGGGAAAAAGTTCCTCTGATTCTATGATGAATACCACATCCATGTTGATTGGGCTGCCGTGGCGCATCCCCGCAGAATAGGTAGGTCGAGCACGTGAACGACATGGTCCTACAAGGCCTCAAGCCTAGGATCTTTAACAGGTTGAACAAGTTTGGTGGACGATGGGTCACGGAGCTTCTTGCGGTGCTCTGGAGCTTGAGGACGACCCCCAATCGGGCGACTAGCTACACACCCTTCTTCATGGTCTATGGTTCCGAGGCTATCCTCCCAACTAACCTCGACTATGGAGCGCCGAGGGTCAGGGTGTACAACGAGCCAGGAGCCAAGGCGTCCCCCGAGGATGCCATGATCATCTCGATGAAGCGCGCGACGTTGCCCTCTTCCACACCGCCAAGTACCAGCAAATGTTGCATCGGTACCATAGCCATTGGGTGCAGGGTCAGGCCTTCAACATCGGGGACATGGTGCTTCACCTCATCCAAAGCAACAAGACCCGCCACAAGCTCTCTCTGCCATGGGAGGGACCGTACGTCGCCGCGGAGGTGCTCCAACCGGGCACCTACAAGCCCAAGACCGTCGATGGCAAAGTCTTCGTCAACTCCTGGAACATCGAGCAGCTACGTTGCTTTTACCCCTAATCTATGCATATGCTTATGAAAATTAAGAATGATGTTTCTAAAATAAAAAAACACTTTCTCTTATCGAGTTGGCTATCGTCTCCTCGATCTTTAGTGACACCTGACCCTAGCAACGGTGAGGGGTCAGGCCTCACTCGGAGGCTGATAAGAGTATATCTACCTAAAAATATTCTCTGTGCCTAACCCTCTCTTATGTTAAGCTCTAGAAGCAAGGATTGAGGAAACAAACGCAGAGTAAAACTGGTCGAACTGCAAGAAACCTACACCCTAGCGGCTATGGCATTTTTGCTCACCAGCGTGATCAGAGTTTTTTGCCCGCACCTCAAGCTTTACAATCTTAACAATGGAAAGGGTCAGAATGAATTAACCTTTTTATACAAAAAATGGAGAAGAGCCAAAAGTTTGTTCGGCCATAACAAAAGTTAAGAACTTGTCCATTTATTACAAGTTCATCGCCTAGCTTATCTAACTAACTAATTTTTTAGGGGGATGATCTCATCCTCTATCTTGGTAGATAAGTCCTGTGCTAGAGGGGCCACCTCCTTCTCGATGTCCTCTAGCTTGGTGTCGAAGTAGATGGGCATGAAGCCTTGGCTCATCGTCGCTAGATCGATGTTCTCATCGTGAGAGCGAGCGATCGCGAATGATCGGTGAATGCCGAAGCGAAGCACGTCCCTCATGGTCTCACATGCTTGATTCGTAATCCGGATGGCACAAACCACGTACAAGCTCATCTCCTGCTCCGAGTCCAGTTTGAGGTCGTTGAAGACTAGCTGAACGGCAATGCACAGGGAATCATGCTTGTCGCTCTCCTTTGGAGGTAGGCCTTCACCTTGTCGAGCTCCTTCTCTAGGCCATGACTCTTCATCACCTCCGCCCCAAGATTGTCGTCGAGACCTATCTAAGTCACATACCGACAGTGTCAAAAGGCCTACCACGGATTCTAGGGAGAAAGACAACAAGGGAAATCAGAGGCTTACCATGCATGTTTGCCCAAAGCCAGTGCACCTCATCGCATTGCCGGGTCACCTTGGCCTCCAGGCGCTGGACCTCTTCCTAGTGTTACTCACGCTGTTGGGTCACCTTGGCCTCTAGGTGTCGGACCTCTTCCTAGAGCTAATCGACCTCTGTGGCGAGCCTAGCAGACATGCCCTCGATCACAACATTCAGGTCCCTCTCCCCCTGATGCTCACCATCGAGGTGGTCGATCTATTGCTAGGCATCAGCGCGCTCCTAGCGAGCCAAGTCATGCTCCATGCAGAGCCCCTCTATGTTTCAAAGCAAATAATCCTGCTCCTTCCATAGCCACTTAGCCTCCATGGTGTCCGTGCATGCCCTCTCGATCAGGGCCATGAGCTTCTCCCTAGCCTCATGGGCATCATTGCGAGCATCCTTCTCCCTAACTTAGTGGTCAGCCAGCTCCCAGGTGGCAGGGGCAAGCTTAGCCACCTCCTGATGAGCGGTAGTGAGCTGTGTGGCCAGCCCCTGACTCTATCGCTTCCCCCAGCTGTGTACTATGGAGAGGACAAGACTTAGAGGCACAGAAAGGGAAAATAAGGGTCAGAAACTAGGGCGACAATGTCGCGTAGCGAGCTCAACACAGTGGTCAGGGCGCGAACCACAGTCCCAACCTCCGTGTGAACTCTCCCCCATTCCCTCTCCTCCGTTGTGTCATCGAGGGCAAAAAGCATCGCCCCTAGGTCCCACTGGTCTACCCACTAGGTCTGAGATTCTCCCTGCGCATGCAGGACGTTGCCCACCCGGACCAGAGACTGGGATGGCTCCGCACCGATCCTAAGCGGCGCCGACCCCTCTTGTGGTAGCAACTCCTCCAGAGTGGACCCTCTGGCGGTAGAGGGGGCGAGACATGGATGTGAAGGCCTGCCCCATTGCCACATCCACTAGGGATGCCTCAGGTACGTCCTCATCCATCCGCCCCACCGAGGAGGCAGCCACCCGCATGGATGATGGCCTCAGCTGTGCCGCCTCCGCCTACGATGTTGTTGCTATGCCACGCCCACCATGGGTGCCCCGAACACGCCCTCCTCCATCTGCTCTCCTATAGACACAGCCATCGGCTACTCCTCCCCGGTCGATGCCATGGCCATCCTAGTGCCACTCCCACTCACCTCCAACATAGCGCTAGCCGGCTCTTGGCACATCTGTTGGAGGAGGCTCTTCTTCAGCGCAAGTCTTAGGAGAGTCCCACATCCTCCGATGCTACAAAGGACATGCAGTCAGTTTATGGTAAAAAATTCGTTAGAACAAAAGAACAAAAAAACTCTTGACTCACCTCGACGACATCGAACGAGGATGTTTTGGGGCGATGCCGTGATCCTTGTCGGCACGTTGCCGCTTCAAGCCCTCCTTTTGCTCAAGGGTCCGAATGGGGTGGGGCAGCTTGATTCCACCAGCTCTAGGGGCATGTCCTCCTCCTCCTGTCCTAGGGCATGCCACAAGAAAGGCCTCACCGACGGTAGAGATGGATCCTCATCCCCGCCGTCCAGCTCGTCCCATTCAACAGGTGACCCAAAATCATCCTCGCCGCCTAGCTCATCCGATTGGATGGGCAGCCCGGAACCATCTTCTTCTTCTTCTTCTTCTTCTTCTTCCTCCTCCTCCTCCTCCTCCTCCTCCTCCTCCGAACCATGCCGCCACTTTCCTCGATTCAGCCTCGCCCGCTGCTTCACCCACCACCTCACGTCCTTATCGTCCTTATCCTTTTTCCTCCACTCATTTGCAGCACAGTTCACCACCCTCATGGCCACGTGCTCTGGCAGTGGCGCGGTGGAGGTCTAAAAGCCCAAATCCACCGGTAGCTCGATAAAGCCCGGCTTCGACCGCATCACGAGATGTCCTGGGATTGGGAACACAGCATCAGACTCGTCCGTCACCTCCTTGATGCGCTACACAACCTTGCTGTCATGGAGCGGCCCCTGGGTGAGCGTAGTCCCATCAAGCTATGCGTCGGGCATCATCCCATACAGTGGGAGGGCGCACACCATCAGCGGCGCCACTCTCCTTGCATGATATGCCCTGATGACACCGGCCCCACGAAGGTCGTGGCTCCTCAGGGATACGACAGCCTTGAGGATGCCATGCATCCTCTTCTTTTCCTTGACGGGTGGCCACCGTGGCCATGTCGGTGGCACCTCTTCGATCAGGCGCCCGGTGAAGACTGGTAAGGGGGTGGTGGGGTCATTCTTCAAGTAGAACCACTACGCTTGCCACCCCTTATTGGATCTAGACAGCTGGCAGGGCATGTACTCAGCCACCCGCTGCCTCAGAGGTGGATGCCCATGCAGCCCATCGACATCGGCAGGTCCCTAGCTTTATCCCTCTTCTTAAGCAAGGAGATGGAGAAGAAGTACCTCCATAGTTCAAAGTGGGGTTAGATCCCCAGGTATCCCTCACACAGCGCGATAAAGGCTGCAATGTGCTAGATCCCATTGGGGTTCAGATGCTACAGCTCAATCTTGTAGTGGTGCAGCAGTCCCCAGAAGAATGGATGGGGAGGAATCATGAGTCAACGCTCATGGAAGGGTGCGAAGGACACGACATAGCCATCAGGTGGTGCTGGCGCATC
Organism: Miscanthus floridulus; assembly: GCF_019320115.1. NCBI lineage: Eukaryota > Viridiplantae > Streptophyta > Magnoliopsida > Poales > Poaceae > Miscanthus > Miscanthus floridulus. The sequence goes on from NC_089582.1 coordinate 39,029,009, forward strand.
CTCACGACTGGGCATGAGCCACTCCACCATGTTGATCCTCCCACAGAGAAGACTGTGCTTGATGAGGCCCTCCATGCGTGCGTGGGTGACGTTGGAATGATACCACGACTCCATGGAAAGCGAAGATAGAGGAGCAAGGACTTTTTAGTGGCGGTGAAGAAGCGAAGGCTATAGATCTAGGGCGCTAGCGGTGGATTAGCAAGGGCAATAGATCTGAATGACGTCGGTGGAAAGGTGGAGAAGTCCAGGTTGTGGTTTAGTGTGCCGAAACGTGGAGGGGGAGGCTGCTATTTATAAGGAGGGGTGAAGCAAGAGGTGAACCATCCGCCTAGATCTATGTGCCCACTACGCCATGTCACATCGCCTCTTCGATAAACATGTGCACACCACCTCTAGCCACTCCCTCGAAGGACATGTCGGATGATGGTTGAGGGAGGACGAACGCAAGACGAGCTAACCCCCCAACCAGACCCCTGCTATGCATGGGGGCTCGAGGGAAGTTTGAAAGGTCCTTATGTGGTTTTGGTAATTGAGTGACAACCTAGGTGGACTAATTGTATTTATGTGAGATACACAGGTGATTAGTCCATAGGTAGATATGTGTGAGCAACATATGCCATGAAGGTGAAAATAGCTTAGAGATGTTGCAAAGCTCACACATGTGATGATGAAGGAGCTCATTGCAAATGAGACATAACATTAAGGCATGTGATCAATGTGGAGAAGATCAAGACATAACTTGGCTTGATGGACTAGTTGCAAGCGTGAAGGGCAAGTTGGAGGCTTTGGAGCGATGGACCGCGTGGCGGTGAAGCTTAAGCAAGACTTGGCACCGATGGACGAAGGCAATGGTGAAAAGTAAGTGAAGTCAAGATTGATGAACCAATATGATCATGTGATGATATTAAGTGGATCATATCATTGTTGATCATGTTGGTGCATGTGTTGCATCGACATTGGAGGAGATGGAATGGAATGCGCAAGGCAAAGGTATAACCTAGGTCATTTCATTTCATTGGTCATAGGTGTGTAGATAAGTTGTTGACTGGGTTTAGGATAGATGGCCGTACTATTAAGAGGGACAAACTTGTTTGCATATCAGTCATCTAGTGTCACTCGAGTGATCTAACTTTGCATCGTCGCTAGGATTGAATGGCATGGCAAGTTGAGTGGCTAATCCTTTAGAAAATGATTGTGAAAATGCTAACACACATACACATGGTGGTGTACACTTGGTGGTGTTGGCACACTTATAAAGGATATGAAGTTGGAGTTGATGTGGATCAACTCGGTGATGGAACAGAGGCGAGAAAGGTTCAAAACTCCACCAGTAGAGTGTCCGCCCATAGAGTGCGGATAATCCAATGGTGCCACCGGCACCCTATACAAAAAAGATAGGGTTTCGCAAAACTGATCGAACGCTGGCCTCGGCAGGACCAACACATCTGGTCAGTGATAGCAGAGAGTGCGCAGTCTCGGTCTTGTGATCGGACGCTAGCACGAAGAGTGACTGGACGCTTAGGGTCTGCATCCGGTCAGTGCTGACGTATGGTGATGTAGGTGGCACTGGAGTTAGGCACGTGGGCATAGAACTGATCGGACGCTGGTCTGCGTCTGGTCATGGTGGACCAGACGCGTCTGGTCGCAAAACACAGGCCCAGGGAGCTCTCTGGAAACGATCGGACTCAGGCGCAGCAGCGTCCGGTCATTCACTATGCAGCATCTGGTCACAACTTAACTGTTGAGATCAGGCGGCTCCGATTGAACGCAGAGCAACATGTGGACGGCGTAGAATGACCGGACGCAGGCAGGGTGCGTCCAGTCGATCTGATCGGAGCGTCCGGTCGTCCTGAAATTTGCCCAGTGAAGGGGTAACGGCTAGTTTAGCCCATGGGGCTATAAATAGAAGGTGATCTTGGCCATGGCTAGTGCTGAGCACCTTGAGGGACTTTGTGTCCATGCTTGAGAGTGCTTGGGAGCCCTCCATCTCACATATGCTTGATAGTGATCATCCAATTGTGTGAGAGAGCGATTCTAGTATGATTGCATTGTGAGATTGCATCGAGTGGCACTAGGTGATCGAGTTGCAAGCCAGTGGTGCTTGTTACTCTTGGAGGTTGCCACCTCCTAGATGGCTTGGTGGTGGTCTCCGTCGAAGCCCACAAGAAGCTTGTGCGGTGCTCCAGAGTAGAGCTTTGTGAGGGGCATTGTGCTTGTCCCGCGAGAGCCACGAAGAGCAACTCTAGTAAAGAGTGTCATTGAGCTACCCTCACTTTCGGGGTAGATTCTTGCGGTGCCCGATGTGCGGGCTTGGCGGGTGATGCCAATTAGCCGCCGAACCACCAAGTGAGCGGTCGACACAACATGGACTAGCATGTTGGCAAGCACGTGAATCTCAGGAGAAAAATCATCATGTCAACTTTATTCTTCCCGTTGGTTTGCATCCTCGTTACATAAGCTTGTAATTACTTTCATATGCATTGTGCTTATGTAGTTGCTCTTGTAATTAGTTTGCTTGTATAGCTCACTAGTTACCTTCTTGCTTGTGTAGTATAGATGTAGCTCCCTTGCGTGATTAATTTGGTTTGTGTAACCTTGTTAGTCACTTTGCTTAGTTTGTGTAGCTAAGTATTTGCGCTCTCTAATTTGGCATTGGTTGCCTTGTTATTAAGCATTGCTAGTGAGCTTAGTTGGCTTTGTGCTTTTGCTTACTAGCATGTGTAGGAGCTCCCCATTGGTTAAAGTACTAGTGGCATAGGTTTGTGTGACCTTGCTTCTAGAATTGATTAGGTGAGCTCTAGCTAGCCTGGCACCTTTGTTGCTTAATTTGGATCTTTACAAGGTGCTAGAGAACAAAGATAGAGGGGTGTAGTCTTGGCTAGACCGATAGTATTAATTCCGCACTTGTTTTGGTTAGCCAACGTGATTAATTTTATAAAGGACTATTCACCCCCCTCTAGTCCGCCATCTCGACCCTTCAAAGTTGGACTCGCAAGGAGACTGAATACGCGGTCGCATGACGATGGCAGATCGATCGGATCCTAGGAAGGGATCGGAATCAAGAGAAATATTTTTTGGACCCTCGAATCCCGTAGCTACATGTTCCCAAGGAGTCGGATCGAGACAGAAGGGAATCGCAACCCACCAAAGCATCCCGCGGGCAGGAGAAGATCAAAGCCCTCGAAGTCCCTCCATCCGAAAAAGCCAATGAAGGAGTATCCTACTCCTCTGTAGGCTCGGTGGCTACTACCCGATATCGGTATTAGGGATACCCGAAGAAGGGATCTGACGACCACGGATGACAACTCACCTAGATAACTAAGGATGTATTTTAGTATCGCCCGACCCCTTGGGCACGGGCCCCATGTCGCCTGACCCTGAGGGAACGAGAGCCGTCTCGCCCAACCCTGAGGTCACAGGCTCTGTCCTGCCCGACCCCTTGGGCACGGCCCTATGTTGTTGGACCCTGAGGGAATGGGAGCCGTCTCACCCGACCCTTAGGGCACGGGCTCCGTCTCGCCAGACCCTTGGGACGCGGGCTCTGTCTCGCCAGATGGGGACCCATACCGCCTCCAACCACTACGGGTCTAAGGGTATGACCCTAGGGTCAAACTTCTAACACCAGGAAGGAAGCAGGCATGTCTCGACATGACCCGTGGCCACGCCCGGGGGTTCACATCGCCAACAGTGATAGGTGCGTCGTTGCTGTGCTACCTACACCCTGTACGGCCACTGACCGGCACATCAATTCGCCACGCGTCCACCGGGACGGGATGGGACGCCATGACCAGCTGATGATGTCGGGGCATGGCACCAGTGGTGAACAGGAACTCGACATGGAGCTGTCCCCATCAGGCGGGACCTGCATGAAGGAGAAGAAGGACCCGGTGGCTCTAGAGGCCTTCTTCTCCCTCGCTTTTCTCCTTCTTTCTCTTTGTAACCTGCGCCTTCCCCTTCCCCTATAAAAGGAGAAGCAGGACGCCCCAAGAAGGGGCAAATGAGCACATGGCTGAACAAGCTCAACAAGACTCAATCCCATTCGATCTTTTCACCAGAGACCTAGGAATTTCCCCCTCTCTAGCCCGTTCGTAACCCCTACTATAAACTAGTGCCGATAACACGAGCAGCAGCATATTGGACGTAGGGACATTCCGCTCTGAACCAGAATAAATCCTTGTGTCCTTCGAGCACACCATTCGGGCCAGACACGTAGATATAAATTTACTAGCCGGTGGTTTGAAACACTGACACTATGTGGCATCGAAAGATTTCAACATCCATAAAATACCATTGAAAGATTTTGGCCCAAGCACTGAAAGTTGGCACCGTGAACTAAAATTAGCACTCCCTCAGATTTTACATACAAGGGGCGTTAGTTCGGCCTAAACTCCAAAAGTGAAATGACCTATTTGCCCTTTCCTTATCTCACACCAGAGAGGGACGCACGCACGGGAGGGATCCAATTTTTTGCAATTTGACCCTTTTTTGAAAAATATTGACATTTACCTCCCTAGACGACGTAAACCAGACTTTAGACCCTTTTCTCGGTGCCATGACTTTTAGCACCGAGGTAACACATCTCGGCACCATAGGTCACAACGCCGAGGTAGGAGGTCCAGAATGACATGGCTGGCAATGTGGCGCTGACGTGGCCATAGCTCAATGCCACGATTCACGACGCCAAGCTCGGCGCCGTAAGTCATGGCGCGGAGCTACTGCCCCTGTCGTTGCACGCGCATGGAGACCTGTGACCTGTGTGCACACGCCCAATGGAGAGAAAGAGAGAGGAGAGGCGCATGGAGACCTGTGACCTGTGTGCACACGCCCAATGGAGAGAGAGAGAGGAGAGGCGCATGGAGACCTATGACCTGTGTGCACACGCCCAATGGAGAGAGAGAGCTGCATGCTTTCCTTGGAAGAGAGAGCAGGAGGCACAGGAGTACTGTTACTGCACACGTATGCACGAGAGACAGCAGAAGGCACGGGTAGCGCAAGCTGCACTGTACATGTATGCTGCCACACATTAAAATTTTCAACTGCATGCATTCGGCTCTTTTACTTCCCAAAAACATGCAGCGAGAAAACAAAGCGTGTTTTGGCCAGTGATAAATAGGATCAAGAGGGTCAAGATTTCTTGGTCTTTGTGAAAATTTCTTATGTGCCTCTAAAATTAGAACAGAGTGAGTATTATTTACTGTTAAGAGTAGAGAGAGCGAGACAGATCAATCGATGCAAAATGATATATGTGTATTCCATTGAACAGTGTTGTACATATATATACAGAGTCCATGTGGGCAGTTACAAGTGTGAAAAAGAGAAAGGGGTGAAAAGACACTGAGACCCAGTAAAACGAGGCCAATACTGTAGCACTTGCAGGCTGTGGACTGGTTGAATTGCATGGTACTGTGGCAGTCAGTCACTGTAGCAGCCGAGCTTTAGTACCGCATTGGAAGTTGAAGAAGAGCTCAACCAAGTTAAAAGCTTGGGCCTCGGAGGTTAATAACTTCGGTGATCACCCTTTTTGGGTGAAGCGAGGACGGAAACGTAAGAGAGTTATACGTGGGTGTGGCCCACTCAACATGTAGAACCGTCTTCCCAGACCGGGGCGTTACAAATGGTAATCAGAGCCAACTCTCACGGTTTCACGGTTGCGTATGGTCTAGAAGCCTGGACAAGATGTGCATGGCTCTTGTGAGGGCTGACACTTGGTCCAGGGAAATACGAATGTGACCAAGAGGGTTGATCTTGGACATTTGTCTTGCTAGGTAGCTTGGTTCAGTGTTCGACAAGGACGTCGAATTTTCTAAATGGGGGAGTATGTGAGACCCAGTAAAATGAGGGCTAATACTGTAGCACCTGCAAGGCTGAGTTTGTGTTGTACTGTAGTGGTTGGTCACTGTAGCAACCTAGCTTTACTACCTCATTGGAAGTTGAAAGAAAAGCTGAACCTAAGTTAAAAGCCTTGACTTGGGAGGTGAATAACTCCGGTGATCACCTTTTTTGAGTGAACCATGGACGAAAACGCAAGAGAGTTATTCATAGGTGTGGGCTATTCAACATGTAGAGTGGGCCTTAGCCGTCTTCCTGGACCGGGACGTTACAGACACCTTTTAGGATTATTCCCTAATTGATCATAAATAATAATTCTCAACATTTACAATAAACATACTTATGTTACACGATTATTCTACATATTTTTTTCTCCTTATTTTAGCTACCCCTTCATTGAAGAATGAGGTCTATATTTAAATCAAATCAATTCTTTATAAAATCAACTAAATTTATAAAAATTTAGGTGCACAGACTAAGAAGAGATTAATTGTGAGTTAAGTCTTCTCGTTTAGGTGCCCCAGCAATTTACTCTGCTTACTCAGCGCTAAACTGCTCAACCCCCTCCCTGCACGGCTGCATGCGAAGCCATTCAGGCGCAAAAGGCGTTCCCACACCGGCCACTGCATGTAGATTTTGCGACTCTCCAAACGAAACGAGCAGATCAAAATACATATGCAGCGTACATGTTATGCTCTAAGCTTAAATGTGAACATGATAGGTGGGACCCATGTTTTGGTAAATTTATTTTTATAAAATATAGTCAATATTGGTCTTGATTTGTAGATAGAATTATAAGGAGAACAGAGGTTCAATTAGATTATGAATTAAATATATGGTTTAATAACTATGGTGATTTGAAAATTCTTTCTTAATGAAAATGAGTTACGTTTGCCACCATTCCCTCTAGATTCTGACGCCCGTGCATGCACTCTCCGTGGATACGCGGTCTCTCTACTCTCCCAGTGGCGCATGCAGCTGCTGGGCGTCTGGTCTCTCTACCTCTCCCGTGGATACGCGTGCAGCAACAGTTCTCTCTGCTCTCTGTTGGGGCGCGTGCAGCAGCTGGTGGCTTCACTGGCACACAGGTCACCATGCACTGGCTGCTACGGCGCCGTCGGTGAATCGTGGCGTTGAGCTATGGTCACGTCAGCGCCATATCGTCAGACACGTTATTTTAGACCTTCAACTGCGCTGGCGTCGACAAAAGGGTCCAAATCTGATTTACGTCGTCCAGAAAGAAAATGCGAATATTAAAAAGGGCTAAATTTAAAAAATTAGATCTAATAACCCTAGTATGTAGTATGTACCCATTCACAGGTGAATGTGGAAGTCCCGAATACTTTAATCCCTTAATCTAAAAAGAATGAAATCATATGACACCAGAGGTTTCTTCTACACAGATTATTAGGATCCTCACGCATATGTGTTTATAATGGCAACGTATCATGTGTAAACTACCTAACCTGTGTAAACTTAGAAACTGTCAATCAGAACCACTAGATGCTGATCCAATGAATGAGATGAGAGGTGAGATTTTTTTACACTTAAGCCCCCCCACCCGCCGTCCTTTTTTTTTGCGTTTAAGTCCCTCACCTCATCCATTAGATTAGCATCCGGTGGTCCTGATTGATAATTTCTAAGTTTGCACAGATTAATTGGTTTACCTATAACATATTGTTGTTTATAATATGTATATCTGCTCCCGGAAAAGGGCTCCGATGGCGCCAGAACCACCTAAATCAGCAGCATGTTCGTTTGGTTGTGGCTTGTCGTAAACGATCGTAAATTTCTAGCTAGAACAGTATTTTTCTTTTACACAAATCAACCAGCAGTACTTCTTCATGAACCAACAACGATACGAACTAGCCAACCGAACAGGTTACATAGACCTCACCCTATTTGCAGGCTTGCTGACGAAGACTCCTTTGGCCAGCAATAACGCACGTTGGCTTGAGTCTAAAGTGACCCTAGGCCTTGTTTAGATGATGGTTGGGAATCAGTATTTGGTATTGTAGCACTTTCATTTGTATTTGACAAATATTGTTCAATCATGGCCTAACTAGGCTCAAAAGATTCGTCTCGTAATTTACAATCAAACTGTGTAATTAGTTATTTTTTTTATCTATATTTAGTACTCCATACATGTGTCCAAAAATTTAATGTGATAGAGAGAGTGTGAAAAAACGGAATCTAAACAAAGGCCCTACACGGTTGGCATGGATGCAGACTACCAAGGTCCTACTAGCCCACTCTCACGGTAGCACGTGCATCTATTCCCATTCTCTCCTCTACTTGCTGTTGTGGTCATAATATAAATGTGTCACACTCACCGCCGCTCCAACTAAGGCCCCGTTTAGATCCAAATTTTTTTGGATTTGGCTACTGTAGCATTTTCGTTTTTATTTAGCAATCAGTGTCTAATTATGGACTAATTATGTTCGAAAGTTTCGTCTCGCGATTTCTCACCCAACTGTGCAATTAGTTTTTTTTCGTCTACATTTAATACTACATACATGCGCCGCAAGATTCGATGTGACGGATACTGCGCAAAAAATTTTGGGCTTTGGGGGGCATCTAAACAGGGCCTAAAAGGTCATAGATGACTAGAGAAGATGAATAACCTATAAAAAATTTCTACAAAATCATAACACTAGAGCAAAGAAGTACAATATGAAATCCTAATAGCAACTACTTTGCTCTAGCCACTAGCTCTAATATCACCCAAAGCAAGCTCCTACATACTGTAGTAGCTTGGTTTTTAGTCTAGAGCACAACACCACACAAGTTAACTAGCAAGAGCTACACTAGGTAGCTACTAAATAAAGCAACTACGCTCCTCTAGCTAGCAAGGCAAACAACTAGCACTCACAAGCAAGAAATGGTTGTAAATACAAGTGAGAGTAGAAGGAAAACCAATAAAGGCAAGTGATGACACAAGATATGTCCTTGAGGTTTAGTTGTTTGCCGGCAACCTACGTCCTTGTTATGGCAAGGCCCCACGAGATGATTCACGTGCTAACTAGCATGACAAGCTAGACCCACAACTTTGGTGTCGCAAGGATCAATCAAATGGTGCACTGCAACTAGACACAAGCATTCCACTAGAGTATCCCTTTGCACTCCGAGAGGTGGGATCAATACATCTCACAAAGAGCACTAGTCAAAGGCGAAGAACAATCACCAATCTTCCTCAATGACCTCAAGCTGCTCCAAGCCGTTTAGGTGACGGCAACCACCAAGAATAACAAGAAGTTTATATCACAATCGATGAACTAGTACCACTAGATGCAAAAACCCTAAAGCAAATGCCCTAGATCTCTCGCAATCTCAATTTGGATGAAGCACAAGTCAAGAGATGAGTGGGAGGTGTTCTTGGATGCTCACAAGGGTCTTCGTCTGCTTAGGGCCTGAGGTATTCTCTATAGGAGTTGATTCTCCAAGAGAAGTGATTCTGTGGCTAAAAGTGATTCTCTATGATTTTCTATGATAAACTCTCAAAATTAGGATAGAGAATCACTTCACATAATCAGAAGAAGCTACCTTTTTCAGCTCCCAGACCCTTAGTTCATTTCAGAGAATCACTCTACAAAATCTGTATAGAATTAGAATGCCAAGACAGAGCTCAACCACCTAGCCAACTCCTATTTAAAGCCCCGTAAGAACACTAGCCGTTGGGGCTTCTCACTTGGCTATCTACGGGCACATTGGATGCTCCGATGCCCTCTAGACTACCATCATCAGAGTATGTGCTATGGCAAAATGGTGTCGTAGCATATGTTCCAATGCTGTTGTACGAGTACACTCTGATGCCTGCGTGCGCTCTCTAGTCAGAACTAGCCGTTACTAAACTCAACGGCAAGTGGAGCGTATGCTCCGATGCCGCCCTATAGGTGACCATCAGAGTAAAGCACTCCTCACTCCGATGCCATCCAGAGAGGTTCCAAAGACGGGTTTCCACCATTGGAATGATCTGACGCCCTGCATCGGACCAAACGCTATAGCCTTTGAAATTTCCTGTGTGTCATCTCTACTTGCCATGTGTCCCACCATAGGGAACCTACCATTTGATCCGATGGGTCCTACAGTTGATCACGGGACAATCTAGTGGCAAACCCTAGCTCTAGCTTTGCACTACACATAGCATATGCTCCATTGGTGCCCATCGGCAGAATCTGATGGTCCACCAGAGACGTCTCGATTATCTTCGTTTCAACCCCTTTTTTAAATGTGCCAACTCCACAAGTGTTCTAACAAACATGCAAGTGAGTTAGTATTTTCACAAATATTTTTCAAAAGGTTTTTCACTTGATTCTCACCATGTCACTAGGTCTAATGCATATGCAATATATTTTTACACCTAGTGGCACTTAGATAACCGATTAGACTTTAGAGCTCCCCTTTTAATAGTACTGTTGTCTATCCTAAATCTGATCGTGCACTCCATTGCGCTTTAACCAGAAAACAAAATCTCTATTTATACCTTTGCCTTCACAACTTGGATTTCGTTTTTTCTCTTTCTTGTATTCAAGTGAGAGCTTGCTCCATTGGATTAATCACCCTTCATCAATCTCCAAGCCTTTCTCTCAAACTTGATGCGGATCTAACCTAGCTTAATCACATACTTAGCAAAAAGGTTAGTCCACTAGTTGTCTACCAAAACCAAACATAGAGCTTTCACCAACGCGCGCTCTGAGTGACTTCTTTGCACTTTTACTTGATAAAACGCTTATTACCACTGCACGCATATCTAATATACTGTAGAGACACTTACATGACAAAGAGGCTGGACGCAAAGGTGGAAGTTTTGGCAATAGGCCACCTTGGCACGTTGGAGAAGACCTTAGTCACTTATTATCTTCGTTATCTCTCCCTTGCAGGTTAGCACGACACGAGGCACGTATACCCCTAAGTCATGATGGCTCTAAGCCATCTGGACATCAGGACAGGCAGGCACCTCTCTATCTAAGACCAACTTCATCAGATTGAGAAAAGAGATCTCCTTTCCCTATATTTTTGCATAGAGGGGATTAAGGTGAAAAAAATATAGCTCTAGCAGATCCCCTTTTTAATTCTCTTTTTCTGAACTTTTTTCTCAACCCTAAATTCCAAAACCTCTCCTCAATCAGTCAAATAAAGGGAAACCAGCAGCATTTTTTTTTCAATCCTCTTTCTTCCTTCTCCTCTCACTAATGTCGGGAGTCCACAAGATGGTGGGAACGGATGGGACGGGGAAGGGAGAGGGATATTTTTCTCATATATGAGTGGCAATGGTGGCTTGATGGAGAAATTGATAATCGGTGTGGATGGAGAAATTGATAAAACACGGATGTTGTTGAGCCAAGGTGGGTCTGTGGGAGCGCGACTGCGCGAGCACGTGTTTGTCGCTCCCGGTCACAGTACGAAAGTGAAGATTGAATCTCTCGAATTATTGGATGGATTCTGGTTTTTTCGTTTGACCGTTAGGCTACCATGCAGTGATTCTCTTAAGAATCTGGAGTCAGGACAGGAGCTCTGCCAAACGCTATCGCGGCGAGAATGATTCTAGCCTTTCAGGGACGAGGCCCCAGGCCCAGCGTCAGCGATGCGCCAACCATCGCCCTTATTCGTGTACAGGTCTGAGCCTGACGGAAACAACACTGAAAACGGCTACAGACAAAATTCATTTGTAGCGCTGCAAATACTCGACGAGATCATCAACGTACTGCTCCTGCCTCGCCCTATCCCCGACAACCTTCTGCAGCTCCCTGGCATTGCGCGCGAGCTTCCGACCCTCCGCCTCCGCCATCACCCGCCGCACCGCCGCCGCGACGTCGTCCCCGCGGAACGACCCGTCGTGCTCGTCCCTGGGCACCTCGACGCCGACGCCGTGCGCCGCCATGGCGCGCGCGATGAGGCCCTGGTCGGCGACGAACGGCAGCATCACCAGCGGGAGGCCGAACCGGAAGAGGCTCTCCACGGTGGAGCCCCAGCCGCAGTGCGTGAGGAACGCGCCCACGGCGGCGTGCGCCAGCACGCGCACCTGCGGCACCCACCCGGCGCGCGCCACCCCGCGCCCCGCCACGCGGGCCTCGAACCCGTCCGGGAGCAGCGGCAGCGCGCCGCCGGAGGGGTGGCCGGCGGGGCGCCGGACCGCCCAGAGGAACCGCGCGCCGGAGCGCTCCAGCCCGAGCGCCAGCTCCCGCACGTGGTCCGCCGTCACCGGCGCCTCGCTCCCGAGCGCCACGTAGATGACCGACCGCGGAGGCTGCTCGTCCAGCCACCGCATGACGTCTGAGAACGACTCGTCGCCGCCAGGAGCGTCGTCGTCAGCCACCTCGTCGGGCAATAGGAGGCCCGAGGGGACGACGGGCTTGGCGAGGAGGTCTGTCAGGAGCGGGAACAGCCGCGGCTCCGCCTCGGGGCTGCTGCGGACGACGATGAGGCGGCAGCAGGGGCGCTGCATCTCGTAGAACCGGTCCATGTCCGACACGCCGGACGCGTTCTGCCGGAACACGGCGGCGATCGCCTCGGCCTCGTGACGCCGGTGCGCCATGGTGGTGGGGAACGGGATCCACGGTGGCTGCACCATGTAGTCCTCCGTCGTCGTCCGTGGGTGCGCCTCGTTCTCGTGCCGCGGGCCCAGGAACGCCAAGATCGACGCCGGCAGGATGAGGAAGATGGCGCACGCGATCTACAGCAAACGAATTAAGAAAGAAACAATTAGATCAGTAAAAAATAATTTTTCGAAGTAAATGTTAACGGTTTAACTTTGATCAGAATCTCCCTATCGAATACAGGAGTAAACAAGTCTCACAAAACCGAGATTTTCTTGTCGGAACGTATCACATCACATGTGGCTAGCAACAAGTGGAGCACATGATGTAATGTACCTCGTGTTCCTCGGCGATTGGCCAGATCCAATTCTGCGCGAAGTCGAGGACGATAAAGTCGGGCTTCCTCGAGAACCCAACCCCAACAGCGTCGCCACTGCCGCCCGCGGCGTCGGCGTCGGCGCAGGCCAGCGCGGCGACGAGGTCGGCGAACGGCGCGGCGAGGCCGTCGAAGGCCTTCTTGAGCAGGCCGACCTTCTCGGGCGGGACGTCGGCGGTGGACTCGGCGCCGTCCGGGAGGCCCTCGACGTCCGGGAGGCCCAGCGCGACGACGCGGAGGCGCGCAGACAGCTCCGGCGGGACGGCGCCCAGCCTGGCGGCGTTCCTCAGCGTGGACACGAAGGTGACGGCGTGGCCGCGCCGCGCCAGCCGCTTGGAGAGCTCGAGGAACGGGATCATGTGCCCGAACGCCAGCCATGGGAACACCACGACGTGGAGATGATGAGGAGGATCAGGAGACGCGCCGCCTTCTTGCTCGGTTTGGGCCATGGCTGCTTCTGCTCAGCGAGCTGGGTACTCTTTGGAGCGAAATGCACAGTAGTAGTATTGATATAGACGGGACTACGGGAGTGAGCTGTCCATATTTATAAGAGATAATTATGTATTTGGTACTAAAATAAATCGGTCTTTTATATTTGGCACTAGAAAATTTAAACTTTCTTATCTAGCATTGAGTTAAAATTTTCTTTCGTACATGGCACTGCCGTCCATTTAGACAGTAACAGTGTCAAATGGCTAGCAAAATGACATAAATACCCTTGATTGCAGCAAAAATCAATGGTGCTAAATAGGAAAAAAATAAATAGACAGATTGTCAAATAAGAAAATTATAAATATCATAAATATACTTTGAACTAAAATGTGAATTTTTGATAATTGAAGACGGCAAATAAATAATTAATAAATTTTAAATTGATAATAGCAGGTACAGATTATGCCCTTCACTCTTCCTTTCATCTCGGCCATAGATCAAGGATGCATGGCTCAGGATGACTGCTGGTTGAAATACGTAACTTATATTTTGAAGGTATTTATCTTTTAGTTTTTTAAAAAAAGAAGGAGAGTATATGCCGTCATCATAACATCATGGCTTAAGATCATAGCACATCGTGGCTGGCTCGGCCGGCGTTTGATGCCGAGCGCACGTGGCCGGCGGAGCACGCGGCCCGGGCAACGCGCGGAGCTCGCAGCCTTGGCGGCGCGCGAAGCACACAGCCAGGGAGCTCGCGGCTTGGGCGCGCGGTGCGCGGAGCACGCGGTCTTCGCGGAGCTCGCCCGACGTGCTGCTGCTCGCCATCGACGGCCGTCGTGGAGCTCGCGGCCTAGGCGGCGCGCCGAGGACACGGCCGGTGTGAAGCGAGCGAACTGGGCGGCGGACGGCGTGGAGCGGGCGAGCTAGCAAGCCGCCGCCGCAGCGGCCACATGGCCATGCGGGCAAGCAGCAGCACGTCGGTCTGGGAGCTCCGACGTCATGCAGCACAGTCATGCGGGCGAGCAGCAGCAGCACGTCGGCCGCGTCCTCTGCACGCCGCCGAGGCCGCGAGCTCCGCTCACCTGCGTGCTGCTGCTGCGCGCAGGAGAGGTCGCGTTTTACGCAACACAGCCGCCGCTCATCCCACGCCCGGAGCCACATGACCGGCGTCGCGTTGAGCTCCAGGAGCATCGCGTCATCTCTGAACCGCGGCGAGGGAGCTGTGGTGCCACCGGCCGCCCATTGGCCTCATCGAGCTCGGCATCCACAGCGCGTTCGACCTAAGCTCCATGCGTGCGACGCCTACTGCGTGGCCAAGTACGGCGTGAAATGGTTTCGCACGCAAACCGTCATCGACAACCTCGCGCCACGGTTCCACCAGCAGTGCTTCTGGGACGTGCACGACCACTGCACCATGCTCACCGTCACCGTCTTCCACAACTGCCAGATAGGCGAGAAGGGTGGCCTCGTGTCCGACGACCCCGTCAAGAACATCCTCCTTGGCAAGGTGCGCATCCGGCTGTCGACGCTCGAGACCGGCCGCATCTACATGCACGCGTACCCTCTCATCTCCCTCCACGGCGGCGGCATCAAGAAGATGGGCGAGCTCCAGCTCGCCGTGTGGTTCTCGAGCACGTCGACGCTGGGCCTGCTCCAGACGTATGCGCAGCCGCACCTGCCGCCAATGCACTACCACTGCCCGCTGTCCATCGTGCATCAAGAGACGCTGAGGCGGGAGGCGGTCACGCTCATCGCGCACCGGCTAGGCCGGATGGACCCGCCGCTGCGGTGGGAGTGCGTCAAGCACCTCTGCAAGGCACACTCGCACCGGTGGAGCATGCGGCGCAGCAAGGGCCACTTCTTCCGCCTCATGGCGGCGCTGGCGCCCCTGTTCGCGGCGCTCAGGTGGTTCGTCGATATCTGCCACTGGAAGAACCCGGCGTTGGCGTCGAGGTAGCGGAGCGCCGCGACGCAGTCGTCGTACACCGCGACGCAGTCGTCGTACACCGCGGGGAACCGCCGTGGAAGTAGATGACGATGGGAACGGGGGCCGGCTCGGCGTCCGCGGCGGGCGAGGGGGAGAAGACGTGTGCCCACAGGCTGCGGGAGGCGTCGATGGTGACGTTGGCGGAGCGCACCCCTGAGGCGTCCATGCGGGACGTGGTGCCAGACTTGAGGTCGCCGAGGGAGAAGAGAAGGTGCTGGACGCTGCCGTCCCGAAGGTGCGCTAGCGCGAGCGCGGCCAGCTGGACGCGCACCATCCACGGTAGGGACAACGTCCGGCGGACGTGGTCGTTGGAGCCTCCCATTTCTGGTAGTCCGTTACGATACGCACCAGCACTCCACCTCACTGCCAGTCTGCCACAGTACTCAGTACCGAAGCAGTGTCAAACAAGGTCTGCACGGAACGAAGCAGTGTCAAAGAAGAGAAGGGGCATTTTTGTACTTTCAAAAGAAACATGACAGAGCCAACGCAGTCAACTGATGGAAATGGATGGAAGTGCCATTTACAGAAGAAAATTTTAACTCGATGTCAAATAAGAAAGTTCAAAATGACAGAGCCAATGTAGTCAACTGATGGAAATGGACAGAAGTGCCATTTAGAGAAGAAAATTTTAACTCGATGTCAAATAAGAAAGTTTAAAATTTTTAGTACTAAATAAAGAAGATTGATTTGTTCCGATGCCAAATACATAATTGCCCCTATTTATAACTGCGTGGACCATGCGTTTCATTTATTTAACCTGACGCGACCACTGATCATTGATTTGATAATAGTACGTATAAGAGATATAATCATGAATTCACGTGGGGTAACGTGGTAGCCGACGTGTCTGCATCTTGTTCCATTATCTTCTACTAGTAAAATGTTTTAATTTGGATCCATCTTTATCTCACTTCTGGGGCCGAGGTTTAACCTCGGGAGTCGAGACTCGAGTGGCAGAGTAACATCTGATTTTTACCGAGAAGCTATCTCACTCGAGGAAGCTGGATCTTAGTCGAGCTGGATCTTGTTGGCATGCCATCCAAACTACATTCAAGGAAGAGCCTGGATTGGTTTCCATCAAAGTCAAGCCGAAGATAAGAGATCCTCTTACTCAGTGGCGAGAGAATTTTATGTTATGATCAGCTCTTTCTTTGTCAGCAAAAGCAGGAAAAAAAACTGGGTGGATATAGTACCCACCGAGACTCCGTGCATACTGCCGCTCAATAGGTGACAAATGTGCGTGCGTTTCAAAGACTCCTCCGCTCGGCTTGAGTCATGATGCCGGCGCTCGGCTCGTGGTCCATCGGCTCAGGAGTCCCTCGGTTTGATCCCACAGCACAGCAATGATCATTGTCCTTGTAGGTTGGAGAAGCGCCGCAATTACAGGAGTCTCTTCCCAGACTTGGCCTTCCCTGGCCGCCGCAGCAACACTCGTGTGATTGGGTCCTATCGCGGAAATCACTGAAACGCTCGTCTATCCAAAGCAAACTCAACAGTTGTGTGATTGGATCCCTCATAGCCCATGGACCTGTTCGGCTGGTGTTAAAAGAAAAAACGTGTAGATTCTAGCTGATAAACCGGCCAACCAGTCACGTCTCCATCGGCAGCACTAGCAGCCGCCGGCCATGTAGGCTAATCCTGTCATGATTGGTGGTGCTAGCTACGGTTGATTCTCCGGCCGGTGATGACCCTGCAACCGACGTCTTCCTTCACGGATTGGTTGATCTTACTTGGAGTTCATCAAGATGCCACATTATTGTCCAACTCTACTGGGAAGTTTCACTTCAGTGAATAGCCATGTTGGGTTAATGACCCAGGTGGCAATGAGGCTGTGGCCTGTGGCAGACTGGCAGGAGAGGTAGGACCTCTTTGGCACGGCTTATGCCGGCTTCGGCTTCATCTATTTTGTGCAAATTGAGGCACTGTAGCGTGAATCCGTTTTGTAAACCGGGGTTAAAATGAACTAGAAGCCGGGAAAAGCCAGCTTTTCTAGCTTCACCGGTGAAGCCGTTTTGGATGAGCCGTGCCAAAGGGGGGCTGTAGTTGTCGCGGAGCACCGGGCCGGGCCGCCAATGAGGCCCTACCCCTCCACCGCGGACGCATAGACGGATGAATGCTGATCTAATAATTGACTAAACAACAACCAGCCTGTTCAGCGGGCCATAAACGATCGTGGATTATTTACTGCCGGTTGATTTGGTGCGAGAGAAAAATACTATTTCAGCTTATGATCCACAATTATATACGAGCAAGCAAACAGGCCGAAGATCGAGTGACATGGAGACAATCACACTTCAACCTTCTAGTCATATCAACATCACAACATGACCCCTTGGTACCTCCACTTTTAACGATCACGAGCCTGATTGGTTGGTAGCTAAAATTTGGTTGTCAAGCTTATGCAAGCCAAGATTTTCGCAGCCATTTGGTTTAGTATCAAAATTTATCAACACCTCACAATTGCCATACTAAATCTATGGCAAATATTTTTGCTCAAGTTTTAGCAACTTTTTTCTTGCTGAATCTTGAGCATAGCAAATTTTAGTAGCCAACCAATCAGGCCCCAAATATCAAAGAACAGAGTTGAAAACTGATTACGGGCCTGTTTGGTACTCCCTTAGTTTTAAATTATAAGTGCCTTTGATTTTTTTTGGTTCATCCATTCTACTATATATCTAAACATATTATTATATCATAATAATTTGGAACGGAGAGATTAACGTTTTTGTCCAAGCTTCACAAAGCTGGTTTTCAGTTTTTCTACCAAATAGACCGATTGAAACCGCTTCTCTAGCTGTTCTTCCGCTTCCCTCACATGCACGATTTCCTAGGTAAAGTTGGGTGAAATGAAAATGCTAGCTTCTAGCTTTCTTTTGCTAGAAGCCGTTTCACCAAACTTTTTTTAAAAGAAAAACAGCTTTAGCTTCACCAAGCTGTTTTATAAAACCAAAGCCAAAAAAATCACTTCACTGGTGAAATTGAGCTGTACTAACCATTGACCTATTTCTTCTCCCTCCTAACCGGTTTACATACAGTTGAAGCTGACTATTTCTAGGAGTTGAAGGCTGTGTTCTAGAAAGTGCTTTTAGCAGAGCATCAACAAAAGTGCTTGAAGGAGAAGCTGCTTTTCACTGCATAGTAAAATAGGTGAAAACAAAGAGATTTTTCACAGCCATTTTCAAGGAAGATAGTGTCTTGGATCTTATTTTTGGCTCTCTGTTTTTCAAAATTGGTGAAAATAACAGACGAAAACAAAGAGATGTCAGAAACATAGAGGGTTGATTTTATGGTTATTTCAACCAACAGCTTACATCTTCTCCACAACACATAACTCGGATCAACTTTCACCTTTTTCACACATAACTCAGATTAACTTTCACCTTTTTCACAGCTCACAGCAACTTTTCTAAACTCACAACTGAACGAAATAGAACCAAAGCATAGGTGAAAGTCGCACCTTATTGAACGAATTTAAGCAGTTACCTCGTGAATACAAGATTTTGTTGGTGACGTGCAATATGCTTCATTTTACCAACAAAACTTTACTTAATATTATTGCATATACTATTATGAGTTCTCGGTGTGTAAGGAAAATTGTACAGATCCAAATCAACCAAAAAAAAAACTGTTGTACTGTGTCGAGGAAGAATGGTGGTGCAACAAAAGTTGGATCCAACTGGAAACCAAGCTTACATATACTAGAATTAATTGAATCCCCTCAAGCTTCCCGTAGCATGAAAGCCAAAACAAAAAGAGTCAAAAAAAATATTCTACTAGTGTTCTTAGCCATTAGCGACAATTTCGTGGATCTTGTCACTGATCTCTGGATCATCAGATCTAACTGCTAGCTTCATGGCCACCTCCTTTGGTGCACTGATTCCAAATGACAGTCTCACCAAGACTTTCACGTTACCGATAAACACGCCAGAGAGCAGACAAGTGTGCGACCTTGAATTGCTTGGGACCACGTCAGTTCCCTACAAACCAAAGGTGAAACAAGTCATCATTTTAAGGTGAAAAGCAATGCTAATTCCTGCATTGGGCATAAATACAGACAGGGTTCCAAATCAAGACGATAACCCTTTGAGCTGAGGGTAGCTTGAACTATCAATACTGCTAGATTTTATAGGAATCAAAAAATTGTCAATATCAAGGAAGGGGATAAGACTTAACTTATTAGTGACCAGGACTGCTAATTGGTACAGGCCTTTGGAAATTTCTAAAAAAAAAGCTCTAGATCCTGCAATTTCTCTCGACGAGGTAGAAACCACTATATAACTTTTTAAGCAAATTTATTACAAAATCAACTTATTATTATATGACCATGGCATTCATTCGATTGGAAAAAGAATGATGAAGGAGACTAACCTCACAAGGCTGCATGCCGAGGATGCTTATAACAGCACTTACTGCCTCAGCCAAGCTCTCCCTTACTCCAAGCCCATACTCGTCAACCCGCTCACTCTCCGGATCCATGCTTTCCCAGGCATTTCGGAAGTTAGATACTCCCACCTTCGACATATAATCAGCAGAAACAATTTCAAGATCTTCAAGCTGGTACTCATCCTCAACACCATCATCCTCAGCTTCACCCGTGGATGGGTCAACCTGAAACACAACAAATGAGTCAAAATCAACAAATTATCATTTGCCGCTTCAAATGGAAAAGCAGGAAAGCATTTCACAAAATTATCTGAACCGATTAAGTGTATATATGCCGTATGATGATCTTATTCAGAAGAGTACAAACACAGATGTAGATCCCAGATTAGTGCATTTGCAAGGAGTCAAGGGCATCCAAGTATCCAACTAACAGATTTAAGAATTTCACTGAAAACTCAAAAGGACCCTGAAGCTCAATATACTAGTGCATAACTGCATATAGCAACAAAGAAGGTAGAGCTGATTTCCAGTTCAGAACATTTTAGGTACAGATCAACCAAAGTTTAGACAAAACACTATCTTATGTTAAATCAAAGATTACAGATAAAAAGTAAGTTCAACCATGATTACTGGTATGACTACAAGGGACCTTAGGCTGGAGAACCAGATAGTTCCATTTAAATTATCATGTTTTATGATAAGCTTTCATACATGGCCTCCCTTCTTTGTTCGGTAGGAATGGTTCTTCCCATTGGCAAGGCCTGGTTCAGCATTTTCCCAAAAGGAACAAAAACTGGAACTGAACAACTTTTTAATATAAACATCGCAAGCTAAACAAAGCACTGGTTTCTGGAGTAGCCAAGGTGTCAAGAATGCCTTCCATTTGTTCATGGGCACTTATCCTCACCTCACACAAAATGCACATAGAAAAATATAAGATAATGGGGAGGAGCAAGAAAAACACATACCTCCTTAACAATGAATTTCAGGATATTTGAGAACTTGCCGGTGGCAATGACACCTTCTGGCTTTTCAAAAGCCACAAAGGTCTGTCCAGGAGAATCATATGGTAATGATTCTAAAGGCTTCGAAGCAACTTCTAAAAATTCATCAGCCTCAGAAGCATCAACGAAAACAACTACCTGTGGAATTGATGAGTTAAAGGCACTGAATCATGAAAACACAACATATGCATGTAAACCTAAATATGAAAGAAGTTACATACCTGTTCAAGCAATTGTTCAGGAATTGTATTGGTACAGTTGTACTGGAGCACAACGTGTCCATCAAAAATATGCTTCACAACATTTACTGAGTATTCGGTCTCAGCTTCAGTCAATTCTACAGGTGCAGATGACTGGAAGAGCGAACAAAAAGTTACAGCACATGAAATGAGATTCAGCCAGGTCCATAATGCACATCTTTGATAGGACAAATAATATATACCAACCTTAAATAGCTTTCCAAAATCAGCGAATTCCGGAATGGATGAAAGAAGCTTCTCATAAGAAGCATCAACAGTAGAAACAGGGCCACTGACAGCAGATGCCGGACCGGCTGATTTCTTGCCTGTAGACTTTTTCTCAGCAAGGGGTTGGGATTTTGTTTCCTTCGAAACAGATGAAATATCAAAAGGTACATCCGAAGGTTCCTGTCAACAAATAATGATAACATAAGATACAAGGATAATAGAGCAAAAGCATAATTACAACCAAGTGACCAAGACATACATAATTCCGCAGACTCGTCTCCAAGTTTACTAGTGGAACATCAAGTGAGCCAAAGAGAAATTCATTCACATCCTTCTCTGTCTCACCAACTGTAGCTTCCCCACCTAACAATTTGAGGTAAAGGGTCGCTCTGTCACGCACCTACAAGGTAAGCATATCAAACATCAGCAAGGAAATATTTCTATCTGAAAAAAGAAGAATCAAGCAAGGTCATTTATCTAAATATAACTTTTGCTTTACAATTAAGTTAAAATGAGGTAGCAAAACAGTAAATGAGGAAGGCGCACATCGGAAAGGGTTATTGAATCATGAAAAACAGAGCATAGAACTATCTTCATGGGAAAAGTTTTGCGCTAACCTCATCATCCCCATCAAACAGGCAGCGTCTCAGGAGCACGAATATGCGAGGCTGGATAAAAAGATTGTAAGTGCAATAGACATTTGACAGATCAGAAACACATTGCACAGCAAGAACATCATTGAAGTATAAAAAATCATGTAAGAACCTTGAGTGAGTCAACCAAGGCACCAAACTTTGCCAATGTGCTGACTGCACTAGCTCGAACTGTAGCATTTTCAAGTATCACCCTATTGTATATATAACGTATGTATTTACTGGGATCTGATGTTTTTGGGCCTTCATTTCCCAAAAAGTGAAGTATCTGCCACGAGATTAAAAAGCAATTTGATTACAATGAAGAAATCAGCTGACTTACTAAAGTAGTTTATGAATAGATATTTTACTAGTCCATAATCATAAATGTCAGTGTTAACATAGGAAAATACAAAACGAGTTCAGTTGCAGGTTTCAAATCAATTAGCTCATTATATCTACAGAAGCAGAAAATAACCATCTTTAGACAGCTCACAGCAGAAGATATATAATTAGAAATAAAATGTGTTCAGCGGTCACTATTTCAATTTGATCAGCCTATTGTATATACAGAAGCAAAAGAAAAATAACATATTTACAAAAAGGAAATTAAATCGATCTTACAACTATTTTCCAAATTATATGCCTGCAGAATGATTAATTGATGATTACCTGGGTGGACAAATAGGTGAATTCACAGTCTTCTATGAATTCACATAAGTGAAATAAACCACTTTCCTTTGCATCAGGAATATCTCTAATGAGTATAATAATTGAATCAACTATGGCTTTCTTGTACTCGAATCCACCCTCTTCCCGTAGAATATTACTCAAGAAGTTCATCCTGGAAAAGATAAATGGAAATTAATGCTTATAGATGAAAAAGGTAGTTTACGATATTTAACAATAATAGTGCAAGATATGCTTCTATGTACATACAATGAGCGATATTTCAGAGGAAACTTCAAGCACAGGGATCTTATTGCTTCGACAACAACGATCTTGAATTCATCAGCTATGTCTGACATAAAGTTGGTCATCTGTTTCATTAAACGATCAACACTTGACTCATTGCCTGTCTTCAACAGTGTTGTAATCGCAAGGGTTGCAATGCTCCTGTTCTGATCAGAGATTAAGCTCTCCATGTCTATGTTACAATTTGTGACAGCCAAAGGATGAGTTGATGCAACCTGTACAATTGTTCACATGAGCAGTCAGTAAATATAATGGAATCAACCATGATTCTGATAAGAACACTACAGGCAATCTGGGCCATACTATCAGTAAGGAAACTATTAATCCAACAGCAAATCCAGAACACTAAAACAGCTTTCCAGTAGGGGAGATGAATTTTCCACAACAGATCAAACAACATAATGAAAATGCATATGATCACCAAACAAACAAAAAGTAAAAGATAACTCAATGTTGCACTCTTATCATCTGTTGCTCCCTATATGCAATAGAAATAAAAAGGGGAATTTTGCTGTGGGACACTGAAGAAACAGGAAATTGGCCAGGGAACACCGCCAACGTCGAAATTTGCCAGTGGACATTACAAATTTGTGATTCTTGGCCGAGAGAGGCCGCGTTGATTATTTTATTCATTTTTCAGTTTCGAGGAGAGAGAAGGCAGAAGAAATGTCTAAACTGCCCTCGTCTTCAACCTCTAGTTTTCACCGGCTATTCGAACGCAGGCAGCTTCGGTTCCCACCTCGTCCATCTTGACCACCGCCGTGTGCGCAACCTTGGACAGGAACGTCGGCCCCCGTGCAGCGCCGGTGACTACTTGGTCTCCATCGTCCCCCTTGCACATGCCACTCAGGTCGGCAGCCTCCGGCGAGAACGACAGCGAGAGGCCCAGCCGACTGAGGTCGCCCTTGAGGTCACCCCAGCTGAAGGTGATTGCGAACTTGGGCAGCTTGATGCTGACAGGCCTCTCCTTCATCTCGGCCAATATGCCGTACAGGTACGCTGACGACGAGGTGACCATGTCCACCATGGTCGAGAGGCCGTCACGCGTGTCCGGGAGGAAGAAGAACATGGAGTACTGCTGCGTGCTCCCATTGGCCTCCGTCGGGGGCGTGGCCTTGGACTCTGCGGCTACCTGCTCGCGGCGGCGCTTCAGCTGGCCACCACGAGCAGGCCGCGCGGCCGCGCCTGCCAGCTCTAGCCCCGGCCGCGCGTGCCGCGTGAGAGGCCGCCATGGCCGCGCACCTGCAGGCTCCGGCGCCCAGCCAGCTCGCCGCCCAGCTCCGGAGAGGCCGCGCCCGCCCGGCTCCGGCGAGGCAGCAGGGCCGCCCGCGCCCGCCGTGCCTGTCCTCCGGCCCCGGCCTCGCGCAGGAGTCCAGCCGATGCCACGCGGGAGGAGCCAGCTCCGCCGCCGTTCTCGCCACTGCCGCCAGCTCTGGCGATCGCGAGGTCCCGGCCATGGCCGAGCCAAGCGCGAGCGCCCTCCCCGCGCACAAACGGGTAGGCACGCTGCCGTGCTGTGCCGAATCGAGCTGCGCGAGGTCCGCCTCGGACTACGCTGCTAGGGCGGCGAAGGCACGCACAGCCGTCAGATGCAGCGCCGACGATCGAAGGACATGGACGGACCTCTCATCGGGTGGAGTCTGGAGGAGGAAGATGACCACGGGGGCAATATGGTCTTTTCACTGCCCTTTCTCACTCCCAAACTGTGAAAATTAATATTTTAATTGCTGCGGTGTCTGGTGGCAAAGAAACGTGATTTTATAATGGTACTGGGCATATTTCTAAGTTGGCGGTGTCTACCAGCAAATACCACGTTTGTCTGATGTCCCACGACAAAATTCCCCAAATAAAAATAGCAGATTCAAAACATGTTAGATAAAAGATGTCATTCTGAAATGTCTGGTCTTGCATCAAACAAATGGCATTCAGTCCAGTAACCAGATGGCATGTCTCTGTCCTACCCAAGGATCAACTGTTATGGATCACAAATGTATAAACAAACATAGAGCCAAGAATTCAATGAAATAGTTGTTGAAGCACAAAGCATGTGTAACATGACTGAACAATCAAGGAGATGATAGATCAGCAGGTCCTATCTTCCAGCTATATTACCTGGCTACTTAGAGAATTTAAAGAAAGCACGAAATGAATGTTGTGTTAAAAAATTTATTTAGATACTGGAGATTTAGACCTTAACTTATTTGGCACCATTCATGGAAACTCCATCATAAACCAAAATAAGTATTAAGCACAGGATGCAACCAATATTGCTGTGTTATTATAGTTCTGAGACAAAAAAGAATCCCAGACATTTGAAAGCCAATGATCCTTTATTGGAAACTACTACATAATCAACAGTTCTACTTAAATGAGAATAGCATAGTATCAAGAACAGCTAGTGTAAAGAAATAAGCAGAGCAGCGGACCAACCTTGTTAAGTGTGCGAACAGCTGCGAATCTGAGAACAGGTTTGGATGAACTTAAGAACAACTGCAGCACAGTAATTGCAGGTGTAAGCTCACGGCTTGTGACACCGTTCAGTTCAGTAATTGCTCTTGCAGCCTCAAGTATGACCATTTCTGCTTTGTTCCGGAGACAGGACTCAAGGAAATCAAAGAAAGGACGATCTCCACCTTGGTTCACACCAGACTCTCTAATCACCTGTAGATGCCAAATATTTCAGATACCAATGATCTATCATTCTATCTACATTAGATCTGGAAGATATGGAACACATGCCTGGCTTGTGTAGCGAATAAGTAGGCACTGGGCCAAAGGAGAGCGAACTGAACCCCTGGTCAAGCTAGTGACAAGCTTGCTGACCGCCAACCGATCATTTTTTCTAATCTGAAACGTCAGGTAGATGAGATTATAATGTATTTGTGCATTAGCAAACAACTTGAGCTTATCAAAGTGCTCCATGTTGCATAAGTAGCAGACAAACAAGAGCTGACTAATTTGCCAAGCGTCTGATTCATTTTACCATCGAGGTTGAGGATATTATGGATATTCCTATCTATCCTACTCAAAAGAAGCACCAAATGTTGAACTCACTTGGTGAAGAAGAGCAAGGGCATGAAACTGCACAAGAGCAGCTCTTGACTGCACAGCCTCTTGAACTTCATTGCTCCATCTTTTTACAACTTCCGGACTTGTCTGCCAATAATACAAACATGCAGAAAACATAATCAGAAGGATCTAAAGCTGCCACCAACTAGTAACGATATATCCAACTGGAGCACCAAATATAATTGCAGGACGTACTTGAAGCAAGTAGATGCCACTAACAAGGGCTGCACTGGCAACAACAGGATTCTTGTCAACAATGGCTTGCTTCAGATACCTCTCGATTTGGGTGAGAAGAGTTGAGTCGATAATACGACAAAGAACTCTAATAGCGTTCGCACGGTACATATCGGTTTTGCTATTCATGTCCTTCATCAAAGAGCTTGTTACTATGATGACCTACACCCAATAGATCACAAATGAAAGTCATTCCCACATTCCACATAATGTGCCGAACCACATAGTAGCAACCAATATATTCACCAACCTCATCAGCTGAAGGCGAGAGTTCCTTGATCATGAGGTACACCATCCTCCTAAGGCCCGCATCTTTAGACTGGAACAGCTTGGTTGTTGCAAAGAAGACCTCTGTGGCCTCAACCTACAAATTTTTTCCACTCATGTAAAACTATCAAGTAGCACATGTCCTAGACTCTGCTCAATGGGCACACTAATGTATTGAAGAAACTGCACTACATAACATGTGATTATATGTACTCTCAGATCCCCTTTGTACTTGTAGTGTTCGAAACATGCATAAGGTCTACTCTCTGCACATTAAGCTAGCAAGCAACTCCTCACCTAATGTTATTCAGGGTACCAGGTGTTGAACCTAACTTTGTAGGTACCAACTTCCTTTTAGAGGACAATAACTATGGCCAAACTTCACAAGAATTTTAGATATACGACGAGTACTGGCAATCTGAATCTAAAAAACCAGCCAAATTATGATCACGGTAAGATCAACGATGTGCGACTGTACCTTGGTAAAGGTGTCACCCTGGTTGAGCAGGTACAGGAGCTTGGTGATAACCTACAGATGCAGGCAGAAAGCAAGAGAAACCACAGTCATTTATGTAAGCCCGCGAATGCATTCGAATTCACATTCGCACAAGCTTGGAGAGATGGTATCGCGAGATCCCGTGGGGAGGGGATGAAACACGATTGGGCAGAGACAGGCACCTGGCAGCATCGCCGCGCGTCGAGCTGAGGGTCGTGGAAGACGCGGGCCTCCTGCAGCACGGCGCCCTTCTCGATGCCGAGGAACGGCGAGTAGTACTCTGCAGCAGCAGCCAAGCATGCGAACAATCAGTCAACCGCAATGGCGACGGACGCCGGGATCCGCGCCGGAACGCGCCAGATCTAGGGCGCTGCGAGCACGGATCTGGGCACATAAACGCGCGCACGGGCACAACACACACACAACCGGAGGCGCACACGCGCGCAACGAAGGAACGAGGCGAGACAGACGAGAGGCGCTGACGCGCGCGCGCGCACCTTCCTCGTCGAGGTCGTCGTCCTTCTTCACGACGAGCGGCTGCGCCATGGCTGCGGCTGCTGTCGGGGCGACTCTCGCGCGGGAGGGCGCCCGAGCCGGCGGCGGCGGCGCGAGGGGGTTTCCCCGGGGCCCGGGCGGTGGCCTCGCTGGATTTGGAGTGGAGGAGGCGCGGAGCTTACAGGAATGGAGAAGCGTGCGGCATGGATCTGAATCTGGCGCCGGGAAAGGACTGGGGGAGAGAGAGAGGGGAAGGGGTAGGTACCACCCTGCCAGTCGTTGAGCAGCGTTTCCTTTCCTACGGATGCAATTCAACTGTGGACGCCGACGCCTTGATCATATTTGTTATTTTTTTATACTTGTTTATTTAAAAATGACACCACCAAGATGAAATTCAAATTCAAATTCAAAGGTGAACAATACACCGATGGTATCATTGTACCATCAATAGAAGATGCAGATAAATATGGGTCCATCCATTTTTAGTTTCATATACAATATATAATTATTTCTCTGCAGATTTTGCAGGGAAAAGGCTGGTTTCGGTTTATCCATTCCCAAGACCCCACTCATGTGGGAGCCTCCAGTACTAGGTCTGGCCTTTTTTATATACAATATATAATTATTGTATGATTTCGAGTATAAGATACACTCTCTCTCTCTCCTTAACGAGTGTAATTCTAAGCTTAGACTAAGTGAAAGTGCATCTAAACTCTCTAGTGGTTTTGGTGTTTGACTGACAAAACAATTAAAACACTAATGAATTTGATGAGTTCCGATTATGTTTCATTGCAATATGAATGAAATGATCTTGCTAGCTCATGTCATATCTCCAACGGAAGCTTGCATTGATAAATTAAAAGGGACGAAGGAAAAGATATATATTTTGATCTAATGATGGTTTACTTGTATTTATGAGAAAAATATAGATAGTTTATTGGTATTAGTCAAGATTGATTATACATCAAGACATGTGGTCAAGAGCAATGGTGAATCCAAGGGAATTGCTTTGTTTGGCCATGAATATAATCAAGAAAGAATAGAGTTGTGTAACAAATTAGTATTTCAAGGAAACACAGTATGAAAGTTTCGTTGATCACAACATTGAAATAGAAGTAAAACATTCAAGCAAGGATTATGATACTGAAGAAATGGATTTCAAATGAATGTGTTGATGCAAAGTAACACTTGATGTCAGAGATAGGGTGAAGTATTAAGCAAGGATTTGGTTTCGAGGTACTAATCAAGGGTCAAGGGCAAGCGAACGGCTTAACGCCAAGGAACCAATGCTATGGTGAAGAAACAAATCTTTGATTAACATCGAGGAACTAATCATGCCATAATAAGTTATGCAATGCTAAATCAAATCATTGTAGGATCAAAAGTTGTAGTGACTTTAAGTTATGCACTTATGTGTTGAAATAATTCAAGGCACAAGCCGAAGAAGGATTTTCTCAAGGATTAAGATAAAATTGGTCGCAACCCTTATGAAGACATATTATGAAGAAATGTCATATGAAGAGTCTTACAATCTTAATAGCTTTAAATGGATTTTGTATCTTATCTATTAGATGGAACCCACTAAATGTCATTAACTTTGATTTCTCTGGAAGGCAATAAAAAGAGACTTGAAAGCTTAGGATATACTTAGAGATCTATGTTTGAATAGAAGTGCTTGGAAAAGAGCTATTGAAGTGCCTGAACCGTGATTAGGGCCTCTTGGTGGGTTTTAATTCTAAGATACCCCAACTTGCTTGGGACTGACAGGCATTGTTGTTGTTATCTGGAACCACACATCATTTAAAAAATCAAGTTCGTCAAATGATATGCTCACTTAATCCCTATCGTCCACGTCCATTCATCCATATTCAATATAGAAGTGCAAGTCACAACAAAACGAACAGGCACATAAACCCAACTATAAAAAGCACTATGTAAAGCCATTTGTAATGTGCCGATTTAAAATAGCACTACCACAAAGTCTCCTTAACGTGGCAATGAAAAATATTCACGTGGCCACTCAATTTTCCTATGTGGGTAATGCCCACTAAGAGCATCTCCAAGACTATCTAAAACACTCTCCCAATCTAGAGCTTTTGGTAGGATAGAAAAAAAAAATCATCTCCAACAACTCCTAATCCCACCTCATAATCTTTTAACACTTGGAAAAAAACCCTCCATTGCGCGTAAAGTTGCGCGGATTAGAAGTCGCGCGTATCCCCACCGCCGATCTAAATGCGCGTAAAGGTGGAAGGACGGAAAACAATAAAGAGTAGTAAAGGGTTCCTGACGTAAATGTACAAGAGAGAAATAATTTATAAAAGTGGTTAGGATAATTTAGAAATGGTATAAGATTTCCTGATGTAAAATTGTATTATTATTTTAGGAGTGGATTATTAGAAACTATTGTTCCTCCCAATATTTTTTAGGAGTTAGAAAACAACATGTTTTTCGAAAGATAAAATAGGGTACTCTTGGAGATACTCTTCTTTAGGAACGACTGATGCTCCATCCCATCAATGATGATTTATTCGCCTCCTTTCATATTTAGGGCCTGTTTGAATGCACCAACTAAATTTTAGTTGGCTAAATTGAGCTGCTAGGTATCCAAACGGTCAGCTCAAAGACCAGCTAAAGTTTAGCTTAGCTGAGTTTAGCTACTTCAACCCAGCTAAAGCCAACTAAAATTTAGCTGAGTCTATTAGCTGGAGGATCCAAACACCCAGCTAAAATTTAGCTAGAAAAACTTTTAGCTGACTAAAGTTTAGCTTTTAAATTTTAGCTATCTAAACTTTAGTTGGGTGCATCCAAACAAGCCCATACAGTACTTGCTCCAATCCTTTCTTCATCTGTCTAGGGTCCCTATGATGCAGCATTGGTCGCAGCTAACCATATGGTGCAACATAGGGTCATTCCTATCTACAGGTGTGGAGTCCCCTCCATGCTCATGCCTAAGTGCCTCGACTGTAGATTCATCACTCCGGCCATTCTGCTTCTGTCTTGAGCATGCTTCACTTCTGATCGATGGATTCAGTTCATCCATTGACCATTGTGTGGCAAGGGGAGTCTATATATATGGGTGAATACATATGAGTCGTAATTTGTCTTTTTTTAATTAAACAACTTATATTTAGTGTCTTGGCTCGAAATGAATATCAGTATTATTATTACTATGCAACATATTTTCATTAATATGTCAAATGGGAAATTATGAAGCTCTAGTAAATTTACCACCCTAGAAACAAGTGATCCTAAATTTTACAAAGGACTATTGAATTAATCTATTTTTTGGTGTTGGCTCAATGCTCTAAGGGCTACAGCTACTACGTTAACTTATGCTCCTCTTTATCGATACATGGTTACACATGAAATCTTTCATCTTCATTAAATTCCTGCAGGAATGCGTGAGGCACCTAGTATTGAGTGTAGGTATGTAATCCTATAAAGAGGGATGCTACATTAAATGTGTTGATAAGTCTTTGTGTTCAAACTAACTAAACCTTAAGTGCCAACTCGAGAGGAACACTTTTCCCGACGTTTTAACATGATATGGTTTTGGAGCTTATTTTTAGTTGGGATGGATAGCTCTCTAAATAAATTTTCTATAGAGTCAAACATCATCGAAATAGGAGGCAAAATGTTATGGCTATTTTAGCTGAGTTACTCCAGAAATTTCGGGTCTGGTAAGAAATCCTGAGCAGTTTTGGAATTTCTGATGTAATTTCCGACCAGAGATTCTTATGTTAGAATTAATTTTTCCTGGCCAGAAATTTCGATCCTATCTAGAAATTTCGAATGTCTATCCTAAACCCTATGAGTATCTATCCTAAACCCGGCCACACACTTTATTGCGTCTCGACCAACAAAAACGAAAACATAACATATATCTTTGCCTTCGAGCTTGTTTTCACCTCATCATCTTCTCCAAGTGTGAGCTTGCACGAGTTGGATTGATCACCCTTCGTCCAACTTCTTACCTTGCTCACCACCTTGGTGTGGACTTCACCTAGTTTAACCAACACTTAGCCAAAAGGTTAATCCACTAGTTGTCACTCAATTACCAAAACTAAACTAGAGCTTTTCAAATGTGTGACATGATAGTTTCATAATTTTTTCGCGCCATAAGTAACCATGCAACGTGTCTTTTCATTGCAACACATGAATATGTTTGCTAGTAAGTTATAAGTTAAAATTGCATGCACACATATGCTGCCTGTTTCAGGGAAAACAAAATTACAAGGCATGAATCCAGCTCAAAACAAATCAGAAGCCCATAAGGTGTAATATAGCATAACAATGACGAAGAAAGACAATAAAATCTGAAAAATTGAACTGGGCCGACTCTGATACATCAATGTGCTAAATTAACCACACAAACCAAAAAGTGAACAAAATCTGGCCCATGATCGTGGATGGGAGAGAGAAAGATAGAAGAAGGCCATGTTTAGTTGCCCCAAATTCCAGAATTTGGCACTATGTAAAAAGAAGATTCACCGTCATATCAAACTTGCGGTACATGCATGGAGTACTATATGTTGACGAAATCAAAAACTAATTGTACAATTTAGTTGTACTTTACGAGATGAACGTTTTGAGCCTAATTAATCAACGATTGAAAAATTATTACCAAATAAAAACAAAACGGTACCATAGCTACCTTGCAAATTCGGGGGCGCAGATTCGGTGGCCGAACTAAATGCGCCCGAAGTGTTGTGACCCAGAGTCCAGGCGGTGGCCTGCAAGAGGGCTTGTCGTTGGCGAGTGATCCCTTGGTTCAGAATGTCAGGCTAGCCATTGACCATGTCAGCCTCGTCAGAAGCATTAAGGTGACGAGTACGGACTTGTTATCTATAGGAGATCAAAACAAGGGTGATGAAATTTCTATAGGTTGATTTCGTGCATGAAGGCAGAGGGTCCAGATGCTCACCTTCTGGGAGTTCTCGCTATGGCCTCGTTCGTTTGAAGGAATTTTGGAAGAATTTTGATGAATATGGAGGAATTTGTGAGAGAAAAACACTGTTACAGATGAAAAAAGAAGTGAATTAAGTTGGATTTAAAGGCACACGAACGGGGCCGAACGGGGCCTATAAAAATAAGGCGCATGGCTGTAAGGGCATTTATATCAACTTTACTTCTTTGCTGTACATGGAGGCATTGTTTTCTTAGGTCCATAAAATTTTGCAAAATTTTTCAAGATTTCCCATCACATCGAATCTTTGGACACATGCATGAAGCATTAAATATAGATAAAAAATAAAACTAATTACACAGTTTAGCCGTAATTCATGAGACGGATCTTTTAAGCCTAATTAGTCCATGATTGAACACTAATTGTCAAATAACAACGAAAAGTGCTACAGTAGCATTTTGCAAAAAAATTCACCATCTAAACACAGCCTTAAAAGGGAAACTTACCAAGCATGTGGCATCCATTAGACTCTAATTTATGACGAAAATTTTAACCGTTTGACATTTATAAAAAAACTGTTTGACAAAATATATGCGTTTTAAATGCATTACCTGCACCTACATTCATCTAGAGACATGATCTAGTTTCTTAAACTCCTAGAAGCATACGCGCGCGTTGTTGCGGGAATTACGGATGAATTAAAATAAAACTAGACTAAATTACTTACATAAATAAATAAATTGTTATAAATTGATGGTAGTGGATGGTGTGGTATATACTAATGACGATAATTAAATGCATATGATAGTTGACTGCTGAGCTGAACTGCTTGCCATGTCGAGATAGAATGGTTAGTGGGGTTTAGGATTATAAGATATATATATATATATATATATATATATATATATATATATATATATATATATATATATATATATATATATATATATATATAGATATAAATACAATATATCTATTTTTTTTTGTTTGTCCATTTTTTTATCTGTCTCTCTCTAACTACTGGACAATATAGAGTTTCTTTCGTCCGGACTTATATATATAACACGTGCTCATACAAATTAATAGTCTGAGGATCTATATGATATCTGTGGACGAGCTTAAAGATTGGTGGTGTATTTCACTCAGTTTATATTGTCTAAACCTTAGCACTGACATTGACCCTCAATAAATAAATGGTAAAAAAGGCCATTTTATTGGTTTCATAGTTGAGCACCTCATGTAACACCTTCGGGGTGTTATGTCCTAAACAAATTACCAAACTATGTCACAAGCATTATGTTTATGTGATAATGCATATGATAGAAGGTGTAGATAACATTTTTGTAACTTCAGATGATCAATAAAAATATTAAATGATAAGCTATTCCATAACTCATATGTATCAAGTAGGGTTTAAAACTAATTTTTATTAAAAAAAATACTATAGAACATATATATGGCACTTAAATAAAGTTGGAGTATGGACTTTATAGATGACAATGAAATCCTTGCTATTGAAAATAACATTGCTAGCCAACATTTCTAATAGCCTAGAAATGCAACTTGGAATCAAATTTAGCTCATAGACTTAGAAGATTTTAAGTATGTAGACAGCTAGACAATGTCATGTTTGACAAATTATTTTGCGAAATCAGGTTAATAATAGGTGTTATGTTTTAGCTCGGTTTGGTAGCCTCATATGCAACTTGAGCACGATGAAGATGGTTTAGGTCCAAAACTAACCGTTTAGTTGTTATAGGTGCTTTAAAATACGTGCACGATACGTTCTTGGGTTGGTTGGCCGGGTGGACGTGGTCACCACGCTCGGGCGCATGTCGTCGCCGCGCTGGTCGATCGCGCGCTGCCGCGCGTGGCCGGCCACGGCTGCCTCTGGTCTGGTCGTCACTGGCCTCTACCGCGTGGAGCCGCCGCTAGTGCTTGCGTGGCCGTGCGGCACTACTGGCTGTCCCGCCGTGCTGCCGCACTTCCGACCCGCCCCGCGCCACGACACAGTCGCTGCCGGTGTCGTCGTCTCACCGTCATGTCCGCGCTTCTCTCTGCACCTCTGCGCTGCTGCTGGCCCTATTCGAGGCCGCCACTGCCGTGCGCACATGGTCGTTCTCACCATCACCTTGCCATTTATGGTGCTGCGCCACGCGGGCCATGGTCGGTCAGGGGCGCGTGTGCTTGTCCTTTTGTGTCTACGTGGATGCCTTCCCGGTCACGCCGAGCACGTCTTGCCAAGGCGAGGCCATGCTGTGCCACCTATCGGCCTCTCTCTCTCTACTGCCACCATCGAAGTCATGCCCCACACAATTGACCAACGAGTGGTCATCTTCTTTCAATTCCGCGCGCATGTGTCTTCGCCATCAAGTCCTCTTACTGTCCGACCCCACCCCGCCTTGAATGGCGCCTGGTCGAGCTCAAATTTGGCGTTTTTTCCGTCGTCGTGCCGATAAGGCCGCATCCGACCATGGATGAGGGCAGCCCTCCTACCGTCCCTCCCGAGCCAATTTACCTGCACCACTAGCTTCGCCTTGCCTCCCTTTCCAGCTCGCACATGCTAGTGGAATCACTACTGCCTCCCGTCACCGCTGACGCGATCGCGCCACCGTGGTGCATTGCCGCACGGCTCGATCGCACGTGGCGACACCTCCTCGACCATCCTCCACCCCAACCGTCACCTCGGCTAAGTCCACGGTAGTCTACTAATGCTCCCTCGCTAGCCAGTTTGGTTCTTAGGTTCTCTAGATCGCCGGGGTAGCTACGCCGCTGCCGCGGACGACCGTGCATCGCTGCAGCTTGTTCCAGCGCGTCCTGCCGCCCTGTGTTTTAGCTTGGTGTAGATGGTTGGACAGTAGTTAAAGGTGGGCCCAACTGACGGGCCAGCGCTAGCCTCTGGTGGCCAGCACGGTCGCGCCGTGTCATCGCCCGCCGTGCCGCTGTGTGCTGAGTCGCTGGGGTATGCAAGGGTGAATTAGGGAAAAGCCAGGGGGTTAAGTGAGAAGTTCCGAGAGAGGAGAAAATAGTGTTAGTACTTAGTTGTAAATTAGGAGGAGTTTGAGGTCTATTTTGCAAAATTGCCAATGCGCGTAGAACTCCCCCACCGTGGGCCGCTGTGCGCACGCGCTGTGTCACGCGGGCCGTGTGTGTGGGCCACGCGGGAGATTTAGTTTTCTTTTTCATAAGGAATCAGCAATGGTTTTCTAATTTAATTTTGAGCTAATCTTTGGTAAATCATATAAAATCATATAGATGTCCAAAAATTATGAAACAAATTTTGTTAGGTTTCTAAAATTATGCTCTATCGGTTGGTATATTTAGTTCATGTTTATACGTGTTGACATTAGGAGCTATTAAATCATTTGAGGATGCTTAATAATATTAAGTTAATTATTGTAGAATTTTTTTTGGTAAATTAGTGATAGCTTTAGTTCTGAATTTTTTATAGTAGCTTTATTATATTATTATGTGCTCACTGTAATTTTTGTAGCCTTAAAATAGACTAAGTATTAGGGTAGTTAAATGCTCTTTGTTTCAATATGCATTAAATCATTAGTAGAAATAAAGATATACCCTCAAATTGCAAAACTGAGTGTTTGTTAGTTGAATCCAACACCTTGCTTGATGAAGATGATAGTTAGCTTAGTATCTTAGTCTTTGAGCCATCCTAGGCCTTCCGCTTCGGGAGCCTGGACTTCGTTGTCGACCGGCTCAGCGTACTCCACCTCCATGAGGAGACTCGCGACCTGGCACCCGTCGAAGGGACGTCCTCCACCGACTTCGGGATGCGCGACTTCAACGACGCGGCATCTGCGCTTCATTCCAAGCAAACTCTCTGCTCAAACCCCGCTGTGAGTAATATACATTCTATTATTTACTTACTATGCTCTATCTTCCGCCAAATACTTGGTGGGTTACCGTTGTCCCTGTCGCAGCCGCCATACGGCCGGTTCCCCTATGGCCTCGCGTCTTCTGCGGACGCATACGCCCGGGGACTCCACAAGGTGCTGGCGCCGCACCCTCTCACGTCTAAGTTTGTGGGGATGGCGAGCTATGCTCCCACCTGTTT
This sequence comes from Miscanthus floridulus, assembly GCF_019320115.1. Lineage (NCBI taxonomy): Eukaryota > Viridiplantae > Streptophyta > Magnoliopsida > Poales > Poaceae > Miscanthus > Miscanthus floridulus. Next base: position 39,065,172 of record NC_089582.1, read on the forward strand.
CCTTGACATCATAGATGATGACGTCGGGAGTGATGGCTCCAGCATTAGCGACGTGGCCCCTAGCCACCGTCGGTCCTAGGAGTATGCTGTGGTAGATGGCCCAGAACAACCGCTAGGGGTAACGAAGTCCTTCCGGACCCACGCCCCGCTGGGCCCTCACACGGAGACCCCTGAGCTCTCATGTGAGCATAGGGAGGATCTATGACGACAGTGGCCGCATCAGCCACCAACTGCACCAACACGCTCAGCGCACCACACTACTCCCCGTGCGCATAGACCGGCGAACGGCGCTTGGGGTCGCGCCCGTTAGCCCCAGCGCAACGCCCTGGTTCAAGGGGGCCGACCCCCACAGTTCGCTCAGGCCAGTCAGAACATTGCCGTCGCGGCAATGCTCCTGTGCAGTCTGTTCGAGCCGAACGACCCTCGCAAACAGGCGATCCACCGGAACCTCCAGGCATTGGTGGAGACCGCCACCATTTAATAAGCGGAGTGCTCCATATCACGATGCTGACTCGCGACCTCGCTCCCCGCCCGGGGAACAGGGACACAACAAATGGGGCACTACACCCCATCACCGCCACAACCACCGAGTGTAGTACAGGAAGCCACAACCGCACCTCGTCTTGACTTGACGACCGCCCCATGTAGACCGCCTATCTATGCATGGCTCGGGCCAAACTGAGACACGCATAGTGTCGATCGGAGTCCTAGCCCTGACCGCCTGGGACCATGGACCTTTGTCCAACCGCTCCAGCAAGCGCTGTTCTTACCGCGCTTCAACGGAGGCCACGACAAAGGTAAGGCCAAGCGCTAGGATCAAGACAAGGGCCCCTCCACGCAGAGGGGAAAAAAGAATAGAAAGGATCGCCGCCAACCGGCTAACTTCGTGTCGGTCGCCGCGGCTGATCACGCGGGCACACAGCCCCAGCAAGACCCTCTGGGCCTCTTCCATGATCTCATGGCGAGCCTGTGCACCAACCACGACTACCCCGTCAAGCACGTCTACAAGGACTGCCAGCTCCTCAAGCACCTGCTATGGTAGGCTGGCAGGCCAAGGAAAGAAGAAGGTGAGGAAGCGGCAATCAAAGGCAGGGGCACAGCGGGCAAGGATCCAGATGACTAAAGTGATCCGACCGAAAGCCTGCCGACTAAAAGACAATGACGACGACGCTCTCTTCGAGGACCTTGGAACAACTATGTCGTTTCTTCTTTTCCTAAGTTTCAGTCTTACCTTTTACTTAGCGAACGCTCCTATAAGAGCACCCCAACCCGAACACTTTTCGGCTTGGGGCACTCGGGGGCTCCACTAGGGGGGCTCTACTACCCCTCTATTTTTGTTTTTACCTTAAGTACTATTTTACTTTTGTATGGAGAAACTCCTTCCTACCCGAACAAAAGGGCAGTTCATTCCTTTGATTTACCTTACGTAACTTTGCTTTAGAACATTCTGACTGATCGCACCCTGCCTTTTCCTATGGCTACGATCGGCTGAGCCTCATGGGCCATGCCCCAGGCTTGCAAAGTTGCAGCCTACGGAACAAACGGGTAGGTACGAGAAAGAAAGAAAATTAAAACAAAATTATGCTAAGGGAGGACTAAGGAATGAAAGGGAACAAGCTTCCCCGAACGGAGCAACTCCATCACAAAAACAAAAACCAATTGCAGTCATTAAAACACACACGAACGTTTTACACAGGGGTTCCCCCCCCATGAACTTAAACTTCTTACATTTACTAACTACTTATATTTAAAAAGGTATTAAACTGACCTGGCGACATCTGTTGACGGCGCGACCGACGAAGGCGTAGGCTGCTCGCTCCCCGGCAGCACGATGTTTGGCTCGATCGGGGCCGAGGCGCGTCCCCCCCCCCCGAACTAGGCTCCGTGCTATCTGCAGGCTCGGAGGCATCCTCTCCACGCATGCTTCGGGCCATGTCTTGACGGCGAACATACATCACCCACTCGATGGAGACTTGCTCTGACACCGACCACGCGTGCGGCAGTAGGCTCACCCCGATTGACTGGATGTCCTCCATGCTCAGGCCTTTAGCATACCCGCCATAGATAGTGGCAAAGTCTAGATTCGGGTGGTACGTTGCCACCGAGGTCAGCACCCCCGATGCTCCATAAAACAGCCCACTCCTAACAAGGTCCTTGACCGTGTCCGGGACCTCCACCAGCTGAACCGCGGGGGCGCTGGTACTTGGTGCCGACCCAAAGACTTTTGAGACAACGAGCTAGGTAGCGTTGCGGATCTGACCGAGCTCCCCTTCGAGAGCACGTCGCTCTTCACAGGACTTGGCCAGCTCCTTGACATTCTAGCTGAAGTTCGCCTTGGTCGTCTCTAGGTCTCGCTCCAGCGCCTTCACCTTTTCACCCAGCTCTGAAAGAAGGGCGACAAGCTTAGAAATAGGCTAGGGGGAAAAATCAACACCACGAAAAAACAAAAAGGTACGCACCGATGCGAGAGGCCTGAAGGGTGGAGAAATCCTCTGCCTACTGAGCCACCTGATCACGCAGCCGGGCACTCACGTCCTCCATCCCCATCACCTGGTCTTGGAGCACGAGCACCTCTCGATCCACTTTCGACCGGGCCCTCTGCTCCGCCTCCAGGGTCTTCTGCATTGACTCCAGGGTGGCCTGCTCTGGCTCAAGGGCTGCCAAGACCTCTTGAAGTGCCGCCTCAGTGTTCGCTAGGGATGTCCGTAGCCCCACCTTAGTCTCCTCCTAATGAACCTTTGCCGCCTTGAGCCCTTGCTCGGCAGCAGTCGCCCGCTCCACCGCACGCTACCCCTCTGCCCGCGCTGTGGCCGCCCAGACCTGGGACTCACGGCAGGCGGACTCCACCCGGTGCTCAAGCTCAGCCATCCGTGCGTGTTCTGCTCGGAGGAAGTGAGACTTGTAGGATGACACCTTCCTTATTTCCTATGGAAAATAGGCATGCTAAAAACAACCGATGAAAGATTCAAAGGGCAAGGATAAGTATCAGAAACTCACCTCCGCAGCGAGCTAAAGGTCAACCTCAACCAGCTGCCAGACAAACTGAGCCTGCTTCCAGGTGTTCTCAAGCTTCGCAGACAGCTTGGTGAGCTCGAACACTACAGCATGCCCTTGCCCCCCAAAATGTCCCAAAGCTGACGCTCCTGGGAATCCCGGAGGACGAACCTCGCCTTCAATGGGTCCTCAGGGAAGGGCCACTCCAGGTCACCCTCCGATGAACCACCGAAGGGCCTAGCCTCCGACCGGACCACCGCCAGCTCCCGCGGCGACACCGGTGGTTCCGCCACGGTATTCGCCTCATCGTCAAATGGGATCTCCACCACCACGTTCACATGAGACGCCGCCAGAAGTCCCAACTCTGTCCCTGCCACACTTCCCTCCTGCACCTTCAGCTCCAACGACAAGGACGGGTCGTGCAGCCCTCCACCCGGTGAGGTAGGGAGCTCGCCCCTCCTCATCTCCTCCACCACGACTGGTGGAGAAGGGGCTACAAGAGTCACCCCCGACGCCACCTCCACCGTCGACACCGGGATCGCCGCCAACAACGTCGCCGCCGCTATCACGTTAACAGTAGCCGTCCCAGGAGGTACCACCCCTAGGAGGGAAGGCTTCGCCACCACCACCCTGCTGCCCCCCTCGCTCACCGCAACATGCTGCAGAGTGGGCCTCCAAACCTCTTGCACGGGGGTCGGGGTGATGCTCAACCCTGGCATCCTCCGGCCGCTGACAAAAATCACGGGTAAGCCACACTCCAAAAAAAAAAGACTCAACCACCAATTGGCGAAGAAGCAATGAAAGGAAACATACCGGGTGGCGAGCGGCACTACTCTAAAGGTAGACCCCGATGATAATGGGCCCACAGGATGAGGACCGCTTCTAGACTGTGACCCATGCCTCCTCACTTTAGACAGGGTCAGAGTCGTCCCAACTGGCTCCTGCCCGGCCTATGGGTCGCTACGATCTCTGGCTCGGGGCTCCCTGACCAGAGCAGCGAGCGGGGTGTCCTCCGACTATGAGTCGTGTGTCGACCGGGCACCAGTCTGCCCCTCAGGCCACCCAGACTGCTCGACCACACCCACGGTAGGCGGGGCCTCCTCCGGCCACAAGTCCAGCATTGGCACCGGCCCCGTCATCACATAGTCTCCGGGCCGCTCCTCGCACCATTTGGCTCATCCAGCCGTGTTCGCCATAGGCGATGATGGAGCTGGCAATGCCATCGAGGGGCACGGTGACCGCGTCTGCTTTGCCGCTCGCTCGCCAATGGCGTCCGCGCTCGCAGCATGCTTCCTCGATGTAGGAACCTCTGCACGTCGTGTGGCCTCCTGCTCCTCTCCAGCGGACGTCGCCGTAGGGTCACGACGCACCACCGAGGTCGCAATGACCTCCCAACTCTCCTCCTCATCGGAGAAGACCATGTCATCGAAATCCATAGGATCATCTAATGCGAGTTCTGACTCGACATCACTTGCACGTTCCCTGTCTCTCACGCGTCGGGTGACCTCCTTCTTCTTCTCTTCTTTCTGATAAACCTCCTTGGTTTTCTTCTTCTTCCGGGAGTCTGCCGCCTCCTTCTAGGAGGCCTACTGGGCCCGGCCCGCCGGCCCCTTGGGAAGGTGTGGCTAGGACTTGTACCTCCCAAGCCCCTATGGAACGAATGGACCAAAATCAAAAAAGAAGGAGGGCAGAGAAAAAAGCACGAACAAAATAAGGGAGCATACCAGCATGGGCACGATCGAGGCATTAAACGGTATGGGTTTTCCCACCACCGTCTCTCTAGGCTTTAGCTACAGCACTCGGCCGATGCAACTCCAGATCTCATCGTCCGGCAGCTCCTCCGACAACGCGTGGTCTGGGTCCGACTGACCATCATACTTCCACATCTGGTGCGTCCTCTCCGCCAGCGGCGCGACCTAGCGGCGATAAAGGGTGTGGAACACCCGCACCCCGTCAAGGCTGCCCCTTATGAGCTTCTGGAGCTCCTCCTCGATGGCCTGCACCTTGTGCTTCTCCATGTGGGCATAGCCCCATGACCAACTCTTCTGCTTCATCGGCCTCCCATTGGTAAACGCTAGAAACGGTGCCCTCGCCAGATTCCTGATGTAGAACCACTCCCCATGCCATCCCTAGTTGGAGTCACATGGGGAATATGTGGGATACAAGCCTCCCGCACGTGGCTTCCTCTGTTGTGCGAAGCCTCTGACTGGTGCGATCTCGGCTAAACTCTAGTCTGCCATAGCTCTCCCGGAGAAGAAGAGCCAGAAGAGATCCACGTGTGGCTCCATCCCGAGGAAAGCCTCACAGACGGTCACAAAACCGGCAATGTGTAGCACCCCCATCGGATTGAGGTGCTACAGTTCCAGACCCCACTTGTTGAGGAGCCCGCATAGGAACCAATGTGCGGGGTATCCTAACCCATGCTCGTGGAAGGTAAGAAAAGAAACCACCTCATCGGGATGAGGTTGCGGGAACTCCTCCTTCCCGGGGCCCCTCCAGTACGCCACCTCCTATGGTGGTAGGAACCCCTTTATGATGAACACCTCCAGCACCGACGCCCTCATGGTGGATGACCTCCAGTCCGACATGTAGGTGAGTTCCTCTCTTCTCCCTCGCTCTCTCCCCTTCTTTCCTAGAAACCTCCGTGGCTCTTAGGAACACTCACAGCAAAGAGGAGGAGAGAAGGCGGCGGTAGATGAAGAACAGGTAAAAGAGCGGAATGAAAACCCTCTCCCCTCTCCTACTTAAGGAAAAGGGAGCAACGGTTATGGAGGGACACGCCGATCGGGGAAGCCGGAACGACGGGGTGAGATTTTCTCTTTCTTTCATTTAATATAGATAAGACGCGCCCTGCTCGATGGAACGGCTCCTAATTGGATGGGACGTGACCTGGCCATGGCCCACCACTATCGCACGATCAACCACTACCACACGACGGGCATAGGAACTAAAGCGCCACCGCATGTGGGTGGCTCCCCACTTCCCTAGGCCAGACCTAAAGGAACCCGAATGATAGGTAAAGATAGACACCGACTGATAGGTAAGGAAGCGAAGGGGTGCCCCATGTAGGCCATGCTGACTCCATCGTGGACGACGAGCATGGGTCCTGGTCGGACATTTCTAACTTAAGCTCTCTGAACCCCATCACTTAGGTCGTCAGGGTCCTAGTCGGACTTTTTTGACTAAGGCTCTCCGAGCCCCGTCACTCCAGTCGTCAAGGTAAACATTACCAAAACCCCCTCTATTTCATTACAAATCATTCATACATCCATACACGCATTCATCTCATATGCCTGAACCCCTCGGACAGTTAGGGCATGAACCGCCCGAGGGCTTCGGAACTAGCATCACACGTGCAGCGAAATGCACCAGAACACTCCATGTTGCGCCACGAAGCGACGGCTTGCCTCATTCGACATGAGCAACCAAACAGAGCCAGGGCAGAAAACCGTAGATGAGCACCATGCGGCCTTCGCCTGGTCTGGCAAACCGGGTCATCTTAACCTTCTCGTTCGATCCTAAACCTCTCGCCAAGCCCATAGAATCTCCATCGTGGGGAGGCCATTAGGCCACCCAAGTCAGTCTCCAGAATGACCTAGGCATCTGCTGGGCTGTAGGTAAAGGAGTAGTGGAATGCCACAAGAGGGCTATGCTGACCCTGTCACGAACGACGGACCTGGATTTCGCTCGAGCACACCCGTTAGCGAGTTCACCGAGCTAGTCTTCGAGCCCTAGCGATCGGGACATGCGACGAAACTCAGCCTCTCTAGTTGTGAGGAACCGGATGGGGTAGCGCAAAACGACTCACACCAACCCCCACAAGGGCCCGACAAGGCTCAGGGGCTCAAATGCCAAGGGACCGCGACTCTGAACTCGCGTCGACAGGATCGATGGCATCCAGCTACGGCTCTTGGGACCACGACTCCGAACTCGTGTTGACAGGATCTGCGACATCTGGCTATGGCTCTTGGGACCGCGACTCCGAACTCGCGTCAATAGGATTGGCGACATCCGGCTATAGCTCTTAGGACCGCAACTCCAAACTCGCGTCGACAGGATCGGCGACATCCGGCTACGGCTCTTGGGACCACGACTCCGAACTCGTGTAACAGCTTCACTAACTAAAATTAACTCTCGATCCATGGCGTGCACCGGTGCCTGGGTCTACTAGCGACTCCACCTTACCCGATCCCACGGCGCGCACCGACGCCTAGGTCTACTAACGATTCCACCTCACCTGATCCCACGGCGCGCATCGACGCCAAAGATTAGTAAGCTCTATCACGTCCAAACTAAACTTTCTGGTCTGATTCCCAGCGCGCACCAACACCGGGATTAGTAAGTTCTACCTCAATCCAATCCCTGTGCTTAAAAATACCTCGGCTGCACAATGACGCCATGGTTAAATAAAATTCTATCTCAAAACAAAAAACACGCACACCCACGGGTGCGCTCACGCGCACCCACCGACACAACACAAAAACCCCCTAATCGGTTCCGCCCGAACCACTCGGGGGCTACACCCACGGACGTGCTCGTGCGCACCCACCAGCAAGACAAAAAAATCCCCCAGACGATTCGGCTCAAATCGCTCGGGGGCTTGGGGCTCCTATCGAGTTCATAAACCTAGGGTCCCTCAAGGATCGGCTTCCACGCCCGGGCTCGGCCCAGGAAAATAACATATAGTTCATGGGTCGGCCCAAGAGTCTAAACCACAATAGGCCAGAAGGGCAGTCCGATCGCCAACTGGAAGGTCTACCCAAAAAAACAAGTGCCCGTTCATCAGCTTCTTCGGCCCACCTCTCCGACCGGAGCACTCGCTTCAGGCACCAGCTGTCTCCAAGCGGTCTCTCCAATCGGAAAGCCTAGCCCAAAACGCTGCTTCCTACTCTGACCCCATGACTCTGACCCCACAACCGGGGCTTGTGGGAACCCTGCTCACCGCTCTCCTCCGACTGGCACATTGAGAGCCGACTAGAGCCATCCGACCAGGGGCACCCTGTTTGGAAGGAACCAGAAGACGTGCGGAGAAAGGCAAGGCATGGCTCACAAGTCAAAACCACTGTACCAGGGACCATGCCCTACACGAAACAGTGCTCTACAGCCACCCTGACACAAAGTATTGTAGGGGCCACTAAAAACTCCCATACGGTAAGCCCCCCACGTGTCTCTAGACATTGATCGTAGTATGGGCTCCAGGATTTGCCATACTAGGTGAACATAGCTGTCGATGAAATATGGTCGGCAGTCTACCTAAGGGTATGCCCAAGGTAGTAGATTGTCGGCAAACAGATGCGCAAGTCACAAACAAGATGGTGACGCAAGACAGACACGAGGTTTTATCTAGGTTCGGCCGCCGAGAAGGCGTAATACCTACGTCCTGCGTCTGATTGGTATTGCTGTATGTCAATGAGAGATATTTTTTAGAGGGATCCCCTGCCCACCTTATATAGTCCGGGGGGCAGGGTTATAGATCTGGAAACTAATCCTAGTTAGTTACAATTGCCATATGTGGCCGGATAAGGATTCCTATTCTAACCGACCAGGATCCTGCTTGATCGCCAAATCTGCCTTGACTCCTTGCGTGGGACTCCAACCAGGTTGGCTGGGCCGCACGTCGTCTTTCGAATGGACCGGACCCATCGATCCGGGCCGGCCCAAGCTTAGCCGTAAGGGTATAGGGGTTAATACCCCCACAGCTAGTCCCCGAGCACCATGTATTATGCTGCGACACGCCATTTCGACCTTCTCCAACAAGTTATGCCCGAGCCCTTGACATCTTTCGACCACCGTTGTCGCCAGAGAAATAAGTTGTCTGAAGAATGTATGGTGCTCTTAAGAAAAAAGAAAAAGATTTCTATCCCGAGAAGTGTGCCCACTTGTATTTCTGAAAAGAAATGTAAGTGCGTCTTGAAGCGTAGCATCTTTGATCATCAAAGGCATAGTGGTCAAAAAACAAACACATTCACTGCAAGGTGAAGTGTGCCCACTTAGTCTCCGAGCCTAGTAGTAGGTGAAGTAGGCACATGGTGCCAGGGTCTAAAAAGAATTCCCAGTTAAGTTGAGAACCCAATCGTCGTACAGGTGATACGAGATGCACCGGCAGGTGCATCGTACCGATGTAGTCCCCGAGCTTGCTGGAAGGCGAAGTATGAGCCTTGTAGCAAGGTCGAAATAAATGTCTCTCAACTGTATGTGAGTACAAATCACATGCAGCCGAGGAGAACGATTCTCCGATCTATAGTCCGGATAGCCCCCAAGCACATCAGTTGTCGGAGCAGTCCCCGAGCACGATAGTGGTCGGAGTAGTCGACGAGCACGTTAGTGGTCGGAGTAGTCCCCGAGCACGTTAGTGGTCTGGGTGGTCCACGAGCACGGCAATGGTCTGGGCAGTCCTTGAGCACAGCAGTGGTCTGGGCAGTCCCCGAGCACTTTAGTGGTCTAGGCAGTCCACGAGCATGGCAGTGGTCTGGGCAGTCCCCGAGCACAGCAGTGGTCTAGGCAGTCCCCAAGCACTTTAGTGGTCTGGGTGGTCCCAAAGCATGGCAGTGGTCTGGGCGGTCCTAGAGCATTGTAAGAGTCTGACCCATCCTTAGCGCAAAACAGGCATAAAAAACGCGAACGCCATTGATGTATTTATTCGATGTATTTATTTATCTCTATTCTCTGCCAAGTCTAGTCTGACATGCCTGGTCAAAAAAGCAAATGGGTATAGTACGTCATTCTGTCTTCTTACTCTTTTCTAGCAAACAGTCGCTTGACACTTGTATGGAGGTGCGTCAGTGTGGGCCCTCTTACACTATCAACAAAGAGGCGCGTACACTGGTAACGAAGGAGCACGTTTATTGACGTAGATCTCGAGGTTGTGTGAACAACCATCTATGGTATGTGCGCATGTCTCCCAATAATCTCAAGCGGACGAAACGATGGGGCTCTTTGTTTTATATAATGTAGATTTGGTAAGTTACTCACACCGTTCCCCATTGTCATTCGCCGCCACATCCTTCTTCTTCCTCCTACCGAACCCTATTCCTCCGAAAATCATCGCCAATCCCCTCGCCACCTCATCCACCCACTTAGTAAGGACAAACTAATGGCGAAAAGAGACGCCCAGAAGAAAGGCGGGGTCATGGCAAAGGAATGGTGGAAGTCGCGGAGCAATGAGCAGACCATCAAGGACCTCGTCGCCATGGGAGTGCTTCACAACAAGGCACTCACGGGATGGCATGCGCCGGAAGGAGAAAGCTTCCCCGATCCACAACCAGGTGAGATTGTGGTTTTCGAAGACTTCTTCAAACGGGGTTTCGGGATTCTAGTGCACCCTTTCCTTCAGGGTCTCTGCTTGTATTACGAGATTGGGATTTGCAATCTGCATCCCAACTCGATTCTTCTTATCTCCACCTTCATCCATCTCCGCAAGTCTTATGGTGGCTTCCAGCCCCATTTCGACCTCTTTCGCCACCTATTCTGTCTTTGGAAGAAAGGGAGTGGTGGCTCGAAGATAGCTGGAGGCGTCTACCTAAATCTGCGTGACGGCATGAAAGCACAATACTTGCACTGCCCCTGGAACACCTCGCTAGATGAATGGTACAAGAAGTGGTTCTACATCCATGAAGAACCGAACACCATCACCCTGTGCGACGTGGGGCTGATTCCAGAGAAGAAGAATAGCTGGAAAGAGAAGCCCAAGAGCCTAGAGCAGATCGCCGAACTGCTCTGGATGATCCCATGGGGAAAGCTAGATGGCCCAAGTGTGGTCGGGAACTTCATCAGCCGAAGGATCTAGCCCTGCTAGAAGAGGGTTCATCTAGGCTTCGAGTACTAGGGGAGCGCCGATCCAACAAGGACTAGGAAGGAGCCGCTCGACAAGATGGAAATCAAGGCCAAGATTGGGGAGCTATTCAACCTAGCCGATCCCAATTACGTTAGGCTGAACGACATCGAGCACGCCTTCAAGCTGGCTCGACCTCCCCCAAAGGTAAATGATGTCTCCTTTTAATTGTAGAGTCATGTTGTAACCAGAAATTGACTGTTGTCCCCGCTTTGTGTCTCAGTGTAATGGTCGTGACTGGGCAGTAGTGTTCGTGTCACCTCCCCCCGGTGTAGATTGGCCTCAAGCTGCCGGCCTAGGCGCCTAGACCAGCGCTAGGACCGACGATGTCCACTAGGCGGCACTCGAGACTGTGGAGGACGCATCGACCAGAGCCGCTGGCAAGCGTCCGGTGGCCAGCAAACGATGCCAAGCCATCTTCCCCCTATCGGACGACGAAGCAGAGGATGCAGACATCTTCCGGCTCGTCCCTCTATGCCAGTAGTGGTCGCATCACTGACCACTGCAACACAAAGGACAAGCGAGGGAAACGTTGAGCATCAAACCCTGATGCCTGTACCGGAGGTGGAAAGAGACCCAGTGGAACCTGCCGAGCATGCGGAGCAGGGGCGGTCGAGGAGACGTTCCTTCGCCACATCATTCCGCAAATCGAAGCTATAAGTATCTATATCTTTGATGTGAGCTTGTAATTTGCATTGGATACTATTATCTTCTGAACTTGTCTCTAATATATTAGGTCGGCGTCCACCGAGAACCCTGACCAGCTAGCCGGGTGTGGCACAACTTTGCCAGCAATGGTGGGACAAACTGCCTAGCAGCCAGCCATGGAGGAGCCTGTAGTAGGAACTTCGCCGGGACCTCAGCAGGCGGATGACTAGACGTTAGTCCTCGAACGGCTGGTCGAGAAGACAGCCGAGCAGAGTACAAGTGCTCCAAGCACAAACCTTGCTGAGGCAGATACCTTGGTGCTAGGGGAACCGGATCTAGCCGAGGAGCAGCAGCCAGAAGTGGCATAGAGCATTCTTGCCGACGCGACGGCTCATGGAAAAGCCCTGGTGGTCGTGGAGTCTACAGACTCCAGACCAGCACCGCCTCCCAAATAGGAGGCTAAAGAGGAAGAAGTAGAAGAGGTCCTAGGCCATCCCCATGATAAGTGACAACATATATATGTGTCGCGCTATCGGAACGATGAATGGGTTATGCACGAAGAAATCCGAGAGGTCGAAGAGACCTTAAGAGTCGAACGGGCAGCCAAGCGTCTGGTGATAGAAGTCTAGGTATGTTTGGCTTGAATCCTTGACCCTGTTATGTAGTTGAACTGCCTGACTTAGCTTGTCTGTATGCAGGACTTGATGAAAACCGCAAGATACCGAAAGAGGTGCTTCGACCAGATTGAAGGGATCACGGCGACCAATAAAGAACTGGTGGCTGAAGTGGAACGCTTGCGGCGCCAACTTGAGGCCGCCGACTAGGAGAGGATAGAGCGTGAAACACAGAACCAAAACCTGGTCGGCCAGCTCAATAACAAAGAGCTAGAGAAAACAAGTAAATTTTCATCTTATCATAGCAAGTGCAGGACTTGTGTTGTTGTATTCTTGGCAGTAACAGTTGTAATGCAGGTTTAGAAGCTGAAGTGACCCGCCTCCAAGGGGAAAATAGCCGTGTGACCGCAGAGTGTGGTTGCCTGAAGGAGGACAACATGAAGCTAGCACGCAGCCAATCTCAACTCCAAGACCACACCAACAAAATGAAGGAGGAACTAAAAAGTAAGTATTCCAAATCACCTTTCTCATTCTGTTGCCCACCTTGCCTTGTCGTGTTTTCACATTTGATGTCTTGTACTGTGTTTAGTTTTGAAAGTCAATGCCAAGAAGCACCTAGAGGCCATGATCAAAGAGCGTGACGACTAGAAAGCACGATGCCTCAAGGCCACCGAGGAGCGGGACACGTGGAAGAACCGGTGCCAAGAAGTGGCAACTGGCATTGTGCCCGTCCTCAACCTTATCGACCCAGCACTCATGGAGGAAGAGCTGAGGACGCCCCAGCTCGGACTGGTCGAGAGATGCAGACAAGCGTGGGGATGGTTCCAGGAGTTCATGAAGGAGGCTGGTGAGTACACGGGTGCCCATGTACTAAGCATGGTGCGTGCCCACTACCCTCTGATCGATCTCAAGCGCCTGGAGGTTGGGTACCCGAAGGTGGTAGACCCAGACAAGGTAGAGGAGCTTCGGACGACCTAGCTAGACTTGTCGTCAAAGATAATTGGCGATATTAACCTGTGTGGAGGTGTGACAGCACCTGTACAGGGTACGCCATCGACGAGTCAGCTAGAAATGCCATCAGCTGCAAGCCAACCAACGAAGCCTGCGGTCTTGACCAGCCAAGCACCGGTGGGGCCATCCCCTTCAGCTCAACTAGCACAAGAGTCCCCGAGACTCGAGTAGGGTATCGGAAGCGTCGAGCAGTAAGTGCCATGCGCCCCGACCAGCCAATGTAATAGGCTTAGAGCTGTAGAAGGAGGACATAGTTGTGTTATTGTGAACTTGAGCCTCTTCAGGCAAGCTTGTAATAACGTAACTATATATTATTATAAGCTTGTTTGCTTTGTATAAAGCGTATTTAAGCTTGATACTTTATGTTGGTGTAACTAAGTAAAAACATATTAACGTTCTGTTTAGTTGTACCATCATGCTCAACACATCATCCCAAAAAGTTTGTGCGGCCCTAGTTTTCCATGTGGTCGGAGTGTGAGGTCCAGTGACCTATGCACACGTAGACGCAGACAAGTTAAACCAAGGGGGACCTGCCGATCACCCGTAACGTAGAGAGCGGATCCCATGCACGTATTGGGAGGAACCGGAGACAGGGCCTGCTCTGAAAACCATAGAAGGAGTGGTGGTCGACTTTTACTGGCTAAGTTAGAATAACCATAAAATTCGAAGTGACACATTAGAGTGGTCAGAGAAATCATAATTGCTTTATTGAAGTAAATCGAAAGTACAAAAGGAGTACATATCTTAGTAGTTAAGCATAGAAACGTCTAAGCTTGTCGATGTGCCACGAGTTTGGTATGTCCGTACCGTCTAGGCGAGCTAACCTGTAAGACGATGGTCGTGTGACTTCTTTGATCATGAAGGGTCCCTCCCATGGGGTTGTAAGTTTGTGGACACTAGCCTGGTTCGTCTTCCACTTCAGGACCAAATCCTCGACCACGAAGAACCGCTCTTTAACATTTTTGTTGTAGTACCTGCGCAAAACAGCAAGGTATTTGGCCATACGTACACAAGAATCGAGCCTTTTCTCTTCTACGCTGTTTACTTCTAGCTCCCATACTTCATTGACCTTGCCCTCATCGAAGTTCTCTACCCTTGCTGGTCTGAAAGCTATATCTGGTGGGAGGACTGCCTCAGCGCCATAAACCATAAAGTATGGTGAGACACCGGTGTTACGACTGGGCTGAGTTCGGAGGCCCCAGACCATGGCTGGTAACTCCTTGAGCCATCTTCCAGGAGCTTTATCATTTTCTCTGTACATCCTCTTCTTTAATGTGTCCAAGATCATGTCATTTGCCCGCTCGACTTGTCCATTAGCTCTAGGGTGCGCCACCGAGACGTATTTTACTACTATGCTCCTTTCATCACAGAAGTCCCAAAAAGCATTCCCGGTGAACTGAGTACCCAGGTCGGTGATGATGCTGTTGGGTATGCCGAAACAGTGGATGACCTAGTCGAGGAACATGACAGCCTTTTCTGAAGATGCCTGTACCAAAGGCATGTATTCTATCCACTTAGAAAATTTGTCAATCAGCACAAAGACGCATGTAAATTTCCCAGGAGCCAGTTTGAAGGGCCCAATCATATCCAGTCCCCAGCATGCGAAGGGCCAAGAGGCTGGTATCGTCTGGATCTCGTGTGCTGGTACGTGGATTCTTTTGGCAAAGAACTGACAACCCTCACAGTGGCGGACTAGCTTCTCTGCGTCGGCTACTGCTGACGGCCAATAAAACCCTGCTCGGAAAGCCTTAACGACCAGTGTTCTTAAGGTCGCGTGGTTGCCGCAGGAGCCAGAGTGGATTTGGTCCAGGAGATGTTCGCCTTCTTCTTGGGTTATACACTTCATCAGGATTTCTTCCTTTGCATTTTTACGTCATAACTTGCCATCGACGAGCAGATAATGCTTACTGCGACGCATCAGGTGCTCGTTTTCTGTCCGATTAGTATAACCACTGCCGTCTGTTAAGTACTTGATGAAAGGTACTCTCTAGTTTGGCTCATGAGTGGTCAGAGGCGGCTCGGTTGTGCTTGGCGCCAGAACCATAGCCACCAATTGCTGGTCCGGAGCTTTGTCGACCGTGGAATCTTCCTCTTCGATGGAAGGTGTGAGCAGGTCTTAGACGAATACGCCATGTGGGATTTTGGCTCGGGATGATCCTAACTTTGACAACGCATCCGCTGCTTGGTTCTTGTCCTGGACCACGTGTATGTACTCGATGCCATAGAACCTGCCTTCCAGCGTTCTTATCGATTTGCAATATGCGTCCATCTTTTCGCTGGTCATGTCCCAGTCCTTGTTGAGTTGGTTGATGACCAGAGCCGAGTCTCCGTAGACATAGAGACGTTTAACACCAAGCTCAACTGCAATGCATAAACCATGCAGGCATGCTTCATACTCGGTGGCGTTATTAGATGCTGGGAAATAAATCCTGAGGACGTACCGGAGCTGCTCCTTGGATGGTGACACGAAAAGAACCCCTGCTCCCACACCGTCAATGTTGAGAGAGCCGTCGAAGTACATCGTCCAATATTCATCGGATCCTGGAGAGGCAGGCATGCTTAAGTCTGTCCATTCGACGATGAAATCGACGAGTGCCTGAGACTTGATTGTAGTATGGCTTGCAAATTCCAAGGAGAAGGGGCATAGCTCCATTGCCCATTTGACGATGTACCTGTTCGCATCCTTATTGCAAATGATGTCCCCCAAAGGGTACTCAGTCATGACCACCACACGATATCCGTCGAAGTAATGTCTCAACTTTCGGGATGTTATCAGTATGGCGTAGAGCAGTTTCTGAATCTATGGGTACCTAGTCTTAGATTCGTTGAGTACCTCGCTGATAAAATAAATTGGCCATTGTACCTTATAGGCGTGGCCCAGCTCGTCGCGCTCGACCACCATGGTAGTGGAGACCACCCGATTAGTTGCTGCAATGTAAAGTAGGAGAGTTTCGTCTTCTCTAGGAGCAGTTAGGACTGGAGATGATGTAAGGTAATGTTTTAGCTATGTGAAGGCAGCATCTGCTTCTTCCAACCACTCAAACTTCTCGGATGCTTTGAGCAGTTTGAAAAACGATAGCCCTTTTTCTCCTAATCTTGATATGAAACGGCTTAGAGCGACCATGCACCCAGTAAGCTTTTGGACATCCTTCACCTTCCTGTGGGGCTTCATGTCTAAGATAGCTTTGACTTTCTCCGGATTAGGGCGTATGCCGTCATAACTAATGACGTTGCCTAGCAATATGCCAGAAGGAACACCAAAGATGCACCTCTTTGGGTTTAACTTCCATTGGAATGTATTGAGGGCCGCAAAGGTACGTTTTAGGTTGTCAACAAGGGTATGTGCTTCCTTGGTTTTGACAACTACATCATCCACATAGGCCTCTACTAGGTCATCTTTTATCTCGTCTGCAAGGCAGGCCTGAATGGCGCGTTGGTATGTAGCCCCGGCGTTCTTGAGCCTGAATGACATAGTCATGTAGCAGTAGGCACCAAAAGGTGTGATGAAAGACGTCTTGATCTGATCGTCCTTTTTGAGAGCAATCTGGTGATAACCAGAGTAGCAATTGAGAAAGGAAAGCAGCTCGCAACCGGCGGTTGAATCTACGAGCTTGTCTATGCGAGGTAAGCCGAAGGGGTCCTTAGGGCAGTGTTTGTTGAGATCAGTATAATCAACGCACATTCTCTATTCATTATTCTTTTTGCGTACAAGAACCGGGTTGGCTAACCACTCCGGATGATACACTTCTTTAATAAATCCGTCTGCCAAAAGCCATGTGACTTCTACCCTAATCGCCTCCTTTTTGTCGCGAGCGAACCGTCGTAGCTTCTGCTTGATTGGTTTGGCCTTGCTGTTGACATTTAAGGAGTGCTCGATCAAGTTCTGAGGTACACCAGGCATGTCGGCAGGTTTCCATGCGAACACATCCACGTTGCTCCTCAAGAACCCGACGAGCGCATCTTCCTATTTGGGATCCAGGTTGGCCCCGATAAGGGTCGTTTTGCTGGAGTCGCCATTGACCAGCTAGATCACCTTATGCTCCTTTGACTTGATGTTCTTGCGTGGAGTCTTGAGGTCTAGGATCTTCAGGTGGTTGGCTGAGGTCTTCTTAGCATCGAGCATGGTCTCGGCCATGCGAATAGAGAGGTCATGGGCCTCTGCTATTTTGAAGCTATCGTCCTCATAGGTATAAGCTGCGTATACGTTGCCCCTAAGGGTTAGAACTCCTTTCTCAGTAGGCATCTTGAGCACCAGATACCTGTAATGAGGTATGGCCATGAACTTGGTGAGCGATAGTTGACCAAGAATAGCATGGTAGGTGCCATCGAAGTCAGCGACCACGAAGTTGACGTAGTCGGTGCGGAAGTGGTCCGAAGTCCCAAATTGCACAGGTAGCATGATCTGCTCGAGAGGTATAGAGCTCTGTCCGGGGAGAACACCCTAGAACTATGCCTCGTACAGCTTCAGGTCCGCCTGGGCTATTTTTAGGGCGGGCAAACTATTCTTGAATAGTATATCAATGGAGCTGCCGCCGTCGATCAGTACCCTGTCGAACTAAACCTTATTGATACAAAGGTCGAGGACCAAGGGAAAATGCCCTGGCTCAGGTATGGCGGCCCATTGGTCCTTCCTGCTGAAGTAGATTTCATGGTGAAACCACGGTGGGAGCCGCGGATCGGTGAGAAGGTTGTTGGTGTTTGCCACGTTCAAGCAAGCACGGGCGAGCAGCTTGCGTTCTCGTTTGGTCTCAATGGACACCTTGCCACCGATGATGGTGTGCACACGATCAGTTGGCTTGACATATTTATGATGAGGGTCTACATTGTCGTTGTCGTTATCCTCGTTGCGCTGTTCCCCTGCGTCGTTAGGCTTGTCGGACGTATCCGGAGCCTATTGACGCGTGTAGATAGTCTTGAGGATGTGGCAATTCTCCATGGTATGGTTCGACTTAGGATTGAGCTGGCAGGGCCCCTTCAATGCTTTGGCGTAGTCATCTTCGTAGTTACGACATCCGTCGCCCTTTTTCATGGTATTAACCTCACCGTCGTCTTCCCGAGCACGCTTGCTCCTGTAATCGTCACGGCGGTTGTGCCATTGATTATGTTGGTCATGGTGGTTGCGGGAGTCATTGCGCTGGTTGCGGCGGTCGAAATTGTCGTTCTGACCATGACTGCCATGGTAATCGTCGTGGTGTGGAGGGTGGTCGGAGCGTGGAGCCCTTGCTGCTTCTTCAACAATTATCTTTTTAGCGTCGTCGGCGTCCGCATATTTCTTAGCGGTGGCCAAGAGCGCTGTGACTAATTCAGGTCTCTTCCGAAGGAGCTTGTCTCTTAGGGCGTCGTGGAAGCGGAGGCCAGTGATGAAAGCCTCGATTGCCTCATTGTCGGAGATTGATGGGACCTTAATGCGCATCTTCGAGAAACGCCGAACGTACTCGCGTAGTGGTTCGTCTTTTCGATCTCGGATCCATTGCAGATCATACTTGTTGCTGGGTTGTTCACAAGTAGCGATGAAATTGTCGATGAAAGCCTGCTTGAGCTCCTGCCAAGAATCAAAATAGTTCGCCGGCAAGCTAACCAGCCATTAGTGACCTGCATGACCAATAGCGACTGGGAAGTAGTTAGACATGATGTGCTCATCAGCCATGGCTGATCAGCACGCAGTTTCATAGAACATGACCCATAATTCGGGGTTTTCCTTGCCGTCGTACTTCTGAAGTTTCTCGAGCTTGAAATTCTTGGGCCATATGACTTGGCGAAGGTGCAGAGTAAACTGCTTCAGACCCGGCGGGCCGTGGGTGGTGTCATACTCCATACGGTGGTGGCTTTCGTAGGATGCTCGATCGTCGACTCTTTGGTTGATGCGAGCACGTAGATCGCATCCACCGAGGTAATGGCGGAGATCGTTATTGCCATCGCGGCGATCCCGATTGCCATCTAGATTAGCTCTGCGGCCGTGGTTATCATGGCGATTGTCGCGGTTGTCCCGGCGGTCATTGTCCCGACGACGGTTGTCATTTTGTCCACCATCGTGGCCGTCGTTGTTGCGCAAGCCACGTTGGTTGAGTGGCTGTGAATGACTTGGGTGCTGGCGGCTGTGGCTTGACTCGACTAACATGGATGGAGCCCGAGCTTGGTTTGCAATCTTCGCAGTCTGGGCCATAGTAGCCGTCAGATAGGCTTGTATTTCATCGTGAACTGCTTGGGTTTCCGGGGTGTTCGGTAGCCGTTGCATTATCGCCATGGCGACGGCTACGTTAGCACTTGGAGTCCTGAAGACTTGTTTGTCTCCCACCCTATCGAAAGTGTCGTTGAGGTCACGTGGCTGGACCCTTATGCGCCGTGCCTCCTAGTCTGCTTTGGTTTCAATTTGCCGGTGATTAAACCGATCAATGTTGCGTGCTTCGCGTGCAGTCCTTTCTTGTTCTATTTCGCCAACTGCTGGTGGTTCGTCATTGCTGACTACGTTGATCAAACCCCCTCGCCTTGGCGGGAAAGACAGGAATTGCAGGAATCCCAGGGTGTGATCCGGGATATTCAGATCATACTCGACGCCTTCATCCTCGTGATGCTGGAGCTTGGTGTGGACGGAGGCATCAGATGCGGTGCCAGATGAGAAGCTGGAGTCACCCTCTTGGATCGTGTGGATGCATCCTTCATAATGATCTTCAATCCGAACCATGTTGACGAAGTTGCGTGGCTTCTGCCGAGGTCGGCGCATAAAACACAGATCCGAGTGGCGTTGTAGGTTGTACGTGTAGCTGGAAGCAGCGTTTCATAGGCCGTAGGGTTGGACCTGGTGGTCCTCCATCGAGGCTTCATACTCAGAGAGTCGGAGACCTATTGCAAAGGTCGGCTGGCGACGAGCGGAGTGCCCCTCAGGAGTAGATATAACCACAAGATCTGTTCCAAGTCGCGTAGGACGACTGGTCCGAGCTAGCCAGATAGATCTGTTGTGGAGAGCGGTTACCTGCTCATTAGGTTGACTTTGAATCATACTTACCAAAGCTAGGGTTTCAGCAAGCTTGGTGCCAACCCGATCGATGGAGTCGAGCAGGTCGGTGTTGTCGATCTGCTTCCCTTTGTAGCGGGGAAGTGGATGACGGGTCGTCGGCATGGCTGAAAGTGACGTAGGCGTGGTTAGAGCCGGATGTACTATGGTCAGAGCCAGATCCATCATGGTCGGAGCCGTATCCATAGTGGTCGGAGCCATATCCATAGTGGTCAGAGCCATAGCCGATGCAAGTGAAGTAGTGGTCGGCGCAGACTGAATCCACGCCTCCTCCGTGGTCATGGCGATGGTGTCGTCGGAGCTGGTGGTCCAGGTGATCTGGCCGACGGTGAATGTGAGGCCGTTCGGCGTAGCCATGGAGCCGGAGGTGATGACCATCTTGTTTGCTTAGAGAGCAGTACGCACACCCCCTACCTGGCGCGCCACTATCGATGAAATATGGTCGGTAGTCTACCTAGGGGTATGCCCAAGGTAGTAGATTGTCGGCAGACAGATGCGCAAGTCATAAACAAGACGGTGACGCAAGACAGACACGAGGTTTTATCTAGGTTCGACCACCAAGAAGGTGTAATACCTATGTCCTATGTCTGATTGGTATTGCTGTATGTCAATGAGAGATGTTTTTTAGAGGGATCCCCTGCCCGCCTTATATAGTTCGGGGGGTAGGGTTACAGATCTGGAAACTAATCCTAGTCAGTTACAATTGCCATATGTGGCCGGATAAGGATTCCTATTCTAACTGACCAGGATCCTGCTTGATCACCAAATCCGCCTTGACTCCTTGCGAGGGACTCCAACCAGGTTGGCTGGGCCGCACGTCGTCTTTCGGATGGACCGAACCCATCGATCCGGGCCGGCCCAAGCTTAGTCGTAAGGGTATAGGGGTTAATACCCCCACAATAGCGCTCCTCACATACCACTAGGCATCAAAAAGTATTTGCAGGTACCGGCGTCCATCCTTCCTAAAGAAGATAGCTTGACCTCCCATGCACATCTGACATTCTACAGCGACATCGACAGTGTTGGGGGGCGCCAACCATGATCCAATCTTCATCAACGTAGGCAACAAGGCTTAGAAACATCCGTACTCTCTCCCTCTCGCCTGTAAAGCCATCCCCTTTATCTATAAAAGGGGATGCACTCCCTCCAACCAAAGGAGGTCGACTTCTTCAAGCTCAGACTCACTAGATCAACATCAACACCTCACAACCGTAGGACCACTAAGTTCCGACTACAACCCTTTCGGTCGGAGCCAACCGAACCTCTTATACACCCCCTCCTTTCTCCTTCTCGTTTGTAACCCCACTACAAACTTTGAGCACCTAGGCTCAGGAATAAAGTCACCGACCGACCCTGACTATACATAGGGCACATTGCCTGAACCAGTATAAATCCTGTGTCATTGAGTGCTAGGCCACCTCCGATCACAACGTATAGCAAAACTACAAATATTCACTAGTTGGTCATTTTCTGCACCAACACATATTATGAAAGAACTCATGGGCATCACAGACCTACTTTGCAAAAAGCTACAACAAAAAACTTAGGATATTATCAATGCTATGGATGATGTGGCCACTACCAAGAAATTGATCCAAAGTGAAAGCATCTAGGCCCCTAGTTGGATTTTGGTGATTAATGACAATACAAGATTACTATGACTAACGTGTGTTTTGCAGTGGCAATTAAGTTAGGTCATGGTAATGGAGATCGATTAGGCAATCAAGGTGGTCATGCCCCTATGATGGAAATCGTTTTGGTTTTCAAAGGATGGACGACAAGGTTAAGGATGGCTAGTTCTAAGTGTCGATTGGAGTTGGAGAGACACTTAAAGTAGTTTAGGACTTTGTTTTTCCTTTGGCCGTACTATTAAGGGGGGTATGGACGGGTAGCTTGACCTAGGTGAGTCTAGTGAGTTAGGTGTGGTGCACACTTGTTAAAACTAGCACTAGGTAGCTCCAACGAATGCCTAAGATCCTTTGGAGCAAACTTCATTCATATTTGATCGAGAGTTGGAAGTGAATGGAGGGTCAAATGCTGACCGGACGCTGGCTCCGGTGCGACCAGACAATGGTCGCAGGGTCCGGTCAGTTCATTTGATTAGGTAGATTACGTTTGGTGCGACCAGACACTAGAGTGGACAAGTGACCGGACACTGAGAGGTAGCGTCCGATCGACTCCAATAAGGTTCCAGTGAAGGGAATCTGCGACCAGACGCGTTCGGTCAGTACTGACTGAACCCTGGGGGTTCAATGTCCGATCGAGTACAGTAAGCATCCAGTGAGGGTTTTATGCGACCAGACGCGTCCGGTCAGTGGTGATTGGACCCTGCCAGCGTCTGGTCAACACTTTATCACTAGTTTGTGGGTTGAACTAACCGGAGCGTCCGGTCAACATGACCGGAGCGTTCGGTTACCCCGCAGAAGCTCATAATGGTTTGTTTTTCAGGCTACCTTATAAATAGAAGCTCCACTCGTGTGTGGAGTTACTTTTGCTCATTCCAACAGCTAAGAAACATGTTTGTGAGGGCCAAGAAGAGCAAGGTCCTAGTGAGGTGATTGAGATTTGAGAATCCAAGAGAATAGCCTCATTAGTGAATCAAGAGTAGCCAAGTGTGCATCCATCTTCTCATTAGGCTTCACGTGGTCAAGTGAGAGTTCATGCTTGTTACTCTTGATGATCGTCATCACCTAGACGGCTTGGTGGTGATTGGGAGCTTGGTGATCACCTGGCGGAGCTTGTGGGTGACCCAACTCAAGTTGTGAGCGGCTTTGGGTGATTCGCCACAACAGAGTGTCGAAGAATCAACCCGTAGAGAGCACTTGATCCTTGCACGGATCAAGAGGGAGCTACACCCTTTTGCGAGTGCTCCAACGAGGACTAGTGGGGAGTGATGACTCTCCGATACCTCGGCAAAACATCGCCGCGTTCCTCTCTCTCTATTTACTTTGAGCATTTACTTTGAGCAATTCAATACTTATCTTTACATTCATATAATTGCCATGCTAGAGTAAGTTTGGAACATAGGTTGCAAGTTTGTTGTGCATTAGTTTAATAGAAATACTTTTCTAGGCACAAGGGGTTAATTGGGCTAACCATAGGATTTGATTATTGCAAGAAAATTTAGAATTAGCCTAATTCACCCCCCCTCTTGGGCATCTTGATCCTTTCAATTGGTATCAGAGCCTCGTGCTCACGTTTTAAGCTTAATCGCTTTGAGCAAGATGTCTCACGGGGATGGACCTCCTCCTATCTTTGAGGGAGATGACTTTCCGTATTGGAAAATCTGCATGGAGGCGTACTTAGAAGCTCTAGACGTTGGTATTCTTAGAGCCACCTCTCAAGGCTTCCCAAAACCTCGGGATGCTACTAACTTACAAGGCGATGAGGTTAACTATGAAAAATGGAATGCAAAGGCTCGAAACACCTTCTTTAGAGGCCTTTGCAAAGATGTGTTTAACCGCGTAAGGAACCACAAAGACGCCCATGCACTATGGTCGGACGTTTGTGCGCTTCATGAGGGAACCAAGAGTGAGCATGAGGAACGCTATCATCTTGTAATCAAAAAGCTAAATTCTTTTGAGATGCTTCCCAAAGAAAGTGCTAATGAGATGTATTCACGTTTAAATGTTCTTGTAGAGGAAGTCAATGGGCTTGGACTTACTCAAATGTCACCATCTGATGCTCATGAGAAAGATCTTGAGTGTCCTCCCCATTGACAAATATGGGCATATTGTGACCGTGCTACATCAAGGTGATCTTTCTGCCGCTACACCGACACAAATCTTGGGAAAGATCAATGCTCATGAGATGTACATGCACATCACGCCACAAGATGGCTCATGATGATGATGAAAGTCTTGCCCTCATGGTGAAGAAGACCGCCAAGATGCTAAAGAAGCTCAACAAGAGTGGCATCAAGTTCGATGGCAAGAAAAAGAAGTTCTTCACAAGCTCAAGAAGAAAGCCAATCTCCAAGATGGATTGCTACAATTGTGGCGAACTTGGTCATCTCGCTCATCAATGCACAAAGCCCAAGAAAGACAAGTTCAAGAACAAGAACAAGGGCAAGAAAGATGACTCAAGCAATGAAGATGAAGATGAGAAGAAGAAGAACAAGCCATACAAGAAGAGAGATGGCAAAAAGAGAGACTTCCACAAGAAGAAGAAGAGTGGAAAGGCCTACATCGTCGGTAATTGGCTCACGGACATTGATTCATCAAGTGGATCATCTGATGATGATAGTGACAATGAGAAGGTGGCCGCTATTGCTATTGATCTTTCATCTTCACTGCCACCATCGCTATCATCCTCTACACACCTATGCCTTATGGCCAAGGGTGAACACAAGGTATCAAATGATGGTGATAGTAGTGATGATGAACATGCTAGTGATGATGATAGTGATAGCGATAGCGATGATGATGATTCACCTTCATATGATGATCTTGTCAAAATACTAAGAAAATACACTAAGATCATTAGAAAGAGTAGAGCTAAAAATAAAAAAGCTTGATGCTAAAAATGATTCACTTTTAGCAAAATGTGATACATTGGAAAAGGCTAATGTTGAGCTCAAAGAAACAAATGATTCTATATCATCCAAACTCAAGGAGCTCAAATCTTCTAAGAAAGAGCTTAAAGATAAACATGATAAACTTGAGTGGGTGCACAATGAGCTCATCACTAGCCACAACAAGCTAAAAGATGAATACACTACTCTTAAGATCAATCATGATACTCTTGTTATTGCTCAAGAATTTCTACCAAATGAGCCACATGATGCTACTAACCATGTTGTCAAGATTGATATAGCTACTTCATGTGATGATTTAATTGATGAGAGCATTGAGCAAGGATCTAGTAGCAAAGGCAAGCAAGTGGTTGAGTGCAATGACTATGATGAGTATGTTAAGCTCAAGAGTGATAATGAAAAGCTCATGAAAGATCTTAAAGAGATGAAAAGCCACAACACCATTGTGCTAGAAACTCTTGATCATGACAAAGAGTTGATCCTTGAGAATGAGAAGCTCAAAGAAGAAAACAAGAAGCTCAAGGAAGAGAAGAAAGATGATGCTCTAAAGGAAGAAAATAAGAAGCTCAAGTTAGAGAGAGCATCTCAAGATTGGGTTGAGCAAGTTTCCTAGAGGCAAGCACCTTCAAAGTGAGCTACTCATGAACACCGTCATGAAGATAGATAGAAGTGGCATTGGATATGTGGCAAGTATAGAGAAGAAGATGGCTCAAGTTCAACAACAACAATCAAAGCCAAAGCCAAAGTCAAAGAGATGTTTTGAGTGTGGACAAGAAGGCCACTTTGCTCATGAGTGCCAAACTCCACCGCCACAACCCTTGCCCAAGCATGCTAGACCCTTTGCTTTCAATGCTCACTACATGCTTAGAAAAGATTCTAGTGGAAAGATGAAAGTCATGTTCTTAGGACCTCCTAACAAGAATAGGCCTAAGAAGATTTGGGTGGCTAAGTCACTTGTTGAGAAGGTGAAGGGCCCTCAACAAGTTTGGATCCCTAAAGCTTGAATCTCTTGTGTGTAGGTAAACTACAAGACTGGTGGAAGTCATTGGGTTATTGATAGTGGTTGCACTCAATATATGACCGGTGATCCTCATATGTTCACCTCACTAGATGAAGAGGTAGATGGACAAGAGAAAATAACATTTGGAGATAATTCAAAGGGTAAGGTTAAAGGATTGGGCAAAGTGGCAATATCAAATGATCATTCCATCTCCAATGTGCTATATGTTGCTTCATTGAGCTTCAACTTGCTATCCGTTGGACAATTGTGTGATCTTGGCTTCCAATGCTTGTTCACCGAGAAGGAGGTTGTTGTATCCAAGGTAGATGACAATCAAGTGATATTCAATGGAATTAGATACAACTTATATCTAGTGGACTTCACCTCTGAAGATGCAAATTTGAAGACTTGTCTATTCACCAAAACAACACTTGGGTGGCTATGACATAGAAGACTTGCTCATGTTGGGATGAGCTCACTCAAGAAGCTTATGAAGAATGATTTGGTGAGAGGGTTGAAGGATGTGAAGTTTGAGAAGGATAAGCTTTGTAGTGCATGTCAAGCCGGCAAGCAAGTTGCAAATACTCATCCAACCAAAGCTTTCATGTCAACCACAAGAGTGCTAGAACTCCTACACATGGATTTATTTGGACCAACAACATACAAGAGTTTGGGAGGGAATCTCTATTGTCTTGTGATTGTTGATGACTATTCAAGGTATACATAGGTATTCTTCCTTCATGACAAATCTGAAGTTGCATCTTGTTTTAAGAAGTTTGCCAAGAGAGCTCAAAATGAATTTGAAGTGAAGCTCAAGAAGATAAGAAGTGACAATGACAAAGAATTTGACAACACAAACATTAAAGCCTATTGTGATGAAGTTAGAATCAAACATGAAGTCTCCGCAACTTATACTCCTCAATAAAATGGTGTAGTTGAGAGGAAGAACCGGACCTTGATCACTCTTGCAAGGACTATGCTTGATGAGTACAACACCCCCGAAGCTCTATGGGCAGAAGAAATCAACACCGCATGTTAAGCATCCAACCGCCTATTCCTTCAAAAGTTCCTTGGCAAGACTCCTTATGAGTTGCTCAATGAGAAGAAGCCGGACGTCTCCTTCTTTAGGGTGTTTGGTTGCAAATGCTACATCTACAAGAAGCGGCAACACCTAGGGAAGTTCCAAAGATATTGTGATATTGGTTTTCTTGTTGGTTACTCATCAAAGTCCAAAGCATATAGAGTATTTAATCATGCCACCGGCTTGGTTGAAGAAACATATGATGTGGAATTTGATGAATCTAACGGCTCCCAAAGAGCACATGAGAATCTTGATGATGTAGGTGATGAACCATTAAGGGAGGCTATGAAGAATATTCCGGTGGGAGACATCAAACCAAAAGATGATGAAGATGATGTACAAATCATTGATCAACCTTCTTCATCAAGTGTGCCACAAGATGGTGAAAAAGATGGGAGAGTAGAAAATGAAGATACTCATATCTCCCATGAGCAAATGGTGGTACAAGCACAAGATGTTGATGCTCCACAACCTCCTCCTCAAGTGGTCAATAGAAGAAATACACCTCTCCTACAAGATCATCCACAAGATCTCATCATAGGGAGTCCATAAAAGGGTGTAATGACTTAATCTCAAAAACTTACTTCATTTATTGCTCATCACTCTTTTGTCTCTTGCTATGAGCCTACCAAGGTAGAAGAAGCTCTAAAAGATCCAGATTGGATCAATGCCATGCATGAAGAGTTGAACAACTTCACCCGCAATGAAGTTTGGACTCTTGAAGAGTGACCAAAAGGTGCTAGAGTTATTAGAACAAAGTGGGTGTTCCACAACAAGTAAGATGATCAAGGTGTTGTTGTGAGGAACAAGGCAAGACTAGTTGCAAAGGGGTTCTCCTAAGTTGAAGGTTTGGATTTTGGAGAGACCTTTGCACCGGTTGTAAGATTAGAAGCCATCCGTATCCTACTTGCATATGCATCACATCATGAAATGAAACTATATCAAATGGATGTGAAAAATGCATTTTTAAATGGCTTTATTAATGAACTAGTCTATGTTGATCAACCTCCCGGGTTTGAAGACCCTAGATATCCTAATCATGTTTATAGGTTGTCTAAGGCACTATATGGGCTTAAGCAAGCCCCAAGAGCTTGGTATGAGCGCCTTCAGGATTTCCTCATTAAGAAGGGCTTCACCATTCAGAAGGTTGACACCACACTATTCACCAAGAAGCTTGATGGGCATATCTTCATTTGTCAAGTATATGTTGATGATATCATCTTTAGATCATCAAATAAAGACTCATGCAAAGAATTTGGTGAATTGATGTCAAAGGAGTTCGAGATGTCAATGATTGGTGAGCTTACATTCTTTCTTGGTTTTCAAGTCAAGCAAATGAAAGAAGGCATCTTCATCTCTCAAGAGAAATACACAAAAGATCTTCTCAAGAGATTCAAGATGGATGAATATAAGCCAATCAAGACACCAATGCCTACCAATGGACATCTCGACCTAGATGAGGGAGGTAACCTGGTTGATCAAACTCTCTACCGTTCCATGATTGGTAGCTTGTTATATTTAACCGTATCTAGGCCCGACATCATGTTTAGTGTGTGTATGTGTGCTAGATTTCAAGCTAGTCATAAGGAAACACATTTAATTGCCATAAAAAGAATCCTTAGGTATCTTAAGCACACACCAAGCATTGGCCTTTGGTATCCCAAAGGAGCTATATTTAAATTAATTGGCTATTCCGATTCGGATTACGCCGGATGCAAAGTTGATAGAAAGAGCACATCCAGAGGGTGCCATTTGCTTGGTAGATCACTTGTGTCTTGGTTCTCTAAGAAACAAAATAGTGTGGCTTTGTCCACCGCCGAAGCAAAATACATTGCCACGGGTGCTTGTTGTGCACAAATATTATACATGAAACAAACTTTGCTAGACTATGGTGTAGTTCTAGAAAAGGTACCTCTTTTGTGCGACAATAAAAGTGCGGTAAAACTTGCAAATAATTCGGTTCAACACTCTCGCACCAAGCACATAGATATCCACCATCACTTTCTAAGAGATCATGTTGCTAAAAATGATATATCACTAGAAGGTGTAAGAACCAAAGATCAATTAGCGGATACCTTCACTAAACCGCTAGATGAGGCTACATTTTGTAGATTGCGGAATGAGCTCAATGTACTTGATTTTAGTAACTTCACTAAAAATTGAGCTTGTGTTGTCCCTTGCATCCATTGTAATATACAACATGTTTAATTTTTGGTAATGCATATAGGGCTTGTCTAACATGGTTAAGATAACCGCCGAAAAGCGTGTGAAGAAGCTTAACCTTGGATCAAACTTGACAAACAACTAGATTTACTTACAAAGTACTGCATATGCATGGATTTTGTTTTGTCGTTTTATTCCATTTGCCCTCTTATTGCCTATTTTCTTAAAAAGAATTATAGCCTAAGGCAAAATATTTTGAAAAATATGAGGGTTTGAGATAGGTCACTCACATCAGTCCCAATTGGTGTTTATTTGGATCTTATTCAAGTTGGGACTTGATTGGGAACAGACAGCGCAAAGGAACAGTGAAGATCTGCTGGAAAAGGGTGACCGGATGCTACACCGAACTCTGCAGTCCAGCATCCGGTCAGTTCACAGGAGGTGAACAGAAGCTGAAGGAGTAACCAGATGCTACGTTTGTGCGTCCGGTCAGGAAGGGATCCAGTGTCCAGTCGATCTAGTCGATCTACATGGAGTTCAAGGCAACTGACCGGACCCTGCCTGTGTCCGGTGATGGACCACCAAACGCGTCCGGTCGTGATTCCAGAGGAATTGGACCTCTCTAGAATCAACCGGATGCTGGGTGGTAGCATTTGGTCGCTACCACTGGAGCGTCCGGTCAGTGGATCTCGTGCGACATCAGGTCTCTTAACTCTATTTCTGTATCTGTCATGAGGGGACCCTCATATAACCTGATTCATCTCTTGCCGTTTGACTTAACCCTAGCCGCCACAAGTCCCAAATCACCGAAGAGCTTGCCGTGCTTGTCCCTGCCCACGCTGTCGTCTTCACGCCACCGCTGTCCCGCGCTGAAACGCCGCTGCGACCGTGCGCCACTGCAGTCACTCGCCACCGTCAGCCCTGCTCTTGCCCTCGCCAAGCACCACGTCGTCTTCTATCACCCGCGCGCGCCGCCATCTGCTCCCAAGCAACGAGCGCCATCCTAGCCCGCACCTGCCATGCCCTAGCCCTGCCTCCTCATTGGTAAGGCCACATCATCCTCTTTGCTTGATCTTGAACCTTTCAATTTTCAATGCATTGACCTAAATCATCCAGGGCCACCGATTCATCGAAGTGCTTCGCAAACCCTAACCCTAGCCGGTTCCAAGGTTCCCCGCGTGACGTCTCTTCTTTTCTCGGATCGCGGATCATCAGGTAGCATGCCCATCGCTTCAATTTCGTACCTACATTGCTTGCTTCCTAGGGTTTTCGCATCTATTAGATATATTGTATTTATTTGTATATCCATCTATTCCATCGTGCAATGAGTCGGTGCCGTTGAGGTTCTTGTGGCAGTTGTCAGTTAACTCAGAGCCAAGCTCGCGAGTAAGGATCGAGGCCAAGCCTTGGAAGTGTCAGTTTGACAGTTGATCTTCGTCAGCGGCAGTTCATCCTCTTGTCAGATCAGATGGCTCTCACCAAGAACGTTGGTGGTGGTCCAGGAGATGATGATCAGAGGCCCCTGCCTCGCCAGCCTGTAGGACCTAAAGGCAAGGCGACGAAGCAGATTACATCTAAGAAGCGCAAGTACCTCGACGTAGAGACAACGAGAGCAGCAGCAGTCATTGAGGCCGCAGAGCATGTCGAGAGAGGAGGTGCTCACAGTGGTGTGGTCATTGTAGATCAACAGCTTACACCTGCACAGAGGGCAGCAGTTGAGGAGGCTGAGCGTCTTCATGATGGTCCACCTAGGACTGTCATGATGGTAGGACGTCGTCTAGCTATTGAGGAGCCTCAGCCTCAGGGGGAGTCTAAGCAGGAGCCACAGCAGCAGCCCCCACTAGCAGAGCCTCAGCCAGCTCAGGAGACTCAGGAGGGCCAGTAGGCTGAGGAGACCGAGCAGGCACCCCAGCTACGCCGCTCTAGTCATACCAGTGCTACAGTCCACCGAGGCCAGCTACATAGCGCAGGGGTTCACGCCCACCGCCTAGACCATAGGGTCCGCCTCCAGCGGTACATCTTGACTTGAGAGCCACCATAGCCAGATAGGTTCGGCAGCTGAGATTTGTAGAGTTTGAGGTGTGGTTTCCTCTGAATAGGGATGAGAGAGCAGCAGAGGGTTTCTATACACTGCTCTAGGAAGACTTCTACAATGCATATCTGAATAGTGGGGCAGTCTTTCGATCTTAGAGAGTGTGCATTATTGAGGCTATTATGGCAGCAGCTGGAGAGCATATCCACCCTTACTTATCATATTTGCCGGGGCTGACAGATCTGATTGGCCGGACAGGAGTATATGTACCATCTTGGGTTCGGCAGTTTTATGCTTTGCTCTACATTGACCCGCATCATAACATCATACACTTTGCATTCAATGGCAGAGACTACAGGGTGATGAGTTTTAGGTCCAGGGAGATACTGAGGCTACAGGAGCAGCCTGTCAGATTGCATGAGATATGTTATGGATAGCAAGAGCCTCCCAGGCACCCACACGGTGGTTTGGTGCCCCCTACAGACCTTGTGCGCCATTGTTTCAAGGAGCCTTTTAGTGAGGGGTCGAGGAGGAACCCCAGTGACCTTACTACTACAGCTTGAGTGCTAGAGGCTATTATCAGGAGGACACTTCTTCCCAGGTTGGGATATAGAGAGTGTCTGACTCGCCTACAACTCTGGCTCCTTAATGCCCTGATGCAGCAGATTGTGTTCGACATTTGGGACCTCCTTCTATCAGAGATAGAGGATACTATAGCTAAGGGCTTCAAGGGTCACAGACAGCTTCCATATGCACATTGGATCACATTCCTGATGCTCAAGTCTATGTAGGTTAGGACCCCAGAGTTGGTTGCCGAGTACAGAGGTGCCACCACAGAGTTTCCAGCTTATAACATGGCATAAAGGATCAGGCACAGCACACCACAGGCACCCACTCAGCCTAGCCATCATCCTAATGTTCCAGAGTCAACAGCTCAGCAGGACGAGATTATCAGAGGCATAGCCGCTACTGAGGAGGAGCAGCTTAAGGCACAACAGGAGGTGACAGAGTCTAGTGACAGCTCAGATACAACTATCTGTCGATTCCTCATATGCCTCCACGCAGACATGATGCAAAGGCCAGCAGTTCCAGCTCAGCTCCACCTACACCGCAGATGGACCCCGCCTTGATTAATATTCTTGAGCGGATGCAGCAGGATCAGGCACGATAGGCTTAGGAGACAGCTACCAACTTTGCATAGTTTCAGGCTCATTAGGACGAGTTCCAGTGGCAGCAGCAGCTCCTTCAGCAGCAACAACAGTAGATGCATCAACAGCAGTTACTCATGCAGCAACAGCTTATGGGATTTATGCAGCATGTAGTAACAACACTTGGGGCCCCACAGCCATAGTTTTTGCCCCAGCTTGCTCAGCCTACCACCACTATGACGACTCCAGCAGTATAGCCCAGTGGGCTTTAGAGTCAGGGATAGCCTCAAGCTCCATTTGCCTCTCCCACAGTATAGGTGTCCCAGTGGTTATCCTCGCTAGTGTTAGCCCCGTGTTTCACACCACTTCAGATGGGCTTTACACCGAAGCAGTCATCCTTGCTTTTTGTGCCTGACACGTCAGTCTCTAGGAGTCTTGGAGCATCTTTCAGCGAGTTGACAGGCATGCCTACACCGCCTCATATGCATGCCGCCAGTCCTTCTACAGTAGCTCCAGTTGTCATGACTACTCAGAGACTCCCTTCGTCTGTCGCATCTTTAGATCCTACGATAGACATACTAGTAGCATCACAGGCAGCACCTGCCCCAGCACAGACCCAAACCGCTTCAGAGATGCTTCCAGCCACAGAGGGTCAGTCTGTTCAGAGCTCAGGGTCAGATGGTGATGGCGCCCAGTTTCATCTTGCTCCACGTACTTCAGCACCCGGCTCGTCCGCTGTAGCCCCACCGACCGACCCTTAGGTTTTGGTGTTTGACGCCAAAGGGGGAGAGGGTTTGAGTATGTAGACTCAGGGGGAGCGACGTTTAGGGGGAGTCTTAATTAGCTATTAGTCTATTATATACATTTGGAGTCTTATTTGTGTGATACACTATTACTATTATGCATTCGTGTGTTTACTTTCATGCATACTATTATATCTATGTGATAGTGTTATCTACGTGATTGTGAGATATGACATGTGTGCTCTCTATTTTGAATTCCTTTATATGTCATATCACTTGTGTTATGCTCATTTGCTTTTGCTTCCGCGTTTATACTACGATGCAAATGAGCTTTGTTACTTGTACTCTTGCTTAATTCATATCCTTTGAGTACATTGTGTTGGCTTGGGTCATATAAGCTTGCCTAACTCTTTTGTTCTTATTGACAAAAGCTTATATGAACCAAGCCCGTCAAAAACCTCACTCTTTCACATACTCGAGGTGGTATTGTCATCAATCACCAAAAAGGAGGAGATTGAAAGCATCTAGGCCCCTAGTTGGATTTCGGTGATTAATGACAATACAAGATTACTATGACTAACGTGTGTTTTGTAGAGGCAATTAAGTTAGGTCATGGTAATGGAGATCGATTGGACAATCAAGGTGGTCATGCCCCTACGATGGAAATCGTTTCGGTTTTCAAAGGATGGACGACAAGGTTAAGGATGACTAGTTCTAAGTGTCGATTGGAGTTGGAGAGACACTTAGAGTAGTTTAGGACTTTGTTTTTCCTTTGGCCGTACTATTAAGGGGGGTATGGACGGGTAGCTTGACCTAGGTGAGTCTAGTGAGTTAGGTGTGGTGCACACTTGTTAAAACTAGCACTAGATAGCTCCTACGAATACCTAAGATCCTTTGGAGCAAACTTCATTCATATATGATCGAGAGTTGGAAGTGAATGGAGGGTCAAATGCTGACCGGACGCTGGCCGCAGGGTCCGGTCAGTTCATTTGATCAGGCAGATTATGTTTGGTGCGACCGGACGCTGGAGTGGTCAAGTGACCGGACGCTGAGAGGCAGCGTCCGGTCGACTCCAGTAAGGTTCTAGTGAAGGGAATCTGCGACCGGACACGTCCGGTCAGTACTGATCGGACCCTGGGGGTTCAGCATCCGGTCGAGTACAGTAAGCATCCAGTGAGAGTTTTATGCGACCGGACGCGTCCGGTCAGTGGTGATCGGACCCTGTCAGCGTCCGGTCAACACTTTATCACTAGTTTGCGGGTTGAACTGACCGGAGCGTCCGATCAACATGACTGGAGCGTCCGGTTACCCCGCAGAAGCTCATAACGGTTCGTTTTTCAGGCTGCCTTATAAATAGAAGCTCCACTCGTGTGTGGAGTTACTTTTGCTCATTCCAACAGCTAAGAAACACATTTGTGAGGGCCAAGAAGAGCAAGGTCCTAGTGAGGTGATTGAGATTTGAGAATCCAAGAGAGTAGCCTCATTAGTGAATCAAGAGTAGCCAAGTGTGCATCCATCTTCTCATTTGGCTTCGCGTGGTCAAGTGAGAGTTCGTGCTTGTTACTCTTGGTGATCGCCATCACCTAGACGGCTTGGTGGTGATTGGGGGCTTGGTGATCACCCGACGGAGCTTGTGGGTGACCAAACTCAAGTTGTGAGTGGCTTTGGGTGATTCGTCGCGATGGAGTGTCGAAGAATCAACCCGTAGAGAGTACTTGATCCTTGCACGGATCAAGGGGGAGCTACACCCTTGCGCGGGTGCTCCAACGAGGACTAGTGGGGAGTGGCGACTCTTCGATACCTCGGCAAAACATCGCCGCGTTCATCTCTCTCTATTTACTTTGAGCATTTACTTTGAGCAATTCAATACTTGTCTTTACATTCATAGAATTGCCATGCTAGAGTAAGTTTGGAACATAGGTTGCAAGTTCGTTGTGCGTTAGTTTAATAGAAACATTTTTCTAGGCACAAGGAGTTAATTGGGCTAACCATAGAATTTGATTATTGCAAAAAAATTTAGAATTAGTCCAATTCACCCCCTCTTAGGCATCTTGATCCTTCACAAAGTTTAAGAGATCATAGCTGGAGTGCCCTTCTTAATGATGTGATATCATTTTGCATAAAACAAGGAATACAAGTGCCAAATATGAATGCCTTCTATGCGGACTATATTCGATCTCGTGCTGAGAATGAGCTATCAGTTGAGCATCACTACAAATATGACATTTTCACAGTTGCTATTGATCAACAATTACATGAGTTAAATAGCAGGTTCAGTGAACAAGCCACAGAGCTTCTCGTTTTGTGTACATCTTTGGATCCTAGAGATCCATTTAGATCATTTAAAATTAATAATATTTGCCTGCTAGCTTCAAAGTTCTATCCTGCTGATTTTTCTGAACAAGAAAGAAATAACTTGAGACATCAATTACAACATTATGAGCTTGATGTCCTCGCAAATTCACAGTTCCAGAATTTATCAACTATTGCTGATCTATGCTGTCGACTAGCTAAAACTAGAAAATCAAATGACTATTATTTGATTGACAGGTTATATAACATCCCTCATTTTTTATCTATTATCCTAAATTATTTTTATAGATGGCAAATACTAAGCATTTTTTTCTTAGACAGATTGATTCGGCTTGTTCTAACTCTACCAGTTTCGACAGCTATGCCAGAGGGGGCATTCTCTGCAATGAAACTTGTGAAGACAAGACTCCGAAATAAAATGGGAGATGAATTTGTGAGAGATTGTTTGATAATATATATTAAGAAGAAGATTGCAATTGAGTTCACAACTGATACACTCGATACACTTATTGATAATTTCTACGATACGAAGACACGCAGAGTAAGACTAAAATGAAAAAGGTTAGTTTCTATGAATATTTTTGCTTGCAGTAACTTTTATGTAATGAAAAATATGAAACCATGACTTTATATGTGATATATTTGGTAAAGTATATCTAATCTTTATCTTCCCTGGGAGTTCGATTATAGCAATCTATTAATTAAACTTGGCTGCCCCCTGTCTAAAAATCCTGGCTCCGCCACTGGTCGCAGGGGCGTGGCAGCCCAACGTGTCCGGCATCTCCGACGTCGGCCGCATCTGGGAGACGACGCAGCGCTGCCCGCTCATCGTGTGCCGCTACAGCCACGAGGTCGACGGCCCACTCTGCACCCTCCTCGGCGACCTCTACGGCAAGCCCGTCCTCCCCTCGGGCCTCCTCGCGCCGTACGATGCGGCCGTTCGTGCCGCGGCGGCCGACGGCGAGGGCGAGCACGACGACGAGGAGAGCGCGGGCTCATGCGCTGGCTCGACGCCCAGCCCGCGCGGTCCGTGCTCTACGTGGCGTTTGGGAGCGAGGCGCCGCTGACGCCGGCGCACGTCCGCGCGCTCGCGCTCGGGCTGGAGCTGGCGGGCGTGCGCTTCCTCTGGGCGCTCCGGAAGCCGGTCGGCGGCGAGCGGCCGCAGCTCTCGGACGGGTTCGAGGACCGCGTGGGCGCGCGCGGGGTGGTGCGCGTCGGGTGGGTGCCGCAGGTGCGCGTGCTCGTGCACGCCGCGGTGGGCGCCTTCATGACGCACGTTGGGTGGAGTTCCCACATGGAGAGCTTCCTGTTCGGCCACCCGCTGGTGATGCTGCCCCTGTTCGCCGACCAGGGCCTCACGGCGCGGTTGATGACGGAGCGGCGGGTCGGCCTGGAGGTGCCCTGGGATGACTGCGGCAGCGAGTTCCGCGGCGAGGACGTCGCGAGGACCGTGCGGCGGGTGATGATGGAGGAGGAAGGCAAGGAGTTCTCGCGCAGTGCCAAGGGATTGCAGGAGGTTCTTCGGGATACGGCAACGCAGGAGCGCTACATCGATGAGCTGGTCGAGCACTTGCTGCAGCGCCGAGGAGATTATTAGGACGAAGAGCAATGTATCCATCCATCAATAAAAATGAGAAGCGACTTGCTAAAATTCACGTGTTTAAATTTTAGTTTCCTTTCGGGCAACGACTATTGGATATATTTTGTATTAAAATTGTAGCTTTAGCACGCTGCAATTTTAGTAGGCACAATTTGCAATTTTCGGATCCGCGAATAAAAAACCAGACAAAATTACAAACCCGATAAAATGTGATTTATGCTAGCACAAAGACGATTAACAAATTTATTATTTACAATTATTTCTATAGTCAGGACAAAAATTCAATATATTATGACACAAAGATAAATTACAAATAACAAAAGTTACAATTACTTGTACTAGTTGATGATACAAGAGTGGTGTCTGAAATCATCTTAAAATTCGGACACCTGAAACATAGGAGAAGTGAAATGAGGAAGACCAAAGGAATTGCTTACACTCTGTTTTATCAATTTTTTCAGGTGACAAACAGTAACAATCAGGTGTCAATTTCAGGTGACAAACAGTAACAATCAGGTGTCAATTCGACTGTCCCTGCTCAGCTGCTACAGTTCCCCTTCAACTTCCCTTTCTTCTACCTTGTTGTGAAAACCACTCTCAGTTATGGCTCCTCCACCGATCGTTGGTCACCTCCCATCCTCAGCGGAGTCCCCGCCGTCAAGCCTGTTCCTGCTGCCCTTCATCGTGTTACCCTGATGTCATCTAGCCATCGACATGACTCCCCGTCCTTCCTTGACTCAATCGCCATCTCCCGCCACCTGCGGCCCCGCCGCTATGCCCCCACGACGCCTCCTTCGCCTAGCCGACCTTCGTAAATCAATTTTAGAGGCGGCTGGATTTCGGTTCATCTTCAAAAATCGATTTCTAGGGGTGGCTCGATATCTCAATTCTTTTGGGCTCTACTTGTTCCCCCTCTTCCGTCATCGGCCGACAGGTGGGAGCAATAGCAGTCGGCATGCTTGGCTTGGATGGAAAATGCAGGATACCTAGGCTGTGGTGATGAGTCCTTCCTCCCAGGGTAGTGTTGCCGCTGCAACGCATCCCAGGGCGGAAAGCATTCTTGTTGATATGTTCTGTAAATGTCTCAGTTTTGGCGAGCTCTGAAAATTCGGTGAATAAAAGAAGACAACATGTTTATTTGGCGAGCTCAGTAACGGTCATTCTCATTTTGTCTATTCATTCATGTAACTGTATCGTACACAAGATTGAAGAATAATATCATCACCTGACTCCAAAATTAGGTTCAGTAGAGTGAAACCAGTGATTTTGCATATTACAAATTTATTTATTTAACTAGACATAACTTGCTGAAAGAATATTGCTCAAACGCTAAACTGCACATTGAACAGCACATTGGACTATAAAATGCAAATTTGTAGAAATTGGAGAACTGAATTGTAGATTTTTCGGCCTCTCTTTGATTACATAGCATACTATCAAATTAGTACTTTCCTAGAGTTTGTGTTGTTCAGTGACTCTAGTTTAGTAAATTTTCTGTGAGTATGTTCAAAGAACTGTGCATACATTCAATAGTAATTCAGAGAGGTATTTTGCATATACATTCAGTAGTAATTCAATTCGTGTCCTTCCTGTGATCATCCAATTCCAGAACTGTGCATATATAGTAGAGTAATCAAACTTTTCTGAAACTTGTTCAAGTGTGAACCTAATTTGCTATCAATGCTAGATACTCCTTCCGTCCCTAAATAATTGTCGTTTTCGCTTCCCGAGAAATAACTTTGACTAAATATATATAACACCATGTTTGGATGTAGATATTGGAGCATGGAATTGGGAACCGAATTGAGATTTGGTATTACACCTCCAATTCCTTGGTATTGATCTACAACTAGAAGTGACCTCTTTCAATACAGAGCCCTACCCCTCTGTATTCGCTGGAATCAAGCGAGCGCTGAAACGTGTACCTCTCTCTCACACAGCGCTCCCCGACCCGTGCCGCCTCCATTGCCGGGTGCTCGGGCCCCAACCTCGATCCTCCCTCGTCGGAAGCCGGCCCCAACCTTGGCACCTCCCTCCGAAGCCCCTTGCAGGCTTCCCTCGCCCGAGCGCTGCCCCGACGCCTCCCGAACCTTGACGGCACCCCCAGGCTTTCCTCACCCGAGCATCTCCCTGGCCCATCTTCCCCATCTCCAGCAAGATCATG
Organism: Miscanthus floridulus; assembly: GCF_019320115.1. NCBI lineage: Eukaryota > Viridiplantae > Streptophyta > Magnoliopsida > Poales > Poaceae > Miscanthus > Miscanthus floridulus. The sequence goes on from NC_089582.1 coordinate 39,104,060, forward strand.
TCCTTCTTCCTCATCTCCGGTAAGATCCTCTCCTTCTTCCTCAGGTTCGACCACATCCTCGTCTCCTTCCTCCTCAACTCCGACGACTTCCTCAAAGTCCCCGTCTCCTTTTTCGTCAACCCCTAGCGCCGCCTCCTTGGCCTACCACTCGGCTGCCGGGTTGCACCGCCATCGCCACCTCCTCCTGGACGACGGGAGTGGGAGTGCGGCGGCGGCACCGACACCAGCATCAGGCACAGGTCGCGGTGCTGGTCCGGGAAGAAGGACAGGGTGCGGGGACACCACCATGGCGGCGGGTTCTGCAGGACGAAGGAGGCTACGGCGGGGGTGATTGTGGTGGTGGACCAGAGCTCCGGCGTTACGGGGCGGGGAAGAAGACGAGTCAATTCAATTCAACGAGATGTACGTCCAAACATTTATTTGGTATTGCCGTGTCCCTAGAATCCAAATAGCAATTTCATGTACATCCAAACATCTGATTTGGTATTGTAGCCAATTTCCAATACTAGTCTAATTTGGCATTGATACCCAATTCAATGCTAGCCGTCCAATATCTACATCCAAACGGACCAAAAAATATAAATATTTATGGTACTAAATTAATATTATTAGACAGATTGTTGAATCTATTTTCATAATAAATTTATTTGGAGATACAAATGTTGCACACTTTTCTACAAATCCAGTCAAACTTACGGCGGAAACAAAAAAAAAACGACAATTATTTAGGCATGGAGGGAGTACCCTGCAACAAGAAAGTTGTTATCCATGATGCAGAGTACTTCACTTTATCAGAAGTCAGAACTGGCCCCTGATCAAATCTTCCAATCAATAGAGATTCAGTTTAAGTCAACATTGCATTTGTGGGATTGTCTCTGATTTTCAGTTCAAACTCTCTTGTTCAGTTTTTTTTAAGTTGAAACTCTCTAGTTCTATGAACGTGGTGATGTGGCAAATTTAAATATGGTCAAGGAAAAATTTACCTAGGCTGTTGTAGTACCCTATTTTTTGTAGGCTTTTATTTTACATAATTCCCGAATCTTGCAATTTGATGTGAGTTGGTTGTTGAATTCGACATAAGAACTGCACTTTGGCTCCTGCGTTCGAGGGAAGTCATTGGGGGAAGAAGACGATAGAAGAATCTACATAGAATATTATGTATTTTATATTTCAGATTTTTTTATGTGTAATTTGGGAATGTACTATGCCGAGTTTTAATATAATCCCCCTTCCATTTGCAAAAAACGAGAAATATAAAACAGAAATGGCCCTATACATGTCGATAAATTACCTGCCACTACCATTACGTGTTGTAAGAAGAAAAAAGGTATACACCTTTATTTAATTATATTGGTCTCTAAACTATTGTGGTCGAGATTAAATTAATATGCTAAAAATTAAGAAGATCTTATGTGTTGCAATGTTCATGGAGACGCTAGAAGCTAAGTGCTCCCTCCGTCCCTAAATATCTATTGTTTTCGTTTCCCAAGAAACAACTTTGACTAAATATATATTAAAAATATTAATATTTGTGGTACATAATTAGTATCATTAGAAATATATTTGAATCTAGTTTTTTAATAAATTTATTTGGACATACAAATGTTGCACGTATTTTCTATAAATCGAGTCAAACTTGTGGCATGCACACCAACAACGACAATTATTTAGGGACGGAGAGAGTATCTCTAAAGTCCTAATAGTAAGATCCCAATGCATGAATCATATATATGTTGAAAGCATTTTTCATGGATAATTCAATGAACCTATTTTAATATTGTATATGTTGAAGCATATTTATATAAACTTGGTCAAATTTAGAGAGATTTTACTTGCGACAAAGCTAAAGTGAACCATATTTTGAAATCGAGTGAGTAATAACTAGCAAACAAAAGAAACCCCCAGGTTTGACCTCAAGGTTTAGAAACTATTATATTATTTAGTGAAAAAATAAACTAAAAGGTCCATATATATGTTGATAAGTAAACTATCATTACCATCGCACAAAAAGTAATACCAAAACCCCATATTACTCACCACTACATTTATTTAAAATAAAGCCAAGTGCATGCTGCCCACAAATACATAATAATAAGAGTTTTGCTTGCAATTCAAATGACCTTTTGATGTAAAACAATAGTTCACCGCGAGAGGTTAAAAAAGAATAAAAACATAGAGAAAAAGCAAATATGTCTGCTACCAAAACAACAATGTACGTGCTTGTGTGAGGGGGTTATTGTGTGTTCTATGCCTGTGACCACGTGGGTAGTGGGAGTGCCCTAGCTAGCGGTTTACATTCTCTTCTCTTTTTTCTATTCTTGACATTTAGATGTTGAGAACTTTTAACCCTCATGCATGGTCGCGAAAGTGTAACTTCCACGTGATCATGCCGGTGAATACTATTCTAAAATAAAACATACACGGCAAGACTACACGTACAGTTTGGAGATTCTGATGTAGCAAACATTTGAAATGAAAAATAATGCTAGAAGACAGTAGCCAAATAAGCAAAAGGAACTCTTGATTAATAATTATTAACCTAATAAGAAGAAAGTAAAGCATCAGCAAACTGTTACAATTGCTCGTATGTTCAATTGTCCGCCTTGTACTAAAACTATATGAATCTTCAGATGAGCTCTGACCACCAATTTGGTCTCCATGAAGCAGATCTCCAATCATGCATGGAGTGTAAAGGAATGACTCACGTATATGGTTCCAAAAGCTATGATAGCAATATTTTGGGCGTGAATTTTGGTACTATTCAAATGGTAGGCAACAACCTGAAACCGTCGAACCATAAAGACAACTTCCTTATAGGGATGGGATCCAATAATGTTAAGATGTTGGTCATAGTCGAAGTATTCTTGGCGTTCAGTGTTAATTTCAGTGTTAATAGTAAAAGTATCATCATTGTCAGAGTCCCACTCATAGCCTTCTTCCGATAGAGATTCAACATCATGGTCAGTATCTTGGCTTTCAATATTTTCTTCTTCTGATAGAGATTCAACATCATGGTCAGTATCCTGGCTTCCAATATTTTCTTCTTCTGATAGAGATTCAACATCATGGTCAGTATTCTGGCTTCCAATATTTTCATCTTCTGATAGAGATTCAACATCATGGTCAGTATCCTGGCTTCCAATATTTTCTTCTTCTGATAGGGATTCAACATCATTGTCAGTATCTTGGATTTCAATATCTTTTTCTATAGTCCAAGATCCATCGTGTTGTCTACCACTTGAATCATAAGCGATTGATGCTAAATATTAAGCATAGTGCCCAACCGCAATTTCATACTTCAGAGCCCACTCCATCTGACCACATATTTCATTGAGGATCCAGATCTTTAATTGATGATCATGGACTATTCCGAAACATACACCATTCTGCAATTTCCCCAAATATGGTTTCTGTACTCATTAGCATTCGCTGGCGTTTCAATTATTTGATACTTACTTTATGACAATGAGAGCCTGCATAGAAAGGTAAAATTGCGATGTTACTATGCTATGTATATTTGTTTGATGTATAGATATTATGTCCATGTATGACTAAGCAGTAGCCAAATCTTTATCTTTGCAACTAAAATATTCGTAACTATTTCAGTTGCGACACCAAAGCTGCTAACACAACCGAATCGTGCGACAAAATTTGGAGTCGTCGGGTCTGCCTTTCCCCTGCGATCCTTGCCCGCTCGCCAAGACCATGACGCGCGAGGTAAAATGGAAATCCAACACAATCACCGCAAGGAATTTTGCCTTCCTACAATCCTACTTCGCCCTCGCCTGATCGGTTGCACCTGCACTCAATCCTCGCGGTGGATCTGGCCTGCCTCCGATGTTGCCCTCACCCTCACCCGCCGGCATCGCAGGACATCGCACCCATGCCGTCACCGTCGCCCTCGCCCGCTGCACGTGCTCTGTGATCCTGGTGAGTCTTGCGGCTGTCTGCCACCCCTCTCCCTCCTTCCCCCTATGCTGGATGTGCTGCCGCTGATCTACCAGGCTGCGCGGAGCCGTGGACTCCAAATCTTCTCCCCGCCGCCCCTCTCGCCGATCGCTGCTATTCCGCCTGCCGAGGCCCGCGCTCTCGTCAGTTGCCAGGGCGCCCGCGGCAGCGGGCTGCCGGCCAGCGAGTCTGCGCCCTCTCGCAGCTGTGGTAGCGGCGGCCGGCCAGCATATCTCTGCCACGGAAGAGGCAGAGGATGAGGGACTGCCAAGGGAGCAGGAGACGGCATTCGTGGCGGACTCCGTCTCCCTCAGCGTGGATCTGAGTTGTTGATGTTTGCCTCTCTGTGCAGATGTCGTCGGCGGAGGCGAAGGCAGCGGTGGTCCCGGAGTCTGTGCTGCTCGGGCAGGGCTAGTTCGGCACTACGTACCTCTGCATGGAGCGGGCCAACGGCAAGGAGTTCGCGTGCAAGTCCATCCTCATCCCCGAGACCCACTCCCTTGGCTTGGGGCAAACAAAATCAATGGCACACCACTAGACCCTGCTTGGCCCAGGACCAATCGAATGAAAATTTTAGGTATGACACAGAGGAACCACTCTATTCTTGCTATTCTTTAATAAATTGGAGTTCTAATTTTCTATGCTATGTGCAGATCCGAAATCAAGGCTACTTTGCTTCATTCCAGGTAATCTAATACTACCCAATTTTGTGATGTTTGAGTGGTAATTGGATCTACACCTTTCTTTCTTTTTTTTGTTTTTCTATAGCTACTGCTTTCTACCCAGTAGCAGCAGCCGTAGGTCAAAGCACATCAATCGGCTGATTTATAGAACTATGGATGCTGCCGCTGCCGCTACTGATTTTATATATCTATATAAGTGCTTGTCTCAGATTCACATAAATCAACTACTGATCCACATAGAACTATGGTGCTTGTCACATAATAGCTATATGATAGGATCCTTTGCAATGCTTTTTTTCTTAGCCCTTGTTTAGTTCTAGGAATTTGGATTTTGGGGCTACTGTAGTATGTTCGTTTTTATTTGGCAAATAGTGTTCAAACATGGACTAATTAGGCTTAAAACGTTCGTCTCGCAATTTCCCACCAAACTGTGCAATTAGTTTTTCTTTTCATCTACATTTAATGCTCCATGCACGGGCCGCAAATATTCGATGTGATAGGTACTATAGCAACTTTTTGGAAGTTGGAGTGGAACTAAACAAGGGCTTATATAAGTTGGTGATTTTCACCTTGTAAAGGAAGGGACATGCTATTTTCTTTTATGAAAAGTAATGCCTGCAAACTTATGTTTTTACCCCTTATGCAGCTCGGCATTGATACTGTCCCAGTGCTTCTGCAAAAGGTATTTCTTCATTTGCTGATGAGCTCCTTCCTGTGCTGGAGAGACTAGAGCATTTGAAACAGGTAAAGCTCATATATGTACTATATTAATATTATACTAGGGCTTTAGGAGGCTGCCATGGTGTTCTCACTCTGCTTTCATACTCTTGGCACCTAGAAATTAGGCGTGTAATGCTGGGATATGCTGCTATACTATTAACAACAAATCAAATTATATGCAGTTGCTTCAATAGCTCTGACGAGCTCACTTTAATTGGTCACCACCGTCGCCACTACAGGATGATTAACGAGTGGTTGAAGTGGAGAAGGAAGCACAGGCAGCGCATACTCCATCGATCTCTTGTGTGATTTTGGTATTTGTGTGGATCTTGGCTCGAGAAATCTGAGTCCATTTGATGGATGAACTGCAATTTGTTGGGCTCATGAGGTTTGGACTGCAAAGCATCGATTGATTCATGAGCTCTAGCTGAATTTTCCCGGAGAACGCTTTCGCGGCAAGGTTGAGCTAGCAGCCGTGCAGGGTGATATGAGAATGTTGCATATGGAGTAGTAGATAAGGTCAGATACTGCACTTCTCTTCCTGTTTGGATTTACCAAGCACCTATTTTCTGTGTACAGATGAAAGCTCTAGTTTGGTTTTGGTGAATTGATGAAACCCTAAGTGCTAACCTAGTTTATCAAGTGATCATGAGATAGGTAGTACACTCCAAGTGATGAAGCAAATGAAGATCATAGCATAATGATGATGATATCATAATGATGATCAAAGTGCTTGGACTTGGAAAGAAGAAAAAGAAAAAACAAAAAGCTCAAGGCAAAGGTATAAACCATAGGAGCTATTTTATTTTGGTGATCAGGACACTTAGAGAGTGTGATCACATTTAGGTTTGATAGCCGTACTATTAAGAGGAGTGAAACTCGTATCGGAATGCGGTTATCAAAGTGCCACTAGATGCTCTAACTCTTTGCATATGCATTTAGGATCTAGTAGAATGCTAACACCCTTAAAAATGTTTGTGAAAATATGCTAACACATGTGCACAAGGTGATACATTTAGTGGTTGGCACATTTGAGCAAGGGTGGAGAAGTTAGAAGTGAAAACGAGTAAGTGTCGCTGGTTATACAGTGATCGGACGCTGGACCTCTGAGGGACCGGCGCGTCCGGTCATGTGTAGCAGTGAGATGCTGGCGTCGGTCAACTGACCGGATGCTGGGTCGCTCAGCGACTGGACGCTGAAGGGCTGCGTCCGGTCGTGTTGTCGGTCAGCACAGTAAGAAGTCACAATGTGACCGGACGCTGGCAGGGTCCGGTCAAGCTTGACCGGACGCGTCCGGTTGGCAAAAACACGTTTTGGACCCTTACTGTAAACAACCGGACACTGAGGGTCCAGCGTCCGGTCAGCTCTGTCGGAGCGTCCGGTCAACATGTCGACCGTTGAGATCAAATGTTCACTGTTGAACGCAGAAGACACGTGGCCACCATCGGGCGACCGGACGCTGAGGAGCAGCGTCCGGTCAGTTGGACCGGAGCGTTCGGTCAACCCGATCAGTACCCAGTGAAGGGGTACAACGGCACTATTTCGTGGGGACTTCTATTTAAGCCCTATGGCCGGCTATGACTCATATCTTTGGCTATTTTCATTGACATAGCAACCTTGTGAGCTTAGCCAAAGCTCTCCCACTTATCTCCATCATTGATTAATCATCTTTGTGAGATTGGGAGAGAATCCAAGTGCATTGCTTGAGTGTTTGCATCTAGAGGCACTTGGTGTTCGTGTTTCGTTGCGGGATTCGCTTGTTACTCTTGGTGGTTACCGCCACCTAGACGGCTTGGAGCAGCGAGGATCGTTGAGCGGAGGGTGGTGATTGTCTCCGGCTCCGATCGTGGTGATTGTGAGGCGTTCTTGACCTTTCCCCGGCGGAGCGCCAAAAGGTACTCTAGTGGATTGCTCGTGGCTTGTGTGATCCTCATCTTGTGTTGGTTGTGCGGCATCCTATTAAGGGTTTGGCGTGTGAAGCCAATTAGCGTGTGAACCTCCAAGTGAGTGAATCGCCACAACGAGGACTAGCTTGCCGGCAAGCAAGTGAACCTCGGTAAAAAATCATTGTGTTCATCCTTTGATTCCGAGATGATTGGTCTTCATTGATATTGATTCTTGTGATTGATTGGTTCACTCATCGACACGGCGGTATAACTATCTTGCTTACTCTCTTTACATTACCGTAAACTAGTTGTCAAACTCTTTAGTGTAGCTAGTTGTGAGAGCTTGTTAGTTTGGTTAGTGTGGCTCTTTAGTTAGCATTTGAGAGCACACTAACTTAGTGTAGTGATATAGCTATTATGTGGATACATACTATATAAACTAGAATTGTGGTAGGTGGCTTGCAATTTTAGTAGGCTAGCGCAACACTTGCTTCGCCTCATAATTGTCTAATCGGTTTGTTAAGTGTTGTTGTAGAAATTTTTATTAGGCTATTCACCCCTCCTCTAGCCATTAGGACCTTTCAACAGACCACAATTATTTTTTGTGGATTATAATGCTTATTCTAGCACATGATACTAAACATGTGTCTTTATGATTTAGATTTTCTCATTTCCTTTGCCTTCCTTCCCTGACTACGTGTCATTTGAGAAATTATATTCCCTTATATGCCAAGCAAGTTGTCTCCCTCTGTTGTGTGCATATTGATCAAATGGAACACCAGTCGCAAGGAGCTTCAACATTGATAGATTATTATTATGATTTCTGAAGGTGGTCTCTGGTTTCAAATTTGGAGATATGATTACTATGCAGATTGGATGACTTCATTAGAGACTTGTCTCGATATTAGGGAGTCCTGGTTTTAATTTGAACACAACTGAAAAGTAATGCAGGCATAGGTAGTCCAGTTTAATTTGATTATCATCTTGGAGTATGTACTTGTTACTTGCATTCTTATTATTATTTCCTCAATTTTGAGTTTACCACACATTCTTTCGCAGGGAGTACAAAAACTGACTATCCATTATAGACATAATAATAGATACGGGTGCAAGTACATCTTATATTTTCTTATATATGTACATTATTCCTTGTCTGCAAAAAATTGAAAAGATTTTGAAGGAACCTGATAGCTTGGTGAAATTCATATGAATTATTCACCTAGACAGCTGCCAAGGTACAACTTCATCTCCTTTTTCTGTCCATGGCTCCATGCCTTTCAAGAGCTGCCTTTGCTGGTTTCCTAGACTGTTTAGACAAATTTTAGAAGCAAGGATGAAATAAAATTTGCCATCCTAACATCCTTAGAAATTTGGATTTCTCAGATCTTTAACAAATTTTGTTCCTAGATTATGCACCATGAATTACTGTTTTTACTATATTGGATACCATTTAATGAGAAATTCCACTTTTATTGCAAAATGTGTTCCTACCCCTGTAGAAAAATATACCATATGTTAACACTCATGGTTGTTTGGTTTAATAGGATGTATATAGACTAGAAGGTATATTTTGTGGAGATTGGAGGCCATGGATTAGTTGAGATGGATATGAAACTTAGCACAATCTATTAGTTAAATTGTTTACTTTTCTCTCAGTTTGAGAGTGACATAACTCAAAGATGTTAAGGTGGTGCTTAAAGCTCCATATGAGGTTTTAACGGATTAAACCCAAAATAAGAAATTTAAAGATACACTATCTTTAGAAAGATGGGAAGATCTGGGGGAGCATGGTATGTAGAGACCTAAGACTTGAAGAGAAGCGGAACTGCGTGCCCACTTCAGTCATTCAAAACAACGAATTTCTCAATACCTGTTGATGTTGTATAACTCATACAACACCATGTTATTGGCTCTTCGAAGAAGATGAATAATATAAACTAAGATCTTGTAATACAGGAGCTTATAGAATCAATTGCATCTTGGCAATGAAGAGCAACAACAGCCCCATATGAAAGTGCCAGTAGCTGAGGCCCTAGAAGGTCTCAAAGAATTAGTAAACTAGTTTTCCGATGACTATGAAGTCTATGTTAGTAAATAAATTCAAATGAAGGGTGATCCCACCTCGTTTGAAGAAGCCATGAGAAACGTTTACTCGTTTAAATGGCAAGAAGTTATGAAAGTTGAAATGAATTCGATGAATACCAACGATGTTTGGGACTTAGAAGTAATTCCTAATGGAGCCAAAACAGTAGACCGTTAATGGGTCTACAAGACAAAATATAACTTCAAAGGGAATGTAGAAAGATATAAAGCATGACTTGTGGCAATATGCTTTACACAAAGAGAATAAAAAATTACAAAGAGAGTTTTCTCTCTAGTCTTATGTAAGGATTCTTTTAGAATCATAATGGTGTTAATGGCATATTACGATTTAGAGTTACATTAGATGGATGTAAAGACGACATTCCTCAATGGGAATTTATATGAAAACGTTTACATGGCATAACCCAAAAGGTTTTTGTCATGGAAGAAAAGAACATAAGGGATGCCGCCTGTAGAAATCCATTTATGGGTTAAAAGTAAGTCTCTAGACTGTAGTATTTGAAGTTGATAAAATGATAAGAAAGTTTTAGGTTTTAAAGAAAATGAGAAGGACAATAGCGTTTATGCAAAGCTCAAGAATGAAAAATTCACTTTCCACATCATGTGAATAGATGACATTCTACTCATTAGTAGTGATGTTAATCTATCATTGGAGAAGAAGTTTTGTCCTCAAGTTTCAATGTGAATGATCTTGGTGAAGCATCATTGGTTTGAGGAATCAAAATTCATCGAGATATAAGAAAATGGGGTATTAGGACTATCACAAAGGCATACTTAGAAAAGATTCTAAAGAAGTAAAGTATACATGCGAGTAAACCTACGCCTGCTTCTATAGTCAAGGGTAATAGATTTGGGAACTTTAAGTGTTCCAAGAACCAATATGAGATCGATCAAAAGAATATGGTTCCATATGCTTCAGCTGTTGTAAGCTTGATGTGTGTACAAGTACAAGTAAGAACTTACCCTGACGTAGTTTATGTATCCGGGATATTTTGGCAGAAGTCCAGTTTAGATATATCACTGGAATTGAGTTGAGAATGTCTTGCAATTTTGTAAAGTATCATAGGCCTCATGTTGAGTAAAAAAGAACAATTACTCTCAAATAGTTGAGAGTACAAATGTTAAGTCTTGGCGAGATATGTAGTGAAATCCACAGCCGTTGCTAACACTCGCAGTTGGAGTATTATTATGGAAAAGCTCCAAAGAAACAGTTGTGGTGTCATCAATGATGCATACCATAGTATAGCTTGTCATGAGGCTTAAGGAACAGGCAAAAAGAGGTTAAGGAAATTTGTACCCGGATTTAACAATGGTAGAAAACAACAATAATCATTTAAAGTAAGTTAACTCCTAAGACAACAAGTTAAGTGTGCTGCTAAACACATTGACACTACGGTATATGATGCAAAGGAGAAAATCCAGAATCATTTTGAAAGCATTGAGCACATAAGTGCCGAGTAAGTACTTGCGGATCTGTTTACCAAAGGTTTACCACCCAGTGCGTTCAGAGAACACACAATCGACATGGATTTATGAAAAAGCCTATGATTTCTGGATACTAAGGGCCTAGTTGAGTATCTATTTTAAAACAGAGAGGTGTATTGTAGCCGTTAAATCTAATGATAACTGACTGTGACGATGAAGCACGCTCTATGCACTGTTCTGTGATGAAATGTGAAAAAGAAAAAGTAAGTTAAGTTTAAGACATAAGGTGAGATCAAGAGGGAGAATGTTAGTTTAATCTTCACCAATTGGGCTCCTTGGATCCACGCCCTTATCGGGGGCGTCCAACCGCTTTATGGTTGGTGGCCCCCGTCGCACAGCACCATAAAAGGGAGGTGGAGGCGAGGCACAAGGCACGAGGTTCCCCTAAGCTAACAGGCACCCCACCGACCATTCCCTAAAGCTAACCGATCTAGAGGGAGGGTGCTGCCAGCGACGGGAAGCCGCCACCGACTTCACCGTCGCCTCTACATCACCACCACTGCGTCGGACTTCACCGCCCGCACTGCGTTCCCGCTACAATGACGGCTACTTCCTCATCTACCTCATCTGCCAAGCCCGAAGATATGGCCCCTCTACTCTCTCTGCCTTCTTATCCCAAGTTCATTGTTACTCGATTTGAATCAACCAGTAAGCAATTTATCCTTAGTACTACATCTAGATGAATCCTAAGCGTCTAACACAACCTGTCCAAGCAGAAGGGCACGTCTTTCTCTTCTTCCCGCAGCAGTGCACACCGCTCCTGCTCCGCCCTCCTCCGGCGGTCCTTGAGCGATATGGCGCCGCCGGCACGGCTGGAACCAAGATAACCTGGTAGTGCGGCGACTCGGCCGGATCAAACGCGACGTACGCACCAGTGTAATGCTGATGACGCTTGCCATCTGCGCTAGGCGGGGGAAGCACCGTCCACCGACATGTCGCCGGGTTGCACACGTAGAGCTCGCCACCCCACTCAGTTTCACAGAGGAGGAGGCCGCGACAGTGGTACAGGACTGACCTGCGGCTGTGGTCGTCGTCGGGCAAGAAGCTGAGCGTGCCACCTACTCCGGGGATCGTCGACGACGAGCAGGGACGGGCGAAGTGGTGAGGGTCACACGGTGGCCTACGTAGTTCATGAAGACTCCTCGCACGGTGCGCGGTAGGAGGTGTAGATGCGGGAGTAGAAGCGCGCGGGTGTCGACGACGTCGCGCCACGCCTTGCAGACGCACCGGACTACGGCCAGGCTCCGCAACGGCAGGCCACGGAATACGTCGGCGAGGGCGTCGTCGACTTGCGTTGCCATCTGCTCCTAGATACGATATTTGGGGTTGGGTTCGTGCGTGTGAGGCGACGACGACGCAGCTCGCTCACCAGACGGGCAGGGGCAGCGGCGCGCGTTTATATATGGGGAACCGATCGGACGAAGATGCACGTGTTATGTATCGAAACGTACGGCCGGATCGGAACGAAAACTGATGGGCCGGCTGTGGGCCGATCGTCAAGGGCCTGCTTTCTTCTCTCGATGAGTATACGGATTGAAACGAGTTGGACAGTGGAGATACGGTCAGATAAAACGCAGGAGGTGGCTGAAGCACTTGCATGTTGTGAAGGCCTCGCTCTCACGGATGACCTAGGCCTTCAAACTGTAAGAGTGGCAATGGACTGCGCTAACGCAGCAAGGAGTATGTGAGCTATGATCCTATTATCTGGGAGATCAAAAGAAGAACGGAAAGCTTTGCCAGAGTTGATTTTGTGTATGAAGGGCGGCAATCGAATTTTGATACGCATCAGTTAGCTAAGAGTTCTGTTAGTTTAGATTTTGTTGGTAAGCATGTGTGTGGCTCATCTCTCCTCCGTTTGGAGTTTATAATATAATTAGTGATAAAAAAAAGGAGGGGGCTGTTTCTCAAAAAAAAAAAAAAAAAAAAGATAGACAATGCAGGACTTTTTAATTGCAAAAGGCCGGTAGCCTAGTGGTTACAAGAACATCGGTAGCACCTAAGATCATGGGTTCGACTCCTTGTGGGAGTGATCATTGCAGGATTTCACTATCCTAGATTTGGACATCACTGTCGGATTTGTGACAACTGGCAGCGATGTACCTTCACTGCCGGTTATGAGCTTGAAAATGAGAAAATAATTGGAGCTGGGCTAAAACCGACAGTGAAGGACCACATCACTGCCGGTTTGTGGCTTGAACCGGTAATGTTTTGGTGGCCACTCATCACTATCGGTTTAAGCCAAGAGCCGATAGTGATTTTGATCTATCACTGTCGGTTCTAGCTAACAACCGACGGTGATAAAGTCTACAGCACAAAAAGGCTGCAGCTATCCTCTGCTTCCTCCTCTCTTCCATCCTGAGAACAGAGGCGCGCGTTTGGGCCTTTCCCTCCATTGTTGTGTCTGCTCTTCACCATGAAGCTAGCGCTTGGATTTTGAAGAATGGCTTGATCTTTTTGCTTTAAGGTTAGTAACAAACATCCACTCCTTTAATTTTGTTGCTTAATTATCTTCGTTTTGATGGTGTCGGGGACCTAACACCGGGGTACCTCAGGAGGTGGAACCAATAACCATCGAACGTTAAAAACTCCCGGACGGACAAGGACGCCGCTGCTTTCCTTGCCCGAATAATGGGAGTTTGGTTCCACCTCGCCCGACGCTCGAGGGCTAAGAGCTAGACTCCGCCTCGCTCGACCCCCAAGGGCTGGGCTCGGCCTCGGCCGACGCCCTTGGGCTAGCTTCGCCTCGCCCGAGGGCTAAGGGCTAGACTCCGCCTCGCCCGACCTCGAGGGCTAGGCTCGGTCTCGCCCGAGGGCTTAGGGATAGACTCTGCCTCGCCCGACCGCCGAGGGCGGGCTTCGCCTCGCCCGATGTCCAAGGACTGGTTTTGTCTCGCCTATCAACCTCTCCCCGCCCCCTCATGATGATAGGTACAGAGTAGGACAAGACGTTCAGGTCAACCGCGGCTTCGAGGACCATACCCTGCGCCTCGGTAGGAAAAGTACTACCAGGGAACGACGGGATGGGTGCTTTATACCCTCCCTGGCGTAGCAGAGCCTGAAAAGTGTTACGGGTGCATGCTCTTCGCCCTACAGAGTTGTAGGCGCCACCTTCAGCTCTCGGACACGGAACCCGATGTAGACATACGACAACCACTACGGTCCAGGAAAGGACTCGCGTCCTCCACAAATGACGGATGTGCTGTCACCATGTTATGGTCCCAAGGGAGTGGCGCCCGCTTCACGGCCCCTCGGGTCCACCAGATCAGAGCACTCGCTTCAGCCTCCGAACGCCCTCTCCGATCAAAAGGCCTTGCCCACAGTGCTACTTCGGACCCTGACCCCGCGTCCCTCCAACGGGGACTCATAGGAACCAGAAGGCGTGCGGAGCAAGGCTGGGCAAGGCTCATAAGTCAAAACTACTATACCAGAGTCCATACCCTACGCAGAGCAGTACTCTGTAGCCATCCTGACATTCTACAGTGGCATCGACAGTATTGTAGGCGCTTACCATCCTCTCGCATCCGCCAGAATGGACTACAATGCTTGGTAGATGTGAACAACAAGGCTAGGTAGCATACGCATCCTTGCCCTCTCACTTGTAAAGCCGTCCCCTTCATCTATAAAAGGGGATGTGCTTCCTCTAACAAGAGGACAGACTTGGGGACAACACGAAACACATCACACACAGTCAAGCTGCTACCAAGCTCTTGGCATCCTTTCGACCCTTCCATCAGAGACTTGGGACCAGTCCCTCTCTCGACCGTTTGTACCCCCAACTACGAACTATTTTCGGTGCTAATAACACGAGCAGCAACAGACTGGACGTAGGGACATTAAGCCTGAACCAGTATAAATCTTGTGCCCTTTAGCGCACCATCCAGGCCTAACGCGCATCACTATAAATTTACTTGCCGGTGCTTGTACGAAACACTGACAGTTGGCGCGCCAGGTAGGGGACTTTGCGCGTTTCAAATCAGGCCTCGGATGGCCAACCACGCAATTAGCTAGGTCCCAGGCGCACATGTGCGTTTTGGTGACCTAGATTTCATCGTCACACTTGGAGGAAAGCTAGCACTGGCCCACACGGCCGTCCAGTCTCTCCCTTCCGTCAGCTTCAGCCACCGGAGGCTTGAGGGCCAGCTCGGCGACTTCCTTAGATCCCAGTTATCCAGGGAGGCCCCGCGCTGCATCACCCTCTCTCCAGAATGCCACATATGGAGCACCCTGATAGCGTCTCTGTTCGGTCTCCGCAACGCTGTGGCGACCGCTGGCCACCTTTTGGCGCTACGTATGGATCAGCCGCCCACAGACAGCGAGTTCGTGGGGACAATTGAACATGATACAGAGACTCTCCACAAGCTCCTCATGGAGGAGCTAGGATCCTCCTCCAGCTCTGACTCCAGCAGGGGGAGCCATCACCCTTCTCGGGAATGCTTCATGGCACAAACCCCCGAGGGGCGCATCAAAAGCATCTCCGGGGAAGAGGCTACCCCGACAAGCAACCCTAACGGTAGGTCTGGGGGGGGAGGCAATGGCCCCATCTCACTTGAGGATGGAGCAGCTGAGAGCCCACAAGCTAGAGATCAATGAGGCCAGACAAGGGCTCATCCAGGAATACGCGTACATTAATCACGAAATCGAACGCCGCGAAAATGGTGGGCGCACGCATGCCACGGCCCGCACGATACACCAGAGGATCCTCACCGACGACGGGACCCTCCCTCACTTCGCTCGGGCAAGTCAAAACATTGCCGCTGCAATGGCCTTGCTGCATGGCCTTCCAGAGGCCGCGACGTCCGAGGATCGCCTGGCCCACCGAGAAATTAGCACGTTGCTCAAGCGTGCGGCGGCGCAGTAGGCAGAAAGCTCGTTGTCTCGACGACATGAGCCCGACGCTAGCCAGCGCACGCCCTTGGTGCGCCCCACCAAGGACGCATCCGTTCACCAGACACCGCCAGGCGGTAGGCAGCACACTGCCGTCCCGGTACATCAACGTCTCGGCCATGACCATGACATGCGCAGCACCATCGACGCCTGTAGGTGCACCCACGGTGACACAGGGGAGGGAGCCCGCCGTGTCTACCATCCTCGACGCGACGGACGCCACGATAGCAGCGAGGACCAGAGCCCGAGCCCTGGCCTACCAGGCCCTCAGGCCTTCGGCCGACACATCCTCAACGCTGCTTTCCCACTAAGGTACCGACCGCCAACCAACATCCCTAAATATTCTGGGGAAACAAACCCCGGGCTTTGGCTCGAATACTATCGGCTTGCATGTCAAGTCGGTGGTGCGAGTGATGATGATTTCATTATTCGCAATCTCCCACTATTCTTGGCCGATTCGGCACGAGTGTGGTTGGAGCACCTACCGTCCAACGCCATTCAAAGTTGGGCGGATCTGACGGAGATATTCGTGGGCAACTTCTAGGGCACGTACAAACGCCCCAAAAACCCATGGGACCTCAAGAACTACCGCCAGAAGGCCAATGAAACCCTCCACGGGTACATCTGGCGCTTCTCTCGGTAGTGCAATGAGCTCCCTAACATCGCTGACGCTGATGTGATAGGATCCTTCCTATCTAGGACAACCTGCGAGTCTTTGGTTCACAAGCTAGGGCGTAGGGGCCCGTGGACCACCAAGGAGCTCTTGGACATCACCACTAGCCATGCCTCAGGAGAAGAGGTGGTCGGAGCCATCTTCGACCACTCCGACGGCAAGGCGAGGCAGGACAAGGACACCGGCGAAGGCGCCTCCAATCGTCCCGCCAAAAGAAAAAACAAGAAGCAACGGTGCGACAACTCGCTCGTGTCCACTGCCGACCGCAAGGGTGGCCGAAAGCCCACGGAGGGTGCTCCGAACCACTTTGAGAAATGCTCGAGGGTCCATGCCCAAACCATGCTTTCCCGACCAAGCATCTATACAAGGATTGCGGCCTCATACACAAATACTTGTCCGGGGGCCTCAACAAAGAGGAGCAGGGGAAGGAACCTACCCCCGCCACAGACGATGCAGAGGAGAAGGATGACGCCTTCTGAACGCCGAACGACACCCTCATGATCTTTAGAGGATCAGTGGCCTACGACTCCAAGCGCCGCTAGAAGGTCGCGCGCCGCGAGGTCTGTACGGCCGGACCGGCCACGCCTGCCTTCCTCCGGTGGTCAGAATCCACCATAACCTTCGACCGAACCGACCATTTAGATGCCATCCCACACCCAGGAAGGTACCCGCTTGTTGTCGATCCAATCGTCGGCCCAAAGCGACTCATGAAAGTACTGATGGACGGAGGCAGCGGCCTCAACATCATGTACGCCAAGACGCTCGACAAGATGGGCGTTGACCGAACGAACCTCCGCCCCATCTGAGCACCTTTCCACGGCATCGTACCTGGTAGACAAGCCGTACCGTTAGGGCAGATCGATCTGCCCATCACTTTTGGGGATCAGTCCAATTACAGGAGTGAGACCCTCACCTTCGACGTGGTAGGGTTCCCTGAAACTTTCCACGCCATCCTCGGACGTCCATGCTACATGAAGTTCATGGCCATCCCCAACTACACATACCTCAAGTTGAAGATGCCGAGCCCCTGCAGGGTCATCACCGTCGGCACCTCCTTCCATCACGCTTACGAGTGCAAAGTTGAATGCTGCGGCCACGCCACAGTAGTCGTCGCCTCCAAAGAGCTCACTGCCCTCTGGGAGGAGGTCGTTGAAGAAGCGCCCGATGCAAAGAGGTCGCCCGGATCGTTCGAATCGGCAGAAGGGTCCAAGGAGGTCCTCGTGGATCCCAGCAGCTCTGAGGGCAAAAAAGTCCACATCGGAACCACGCTCTCCTCTGAATAGGAAAGCGCGCTCGTCGACTTCCTCCGCGATAACAAAGACATGTTTGCGTGGAAACCCTCGGATATGCCAGGCATCCCGAGGGAGGTCGCCGAGCATACCTTGAAAATCCACCCAGGCTCCAAGCCAGTGAAGCAACGCCTGCACCGCTTCGACGAGGAAAAATACAGGGCCATTGGCGAAGAGATAGCAAAACTATTGGCTGCTGGGTTCATCAGGGAAGTACACCACCCAGAGTGGTTAGCAAATCCCGTTCTTGTGCGAAAGAAGAGCGGGAAATGGAGGATGTGTGTCGATTACACGGGCCTCAATAAGGCATGCCCAAGGGACCCGTTTCCTTTGCCATGCATAGACCAAATAGTCGATTCCACCTTAGGGTGCGAAACCCTCTACTTCCTTGATGCATACTCCGGCTACCACTAGATTGCGATGAAAGAGTCCGACCAGCTCACAATGTCTTTCATCACCCCCTTTGGATCATTCTGCTACATTTCCATGATGTTCGGTCTGAAGAACGTAGGGGCGACATATACCAGCGCTGTATGCTCAACTGCTTCGGGGACCTCATCGGACGGACCGTTGAGGCCTACGTCGACGACATCGTAGTTAAGTCCAAATGGGCTGACCATCTTGTCACCGACCTCGAACGAACCTTTGTGAAACACCAGGCAAATAGCATCAAACTCAATCCCGAAAAATGTGTTTTCGGGGTCTCGAGGGGCATGCTGCTCGGCTTCATTGTCTCCGAGCGCGGCATCGAAGCCAACCCGGAGAAGATCTCAGCCATCACAAGGATGGGCCCGATCCAGAACATAAAGGGGGTTCAACGGATCAAAGGGTGCCTTGCTGCCCTCAGTCGATTCATTTCACGCCTCGGCAAACGAGGGCTCCCCTTTATCGACTCCTGAAGAAGTCCGACCGCTTCGAGTGGACAGCTAAGGCCCAGGAGGCGCTTGACATGGTCAAGCAATTTCTAACCAAACCCCCAGTCCTGGTTCCGCCAAGCAACGGGGAATCCCTCGTCCTGTACATAGTGGCCACCATGCAAGTGGTTAGCGCCACCTTAGTACTAGAGCGGGAAGAAGAGGGGCACGCCTTCAAGGTGCAATGCCCTGTATATTTCATCAGCGAGGTATTATCCGACTCCAAAACCCGCTACTCCCAAATCCAGAAACTCCTCTACACCGTCCTCATCACCAAAAGGAAGCTATGCCACTACTTTGAGTCACACTCTGTGACAGTCGTGACGTCGTTCCCCCTCGGCAAGGTCGTCCGTAGCCAGGACGCTACAGGAAGAACCACAAAGTGGGCCCTCGAGCTGATGGATCAAGGCATTACTTATGCCTCCCGAATGATGATCAAATCCCAGGTGCTAGCTGACTTCATCGTGGAGTGGACCGAAGTCCAGATGCCACCAACGATCGTCGATCAAGAGTACTGGACGATGTACTTCGACGGATCGCTGATGAAAAAGGGCGCCGGCGTGGGACTAGTCTTCATATCCCCCCTCGGGGTCCACATGAGGTACATGGTTCGGCTCTATTTCCCCTCATCAAACAATATCACAGAATACGAAGCGCACATCAATGGCCTACGAATCGCCATCGAGCTGGGCATCCGATGCCTCGACATCAGGGGCGACTCCTAGCTGGTCGTCGACCAGGTCATGAAGGAGTCAAGCTGCCACAGCACCAAGATGGCAGCGTACTGCCAAGAAGTCCGATGATTGGAAGACAAATTCGACAGCCTCGAGCTCAATCATATCCCGAGGCGCCTCAACGAAGCAGCCGACGCACTCGCCAAAGCAACATCTGGCCGAGAGCCAGTGCCGACGGGTGTCTTCACCAGCGATCAACACGAGCCCTCGGTGCGCTATGAGGGGTCAGAACAAGCCGATGATGGCCCATCTGATCTGGCCCTAGGGGTCGACCCACCGACTGCTCCACCCAACCCTAAGGTCATGGAGCTTGAAGAAGGTCCAGCAGCAGAGCCCGACCCTCTCGATGACTAGAGAACGCTTTACCTCGACTACCTCCTCCGCGACATACTATCGGCAGACAAAACAGAAGCCTGACGGCTCGCACGCCGCGCTAAGTCCTTCGTTCTTGTAGAAGGCAAACTCTACAAACAGAGCCACATCGGGATCCTATAGCTCAGCATCCCTAGCGAATAGGGAAGACTTCTGCTAAGCGACATCCATGATGGGGTCTACGATCACCATGCCGTGCTGAGGACATTGGTTGGAAACGCATTCCGACAGGGCTTCTACTAGCCCACTGCAGTAGCCGACGCTGAGCAAATTGTACACACCTACGAAGGGTGTCAGTACTACGCTTGACAGATTCACCTTCCTGCCCAGGCGCTCCAGATGATCCCCATCACATGGCCCTTCACAGTCTGGGGGCTCAACCTGGTTGGGCCACTCAAAAAGGCACTCAGGGACTTCACCCATCTACTTGTCACCATTGACAAGTTTACAAAATGGATTGAAGCTTGACAGATCTCCATGATCAAATCCGAGCAAGCTGTGCTGTTCTTCCTTGACATCATCCATCGCTTTGGAGTACTAAACTCCATCATCACCGACAATGGCACGTAGTTCACTGGCAGGAAATTCATTCGATTCTGCGATGAACAACACATTCGGATCGATTGGGCAGCCGTCGCGCACCCCTGAACGGACGGGCAGGTTGAGCACGCAAACGGCATGCTCCTGCAAGGCCTTAAGCCCAGGATCTTCAACCGGTTGAACAAGTTCAGCGCACGCTGGCTCGCTGAGCTCCCGGCGGTGCTTTGGAGCCTAAGGACAACTCCTAGCCGGGCTATCGGCTACACACCCTTCATCATGGTCTATGGTTCTAGGCCGTTCTCCCAATGGACCTTGACTATGGAGCACCAAGAATCAGAGCATACAACAAATAGGGGGCTGAGGCATCCCACCAAGATGCCATGGACCAGCTAGATGAAGCCCACGACATCGCCCTCCTCCGTTCGGCTAAGTACCAGTAGGCGTTGCGACGGTACCACAGCCGACGGGTGTGGGACCGGGCCTTCAACGTCGGGAACCTCGTCCTCCACCTTGTGCAGAGCAATAAGGACCGCCACAAGCTCTCCTCGCCCTAGGAGGGGCCGTACATCATCGCGGAAGTACTCCGCCCAGGCGCCTACAAGTTGAAAACCATTAACAGCGAGGTCTTCACCAACACCTAGAACATTGAGCAGCTATGTCGTTTTTACCCTTAATAAACGCATGTTCCTTCTTATCAGTTTTTGTCTTTATAAATCCCCGATCTTTAGTGGCATCCGACCCCTGCAAATCACGAGGGGCCGGACCTCACTCGGGGGCTGATACAAATAATACAAGTACATTGTGCAAACACTTCCTGTGGTTATCTTTGCAAACTTTATCTAAGTTTTTTGGTTCTCCTCAAGTCCTAAAAAACTAAGATTTTGGGAACAAATTCTGAGTACAACTGGTAGGACTACGGGAGACCCATGCCCTAGCAGCTACAACCTCTTTGCTCACCAGCATAATAAGAACTAATTCACCCACCTTCCTAGTTTTTTGCAACTTGGGCCATGGGAGGGCATCGAAACCTCTTCACAAAAAGAGGAAACTGAAAAACTATTACTGTTTGCCGTAACAAAACATGAAAACTTATTCATTTTTGCACAAATTCACCACTTATAAAGTGATTTCATCACACAAAGGACTAGTGTACTCCTAAAATTCAAAGGACTATTCACTCGGGAGCTCCCCCAAACTTATTCGATTATAGTCTCTACTTAGCTTTACTACGAGTACTACTGCGGTCGCCACGCCAGGCTCTCCATCGGCGACGTCCGGGCATGTACACGGACTAGTTCATCTACTGCGACCACCATGCCAGGCTCTCCATCGGCGACGTTCGAGCATGTACACATACCAATTCGTCTACTGCGGCCGCCGCGCCATGCTCTCCATCGGCAACGTCCCACCGCTCCATCGGATCTTCGAAAGCGCCATCATCTGCAACAATGAGCACCACGCCGGCGACTGTGGTGTCCCTCCACCGGGGCGCCTAGGGACTACGCCATCGTCATCGGCTGCAACCCCAACAACGGTGCCTCCATCAGGACGCCTGGGGACTACGCCATCGTTATCGGCCGCAACCCCAACAACGGCACCTCCGCCGGGACGCCCGGGGACTACGCCATCGTTATCGGCCGCAACCCCAACAATGGTGCCTCCGCCGAGATGCTTGGGGACTACGCCATCGTCATCAGCCGCAACCCTAACAACAGCGTCGAGGCAGAAAGCGCCTCCCATGGAAGGAAGGCCACAACCAACGACGGCAAAATCGACAGCGCTTAGAACCCTCCGACGCCTTTCCTCCTTTGGCAGCAGCGACCCCTCCTCAGCACCAGCGAACCGTGCCATCTCATCTACATTGGATGACCTCTAGCTCGACATCACACTCTAGATTCACAAGTAGATATGTGAGTTCTTCTCTCCTTGGCATTACCCTCTCTTACTTAGGAGCCGATGCATTCAGAGAAAAGGAAGGAGAAGAGGTGGTGGCTCAGAAGCTAGTGGGGAGGAGGGGCGAGAACTCCTTTTCCATTCCCCCCTATTTAAAGAGGGGACTGAGCAGCTAAGGAAAGGTGAAAGGTTCAAACAAAAAACTCTCTGCCTTCCCCTATTCAATGCAAATGCGAAATCAATGCTGACAGAAATCTGAGGGGACGCGTCGAAAACAATGGGACGCCGCCTGGTAAGCTAGAATGTCACCCAGGCATGGCCCACCACTAAAGCGCCCTGGACACAAGAACCAGGGCACGCTCACCTGCAGGCAACTCCGCTTCCCTAGGCAGGACCATGGAATGACCCAACGATGGAACCTCCCTCCAGGGGGAGTCCAGTGGGCCTCCTGGGTTGATCAGGTGGCCCAGGCAAAACAACGAACGAACTACCAATTGAAAGATAAGCACCCCTGTTTACTTACTTTGAGTGTTGAATTCTTTACCAAGCCTCCGACCCGAGCAATGGTAGGGGCACGGACATCGCTCGGGGGCTGCCGAGGGCGCCTGTTTGTTTAAACACCCTCTTAGCCCGACCCCTCCTTACGTTTGGGAGACCAAAAGCACGACGTGTGGGAATAAAACGATGAGTACAACTAGACGAACCACCAGACCCTACGCCCTGACGGCTATGGTATTTTTTGGTTCACTAGCATAATCGTGTTCACAGTTCCTCACACTACTAGCCTTAGCTCCCGCCTTCCCATAAGGAGTTTGGAGGGGTCCACCTGTAGAACTTATGCATGTTACGCTGGCCTCGTCGCAAATATTGGACCCGAACCTGGCATGGACATATCTGGTAAGAGCTTCCCACAGCTCATACCACCAAGGTAACGTTACTGACCCCCGCTTTCGTTTCGATTAAACTATACGCTAAATCCATATATCCAGATGCCACATATGCAAATCCTTGCATCTCAATGCTTCGTGTCGCATCACGAAGCGGCAGCCACCTCATTCAATATGAGCGACACCTGACCGAGGTTCGAAGGCTGGCCCACGAAGGGCTCGAGGCCGCCTCGTGTCAAACAGAGCCAGGGGAGAAAAACCGAAATGAGCCCCAGCGGCCTCGCCCGACCCTGTTCAGAAGCGGACAGGGACATCTCGACCTTTCTTGTTCAATTCTAACCTCGATCCAGACCCACAGAATCTCCATCGAGGAGAGGCCAACGGGCCGCCTGAGCCCAGCAAACGGCTCGAGCATCTGCCGGGCGGCGGGTTAAGAAGTAGTGGAATGCCACATGAGGGCTCTGTCGACCCCGTCAGTGAATGATGGATCCAGATTCCACATAAACATACCCATTAGCGAGCTCATTGAGTGCGACACTCGAGCCATCGAGGCAAGTGTCGTCAACTCAGCCCCTCTGGCCACAGAAATTGAGGATGGGGTAGCGTGCGAAAACACGACCGACCCCTAGCAGACCCTAAAGGGCCTGGGGGCTCGAGCCGCTCGATCCAAGATTGAGAGACTGAGGTTCAAAGGCTGACCAGCGAAGGGTCTGGGGCCGCCTCACGTCATATAAGAGCCAGGGGAGAAAACACAGATGAGCCTCAATGGCCTTTGCCCGATCCGCATTAAGGCGAGTAGGGCCGTCTCAATCTTCTTGTTCAAATCTAGCCTCTAGCCAAGCCCATAGAAACCCCATTGAGGGGGAATCTATTGGAAGGTGGGCCAAGGAGTAGCGGAACGCCACCCGACGGCTGTGCCGACCCTGCCGCAAAGCAAACAGGATCGGATTTCGTCCGAACATCCCCGTTAGCAAGCTCATAACGCACAGTTACGTAGCAATCATCAAAGGTATGGGAACGTAAGTTCACCTCCCTCACTCCGGTCTCCAGTAACATCCGACCCTAGCAAACCGCAAGGGGTCGGATCTCACTCACGGGCTGATAAAGATATGGGAACCTCCTTTCTTTTCTTTTCGAAAAAACATTACATTAGACTTCCTCTTCGCATCAAGACTAGTGGCAAGGTTTGGCGAAACAGACTGGTAAGACCACAAAAAAACCCACGCCCCGACAGCTATGGTAATTTTGCTCACTAGCACAATTAAAATTTCCTCTACAAAACTTTGGGCCCTATGGCCTTAACAAATGAAAGGGTCGATTGTCTAAATCTTTTTTCATCACAAAAAAGAGAAGGTAAGATCAAACAAATGAAATAAAAATTATGAAACCGTTTCCCGGACACAAAAGTACTGACACTTGTTCACATATTACAAATAAGTGTTTATTAAGCTAACTACTTCCATGAAGGAAGGACCTCTTCTTTCAACCTGTTCGCCAGGTTCTGTGCGAGGGGAGCCACTGCCTTTTCCATCTCATCCAACTCATCGTCATCATATACAGGCATGAAGCCATGGCTCATTACTTCCAGGTTAATCTCCTAAGCATAATGGGAATGAGCGACAGCAAAGGCTTGGGTGATCCTGGTGTGGAAGGCGTCCTCCTCAAGTTGGCCCACCCATGTCGTGATACCCGTGGCACAAGCCGCGAGCAAGCTGGTTTCCACCGGTTGCTCCACCCTCAGGGCATCAATGACCACCCTGACAATGGCTTGCAAAAGGTCATGCTCGTCGCTCTCGGTCTAGAGGATCTCACGCACTTCGCTAAGCTCCTTCTCTAGCCTGGCAGCAGCGCTCTCAACATCCAACCTTCGGTTCACCGCGACGCCAAGATCTGCCCGGAGGGAGTCGGCCACCCCATGCGGCTTGTCGCACTCTCGGATGGCCCGGTCGCGATCCTCACGAGCTGTGCTGTGCTCCGAGCGAAGTCTTTCCTCGGTCCGGTGTAGCTTGTCCCGCTCCTCGCGTAACTGGGTGATCGACGTGGCATCCTGGTCCACCCTCTGCTGCAATGCCGCGAACCTCTCCTCAGCCTTTAGCTTGAGGTCTCGCTCCATCTCTAGCTCTGCAAGGAGCTCACCGGCCTGCTCACTGGCTGTGGCATCCTTCTATAGCAGCTCATACCGCTCCTTTCAAAGCTTGGCGACATCCTCCTCATCTAGCTTCACCCTCGCCGATAGATCCTCAAACATTCCATGAGCCTCCTCCGCATCTCGACGTGCCTCGGCCTCCCAATGCTGTGTAGTAGCGAGTTGCGCGCCTACATCTCCTCGCAGCCTGGCCTCCTCGGTAAGGTGGTCCCATTCCGCCTTTTGCTCACGAAGGAACTGGGACTTGTCTTGGCTACGAGCAACAATGTTTTGAAAAAAGGACCAGAATCAGAAGACACAAAAAAATATGTGAAGAAAGAAGAAAACAAGCGAGAAGATCAAGCGGATACCCGGCTAGAAGGAGCGAGGATTTTGTGCAAGGCACCACTGGCCTCATTCAAGGCATTCAACGTAGCTGAAAACCCTATGTCCAGATTCTCCCGCTCTAGGCTCTCAGCAGCATCATCGAGCGAGAACAGAGCCGATGATGGGTCCTCGGCGGCCATCCACTGAAGTGGCGGCTCTCCCCTCATGGGAGAGCGGCCGCCTCCCGACAACAGGGCCAAAGGCGGCTCCCTTCGGGTCCTCCCCACCACCGTCATGATGACCGAAGACCCTCCGGCCATGTCCTCCTCCATCCGGCCTGCCCCGGGCGCCACGGCCTAGACCATCGGTGGCGCAGATTGCGCCACCCCCTTGGACGCCACCATGGCAGTATCCAACCCTGCCGGGCTTATCGCATTCGTGGCCAACTCTAGCGGGCCCCCTGGTGGCGCGAACTACGATGCTCCGTCGAACACCACCGCGGTGGCATCCAACGCTGCCCAGCCCATGTCTGGTGCCATCACTTGGGTCACCGGGGGCATGGAATGCGCCACCCCCTCGGACGCCACCGCAACCGCATCTGGCTGCCCTCGACTTGTCACAGTCGTGGCCGCCTGCTCGACAACCACCAAGGGCATGAGCGCCACTGCGGACGCCGCCGGACCAGCCAACGAGGCCGCAACAACAGCATCACTCCTGCCCAAAACAGGGGTGACGCCGGGCAGCGTGATCCGTCCCTCCTAAAGGGCAAGGCTCTTCCTAGGCGCTAGCCCCAAAGGGTGGCCTCGTCGCAAGAATATGCAAAACAGAAAAAGGGCATAAGGTCGGAATGGAAAAATAAAGGAAGAGAACGAGGGGAATCGGCGACGTACTTTGGTGCTTTCGATCGATGGGTATGTTTTGGGAACAAACCCTCAGACCCCTGCTCCAACTCATGTGGGCGGGACCATTTCGAGCTTGCCCCCTGCTCTGACGCAGGGGGGCTCATCTCTCTTGCCTCTGGGGGCACGGCACTAGAGCCGCCCCCCTCCATTAGCTCATGGGCCATGGCATCGGAGCCACCCCCTCCACCAGTACCTTGGGGATGGCCTTGGATCCATCCCCTCCCATCCACCGATCCACCGCTGGCACCCCACAGGTGATGGCAGATCCTCCAGCTCCTGCAAGACCTAGAGGCAGGCCCGGCTCCACTGTCCCCGCGGACTCACTTCCCTCTGCGTGGAATGGAAGGGGTCCCTACAGGGACAGCGAGTCCTCATTCACTAGGTCACTCCAATCCACGCCGGCTGCTGTCTCATCATCGTCGTCGTCGTCATCATCATCATCATCACTACTAGTCTCCTCTCCTCGATCGCGAGCTTGCTGCTTCCATATCGCCTTCTTCTTCGCAAGCTCCCTTGTCTTCTTGTCCCAACCGGCCAGGGCATGATTTGCTGCCGCCTGGGCTGGGTCCTTCGACAGTGGAACCGGGCTGTTCTTGAAGAACAGTCCCCCCAGCTGATCTCGCTATCCCAGGGTTAGCATCAGAGGATTGAAAATTTCAAGCGAAAGAAGGAGCAAGGGAAAAGAAAACTTACGAAGTCAACAAACCCTAGCTCTGGCTGCATCGGAGGATGTCCCAGCACCAGGTACACAAAATCGAAGACGGCACCAACGGAGTCCTTCGTGGGCTCCATCGCCTCCTTAATACATTGTGCCACCTCGGAAGGAGGGAGCGCGTCATTGGCAAGCGTCGTCCCTTCGAATGACGCTTCAGGCACCATCTGGTACAGGGGAAACACATGTGGCATCAGCAGCGCAACCCTCCTAGCGTGGTAGGCACCAATAATCCCTGACCCCTTCACACCCCTCTCCTTTGGGGTTCGGAGGGCAGCGAGAAGGCCATTGAGATGCTTCTTTTCCTTGGCCTAAATGCCCCATCCCCACGACTTTGGGGCCTCCAAGATGTAGCGCCCAGTGAAGGCTGGCAAGGGAGCGGTGGTGTCGTTCTTGATGTAGAACCATTGCGAATGCCACCCCTTGTTAGAGGTGGTCAGACGCATCAACGGATACACCCCCGCTCGGGTGCCACGGAGGTGGATGCTGGCGCACCCCACCAGCGCGTGCAGATCCTCCTTCCCAACCTGCCTCTTCATGAGATTGATGGCAAAGAGGTACCACCACAGGTCAAAGTGGGGATCGATCCCCAAGAACCCCTCGCACAGGGCGACGAACGCCGCAATGTGCTGAATCCCATTGGGGGTAAGGTGTTGAAGTTCCACCTAGTAGTAGTCCATCAGTCCCCGAAGGAACTAATGGGCGGGCGTGGTGAATCTTCGCTTGTGGAAGTGGGCGAAAGAAATGACGTACCCTTCAGGTGGCTCCGGTTCTGCCTCTTCACCGAGCAGCCGCCACTCCACGGCGGCAGTCAACGGGCGAAGGTGTCCTCAGCGGACGAGGCCCTCTAAGCACTAATGAGAGATGTTGGATTTGTGCCCTGAGTCCATTGCGACGGTAGGAGAGCACAGGGAACAAGGCAGCAACAAGTTTGACGGTGGAGGCAGTACGGGTGTGAGAGACGCAGGCGATTGATGGCGGAGGCTAAGGACGCGAAGGCAAGGAGGAAAAATGCGGAACCCTGGGGCGAGCCTCGTGGTTTTATAGGGGCAATGGATGCAAGAAGGGCAACCATCCCCCTCGATCTCCAAGCCTACCACGCGCACCGCGGCATCACCTCGCGGGATACGCGCACATGATCCCTATCCCTTCCTGAAAAATCGCGCCGGACAGTTCGCCTTCCCCCAGTGGACCGGGACTCTCTCTCCATCGAGGGGACATGGGTCACAGAGCTTTTCCGTCTGGCCCACCTAGGGTCCTGAATCCAAAGACCCATCCCAACGAGGGATAGGCCCGCAAACTACTAAGACTCAAGGGCACAAGCATCACCAGGGCCTCGATCCACAGTCAGGTGCCAGCTAGGCCAGCACTAACTAAAATATTCCCATCGACGAAAAAACCAAGTCTTTCAGCCTTACGCACGAAGGGTTTGATACTACCCCCTAGACCATTCTACTCAAATCACCTGGGGGCTCAGGGGCTACACCCATCAGATGCGCTTGCGTGCACCCTCTGGCAAATTAACTCCGACAAAATCAAAAACACCCCCCAAGCGATTCTGTCCGAATCACTCGGGGGCTACTGACGGGGACCTAACACCGGGGTACCCCAGGAGGTGGAACCAATAACCATCGAATGTTAAAAACTCCCGAACAGACAAGGACGCCGCTGCTTTCCTTACCCGAATAACGAGAGTTTGGTTCCACCTCGCCCGATGCCCTTGGGCTAGCTCTGCCTCACCCAAGGGATAAGGGCTAGACTCCGCCTCACCCGACCCCCAAGGGCTGGGCTCGGCCTCGCCTGACGCCCTTGGGCCAGCTTTGCCTTGTCCAAGGGCTAAGGGCTAGACTCTACCTCACCTGACCCCCGAGGGCTGGGCTCGGTCTCGCCCGAGGGATAAGGGCTAGCTTCGCCTTGCCCAAGGGCTTAGGGATAGACTTTGCCTCGCCCAACCCCCGAGGGCGGGCTTCACCTCACCCGATGTCCAAGGACTGGTTTCATCTCACCTATCAACCTCTCCCTGCCCCCTCATGATGATAGGTACAGAGTAGGACAAGATGTTCAGGTCAACCGTGGCTTCAAGGACCATACCCTGCGCCCCGGTAGGAAAAGTACTGCCAGGGAATGATGGGATGGGTGCTTTAGACCCTCCTAGGTGTAGCAGAGCCTGAAAAGTGTTACGGGTCCATGCTCTTCGCCCTACAGAGTTGTAGGCGCCGCCTTTAGCTCTCGGACATGGAAGCCGATGTAGACATACGACAACCACTATGGTCCAGGAAAGGACTCACGTCCTCCACAAATGACGGATGTGCTATCACCACGTTATGGTCCCAAGGGAGGGGTGCCCGCTTCACGGCCCCTCAGGTCCACTAGATCAGAGCACTCGCTTTAGCCTTCAGACGCCCTCTCCGATCAAAAGGCCTTGCCCACAGCGCTACTTCGAACCTTGACCCCACATCCCTCTGACGGGGACTCATAGGAACCAGAAGGCGTGCGGAGCAAGGCTGGGCAAGGCTCATAAGTCAAAACTACTATACTAGAGTCTATGCCCTACGTAGAGCAGTACTTTGTAGCCATCCTGACATTCTACAGTGGCATCGACAGTATTGTAGGCGCTTACCATCCTCTCGCACCTGCCAGAATGGACTACAATGCTTGGTAGACGTGAACAACAAGGCTGGGTAGCATACACATCCTTGCCCTCTCACTTGTAAAGCCATCCCCTTCATCTATAAAAGGGGATGTGCTTCCTCCAACAAGAGAACGGACTTGGGGACAACACGAAACACATCACACACAGTCAAGCTGCTACCAAGCTCTTGGCATCCTTTTAACCCTTCCATCAGAGACTTGGGACCAGTCCCTCTCTCGACCATTTGTACCCCCTACTACGAACTATTTTCAGTGCTAATAACACGAGCAGCAACAGACTAGACGTAGGGACATTTAGCTTGAACCAGTATAAATCTTGTGTCCTTTAGCGCACCATCCGGGCCTAACGCGCATCACTATAAATTCACTTGCCGGTGCTTGTACAAAACACCGACAGATGGCTACATTGCTTGATTCTCATTCTAGTTCTTTCTCTATTCTAGAGAGCACTTTTCCAATTGGACATTTATGCAAGGCTCAAATTATGGTGAATCCATCATCCAAAAGGTTGGTGTCTATAAACACATTTAAATTCCTAGCTAATTATTCCATGGTGGTCAAGATCATCATTGTTAGTATGTGATGCTATAAATAGTTCTTAGAAGTAGAGTAGAATAGATGTTCTTCATTATTGTGCAATAATTGTTTTTACTATGATTTTTAATTTACAGGGCCGGGCCTACCAATTTCAATTTTCTAATAATTAGTGTACAATAATGTTTTCAAAAAATGGTACTTTTGAGCTACAATCGTTGTTAATGAAGCTCGATTTCTTATTAATTCTTTGTAATTACTGTCTCAGTATTTTTTTGTGCAGAGATGGATCGAGAGTGGATGCATCTGTCCCGAACGGACAAGCGGTACATGCATGGCGTTAGCCAGTTTATCACCGATGCCAAAGCCCATGCTAGGAATGGGAACCCTATCTTCTGCCCATGCAAAGTTTGCAAGAATCAAAGAAACTTTCATCAAATTGAGTCTATACGATTGCACTTGATTACCAGGGGGTTCATGCCAAACTATATGATATGGACTATGCATGGTGAGGTTGGTGTGAATGCTCTGCAGGAAAACGATGATGATGTGGACATGCCTGACATAGCCATCCATGATGCTGACGAGGAACCCGATGTTAATATGGAACCTATGGCCACAGTTAATAATGTGTTTAGGAACACGCTAGCTGGCGACACCGAGGATAACGATGGCATTTCTCAGCTGCTACGTAATGTAGAGATCGGATGTCTTAGTGAAAGACAACTGAGAAAGCTAGAGAAAATGAGACAAGATGGTAAAACACCATTGTATAGGAATTGTCCAATGAGCAAACTGGAAGCCGACATCATGCCGTTAGAGTTCAAATCGATAAACGGATTGAGCGATAAAGGCTTCGATCAGTTGTTAGGTATAATACGGAAAATGCTCCCAGAAAAAATGAGTTGCAAAAAAAGACATACTTGGCCAAGCAAATGATCTGCCCCATCGGCCTCGAGGTTAAAAAATCCATGCGTGTTCCAATGATTGCATGTTGTATCATGGAGAAAAATACAAAGACTTGAACAAGTGCCCCAAGTGTGAAGCTCCACGGTACAAGGAAGGGCCGTTAGATGAGGGTACCAAGACCAGAGAAGGTCCCGTAAAGGTCGTTTGGTATTTTCCTATAGCTCCCCGGGTGCATAGGCTATTTGCATGTGCAAAGTAAGCCAAGCTATTACGCTGGCATGGCGAAGAGCATAAGAAAGATATAATGATGAGGCACCCCGCCGATGGGCATGACTAGGGGATTGTCAATACTATGTTCTATAAGGACATCGGTGGAGAGGTAAGGCACCTTTGGTTTGTTTTGAGCATAGATAGGATGAATCCTTTTGACTAGGTTAGAAGCAATCATAGCACCTGGCCAGTGATGCTATGTATATACAACCTTCCACCTTGGGTCTATATGAAGCAGTCGTATATCTAGATGCCACAACTGATCCAAGGGCCAAGACAACCTAAGAATGACATCGATGTGTTTTTGGAACCAGTGATCGATGAACTAGTGGAGATGTTTGAAAAGGGTGTGCCGGATGTTTGGGATGAGTACAAAAAGGAACATGTCATGATCAAGGGAGTACTTATCGCTACAATCACTGACCTGCCAGGTTGAGGTTCATTGTCCAGAGAGAAGACAAAAGGCTATACTGGATGTGTCGAGTGCTTAGACGACACCGATGCGGTAAATCTGCCAAATAACTTAAAGATAGTTTATATAGGACACCGTAGGTTCCTACCTAAGGATCACCCTTACCATAGGAACATAAAAGATTTCAACGGTACTATTGAGAAACGCTTAGCTCCAAAATATCGAGATGGGCCTATGATACTTCAAAGAACTCAACAAAATAGAGGTTGTCCTTGGGAAGGGGGATAATGCAGTAGCAGCGTCTGATGGGAGCATTTGGAAGAAAAATTGGTTTTTTGGAAACTACCTTACTGGCCATTTCTGAGTGTACACCACTATCTTGATCCCATGCACATCACTAAAAATATGTGCGCTAACACTCTTAACACATTGATGGACACCGGGGGGACATCGAAGGATTCACTAGCCACATGCTTGGACATGCAACACTTGGGAATTAGGAAGGAGCTGCATCCTGTGGAGCTAGAGAATGGTCAGTTTGAACTTTCGATTGCGTCATGGACATTGAAGAAGGAAGAAAAGCGTGCGCTTATTTCTTTCTTCAATGATCTCAAAGTCCCGACGGGCTACTGTGCGAACCCGAAGAGGCTAGTGAACATGAGAGAACTCAAGTTCAACTATGGCCCTATGAAGGCCCCTGACTATCATGTCATTATGACTCAGCTGCTCCCTATTGCCCTACGTGGTATCCTCCCCCCAAAGGTCCGTGCCCCAATCATAAAGCTTTGCTCATTCTTCAACGTGATCTCAAAAAAGGTCATTGATGTGTCCACGCTAGAGCAGCTACAGCGGGATATAGCTGAAACTCTCGTTAGGCTTGAGATGCATTTCTCGCTGACTTAATTTGATATCTCATTGCATCTACTCATTCATCTTGTTGACCAAATTAGAGCCCCTGGCCCAATGTACCTGCATCAGATGTTCTGTTTCAAAAGATTGATGAAAGTTTTTAGGAGGTATGTTAGGAACAGATTCAGGCCAGAAGGGGGTATGGTTGAAAGATGGTCAACGGAGGAGGCCATTGAGTTCTGCACATATTATCATGACATCAAAAGGGTCGGAGTTCTAGAATCTCGTCATGAGGTAAGACTACGTGGCAAAGGAACGATCGAAGAGAAATCTATTACATTAGACGACCCTATTTCTTTTAGACAGGCACAATTTGCTGTTCTCCAGCAAGCCGAGGGTGTGATGCCATACATTGATGAGCATAGGCAATCGCTGCAAACTCTATATCCGAGCAGGTTACAGTCTTGGCTGGATAAAAAACATAAGGAGGAATTTGTCAATTGGTTGCGACGTCGCTTGCTTGGAATAAAGTTGGGTAATCAACTGGATGCCTTAGCCAAGGGACCTTTGAGTACATATCTTAAGTACCAAGGGTATGAGATCAATGGATTCACATTTTACACAAAAAAACAGATGGAAAGAGCACATACCAAAATTGTGGTGTTCATTTTGATGCTCACGACGAAAACAGCAATGTGCAGGTGACATACTATGGTTTCATAGAGGAGATATGCGAGCTATCCTATGGTCGATTGAAGGTAGCTCTTTTTTGCTGCCAGTGGGTCTAGCTTGAGGAAATCAACTCTGACAGCGAAGGGTTTACTACTGTTGATCTCACTAAGACCGCGTACAGAGACGACCCCTTCGTCCTTGTAAGAGATGTTATGCAAGTCTTCTATGCAAGGGACAACAAGACAAAATGAAGGCTAAAAGTAGTCCTAGAAGGGAAAATAAATATTGTCGGTGTCGATGGAGTGACGGACGAAGAAGACTACAGGGGCTATTAGGAAATGCCTCCATTCAGGGTGAACGTACCCCTACCTATCCTTTAAGAGGGTGACGAACCTGCTTACGTACGGCTTGATCACAATGAGGCCCTCATTGTTGATGCACCTAAAGATAGTTAGATTATTGTTAACTATGTAATCATTATGCAGACGTTGTATAAGTAATTCGCACTGAATATCTAATTTATATTTTGTGCGCATCTCCATAATTTAATTATTGACTATGTAATCAAATATTGAGATGATGTTCACTAACACTATTATTTGATAATTATAGACCATTAATTAATTATCATAGAATTAAATAATCAAGACACAAATTTTTGTGTTATTTGAGAATATAAACTAACTACATTATTTCTAATAATAAATAAAGAAAAAAAAGCAAACTAACCGAAGTCCCTATCCTAGCTCAGCGGTTAAGGCTGCACACTCTATACTCTGAGACCCTCGCTCGAATCCTAGGCGGGCCAAACTTATTTGATTTTGGATTTATTATTTAGTAGTGCATTACGATGGGATAAAAGAAAAAAAATAAAACCAATCTAACCAAACTCCGATCCTAGCTCAGCGTATAAGGCCGCGCACTCTCGACCCCATGACCCGCGCTCGAATCTTAGGCGGGCCAAACTTTTTTAATTTTTCATTTATTTATTATGTAGTAGTTGTGCGTTACAACAAGATAAAAGAAAAGGAACAACTATTTCTAACGTAATCCCTATTCTAGCGTAGTGGTTAAGGCTCCAAACTAAGAACCCCGAGACCTGGATTTGAATTCTAGGCTCGAGATTTTTTTTGTATATTTTTTATAAAAAGGCTATGACGGTAGGCTCCAAACCGATAGTGTTTTTTTTAATATTTTTACTAAAAGGCTGCGATGGCGACAGGGCCCTTCACTGCCGGTTTTGGTTTTAAAACCGACAGTGATAGCTTCTATCATAGTCGGTTGCTCGAACCGACACAGAAGGCCCCATTCACTGTCGGGTTTTAAACTAAAACCGATAGTGATGTCTAAATGCTCCTCATATGCCAACAGTGCTTCCACTGACCACAACAGTAAAAACACTGTTCCCACCTACCCCCGACAACTTTAGTTTAGAAACAAAAATGTACCACGACTGCTAGCCCCTATAAAATCGCCCTCGGCCAGGAGCTAGCCTCTTCATGCATGTTGGTTTCAGCCAGACCTTATCAGCCATGATATAGTGTTTTTCCTCTCACAACAAACCACAGATATTGTTGTGCGTCATAGTCCACCAAAATGGTGCACACAAGAGGTACTAGAAGAATGCTACTAAAGATAGAGCAACGCCGAAGATTGGAGATGTGTGGCAGAACCACCTAATCTAATGCCTCCTAGGAGTACTTGTCTTCCATTAGACACTAAGTACTCAAGGGAGGGCACCAAATTACGCAGTTCCGTCGGGCACACCCTAAGGCAGAACCCGAAAATCCACATTTTTTCCATCAGGATCACAAATGAGAGAATAAAGCTTACATCGTTTTTAACCATTTCTTACATCACTTTTAATACAACATCAGAGTATAATATTTATAATGTATAATAGCAGAACATGAACATGTTATCAGAGTTATAAATAATTTAAATTGGCAGCGGAATATAAATATGTAATCAGAATTACAGCGGAAATAAATAGCTATTAATGGCATGATGAAGCATTGATAAATAACTTGGACAACATATTATAAAACTTTCATTTATAAAAAACATTTAGTGAGAGTTATAAATAAAAACTATGATCGCAGCGTAAAAGAAATCCTTTCTGAGCCCATTAGGAGAAATTCACACACAAGAGTCAGCTCTAACATCCACTTGTCACCTGCAACAGGGGGAAATAAAACCTTGAGTACTCAATTGTACTCAGCAAGACTTACCCGACAAGAGGAAAGAAAAGACTCCAAGAATATGCAAGGCTATCTGGCTTTTGGGTTTATTGAATTTGTAGGAGCATTACTAAAAGTGTGTCCTTATATTCGATTTTTATTAGCAGTGCATTAGTTCATTAACTAACCATTCTATGTAAGCACCTGTGCTACTTTCAATCAGGTGGTAAGTAATCATATTTCTTTTTTCCATCTTTCATCTTTTAGTTCTAACTATGGTGCTAGGCCACAGACAAGCCGTACTGGATCGCCTAGCAATTCGCGAATCAGTGCCCCCAAATTAGTACCCCGAAAACACACGCCCTGCTTGTACCTCGGGCACAAGCAGGACCAACCCACTACCGTCCTATCACGGGGTCCAGGTCCCCATCCAAACTGGGACTCTAGGCCCCCGCTCCTGAGTCCCGGACTCAGTGTAGTGCAAGGACCTCCTAACCCAAAAACCACCCTAATAGTCGGTCCAGAAATAGCTAGAACCCATGACAAGAGGGTAACAAGTTTTTCAAGCACCCATACCCAAGTATGTGCTCGGGATAATAAGTTTGTGACTTGCCTAGAGTCTTATGCAACGATCGGTCCTTAACTGACATGGACAGGGAAAACGGTGTAACCAAGCTATGCCCCGTTGGCCGCAGGACACAACCTCTTACACCTACCAATACCCAAACCATATCCCTGCCCGGTCACCATTTTTCCTTTCCACCATTTATATTTTCCAAGTGATAATAATACAGTATTATATTTCCTTTCTCTCGCGAGTGATAGGCAATCAGTCGACTTCTATCGGAGTCCTGTAGCATAGCAATCTACACGATCCTATCATACTAGTAAGACTCATATGATAAAGATATGTATATACAAGTGGGTTTCATTCAACTCCTTAAAACTTAATGCATAAATATAATTTAAAGTGTAGAAAAGTAGGGGTTATGCACCAGGGCTTGTCTAGGTAAGATATAACCAAAAGTTAGTATTCCATCTTTGTGTCCCAATCCCCTGGCACCATCTTTCCCGATACTCCAGATGATACCATCGATCCACCGTCGTTCCTATTATGATATGTATTGATGCAAATACACAAATGTAAATAATCGATGATAGCCGAAATGCTTAGAAATCCGATTACGCCTCACAAGCTAACGAGATAGTTCTAACGCACTAGTATACATATGCATGTTGTCGAATAAGGCGTTATTTCCCAATAATTATTTTAGTTATACAAACCCAAGTTATTTCTTTATTTCATTCTATCGATTTAATCATTATTCGAAATAGGGCATTATTATCTATCTAGCAAACTAATTATTCAGGAGCTACAAAAATTACAGTGAGCATCTAACAATATAAATAATTTACCACAAATTTTTTAGAGTCAACACTATCATCATTTTACCACAAAAATTCCTACAAGTTTACATTTTCATAATATTAAGCATTCTAAATCAATTAGGGCCACCCTGGAAATATCTTAAAACTTGGTGTACAAATTATACCAACAAATAGATCCTAATTTTAGGAACCTAGGAAAATTAGTTTCACAATTTTTGTATTCATAAATGATTTTATATTTAAATAACAAAATCAACTCAGAATTTAAAATGACAAACCATTTCTAAAACCCTAGACAAAAAAGGGCAAACGGCCCATGCGGCCCAGCGAGAGCGCGACCTCAGCGCGACCCACGATTGGCGAACCGGCCTGGCCCGAAGGCGCGCGCGCGGCCCAGGTGCGGGCAGGCGGCGCGGATGGCCTAGGTGGACACGTGGCCCAGGCGGTTGCGGCACAAGGTCCGCCCAGCGCGTAGTCAAGGGCACGGCGGCCTAGGTGGGGGTAGGGCACACACGTGGCCATAGAGGAGGCCGACGGCCCACGCGGACAGC
This sequence comes from Miscanthus floridulus, assembly GCF_019320115.1. NCBI lineage: Eukaryota > Viridiplantae > Streptophyta > Magnoliopsida > Poales > Poaceae > Miscanthus > Miscanthus floridulus. The sequence continues at coordinate 39,141,555 of NC_089582.1, forward strand.
GAGTGTGACCCAACGTAGAACGGGGCGCGAGAGGCCTAGCGACCGAAAGCGGCCGGCCCATGGGGGAGCAGCCCAGTGGTGGCAACCCAAATTGCACCGAGGCCCTTGCACTTTTACCTAATCCACCCACAACACTCTACACTATTTAACATTATTAACACGAGTCACAATTTTCACATCTAGCACCTCGAAAAATCTTCTATTTACATATTTACATCCTCACCTCCTCCTCCAAAGAAGAGCATGGCCAGGAGAGGCAGAGCGCCGACTAATGTGGCAGCACATCGATGGCGGTGCTATCGTGGGGGCCACGGTAGCCACGCATGTGCTCTAGGTAGGACGTGACTCGGCTGGAGGCAGAGTTGGTGGTCATGGCAGTTTGTCCGGCGCAAACGATAGCTCCCTACCGGTGGAGACCATAGGACGGCACATGGGCATTGGCAGCTCCGGTGCGGACAACGTGGGAGGGCTGGCACGGTCCATAGTGGGGAGTGGCATGGGACAACATGGCTTGAGCGCACGGGAGAGGCAGTGGCATGGCTGTGGTCCGCAGCAGCCGCGAACAGCAGCAGCAACCGAATAGGAGGGGACGCCGATGCTCGCGCGGAGGAGCGAGGAGCAAAGGAGCAGGCGCTGGAGGTGGAGCTGCGTGCTCGCTCGCATGGTGGCTATGGTGGAAGCGGCCATGGCAGCATGGACATGGCATGCTATGAGGCAGCGGGTGTGGGGCACGGTTAGCGGCGGCCATGAGGCTTCACACGTGCGCGAGGGGAAACCGAGCGATGGGCGGCTGTTTGCGCGGCGCGACGACAGATGGCCACAGCATGGGGGGGGCTCGCGAAGGTTGCGCGGGAGGGTAGCACTACGGCTGTGGTACAGCGTGGGATGCGGCAGCACAGCACCGGCACCGACGCGCGCAAGCATTGGAGAGGGCCGAGCGAGAGAGCAAGCGAGCAGGAGCTGGGTCACCTCCCTTCGACAGCAGCAAAGAAAAGGGAGGAGGAAACATCGTACCCACACGAGAGGACGGACGCAGGGGCAGGATAGGATGGCGCAGCGTGGCCTACAGCGGTGCGCCTACGTGCGCACAGGGAAGTGAAAGGACACGGCATGGGCAGGGGCAGAACCATGTGCTCTCCTGGGGGAAAATGTAAGCAAAGCAGTACACGGCAGCAGCAGCCTAGCCAACTTTCTTTAAGACGCTCTCTGAGAAAGGACGTGAGGGTGAGGGAACAGCGACATGACCCGACAACGTGGCGCGACGCGAATAACTTTGATGATTGATTCTGAGCAGGGGAAACACACCACCGTTTTCAAGCGGCCAGGATAGAGTAAGGCAAGGAGAACAGCTGTAGTAGAAAGGACATGAGGGATCAGGCAGCAGCTGAACACATGGGCGTCGCGTGGCTCTGCTGGCTGGCTGCCTTCGCGTGAGACGACGCGGCGCGGATGTGAACTGCGATACGTCGGTGGCAACCCAAAAGATCTAAATCCTATCAATATCAACTAACAAGTACATTATGACCTAGCCCATACTGCATACTAACCCATATGAGCAAAATACTTAAGCACTATTGAACTATTTTGCTTAACATAATTTGCCAAAATTGACCTTTCGAACATAAATCCTATTTCTCGCCGACTCACGAAAAGTTCTAGTTTAAATCTCGGATTTGATTTCTGAGCTATCATATATACTATTGAAAATCTTTTACTTACCAAAACCAGAGTTGCATTTTCATCTTGTGCTCCAGATTTATTCAAGTACTAAATACAAACTATATTTAATTTTATTTATAAAAATTGCTTTCATACTCAATCCAACAGAACAAGCCATTCGCTATTTACTTGCTAGAATCGTTATCAGACATTTTAAATACTTTTATGCACTAAGTAATTTAAGTTGGGCATTTATTTGAGTCCACAAAACTGAGTCACATAGGATTTGCTTATCGCTTTAAGTATATTTTAAATAAAAAATCTGAGAAACTCGTTTAGGAAATTTTCTTAGGCCTAAATCTCGGTGCTAAGCACGCTTGTAACACCAGGGGTGTTACAAGATGCCACGAGGATCACAGAGCCATCCGCTACGGTGCGCATCTGGAAAAAGGCCATGTACAGACAAGGTGGATTCATCGATGCCACCTTGTCATCTCCAACCGGTATAGCTCGTAGGCCACCTTGGTGTTGCTGTTTGACCCTAGTTGGTGCTAGAAGAATGCTACTGAGGTGATTACATTATAATGTGTTGATACACATTGATTGTAACATTGACCTGTACACAAATAGGTCTTTGTTATCGTATATGGAATTTTAGTGTAAGGTCTTTGTTATCGTATATGTAATTTATTTATAATATTTTTGTTATTTTTTGATGTATTTCATTACTATCTAAATAAATATATTATTGTTGTTAAAACTTTCCCACTGTACTATCTAAATAAATATATATCCTTTACATATATGCACCATGTGGGGGGTACGACCCCGGATACCCACGGTAGGCCACATGGGCTACGTCTCCAAGGGCGGCCCAGCCCACGAGAAGGAGCCTTGCGGGGCACGATTCTGCTCGGTGACTCCCGCAAGGCACGGGGAGGATATCCTGAAGATGTTACGAGATCTGATAGGATACGTATGATCCCATGTTTCTTGTAATCTGTTATTACTTTCCAGTTATCTCTCAGATCTAACCGACTTGTAACCTTGCCCGCCGGACTATATAAGGCAGGCAGGGACCCCCTACGAAATCACGGCAAATCATACGATAGCTAATACAATCCAACAGACCACAGGAGTAAGGTATTATGTCATACTGACGGCATGAACCTGTATAACTCGTGTGTCTCTGTCACCTTCTTGTTCTTGATTACACGCTCCTCTGCCAATCAATCTACCATCGTGGGATACCCCTCGGTGGACTGCCGACGATATTCTATCGACAGTTGGCGTGCCAGGTAGGGGTGTGCATGTTGTTTCTGTGTCAAACAAGATGGTTTTTTCTGCAGGCTCTTCGTCCCTCCCGCAGCCTGGCCAGATCTTCCCGGTCGGATCCATCACGTGGGTCATCAACACTGACAGAGTTGGAGAACTTCTCGAGCCAGTGTAGATCCATTCTACGCCGACCACCCTCGCACCTACAACCGTAGATCCAATCTCAGAACCAATTCCGGGGTCAACTTCATCAGCCACTCGCCGCTCGCTTCCTTGCTACCAGAGGAGGCATGTCAACAATGACGATCTGATTAAGTCTATCGATCGGGTTGGCCTGAAACTCGCCGATTGCCTCTCCATTGCTGAGTCGGCTCTGGACACCCTTGTTCAGCACCGACCACCCTTCGATCCCGATCTGTCGGTGTTCAGTGCTTGGCAAACTTCAGGGCTCGCTGCCTTGCCCTTCGGGCTCGTCAACAACGCCGCTACGTATCAGGATGCCCTGAGGGGCAAATTCACCGACCAGCCCGCCGACCAGCTCCCACCAACCGTCAACATGCTGCACACCAGCCGGGGTCCCGGAACATCCCTCCAAACCATCCTAGAGGAAAATCTGGACTCCGAGTCTCAAGGGTCCACAGAGCCCCTCGCCGAGACCTTCACCGAGCAACCCCCTCTCCCACCTTTCTGGGGTGGCGCAATCTTCAATGTCATCATCGACAGCCCCCTCAGAACGGTGAAACAGATGAGGAACGCGCCGCTTGAGAAAACAGGAATGCCAACCACGCGCAACGCCATGATAACGAACACGCCATTGCGATGGTCGAGGCCGCTCGCGATAACTAGTTTGACTCGCAGGGAAGGCCCCTCCATCGCAACCTCAACGAAGAATTCCTCCACGTTGACGGCCACGACGTCTTCAAAACTCTGAGCACCAACCTGGTGGTGGCCGCCAATGAACTTGCACACCTCCCGCAGACGCCCGAGCTTGCCAAGGTCACCGCTATGCTAAAAGCGGCACACTATCAAGTTAATGAGATCCGAGAGGTTCAGAGACCATCATGCTCCACAAGCACGATTCGCTGATCAGCCAATCCTAGATCTAATCGTCGCCCTAGTCAAAGCCGTTTCGCCGAACAATCACTACCTCCCCAGGGGGAGTCGGAGGCCACCACGCCGAGCATCATCGCTAGCATGACCAAGAGGTCGAACAAGATGCCTGAGTGCACCTCAGTAACCTTCGGGATGCACGACGGCGTATCGATCAACGTCGCTTTGGGCACCATGAAGATGAAGTGTGACGCCGCCAAGATTACGAGCAAGAGTACGGTAACCTGGACTCAGCTCTAGAGCTGATCATCGCCGGCAATACTGCTGATATCGGTGCCGACAACCCAGAAGGGCCCCCTGCGTTCACCAAGGCGCTCCAAACGCTCCAGTGGCCCCGTGGTTTCAAAATCACTGGAGTCGAGCCCTACGAAGGAAGGATGAACCCAACTCAGTGGCTGCAGGCTTACGCCACCGCCGTCCGTGCCGCCGGAGGAGACACCAACGTCATGGCGTATTATCTCCCCATCATGCTCACGCCAGCCGCCATGAGCTGGTTCACAAGCCTTGTCCCGAACTCCATCGGATCTTGGGAAGATCTGAAGAGAGTCTTCACCGACAACTACATGGCCACATGCAGGCGGCCAGGCACCAAGCATGATCTCAACCGCATCAACCAAAAGCTGTTCGAACTACTCCGCAGCTACATCAGACGCTTCTCCGAGATGAGGAATTCTATTCCCAACATCATAGAAGCCAAAGTCATCACCGCCTTCGTCCGAGGACTTCATCATCGTGAACTCCGTTCTAAGTTCAACAGAAAGCCACCTATTGGCATCGGTGAGATGATCACAACCGCCAACCAGTACGCCGACGCCGAGGAAGTGGAGGTGTGTTTTAATGAAGATACGGGCACTAATCGCCCTCCTCGCCGCCACGACGACCGCAACGACAACCGATAGAACAACATTCGCTGCCACGACGACCACAACAACAACTGACAGTACAACGATCGCCGCTACGATGACCGCAGTTTCCATCGGGATAGAGGACAAGATTGGCCAGATGGATTCAAACCTGGTCAGAATCGCCACCGCCGACCAGATCACTTTGTTGCCAACGTCAATGAGCTGCGCGCAAAGCGTAACTACGATGAGCAATACAAGAAGATCCTCGACGAACCGTGCCCCCTGCACAAGAATGCCAAGCACAAGATGAAAGATTGCCTTGGTTTGGCTAAGGAGTTCCAGGAGAAAAAGTACAACGACAATAATGGTGGGAACAGAGGATGCCGACCACCTAGGGATAATAACAATGCCTTCCAGGACCATGACAAGGTGGTTGCCACCATCTTCGGGGGTTTTGCCTCTAACAAGAGCAGAAGGGAATGGAAGCTCGCCGTCGCATTAGAGGAAACTACCGCCAACTCTAGCTGTCGCCCATGGTCTGAAATCCCCACCACCTTCAGCAGGGCCGACCAGTGGGCGGACATACCCTACATAGGGTGTTTTCCCCTCGTCCTTGACGCAAATGTCCAGAAGGTGCTCTTTAGAAAAGTCCTTGTCAACGGTGGAAGCGCTTTGAATCTACTCTTCGCCGGGGCCCTAAGGGAGCTCGGCCTTGGGACAACAGACCTCACGCCCTTAGACTCCTGCTTCTGGGGTGTGGTACCTAGCAGGGCATCCAGACCACTTGGGGAAATTACCCTACCAGTACAGTTCGGCACGACAACCAACTACCGAGTGGAGCATATCAACTTTTATGTCGCCGACTTTGACACCGCCTACCATGCCATACTAGGGCGTCCGGCTCTGACCAAGTTCATGGCCATTCCGCACTATGCGTATTTGGTGTTGAAGATGCCTTCGCCTACAGGAGTCCTGTCTCTGCGGCCAACCTCTCCGTCGCCTACGCCTACGAGACAGAAAGTCTCGCCCTCACCGAAGCCACCAACCTCTCCATCCAGATGGCTAGCGTGATCGCCGAAGCCAAGATGGCATCTACTGATGACATGGAGATCCTAGAGCCTCCCCGTACCTCCGCCAAGTCCAAGGAAGTCAAGGAGATCGGCCTCGGCCTCGACGACCCTTCCAAGACGGTGAAAATTGGGGCTCACCTTGACCCCAAATAGGAAAGCGCGCTCGTCTATTTCCTATGTGCCAATGTCGATGTGTTTGCTTGGAAACCTACAGACATGCCGGGGGTACCACGGGAGAAGATCGAGCACTCCTTGAATGTCTCGCCGACCGCTAAACCGATCAAGCAAAAACTTCGCCGATTCGTGCCGGACAAAAAGGAGGTTATTAGGGTAGAAATAAAACGGCTCTTAGCTGTCGGATTTATAAAAGAAGTGTATCATCCAGATTGGTTAGCTAATCCTGTTCTTGTTAAGAAAAAGAATAAAGAATGGAGAATGTGTGTTGATTATACTGATCTTAACAAACACTGCCCTAAAGACCCCTTCGGCCTACCTCGGATAGACGAGGTTGTAGACTCCACTGGCTGTGAGTTGCTCTCCTTTCTTGACTGTTACTTCAGCTACCATCAGATCTCCCTCAAGGAAGAAGACCAGGTCAAAACGTCGTTCATCATGTCTTTTAGTGCATACTGCTACACCACTATGTCCTTCGGACTAAAGAATGCTGGTGTGACCTACCAAAGGGCTATCCAGACGTGCCTCGACCAACAGATCGGCCGCAATGTTGAAGCCTACATCGATGACGTGGTTGTCAAGACTAGAACCGCCGACAATCTTATCACCGACCTTGAAGAAACTTTCTCCAACCTAAGCAAATATCGATGGAAGCTGAACCCTTCAAAGTGCATCTTTGGAGTTCCATCCGGTATCCTGCTGGGCTACATCGTCAGTGCTCGGGGCATTGAACCAAACCCTGATAAGGTCTCTGCCATCACCAACATGAAATGGCCGACGTGTGTCAAAGATATACAGAAGCTTACAGGTTGCATGGCTGCGTTAAGCCATTTTATCTCATGTTTTGGTGAAAAATGGCTACCTTTCTTCAAGCTCCTCAAGGCCTTTGAGCTTTTTTCTTGGTCAGAGGAGGCAGACACATCTTTCGAGCAGCTTAAGTTGTTTTTAACAAAACCTCCAATCATGACAGCGCCACGACCAGATGAAACTCTACTGGTTTACATCGCCGCCACCTCTCGTGTTGTCAGTACGGCTATTGTCGTCGAACGCGAGGAAACTAGACACGCCTACAAGGTGCAACGTCCGGTCTATTTCATTAGCGAGGTACTTAATGAGCCCAAAACTCGTTATCCTCAGGTGCAAAAGCTGTTATATGCAATTTTGATTACCTCACGCAAGCTCCGACATTACTTCGAATACTACAAGATTGCCGTGGTCACAGAGTTCCCTCTGGGGGATATTCTCCGCAATAAAGAGGCCAACGGTCGTATCATCAAGTGGGCCATTGAGCTCGGCACTTACTCCATTGACTTCAGAAGCAGACCAACCGTTAAGTCACAGGCGCTTGCTGATTTCATCGCTGAGTGGACCAAGATCCAAGAACCCATTGCCACCACTTGCCCTGAGCACTGGGTGATGTACTTCGATGGCGCCCTTAACATCAATGGTGCTGGTGCGGGTATTCTATTCATCACGCCAACAAAGGATAAACTCCGATATGTTCTTCGCATATATTTTCTGGCCTCCAACAACGCCGCGGAGTACGAAGCATGTCTCCATGGTCTTCGTATAGCCGTCGAGCTCAGCGTCAAACGCCTCATGGTATACAGGGATTCCGCGCTGGTTATCAACCAACTCAATAAGGATTGGTCCTGTTCTAGTGAGAAAATGGACGCATACTGCGCCAAAATTAGAAAAATTGAAGGGAAATTCTACGGTATCGAGTACCACCACGTGGTACGGGATCAAAACCAACCAGCCGACCAGCTATCAAAGATAGGATCTTCTCGTGCTGCGACTCCACCAGGGGTTTTCATCCAAGTCCTCCTAGCACCATCTATAAAAGAAGATAAGGAAGTTGTAGAAGTACCCCCCGCCGAGCAGTTGGTACTCACGGTACCTTTGTCGGTCGCCAATTGGAGGGAACAGTTCATCAAGTACCTCTCCAGCGACGAAACACCCGCCGACAAAATCGAATCCGAACGACTAATTTGCCGAAGTAAGCATTACGTGCTAGTGGACAGTAGCTGGATGAGGAAAAGTGCTAAGGAAGGAATACTGCAAAAGTGCATCATCCAAGACGATGGTGTGAAGCTACTTTCTGAAATTCACTCTGGTTCCTGTGGCAATCACGCGGCTTCGAGAATACTGGTTGGCAAAGCTTTTCGGGCAGGTTTTTACTGGCCCACGGCCATTACCGATGCAGAAGATCTCGTTTGACGATGTGAGGGGTGTCAGTTTTTTGCCAAGCAAATACATGTACCAGCACAAGAACTACAGACCATTCCAGCTTCCTGGCCATTCTCATGCTGGGGACTGGATATGATTGAGCCTTTCAAACCAGTGCTAGGAGGTTTCAGGTATGTGTACGTCGCCATTGATAAGTTCTCCAAGTGGATCGAGTACAAACCACTAGTTGCAGCTACTGCTAAAAAAGCAGTCGAGCCCTTTCAAGACATCGTACACAGATTCGGTCTCCCGAACAGCATCATCACCGACCTCGAGACAACTTTTACCGGCCATCATTTTGGGGACTTCTGCGAAGACAGGTGCATCTCTGTTAAATACGTTTCTGTTGCTCATCCTAGAGCTAACGGCCAGGTCTAGCGGGCTAATGGTATGATCCTCGACGCCCTCAAAAAAAGGCTCTATCAAAGAGAAGAAAAGCATCCGGGCAGATGGCTTAAAGAACTACCAGCTATGGTCTGGGGACTACGCACTCAAGCTAGTCGCAGTACCGGCGTATCTCCATATTTTATGGTCTATGACTCAGAGGCCATACTCCCAGCGGATATTGCATTCCGAGCACCTAGAGTAGAAAATTATAATGAAGAGCAAGCCACAGCTGTTCGGACAGAAGACATTGATTAGGCTAAGGAAGAACGTCTGATTACTTGCATTCGCACAGCCAAGTACCTCGAAGGTCTGAGGAGGTATTACAACCGTAACGTAAAAGGTTGTTCGTTCACGATCGGCGACCTCATCTTATGTCGGAAACAAAAAACCGAAGGGCTTCACAAGCTATCTTCGCCCTGGGAGGGCCCTTACGTCGTCAAAGGTGTTACTCGGTCAGGGTCTTATCGCTTATGTGACTTAGATGGACTCGATGTTCCCAACTCCTGGCACATAGAGCACCTTATATGTTTCTACCCCTGAAATAACACAGATATGTATTCTTTACTTTCATATTAATAAAGTTCTAGTCTCCATAATTTTCCTCCATTTTTTCATCCATTATAAGTTTCACTTATCGCTATCGGGCTATACGCCACGTCATGGCGATCTCCAATACGTTCGCCAAGCACGCCCAATGCGCCGAACACGTTAACTCCAAACATCGCCGAACACGATTTCTCTAATTCGCCGAACACGTTAACTCCAAAAATCGCCGAACACGATTTCTCCGATTCGACGAACACGTTAACTCCAAAAATCGCCGAACATGATTTCTCCAATTCGCCGAACACGTTAACTCAAAAAATCGCCGAACACGATTTCTCCAATTCGCCGACCACGTAAACTCCAAAAATCGCCGAATAAGATTTCTCCAATTCGCCGAACACGTTAACTCCAAAAATCGCCGAACACGATTTCTCCAATTCGCCGAACACGTTAACTCCAAAAATCGCCGAACACGATTTCTCCAATTCGCCGAACACGTTAACTCCAAAAATCGCTGAACACGATTTCTCCAATTCGCCGAACATGTAAACTCCAAAAATCGCCGAAAACGATTTCTCCAATTCGCCGAACACGTTAACTCCAAAAATCGCCGAACACGATTTCTCCAATTCGCCGAACACGTTAACTCCTAATCGGCGAACACGATTTCTCCAAAAAATCACCTACTTCGTTTTCTCCGGGTCACATAGGTTTTCCTACTAAAACGACGACGATTTTACGCTCCAAATTTTGAAACATAGCCCGCCAATCGTCGAGCAGCACACGTTTTTCCTTCTGTTTTCTATGGAGAAGACCCAGTTTCCGACTACATCCTACACACGCTTAGGGGCTCCGCGCTCTGCGTTACGGTTGGTCGGCTGCGGTTCCTTGTCCATGTTTGTTCATCCTACACGTGTCAGGGTCTCTGCGCTCGACGTTACGGATATGGGCTAGTCAAGGCCTAGATTTCAAGCATGAACTAACTGCTCGGACGCCACTTTAACTATTTTTCTCGCCAAGTTACTCAAGTTGGCTGCTGGGCAGCATGTTTTTCGCACTGATAACTCTGGCCTAGCTAAGGCATCAAATAAATCAAGTGTTACAGGCGGTAATATCCGGGCAGTTTGTTAAGCTTTGCCAACAGTTTCTGTTTCGCCAAACAGGTCTATATCACCGACAAGCATTTTTGCTACATCCTCAACATCATCCTCTAGCTGCTGGGTTTGCGCGTCGCTCAGCCCATCGGCGAACCCACCACCTATCGACTGGATGTCGACAGACAGATAATGGGACCGAACCACTGCAAGGGCATGAGTAGCGGCGGTCAAAACGGCGTCGTGGTTGAAGTTTTTGAAGTTCTCCCACGCTGCCTTGCATCTCTGAATGATGGTGTCTTGCCCTTGCTGCCTACTATTAGGACGGGGCGCCGGTTCAACATCGACGTAGTCGAGTACTGGTTTTATTGCGGTGGTAATAGTGTTGAAGTTGTCCTTCTGGACTTTGGCTTCCTGCACCAGCACATCAAACTGTGCCATGGTTTTATGTTGATAATCTACAAGAATTACAATGGTTCGTCATGACAAAAAAGTATTACGACATCACTTCCGATCAAGGGGTACCTACCTTTCAATTCTTTGGCCAGTTTATCTGCTCGCTCCGATTCTTTCGTTTTCTCTTGTCGGACTTGCTCGACGGTCTGGCGAAGCTGGTTGAGTTCTGCATCTTGCTCTGTAAGCACAACAGTTAAAAAATAATGACCAACTACTACAAAGTTCATTATGTGAAAAAGAATACCGGATTTCAGCTTGGATACATCCTCCAACTGCTGGCACTTCCGGTCGAGCTGCTTGGTTTTACTTTTGAGTTCTCCGTTTTTCTTGCCCAACTGCTCGGACATATTTTTAAGTTCCTCGGATACAATCGCCAGCTGCTCGGATGTATTCTTCAGCTGCTCAGATGCAGCCATTAGTCGCTCGGACAAAACCCCCTTCTGATGTTCAAGGTCCCGCGAGTTCGACTCTGCAAGGTCCCGCTCGCGCTGGGCCCTCTGAATACTTTTCTCTGAATGACTTAACGCCTCCCGGAGTCTCTTATTTTCCTTGGCGAGGGGCTCCATCCTCTTCAATAGTTGGTGCCATTGATCGGCTGTTTGAGCTATCCCCTGCGGATTAATAATGCAAGAGATAAACCTTGATCTCCAACAACATATATCAGTGTTATAGGTGCGGTACTCACCTCGATCTGAGTCATAACTCCAGCAATGGTGGATTTCAACCTCTTTATTTCCCTGGTGGTGTTTTCTTCCTCGACGACTACCACCTCTTCCCCGCATTTTCGGAGAATCCAGATGGACTGGGGTTTAGGTGCGGCACGCTCGATCTCCACAACCTCATCCTCCTCCGCCGTCGCTTGAGGCACCACTGGGGGGCTCTATGGTCAGACTGCTGCTCCAACCACTCCTGGCATCCCTGCAGGTGACGACGTTTGCTCCTCGGCCGTTGATGGAGTTGCATCCTTAGCCTCTGGCGCATCAACAACAGCTGCAGTTTTTGCTTCCAAGGTATCGACTTTTTCGGTCATAGCCTCGGTTGTGGTCGCCGACGCGCCTGTCGTGTGCGCCAATGATTCACCATCGCCAGGACTGCTGGCAGTGGCAGCTGGCCCGTCCTCTGTTCGTCGAGCACTTGGGGACTCCTGGACGGGAGCAGTCATCATTTTTTCTTCTAAGGTCACGGGCCTCGGCGTCGCACTGCGTAATATCAGCTTCTCAGTAACCAAGAGAAATCAAGGAACAATATTATTACTCCAAGGCAAATATACTTACGGTTTGGTCTTCCGATTGATTTTCTTGAATCGGCGATGCCTGCCTGATCCCCTAGGCGCGGCTACTTGGTCTGCTTTATGCGAGGACTCCTGCACCTCTGCAGTGGGCTGCCGCTCTTCTTGGTGCCCGGGGGCCCCCCTTCTGTGCGTTCTTCTACGGTTATCCCCTCTTGTTGCTCGGGGACTTCAGTAGTTTGCATCACCGAGACTTCCTTTGTTGCTCGAACATAACTTTCCCTTGCTTGCTGCTTGGGAGCTTCAGCATCTGCTGATGCCTCCGTCGTGCTCGGCGGAAGCGCTGACTGGTCCTCGTCATTGTCCGACAACTCCAGCACAGCTGTTCGTCGTGGCCAAACCGTTCGGTCTTCTCCAAGAGAGATGCCGCCTGGTTTGTGTGCATGAGAGCTTGCGGTTTTCTCCTTTTTTGGACCAGCTCATCTACTGCCAGTCTTTTCCCACGGACCTTCTCTGATACTAGGGATGGACTATCCGATGAGGAGCTCAGCTCATCCTCTTCGGGCTACAGCGGCCGCCGAATGTCTACTCCTTTAGGCCAATCGGCTCTCAGCACATTTGAAAAGTATATTGCCCTATCCTACGAATGGATCTTTTCATAAGTAAGTCAATCCTATGCTTAGCAATTGATGCCTGGTCGATGCGAAGTGAAAGGGTTACCTGAGGAGGTGGATTGCCGCAGTTGAAAGCTTTCGTTCCTTTTGGCCAGCTGAATGAGACATTGGAAGTAAATAGATCCATGGCACGATCTATTACTTCTTTCTTCGTCATACGGTCTGTGTTTTCATGGGTACCATCGTTATCACCTTTAAAGTCGAACGCCAGGTGGGCCCTCTCTTTGCAGGGTTGGACGCGCCGCACTATGAAGCTAGCTACAACCAGTTCACCCCTAAGCTCCATGCCCTTAATCAAGTCTAGAAGTTCCATTACTTGCTCCATGTCAGCGTTGTTGGGTCTCTCTGACCAGTTACTATGGTTAACTGGGATGTGATGGACGTCGCATCGAATCATTGGGTGACTTTATTTGATATAGAACCATCTGGCGTTCCAACCTTTCAGGGAGGTATTCAGCAGAACGTTGATGTATTCACTGGCCATCCCATCCCTGAGCTGCAGGTACACGCCGCCGACCACCTTTGAACCGCTGCCCCCCTTCTTCTTCAGACAGAACAGATGCCTGAAGAGGTTGAAGTGTGGAAGAATACCGAGAAACGCCTCGTAGAAATGGATAAAGATGGACACATGCAGTATGGTGTTGGGGTGTAGATTGCAGAGGCTAATCGCCCAAAACTCCATAAGATCCCTCAAAAAGGGGTGGATAGGAAACCCTAATCCTCGCCAAAAATAATCTTCAAATACTACAGCCTCATCAGTATGAGGAGTTGGGAAGGGCTCACCAATAGCCGACTGCCATCCGGCAGTAAGGTGGTCGGACAACACGCCCGCTGCCACCATCCTGTTTAGATCTGCCACCCCCATTTTCGATGGCACCGATTCCTCGTTGCGGCTGGCTCCGGTGGCCGCCTTCCTCAGCTTTGCGGCTCCTTTTTTCGGTGCCATTTCCTCTGGATTGGTCCTAGGTTGGAGGCGAGTGCTCGCGTTGGTGCGGAATGTGGAGCATAGGGAGTGCGAAGGCAGGAAGCAGGGCAGATTGGCAGAGGTAGGAGGCGATGTGTGTGGCGGCGCGGTTATAAAGCACTTTCCCCACTTTCCCTTGAATCTGAGGGTTTTTGGGAAACCATTCCCACGATCAGCGTTACTTCGACTCCTCCAAAATGGTTTAATGGGCCGCAACTTGGGCCATCACGTCACAGTAGCCCATGTCGCTCATTTATCGCCGTCACCTATTCTCCGATTTCTCCACATTTTAATGAGGCTCAGTAAACGATACTGCACAGCCATTACTCCGATTTTTTCACCACGGCTTGGTTTATCCAATATCTACGCTAGAAACTCAGGGACTGGCTACTTGCTCGGATGGTTTACTAATTTCTGAGCCTAGCACCACGTGACTATGTCACCTACTATCAGGCTCGGGGACTAAGTGGGCACACTTCACCTTGCGGTGAATGTGTTTGTTTTTCATTTCGAGGATACGCTCGGGAACTGGCTACCTGCTCGGTTGGTTCACTATTTTCTGAGCCTGGCACCACGTGACTACGTCACCTACTGTCAGGCTCGAGGACTAAGTGGGCACACTTCACCTTGCGGTGAATGTGTTTATTTCTTCTGAAAGACTCCAAGCCTCTAAAAGATAAAACTAGGTATGTTTACCTTCGTTGTCTGACTCTAAGTGTTCACACTTCATTTTACCATGCAGGAATTTTCAATTTTGGACTTGAGCTCCTTACACCCTTATGACAAGCCGTGCTCAGAACACACTGCTCGGTGATGCTGCACGCTGCTCGGTAGCTGCTCACAACTGCTCGGCGACTCATCATGGTGGTCGGACCATGATTTGGACAGCTCGGTTTTGATTCGCACCTACTCGGAAAAGCTCAAGATGGCGTTGCACAATGGGTACAAGGCGCTCGGGGACTAGCTGTGGGGGGTACGACCCTAGATACCCATGGCAGGCCACATGGGCTATGCCTCCAAGGGTGGCCCAGCCCACGAGAAGGAGCCTTGCGGGGCACGATTCTGCTCGGTGACTCCCGCAAGGCACGGGGAGGATATCCTGAAGATGTTACGAGATCTGATAGGATACGTACGACCCATGTTTCTTATAATTTGTTATTACTTTTCGGTTATCTCTTAGATCTAACCGACTTGTAACCTTGCCCCCCAGACTATATAAGGTGGGCAGGGACCCCCTACGAAATCACGGCAAATCATTCGATAGCTAATACAATCCAACAGACCACAGGAGTAAGGTATTACGTCATACTGACGGCCTGAACCTATATAACTCGTGTGTCTCTGTCGCCTTCTTGTTCTTGATTATACGCTCCTCTGCCGATCAATCTACCATCGCGGGATACCCCTCGGTGGACTACCGACGATATTCTGTCGACACACCTTCACTATTGGTTGTACTTACAAACTGGCAGTGATATTAACTTTCACTATCAGTTCTATTTAAAAACCGGTAGTGATATTAACTTTCACTGTCGGTTCTACTTAAAATCCGGCAGTGATGTCCATGCCCCCTATATAAAACAAATAGCCGGCCACATACATCGATCCTACCCACCCACGAACTCTCACAGTCTCATTTCTCACGTTTCACTCTCACTTCTCAAGAAATCCACTCTCTCTCTGTACGTGATTTGGTCATGGCTCCTGCATTTTTCAATGGTATTGATATGTTGTCTTCTCCAATATTCTATCTATATTCATTTGATCTATATTTATATTCATGTTTCTTTGCATTCTACATTTATATATATTCTTATTCCTTGCATTTGATCTATATTTAATTATGTTGCCACATTTTACCTAGAAGAATTTTTTATGCATATATTTTAAGTTCATATTTTTTTGCATTTTATCTATCAGGTGGTATGAACAACGGACCTCTGCCACCACAAGAACCAGGTTTCCACCTTGGCGATGAGTCATTCGCTCCTAATGTGGCCATTCCATGGTTCCCTGTTCCATCTATTGTATGAAATATTTTTAAACATCTTTTGTTTTTTGATGCTAACAAATAAGTGTAATTAGTTTAATATCATTGTTGCATACATATATATCACAGACTATATCCCCAATAGATTGGTTGTGAACAACACTTAGCTGGTTCTTTATCTTGGACATCGTCGAGAACACGACATCTAATATAAGTGGTCGGCTATGGATGTGTGAACTCAGTTTTTCCATCCCTTTGAGGGGCCATATCCACGAGATGGGAAGACAGATCCCGAACATGATAAGCACCCAATTCAGTGTCGTGTACATCTATTTAGAGGCACTTCGACATGTTTGCTATGATGTGCCTGATTTCTCGCACTTCAAGGCACTTGCTTTGAATGCTGGTGATATCCCCATCCCGCAAGCAACCGAATGGTTTGTGAGCTACAACCGTGTGGATGTGGTAAAATGGTCACTTATACCTGAGTCATGGTTATTTGTTGTTTATTATTGTAATAACATTCTCTAATTTTTTTCTTTTTCTCCGCATGTAGATTGCGCTCCAGGACCTTACCTATGCTGCATGTGGCTTGTGGGCTGTTCTAGACCAAGCTACGGAGCAACTCGGGTATGATTGTGTAACACCCTCGATGTCACATTGTATAGCCTTTTGCTAAAACACTGCATGAACATCAAACTTATGTGTAAGTGTGTATAATATAGGGTGTAAAGCAATATACGTAACTTGAAATGTTCATCGGAAATACGAAACGAATGCTATGTTTCATGTCACGTTATATCACTTAGGCTTCTAAATGATTTTTTATTGAAAGAAAATGCTATAGAACGCATAGATGAAACTTTGATAAAGTTTGTAGTACAAACTTCGTAGGTGGTAGTGAAATACTTGCGGTCGAGAATGGCATTCGCTAGCTAGCATATTTGACAGCTTGGAAATCGAATTCAACGTGAAACCGATAAGAACCTAGTTGAATTTCTTAAGTCGGAAAACGCTTCGACGAAGCTAAGTTCGGTAATTTTTGTAAGCAATTTGGGTTAAGTAGGGGTAGGGTTTCATGGTAGATTTTGATAGCCTAACATGCCTTCTTGAGTATGGAATTGGTGGTTTAGCAATTGAAGCATCGAGGTGAATTTTTAGAGCACTTTAAAAATCATGCATGGCACGTTCCTGGACGGCTTCAGCATTAGGACGCGGTCACCGTTGCCTCAGCTCGGCGTGCTACGCTAGTTCTCCAACGCGCACACACACGCACACTCGCATGCGTGCCACCACATTGGCCGTGCTACTGGCCACTACCACCTGTTGCCACGCCCAAGCATGTTGGTGCCGACGAATTGGGCCAGGCCGCTCGTGTTTTGGGCCGCGCGGTAGAATTAGGTTTTCCATTTTCTAGTAAGGTAATAAGTGTTTATTCAATTTGGTTTTGAGCTGAACTTTGATAATTTGTAGTAAATCTTATAGCTGTCCAAAAATAGTGAAACAAAATTTGTTAGGTTCACAAAAATGATATCTATCTGTTGGTGTAGTTACTTTATAGTTAGCTATGATAATGACAGGTTCATAAATTCAATTTAGAAAGCTTAGTATTATTTAGCTTAATATTTGTAGGAATTTTTGTGGCAAATTGATGATAGCTTTAGCCATGAAATTTTTACAGTAGGATCATTAGATTATTATGTACTCACTATAATTTTGTAGCCCTATAGTAGGTTGATAAATAGAGTAGCTAGTACTCCTCATTTTATCGTATATAGAGTAAATCGGTATTAAGAGTAAGAATACCTTTAGTTGCTAAGACAATATATGTTATGCTTCATACTTGTTAGTAGTAACAATAGGTAACTTAGCACCTTAGTCGGTAGAACTCGCATAGTAGCTTTATTTTAAGAGTTGCTATTGCCGTATTACTAAGTGTTGCATTATCATTTCATGCATATAGATCATGAGTTGGTAGAGTTCGTGTCTACGGACGAATAGGACTATGAGGAGGTCATTGAGGAGTACGAGGAGGAGATCCTTGTGTAGGAGAGAGCCCCGAAGCCTTTTGGTGCTAACTTTGTTGACCCACCACCTACCTAAGGTAAGCCCTAGTGCATCTCCCTTATTTTAAATGATCACTGAATATATATTATGTGCATTTATGTTGCAGGAATTTTATGGAGACTACATGCATAAATAAAGCTACCTATGAGTCCTACTAGTATAGGTCGAGTAGCTGCTATGCTCAGGATTTCGGTAGCATGAGTAACCTGCGGTTACTCACAATAGGTGATAATTATGGTCACACATGATAAAATGGTGGAAAGGAAAAATGGTGACCGGGCAGGGATATGGTTTGGGTACTGGTGGGTGTAAGAGGTGTCTTGTGGCCAACAAGGCATAGCTTGGTTACACTTTTTCCCTGTATGTGTCAGTTAAGGACCGGCCATTGCAATAGACGCTAGGCAAGTCACAGATTTATTATCCCGAGCACATACTTGGGTATGGGCGTAGGGAAGACTTGTTGCTCTCTTGTCATGGGTTTCGGCTCTTTCTGGACCGACTGATTGGAGGCGGGGATGGTGGAGGTCCTTGCACCACACTAAGTCTGGGACTTAGGAGCGGGTGCTTAGAGTCCAAGTTTAGATGGGGACCTGGACCCTAGGAAAATAGGGTGGTGGGTTGGTCCTGCTTGTGCCTGGGATACAAGCGGGGCATGTGTTTTCGGGGTACCCAGTTGTGCACATTGACTCGCGAATCACCGCCGTGTCGGTATGACTTTTCTTAACTCTAGCATCATAGTAAGAACTAAAAGATGAAAGGTGATGAAATGGAACCGATTGCTCAACTCTTGCTTGAAAGTAGAACATGTGCTTACATAGAATGGCTAGATAATAAATTAATCATGGCTGCTAATAATAACATAAATAAGGACTCACTATTAGTATAGCTTTCTGCAAAAAGAAAACCAACAAACCATAAAACTTATCATATTCCTTGGAGTCAGGAAATTATTCCCACTAGTCGGATAAGTCTTGCGAGTACATTGTATACTCAGGGTTTATTTACCCCTGTTGTAGGTAATGCTTGAGGAGTACCATTGTGTGAAGGATTTTTCTGGTGGGCATAGACGGATCCTTGTTCTTTATTGATAGATGTTTATTATCATTCTGCTGTTTAATCTTCCATACTCTGAATTTGGCAATGTAATAATGAATTTCTAAGAACTCTGGATGTATGAAATGTACTAAGTATTGTAACTCGTTCTTATTATTGGATCCTTGAGGAAAAATATGGATCTTAAGGGCTCTCCATTAGGGTGTGCCCAACGAATACTGCCCGCTGTAGCTTGATTATGGGGTGCTTAGTGTCTGGTGGAAGACGAGCGCCTCCGTAAGGGCGTTATTTCAGGCGGTTCTGCCACAGATTAGGACTTCTGCAATGGAAACCTCGGCCAGCTCATTATGGAAGGACGCCAATACTGCATAAGGATTACTAACAAGGGCAGTGGTTGTTCAGTAGGTTACATATATGGCCGACTATTCTTTCGGTATTGTGAGGCACGAGAGAGTGCACTCATACGGACATTGACCTTCATCGATACAAGCGGATACATAATCCATGACATCAATTACCATATATGGCTACAGAGGCATGTTAGTGTGCGTGGCCCGATTGATCTCGGTAGTGCTTCTGATAGTAATTAATGTTTATTTATCTAGGTTTTTAAGGTCATAGTTTAATTGGGTTCAAATTTTAATTTGTACGGCTTTGTGTGTTTAATTATTGTTATGCATGTAATTCGTGAAACATTTGTTGGGCAACTAGAAATATATATTCCGGTGTCGTATTGATCTCAAAATTACTCTCAGGCTTGCACGTGACACAAGTGAAGGAAACACCAAGTTTGGGATTTTCCGGAGATGGTTTGCTACTTTCTGAGGTTTAATTGAATTTCCACGCGACGACACCGATTTATTATAGGTTGAACTGAGTCTACCCACGAAAAGATCCGGAATGGTGCCAAACTTTTACACAGGCTCCAATGTGCCATAGGGATAAGAATTTTATGAAGGTCGATGAAAAAATCTATTGGGTCCAAGATGTAATTCACCCTCTTTTGTCTCATTCAGCACAGAGAAAAATATATTAATAAAAAATGATTAGAAAAACCTTAGATCTTGTTTGGGGCCTTAATTTGGGTATATATGCTTGCCAAAAAATTTCAAGCCATTTTGACATACGCGGAGTATACATTCTTCACAGAGGTACATGAGCCCTTTCATCGAATTATGACTATACACATAGGTTATTAAGGTTTCTGTGGTTCATATGTATTCCGGTGTCGTATTGGTCTCAAACTTTTTCTTAGGCTTGCACATGCCACGTGTGAAGGAAACACCTAGTTTGGGATTTTCTAGAGATGGTTTGTTACTTTCTGAGGTTTAATTAAATTTCCGCGCGACGACACCAATTTATTATAGGTTGAACTGAGTCTACCTATGAAAATATCCAGAATGGTGCCAAACTTTTACACAGGCTCTAATGTGCCCTAGGGATAAGAATTTTGTGGAGGTCGATGAAAAAATCTATTGGGTCCCAGATGTAATTCACCCTCTTTTGTCTTATTCAACACACAGAAAAATATAATAAATAAAAAAACCGATCAGAAAAACCTCAGATCCTGTGTGGGGCCTTAATTTGGGTGTACATGCTTGCCAAAAAAATTTTAAGCCATTTAGACATAGGAATACACATGCTTCTATTTATTCACTATATAAAAGAAATTTTTTAATATATATAAACATCGCTATCGGTTTCAAAAAACTGACAATGATGAGACAAAACCGACAGTGATGCTGGTTATCACTGTCGGTTTATTTTTAAAACTAGCAGTGATATATAAAAAATTAAAAAAATTGTGAAAGCCCTCGGGTTAGAGCTCGGGTCTTGAGCTGTAGAGTTCTGAGACTTAACCGCTGCGCTAGTGTAGGATGTGTGCTAAGGCTAATTTATTTTTTCTTTTTGACCTTTAGATCGCTTAATAAATTATAAAATTAAAACAAAAAATTTGGGTCGCCTGGGATTCGAACACGGGTCTCGGAGGCTAAGTTGCGGGGTTTTAACCATTGAGCCAGTCGGAGGTATTCGAAAGAAATGGAAAAGTTATCCTACTTAACCCCTAACTGCTACACCCACATCACTACAGGTTTGAGGATTGGCCCGACAGTAATATATAAAAAATTAAACAACATTGTGACAGCCCTTAGGTTTGAGCTCAGGTCTCGGGCTGCAGAGTTCTGAGACTTAACCGCTGCGCTAGAGTAGGATGTGTGCTAAGGCTAATTTATTTTTTTCTTTTTGACCTTTAGGCCGCTTAATAAATTATAAAATTAAAAAAAAATTGGGCTGCCTGGGATTCAATCACGGGTCTCGGGGGCTAAGTTGCGGAGTCTTAACCGTTGAGCCAGTCGGAGGTATTCGAAAGAAATGGAAAAGTTATCCTATTTAACCCCTAACTGCTACACCCACATCACTGTCGGTTTGAGGATTGGCCCGACAGTGATGTTTCCTCATCACTGTCGGTTTATGATTAGAACCGGCAGAGATGAACCGACATTGGTATATAGCAAGGCGCGAATTGAAAATTTCCAAATTCATTTCAACCCTGCACCGCCGGAGCACCACCCTGCGTCGATGGGCACCACCGTTCCCCGTGCACCCATCCACCGCCCCCATGCTGTCGTTCCTAGCCCCACGCTCCTCTTCTTCGATGTCAACGCCCGTGCACCACCCCACGCCGGAGCACCGCGCCATCCATGCCCTTGTTCCTCATCCACGACGCCGGCCATGCCCCTCCTCCTCCAAGCCTGCACTCCCACCGCCGAGGCCTTCAGGTGCGCGCGGACAGCTACTTTCCCACCCCCACGGTGAGTGCGTGGCTCACTGACGTCTATGTGTTTGATGAAATGCCCCATGGTTTGGAGTTTTCATAGCTCAACCTGGATTCCCACAATGGTTGGCGGCCGTCAACCTTATCTCTCTCTCAGTGATTGCTCAAGCTCGAGTTGAATTTGTTAATGAAAATGGTTATACTGAGCACATGTCCATTGTTGAAATATGTTTGTTATATAAATCTGAGCACATGTCCATGCCAATGACGATTGATTATATTCTGAGGATTTCTCTATACCAAGCACATGTCTATGCTTATGATGGTTGTTTTTAATCTAAGCATTGATCCATTGCCAATGGTGTCTTCTTACTTCTTAGCAGTGTCCATTTCCTATGATGTCAGTGCCAATGATAACTATATTTAATCTGAATGTTTTCTCTCGTCTATGATGGCACTTAGACTAAGGTTATGATGACTTAATATATTAATTGGACTGAGGCTAAGGTCATGTGCAATGATGATATAATCATAAGTTGTAGTAACTATTACTAAGGCTATAGACATGTGTGCTATGGTCATATGTTGTTATCTTTTTTGTTATTTTTAAAGCTTTCTTTTATAAATTATTTTTGTTCCCCTCTATTTTTTAATCTGCAGCAAAGGCTTTAAGCCTACTTGTACAAAGAACTACATTTGGGAAGCTGAGCTCAACCTGTACATAGCTTAACAACGTACATTAGTAAAAAAGGTCTATATCTAGAAATGATGTTGCTGAATTTCATTTGTAGGAAAAATAATCGATATAAATAGAGTGTCAATTGATTTTGATGGAATGTATAGCATGCTTAAAAAGGCATCTATAGATGATTGTTCTAGAAAAAAAAGTTAAAAATAACTTTTAAAATTGGTCTATATTAACAGACTAACGTAATGAAACCATGGTGGAAAGCTGCAGACCTATATCAGGAACATTGCCAACATAGTTGTCACATTTGTATTTTGTATCCTTTGTTTGTCTATGCAATGATTGTGTACAACAACAACAACAACAACAACAACAAAGTCTATAAGTCCCAAACAAGTTGGGGTAGAGTTAAAACCTAGCAGAAGCAATCAATGTTAAAGCACGTGAATAGTTGTTTTTCAAACACTCCTATCTATACAATGGTTGTGTATTATTCATAAATATATTAAGTTTTATAAGAATACATTATGTTTGAATGACAAACTAATTTACTTAAATGTATAGGCAACCATGGCATGGTTTGTAGTGCATGTTGGTCACATGCCTGGGATTTATCGAACTTGGGAAGATTGCTATGCTCAAGTCAATTGC
This sequence comes from Miscanthus floridulus, assembly GCF_019320115.1. Lineage (NCBI taxonomy): Eukaryota > Viridiplantae > Streptophyta > Magnoliopsida > Poales > Poaceae > Miscanthus > Miscanthus floridulus. The sequence continues at coordinate 39,164,491 of NC_089582.1, forward strand.
TACCCTGGTAATTTGCACAAAAAATACAACACAGAAGCTGAAGCTTTGAGGGCCTACTATAGTCATCCGGCCTACCTTGCAAACCATGGGCAACCGGCCTACTATGGTCCAATGAATGCAAACCATGGTCATCCGCTGGCACTGGAGATTGAAGAGAAGCCACCCGACGGAGATGTGAAGATTAGGAGAATTGCTCCTTGGTCTTAGAAACATGTTATGCTTTTATTTATGGCTATGGACATTGCTTTTCTTATTTGGAAGTTGATGTAGGCTTAGATTCGTAGAACAGTAGGTGGACTTTGTTGTATGTGATCAATCAAACAATGAATTTGTTCTAGGTGAACATATGCTATTATTTGACTTTGTTGTATGTGGACTTTGCATTAAACATATTATATATATATGAACATATGCTATTAGTAGTTGTCCGCAACCAAAACTAACCACGATCGTGTCACAGCCATGACTCATCGTCGCCTATTACCCCATCGCCGAAGAACAGATCGGCAACAAGAAGTGGCTGATATCGCTGGGACAGGATAACTGCATGATCTGACAAACGGTGATGGTGTCAATCAGGACGGTGAGAACGAGCAGCCATGGACCTCGTCCGGCCTGCTCGATCTGGGTCAAAATGACCAGGTGGCTTTGGTATCATGTGACTGTGTAGCCACACACGCTAATCAATTAAGAGGGTCATAGCTTACTTGTTGTCTCCAGCAGAAGCCTCCGCTGGCCGAGGAGGAAGAGGGTTTGGGTAGCAGGATGGCCAGATCCAAGCGAGGTGTGTCAAAGATTCCTATTGGTAGGAATGCACACTGGCACATCACTGAGTTCGATGAATTCAGGAATCCACACTCACCGCCGATAGCTTTGACCAAATACAAGACTATCCTTGGGTTACTTGTAAGGGACTTCATCCCGATTAGGTACAGGAAGTGGATTGGGAAAGATAATGACCCATGGAGGGTTCCTGAAAGTGAGAAGGATTACATATGGGATATCAATATCCTAGAGTATTTCCCTTTCCCAATGGAGTATGACAAGGACTTAGTCAAGAAAAAAGCAAAATAAATCATGGGGACATGCTTCAAGAATTTCAAGGGGACATTGTATAAGAATTTTGTCCTCCAAAATAAAGAGCCAGATTTCGATGGTGGATAGTTTAGCAAGCAAAAGGACTTCTGGCAGGATTTCAAGGAATATAGGTTATTCTAGGAGTACTTATAACTGAGTAGGAAGAATAAGGAGAACTCGTAGAAAGCAACGAATCCTCATCATCTTGGCTCTCGTGGCTATGCCAAAAAGATGCTAGAATTTGAAGCAGAACTTGAAAAGATGCATCGCCTTGCTGAGAAAGGCATTCAGGTTGAGACCACCAATTGGGAGCCTAGATCGGTAATATACTGTATGGGGAGGAATGTACAGCACGCCGAGGACGGGAGCTTTAGCTCCACAAATCAACCTATGAGCGAACTCACCCAGAGGATCTCCCAGATAACTGAGGAGGTGAGGTAAAGGACTCACACTTCTAATAGGGAGAAAGACGTGCTCACCCAAGCACTCGGAACCAAGGAGCACCCTGGTCACACTAAAGGAACCGGTGTTGTTCCTTAGAAACTAGCATTCCCCCAAGAATCTAACACTTAACGAAGCCGCTCGAGTGGTAGACCAGATTAGGAGGCAGAGTATTTGAGGTGACTAAAAGAGATGGAAGATAGAATAGATGCATGGATTGATGTGATTGTTGAAGCATGAGTCCAGCATATTTTGTTGTCCAAGGGGTTAGGAGTACCACAAACCCTACTCCTACTGCCTTTAGCCCACAGTTTAGGGGTTGCAGCAGCTGTGGATCGACCCCGCTCGACGAAGAAGATGCGAATGTGCCTCATCCGGTGGACGACATCACTGAACCTATCAATGTCAAGTTGTACATCCATCAGGAATGGACAAAGGACAAGGTGGCACTAGGCCAGGCCTAGCCTATGAGAGACAGGACCATTAATGACCACACAATTCCACAGGGGTACGCCCGCATCACCATTGATAGAATACTTGATAAGAAGTATAACAAGATACACATTGAGTACCCCATAGTGGAAGACAGTCCGAAACTTGGTCATAACAAGGGTTCTCAATTGGCCTGGCGCAAGCGCTTCATTAAGCTTGACCACCAATTGTCCTTTGATGATGAGGACGACTGCGAGTCTTCGCCCACCCGTGATGATCACTCACCATCTCCCAACAGAGATCACTCCCCTCCCCATCCCTTGCCATCACCCCCGAGAAGACAGAGGTCTCCTTCTATTCCTCCTCGTTCGACTCCATCTTCATCAGCCCCAAGAAAAGAGAAGACTCCTCCTCCATCTTCATCAGCTCCGAGAAAACATAATTCTCGTTGTCATCCTCCTCCTCCTCCTCCACCTTAGCCCAAAACAAGATCAAAGGCATCCTCACAGTCATAGAAAAGGTCCTTGGATTCGGTCGCTAATGCTCCCAAAGTGGACCAACAAAAAAGGAAAAGGTCGTTCAGTGGCAGCGTTACAAACTTGATGGAAGGAAAATTTACAGCACACATCTCAAAGGAAGATTGTGTTAGTTTCTTCAATCTCTGTGCCTCACTACCTCCATGTTTGTTGAAGTCCGAATTCGAAAGGCAAACACAGAATCAGTATGCTACAATAAGAGCCGATGAAATACACAATGAAGATTTAAGGAAGATACAGAAGTACGTCAAAGATAACCCCGAATTAACCATGGAAGAGGCCGCGAACATCTATTATGATGTACAAGGGACAGGAACACCGGCAATGAAGTATGAAACGGGCAATCTTTTGGTTCCCGGTGATGAGTATAAAAATTTGACAACATATATGCGCTAGTTGCATGAATATTATATGGCTCAAGCAACAGAGACAGAGAACTTTGGTTTTGAGGTTATTATCTGTTCGCCACATGTTTTTCATTATCCTGAAGAAGAGAAGTTCAATGTCGAGTGGGAGTGCTTGTTCCAGCTATACCAGAAATGCTCTCTCGATTCACAAATGTTGACGTTGTGGACTATGTAAGTACTCTACATGCACGATATTATAATTAACTACTCTATCGAGACATAAATTGTTAACTTTTGACCAATTCCCATGATTTTATGTAGGTGTATAGCAAAATTTTGCATACTAAAAAGCAAATGGGATAACATAGGCTTCTTGGACCCCTTGCGAGTCAATGAGAAGACATGTTTAGGCCTCCATGGATGTGATGTGGAAGACTTGAAAGAGAGATTGATTATTGTTTTCGATGAATTCAAGATGAAGAACAAAACCCACATACTTCTAGCCTACACCTACGAGTATATGTTCTCGGCTTTTAATTTATGCTTCTTTTTCGTTAAGATTATTCGATAATTAGGATTCTGTGATTACAACAACCATTTCGTCTTCATTTGTGTCAATCTTGCTAAAAATCTGATCGAGGTGTGGGACTCGAAGAAAAAAACATTTCATCATCTGGATGCACAGGTGGCAGTGCTGAATTAGTAAGCGATCCTAATAACATATTATTTTCTAGTCACACATACCGCTTTCTAATGTTTCTCCTTTTAATGTTGCATAGTGTCCGAAGAAGACATATCGGTGGGGCGCAGGTCCCATTCAAGGTTATCGAAATGGAGGGGAAGTACCTAAAACAGCCGGCGGGAAACAATGAATGCGGGTTTTATGTAATGTGGGCAATGCTTCGCTACATCGGCGGGAAATCGGAAGAAGCAGATAAGTTGGTGTGTATAATCCACATTTCATTTATGTCTGTTAATAATTCAACAAAATGATTTACTGATTCATCTTTGGATATCTTTTTTGAACGATAGCATAAGAAATATAACCACGAAAGGTTGTTAGACATGGAGATCGTCGCACTGCAATCGGAGCTGGCAAAATTCATCTTAGCCGAGGTATTGGAAAAAGATGGAGTATTTTCCATCGCACAATCCGTGAAGTTCAAGGACCAGTATGGCCTAGAGCGGCTTGCTAGATTATTGTAAGAAGTCTGAGAAGCATGCTTCATCTTATCGAATAATTTCTTTTTTATTTTGAGGTATCGAGTTTTTGATAAGAACATTTGAACTGTAACCGTAACATTTCTAATGTTTAATATTGATGGACATGTCGTCTACGTAGTGTATATAAAACGAAACCCGATTCCACGAAAAAATATAAATTAAAATAAATTATAAAATAATAAAATGCAAACAGGCCATCACTGCCGGTTAGCAACAAACCGGCAGTGTTGTCGTAACCTTCACTACTAGTTAGAAACAAACCGACAGTGTTTGTCAAGATGGCACTGCCAATTTAAGCCACAAACTAACAGTGTTAGCTTATCCATCACTGTCGGTTCTTGTCACAAACCGGCAGTGCTCGTTATGACAACACTGCCGGTTAAAACATGAAAGGATCAAGATGCCCAAGAGGGGGATGAATTAGGCTAATTCTAAATTTTCTTACAATAATCAAATCCTATGGATAGCCCAATTAACCCCTTGTGCCTAGAAAAGTGTTTCTATCAAACTAACGCACAAAGGACTTGCAACCTATGTTCCAAACTTTAGCATGGCAATTCTAAGAAAGTAAAGACAAGTAATGAATTGCTCAAAGTAAATACTTCAAAGTAAATGCTCAAAGTAAAGAGAGAGAGGAACGCGGCGATGTTTTGCTGAGGTATCGGAGAGTCACCACTCCCCACTAGTCCTCGTTGGAGCACCTGCGCAAGGGTGTAGCTCCCCCTTGATCTGCACAAGGATCAAGTGCTCTCTATGGGTGGATTCTTCAACACTCCGTCGCGGCGAATCACCCAAAGCCGCTCACAACTTGAGTTGGGTCACCCACAAGCTCTGCCGGGTGATCACCAAGCTCCCAACCACCACCAAGCCGTCTAGGTGATGGCGATCACCAAGAGTAACAAGCACGAACTCTCACTTGACCACGCGAAGCCTAATGAGAAGATGGATGCACACTTTGCTACTCTTGATTCACTAATGAGGCTACTCTCTTGGATTCTCAAATCTCAATCACCTCACTAGGACCTTGCTCTTCTTGGCACTCACAAACGTGTTTCTCAGCTGTTGGAATGAGCAAAAGTAACTCCACACATGAGTGGAGCTTCTATTTATAAGGCAGCCTAAAAAACGAACCGTTATGAGCTTCTGCTGGGTGACCGGACGCTCCGGTCATGTTGACCAGACGCTCCGGTCAGTTCAACCCGCGAACCAGTGAAAATGAGTTGACCGGATGCTGGCAGGGTCTGGTCGCATGAAACCCTCACTGGATGCTTACTGGACTCGACCAGACGCTGAACCCTTAGGGTCCGGTCAGTACTGATCGAACGCGTCCGGTCATAGATTCCCTTCTCTGGAACCTTACTGGAGTCGACCGGACGCTGCCTCTCAGTGTCCGGTCACTTAACCGATTCAGCGTCCAGTCATACCGAATGCTATCTGCTGATCAAATGAACTGACCAGACCCTGCGGCCAGCGTCCGGTCACACCAAAGCCAGCGTCCGGTCAGCATTTGACCCTCCATTCACTTCCAACTATCGATCATATGTGAATGAAGTTTGCTCCAAAGGATCTTAGGCATTCATAGGAGCTACCTAGAGCTAGTTTTAACAAGTGTGCACCACACCTAACTCACTAGACTCAACTAGGTCAAGCTACCCGTTCATACCCCCCTTAATAGTATGGCCAAAGGAAAAACAAAGTCCTAAACTACTCTAAGTGTTACTCCAACTCCAATTGACACTTAGAACTAGTCATCCTTAACCTTGTCGTCTATCCTTTGAAAACCAAAATGATTTCCATCGTAGGGGCATGACCACTTCGATTGCCCAATTGATCTCCATTACCATGACCTAACTTAATTGCCTCTGCAAAACACACGTTAGTCATAGTAATCTTGTATTGACATTAATCACCGAAATTCAACTAGGGGCCTAGATGCTTTCAATCTCCCCCTTTTTGGTGATTGATGACAATACCACCTCGAGTATGTGAAAGAGTGAGGTTTTTGACGGGCTTGGTTCATATAAGCTTTTGTCAATAAGAACAAAAGTGTTAGTCAAGCTTATATGACCCAAGCCAACACAATGTACTCAAAGGATATGAATTAAGCATGAGTACAAATAACAAAGCTCATTTGCATCGGAGTATAAACGCGGAAGCAAAGGCAAATGAGCATTACACAAGTGATATGACATATAAATAATGCAAAGTAAAGCGCACACATGTCATATATCACAATCATGTAGATAGCACTATCACATATATATAATAGAATGCATGAAAGTAACCACACGAATGCATAAGTAATAGTGTATCACACAAATAAGAACTCCAAATGTATATAATAGACTAATACTAGATAACTAGCTCCCCCTAAATCTCGCTCCCCCTGAGTCTACATACTCGAACCCTCTCCCCCTTTGGCGTCAAACACCAAAACCTAAGGGTCGGTCGGCGGGGCTGCAGCGGATGAGCCGGGTGCTGAAGTACGTGGAGCAAGATGGAACTAGGCGCCATCATCATCTGACCTTGAGCTCTGAATAGACTGACCCTCAGTAGCAGGAAGTGTTGCTGAAGTGGTCTGGGTCTGAGCTGGGGCAGGTGCTTCCTATGATGCTGCAAGGATGTCTGTCGTAGGATCTAACGAGGAGACAGACGAGGGGAGCCTCTAAGTAGTCACTAAAACTAGAGCTGCTATAGAAGGACCGACGGTATGCATGTGTGGCAGAGTAGGCATGCTGGTCCGCTCGCTAAAAGATGCTCCAAGACTCCTGGAGACTGACGTGTCAGGCACAAATAGCGAGGATGACTGCTCTAGTGTGAAGCCCGTCTGAAAAGGTGTGAACTACAAGGCTACCACTGGTGAGGACAACCACTAGGACACCTGAACTATAGGTGAAGCAAATGTAGCTAGAGGCTATTCCTGACTCTGAAGCCCGTTGGGCTGTACTGCTGGAGTCATCGAAGTGGTGGCAGGCGGAGCAAGCTGGGGCAAAGACTATGGCTATGGGGCCCCAAGTGCTGTGACGACATGCTGCATAAATCCTATGAGCTGCTGCTGCATAAGTAACTGCTGGTGCTGAAGGAGCTGCTGCTACCGCTGGAACTCGTCCTGACGAGCCTAAAACTATGCAAGGTTGGCAGCTGTCTCCTAAGCCTATCATGCCTGCTCCCGCTGCATCCGCTCAAGAATGGCAATCAATGCAGGGTTTGTCTGCGGTGCGGGTGGTGCTGAGCTAGAACTGCCGGCCTCTGCATCATGTCTGCATGGAGGCATCTGAGGTATCGGCTAATAGTCATCATCTGAGCTATCACTGGACTCGGTCATCCCCTACTGTGCCTCAAGCTGCTCTTCCTCTGTAGCAGCTATGCCTCTGATAATCTCGTCCTACTGAGCTGCTGACTCGAGAACATCTGGACGACGGCTGGGCTGAGCAGGTGCCTATGGAGTGCTATGCCTAATCCTCTGTGCTATGTTGTATGCTGGAAACTCTGTGGTGGCAGCCCTATACTCGGCAACTATCTCTGGGGTCCTAACTTGCACACACTTAAGCATCAGGAAAGTAATCCAATGTGCATATAGAAACTGTCTGTGACCCTTGAAGCCCTCAGCAATAGTATCCTTCATCTCTGATAGAAGAAGGTCCCAAATGTCGAACACGGTCTGCTGCATCAGGGCATTGAGGAGCCAAAGCTGTAAGCGAGTCAGACCCTCCCTGTATCCCAACCTGGGAAGTAGTGTCCTCCTGATAATGGCCTCTAGCACTCTCGCTGTAGGAGTCAAGTCACTAGGGTTCCTGCTCGACCCCTCACCAAAAGGCTCCTTGAAGCAATGTCGCACCAGATCTGTCGGGGGCACCATCCCTCCATGAGGACGCTTGGGAGGCTCCTACTGTCCATAGCATACCTCATGCAACTTGATAGGCTGATCCTATAGCCTCAGTATCTCCCGGGCCCTGAAGCCCATCACCCAGTAATCTCTGCCGTTGAATGCAAAGTGAATGAAGTTGTGATGCGGATCAACGTAGAGTGAAGCATAAAACTACCGAACCCAAGATGGTACATATACTCCAGTCCGGCCAATCAGATCTGCTAGCCCCGGCAAATATGACAAGTAGGGGCGGATGTGCTCTCCAACTGCTGCCACAATAGACTCTAAGTTGCAGACTCTCTGAGATCTGAACACTGCCCCACTGTTGAGATAGGCATTATAGAAATCCTCCTAGAGCGGCGTGTAGAACCCCTCTGCCGCTCTCTCATCCCTCCTCGGAGGGAACCACACATCGAACTCAACAAAACGCAGCTGGCGAACCTGTCTGGCTATGGCGGCCCTCAAGTCGAGGTGTACCACTAGAGGCAGACCTTGTGGTTTGGGCGGTGGGCGTGAACCCCTGCGCTGTGTAGCTGGCCTCGGTGGAACTATAGCACTGGTACGACCAGAGCGGTGTAGCTGGGGTGCCGGCTCAGTCTCCTCAGCCTGCTGGCCCTCCTGAGTCTCCTGAGCTGGCTGAGGCTCTGCTGGTGGGGGTTGCTGCTGTGACTCCTGCTGGGACTCCCCCTGATGCTGAGGCTCCTCAATGGCTAGACGACGTCCTGCCATCATGATAGTCCCAGGTGGACTACCATGAAGTCGCTCGATCTCCCTCAGTCTGCCCTACGCATCTGGTACTAGCTGATCTGCTATGACGACTCCACTGTGGGCACCGCCTCTCTCGGCACGCTCTGCGGCCTCAGCGTCTGCAGCTGCTCTTGCTATCTCTACGTCGGGGTACTTGCACTTCTTGGATGTCACCTGCTTTGTTGACTTGCCTTTCGATCCTATAGGCTAGCAAGGCGGGGGCCTCCAATCATCAGCACCTAGGCCACCACCAACGTTCTTGGTGCGAGCCATCTGATCTGACAAGAGGATGAGCTGCCACTAACGAAGATCAACTATCAAACTGACACTCCCGAGGCTTGGCCTTGATCCTTACTCGTGAGCTTGGCTCTGAGTTGACTGCCAACTGTCGCAAGAACCTCAACGGCACCGACTCGCTGCACGATGGAATAGATGGATATACAAATAAATACGATATATCTAATAGATGCGAAAGACCTAGGAAGCAAGCAATGTAGGTGCGAAATTGAGACGATGGGCAAGCTACCCGATGATCAGCGATCCTGAGAAAAGGAAAGACGTCATGCGGGGGAACCCTCAGAACCGGCTGAGGCTAGGGTTACAAATAACAACGATGAACTGGTGGCCCTAGATTATTTGAAATTAGTGCATTGCATTGCAATTTGATCTAAGCAAATCAAAATTGGAACAAGGATCTAGCCTTACCAAAGAGGAGGTAGGCCTAGGGCACTGGAATCGGCCTTGAGTGACCCTCGAAGCCTGGGGAGTCAACAGCGGCGCTGGCATGGAGGGTGCACGGTGAGTGCGTGAGCTAGGGTTGGCACGGCTTGGATGCGCGGAGAGGCACGGTGGCGTGCGTGGCTGGCGCAAGGTGCTCGGCATGGGACTGAGGCGGCACGATGAGCTTGGGTGCTGGAGCGGTGGCGCGGTGGCTTGGGCGTGGGAGAGTCGGAGGTGGCGGCAATGGCGATTAGGGTTCGGCTTGGTCACGGCGAGATGTGGGGAAAAGGGTACAGTGGTTCGGTTAAATAGATTCCCCAAACGTGAAAAGAAAGGAAATGGAAAAGAGTCCTGAAGCCACGCGGGATCCACTGACCGGACGCTCCGGTGGTAGCGACCGGACGCTACCACCTAGCGTCCGGTCAATTCCAGAGAGGTCCAATTCCTCTAGAATCGGGACCGGACGCGTCCGGTGGTCCATGACCGGACACAGGCAGGGTCCGGTCAGTACAGCCTGTTTCTTCACCAATCGACCGGACGCTGGATCCCTTCCTGACCGGACGCACAAACACAGCGTCCGGTCACTCCTTCAGCAGCAGTTCACCACCTGTGAACTGATCGGACGCTGGACAACAGCGTTCGGTGTAGCGTTCGGTGCACCTTTTCTAGCAAATCTTCAAAGTTCCTTCGCGCTGCCTATTCCCAATCAAGTCCCAACTTGAATAAGATCCAAATAAACACCAATTGGGACTGATGTGAGTGACCTCTCTCAAACCCTCATATTTTTTAAAATATTTTGCCTTAGGCTATAATTCTTTTTAAGAAAATAGGCAATAAGAGGGCAAATGGAACAAAATGACAATAACAACATTCATGCATATGCAATACTTGTAAGTAAATCTAGTTGCTTGTCAAGTTTGATCCAATGTTAAGCTTCTTCACACGCTTTTCGACGGTTATCTTAACCATGTTAGACAAGCCCTATATGCATTGCCAAACATTAAACATGTTGTATATTACAATGAATGCAAGGGACAACACAAGCTCAATTTTTAGTGAAGTTGCTAAAGTCAAGTACATTGAGCTCATTCCGCAATCTACAAAATGTAGTCTCATCTAGCGGTTTAGTGAAGATATCCGCTAATTGATCTTCGATTCTTACACCTTCTAGTGATATATCATTTTTAGCAACATGATCTCTTAGAAAGTGATGGCGGATATCTATGTGCTTAGTGCAAGAGTGTTGAACCGGATTATTTGCCAGTTTTACCGCACTTTCATTGTCGCACAAAAGAGGTACCTTTTCTAGAACTACACCATAGTCTAGCAAAGTTTGTTTCATGTATAATATTTGTGCACAACAAGCACCCGCGGCAATATATTCTGCTTCAGCGGTGGACAAAGCCACACTATTTTGTTTCTTGGAGGACCAAGACACAAGTGATCTACCAAGCAAATGGCACCCTCCGGATGTGCTCTTTCTATCAACTTTGCATCCGGCGTAATCCGAATCGGAATAGCCAATTAATTCAAATAAAGCTCCTTTGGGATACCAAAGGCCAATGCTTGGTGTGTGCTTAAGATACCTAAGGATTCTTTTTACAGCAATTAAATATGTTTCCTTAGGACTAGCTTGAAATCTAGCACACATACACACACTAAACATGATGTCGGGCCTAGATGCAGTTAAATATAACAAGCTACCAATCATAGAACGGTAGAGAGTTTGATCAACCGGGTTACCTCCCTCATCTAGGTCGAGATGTCCATTTGCAGGCATTGGTGTCTTGATTGGCTTACATTCATCCATCTTGAATCTCTTGAGAAGATCTTTTGTATATTTCTCTTGAGAGATGAAGATGCCTTCTTTCATTTGCTTGACTTGAAAACCAAGAAAGAATGTAAGCTCACCAATCATTGACATCTCGAACTCCTTCGACATCAATTCACCAAATTCTTTGCATGAGTCTTCATTTGATGATCCAAAGATGAATAGAGATTTCCTCCCAAACTCTTGTATGTTGTTGGTCCAAATAAATCCATGTGTAGGAGTTCTAGCACTCTTGTGGTTGACATGAAAGCTTTGGTTAGATGAGTGTTTGCAACTTGCTTGCCGGCTTGACATGCACTACAAAGCTTGTCCTTCTCAAACTTCACATCCTTCAACCCTCTCACCAAATCATTCTTCATAAGCTTCTTGAGTGAGCTCATCCCAACATGAGCAAGTCTTCTATGCCATAGCCATCCAAGTGTTGTTTTGGTGAATAGGCAAGTCTTTAAATTTGCATCTTCGGAGGTGAAGTCAACTAGATATAAGTTGTTGTATCTAAATCCATTGAATATCACTTGATTGTCATCTACCTTGGATACAACAACCTCCTTCTCGGTGAACAAGCATTGGAAGCCAAGATCACACAATTGCCCAACGGATAGCAAGTTGAAGCTCAATGAAGCAACATAGAGCACATTGGAGATGGAATGATCATTTGATATTGCCACTTTGCCCAATCCTTTAACCTTGCCCTTTGAATTATCTCCAAATGTTATTTTCTCTTGTCCATCTACCTCTTCATCTAGTGAGGTGAACATACGAGGATCACCGGTCATATGTTGAGTGCAACCACTATCAATAACCCAATGACTTCCACCGGTCTTGTAGTTCACCTTGCGTTCACCCTTGGCCATAAGGCATAGGTGTGTAGAGGATGATGGCGATGGTGGTGGTGAAGATGCAAGATCAATAGCAATTGTAGCCACCTTCTCATTGTCACCATCATCATCGGATGATCCACTTGATGAATCAATGTCCATGAGCCAATCACCGACGATGTAGGCCTTTCCACTCTTCTTCTTCTTGTGGAAGTCTCTCTTTTTGCCATCTCTCTTCTTGTATGGCTTGTTCTTTTTCTTCTCATCTTCATCTTCATTGCTTGAGTCATCTTTCTTGCCCTTGTTCTTGTTCTTGAACTTATCTTTCTTGGGCTTTGTGCATTGATGAGCTAGATGGCCAAGTTCGCCACAATTGTAGCAATCCATCTCGGAGATTGGCTTTCTTCTTGAGCTAGTAAAGAACTTCTTCTTGCCGTCAAACTTGATGCCACTCTTGTTGAGCTTCTTTAGCATCTTGGAGGTCTTCTTCACCATGAGAGCAAGACTTTCTTCATCATCTTCATCACTTGAGCTCTCATACTCAAGTCTTGCCTTGCCCTTATCTTGGCTAGCTTTGAATGCTAAGTCCTTCTCTTTCTTCTTTGTAGAGGATGAGCCATCTTGTGGCGTGATGTGCATGTACATCTCATGAGCATTGATCTTTCTCAAGATTTGCGTCGGTGTAGCGGTGGAAAGATCACCTTGATGTAGCACGGTCACAATGTGCCCATATTTGTCAATGGGGAGGACACTCAAGATCTTTCTCACAACGTCGGATGGTGACATTTGAGTAAGTCCAAGCCCATTGACTTCCTCTACAAGAACATTTAAACGAGAATATATTTCATTAGCACTTTCTTTGGGAAGCGTCTCAAAAGAATTTAGCTTTTTAATCATAAGATGATAGTGTTCCTCACGCTCACTCTTGGTTCCCTCATGGAGCGCACAAACGTCCGACCATAGTGCATGGGCGTCTTTGTGGTTCCTTACACGGTTAAACACATCTTTGCAAAGGCCTCTAAAGATGGTGTTGCGAGCCTTTGCATTCCATTTTTCATAATTAACCTCATCGCCTTGTAGGTTAGTAGCATCTCGAGGTTTTGGGAAGCCTTGTGAGGCGGCTCTAAGAATACCAACGTCTAGAGCTTCTAAGTACGCCTCCATACGAATTTTCCAATGTGGAAAGTCATCTCCCTCAAAGATAGGAGGAGGTACATCCCCATGAGACATCTTGCTCTAAGTGGTTAGGCTTAAAACGTGAGCACGAGGCTCTGATACCAATTGAAAGGATCAAGATGCCCAAGAGGGGGGGTGAATTGGGCTAATTCTAAATTTTCTTACAATAATCAAATCCTACGGATAGCCCAATTAACCCCTTGTGCCTAGAAAAGTGTTTCTATCAAACTAACGCACAAAGGACTTACAACATATGTTCCAAACTTACTCTAGCATGGCAATTCTAAGAAAGTAAAGACAAGTAATGGATTGCTCAAAGTAAATACTTCAAAGTAAATGCTCAAAGTAAAGAGAGAGAGGAACGCGGCGATGTTTTGCCGAGGTATCGGAGAGTCGCCACTCCCCACTAGTCCTCGTTGGAGCACCCACGCAAGGGTGTAGCTCCCCCTTGATCCGCGCAAGGATCAAGTGCTCTCTACGGGTTGATTCTTCGACACTCCATCGCGGCGAATCACCCAAAGCCGCTCACAACTTGAGTTGGGTCACCCACAAGCTCCACCGGGTGATCACCAAGCTCCCAACCACCACCAAGCCATCTAGGTGATGGTGATCACTAAGAGTAACAAGCACGAACTCTCACTTGACCACGCGAATCCTATTGAGAAGATGGATGCACACTTTGCTACTCTTGATTCACTAACGAGGCTACTCTCTTGGATTCTTAAATCTCAATCACCTCACTAGGACCTTGCTCTTCTTGGCACTCACAAACGTGTTTCTCAGCTGTTGGAATGAGCAAAAGTAACTCCACACATGAGTGGAGCTTCTATTTATAAGGCAGCCTGAAAAACGAACCGTTATGAGCTTCTACGGGGTGACCGGACGCTCCGGTCATGTTGACCGAACGCTCCGGTCAGTTCAACCCGCGAACCAGTGAAAATGAGTTGACCGGACACTGGCAGGGTCCGGTCAGCACTGACCGGACGCGTCCGGTCGCATGAAACCCTCACTGGATGCTTACTGGACTCGACCAGACGCTGAACCCTTAGGGTCCGGTCACAGATTCCCTTCTCTGGAACCTTACTGGAGTCGACCGGACGCTACCTCTCAGCGTCCGGTCACTTAACCGATTCAGCGTCCGGTCGCACCGAACGCTATCTGCTGATCAAATGAACTGACCGGACCCTGCGGCCAGCGTCCGGTCACACCGGAGCCAGCGTCCGGTCAGTATTTGACCCTCCATTCACTTCCAACTATCGATCATATGTGAATGAAGTTTGCTCCAAAGGATCTTAGGCATTCATAGGAGCTACCTAGAGCTAGTTTTAACAAGTGTGCACCACACCTAACTCACTAGACTCAACTAGGTCAAGCTACCCGTTCATACCCCCCTTAATAGTACGGCCAAAGGAAAAAAACAAAGTCCTAAACTACTCTAAGTGTCACTCCAACTCCAGTTAACACTTAGAACTAGTCATCCTTAACCTTGTCGTCTATCCTTTGAAAACCGAAGCGATTTCCATCGTAGGGGCATGACCACTTCGATTGCCCAATCGATCTCCATTACCATGACCTAACTTAATTGCCTCTACAAAACACAGGTTAGTCATAGTAATCTTGTATTGACATTAATCACCGAAATCCAACTAGGGGCCTAGATGCTTTCAAAACACAAACCGACAGTGTTGGTGGAACTAAACTCTGTCGGGTGGTCTAATTAACCGGCAGTGTTGGTGGACCAGAACTCTGCCGGTTCTGTAAAGAACCGGCAGTGAAGTTGAAGAACACTACCGGTTTGTAGGAACCGACAGTGATAGCTGACCCTCATCACTGCCGATATGGTTGTGCCGGTTCAAAATCTGGCAGTGATGGGGTGTTTTGAACCGGCAGTGAAGTGCTATTCTGACGTAGTGTTTAACGGCTTTGTGTTTCAGTGGCAGGCGACGTTCCGTCGACACGAGACACCTGTGGTGACTTCATCAATCTCGTCTCGAGGATTTGCCGGCCTAATCTCCGAAGGTACTCATATGGGTTGTGAGGGTGCGTGCATTGTGAGCGTTTGTGTTGTACATGTCATCTAGAAAGCATGTATCTAGTGAGCAAGACAAGAAAAAAATAAAGAGGAAACTAGTAGATGCATGGATCCATGCAGATGAACAAACACTAATCCCGACGAAGATTCATCTCGAGGATTCTCCGGCCTAGTCTTTGAAAGTGCTCATAAGAGTAGGGTTTGCGTGCGTGTGTTCATAGGAGTAAGTGTGCGTGCACTATGAGTGTTTGCTTTGTACCGTGTAATCTAAAAAAAGAAACTTTTCAATTAGCATAGACATGTAGTCTAGAAAGCTTGTATCTAGTGAGCGAGTTAAGAAAAAAAATAAAGAGGAAACGAGTAGATGCATGGATCGATGCAGGTGAACAAACACTAATCCCGACGAAGACCATGACACTAATCTCTACACTATTGTTGTTGAATTGGGTATTGATGGGTTATTGGATCGATTCAACTTAACTTGCATCCCCAATCCTATATTCATCACTATTGAATGCATAGAAGAGGCAAATTTTGGTTCATGGGTTTCACTCTTGCCTCTCTGTGTCATCGATTATTGTTGCTGTTTGTCACGTCTCACGTGAAATGGGTCAAGTTATGTGCCTTTCCAGAGAATGCCAATAAATTCTAAAATCAGTTCCATCGTTCAGTAGCTATGAAGCTGGTTCTCGCCGAAATGAGTTGAGGCTCATGTCATGTGGCAGAGATTAGCGTTTTTACCGCTTTTAGATATAATCGCTTTTTGGTGATTTTTGATCGTTATTGATGCTTTTAATTGAATAGTTTTGTTTCGACAATAATGTATCGATTTCAATTTTAAAGAAAAAATATGTAACTGAAAGTGATTTGGTATATTTCCGATCGGTTTTCAGCCAAGAGAGTTGCTGCCTTTTTTAGGGGAAAAAGAGTTGCTGACTTACTGTAAGTCTGTAAGACACTCGGTAATAATAAAGAAAAGAAAATCTTTGAAGACCATGTGATTGGCGTTGGAGTCGTAGACGTGCGCCGTTCAACCCCCCTTCCCCAGCAACCACCCTATGTTTTCGCGCCAAACTGCCTCCTATGTTAGGCTCACCAACCAGAACAACGACGTACGGACGGACGTCCATGCTTACCACCAGCGCATCACCGCCGCCGGCGCTATATTATAAGAAGAAGCCGCCGAGTCTTTGAGCTGGAGTCCATCGCGATCGACCTTTCGTGACGACACAGAGACCGGCCGTCGTCGTCAATGTCGAGGCTGCAGAGGTCGTCGATGTCGTTCCGCCGTCAGGGCTCGTCGGGGCGCATCTGGGACGACCCGCTGAGGGGTCTGGACCTCAAGGGGCTGTCGACGACTCCCAAGGCGGCGCCGCTGCATCACGACGCCAGCGTCCTCGCTGGGGACCCCTCGCCCCGCGTCGTGTCCCGCTCGCTGATGCGCCACAGCGGCGGCGGCGGAGGCGCGGGCGGCGCGTCGTCAGCAGGAGTCATTGTGGAGAGCCCAGAGGTGGCGGCCTCTGCGTCCCCGGCAGCGGCCAGTATCGTCGTCAGAGCAGACGGCGGCGACCGCCAGGAGAGGCCCGCGAGGCGGCGGCGGCGGATCTCGGCCGCGTTCTGCGCCTGCATGGGGCATCCGCCGGCGTCGCACGCGCAGCAGTAGGGTGCGTGCGCGTATCTACCTGCGTGCGGCCCGTGGGATGTGGCTGACGCGCGGCGACGCATGCAAGCTGCTTGGGGTTCTCGCTCTCGCTATCGCTACGCAAGCAGCATTTGTGCATACGTGAGATTGTACATGATGTGAGATTTTTCTTTCGTCTTTTGTGTGTCGAGGTCATAGAATTATCAACTGCGTTGCACCCGGCACGGCCTTCAGTTTTGTGTAGGCTGGCCGGCAAAAAAAAAGTTAAAACTTGTATGCCCAACAGAGTGAAAGACTGGGGGCTGTTTGGTTCTCTCCTCGGTGGAGTTGCCTGGCCCAGGTAGCACTCCCAGACATTCGATTTCGGTCATCTAGGACTAGAATCGCATGCATGGTAGGTGTCTGCCGGGAGGCGCGAACCAAACAGACTCTGAAAGATGTGTTAATGCCGCCATTTGACTTTTTCTCTTTAATGTGATCCTATGCTAGCGTGGTTTTTCCCTTAGCAGTGGGAAACATACAACATAATGATCGCGTTTCCTCGTTCTAGGAACATTAATCTGAAAACATTCATGTTCCCGTTCTGAAAACATTTACATTTCTATAGTGAACATTATAAAATATAACTTTACGATCTAGTTCCCTTAGGGCAGTCCCAATGAAAAAAACTAGTAGTTTCTATAACATAGGATACCGCACCAAAAAAAAGTACTGTTTTTTCAACCCATGGTTTCTATGAGTAATAACTATTTTCTCTTTCTCTCTCCCAACTCTATTTTTTCCTCCAATGGGAGTGCGACACGAGCTCCATAGAAACTGGTAGTTTCTCCCCAGTGGCAATTTTATGGTTTCTTGGTGCATTGGGTCAAGAGTAGACCTGGTTTCTTCATGAAGAAACCATTTCTATGATTTTTGTTCTCTTTCTTCATTAATTACGTTGCCATGTCAGCATTTTACCTACGTGGTAAGTCATTTAATGAGGATAGAAACCATCATTAATGCACCATTGGGACTGCCTTAGAGGAACATGGCTGCTAAGATCTACCCTTTTCAATCCCATCATTATCTTTGCGAATCTTAGCATGCCATATGGAACCTTTTCTCTTTCCGAGACGCCACAGAAGTTCTTGTCTGTCACACTGTCACCAAAGCCTGAGCCCCTTAGGTCCGTCAGATATGGCCTCCCTTTCTTCCTTTGGTGAGCTCACCGCCGACGAGAGGATGTTGGTCGTTACACACCTAGATTTTACAGTATAGCTGCCTAGCAATTTTAGCCCCGTTTTGTAGGTCTCTGATTCTGGCTTCTCATAGAAATATGGCATCTACCCCATTT
This sequence comes from Miscanthus floridulus, assembly GCF_019320115.1. Classification (NCBI taxonomy): domain Eukaryota; kingdom Viridiplantae; phylum Streptophyta; class Magnoliopsida; order Poales; family Poaceae; genus Miscanthus; species Miscanthus floridulus. Next base: position 39,182,715 of record NC_089582.1, read on the forward strand.
GGTAGACCCGAAGCCATTTTTTTAAACATTCGGCAAAAATGGCTTTAGTAACAGTTTTTTAATAATTTATATTAGATTTGTGAGGAGTGGCCAGGAGAAGTCATCTTTTTTTTTTTTGGCTCCGACCCCTTACAATGAGCTGAAGTCAGGAATAAGTAATAAAACATCGAAAGTATGTGTTTACATGGTTTGATCTCAAGACCTTAACAGTCGCGTTCTCTCGAGCATCCATACCAGTAGAGTTAGGTGACACATGTGAGTACACAACTGATGTTATTCTTTTAACTACGCAATTTCTAATCTTATGTTTTATATTTGACACTCTAAACAATCTCAAATGAAAAAGTTGTTAACAGAAAAGTTGCCAATCTCATCGAGTACTATAACTTTGTTGTTAACTTTGTCTTCATTCAATGTTATTAACCATCTCAAATCCAAGCAATTTTATTGAAAATTTCGACATGTAAACCATCTCAAATTAAAAGTTGTCAACTAAAAAGTTATATATATCTCTTTGAACTATACAATTTTGATATAAACTTTATCTTGATCCGACATCACATGAAAAAATTATGATTTCTTTTTACAAAACATCCTATCACTAGCGGTACAAGCCACAAACTGACAGAGATAGGTGGACTATCACTGCTGGTTCATGATACTGGTGGTTGTGGCCACGAACCGACAACGATAGTCCACCTATCACTGTCAGTTATAGCCATGATTCGACAATGATAGAGTGCTCTCAGATATATGGGTTTGGTAGAGTGCGGTTCTAAACCAGCAAAAAAAATCGCTAATACTTGGCCACGGGCGTCTGCCCCCATCCGGACGCTATCTCCATGGGCCTGCACAGCGGACACCCAACAGGCGTGCTCTTCCCCATCGCACTCACATCTGGCTGTTGGGGCATCACCACGCATCCACCGCCGCACTCTACCCCGCCGCATCCCGTTCCCCACTGCACGTCCGTCCCCCGCGCATGCAGCGCCCTTCCCCTACCGCGCCTCGCGCATATTCACCGGCGCGCCTCCGTCCACCTTGCCGGTCCAGACTTTGTCTCCCGCGGCAGGAAGGGGAGGCCTACGCACGCTAGGCCATTTGCTCTCGACTTTCCCTCTAGAGCTTGCTGGTTACCATAGTCCCCCACTAGGTAGGCCATGGCTGCTGGCGGTGTCGTGTTTGAAGTGTTTCAAGCATTTGTTGCAAAAGACAATATGGGATGTTGCATATGTTGCAATGTCAATATACCCATGTTGCAATCCTATGTTTCAAGTGTTTCAGGTGTTTTAAACGTTCGTTTTAAATGTTTCATCTGGATGTTTCAAAAGTTGATCTAGTGTTTGCACATGTTGCAATGGCTATACACGCATGTTCAAGTGTTTCATCTGTTTTCAGGCATATGTCAAAATATTTTATCTGGATATTTCAAAAGTAGATCTTGTGTTGCAGGTCGTTGTCCGCCTACTACTACTGGTGCTTTGCCGTGGTTCACGTGATGGCGCCTAAGGCCTATAGACGCCTCCACGGCACGCATCCGCAAGCGGGGCAGGTGGGCGGTTACGCCGTGCGGACACGGGATGGGCGCTGGGGCGCGATTCTGCCATGTTGGGCGCTGGCGCTGGTTGGGAATGGGACGGACGCATGAAATGCGATGCGGGCACGAGGGGCGCGGAAGCTGCATCTGGACGCAGGCCTGGGCCCGTACGTTCAGACGCTAGCTTTATCGAAAAAATGTTGTCATGCTTTATGCTCCTTTTGACGCTGACGAAGGAGTTATACTTCTTGAATCGCGCACGTGTCATTGACCGTGTAGTCTCACGGGATGTGACTTGATCACGATGAGGTGTGTCCTCGACCCCTATTGCTCCTCCGCTCCCACTGCCTCGAGTGCCGGGGTATGTGGTCCTTGGGGAAGCACGCGCGGGGGGGGGGGGGGCACTACGGGAATCAGGAGATTTGCCGAGTGCCCCTGGCACTCGACAAAGCCTACAAAACACTCGGCAAATGGTTTGCCGAGTGTGACACTCGGCAAACGGTTTGCCGAGTGTGACACTCGGCCAACGACACTCGGTGAATTTTTATCGGCAAACAGACTTTACCGAGTGTTTTTTGTCGGACACTCGGCAAAGACTTCGCCGAGTGCCCAAAATACACTCAGCAAACATTTTTTCAAAAAATAAAAAAACCACCACAAACATTTTTTCGAAAAAAAAAATCCACCACCGGCCGGTCTCCACCGGCTGCCGTCAGTCTCCTCGACGGCGCCCACCACCAGCACACCACCACCACCACGCCACCGCCGCCCACCACCACGCCACCACCCGCCACGCCGGGGAAGAGAGGGAGAGGAGGGCGCGGCCGCCGGATTCGGGGAAGAGAGGGAGAGGAGGGGTGGCCATGCTGGATCCACCGCCGGGGAAGAGAGAGAGGAGGGGGACAGGCGCCGACGGTGGGAAGAGAGGGAGAGGAGGGGGCGGCCGCGCCGGATCCACCGCCGGGGAAGAGAGAGGACGGGGAGGGGCGCCGGTGGTGGGAAGAGATGGAGAAGAGGGGGCAGCCACGCCGGATCCGCCGCCAGGGAAGAGAGAGGAGGGAGAGGAGGGGGAGGGGCGCTGGCGGTGGGAAGAGAGGGAGAGGAGGGGGCGGCCGCGCCGGGGCCGGATCTGGTGGAGACGGTGGAGGAGGGAGGGAGGTGCGCCAGCGAGGGAGGAGGGGAGGGCGGACCGCGTCGGCGAGGGAGGAGGGGAGGGCGGGGCCGTGCCGGGGCCGAGAGGGAGGAGGGGGCAGCGCGTGCCCCTGCACGGAGAAGGGGAGGGGGCATGCGGACGCGGCGTGGGGAGAAGGGGAGCGGGGAGCGGCGCGGGGAGAAGGGGAGCGTGCGGACGCGGCGCGGGGAGAAGGGCAGGCCGCTAGGGTTAAAAAAAGGTTTTTTTCGTTTGCCGAGTGTTCCAGATCCGGGCACTCGGCAAAGATTTTTTTCATTTTTTTCTTCTCTTTCTTTCCTAGAAATTTTTTTTTACTTTGTCGAGTGTCCTAGATCTGGGCACTCGGCAAAGATTTTTTTTCATTTTTTTCTTCTCTTTCTTTCCTAGATTTTTTTTACTTTGCCGAGTGTCCTAGATCTGGGCACTCGGCAAAGATTTTTTTCATTTTTTTTCTTCTCTTTCTTTCCCAGAAAAAATATTTTTTACTTTGCCGAGTGTCCTAGATCTGGACACTCGGCAAAGATTTTTTTTTTCTTCTCTTTCTTTCCCAGAAAAACTATTTTTTCCTTTGCCGAGTGTAAAAAAAACATTCGGCAAACCCCAGCTTTGTCGAGTGTTCTTTTTTGACACTCGGCAAACCACCTTTTACCGAGTATTTTTTTTTTTGCCGAGTGTTTTTGTTGCAGCACTTGACAAAGAACTTATTTGCCGAGTGTCCGAAAGAATACACTTGGCAAACACAAAAAATACTCGGCAAATTTAACGTTTCCAGCGGTAGTGGGGGGTGGGGGGCATGTGGCGAGTCGACGTGGAGAGCCATGGTGGTGAGCTCATCTCTGTGTGCCGACCTTTTCTTGTTGGGCTACTACCCACACACCCTAGCCCTCACATCTCCCATTCCATGATCTTCAGCCTGTTCGGGAGGCCGTATCGTACCGTGGATTATTTACTGCTGGCTGGTTTGGTGTGAGAGAAAAACACTGTTTCCGATTGAAAATTTACGATCGTTTACGAGCAAGCGAACAGGCTGTGGCTGCAGGGCACATCCCCCATCAGACGCCACCGCTCTGCTTGAACGGATGGCTCATGTTCATGTACCGATCCCGGAACTATGATTGCAGCTGTAACAACTGCAGCCTATATAGTGTCGTCTTCTGCACTCCATCTGAAACGAAAGTAGACATGTTAGACAACAAATACTCCGTACTTTGTCAATCACACTAGTCAACTACATAAATTTCCGTGTGCCCCTCAACTTCATAAAGGTAACCTAGCTAATCTCTCCATTTCAAACCGGTAAGTCGTTCTGATTTTTCTGCATACATAGTTTCTACAACATATCTAGACATAATATATATCTAGTGCATAGCCAAAGCTACGTATCTAGAACAAGTCAAAACGACTTATAATTTGGAACCGATGAAGTACGTTCTAAAGGCACCATGAGTGAAAATTTGAAAAATTCATGTGTCAACGTACATCTCAACAAGGAAAACCATACTATCAAAAATTCCACCGTGTGTTCTTTTTTCTCTTTTGGATTTGGGAAATCCATGTCGTGGAAGGGGTCCAAATTAAAAAAGAACCATTTCCGGGGAAAAAAGGGTCCCATTATACTAACTATATGTACGTTTCTCACAAGATGAGTAGCAGTGTTGAGTGAAGAAAGAAACTGTTGTGCTTACCGACAGTGTCGAGAGCGCACGGAGCACAGGTAGAAGACGCAGACCTGCACAAAAGAGCACGAGGCATCAGCGCTGGATGAGAACGGAAGCGAAGCTAGCCCGCCCAAGGACAGGGCAGGGCGCCGGCGTACGGCGTTGCGGAGCTCTGCCGCGGTGAGCTGCTGGATGAGGAGCGCGAAACTGCGGGAGATGCGCCGCAGCATGGCGTACGCGAAGGACCAGTGCTCCCCGGTGGCGCCGGCCGCGGCCTGCCTGCGCGCCAGCTGCTCGGCCATCAGCAGCTTCACCTCCACCAGCGCCGTCGATGCGCCTCGTATCATTCTTTTTTTAAACAAAAACAAACAGTAGGAGCTCTTTTTTTCCGAAAACGCAAGAGAGTTCGCTTCATTATATTAAAAAATATATGGGACAAGAATGCAAACACACACACTCTACACACATCAAGCTAGAGTTTTATATTACATTTTCTCATGCTAAATATAAAAAGACAACCACAAAACCAACAACTAGGCCACTCTAAGGCAAAAGTGCCGCGGTAATCAAGGAAGAGAGGTTGTCGGGTTCATAAATCCGGGGTCCCTCGTGGACCGGCTTCCTCGCAAAAGCTCGGCCCAAACAGACAACGCACAACTCATGGGCCGGCCCAAGTATCTAAACAACAGGCCAAAAAGACGATCCAATCACTGACCAGAAGGTCTGGCCGAGGAGGAGCAGCGCCCGTTTTCCAACTCCGACCCACCTCTCCGACTGGAGCGCTCACTTCGGTCTCCAGTCGCCTCCGGACGGCCTCTCCGATCGGAAGGCCTGGCCAAAGCACCACTTCCGACTCCGACCGGGGTACGCAAAAACCCCGCTCACTGTTCTTCTCCGACTGGCGCAATCAGAGCCGACTGGGACCAACCGACCAGGGACGTCCGCTCGGAAAGGACCAGGGAACGAACGGAGAAATCAAGACAGGGCGCACAAGTCAAACCACGATACCAGAGACCATACCCTGTACGCCTGCATAAACAGTACTCTGCAACCTCCCTGACACACAGTGTTGTAGGCGCCGACATTTTCCCTACAGTATTGTGGGCGCCATTAAACTCCCATACGGTAAGGCTCCCCACACATGTCTCTAGGCATCAACAGTGTTGTGCGCGTCGGCATTTACCGTACCAAGTGAACATGGTGAAACTCCTCACATGTCTCTGAGCATCAACAGTATTGTAGGTACCGACATCTGTCATACCCGAACAAAACGACAGAACCTCCCACATGCAACCGACATCCAACAGTGTTGTGGGCGCCAACCATCATCCTATACCCGCCGGCATGGGCAACAAGACTTAGAAGCATACGCACTCTCTCCCTCTCACTTGTAAGGCCATCCCCTTCATCTATAAAAGAGGATGTGCTCTCTCCCAACATTCAAGTGATTCTAGATTCATAAGATCGACCAAGTTCACTAGCACACAACCACAGAACCGCCAGGTTCGAACCACAAGCACACGCTTGAACACTTAGCTCATAACGGAGCTCCTGTCGCTCTTAGCCCTTCCGACCGAAGCCCGACCAGACCTCTTGTACCCCCTATCTTTCTCCTTCTCGTTTGTAACCCCACTGCAAACTTCGAGCACCTAGGCTCAGGAATAAAGTCACCGGCCGACTCAAACTGAACATAGGGCATGTTGCCTGAACCAGTATAAACACTGTGTCATTGAGTGCTAGGCCACCTCCGATCATAACGTATAGCAAAACTATAAATATTTATTTGTTGGTCACTTTCTGCACTGATAGTTGGCACCGTCCATGGGGAAGATGTTGTACGTTCAACACTTTATGGTCATCGGATGGCCCACTTTTTCGCCACCTTCGCCATGGCGGGCTCTAGCGATACGATTCGCTTTGGCTTACTGGAGTTTCCCGCGCTCCCACCTATTGGGATATGGGTTCCACCCGTCTTTGAACTATCCCAGGCCTTCCTCCTCGAAAGCCTAGACTTCGTCGCCAACCGGCTCGGCGTACTACACCTCCACGAGGAGGCACTCGTTTCGGCACCAGTTGGAGGGGCGCCCTCCATCGACTCTGGGACGCACGACTTCGACGACGCGGCATCCGCGCTTCATTTCGAGCGAACTCTCTGCTCAAACCCCGCTGTGAGTAATATGCATACTGTTATTTACTCTCTATTTACTATCTCTCGCCGATTATCCAGAGGGGCCGTATTTACCGCACCACGAACACCATACGATTGGTTCCCCTATGGCCTCGCGTCCCCTGTGGACGCGTGGGTTTGGGGGCTTCGAGGGACGCTGCCGACATCCCCCCTTACATCTGAATTCATGGGAATGGTGAGCTATGCTCCTACCACTTTCCACGAACTACCGGATGATGAGGGTGAGAGCGACGGCTCCAGCATCGGCGACATGACACCTAGCCACCGTCCGTCCTGGGACAGCCGCCGGTCGTTGCGGAGTCTACACAAACCCACACCCCTTCGGCCCCGCGTGCGGGGCCCCTCGTGTTTGCGCAAGGGCACACTGAGGAACTACAACAACAGCAACATAACCACCCGCCGCCTGCGCCGGCAAGCTCAGTACAGCAAGTTGCGCCCCATGCGCATGACCCGGAGGGCGGCACCCGGGGGCGCGCCCGCTAGGTCCAACATGACATCATGAATGAGGGGAACGATCTCCCACAGTTCACTCAGGTTGGCTAGAACATCGCTGCTGCAGCAATGCTTCTGCGCGGTGTTCCCGAGCCCGTCGACCCCCATGAGCAGGCAGTCTACCGGAACCTCCGGGTTCTAGTAGAAGCCTTCGCCGTTCAACAAGCAGAAAGCTCTGCATCGTGACTCTAACACGTGCCCTCTGTCCCCACCAGGGAGCGGGGACACGCCAGACAGATCGCTCCGTCCGCTCTCCGCTACAGCCGCTAGGTGTGGCTTGAGAGGCAGCAGCCGCGCATCGGTCCGACCTGGCACCTACTCCGCGCCGACCGCCGATACACGAGTGGCCCGGTCCGCACCAGGACGCTCATAGCATCATCAGCAACCAGCATCACGCCCAACATGATGTTGATGTCCACCAGGCGACGGTGAGAGCAGGTGACACGGATCCCGACCGAACCATCGAGGGGAGCAGTGAAACGCACCCCAGACACGGTCGCCGATTGGACGACCGGAGTCCTAGCCCTGATGGCCTAGGACCACGGGCCTTTGACCGACATATCCAGAAAGTGTTTTCATTCCCACAGCGCTTCCGATTGCCCACCAACATCACCAAGTACACTAGGGAGACAAACCTCGGTATTTGGCTCAAAGATTTTTGGCTCGCCTACCGAGCTGGAGGGGTGGATGATGACTTTTTCATCATTCAGTATCTCCCCATCTGCGTGGGGGAACATGTCCAGGCATGGCTTGAATTCCTCCTGCACGACAGCATCCGCGACTGGGCGAACCTTAAGAGGGTCTTCATTAGGAATTTATAGGGGACGTATGTCCACCCTGGAAACTCCTAGAACCTCAAGAGTTGCCAGCAGGAGCCTAGTGAGTCCCTGCAGGACTACATCTGCAGGTTCTCCCAACGATGCAACTCCCTCCCTGATGTCATCGATGCGGACATCATCAGCGCATTCCTCTCTGGCACAACCTGCAAGTCCCTAATCCACAAGGTTGGATGCCTGAAGCCCCGTACCACCTGTGACCTACTCAATGTCGCCACAAACCATGCCTCCAGCGATGAAGCGGTCAGAGCGGTCTTCAACGGGGGCTAGGACAAAGGCAAGGCCAAGCGCGTGGACCAAGATAAGAGCCCTTCCACATAGAGCGGCAAGAAGAACAAAAAGGACCGACACCGATTGGACAACACCGCGTTGGTCGCCGCAACTGACCGCACGGGCAAGCAGCCCCAACAGGGCTAGCCTGACCACTTCAACAAACTCATGGATAGCCCATGCACCAACCACGCCTACCCCATCAAACACCTCTACAAGGACTACGAGCTCCTCAAATGTTTCCTATGATAGGTCGGTGGGCCGAAAGAAGGGGACGGCAAAGAGGCGACAGCCAAGAAAGGAGACGCGGCGGGCAAAGACGGAGACGGTTTCCCCGACGCTAACGAATGCATCATGATCTTCGACGGATCCGACGTCATCTGGTCCAAGCGCCAGCACAAGGTATGTTTTAGGGAGGCATGCGCCGCCGAGATGGCCATCCCCTCCTTCCTTAGCTGGTCAAAATCTCTGATCACCTTAGATCAGAGGGACCACCCCTCCCACGTCGCGAGACTGGGACGCTACCCGCTCGTCATCGATCCCATCGTCCGCAAGAAGCGCCTCACTAGGGTGCTGATGAACGGAGGCAGCGGCCTCAACATCCTCTATGTCGACACCCTCAAAGCTATGCGCATCCCCTGATCGGAGCTCTGCCTAGTGGGCTCTCCCTTCCATGGGGTGATCCTAGGAGCACAGGCATACCTGCTCAACCTACCATCATGTCGGCAACCAAACCAACTTCCACTAGGAGGTCCTCACCTTTAAAGTGATGGACTTTCTAGGGTCCTTCCACGCCATCTTGGGGTGGCCATGCTACGCCAAATTCATGGCAATCCCCAACTACACCTACCTCAAGTTGAAGATGCCAGGACCGAATGGCGTCATCACCATAAGCAGCGCCTTCTCGCATGCCTTCATGTGTGACCGCGAGCACTACGAGCTCACCACTGCGGTCGTCAACTCGACCGAGCTCCCGAGGCTCGAGGAATCGTCGATCCTGGTAGTCCTAGACTACAACCAACCAACCTCCTCGATGGCCTTCTGTCCGCTTGAGGAAACCAAGGCGGTGGGGGTCGACCCCATCGACCTGGCCAAGACGGTGCGGATTGGGACCCAGCTCCCGGCCAAATAGGAATGCAAGCTCGTCGACTTCCTACGTGTCAATTGTGATGTCTTTGCATGGCAGCCCTCTGACATGCTAGGCATACCGTGGGAGGTTACCGAGCATGCACTGCGCCTCATCCTAGCTTGAAGCCCACCAAGCAATGTCTGCATGGTTTCGATGATGAAAGGCATAGGGCCATAGGCGAAGAGATCACCAAACTCCTAGCGGCCGGATTTATTAGAGAGGTATTGTACTTTGACTGGCTTGCTAATCCCATTCTTGTTAAAAAGAAGACCAGGAAATGGAGAATGTGCATTGATTATACTGGCCTCAACAAAGCGTGCCCAAAGGATCACTTCCCTTTGCCGCTCATAGACTAGATAGTTGACTCCACCTTAGGTCGTGAGATCCTCTCCTTTCTGGATGCCTACTCGGGCTATCACCAGATCACGATGAAAGAGTCTAATCAGCTCGCAACCTTGTTCATCACACCATATGGTTCGTACTGCTATGCAACCATGCCATTTGGCTTGAAGAACGCTGGTGCTACCTACCAAAGGTGCATGCAACAATGCTTCGCCGACCAAATCGACCCGCTCGATCAGCCTGATCAAGCCGAGCGGCCAAGACCAACGATCACCGTCTATGTTGATGACATAGTAGTCAAAACAACTCAAGCTCGTGACCTGATCATAAACTTGGCCACAACATTTGTGAACCTCTAAAGGTTCAACATCAGGCTGAATCCTGAAAAATGTATTTTCGGGGTTCCGAAGGGAAAGCTGCTAGGATACATTGTGTCCGAGCGCGGCATCGAGGCCAAACCCAAAAAAATCATGGCCATCTCCAACATGGGTCCCATACGCAACATCAAGGGTGTACAAAGGCTCACCGGTTGCCTGGCTGCTCTAAGTTGATTCATCTCCCGGCTCGACGAATAGGGGATGCCTCTTTATAAGCACCTCAAAAAGATGGACACTTTCGTCTAGACTGAAGAAGCTCAGCAGGCACTGGAGAGCCTCAAAACGTCTCTAACATCAGCCCCGATCCTCGTCACTCCTAAACAGGGAGAACCCCTTCTCCTCTACATCGCGGGTAGAACCATGTGGTAAGCGCCGCGCTGGTCGTCGAAAGGGAGGAGCCAGGACACCAACTTAAGGTCCAATGGCCCGTATACTTCATCGGCGAAGTACTCACCGACCCAAAGGTCCGGTTCCCCCAGGTGCAGAAACTCCTATATGTCATGCTGATGGCGACCCAGAAGCTCCTGCACTACTTCACCGACCACAAGGTCATGGTCGTCACTTCATACCCGCTCGGGGACATCATCCGCAACCGCGATGCCGCGGGACGAATCTCTAAGTGGCCACTCAAACTCATGGGCCATGACATAAGGTACATCCCTCGTACTGCCATTAAATCTTAGGCTCTCGTGGATTTTGTCGCCGAATGGACAGAGGTGCAGCTACCGATCCCGGACATCACCCACAAGTACTGGTCAATATATTTCGATGGGTCCATAATGGCTCCCGGCTCAGGGCTAGAGTGGTTCTGATCTTCCCAGATGGGAGTAGGCTCCGCTATGCCATCCACCTCCACTTTTTAGCCTCAAACAACGCTATGGAGTATGAGGCCCTCATCAACGGACTACGCATCACCATCGAGCTTGGTGCTACGTGACTCTACATTCGCGGCGACTCAGAGCTAGTCGTTGATTAGGTCATGAAGGAGTTCTCCTGCAAAATCCCCCTCATGATAGCATACTGCCAAGAGGTGCACAAGCTCGAGGACAAATTTTAGGGGATCGAGCTGCATCATGTTCCTCGAAAGGACAACGATGCCGCTAACTTTCTTGCAAAATTGGCCACCAGGCGGGATCCATCCCCAAGTGGGGTCTTCATCAACAACGTCCACGAGCCATCCGCCCGCATCCTGGAAGGTCTGATCCAGACACACCCCAATGCCTAGCCGGCGCTCGGGGGCTCCGACCCCGATGCCAAGCCAACGCTCGGGGGCTCTGATCCCAATACCTCCATGATGACATCACCCACCAAGGTCGTCGTATTGGCACTCGATCAAACTGACTGGCAAGCGCCGCTACTCGCGTACCTCCTCGAGGAGGTTCTCCCACCCGAAATGACTGAAGCCCAACGGATCGCTCAACGCGCCAAGACCTTCGTCGCGCTTGGTGACAAGCTCTACAAACAGAGTCCATCAGGGGTTCTCATGAAGTGCATCCCCACCAACCAGGGGAAGCAGCTCCTCCTCGAGGTCCATGCCGGGATTTGTGAACACCATGTGGCCCCAAGGCCGATGGTCGGAAAAGCCTTTCGCTAAGGTTTTTACTGGCCCACCATGCTATAAGATGCAGAGGAGGTCATCCGTAGGTGTGAAGGATGCCAGTTCTACGCTCGGCAAACCCATTTGCCGGCATAGGAGCTCCAAACCATCCCCATCACCTAGCTATTCGTGGTCTGGGGCATCGACATGGTGGGACCCCCCAAAAAGGGCCCAGGCGGCTTCACTCACCTACTCGTAGCAGTCGACAAGTTCACCAAGTGGATAGAGGCCAAGCTCATCACCAACATCCGCTCGAAAGAGGCAGTCAAGTTCTTCCTCGACATCATCTACCGGTTCGGCGTTCCTAACTATATCATCACTGACCATGAAACTAACTTCACCAGAAAGAAGTTCCTAGACTTCAGTGATGGATATGGCATCAAGATTGACTGGGCCTCGATCGGACATCCACGAACTAATGGTCAGGTTGAGCACGCCAATGGCATGGTCCTCCAAGGACTTAAGTCACGCATCTTCGACCGACTCAACAAGTACGACAAGCGATGGGTTGCAGAGGTCCCAGCGATCCTCTAGAGCTTGAGAACGACCCAAACTGATCCGCAGGGTTCACACCCTTCTTCCTAGCCTATGGAGCTAAGGTAGTGCTACCCTCCAACCTCAACCACGGCGCCCCAAGAGTGAAGGCTTTCGACTGCGACCGAGCCATGGAGGCTCAGCAAGATGAGTCGATCTGCTCGAAGAGGCCCATGAGGCGGCCGTCATCCATTCCACTCACTACCAACAAACCCTACATAGGTACCATGAAAGAAAGATCAGGGGAGGATACTCGAAGTCGGTGATCTCGTACTTCGGAGGACCCAATCAATGAAGGAAAAACACAAAATCTCTCCACCATGGGAAGGGCCCTATACGGTGATCGAAGTAATTTGATCGGGCACCTACCAACTAGAGGACAACAACAGCAACGTTCTCACCAACACTTAGAACATTGAACAGCTATGACATTTTTCTCCTAAATTTGGTCTTACCGCTTTTTAGTCAACACTTGCTCCTATAAAAGCACCCCAGCCTAAACATTTTTAGCCCGGGTCGCTCGGGGGCTCCATGAGGGTACAATACTAAATATTACCTCTCTTTTTTACTATCACATGGTAAACAACTTTGTCCCCGAATGGAAGCACATTCCATTCCTTTGATTGCCCTACGTGACTCTGTTCTTACTTCCAACCGAATGCACCCCACCACGACCTACGGTTACAAGCAGCCGAGCCCCGCGGGCCATGCCTAGGCACTTAACAGCTGCAGCCTACGGAACTAACGGGCAGGTGCAAAAAAGAAAAGGATAAAAACAAAAGTTATGCCAGGATAAAAAAAACAAGGAACAGATAGTGTGGTTCTTTCACAAAAACAGAACTGATGCATTCATTGATACAAAAACTGTTCACACGGGGGCTCACCCACAACTATTACATTTTTTCTAACTACTAATCCAAATACTATTGCGGCCCCTCGACGACATCGCTTGACACCAAAGGAGAGACTACAGCACACACCGCCAGACGTAACCACCGCTATAGGGGCCCCGCACGGTTCTGATCCCTCAACTTCGGCGAGCGCAACGGGTACCTCAAGGGACCCGCCCGGTTCCGTCCCCTTGACTTTGGCGAGCACAATGGGTACCTCAAGGGCGTAGCACCCATAGATACTCAACAGAGGAACATGGAGCTCCTAACCTTCTCATGTAGTCGAGGCAGCTCCTGGGCAGGGATGTTGCTACCAAGGTATGGCCACCATGGCTGGAAGAGATCTCATCAAACTTTATGAACTGGCCAACCTAAGCAGCTGTAGGCACGCAACCCTCCACCGCCATGATCCTGAGCAACTTCCCCTCCGACAAGCCTCGCCCGATGAAGATCCATCAGAGAAAGGCCACACACGGATCCATCCTGAGGAAGGCCTCGCAGATAAATCCAGCACGCCACCCCCTTCAGCGGAAGTCATCCCTTCTCAGGCAAAGACAGCCAGCACCGCCCCAAGCATCCTCCAGCTTGATATCGCACTCCAAATTCACTAAAGGATCTGTAAGTCCTCCCTCTCGCTCACCCCCTCTCTCACATAGGAACTGCCATGGCATACAGGCACTCTCGGTGAAGAGGAAGGAGGAGAGACAATAGTTGAAGAATATGAAAAGGACTGCAATGGAGAGCCCTCTCCCTCCCCCTATTTAAGGAAGAAACGCCACAGCCGAAGAGGGGCAAAAGATCAGAGTGAAAAACTCTCTCCCTTCCCCCATTCAATGCGGATGGGAAATGATGGGACACATCCTGACCGATGGGACGCACGCTGACCGACGGAACGATGCCTGGTCAGACGGAACGTCGCCTGGTGAGACGAGACATGGCCTAGGTATGGCCCACCACTATCACACGACCGGGCGTGAAAACCAAAGCGTCACCACACGCAGGTAGCTCTCTGCATCCCTAGGCAGGACTTGGAAAAACCCAAAATGGGATCTCTGCCGAGAGAGACCATTGGGCTTCCTAAGTCGACCGAACGACTTAGAAAAACACATCGAGAGATAGATAGGGACCGAAGGGACGCCCCATGTAGGCCATGCCGACTTTGTCATGAACGACGAGCACGGGTCCTGGTCGAACATTTTCGACTAGAGCTCCTCAAACCCCATCACTCGAGTCACCAAGGTAACACTACCGACCCCCTCTATTTCTTTATAACCATTTCATACATCCATACGCGCATTCATTCCATACGCCTGTGCCTCCCGGACGATTCGAGCCCTGAACCGCTTGGGGGCTCAAGAACTAATCATCGCACGTGCTATGAAATGCATCACAATGCTCCGTGTTGCGTCATGAAGTGGCAGTTGCCTCATTCGACATGAGCAACAATAGAGCCAGGGAGAAAAACATAGATGAGCCCCGTGCGGCCCTCGCCCAGTCTAGTAGACAAGGTCATCTCAACCTCTCGTTCGATCCTAAGCCTCTGCGAAGCCCATAGAATCTCTATCGAGGGAAGACCATTAGGCCACCCGGGTCAGTCTCCAGAATGACCTAGGCATCTGTCGGGTTGCAGGTAAAGGAGTAGTGGAATGTCACAAGAGGGCTATGTCGACCCGTCACAAACGATAGACCCGGATTCCACTCGATCATACCCGTTAGCGAACTCACCGAGCGCGTCACTTGAGCCCAAGCGATCGGGACAAGCGACAAAACTCATCCCCTCCAGATGTGAGAAACCGAGGATGGGGTAACGCACACAACTCAAACCGACCCCTACTAAGGCCCAATGGGGCTCGGGGGCTCAAGACACCGAAACTACCTGGGTCTATGACCCCGAACTCGCCCAATCCGGCTACGCTCCGACTACACTCTAAAACTACCTGGGTCTGCGACCCCGAACTCGCCCCATCCGGCTATGCTTCGAGTGCACACCAAAAACTTGGGTCTGTGACCCCAAACTCGCCCCATCCGGCTACACTTCGACTACACACCAAATGCCTAGGTCTACGACCCTGAACTCACCTCATCAGGATCCACGACTCTGACTCACCCAATCCCACGGTGCGCACCAATGCCAGGACCCGCGAGCTCCGTCTCGTCCGATCCCTTGACTAACTGCCTCACCTAATCCCACGGCGCGCACCGACTCTAGGACCCACAAGCTCTGTCTCGTTCGATCCCTTGACTAACTGCCTCACCGAATCCCATGGAGCGTATCGACGCTAGGATCCACGAGCTCCGTCTCTCCCGATCCCTAAAAAACTAAACACCACTACTGCGCAACGACACCTTGGTTGACAATTCCATCTTGACTAAAAACACGCACGCACGCCCGCTGACAAACACCCTGTTGACATAAAATGTGACGCACTGTGCCTCACACACAGCAAGCCGAAAAGCGTAGCTTCAATCGGGTTCCCGGGTGCTTCGTTATCCGGAAGCGTGCCAGTCAGTTTGACCTGAAAAACTAACAAGGGATAAAACAATTAAATGTCAAACCGGAACATGTCGGGTAATACCAGACAGTTCCACATATACGGCCCTGAAGCCACTTACAACGACATACAGCTATAAAGAGCTGTCTGCCAATGAGTTCATAAATCGTTCAGCTAATCGTAAGATGAATACACGTTGAGACCTGATTGCCGAATACACGTGCATGGGAAGACATGTTTGAACAAGTGAAATTAATTATGAGTTAATGCATAACCAAGCTCGGCAGTTCAGCCGAATTGGGGTCCATGAAGAAGGAACGTGCAAATAAAAACGATTAAACTAATCTAAAACCTGCGTCTGCCGCACGACACCTGGTTTTGTTAAAGCTTAAACATGATTAACATGCATGAACCCGCAACATGTGACAACCTAGATTAAAATAATTCGGCCATTATGAGCACGCTATCTAGTTGCAAAGATATTATGAAAAAGCAATGATCGTTGAAGCACGAATAAAATCACAAGAAAGAAAAGGCCGAACAATATCAATCTAGATTGGGCAGAAGTGTGTTACAAATATATATAAAATGTTCCGTAACATGCAACACTGGATAACTTAATGAATCTATTTAGATTTTGCCATATCTAAAAGAGCCGATAACTGTCTTGCTTTTACTGAGCATATTGAGCAAACGCCTGCCGCACGGTATCTACTCATAAACAAAGCATAAGCAAAGACTTCTTGATTGTCAAACAAAGATCCGCCGCACGACCATTGAAAACAAACAAGACTACTTGCATCATGTCTAAATCCACCGCATGATACTAAACATGATAACAAGGTTGTCGGAACTTACGGAGGTCGACGGATCGATGACTCCTCTCGAAGAACTCGACGACACGACAAAAGGACTCGAAAGTTGGCACGGGGCCGGTTGTATTGATTTGGTTGTGAACCCTTATTACAATGGTCGAGGGTCAATATTTATACCCTAGACAAAACACGAGTCCTGGAGGACTACGATTTACAAAGGAACCTTAAAATAAACTTGGAAACTCACGATTCCTTACCCTAAACTCTTAGAGTCCTTTACTATTACAACTTTCACCTCTTCGATCGGCCTTGCCTGCCATCTTCTGTTTTTCCCGAATGGAATCACCGCCTTCTGGAGTAACCGACCGCAATGCATTTAGCCGACCGCTTGCCTCGTTTGCCGAATACCTTTCTTCCCGCACGTGGGTCTACCTGTCATCTTCCAGAATCGACCAAAATCCAGTGTTAACACATGCCCCCTCAATTTCGGGATAAAAGTTGTTTTATTCTGAAATTGACCACAAGCTCTTTCATTCTCCTAGGTCATCACCGTTCAAAACCGCAGCCGCTGCCCAAAAATTCAAGCTTTCAGCGCAACCTCGGACCTTCTTCAAATCTTCAATGGCGACCCAGGATGAAATCCCAGAGGTAAACTTTACTTATATTCGGCAACTTTCATTTTATCCTCCCGTTCCTCTTTTGATTTACTCCCCTTTGATTTCAATCATCTTCTGAAGGAATACAAGAGCCAGATTTTGATCCCCTATGCTGCCAATCCCGACTCCTATTTCCTTGGCCCAGTGGGAAATCCTGACCCTTCCGAAATTATTGAGAAGGAAACCCAAAGAATTCCTTTCAAGTCTGGGATTACCTCGCCAAATCGATGGCCAAACACGTTCAAGAATTGGCCATTTCCCCCAATCACCGGATGGCGTAACTGGTACAGGAGAATGCTGGAGAAAAGCAGCAGCCACTGGGAAAGTCAGGACATCAGTCATTGTCTGGAGTTATCTTTAGCAGAGACACCCAGGAATGACTCCCTTCTGATAGCAGCTTCTCATTTTTGGTCTGACGCCATCAATGCTTTTATCTTCGGTCATGGTATTATGACCATCACTCTAGCCGACGTATTCATGATGACTGGCTTGAATGTGTCATTGCCAGTATATCCCTACAAATACAAAAGCAAAAGTAACCAAAGAGCCGTCAGCTCTGGATGTGGATGGGTCAGACATATTCAGAACTACATGAATGCATCTGGCGCCGTTTCTGACAAAGAGTTGAAAGCCTTCATGAATATGTGGCTATGCAGATTCATCTTCTGTGGAAAATCCAATGAACCAACCCTGAATCACATGGTAATGGCTGAAGACTTAGCTGCAGGCACTCAGATCCCACTAGGCAAATATCTCTTAGGGTCTGCTTATCATATGATGCATCAGATCACCCTTCAGATGCGCCAAGGTGGAGAAATTTCTTGTGTGAATGGTCCCTGGTGGCTAATTCAAATGTGGCTCCAACTATATATGCATCAGATAACCCCTGTGAGCCTCTTCAACCTAAGTTTCCCCTCAGTTAACTATGCTGAAGGCAGCACAGCAAAGGTTAAGGCTTGTCAGACTTACGGGGAAGCAGCAGCATCTATAAGCATTGATATAGACATTGGTCATTTCTTCAAGCTATTTTTCAAAGGATTCGGCAATGTGCTCTGGTTTCCTTACAGAGAAAATGAAGATCTGACTTTGCCCTGCAAGTTTAGCTATGAAATTGGTTGTTCAGGCCAAGAATCCACGGAGATCTTCAACTCCTTTATCAAACCTTGCACTCTGCCAGCTGAATTTCATCATGGGAGATTAGTACAATCAACCTATGAATTCTATTACCCAAACATGGTGGCCAGACAATTAGGATGCGGCCAACTGCCTCCAAAATTCCTCTTCTCAACAATCATAAAGTCAAGGGAAATAATAACAGAAGGAATGGAAGCCAAGAAGGTCTTTGAATTAGGATGGGAATTGCCAATATACGAACCATCTCCATTTGGGCTAATAGATGTTGCTCATCCCTTCTTTGTTTCTTGGTGGCAAGAATGGCATGCTCATATCTTCAATATATCAGTTCATTCTTTATGCAAAAATTTGCAACCCGATTTTGCTTCTGACAGTGAGGTAATTTCATTATGCCCATCATTTCTCGTTCTTGAATCCACTTCTCACTTTAACATCTGGTCATGCACAGGATCTTGAGCTTACTCCCCCAGCCAAAGCAATCCAGTACTATTCGGCTGGTCCCAAGCCTGCTCTGGGGTTTGATGCTCCAGACTTGAAGGAATTCATGAAAACTCCTGTAACTTTGGATTCAGCACCTTTAAAGGCATTCATGAAAACTTCTGCTACTTCAGCTGCTGCATCTTCAAGAGGAAAAAGCAAAAGGAAAACACCTGAAAGTTTCCTCTTACCCAAGAAACCAAGGACCAAGAAAGCCAGATTACCTCCTAAGGTATGAACCTTTTATTTTCTTTATCAAGTTAACAACCTTACTTAGCAGTAAACTTGACCATCTCTACATTCACTTCTTCCATTGCAGCCACAAGTTGAAATTCCCACACTGGGTAATACCTCAGCGCCTGCAGAACCAACCCCTGAAGTTTCTATTGAAGATGAAGAAATTCATGATAGCGAAATTTCAGAGACTCATGAAGCTGAAGGTTCAAGGGTTTATAAACCTGATGAGACTATAGGTAGCATTGTTCAACCAATTCTCTTTTCCCTTCCTTCAATAACATCTATTCTCTTATGCTCATTATCATTTACTTTACTGAAAACAGATGAAATCTTAGATGAACTGGCAAGGGAAACCTCTCCTGATCAAGCTCCAAACCTGTCCCCTCTGAATCTTCAGCCAAGTTCCCCAGCAAGCCATGGTATAACCCATCCTGATGATCAACCAGCTCAGCAGGTAATCCTTTGTTTTAACCTATATTTTTAGCAAAATTACCTAATCGGCTAACACCTTCTTTCTTTTCTTTTCTTTAGAAGAACATCACTAAACCGACCACCAGCTACTCCTTCTCTATTGAGGACTACGTCATTGAGAAAGGTGAAGAGATCACTTCCCATCAAACCTTATCACTAGAAAATCAGGCTCGGCTAAAAGAAGTGATCATTCTGCTGAACAAGGATACCATCAGTCTGGTTCAGGATGCAGACCAGATAAAAGACCTTCTTGAACTCATTGATCAAGATATCCCATCTGCTCTCAAAGCTCCCCTAGAATCTGCAGCCCATCTTGACGACCATTTTGCTATGGTGAGAAGAGCAACCAAAAATATATCTTCGAGGACCGCTCTGCAGAAGGATAGATCTCTGAAAAAGTTGGAGATTAAAGATCTTCACTCTCATATTCAAACTACGAGAAATTCCTTGGCAACCTTGGAGCCTGAACTGAAAGCCATGGAGGATGAAAAAAGCAGACTAGAAGCTCAACTAGCCGAACTGAATGCCAAAATTCAGTCTCACAGGGCCCATATAACTAACTTGCCGAAGAACATAGAAGCAGCTTCACTAAAGATAGCTTCGACCATCAAAGAAGATCAGCAGATCAAGACTAAGCTATCCAGCATCCAGAGTTCTGAAGATGAAGATCAAAAAGTGCTAGATAATGTTAGCCGAATCAGGACTGAGGCTATAGAGGCAATTAATCATCTTCTGAACCAGTAGACATTGGATTTGTAATAAACTTAAGTGTGATATCTTCTTCCCCTCGATTAACCAGCTTTATGTTTACTTATTTTTATTCATTCAAAAGCAATCGGCCCCTTTCCCTTAAATTACTCGATTGGAATGTAGCCAATTGTCTCCATTCTTCCGATAGCCGAACGAGTCCAATTCAAACATTGTGAGGGTATAACCGAACAACGTTGGCTCCAACAAACCAAGGAGATACTCGAGCGACGTTCGACTTAACCCATGCCTGGCCCAGCCCAGTAACGGCCCAGCCAAAAGGGAGAAAACCTACTCCGCCGTTCGGGATTCTCGCCCCACAACCCCGTGGAATTCGCCACGATCCCTCGCTTCGGCTTATAAATAGACTTTTCCGTTGGCCTTCATCACTATCTTCGCCTCAGCGTTCTCACACCCGTCTCTTCCACTTCCTTCATCCGATTCACTCCAGAAGGAAACCCTAACTTCCATCAAAGCAAATGACGAACAGTGGCAACCGTGGCAAGCGCCCTGCTGACGGAGAGGCTGAAGGAAGCAGGGCATCGCGCTGCCGGCGTCGTGGGTATGATTCGGCTTTTTGCCCCCTTTGCAATTTCCTTGTTCATCTCTTAATTTCGATTTCTTCTTCCTCATTCATCAGGATAAGGGTCATCAGCTCCAGCCAATACCATCTCCTTCCTCCAGTGACGGCAGCTCAACCGGGAACTCCATCATCCGGCTCCTCCGGGTCTTCCAGCTCTTCAAGCTCTTACCACTCCAATCCTTGGGGTTCGGCAGAGCCAGCAGATGCACACCATCCATACTCTCACGAGGAGGCGCTCAAGTTTCGCCAGGAGAGGGACGAAGCCCGGGAGGAGCTAGGCGACGTCTCCAAGAAGTTCGGCATCGATCAAGCCGAATGGGAGGACCAGCGGAAGCAATTCTGCGACGCCATCACCGGTTTGATATCCTCATTTAGTTTTATCATCCTGGCTTCCTTTGCTTGCCGATTCATTTCTTCTTTTCTGTCCAGCTCTTTCTGCGGAGAATGACCGCTTGAAGGCGGCGGCGAACAAGATCGCCGACAAGGTGAATGCCCAGGGGGAGACATCCGAAGCACGCCTTGATGCTGTGGACGGCCGCATTGATCAGGCCGTCATCCAAGGTGTGCACCTCGGCGCTTCTCTCGGGCTGGCGGCAATGACCTCCCAAACCAACGAGGACTACTCCTCCCAGCCAGTCGGCTTCGTTGGAGGACGCCCGGACGAGATCGACGACATTGATGAACGTCTGGAGGCCTACGATGATCATGCCGCTGCCCTTGCTGAAATCACAAACCCCCAGTCCATCCTCAACAAGTTATTTGAGGAGTAGTTTGTATTAGGATGAACTTTTATAAATAATCTCGTCCTTTGGAATAATATTTACTTCTTTGAATCTTTCCACTTGCGACTGTCAGAAAAATGCTGAAAACAACTCAGTTTTGGATAAACATTCTTGTGCTAGAGGCGATGCAAACTGCATCGGCTATTTTGTGCTAAAGGCGATATGAACGATATCGGCTATTCTCAATCTTGTATCTGATTTTTAGGCCAAAGGCGATTTTCTCTTTGTCGGTTTTTCTGATTTACATTCATGAACCAACCTCAACACTGGGGTAGTATTTCTTAAGAAATCTTCCATTAATAGCTCTGGTAAACTCTTCTCCAAATAAAGTCTTTAATATGTATGCATTGCCAGGTACACATTCTACAATTCGGAAAGGACCTTCCCAATTTGGAGACCA
The DNA here is from genome assembly GCF_019320115.1 of Miscanthus floridulus. Lineage (NCBI taxonomy): Eukaryota > Viridiplantae > Streptophyta > Magnoliopsida > Poales > Poaceae > Miscanthus > Miscanthus floridulus. The sequence goes on from NC_089582.1 coordinate 39,204,530, forward strand.
TTTGCCGAACGCTCTATCCTTTGTTCCAACTGGCAATATAGTTTTCCAAACCAAATCTCCTTTTGCGAATTGCTTCAGCTTAACCCTTTTGTTATAATACCTGGCAACGCGCATTTTATTTTTCTCAATATTTTCCAATGCCTTGAGACGAATCAAATGTAAATCTTCCAATTCATCCATCATCAGATTCTTATAATCTTCTTTTGCCAATTCTTTCTGTAACACAACTCGCCTTGAATCTAACCGTAACTCCCATGGTAGTACAGCATGATGCCCATAAACCAGTTCATAGGGAGACGTTTGAGTGGATCCATGACAAGCCATTCGGTAAGCCCACAGTGCTTCATTAAGAACCAAGTGCCATTTCTTTGGTTTTTCATCAATCTTCTTCTGGATAATTTTAATCATAATCTTATTTGATGCTTCTGCCTGACCATTAGCTTGTGCATAATAAGGAGAAGAATTATACAACTTAATCCCCATACTTTTGGCAAAGTCACAAAATTCTGAAGAAGTAAATTGAGTTCCTTGATCAGTTGTTATAGTCTGAGGAATCCCAAATCTGTGAACTATATGTTCCTTAACAAAACTGATCATATTCTCTGACGTTACCTTCTTCAAAGGGATAGCCTCAACCCACTTGGTGAAATAATCCGTGGCCAAGAGTACAAATTTGTGTCCCTTACTAGAAGGAGGATTAATCTGACCAATTAAATCTATACCCCATCCTCTGAACGGCCAAGGCTTAATTATAGGATTCATAGCAGACGCTGGAACTTTTTGAATATTGCCGAATTTCTGACAATTGTGACACCCTTTGTAATATTCAAAACAATCTTCCAACATAGTTGGCCAAAAATAACCAGTTCTTCTAATTATCCACTTCATCCGATAAGCTGACTGATGTGCACCACACAATCCTTCGTGAACCTCATACATCACTTTCTTGGCCTCTTCTTGACTTAAACATTTGAGCAATATTCCATCGATGGACTTGTAATATAACTGATCATCAAGAAACACAAATTTGAGAGCTTTGTACCTGAGTTTTCGGGAAACCTTTTGAGATGGATCTTTCAGATAATTGGTAACTTCGTATCTCCAATCACCATCTACTTGATCAGTATTTAAAACATCTTCTTCCATAGCAAAAACTTCCCGACTCTCTCGATATCCAGAAGCAGCTTGAGCTAACTTATTTGCTTCTTCATTGCACTCTCTAGGGATATGATGCAAGGTCACTTCCAGAAAATTCTTCAAAAGTTCTCTACACTCCTCATAATATTCTCTTAATACATTGTTCTTGCATTCATACTGACCATTCAGTTGATTAATCACCAACTCAGAATCCCCAAAGATTTCAACAGCATCGGCCTTTACTTCTATAAGAAGCCGAAGCCCTCTAAGCAATGCTTCATACTCTGCCTGGTTATTAGTAACATGAAAGTCAATAGGAACCGCATACTCAAAAGTCTTTCCTTGTGGGGAAATCAAGAGAATACCAGCACCACCACCTTTGTTACAAGATGATCCATCAAAGAACAAGGCCCAAGGCACAATGCTTATCGCCTCAACAGAAAGATCCCGATGTTGGGTAATAAAATCGGCAATAATTTGACCCTTTACCGCCTTAGCCGATTCGTATCTTAAATTAAATTCTGACAATGCTAAAATCCATTTGCCAATTCTTCCATTCAAAATCGGCATTGATAACATATGTTTGATTACATCAAAACTAGAAACCACCACGCATTCGGAATTCAACAAATAGTGCCGTGATTTGGTACATGAGTAATATACACACAAGCAAAGTTTTTCTGTAGCCGAATACCTTGTTTCTGGGTCTAGTAGTTTTCGGCTAAGATAAGCTATGACTCTTTCTTTTCCTTCAAACTCTTGCATAAGGGCCGATCCTATCGTTAGGCCATCAGCCGCCACATACAACTTAAAAGGCTTGTCAAGTTGTGGAGGTACCAGCACAGGTGGTGCTTTCATATATTGTTTGATCTCATCAAAAGCCTTTTGTTGTATGTCACCCCATATAAATTTTTGATCTTTCTTGAGTTTTAATAAAGGGGAAAAGGGTAAAACTCTTTCTGATAGATTGGATATGAATCTTCTTACAAAGTTAACTTTGCCTAACAATGATTGCAATTCTGTGAGATTAGTTGGCGGCACAACTTTGTCTATTGCTTCCATGCTCTTTTTCCCAACTTCAATTCCTCCTTTATGAACTAAAAATCCCAAAAACTCACCAGCCGAAACTCCAAAGGCACATTTGTTTGGATTCATCTTCAAGCCATGCTTTCTTGTGCACTCCAGAGTCTTTCTTAAATCGGCTAAATGTCTTTCATGATTTCTAGACTTGACTACTACATCATCAATGTAGATTTCTACAATCTTGCCGATCAGCTCGTGAAAAATATAATTCATAGCTCTTTGATAAGTTGCACCGGCATTCTTTAACCCAAACGTCATGACTATCCACTCGAACAAACCAATATGACCAGGACATCTGAAAGCTGTTTTCGAAATATCTTCTATTGCCATAAAAATTTGGTTATAGCCAGCATTACCATCCATAAAACTAATGACCTCATAACCTGCTGCTGCATCTACCAGCAAATCGGCAACTGGCATTGGGTAACCATCCATGGGAGTAGCCTTATTAAGATTTCTAAAATCTATGCAAACTCTCATTTTTCCATTTTTCTTGTATACCGGTACTATATTTGAAATCCACTCTGCATACTTGCATGGCCGAATGAAGTTTGCTTCTATTAACCTTTCAACCTCCTTCTTCACATCGGCCAATACTTCCTCTTTGTATATCTTCCTTGGAGGTTGTTTATAAGGACGAAATCCAGGTTTAATGGGTAATCGATGCTCAACAATGGAACGATCCAATCCAGGCATTTCCGTGTAATCCCAAGCAAAACAGTCTTTAAACTCTTTCAACAAATCTATCAACTTTGATTTATATTCTGGGTCTAACTTTGCACTAATATACATCGGCCTTGGCTTAGAACCATCACCAACATTAATTTCTTCCAATTTATCAGCCGACATAAAACCACGTCCCAACTTTCCTTTGTTGCCATCGACAGGATTTCCCATTAAAAATTGCTATGAGAGCCGACTGCTTGGATCGGCTGTTGGCCCTCGCTGAAAACATTTACAGGACCTTCTTTCCACACTTTTCCAGAGAAACAATCGACGCCCTCATATTCCCAATAGGTAGATTCTGTGGCAGCAACACTTACCGAATTATCAGCATGTACAACTTCAACATCATCTCCAATCCATTGAATGAGAATTTGATGCATAGTTGAAGGAATGCAACAATTAGCATGGATCCAATCTCTGCCCAAGAGTAGACTATATGCCCCCTTGCCATCAATGACAAAAAAGGTAGTAATCAGAGTTTTTGACCCAATAGTCAGCTCGACATGGACAGCACCTCGGGTATCGGAAGGATTGCCAGCAAAGTCCCTAAGCACCATGTCAGTTTTCAACAATTCTTCATTATTCATCCCAAGTTTCCTGAAGGTAGTATAAGGCATGATATTGATAGCAGCCCCTCCATCGACAAACATCTTAGTTAAAGGCTTGCCATTGACATATCCCTTTAAATAGAGTGGTCTCAAGTGACGATTCTTGATTGGTTTATCAAAAACAGCCTGCTGTGTTAATACAAGCTGAGCCATCAAATCCTGACATTCACTTTCATCAAAATCAGAGTACACCTCTTCTTGGACATCTTGGCTTTCGGGAGCTATAAATTCTGATGGGAGGAAGAAAGCCATACAAGCATTAGCCGAAGGATCACATCCATCAGGCTTCTTTTTTGGACGCCATATTTGTTTTGTTTCGGTAACTTCCAGTTCTAACTCCCTATTCCTCAACCGTTGCACTCTTCTTTTCTGACTTTTCCTCAGACCTGGAGGACACCACTGTCCTTTTTGCCATACATATTTATAGAAGTCAGCTTCTTCATCATGCACTCTATCATGAATCCAACCTGAACCTGCAACTCTTTTCCTTTGCTGACTCTCAAAGCCACCTATTTTTAAACGCCGATCATCCTCAGGAACCTTCGTTCCAAGTCTTTCATAGACGGGACGGCGGTTGACTCGAGATTGCCTATACTCGGAGTACTGAGCACTACACTCCGGACAATTATTTCTTGCAGGCAACCTCAAACCTTCATTCCAACAATGCCTAAAGAACGAACAACCCCAATGAGACTGCTCCTGTTCTGTCATGTATTCTTCTTGCTCCCTTCGGTATACTTCTTCCTCATACCTCCGGCGTTCTTCCATAAACCATTGCTTCTTACAGTATTCCTTCTCTTGTTCCCTCTGCCACTTGTTTAGCAAAATACGTGATGTAACTCTGGGTTCGGAAGTTTGACCTTTCTCGGTTCGGCTATTCTGAAACCGAACTCGTTGCTGCAGCTCTTTACTGGTGACTTGCCGATCCGGGTCAACAGCACCACTCTCCTTTGCCCTATCAGAAGTCAATACCTTCACCTTGCCTTTACCCTTGAGATCATTGGCAGAGACCATATTCACAGAGAAAGAAATCATATTTTGTGGAAAAGGCTGATCATCAATTTTCATCTTGCCATCAAACCTCAAATGTCCCTCTTGGATAGCTTTCTGGATTCGTATTCTGAACACTCGGCAATCATTGATAGAGTGAGAATTAGTGTTATGGAAACCACAATACTTTTTGTCTTTCACTCCTTCAGGACGTAGCATAGGATGTCCTTCTGGCAGCTTGATGCGTCCTTCCTTTATCAACAATGCAAAAAGTCTGTCTGCTTTAGTAACATCAAAATCATAGGTTCCCTTTTGTTGTTTCAACCAACGTTGACTAACTTGAGTGGGTTCCTTTGCCCAATTTAACTCAGCTGCAGCTATTTCATCTTCATCAATATACTCAGTCGCTTCATCCAAAAAGCCTTGATACACCTCATTAGTGGCATTGTTTTTCTGAAAGCGATTATCTCTCCTGAATCCTTGGGCTTGATTACTCATAGCTGCTAAACGCTGTGCAAGTTGGCCAAGATCATCAAACTCTAAACCGAACAACTTCTCCCTGATATTCGGCAACATTCCTGCTATAGCTATTCCAGGTAGTTGATCATCTGGTAAATTTAGAGAATAACACATATTCTTAGTCTCCCTAAATCTGCGAAGATACTCCAATGGTGTCTCATTTGTTCTCATCCTCAGACTCATGAGATCAACCAACTTCTTCTCATTGGTACCCGTATAGAAATATGAATGAAACTTCTGCTCTAGTTCTGCCCACGTACCAATGGAATGAGCTGGTAGAGACGTGAACCATGTGAAAGCTGGTCCTGTAAGAGACAAAGGAAAATATCGAATCCTCCAAGCTTCATCTGAAGCAGCTTCTCCAAGCTGCATTAAGTACCGACTGACGTGCTCTATGGTACTAGTATCATCTTGACCAGAAAACTTGGTCAAATCTGTTGGAGGCTTCACCCTTGGAGGCAATGCCACTCTGTTGTACCATTCTGGATAAGGAGACTTGTATGAATAGGATTGATTCTTTGGCTTCAAGCCGAACTGATTTTGCATCATATCAGCCATCCTGTGCATCAAAACATCAATGCTTGGATCCTGATTTCCTTGTACTTGCATTCCAGAAGGCAATCCTGAAACACTTCTATACCCTGGATTTGGCACAGCATTGATAGCACTGTAATCAGTGAATTCTTGATATCCATCTCCATACATATTCCTCTGCAATCTGTTTGATGCTGGAGAAACTCTATAAGCTGAAGGTGGCACTTCTCCTGTGGTACCAAATGTCACCTGACCATAGGTGGGATGTGATTGCTTTTCAGTGTGAGTCAATCCACCTATATTTGAAGGCGACGCTACTTCTTTTCCAACAGGCTTCTCTTGATGCTTTGGAACATTGAAAAGCGTCGGCCCACTGAGTGGTCCAACATTTTCTTCGAAATATTTATCAACCATTGGACCAAAAGTACTGATCATGATTGCTCGAAAGGTATTCAGGAAAGCTGTGTGATGGTTTGTCATGGTTTCTCCCATAGCTTTATAAACTAGGGCTGCCATCTTCTGAGCATCCTCCTCTTCAGTGTAATCAGTTTGATGCGGAAGAAGAACCCTTGGCATTGACTGCTTTTGAAACACTTTATTGCTCTTGTTTTTGGAAAAAGACATCAAGCATTTCCGTTGGTATTGCTCACATGCTTGTAGCACTAAATCCTTGTAATTATCTGGCAATTCTGCCATGCTTACATCCAGAACATGATCATTGTTGATCTCAGACGCCATCTCGAACTAACAGATTGTCCCACCGGGCGTGCCAAAAAGTGTGTTGACACAAAATGTGACGCACTGTGCCTCACACACAGCAAGCCGAAAAGCGTAGCTTCAATCGGGTTCCCGGGTGCTTCGTTATCCGGAAGCGTGCCAGTCAGTTTGACCTGAAAAACTAACAAGGGATAAAACAATTAAATGTCAAACCAGAACATGTCGGGTAATACCAGACAGTTCCACATATACGGCCCTGAAGCCACTTACAACGACATACAACTATAAAGAGCTGTCTGCCAATGAGTTCATAAATCTTTCAGCTAATCGTAAGATGAATACACAGTTGAGACCTGATTGCCGAATACACGTGCATGGGAAGACATGTTTGAACAAGTGAAATTAATTATGAGTTAATGCATAACCAAGCTCGGCAGTTCAGCCGAATTAGGGGTCCATGAAGAAGGAACGTGCAAATAAAAACGATTAAACTAATCTAAAACCTGCGTCTGCCGCACGACACCTGGTTTTGTTAAAGCTTAAACATGATTAACATGCATGAACCCGCAACATGTGACAACCTAGATTAAAATAATTCGGCCATTATGAGCACGCTATCTAGTTGCAAAGATATTATGAAAAAGCAATGATCGTTGAAGCACGAATAAAATCACAAGAAAGAAAAGGCCGAACAATATCAATCTAGATTGGGCAGAAGTGTGTTACAAATATATATAAAATGTTCCGTAACATGCAACACTTGGATAACTTAATGAATCTATTTAGATTTTGCCATATCTAAAAGAGCCGATAACTGTCTTGCTTTTACTGAGCATATTGAGCAAACGCCTGCCGCACGGTATCTACTCATAAACAAAGCATAAGCAAAGACTTCTTGATTGTCAAACAAAGATCCGCCGCACGACCATTGAAAACAAACAAGACTACTTGCATCATGTCTAAATCCACCGCATGATACTAAACATGATAACAAGGTTGTCGGAACTTACGGAGGTCGACGGATCGATGACTCCTCTCGAAGAACTCGACGACACGACAAAAGGACTCGAAAGTTGGCACGGGGCCGGTTGTATTGATTTGGTTGTGAACCCTTATTACAATGGTCGAGGGTCAATATTTATACCCTAGACAAAACACGAGTCCTGGAGGACTACGATTTACAAAGGAACCTAAAAATAAACTTGGAAACTCACGATTCCTTACCCTAAACTCTTAGAGTCCTTTACTATTACAACTTTCACCTCTTCGATCGGCCTTGCCTGCCATCTTCTGTTTTTCCCGAATGGAATTACCGCCTTCTGGAGTAACCGACCGCAATGCATTTAGCCGACCGCTTGCCTCGTTTGCCGAATACCTTTCTTCCCGCACGTGGGTCTACCTGTCATCTTCCAGAATCGACCAAAATCCAGTGTTAACACACCCCCCAGATGATTCTGCTCGAATCACCCGGGGGCTCAGGGGATACACCCGTGGGTGCGCTCGCGCGCACCCGCTGACAAAACAAAAACCTCCACCGTTGGCAACATGAAACCCCCCCCCCAGATGGTTCTACCCAAACCGCCCGGGGGCTCGGGAGCTACACCCATGGGTGCGCTCACGCGCACCCGCCGTTGAGACAAAAATCCCCCAGACGATTCTGCCCAAATCACCTGGGGGCTCGGGGGCTCCTGTCGGGTTCATAAACCTGGGGTCCCTCGTGGACCGGCTTCCTCGCAAAGGCTCGGCTCAAGCAGACAGGGTGCAACTCATGGGCCGGCCCAAGTATCTAAACAGCAGGCCAGAAAGGCGATCCAATCACCGACCGGAAGGTCTAGCCGAGGAGGAGCAACGCCGGTTTTCTGACTCCGGCCCACCTCTCCGACTGGAGAGCTCACTTCGGTCTCTAGCCACCTTCGGACAGCCTCTCCGACCGGAAGGCCTGGCCAAAGCACCACTTCTGACTCCGACCCCACATCTTCGACCGGGGTACGCAAAAACCCCGCTCACTGTTCTTCTCCGACTGGCGCAATCAGAGCCGACTGGGACCAACCGGCCGGGGACGGCCACTTGGAAAGGACCAGGGAACGAACAGAGAAAGCAAGGCAGGGCGCACAAGTCAAACCACGATACTAAGGACCGTACCCTGTACACCTGCATAAACAGTACTCTGCAACCTCCCTGACACACAGTGTTGTAGGCGCCGAATTTTCCCTACAGTATTGTGGGTGCCATTAAACTCCCATATTGTAAGGCTCCCCCCACATGCCTCTGGGCATCAACAGTGTTGTGGGCGCCGACATTTACGTATCAAGTAAACATGGTGAAACTCCTCACATGCCTCTGGGCATCAATAGTATTGCAGGTACCGACATCTGCCATACCCGAACAAAACGACGAAACCTTCCACATGCAACCAACATCCAACAGTGTTGTAGACGCCTACCATCATCCTGTACCCGCCGGCGTGGGCAACAAGACTTAGAAGCATATACACACTCTCTCTCACTCACTTATAAGGCCATCTCCTTCATCTATAAAAGGGGATGTGCTCTCTCCTAACATTCAAGTGATTCCAGATTCATTAGATCGACCAAGTTCACTAGCACACAACCACAGAACCGCCAGGTTCGAACCACAAGCACACGCTTGAACACTTAGCTCATAGCGAAGCTTCTGTCGCTCTCGGCCCTTCCGACCGGAGCCCGGCCGGACCTCTTGTACCCCTCATCTTTCTCCTTCTCGTTTGTAACCCCACTGCAAACTTCGAGCACCTGGACTCAGGAATAAAGTCACCGACCGACTCAAACTGGACGTAGGGCACGTTGCCTGAACCAGTATAAACCCTGTGTCATCGAGTGCTAGGCCACCTCCGATCATAACGTACTGCAAAACTACAAATATTTACTTGTTGGTCACTTTCTGCACCGACAGAGGCTTTGTGCGCCTGCTATCTCCCAAAGACGCCGTTCCTCGCTACTAACATTAAGAGCCCTTGCAATGCTATGAGCAGCTCCGTCAAAAACACACAAATTGCGGTGAGTCCAAAGAACCCAAGCACCTAATTGAGACCTTTCTTTTGCTGTTCTGGAGCAGCATGCCACAATTTGTCCCACCAATCATCGAACACCATATCAGTTGCCTGAGGAGCGAATTGTTGCAACCCAACCTGACATAGCAGGGAATACCAGTATTGCCTTGCAAAGGGACAGGATACTAGAAGATGGTTAATTGTCTCTTGCTCCTGATCGCATAAAGGACAACGTTCTGGACAGGGCAGATCTCGACGGGTAAGACGATCAGCCGTCCAACACTTGTCATGTTCGACTAACCATAAGAAGAACTTGCATTTTCCGGGGGCCTAGGTCTTCCAAATCCGTTCCCAAGGTCTAAATAGAATTGATCCTTGAAAGAGATATTCATATGCAAATTTTGCTGAGTATTGTCCTGAGGGGGATAGAGCTTTGCCTCTCAATTAAGGAAGGAGAGAAAAGTTTTATGCACAGGTCTTAGTTCAGCAGAAAGGGGAGGCAAAGGAGGAAAAAAAGATCATCATACACTGATACAGCTACCGCGTGAATCCTAGCTTGCTAGCCTTTCCTTTGTAAAGCCCTTTTCCTTTGTGCAGTATCTTCCTTGACTCTTGAGGCAACCTGTAAAGCCAATTCCTGGGCATCGTTGAAAATTCTTGGATTTCTCTCGTTCCAAAGATTCCAGCATGTGTAGATCACCAAACTGTTGAAGCGTCTTCTTTCTTCTTTTGCGACCTTGGGCATGGTCTCTTCCCACCATGTTCTCAAGTGGGCAGGATCTTGGTCGAACTGTGTCAGCTGGGTGTCAAAGTGCTCCCATGATAGGATTTGGGTCCATACGAACGGCCAGAAAAGTGATAGGTGTAAGCATGTTTCCAAAAGACCATCATATAGTACATCCTCTTTTTGCAGGTGGTCTGCTGTTAGTATTTTCTCCGCCTCCTACCATTCTGGCTGATCACGGAGCTCTTTTTTTTGTCAGCTCGCGATACTCGTGGCCTTCCACTTACGGAATCTGGATGCCCTCTGCGCGTAGCGCTCGTGTTTTATATTGCCGCGCATAAAACAAGTTTCGAGACGCATGGCCGCATTTTGTTGTTATTACGTGAGTCATTACCAGTGAGAGCACCACGCCGCAACTTTGTCTTTTGCTTCCATTTTTCTTTTCAATAGATTCGATTTAACAATGTGCAGAAACAAATTTAAAACTTTTTTTGACCTGACAAGTAATGTAGGCATAAGCGACTTCACAATTCATATACAACGCCTAGAAAAGATTTGGCAATTCAGTATTTCAGTTACCGCCAGTGAGCTGTCATGGAAAAGGTTATACACAATATAGGAGAAACTCTGCAAATATCTTCTATCAATCGTGTCATGATAAAAAAAAATTCATGAAACGTGAACGAATAGCCGCCAAACTTCAGTGAGCATATGAAGCCATATGCTGCACTGACAATGTTCATGAAGATCGAAAAGAGTTGTCCATCCTCTAATGTAGAGGCACGATGGGCGTACTGTACACAGGGGAAAAAAAACACTTTTCAAACAACTTCAAGCGCAGAATCCTGTATCCATGAAATGTAATGTGGCAAACTGGCAAGTAAAAACTGATGAAAGAATGATACAGATAGGTGCAGATCTCATGCCATACGGCCATGCAACACATGAAGGCCTCAGTTCTCTAAAACAAAATGACTCAAGCTTTCTTTTCCTAGGTCAAACAATTATCCCTCTATGCTAATACTAGCACAAAAAGTTTTGAAAAAGAAAAGGAAGAAGAAAAAAAACAAATGAGTGGAGGAATAGGTTGAAAGAATATACTATTGATTATTATACAATGATCTGCCTACAAAAAACACCAACTTGCAAACTAGGAGCTGCCGTGGGATTTGAACGATGACATGGAGTGCGCTGAAACTGAGGCCGTTGGGCTGTTCACTTCCCTGTCACCATTGGCAGCTCTACCCCTTCCACTGATCATGCTGACAACTTCTTGGGAGACATCCATGAACCAATCGTCGCCCGGAAGGACACTGCAAAAAAGCAAGAATGTTGGTTTGTTGATAGTAGAAGCAAAAATCTGTGAGAAACTCCCTCATGGCCTCATGGGCAAGAGAAAACCAGCTGTAGCTCTGTTAGAAACTACCTCAGCGGCACAGCCTCATGTATCAAGAAACATGTGAGGGAATCCTTGCAAGACTTTTCAGAAGTATGACTGAACTAAGGGTAGGTAGGATGCCTTGTTAGTGTTCAAGTACAGCAGCTCAGTGTTTCTAAGGCATCAGGTGCCTAGACGATGAGGCGCTCGCAGGGAGCAAGGCGTCCCGCCGCCCAGCCAAAAGTAGTGAGAGATCCAAAGAGACTGGAGGTGAAAGAGAGGAAAACGATATATGGAACCAACCAGCAAGACCATTGAGCCACCTCCTCTCTCATCCCCACCAAATCAGGCGCCGGCAACCAGTGTGCAGCACCGCCTGGATCATCTGCAGCGGCGGCGGCTGATCCAGAAGGGGGACACAACAGAGGTCGATCTGAGGGAGCAGCAGCAAGAGAGAGGGAAGGAGCGGAGCCGCAGATGAGCAGAGGGCAGGCTGCCCGCGCGCGAGTGAGAGGAGCATGGGAGATGCGGTGGCGCTGCACCTACATGAGAGAGAAGCAGAGAGCCAGGCCCAGGCGGCGTGCATGGACATGGGAGCGTGCATCCCTGTCTCTGTGACCTGAGAAGGGATATGTATGGAAGGGACCTCGTGGGAAAGCTCAGCCAATCACTCTTTTCATTTGCCCTTTTCTGGTTTTTCTTTTTCTTTCCTCCCTGCTGTTATTTTCCTATTTCTTAGGATGGTAAGGCATCGCCTAACCTCGCCTTATGAAGGCCCCTAGGCATTATGAGGCGGTATGTCGCCACGCCTCGCCTTACCACCTTAAAAACCATGCAGCAGCTAACAGTGAATTCGAAAGGTAGATGTTTGGTATCAGTTAGCTGAAGTTTAAGAGATTGCTTCGTACATTCTTTTTCATTTTCTGAAAGCTATTTGAATAATTATCGAGGTCTTCTCTTATAGCCATTTTTCTCAAAAGTCAAAACCATCCTAGTAGGACAATTTGTTTAGGTTACTACCGGCTGCCAGTTGCAATTACTGTAGGCTACAGAGGGCAGCAGGCTACAGCCTACAGGGACATATAACTCAAGTTATAACTTATTCTTCATCCTCTTGTTTTCTAGAGAGAGGAACATCGGTGTAATCCAAATTATACAAGGCAAAATACAACAAATTTACATAATGAAAATTAGCAATTTTTTAAGTATGGAAATAAAAGAATCAGCATTTAATTCTGAACCAAAAGAAGGGCAAACGTGAGAAGCATTGTACCTATCAGGATTCATTCCAGTAGCAGAAAATGCAGCCATTGCTCTATCAATGACGTCCAAAATGACTTGATGTACATGTCTAGAGAGAAAACGACCTTGCCCAAATATGATGACAAATTGCATGTCCAGGTAGAACTGCAAAGAATGGAAAATTTGAAAAATAACAGTTGGCAAAGTAAAGAAAATAAAAAGGAGTAAAGGGGCTTACCTGTTGCAGACCTAGGGGGCCTAAAGGTTTTGCTCCCTGTTCAATCTCTTCCCAGAAGGCCTGGTCCTCTGAGAGCCACAGTATGACTGTCTCAGTGAGGCGCATCATTAGCAAAGTAGCAAATCTTTCTCTACCAACAAACATTTCTGCAGCAATGCTTGCCATCCTGTTTAACTTTGCATACAGTTCCTGCAATAAACAGCAGATGACATTTATCCAAAGACTAGTATTATCTATGACACGCTTGCCCCATGCAAACAAAAACAACTCGTTTTGACAAAAGAATCTTCGCCATGAAACCTGCTATCTTAACAAATTACATCCAATATGAAGCATATAAGCAACAGAGAAGGCCTATTTATCAAAGTGGCAAGTCCATATGACCCCTTTTTACCTATTCTTTTTTTGTGTGACTATGCTACTCAAATTTTGATAGTGCAACATTGGGCTATTAAAATTGTGCTAATATGATTTTTTTTTTAAACATATTCCAGGGTTCAACTAGAAGAATCGTCAAAATTAAGGTGGGTAGTATAAGCTTCTCTTTCAGAATTCTACATGAAACCCATCCATCCTAGTGACTTAAACACCATGGTTCCCAAAAGCCACTTTTGTCCATATGCTCAATTAATTTAGTCCCTAATGTCCTCTTTTAGGTATATGATCATGATAAAATGACTGGTTATAATAATACATAAAGGTTTCCAAGCAACAGAATGAAAAGATGTACAATGGTCTCGAAGTTGGTATCTTATAGACTGAGACGTTAGTTTGGAAGGGGAATTAGAAGGACAAAAGCATATGTTAATAATCTGAAATTATCCAAAATCCCAGGTATTTACATGAGAAACACCCAAACGATTGATTCCAGTAAGTACCTGGAAAATTGGAGATGGAACCCACTCTGGTTCTTCAACAGTATTGTCCATGCTGATATACATTTCTGCGCTGAGATGAGTATCACCCTCATCTGTAAATATAAGTTCAAGAGCATGCTGCCTGCAAAAACTATCTCTCAACCTGTCCACCATTCTTTGTAGTTTTCTTTTCCATTCACGTTGCTCAGGCACACGATTTTGTTTATCTGTTCCTCTTTTACGCAAATCATCCATAGACTGGCTTATTGACGGTAACTTCATAGCTGCTCTAGGTAGTAACTCCTCAGCTAGTAGAGATGCATTAGCTAATAAAGCTAACTGCTGCTCTTCAGTCTCTGCCATTCTAACAATCTTATGACCTAAACCATCTAAGTTAGCTTCATCATCCATGGAACCAGGTAAAGCACTTACAAGCAAATTTACATATGAATTGAAAATTTGTGTGATCCCGTCCATTGTTGAACCACCTAATTGCAAGCTAAGTAGTGGTGCAACGTCCTCAAAGAAATCCTGAAATTCAACAAGACAGGCTTAGTATAAAGCCAAGATACAAGCTATTCATCACCTCCGAAGAAGCTGACTGCAATGGAAGTAGTGTCTAGCAAATATTTCTTGAATGCAAAAGTGAGGACAAGGAAAATTCTGTTTCAAGTTTAAGCAAAACTTTCATGATTCAACTAGTGATTCAAGACAGCTCTGCTGGCATCATCAATCATTCGAGTGATTGCACACCTACTGTATCAGTTCAACACACTATAACTAGTCTGAAATACATAAAAAGGACAGGAGAAAAAGGCCATCTGAGGACTTTCTGAGAAATTAATGCAACATTTGGTGAATCTTGCATCTTTGATGAGAACATAAGTTCAACAGACAATGCAAGTAAGAACAGGAAACAAAGATGGAGTTCAAAAGGACGCCTGAGGTAGTGGCAAAAGAAATATTTGGTCATAGACACGTCGCTATGCCATGCCATATAACACTGTAATCGGAGCTAGGATGCTTGATTGCGATCTGTGTTTAGAATTGGAAATGGATTCAGGCAACATTGATTACATACAGTAGGAAGCAAAAAAGTGTAACAGTAATGCATACTCTCTGTAATGTGGTTGTGTTACATTTTAGAGAACCAAACAGTATCTTTGTTGGTACAAGATTTTAAAAAAGATTATTATCATCTGTCTGGATACAATAAAAAGATAGATTCGTTCTTGTAATTTAACGATAAGAGGTAACCATTACCTGAACCATTGAATTGAAACGGTGTGCGCTGCTAGAGAGCTTTGGCTGAAGTGCCAAATTAGCAGCAGACGATCTAATTAATGGACGAATACCAGTTGTGGGATATGTGAGTATCCAGTTATCAGCTGCGGCTAGTGCAGCAGTACTCTCCTCGATTCTCCTCAAGTTAGCATCTAATGCTTGCTCAAGACTGGGCTTGAATTGTTTGAGTAGAACAGATGAAACAGACAGACCACGAGCTTCCAGCAAAGAACAATGGCCAAGTGATATCTGAACACATTCTGCAGCTGCGCTCAAGCCTCCAGCAGCTGCACAAGAGGACAACACATGCCTCTTTACCAGGAGCGCAAAGGACATAACCTGCTTGGTAGCCCATGTTACCAGTTCAGATGCGTAACATGACTCGTCACCAAAGACATCCACAGAGTCACTGAGTGCCTGAGCAATGACTGAAAAAACTTGTTGAGCAAGTGCTGCAGTGTATGCTCCACCATATGACGTGCTAGATGGATGTATAGTTTGCATATTGCATTGAAGCCTTTGATTATGTGCACTGAGTAAGAGGCTGTGAGCTCGGGGGCCATCACCAAGTCTTTTGAGGGCAGAAGCCGCAGCTCGAAGCTCAATACCACGAGTGGAAGACTGACAAGCAGCTTCAGCAAGCTGATCTGCCAGCCTCTGACGATTATCAGAGACGGATCTTTTCAAAGCCGAAACTTCAGCTGCAGTTAGAGTCTGTTTTCGTTTTGCATCAACAGCAACCCGTTCTGCTTCATCCAGTGCATCCAGTGCTTCATCCACTCTTCGTTCAGCTAGCAAAACATCAAGCATGTCAGGGAAATCTGCAGACCATTTCTGTATTTCTGAAGGCTCCTGATCTTCAACATTGGATATGTCATCTTCTGCAGAACCTTCAGGGCCTGAAGTCAATGAATCTATCTGAACTCCTTCAGATAGACCGTGAATTAAAGCTGCCTGTGTATTAAGCAGATTTCTGATTGACAGTAGCTCCCCTTCAAGGTCTGATATCTCCTTAGATGTTCTGATGACAAGAAAATCCATACGGAGTAATTATTTGAGCAAAGGATGTCCCACAATGGTACAAAGCAAACTTTGATTTCACATGTCACAAACTAGACACTAAAGAAGAAAAGTTCAGGGCGAATATAAAAAGATAACATTGATACAACCCTCAATCAATAAAAACAGGTATGCTAATACTAGATAAGGAAATAATCTTTGGAATTGTCAAAGCATTTGAGAGAAACAAAACCAGATATACATATGAATGAGAGGACAAAGATATTATCAACTCAACAATATAGTAGGCAAATACCTTTTCATAAGCATTGGTTTAATGGATTAAATAATTCAACTCATAAAGAAAAAGATTTGAATAGCACTCAATTACTAAAAAATTAATAGCTGTTTCTGTAGGCAGCATTCAGCATGATGATGGTTAAGAGCTGTTATGCGAAAGAAAAATAAATGATAATAAAAAGATACTACACAATGCCATGTACTGTTCACCAGCAATGTCGCTGCTCGCCTCCCTTCAGCAACATGGTTGAGGTCCACTCAAATCCTCCCAGTCCACTGCGCCCCCTATCGACCTCATCATCCACTGTGCCCCCTCCTGACCTCCCTATTCTGGCCACTCCATAGCCACCATGGCCGCAGGCTCATTCGCAACCATGGCTACGGCATTGATGGCAACCGCATGAGGTGCTGAGGACAGCGAGGGCAGTCATGGCAACCAGTCAGATCCATGATTAATCAATTCTGTCTGTTTGATGGATGCCCTAGTTTCTTGTATGTATTCGTTGCTTGGCTGAATGGATTGCTTGAATTTATTGCATTTGTGTCACCCTTTTGAGGGGAGTTTCTCTTGCTGCGGTGAGAGCCATCGGGTGACAACTGGATCTCAAGTGCTTATTAGCCATGGGTTTGGGTGTTGCAGGTGCGTGCTTGGTTTTATGTCCCAAGATTTGTGGTGGAGGGCTGTTTAATGCACCCATATCTAACCCAACCCGTTGCCATCCCTAAATAGCACAACACATTTAAGGAAATTTTGCAGAAGAGGTGAATGCCAGACCTGATAAATGCAGCATAATTTGCATAAACACTTCTGCGCATCTCTTCAGCTGAAGCCTTCTTTAGGTCTTGGAGATAAGAACACAAATGTCTTATTTCCTGCAATGAATTTGGTTTTCTTGTCAGTTATTTCTGGTGCACACTCTAACAATATACTGATCGCTCAGGTGGAATTCAACACTTCAACAATGTCAGCAGCATACGAAACAACAATAAGCAGATGACTAGGAGAGTAGGGCAGATGTCTTAAGAAACAAAATTGTGAAATGCCAAGAGAGTAAAAAGACCAATGCCAATGTCATCATGCCTCAGAAAATAGCATTAGCTAGTGCATTATAAAGAATCCATAAAAAAATCCATGGAAATGCATTACTACATATCTGCATCCCAGATATTGAAATATGACAATTTTAAAAGCTATGGAAAATGAGAAACTCAGTCCAAATTATTCTCATGAACCAAATCCACTGTCCAAACATGAAAGTCAAATGAAGAGATTTTATTTTTTTAGCAAGAACAAATTAGGAATATTACACAGTGGTTATACTAAACCAGAAAAAAAAAAGGAATTTTGCTGAAATTCCAAAACCAAAAAAGATCAGCAGCCTTTCATACAATTCAAACAAGAGATGTACAATACTCACTCCTACAAAGGGTTGGCTGTAGATCCAAAAGTTAAAAATTTCTAAACTTGCATGGATTTTGTTAGGCTGGAGGGAAGTTATCCCAGTTGCCACAAAAAGCAAACATTGAAGTAACACCCTTAGTGAGGAATAGAGAAAACACATGATACAAAATCTGTTGCATTCTCAATGGTTTACTCAAAAGCTAACACAAAACTAAAAACCCTAACTCAATTAATATAGCATGCAAGGGCAAATTCTTTAAATTGAGTAGCTTTTCAAGCTGCAGATGATACCAAAAGAACAAAACACCATTTTTTCTATCACCAAAAAAGCAATGTATTTAGAACACAGAGATGTATTAGCATGGTCATGGTCCCTTTAATTGCTCTGATCATCATAATTAGGTATGGACTCAAAACTTCTGTAGCAATAGCCATATACCAAACTCAATGCACTATTTCCAAAAGCAATGGCATGAATTCCCCATGTCCACCAGAAAATTGAATATAACCGCATTTCATTTCTAAATGGCAGCATAAACATAACCACATTTCATTTCTAAGTAAAACCCGACACATAACCATATCATGATGCAAACTGAAGAGTGGCAGCATATCCAAGCGTAAACTCAAGTATTTCAAAATCCCTGGCTTGTACTCAAATGTGCAGATAAAATCATAAGACAATACTCCGTTGTTTGGGACATACTCAGTTTTCTAATTTCAACACACAACACAATAAACAGAAAAAAATATTTGCCACCAGTATAAAAATTCTTCCTCTAGATGAGTGGAGCATCCAAATTCCGATATGATCCCCACAAGTTATGCCACATCATTTTTTCACTGCAAAGTACCCATTGCGCTAGGAACACACACACACACACACATTGAGATGTCCATCAAGCACCCTCCTGCAAAATGTCGAAGTGCATTCCCTGAATCACCAATCGTCCAGAGAACAGAATCACCCCTGTTGCGCAATTCGCCTGAATTCCAACACCAACCACTGCCCCCACAGATCACATTCGCCTACTCCAATAGACACCCCACCATGCAACAACGAAATGAGACCTCTCCCCACCACCCCCGCGGTCCAACCCACCCTGACAACAGGCGCAGCAGCAGGATGGGAGCCGGCGAGCTGGACCTCGCAACGCGGCCGGATCAGAGATGGCAGGCAGGCAGGCTCACCTTCTCGTTCATGGTCTGGCACTTGGACTGCACGTAGGCGTCGGGATCGAAGTTGTCGGTCTTGAAGATCTTGAGCTTGTCGGCGAGCTGCACCCCGCCGTCGCCGCCGCCGCCGCCCCCGCTCCCCACCGCGGCGGCGCTGCCCACGGGGAACACCCCCGAGTGGCCCGCGGGCCGCGACCGCGACGACTTGGCCGACGCCATCCGAGATCCAGAACACCTCCTCACGCGACGACCGGGCCTCCTCCAACTCCTCCTCGGCAATGGCGAATGGATGGGTTCCTCGAGACGGAGTTGGCGAGGGGGAGATTGCTGCGGTTGCGGGGTGGTGGGAGTTGTTGCTCGCCAATCAATCAATCGATCAATCAAACGAACAAATGCAGGGGAGGAAGGAGACGGATGATTTGGGGCGACTCGGCTTGCCTTGGCTGGCGTAGGCTGGGTTGGGTTTGGTTCGCAGAAGAATACGATTATTTTTTGTATTTTTGCGTCGAAAATAGGCGATGATGATTTGTGCGTGGGATTACGCGTGCGCCTGAAGTTTAAGTTTCCGCCCAGACCTTTAGTTGTTATTCTACAGTGGAGTACATGACAATGACCTTGGAAACGGGCCATCAGGTTTGTTTCTGTTCGCCCCCGTACACCGAGTCAAACTATTTTAAACTAATAAAGTAAATTTATTTATATAAAAATGCCAATACTTTTTTATATTAAAAAATATCATTAGATTCACTGTTTTTTATTTACATATTTAGTGTCACGCGAATATTGATGATATTTTCTATAAATTTGATCGATTTTATTGAACGAAGGTACAACTAGGAAAATATTTTTTTTCAAACAGAGAAAATATGTGCCGCATGTTATTCCCAAACATTTTAATAGTTTTTTTTCTTATCATTTGTTGGTCTTTATGGGGTTTCTTCGTCTCTCCCGTGCTCCGATAGCCAGTACATCCTCTCCGTTTCACACTCCTTGGTTTTACAATAAATATTACTCCCTCTGTTTTCAATATAAATTAAATGAAGTGCCTCAATGATGCCCTGCAGGTCAAATTCACCCCTAGTTTCTTCGAGCAACAAAACTATCTCTCGCGTTACCACAGGCAATAAATATGGGATGTATTGCGCTTAGAAGATCTAGAGTATGCCTAGAGACACAGATTTATAGTAGTTTATAGACAGACACCCTACATCCGATGTATGATGGTGTTTGTATTGCTTGTGCCAGTATATTGAGGAGCACTAGAGATGTCTATTACACCCTTCTTTGTATAGTCCAGAGATGTATGGCTAATATAAAGCTCCGATCTAATTGGTTTACTGATTAGTTTCCTAGTTGATATATTACAGCAAAAATTCTAGACACCAAGGTATGTGTTGGCACGAAATTTTGTCCCACGTCGAGGGCACACGAGCAAGCCGGAAGGGTCCGCTCGATGGAGCTGGAGATCCGCCTAGCTTCAGTGTAGGGATGATCGATCCTGCGCACTCCTTCCGAGACGTACCAGTCAATTTGACCATACAATTGACAAGGAGAGAAAAGCTAATCAGTAATTTAAGGCGGAACATGCCGGTGCAGCCAGACAGTTCCGAATATACGGCTCTGAGAGCCGATATGGAAGGAAATAGTCGATTTCAGCATACTCATAAAGATAAATCAATTAAAGTTCATGAAAGATAAATCGGTTATCACTCAGGATAGATCTTGTTATTTAGGCAAACATTAGTCAATGGCAAAAGGATATCAACAATGGTTAGTTTATGCTAAGCCAATGACTACAAATAACCGAATCTCTTTTGTATAAATGAAACAGCTCATGGTAATTTAACCATTTAATAAGATAAATCTAATGAACATATTAGATCTTGTTTACACCAAAATTTAGTAAGCTTATCCTGAAAAGGAAAGAGATCGGCCGATGATGTCAAAAACAAGAAAGTTTCCTAATTAAGGGATATTTATGAGCCGGTCAGGAAATATTATTTAATAAATTTGAAATAAACAATCAATTAAATATATAAGTCATTTACTTTTCCGGCTCCGGTCACCCCTTAGGAGTAGGAGTAGAGTAGATCTCGACGAGTTCTTTAGCAAGTACGGCTACATCGATCTGGTCGACCTCCACTGCTTGTTGTAAGTATCATCATGGCTTATACCTCTGTTCGTACGACTGCATCGATCCGGTCAACCTCCACTGCGACTCTAGTATAAGTTAGTTATCGATTCTTACCTAGTTCAAGTACGGCTGCATCGATCCGGTCAACCCTCACTACATGAACTAGATCAAGGTCAAGTTATCGGCTCTACCTTAGAATGACAGTCTTTGATAGATTCATTAAGTTACCGATATTGCTTATTACTTTCATTATTTATCTAAATTACAGCAATATCACTCTGCCTGATTGGGATTGATCTAGATCGGCCTTATATATTGTTTAGCCCATCGTTTGTTAATCTAAAACTGATCTAATATGTGCATTAAACGATGGGTTACGTTTTATCGGCTATTTTACATCAATTTTGATCGTGCATAGCGTGTGGTTAGAGCATGTTGCATCTTGAGTAGATTTATTGGCTAGCGAAAACCGTTCCATGGCCCTTTATCACGACCTGTGTGATTCTGCCTCACACCCCACTATTAGCACCATGGAGTGGGGATCGTTATTTGGTAGATCTATTCCTGATAAGGCATGACGCTAACTGTGCGCTATGTCTGAATCGACTGTTTTAGCCGATATCGAGCGCTTTCACGAACAGTTCGCATCACGAGACCATTGAAGTAGAGATAGGTTGAAAGATATGTTAGCCCCATGATCTTATTATTGTATTACGGCCTACATGATTCTGCCTTATGCCCCACTGATATTAGTAATGAGTTAGGGTCGTTGAGTCTATTGTTATTTCTATGGCCTGCATGATTCTGCCTCATGCCCCACTAATCATAGCGATAGATGAGATCTAACATGTTCATTAGATTTATCTTTATTAAATGGTTAAATGGTGTTGAATTGTTTCTTTATATAAAAGGGGTTCAGTTGCTTGTAATCATTGGCTCAGCATAAATCAATCATTGTTGATATCTTATTGTCATTGATTAATATCTGCTCAAATAACGATATTTATCTTGAATGATAACTGATTCTTCTTATATAACTTAATGAGCTTTAACCGATTTATTGTCATGAATATGCTGGAATCGACTATTTAGTCGATCTCCTTTCATATCGGCTCTCAGAACCGCACATTCGGGACTGTCTAGCAACACCGGTAAGTTTCGCCCTTAATTACTAATAAGCTTTCTCTCCTTATCAATTATAGGGTCAAATTGACTGGCACGTCTCGGAAGGAGTGCGCAAGATCGACCATCCCTGCGTTAAAGCTAGGCGGATCTATAGCTCCATCGAGCAGACCCTTTTGGCTTGCCGTGTGTGTCCTCAGCACGGGACGAAAATTCTATGTTGACACATGTTTCTGGCATGCCTGGTGGGACCCCACAATCATCATGGCAGTTCACAACAATAAAGACATCCTTATGCTACATTATGAAGATCTACCTGATGGAGATAAAGATGTCATCGACAAAGCTACAGAAGAGTTTCAGAGCAAATGTTTATTGTCCTACACCAAAACACGTGACAACATAATTATTCAGAAATTTCCACTACTAAGAGTTCTATTACACGGACAGACATATACAACTGAAGCTGAAGACATGTGTTTCTTTACGGAAGTTGTAGACAAATCTGTTTGTGATGCCATATCAAGCCAAAATGACACATTCCACAACGCCATAAAAGAAGTGATTCATGGGTTTCTAGTTGTCAAGTTGGGCCGACTTATTACAACATTCCAGATCCGTCGACTCAAGGGACTAACCAAGTCGGTACCAGCCATCAAGAAGCAGCATCAGCTGATAATAATGATGTCCAGGCAGTTCAAAGTTCATCCGAACAGACTCAAGGAACTACTATGAATCAGATACAGTATAATCCTAGACCACTAGTACAGCATGTGCAACAGTCGATGGGGCAAAGTCAGAACCAGTCGATCAATTTTGACACATCAGGCCACATACCGTCGTTGGCTCAAAAAAATAACACCATCAATTCAAATGATCCGTAGAGATATAGATCCTTATATCTACAATCAGAGACTTCAAGCAGTGAGCTAGCAAAGGACCCAGTAGATCGAGATTCCACAAGGGTATCACTTTGGCATAGATTATAACACCCTTCACGTGATGCCAAATCCAGGATATCAAGATACACGAGATTTCAATCCACAGATGGGTCAGCAGGTGCAGAGGAATCCAAATCCGCAAGCTGATAAATTATTATTGAGGGTGACCGAGATGATGAAGAATTAGTTTGGTCTGAAGCCAAAAGGGCTGACCTTTTCGTACAAACGTCCATATCCAATGGTATGATTTGGTCGCCCTTCCCACAAATTACATGCTCTTAGAGTTTGCTAAGTTCACTGGCCAAGAAAGTACAAGTACAATAGAACATGTCAGTCGATATCTTATACAATTGGGCACGAGGCATCAGTTGAGGAGGCTCATCGAGTTCGTTTCTTCTCCTTGTCCCTATCAGGGCCAGCCTTCACTTAGTTTTCATCATTACCGGTCAACTCTATTGCCAACTGGGCTGACCTCGAGAAGAAATTTTATACATATTTTTATACTGGGACTGGAGAAAAGAAGATTACCGATCTGATAACTATAAGGCAGAAGACTAATGAATCGAACACTAAGTTTCTTCAGAGGTTCCGAGAGACTAGGAACTTATGCTTCTCGTTAAACTTAGCTAATGATCAGCTAGCTGCTTTAACCATTCAAGGAATGCTGCCAATATGGAAAGAAAAGCTGCTAGGACAAGAATTTGACAACTTGGGTCAATTGGCTCAACGAGTAGCAGCGCTCAATAGCCAATTCCAGAGTATGCATAGAGATACCTGATTCTAGAAGAGTACCACAATAGCCAAAGCTTATGATCCATACTCAGTCGATGATGGCTATGAAGATGAAGAAGAAAAGGTTGCTGCGGCTGAATGGAATTGGGGCAAGAAGATAGTGATGGTGCCAAATCCTTGGAGAAGAGGAGTTGAGAAGAGCTATGACTTTAATGTCACCAAATCAGACAAGCTCTTCGATTTCTTACTTGAGAAAGGGCAAATCAAGTTGCCAGATGGTCATGTTATGTTGCCCCTGATCAATTAAAGAATAAGAAATTCTGTAAGTTCCATAATACTACTTCTCATTCCACCAACGAATGTAGAATTTTCTAACAGCATATACAAAGGGCTATTCAGCAGGGGAGGCACAAATTTGATATGCCTTGAAAGATGAAAGTTGAAGATAATCCTTTCCTAGGAGATCAAAATATGGTTGATGCTAGGCTATTCAGAGGAAAAACTAAGGTCCTAACATCAACCAAATTAAAAGAAGCTGGAACAGTCGATCCCAAGATGCAAATATCAGCTGACGAATACAGAGAGATTAGGAGACGTCGTGCCGAGCAAAAGAGCATATGAGCAGGAAGAGACGTCAAAAGCAAAGACGACAAAGCCGCGGATTACATCTCAGATTCTGTTGAATAAGTGGCAACGGCAGAAAGAAAAGGATTATCAGCGTTGGTTAAAGGATCAAGTGTACCAGCATCAACTGAAAGAAGAGATGTATGAAAGGAAACAAGCCAAATTACATTGGAATTGCCCTTTCTTCAGACATTGCTGGAATGAAGGTTTAAAGTTGCCTACCAGACATGACTATCCAGAATATAGCAATTAATATCGGGAGTATAGGCAGTCTCAAACCAGCCATCGGTCTATCCATGCTCAAGATGCATATTATCATAATAACATGGATCAATACTTAAAAAATAATAAAAGTGTTCATAATTGGCTTGGAAAAAGAGTTGTTGACCAGGACTGGGCTGATCATGAAGAGAAAGGCAACGAAAGAAAATATATTTGGTAGGAGGGCCAATGGTGTCCAGGAGGTTTAACAAGAAGCCAGAAGAAAAGGGTGCAACGCCTAAAGAATAAAAAAATGGAACAGGCTTAGGCATCCAGTAAACCTCAAGTATGGAGTACCAAGTAGACAACCAATAGAAAGCAACCATTAGCTAATATCCAAATGGCTTTTATGTTGCTATCAGAATTCAAAGCTCTGGCAGATCAAGAAGTTTATTTGGATTTCGATGAATCAGAGTATGAGGAGATAGTTGCCAAGTTAACGGTTGTACAGCAAGCAATATTTGACAAACCAGTCAAACATCGGCACTTAAAAGCTTTATATATGAAAGGTCTTGTTGATGGGAAGTCGATGAACAAGATATTAGTGGATGGAGGTGCTTCTGTCAATCTTATGTCTTACACTACTTTTCATAAACTTGGCAAAGGACTAGAAGATCTGATGGAGACTGACATGATGCTTAAAGACTTCAGAGGTAATACATCTAAGACCTGGGGGGGCAATAAACATTGACTAACAATCGGAAGCAAGACTCTGCTCACAACATTCTTCATCATCGATGGAAAAGGGTCGTACAGTTTGCTCCTCGGTCGCGATTGGATTCATGCGAACTACTGTATACCATCAACCATGCATCAGTGTTTGATTCAATGGCATGGAGATGATGTCGAACTGGTTCATGCTGATGAGTCTGTGAGCATCGCAACAGTCGATCCAGTCTTTTGGAAACTAGGAGACTTCGAATATTTTTCTGGCAAGTCATGGGAAGGAGGCTTCATTAAGATCAGCAATGAAAGCCAACAACTGATGCAAACGATTGGCTCTGAGAGTTTATTTTAGTAGAAAAGTCACGGCTTTACATCAGCCATTGGATTAAAGGAAAAATAAACATTGAGTCTTGGAGATGGATTTAGGTCGATATATATGAATGCTAAGTGAAAGTGCAAGCGTGATTCAGAGTTAATGGATTTCTCAAAAGGAGTTCTATTTCGCTTAATAGGATGCTTGACCTAGGTTGGTTAATCGTTTGACCTTTGGTATGAAAAGAATTGCAGGCCATGTCATCGTTGGCACGTAGCATCTAGTGACTTTTAGCCAATCTAGAAAATTCTGATGATCCAGTACGTCAGTATTTCCTGCTTGCTCGGCAAAGTGTACAAAGGTCAAAATAATAGCCAGGAGATGCACGAGTCAGTGGAAGTGGTTATTGAAATTCAATTGATGACATTGACATGACTGTGGAAGGCTAAGTGACAGAGGCTGATCGTACTAGCATGGGTATACTCTTCCCTTGACGTTTGCCGAAGACTGTTGATTGGAATTCATCTATTGATCTAAGAATTTGGCTCGTGGAAGAATTCGTATGCGTTTTGTTTTATTAAAGTAATTGGCCAGTGTTTGGATTGCCATTCGCTGCTGAGGATCCAATCGTTGTTGCCACCTACTACGCGTTATCATGTGGGAGCAGGAGTTAGCTACGTATTCTGCTCAGAGAAGTCCAACGGATTGATTCTGGCGCATAGAGATCGGCTCTCTTGAAGCATGATATATGAAGTGCAGTTCTCTATATAGCAGCACTGTAGAAGCATATAAGGATTCTAGATGCAGCAGTTGATAAGCGCACCGGTGAAAGCATCATTATATAAGTCCCAAGCAGAGACACTTATCGGCTCAAAGTGGAGGAACATACATACAGATATGAGGTACATGCCCCTCTATGCTTGGCTTGCATATTCTTTATTCCTTGCTTTTTCAATCACTTGTGAACAATTTATCATAGGAAAAGCATGCCATTTAAGTAGTTGATGAATGAGATATGGTATGATGAAAGGAACCTCGCTTCTTTTTGCAAAGTACTTGGGAAAATTTCTTACAAAAATTCAAAATCAATAGCTTGTCTCCTCAATGTTGTTGAATTTCCTACCAGAGTCATATGTTAGTCTCATTAAAAACCTTCCACATAAGCTGCTTGCTCTGTGTTGAGTTTTGTCGAGTCTTGTTGACCCTTGTTGAGAGACTTATCATGTTCCCAAGATCAAGATCACATACACGCCACATATACGTGCTGCTTCTATACTGGAAGTACACAATTTTTCATCCACCTCAAAATGTTCTGCTCCTATACTGGAAGAAGACAAAAAAATATATTAGATTTTATTAGAATAAATGCTTCAAGTTCTTGATAATATTTCTCTCAAAAGCTTATTATAAAGAGAGCATGGGTTATGCGAAAGATGGATGCAAAAGAACTCCAAAATAAATAAATAAATAAATAAATAAGAAGGAAAAAGAAAAGATGAGAAAAGATAGCCCATGTTCTCGCAAAAATTATTCTATAAGAGAGAAATATATTTTAAAGAGCATAGTAGAATTAGGTTAGCCACCAAATATTCTATGCACATGCACATCTTGATCTAAGAGTATGACAATTCTCTCCTTGGATCCGGGATTTGACCTTACAATATATGCAAGGTAAGTACACTACGTATTTTACCCCTACCTAAAACTCCGCATAAGCTTTTAGAAGTAGGATAAGAAGAGACAAAATAATACTTTGACGAGGAACTATACACATTGAGTGATTTGAGAGAATCATTTGAGGAGCAAAGCTATGTTTTAATTTAAAAATCTTTCAAAAACCCAAGTTTTCTGAGCAGGGGAAGCGAGGATGACTGGATTCTAATCTGTTCCATTTCTCAACCACCCAAGATGGTATGGTAGACACTTCAAAGTTCACATGTGTAGGTGAGGCTTAGAATAAGGTAATATCGCTGCTAGTAAATTCCTTGGCTCCTTGGAAGAAGACTATCGGCTAGAATACCTGAGCTTTTATGCAGCATATTTTCGTACTGCCGGTTAACTTGTATTGCTATGATCGAACTCAGGGGGCCAACTACTAATCGGCTAAAGCAGATGAACAAAGATGCAGAGAAAGATCAATCTTAAAGTTATGTGGATCAAAAAGAAGATGGAGCTGATGCAGCTTCCAGTGATTGCGATCAAATGTCATCGGATGGGGAAAAGAAGACCATCGGATCAAAATAGTTCAAAACATGAAAACTCATACTTCGAACTAGGGGGCCTGTGTTTACATCAAAATTTGGTAAGCTTATCCTAAAAAGGAAAGAGATCGGCCGATGATGTCAAAAACAAGAAAGTTTTCTAATTAAGGGATATTTATGAGCTGGCCAGGAAATATTATTTAATAAATTTGAAAGATACACTCAATCCAATATATAAGTCATTTACTTTTTTGGCTCCGGCCACCCCTTAGGAGTAGGAGTAGAGTAGATCTCGGCAAGTTCTTCAGCAAGTATGGCTGCATCGATCCGGTCGACCTCCACTACTTTGTTGTAAGTACTATCATGGCTTATACCTCTGTTCGTACGGCTGCATCGATCCGGTCGACCTCTACTGCGACTCTGGTATAAGTTAGTTATCGATTCTTGCCTAGTTCAAGTATGGCTGCATCGATCCGATCGACCCCCACTGCATGAACTAGATCAAGGTCAAGTTATTGGCTCTACCTTAGAATGGTAGTCTTTGGTAGATTCATTAAGTTACCGATATTGCTTATTACTTTCATTATTTATCTAAATTACTGCAATATCACTCTGTCCGATTGGGATTGATCTAGATCGGCCTTATATATTGTTTAGCCCATCGTTTATTAATCTAAAACTAATCTAATCTGTGCATTAAATGATGAGTTATGTTTTATCGGTTGTTTTACATCAATCTTGATCGTGCATAGTGTGCGGTTAGAGCATGTTGCGTCTTGAGTAGATTTATTGGCTAGCGAAAACCATTCCATGGCCCGTTATCACGGCCTGTGTGATTCTGCCTCATACCCTACTGTTAGCACGTGGAGTGGGGATCGTTATTCGGTAGATCTATTCCTGATAAGGCATGCCTTTAATTATGCGCTATGCCTGAATCGGTTATTTTAGCCGATATCAAGTGCTTTCACGAATAGTTCGAATCACGAGACCGTTGAAGTAGAGATAGATTGAAAGATGTGTTAGCCCCATGATCTTATTATTGTATTATGGCCTACATGATTCTGCCTCATTCCCCCACTGATATTAGTAATGAGTTAGGGTCGTTGAGTCTATTGTTATTTCTACGGCCTACATGATTCTGCCTCATGTCCCACTAGTCATAGCGATAGATGAGATCTAACATGTTCATTAGATTTATCTTTATTAAATGGTTAAATGGTGTTGAATTGTTTCTTTATATAAAAGGGGTTCGGTTGCTTGTAATCATTGGCTCAGCATAAACCAATCATTGTTGACATCTTATTGTCATTGATTAATATCTGTTCAAATAACGACATTTATCTTGAATAATAACCGATGCTTCTTATATAACCCAATGAGCTTTAACCGATTTATTCTCATGAATATGCTGAAATTGACTATTTAGTCGATCTCCTTTCATATCGGCTCTCAGCGCCACACATTCGGGACTGTCTGGCAACACCGGTAAGTTCCGCCCTTAATTACTGATAAGCTTTCTCTCCTTATCAATTATAGGGTCAAATTGACTGACACGTCTCGGGAGGAGTGCGTAGGATCGACCATCCCTGCGCTGAAGCTAGGCAAATCTATGGCTCCATTGAGCAGACCCTTCTGGCTTGCTGCGTGTGTCCTCGGCACGGGACGAAAATTCTGTGTCGATAGATTTCATCTATCGCTATGACCAGTGGGGCATGAGGCAGAATCATGCAGGCCGTAGAAACAATAATAGATTCGATGACCCTAACCTATTACTAATATCAGTGGGGCATGAGACAGAATCATACAGACCGTAATACAATAATAAGATCATGGGGCTAACACATCTTTCAACCAATCTTTACTTCAATGGTCTCGTGATGTGAACTGTTCGTGAAAGCACTCGATATCGGCTAAAACAGCCGATTCCAGCATAGCACACAGTTAAGGTCATGCCCTATCAGGAACAGATCTACCAAATAAGGATCCCCACTCCACGGTGCTAACAATGGGGTGTGAGGCAGAATCACATAAGTTATGATAACAGGCCATGGAACGGTTTTCACTAGCCAATAAATCTACTCAAGATCAGACATGTCTTAACCGTACACTATGCATGATCAAGATTGACATAAAACAGCCGATAAAGCATAACTCGTCGTTTAATGTATATATTAGATCAAATTTAGATTAACAAACGATTGGTTAAAAAGATATAAGGCCGATCTAGATCAATCCCAATCGAGCAAAGTGATATTGCTGTAATTAAATAAATAATAAAAATAATAAGCAATATATGTAACTTAATGAATCTATCTGAAGGAACGCCACCCTTAGATAGAGCCGATAACTTGACCTTAATCTAGTTCGAGCAGTGGAGGTTGACCAGATCGATGCAGCCGTACTTGAACTAGACAAGAGTCGATAACTAGCTTATCCCAGAGTCACAGTGGGGGTCGACCGGATCGATGCAGCCATATGAACAGAAGTATAAGCCATGACGGTACTTATAGACAAGCAGTGGATGTCGACCGGATCATTGCAGTCGTACTTGCTGAAAAACTCGCCGAGATCTACTCTACTCCTACTCCTAAGGGGTGGCCGGAGCCGAAAAAATAAGTAACTTATATTTGATTGATTGTGTGTATACTACAATGGCCGGAGGTTTATATTTATACCCCGAGCGGATAAAAGTCATGAAGAGACTTGTCTAACAAGATATATCTAAAACAAAGGAAAGTATTTAAGATACAATGACTCTGTTTCCCCTTTTGTAGAGTTTTTTCTAATAAAGCTTTCTTTGGCTGACATGTCTCCTGTTGTTTAATTCAACCGACAAAGATCTTCTATGCAAACACCTTGCTGAGCATGTACATGAATATGACACCTAGCCGACCATGTACATGCACATACATGATATACGTGTCCTTGTTGTTAAGCAAACGGAATATAATATTCCCAAATCTTCCACACTATATTTCTTGATTTTCTCTCTCAGGCAAACAAGTTGCATGTAAGATTATTGTCCTTGTACTTGCCTTCCATCTACTTACATATTCCTTTAACATTTGATCTTGCATGCACGTGATTTGTATACGAACGTGACATTAAGCCAGCCAATATATACACATACACGTATATGATAGTGTCGTGGCTTCCTTTATTGTTGATATGCACCTGGACGCTATGTTTATCCCGGGCTTCCTTCAATCTTCTTTACGCACGTACAAGCCAACTCTCAATCTGGCTGGCTTTCTTTTTCTTCATGCACGTACACCATCAAGATTCAGGTAATTAACGTGATACGCATGGAATTTGGAGACATGTTCCCTTTTCAATTGATGAATATGCTGGACTCCTTCCCAGCCTGGCCCGTACGGAACCAATCCATTGCACAGCCTGGCGTATCCCAAGTGCATAAAACCAACAAGTATCCTGCCTGGACTCCAACTCCATTGTCCATAACCGATGTCCTCCCATTTTTTAGAACCTCCAGCTACCAAGCAAGTCATACGTGATGCACCTCAAAATATATCAAATAATATTTCTGGACCGATGAGAAACTCCCCGATGTCATGTATCTCTAAATATTTTAAAGAATGTTCCTTGGCTGGCTCATAAATTTATCTTGATTAGGAGATTTTCCTTGCTTTCAACATCATCGGTCGATCTCTTCTTTTCTAGAGTAAGCTTACCAAATTTTGGTGTCAACAGTATGCCTAATACAACACATTGGCGAGTTACCACATGTAGGTACAGGAGTCCAAATAGTAAGCCTTGACCCATCATTTTATTCGGCCTGTTCGCTGGTTGGTTTCTAGGCTGATTTGGGTTGGCTGGTGCTGGTTTGTTGTGAGAGAAAAAAACACTGTTGGCTGACTGATTTAGGCTTGCTGAAACCAACAAGCGAACTGGCTTGTCTTTACATTATTTCACATTATTTGAACTCAAGCCATGTGACAAATTAAAAGGATTACCTAGACTTAAAAGACTTGTCTTTATAATACACCTTATTGCATTTTCCATATATATGCAGATCTTACACGATTACAAAGTATCCAGAAAACAATATAGTAGAGGGGGCTCAACATAATAGACACTATACCGACTACCACCATAAGTTCATTACTATGCAAATATATGCATTTAAAGCAGTTTCAAAAGGAAAAACGAAGTAGAATGGTGCAAAATACGTCACGAGGAAGTAATGAAAAACAAATAGGCAATTCGAGTCTACTAAATCAATAGATAATGCACTTTATGGAGCAATCTATACACAAAATTTAATAGTTTAGCGTCAATTGGTAATAATAATGCATGACTTCAACATAATTCCCAACATTAGATATGGATGAAAACGGATCGGATACGAACGGATATCACTCATATTATATTTGTTTTCATATTTCTGTTCGGATTCGGATTCGGATTCGGACACGGATAGCGTTCGGATACATATACGAATACGGATTGACTCCGTTACGGATACGAATAATGAGTATCGAATACGGTATGAATCGGATTCGGAGAAGGTCGGATACAAATATCTATTCGGATATTGAGTAAAATCAATATATATATATATATATATATAGAACTACTACTCTGTAGCTGGCTACAAAATAACTTATTCTATAGCCACTTTGAGTTACGATAATTACTATGTTAATTTACGAGATTTACAGTAACTCCTTACTAAGTGGTTTACTATAACGTTATGGTAAATATCCCCGTGTGTTATAGTAACCCAGCTATAGTAAATATATATTGACATTATCGTAAATTAGTATATAAAATTATGGTAAATGGAGGTGGCTACAGAATAACTTATTCTGTAGCCGGCTACTGAATAGCCTCTCCCTATATATATATATATATATATATAGGGAGAGGCTATTCAGTAGCCGGCTACAGAATAAGTTATTCTGTAGCCACCTCCATTTACCATAATTTTATATACTAATTTACGATAATGTCAATATATATTTACTATAGCTGGGTTACTATAACACACGGGGATATTTACCATAACGTTATAGTAAACCACTTAGTAAGGAGTTACTGTAAATCTCGTAAATTAACATAGTAATTATCGTAACTCAAAGTGGCTACAGAATAAGTTATTCTGCAGCCAGCTATAGAATAGTAGTTCTATATATATATATATATATATATATATATATATATATATATATATATATATATATATATATATATATATATATATATATATATATATATATATATATATATATATCTCCAAGTGGGAACTTATATATGGGCCAGCTAGCTTAGCTAGGGTTATAGAGGATTGGGCCGTTTGGGTAAGAAGTAATATTTTGGCCCAATTCCAAAAATCACAATTCAAGACAAAAAAAAACAAAAAATTATTGTTTGAGGCCCTAAACAAATTCAAATGAAAATGTTGTAATCAACCAAGTTTCATAACTTTTTGGGATCTAAAACTTTCATTTTTGTTGTTTCTCCATCTGAGATTCTGAGGTCATTTGAAAAATCCAAATTTTAAATTTGAGAAATTCAAACATAGTTTGCCTTGACAAGATGATTTCAAATAAAAAAAAATTCAACTATAAAGTTTCATAAATTTTTGAGATCTACAACTTTTATTTTAGTCATTTGTTCATCCAACATAGTGGTAGTAACATTATTCACGAATCTCACACATATCTCTTATAGTTTATGAAACTATAAGAGAGAGATGTAGATTTTGTGAACAATGTTACTACCACAATCTCGGATGAACAAATGACCAAAATAAAAGTTGTAGATCTTGATGAGTTTTACAACTTTTATGTTCATGACTTTTTCAGTTGAAGTCATTTAATGGTTGAAAATAACGTTTGAAATTGCTATTTTTTGAAATTCAAAATTCAAATAGATAGAATACAGTCACATGAAAAGATGAACACAATAATAGCTATAAGAACACAATAAATTGATAGAACATGATTTTATAAAATTTTAGAAAAAAAATTATCAAATTTGAAGTTAGTACGAGAGAGAAAAACTAGTTACAAGTTTTAGCCAAAGATTAAAAAGAGAAATAGGCGTTCTTTAACCATTTCGAAATTGAAATTCAAATAGCATTTTGAAGCACTAAATGATTTCAAACGAAAAAGTTGTAAACAACAAAGTTTCATAACTTTTTGAGATCTACAATTTTTATTTTGATCATTTCTCCATCCAAAGTCGTTTGAATAATATCCGGATAATATCCGGATATATCCGATACTTAACCGGATTATCCGATATCCGCTGGATATCGATGATATTACATTCGTATTTGATATTCGCCTAAGATATCCGTTTTATTATCCGTATCCAAAAAAAATTACGGATATCCGAGTAACTATCCAGATAAGTGTTCATATTTGTTTGGTCGAACGGACGGTCGAATAAATATCCGTACCGTTTTCATCCATAACATTAGAGAAGGATTTGGTTCAAAAAATAGTAGAATATAGAAAATTGCTAAGAGGGTGAAATATTGAATCAGAAAATCGATCAACTAAACTATTCTAAATTACATTTGCATGCCTTATTATTTGCTTTATTTTTTTTATTTTTGAGGGGATATTATTTGCTTTCTGGCTTGCCGCAATACTGGTAGCAGTTTCGACCACTTCATCCAGGCTTTTAGGGCCTGTTGGACGCACTGCTCGCCCGAAGGCCTGAAAACGACTTCACAGCCCGAGCTGCATGCTGCCCCAGGCCCTAGCGCTCGACACGCCTTGCCCCATGCCCCCGTGGACGGGTGGCCCGCAAGCGGCAAGCCACATCTCACGCTGCACGGGTGCGCGCACCCCTCCGCTTGTGCAGATTGGATAGAGGCATAGAGCCACAACTTGTTGGGCTTGTGTTGTGTGAAGTCGAATTTTTTTTTCCTTTTGTCACACTCTCTCGATTGAGGCCCAATAGCTATCTGCACTTCCCGTTGCTCAAAAAAAAAAAAAAGAGCTATCTGCACTTCCCTGCTTAGCCCAAATGCTCATTCCCTTAGCCTTCTAGTACAAGTCGCCACTTTGTTTTGTCCCCTTCCTGCAGCCACCCGAAGCCCCCAACTTCCCTTAGCTTCCATGATGCTACATGCTCGACTAAATAAAGCTTCACAAAATACATTATTATTAGTAGAAACCAAGCACCAAGCACTAATGCTCTAAGAAAAGCTCCATACTGCATCCATGTGTCACTATCCCATGATCCTTTCCCTCTCCTAGCCTCCAAGAACTGCACTAAAACCCTACCAGATCGGGCATAGTGATCAGTCTGGCTACTATATGAAGTTGTTATCAATCACGATCACGAAAGACTCAATTTTTAGTGACCAATCTAAAGTCGCCAAGGGAGAGGGGACGTAATGCAGTGGACCTAGATATTATTGGCCTTGACGTAATCGATGGTGTCGCTACTCTTGACATGGAGCGTGATGTGCTTCCCCATCAGCGTCTTGATGAAGATCTGGGGATGTCTCGCCAGCTCCGACTCGCGATCAGGCAATCGATCTAGGCTAAGGCTTTACACAACCACCATTGGAACTTGAGCACGCTGATCAAGGCTAAGGTTTCGCACGACCTCCATTGAAACCCAAGCACACTGCTACCGCCCCTGCCATTCGCACCGCTGCTAGCCAGCAATGAACTTCTTCATTTGTCACCGATCACGCGGCGACACAAGCGATGAAGGATGAGGAGGCGGTGTGTGAGAATGGCTCCTCCTCTATGGCCACCAATCCCAACCCTGTCACAAAAGGCCAAAGGGGATCGTTTAGGTAGGTCTTGAGTATTGCATAGCTGTAGCACAAACATTTCTTTATACTAAAGTTATAGAAAAGAAAATTGCACAAAGACACTCTTTTTTCATTCAAAGTTATATCTTCTTTCCTCATAATAATACGAAAATTACAGCACCAAGCACGCACGCACGCACGCACCCGAGGACACCACAAGTCGGCAACTAAACCGCCGGGATCGATTCCGGCGGGCCGCGTAATCTTCTCTGTCTCTATCCGAGCAGAATCAGGAAAGGCACGGCGAGCGGGGCGAAGAGTGCGAGCGCCACCGCGCGTGCGCCGCCATCACCGACCCTGCTTCCCACTCCCAACCACCGCTTGGCGGGACCTGCCGCCGCTCCGTTCTTCTGCGCGGTCGCGGGCGCCGCGCTGCCGCCGCCACCTGGAGGGCACCACGGTTAGGCGTGCGTTAGACAGCGTCAGATAAATAAAGCCAATGATGATGATGATTGCAATTGCAGTCGAAAACAAAGGTGCAAAGTGAGGTCCAGAAGATGCTCGCCACGAGTCGACGGCCCTTGAAATCACGATTTAAAGAACAGACACGCAGCAAGAGCACTACTGGGTGTGAAAAGGGTAGGTTGGTGGAACTTACTGGGTGTGCTGCCCTGTGCCGCTGCCTGCTTCGCGTACTGCTCGAACACCTGCGCGTCCTTGGAGCCCGGCGGCAGGTTCAGCAGCCCTGCCGTGTCGTCGTCGCCACAAAACAAAAACCCATGTCAGTTGCAGGTTGCAGCATAGCATCCGAGGAAAAACATAGCACGGTATGAACCAGTGTGTTTAATTTATTCCCACGTTTTTTTTGAGTGAGGAATGGCGTGCCTAACGAGCTAGCTAAAGGCCACTGCTAGGTCATAGGTGCATTTTGTTTGGGGGGGGGGGGGGGGGGGGGGGGGGGGGGGGGGGTGGGTGGTGGAAATTGGCCATTTTGTTGCCGACTTGTTGCTTCGATTTGTCTCTCCTTTCTTTCCCTCTCTCTCGAGTGTGGAGTGTGGATCGGCAGGAGTCCACACTTGTCCCTGTCAGAGTGTCAGGCAGGCCGGCCAGAATGATCACTGATCAGGCGCATAATGATACCACCACGCGTGACACCGAACCGGCGCCGATCACGGGGTGGCCTGCCGACTGCCGTGCGCCCGCAAGGAAGCCCCGCGCGTTTGGAGCCTTCTCCGTTCTCCCACAGTCGTCTCGTCTGTCCCTCTCTTGGGCTCCGGCAGACTGCACACGAGACAATCCGGGTCGGTCCCGAGATACTACGGTTTCTGTTTCCTACGGGAC
This sequence comes from Miscanthus floridulus, assembly GCF_019320115.1. Lineage (NCBI taxonomy): Eukaryota > Viridiplantae > Streptophyta > Magnoliopsida > Poales > Poaceae > Miscanthus > Miscanthus floridulus. Next base: position 39,241,551 of record NC_089582.1, read on the forward strand.
ACGGAATTCATGTGACATGTTGATGTCCTTAGGATTTTGTCGTGACACGGCGTTGTGTTCCTCGTTCGTCGTACGAGGTGACGCCCGGCAGGTGCCTACAACTGCCGTCACGTCTGGAAAGGATCTGTCGGGCTTTGCCCTGATCCAGTACGCAGTGGCCCTATTCGCTTCTCTGGTAATTTGTACTTTTTAACTTATTTTTTCAGCTAGAATGGTATTTTTCTCTAACAACCAGTGTTTCAGTTTGTTTTTTCAGCGAAGCGAACGGGACCAGTAAATGCAGAAAAGGTCAATTTACACCAATTTGTATTTCTCTACTCCTATTTTCCTAGAAAATAATGGCGATTTTCTTAGGTTGACACATGGACGTACACGGCCGCATGCATATGTTTCAACTGTATCTATGTATGGCCTAGTAGTATTCGGCTTAGCAAAATTAACAAAGTTGAGGTGAAGTTATCTCTATATATATATATAAAAACCAAATTCTAATAACTTTTAATCTCGGGCCTGTTTGGCAGGACTGAAAAATACTGTTCCGGCTGATTATTGTGAAAGAAAAACACTGTTCTGGGAGAACGTGAACAGTAATTTCGTGAGGAACAGCCCAACGAGCTCCTCCACATATAAACTATTCATGTACTATCATACTGCACTAAGTGTCGCATCGTCTCCTCCAATGACTGTTACAACATCTTCCACTTAATGCATTTATTACCCTATCTTTCAATTTTCACATGTAAACTATCCACTTGTAATAATTTTTCAGGACCGGGTTCGTACCCCGTATTTTATTAAGAAGAAGAGAATTTTGTTATTACAAAAAAGTCATGAATGAACCTAGAAAAGCTCAGACGTCTATAATTTGGAACAGAGGAAACAGTGAATAAATTACGTACTGGGGCAGTCGGAGATGTTGGCGGGCGCGTTGCAGACGGCGGGGAGGCCGAGCGCCTTGGTGACGTTGAGCTTGAGCCCCAGGTTGGGGTTGTCACGGTCCTCGATCAGCACGCACAGGCACTTGCGGCTGCTCTGCAGCACCGTCTTGAGCCCCGCGCAGCAGTCGGGCGTCGGCGCCGACGCCGTCGCCTGCTCCTGCACGTACGTCAGGCACGTCGCCAGCCCCACCAGCGTGTCCGAGCACTCCGCCTGGTCCGCCGCGAAGTCGCCGCCCACCCCCGCCGACATCATCAGCATCGCCACCGCAACCATCACGGCGGACACAGCCATGGCCCTCCTCCTCGAATCCATGGCGCGCTGCCGCTGGAGATATATGGCAGAGGAACGAAGTTGCACGGGGTGGGTTGGGGTTGGGCGCTTGCTTGGGCTGCTGCTGCGGCTGGCCGGGATGGCTTATGGCTGTAGCTAGAGGCGGGCGGGGAGCGGAATATATAGAGGGGGTGTGGCGGTGTGAGCGCGCCGGTGCCGGTGCGGCAGAGCCTGCGCGGCGTTTGCATATGGGCGCGCGGCGCGGCGTCATGACGGCAGGTGAGGTAGAGAGCTAGCGCGCGCGCGGGACCCGGGAGTTGGTTGCGGGCGGACCGGCCGGACGCGGCTGTCGCCTATGGGTTGCCACGCCCCACGCGGGCACCGGCGGCACGGCCTTGACGGGTGGTGCCGTGGAGGCATCGGTCTCGGCCGGGTGCACTGGTAGTGACGTGCGTGGATCGATGGCGGCCGTCGAGTGCTGATTCGTTGCTTATTTGCCTCTGTCGTATGCCGAGTGACAAGCCGCCTGATGGATGGATGGATTCTACTGATAGTAAGGGCCTCTTTGGCACGGCTTATGTCGGCTTCGACTTCATCTATTTTGTGCAAATCGAGGCACTATAGCGTGAAGTCGTTTTGTAAGTCGGGATTAAAATGAACTAGAAGCCGAAAAAAGCCAGTTTTTCTGGTTTCACCAGCTTTGGCTTCACCGGTGAAACCGTTTTAGATGAGCTGTGCCAAAGGAGGCTTAATTAAGAAGCGTCGCTTTGCAAACATTTGCACACACAAAAAGATGGCTGTTCATCAAACTAATAAGGTGTGATATACACACATAACTTTTTTTTTTGGCTTAAAAACATCACCGGAAATCCGAAATAGACTTGGCGATTCAATCACTTCTTCTTTTTTCAAGTAAAAATAAGATGCGATTTTCGTGGCCATGCATGTTAATCAAAACCGACGGGAGATCGCAGAGACGGACGGATGCTGCAACAGTGCGTGGTTTGGGCGTTTGGGAGGGTGCCGGACCTCCCAGGATCCACTGCAGTTTTTCCATTTCAGGGTCGTCAAGCCGCCGTGAAGGCCGTCGCTCGAGCTATCCAGCAGAGCCCACCCAACAGTGGCCGTTTGGTAACCGATCGTCTGATGAGTTGTTGCTCTGTGTTCGTCTTTGTAGCCGGCAAGGTGACAGGGAGGCGCTGCTGTACAGGTGCCATAAACCGCCCTGCTTGTGCGGATTGGGATCAAAATATCCCTTGACGGACTACGAAAGGGACGTCCCACGACCATTTTCCCGGCCTTGCATTGCATGCGACCCGACACTGTAGCGTTGGACTCGACTAGACGTGCTCCTGTGACGTCTGACTTAAGTTTAGCACGAATATTTATGCCCCCCCCCAATGAATTTATACCATGACAATATATTACATGAATTTTCTATTAATACTTATTTGCTATTATGAATATTATTCTTTTTTATGGAGATAAATATTAGTTTTTACTAGTACAGGATTGTCCCCCAATGGGCAGTTTTTGCTACTATACCTTCGTCCTAAAAAGACGGACGCATCGACCGCCTTGGTAAGACTTTATTTGGATTGAGATTCGCATCAATCCACATGTGTTGGAGTGGAATTTCAACTAAGGGCTCGTTCGGCTGGCTGGTTGCCGCGGCTGGGGCTGGCCAGCCCACTCACGTGGGCACTGTTCACATGAACAGTGTCTTTCAGCCAGAGCAGTATTTTTCTCTCACAACAATCCAGCTGGAACAATATTTTTGCTTATTCAACCAGCCTGCCGAACACTCCTTAAATTCCTCCCTAATACATGTGGATTAAGGTGAATTCGGCAACATCGAAATGAGGCCTTACCAGCTTGTGTACTTACCCATACTGCATTACCAGCTTGTGTACTTTTAGTTATGTCCAATGTTACTGATAATGATTTGGTGGACCATCAGTAAAAATAAAGTGATTGCACTGTTTTTTTCAGGCTATTAAATTAGAGGCTGAAGCTTACCCGTTACAACATGAACTGACAGCAAAAATTATTTCCCTCAACTTGGAATGAGTCCGACGCCTAAAGACTTCCATGTTCGAAAGACACCTACTTATACATCATCACTTTGGGGAATTCGCGATGGGCAACAGCGGGTGTGGGCGAGGACAGGCTGGCGGCGGCTAGGGCTTGTGCACAGCATCGCGTCCTTCGACATCGCCGCAATGGGGTTTAGGTTCAGGTGCGCGTGGCACGAGGGGTGCGGGGGAGGAGGGAGGAGCGACAGGTGCTGGCAAGGGCAGGCCGCCGATGGCGGCAGCGCGCGATGGCGAGGCGGCTTGCGTTAGGGCCGTGGGCTGGGCAGCCTCGAGTCTAGGTGAAAGGTCCTAATATGGCTAAAGGGGGGTGAATAGCCTATTTAAAATTCCACAAATCAACTAGAGCAATTTGATTAGTAAGACAAATAGCGAAATGCAAACTTGCTCTAGCTCTACGAGGGTTGCAAGCCACCTATCCAACAATTCTAGTTGCAATGATTACTAGACACACAACTTGCTATGATACTACTCACTAAGAGCTCTCAGTCTTGCTACACTAAAGAGCTCCACTAGATGAACTTAAATAACAAAGCAAGCTCTCAATTCTAATTACACTAAAGAGCTTGCCACACTTAATTTGCAAGAATATAAAAGAGTGAGTAGGGTGATTATACCGTCGTGTAGAGGGATGAACCAATCACAAGATGAATATGAAATCAATCACCGAGAGAATACCAAATGGCAAGAGACAATCGATTTTCTCCCGAGGTTCACGTGCTTGCCAATACGCTACGTCCTCGTTGTGTCAACCAACACTTGGTGGTTCGACGGCTAAGAGGTGTTGCACAAACCTCGTCCACACGATTAGACACCGCAAGAACCTACCCACAAGTGAGGTAACTCAATGACGCGAGCAATCCACTAGAGTTACCTTTCAGTGCTCCGCCGGGGAAGGTACAAATCCCCTCACAATCACCGGAGATGGCCACGAATAATCACCAACTCGTGCCAATCCTCCACCGCTGCACCAAGCCATCTAGGTGGTGGCAACCACCAAGAGCAACAAGCGAAATCCGTAGCAAAACATGAATACCAAGTGCCTATAGATGCAATCACTCAAGCAATGCACTTGGATTCTCTTCCAATCTCACAATGATGATGGATCAATGATGGAGATGAGTGGGAGGGCTTTGGCTAAGCTCACAAGGTTGCTATGTCAATGCAAATGGCCAAGAGAGTGAGCTTGAGCTGGCCATGGGGCTTAAATAGAAGCCCACATGAAATAGAGCCATTGGGCTCCTCACTGCACTGAACACGGGCCGACCGGACGCTGGACCTCAGCGTCTGGTCGTGTGATGTGCGCCACGTGTCATCGGCTTCAAATGCCGATCGCCCGATTTCAACGGTCAAGAGATGACCGGACGCGTCAGTTAGAAAGTGATCGGACACTGGATCTCAGCATCCGGTCGTTTCCAGTAAGGTTCTAAACGCGACATTTCACGACCGGATGTGTCCGGTCATGCCTGACCGGACTCACCCAGTGTCCGGTCACACAACATCTCCTCTGTGCGCCTCATGTCAGTGTACATCAGCACTGACCAAACGCACCCTGCCAGTGTCCGGTCGCAGTGCGACTCAGCGTCCGGTCATTTGACCGACGCCAGCGTCTTCGCTGTTACACCTGTTTGGACGTACCGGTCCAACCGAGGCCAGCGTCCGATCACTTCCCATACTTGATCATTGATTGAACCAAGATACATCCTTATCTTTCTCTTCCAATAATCATAGCATGTGCCATCAAAGAACGGTAGTTTGCCCCCCCCACATGGTTGAACATAACTTGAGCCATAATTTGACACCGAGGTTGTTAAGCCTTTAATCAAACGGTGACCACGGCTCTGATACCACTTGAAAGGTCCTAATATGGCTAGAGGGGGGGTGAATAGCCTATTTAAAATTCTACAAATCAACTAGAGCAATTTGATTAGTAAGACAAATAGCGAAATAAAAACTTGATCTAGCTCTACGAGGGTTGTAAGCCACCTATCCAATAATTCTAGTTGTAATGATTACTAGACACACAACTTGCTATGATACTACTCACTAAGTGCTCTCAATCTTGCTACACTAAAGAGCTCCACCAGATGAACTTAAATAACAAAGCAAGCTCTCAATTCTAATTACACTAAAGAACTTGCCACACTTAGTTTGCAAGAATATAAAAAAGTGAGTAGGATGATTATACCGTCGTGTAGAGGGATGAACCAATCACAAGACGAATATGAAATAAATCACCGAGAGAATACCAAATGGCAAGAGATAATCGATTTTCTTCCGAGGTTCACGTGCTTGCCAACACGCTATGTCCCCAATGTGTCGACCAATACTTGGTGGTTCGGCGGCTAAGAGGTGTTGCACAAACCTCGTCCACACGATTGGACACCGCAAGAACCTACCCACAAGTGAGGTAACTCAATGACATGAGCAATCCACTAGAGTTACCTTTCGGCGCTTCGTCGGAGAAGGTACAAATCCCCTCACAATCACCGGAGATGGCCACGAACAATCACCAACTCGTGCCAATCCTCCACCGCTGCACCAAGCCGTCTAGGTGGTGGCAACCACCAAGAGCAACAAGCGAAATCCATAGCAAAACACGAATACCAAGTGCCTATAGATGCAATCACTCAAGCAATGCACTTGGATTCTCTCCCAATCTCACAATGATGATGGATCAATTATGGAGATGAGTGGGAGGGCTTTGGCTAAGCTCACAAGGTTGCTATGGGAATGCAAATGGTCAAGAGAGTGAGCTTGAGCCGGACATGGGGCTTAAATAGAAGCCCCCACGAAATAGAGCCGTTGGGCTCCTCACTGCACTGAACATGGGCCGACCGGACGCTAGACCTCAGCGTTCGATCGTGCAATGTGTGCCACGTGTCATCGGCTTCAAATGCCGATCGCCCGATTTCAACGGTCAAGAGATGACCAGACGCGCCAGTTAGAAAGTGACCGGACGTTGGATCTCAGCATCCGATCGTTTCTAGTAAGCTTCCAAACACGACATTTCACGACCGAATGCGTCCGGTCATGCCTGACCAAACTCACCCAGCGTCTGGTCACACAACGTCTCCTCTGTGCGCCTCATATCAGCGTACGTCAGCACTAACCGGGCGCACCCTGCCAGCGTCCGGTCGTAGTGCGACTCAGCGTTCGGTCATTTGACCGACGCCAGCGTCTTCGTTGTTACACCTATCCGGACGCGCTGGTCCAACCGAGGCCAGCGTCCGGTCACTTCCAGCGACCTCTGTCTTTTCTGTCTAGGGCGCCGGTGGAGTTTCTTACCTTTGCACCCAAACTTCACCACCCTTGATCAAATGTGCCAACCACCAAGTGTATCACCTTGTGCACATGTGTTAGCATATTTTCACAAACATTTTCAAGGGTGTTAGCATTCCATTAGATCCTAAATGCATATACAATGAGTTAGAGCATCTAGTGGCACTTTGATAAGTGTATTTCAATACGAGTTTCACCCCTCTTAATAGTATGGCTATCGATCCTAAATGTGATCACACTCACTAAGTGTCTTGATCACAAAAACAAAATGGCTCCTATCATTTATACATTTGCCTTGAGCCTTTTGTTTTTCTCTTTCTTCTTTTCCAAGTTTAAGCATTTTATCATCACCATGCCATCACCATCGTCATGATCTTCGCCATTGCTTCATCACTTGGAGTAGCGCTACCTATCTCATAATCACTTTGATAAACTAGGTTAGCACTTAGAGTTTCATCAATTAACCAAAACTAAACTAGAGCTTTCAATCTCCCCCTTTTTGGTAATTGATGACAACCCTTTCACAAAGATATGAATTATAATTTAATTGAATCCATGTTGCTTGTCCAAGCCTATTTACCATGTGTAAAAGAATATGGACAAGTTTTATGAACTCCAAATGGTAGCAATTGCTCCCCCTACATATGTGCTAAGAGTTTGGATTGTAGCTTGCATATATGCTTAGATAGGAAATATAGGAGACAATTTCTACCATATGATGCTAAGGTATAAGAGATGGACCTTTGAAGCGTGATACCAATCGGAGTGCACCAATATACCATCCTTAGCACCATTAGTAACTAGACATACATAAAAACTAGAATACCTCATGAGATCAATATTACAAGCAAGAGTCTAGTTTCCATAGAATGAACATAGGTCTAGTTACTTTAGCCTATGCATGCTAGTTTTTCATTTCAACATTTAAACCTACAACTAGCATACACCACACAAGCATGGATATTGAAATTAAAGACTTGTGACATGCAAGCAAATATGTGAAATGCCCATTCAAATGCAACATATAAGTTCATGAGCTTGCTCCCCCTACTTGTGTGCTCAAAAAAATTTAATTGATCCCTTTTCTTTATCATATCTCTCCCCCTATGTTAAATAAAATACTCCCCTATCACTCGTATCTTTGTTTCTCTCCCCCTTTGTCAACAATTAGCACAAAAGGTGAGCTCAAATTATAGATAGGTTAGGGTGAAATCATGTGAAATGAGGGTTATTTTCCCAATTTGGTTCAATCTAGATTACTTGCAAAAGATGTTTAACTCGGTTTGATCCAAGGACAAGCTTCTTCACACCTCCAAATAAGGGTTATCTTATACCATGTTGAGTTAAACACTTATAGCTTATTTTCTAGATCAAACACTAGGTTTACAAGCCCACAAACATGTCATATGCTACCACTAGATCATTTCAAACATACAAGCAATAGTGGTACCATACAAGCATCAAATTCATTTGATTTTCATGAATGAGCCTATTCAAATGTGAAATATGTCTAGATGCACTAATCATGTCCTTAGCAAGGATGTATGCCATGCCAATCAACTTTTACCTAGGATTGCTCGAAGGAGAGGCATGTCATATAATTGGGGGTGCATCAACACATATTGGAGAAGTCAAGTATGTTCAATTCATTCCTTAGCTTGCAAAACCTCTTCTCATCAAGTGGCTTGGTGAAGATATCGGCAAGTTGATCTTCGGTGCCCACACTCTCAATGCAAATATCCCCTTTTTGTTGGTGATCTCTTATGAAGTGATGACAGACATCTATATGCTTTGTTCTTGAGTGTTGAACCGGGTTGTTGGTGAGCTTTACGACACTTTCATTATCACATAGCAATGGCACTTGCTTGAACTTGATTCCAAAATCACTCAAAGAGCCTTCATCCAAAGTAATTGAGCACAACAACTTCCGGTCGAAATGTACTCCGCTTCGGCGGTTGAAAGTGCTACACTATTTTGTTTCTTTGATGACCAAGACACAAGTGATCTTCTCAATAGTTGACATGTGCCCGATGTGCTCTTTCTCTCAACTTTGCATTCCGCATAATCGGAGTCCGAATATCCAATCAACTCAAATCTTGCTCCTTTGGGATACCACAATCCAACATTTTGTGTATGCTTCAAGTACCTCAATATTCTCTTTGTTGCTTTCAAATGACTTTCTTTTGGTGAGGCTTGGAATCTAGCACACATGCATACACTAAACATCACATCCGGCCTTGATGCGGTCACATAAAGTAGGCTTCCAATCATAGACCGATACATCTTTTGATCTACCATGTTGCCACTAGCATCTCTATCCAAGCTTCCACTTGTCCCCATTGGTGTACTAATAGCTTTAGCATCATCCAATTCAAACTTCTTGAGCATGTCCTTGATATGCTTGCCTTAACTCACAAATGTGCCATTCTTCATTTGCTTGATTTGAAGACCAAGAAAGTAACTAAGCTCTCCAATCATGGACATCTCAAACTCACTAGCCATCATTTTTCCAAATTTCTCACAAAATTCTTGATTTGTTGACCCAAAAATAATATCATCAACATAGATTTGCATTATAAACAAGTCATTTCCAAGCTTCTTGGTGAAGAGAGTGGTGTCAACCTTTCAAATCTTGAATCCCTTAGAGAGTAGGAAATCCCTCAATCTCTCATACCATGCTCTTGGTGCTTGTTTCAATCCATACAAAGCCTTTCTCAACTTGTAAACATGGTTGGGTTTCTTTTCATCTTCAAAACCGGGAGGTTGCTCAACATACACAAGCTCATTGATGTACCCATTGAGAAATGCACTTTTCACATCCATTTGGTACAACTTGATGTTGTGAGCACAAGCATAAGCTAGCAAGATTCTAATTGCTTCCAATCTTGCAACCGGGGCATATGTTTCTCCAAAGTCAAGACCTTCAACTTGAGTGTAACCTTGAGACATTAATCTTGCTTTGTTCCTTATTACTATCCCATCTTGATCTTGCTTGTTCCGAAAGACCCACTTGGTTCCAATCACATTATGATCCTTAGGCCTCTCAACTAAATCCCATACTTGGTTTTTTGTGAAGTTGTTTAGCTCTTCATGTATAGCATTGACCCAATCAACATCCCTCAAAGCTTCATCTATCTTCTTAGGTTCAATGGATGACACAAATGAGAAATGCTCACAAAATGAAGTCAATCTTGATCTAGTTTGAACACCTCTTGAAATGTCACCAATGATAGTGTCCAATGGATGATCTCTTGTAATATTGGTTGGTTGAAGCACTTGCACTTGATTGCTAGCATTTGATTGATCACTTGGTTGAGATGATGAACTAGCCACTTGTTGATCTTGCCCATTGCCATCACTAGTGCTTGCTTGGATTTGATCATGAGAACCACTAGCTTGCACATTTGAGTTAGAGAGCACTTGATTCTTGTCATCTTCAATATCAATCACCTCTCTAGGCCTTAACTCACCAATGTCCATGTTTCTCATTGCCTTTATCAATTGAGTGCCTTTCACATCATCTAGATTCTCATCTTCCTTTTGGGAACCATTTGTTTCATCAAACTCCACATCATGAACCTCCTCAAGAGTACCACTAGCCAAATTCCAAACACTATAAGCCTTGCTAGTAGTGGAGTAACCAAGCAAGAAACCTTCATCACATTTCTTTTCAAAATTGCTCAATCTAGTGCCTTTCTTCAATATGTAGCATTTACAACTAAAAACCTAAAAGTATGCTATGTTGGGCTTTCTTCCATTCAAAAGCTCATAAGATGTCTTCTCCATCATGGGATGACAATAGAGTTGGTTTCTATAATAGCAAGCTGTGTTGATTGCTTCGGCCCAAAATGAATGACTCACATTGTACTCACTCAACATTGATCTTGCCATATCAATCAAAGTTCTATTCTTCCTTTTAACTAAGCCATTTGATTGAGGAGTGTACTTGGTCGAGAATTGATGTCTAATTCCAAATTCATCACACAATTCATCAATTCTTGTGTTCTTGAACTCACTACCATTGTCACTTCTTACTTTCTTGATGGTTGTTTCAAACTCATTGTGAATGCCTTTGACAAATGATTTAAATGTTGCAAACACATCACTCTTGTCCACTAGAAAGAATACCTATGTGTATCTAGTGAAATTATCCACAATCACAAATCCATATTTGTTTCCACCAATGCTAGTGTATGTGGTTGGTCCAAACAAGTCCATGTGTATCAACTCAAATATCTTAGATGTGCTCATCATGCTCTTCTTAGGATGTATGTTACCAACTTGCTTTCCGGCTTAACATGCACTACATAGCTTATCCTTCTCAAATGTGACATCTTTCAAGCCTCTAACTAAGTCATGCTTAATCGACTTGTTCAATTATTTTATTCCAACATGACCAAGCCTTCTATGCCATAACCAACCCATGCTAGACTTAGTGATCAAACATGTTATCAATTGAGCTTCTCTAGCATTGAAATCAACTAAGTATAGATTCTCATATCTAAATCCTTTGAATATCAAATTAGAGCCATCTACACTTATAATCTCTACATCATCCACACCAAATATGCACTTAAAATCAAGATCACACAATTGAGCTACCGACAATAGGTTGAAGTTCGAGCTCTCTACTAGTAGCACATTGGAGATGCTCAAATCATTGGATATTGTAATCTTACCAAGCCCTTTGACCTTGCCTTTGCCATTATCACCAAATGTGATACTATCAATCTCATTGCTCTTGTTTTCATTGATTGAATTGAACATTCTAGGATCACTGGTCATGTGTTGTGTGCACCCACTATCAAGCACCCAATGCCTTCCTCTAGCTTTATAATTGACCTACAAAAGAAGATCAAATCTTTTGAGGTACCCAAACTTGCTTGAGTCCTTGTAGGTTAGTTACCAAGGTCTTTGGTACCCAAATGGCCTTCTTCTTTGGGCACACAATTGGTGTACCAATGAACTTGGCCTTCACACCATTGGCACTCTTAAAAAGCATGTAACAAGAATCAAATTTAATTGAGGATATATTAGGTAGCTTGTTCTTGTTAATCTTACAATATTGCTCTATATGCCCAACTTGCTTGCATCTATTGCAAAACCGGTCATTGCCCTTCACAAAGCTAACTTTGGGAGTGACAAAGGCCACCTTGCCTTTTTTGGGGGTATAGCCTAATCCCTCTTTGTTGAGAGAAAACCTTTGGCTACCTAAGCACTTTAGCAAGCGGGCTTCTCCACCATAGGCATTGCCTAAGGCACGAGTGAGCTCATTCACCTCCTTCTTAAGGGTCTTATTTTCCACCATTAGTGAGGTTTCACAAGTGAGACCATCATTCAAAGGTGAAGTAGAAGTGGTAGTACTACAAGAAGTGTTAGTGGGAGCAATAAAATTAGATTCATCAATAAGATCACATGTTAGTCCTACATCACATGATATGATCACTTGCTCCTTCTTGGCTTCCTCCACTTTGACTTGCTCAATGAGAGAGGAGTGAGCCTTTTTAAGCTTAGAGTGAGCTTTGCCAAGCTTCTCATGGGCTTCCATTAGCCTCTCATGAGTAGCATTGAGCTTATCAAAGGATTGCTCAAGAAATTTGACTTTCTTGCATAATTCTTTGCACTCCTTTCTCTTCATCTTATTACAAGCGTGCACTTGCTCACACATGTCCAAGAGCTCCTCCTTGGTGTACTACTCATCCTCATCATCATCATCATTATCATTCCTACAAGAGTCACTTTCACATTCATCATCATCACTCTCATCATATTTTACCTTGGTAGGCTTTGCCATGAGACATGTCGATGGAGTGTCGAAGATGGAGAGCTTCTTGTTGATGGCGATGCTTGCTAGTGCTCTCTTGATAGATTTCTTGTCATCATCACTAGAGCTATCACCATCCGAGGAACCATCACTATCCTAAGTGACTACATAGCCTCCACCCTTCTGCTTCTTTTGGAAGGTCATTCTCTTCTCCTTCTTCTCCTTCTTTTCATTCTTATCTTTCTTGTGCTTCTTCTTCTCATCTTCATCATTATGACTATTGTAGGGACAATTTTCTACAACATGATCAAGGCTCTTGCAATTATAGCATCTTCTCACATATTCTTTGCTTTTGGTGTGATCTCTTCTCTTTCTTGCACCATAGCCCTTCTTCTTTATGAATTTTCCCATCTTGCGGACAAAGAGGGACATAGCTTCATCATCAATATCACTAAGATCATCATCATCACTTGATTCTTTCTTGGACTTGCCCTTGTTCTTGGATGATGATGAGCTAGCCTTGAATGCTATACTCTTCTTCTTGTCTTCTTCTTCCTTCTTGTCATCCTTGTCATCCCCCTCCCTTTCCACATGGTATGTCTCTTGGGTCATGACATCACCTAGTACTTGGTTGGGGGTAACCTCCTTCAATCCTCCTCTTATGATGAGCAATCTCAACATCTCAAATCTTGGAGGTAGGCACATCAAGAACCAATGAGAGACATCATCATCCTTGATCTTCTCTCCCAATGCCTTCAAATCATTGACAATCACTTGCAAACGATGGAACATCTCCGGAATGCTCTCATCTTCCTTTATCTTGAAGCTTGTCAATTTATCCTTGAGGATATACAACTTGGCACTCTTCACCGCCGGTGTGCCCTCATATGTTTCCTCCAATCTCTTCCACACCTCATTTGCTCTTTCACAATCCTTGATTTGCTCAAACACCTTGGAATCAATGGCATTGTATATGGTGTTGAGAGCCATTGTATTGCATTGCTTGTTGATCTTATCTTGGTTGGTGGGATCATCGGGATCAATGATAGCATAGTCATTCTCGGTCACTTCCCATACTTGATCATTGATTGAACCAAGATACATCCTTATCTTTCTCTTCCAATAATCATAGCATGTGCCATCAAAGAATGGTGGTTTGCCCCCCACATGGTTGAACACAACTTAAGCCATAATTTGACACCGAGGTTGTTAAGCCTTTAATCAAACGGTGACTATGGCTCTGATACCACTTGAAAGGTCCTAATATGGCTAGAGGGGGGGGTGAATAGCCTATTTAAAATTCTATAAATCAACTAGAGCAATTTGATTAGTAAGACAAATAGCGAAATGCAAACTTGCTCTAGCTCTACAAGGGTTGCAAGCCACCTATCTAATAATTCTAGTTGCAATGATTACTAGACACACAACTTGCTATGATACTACTCACTAAGAGCTCTCAATCTTGCTACACTAAAGAGCTCCACCAGATGAACTTAAATAACAAAGCAAGCTCTCAATTCTAATTACACTAAAGTGCTTGCCACACTTAGTTTGCAAGAATATAAAAGAGTGAGTAGGATGATTATACCGCCATATAGAGGGATGAACCAATCACAAGATGAATATGAAATAAATCACCGAGAGAATACCAAATGGCAAGAGATAATCGATTTTCTCCCGAGGTTCACGTGCTTGCCAACATGCTATGTCCCCAATGTGTCGACCAACACTTAGTGGTTCGGCGGCTAAGAGGTGTTGCACAAACCTCGTCCACATGATTGGACACCGCAAGAATCTACCCACAAGTGAGGTAACTCAATGACATAAGCAATCCACTAGAGTTACCTTTCGACGCTCCACCGGGGAAGGTACAAATCCCCTCACAATCACCGGAGATGGCCACGAACAATCACCAACTCGTGCCAATCCTCCACCGCTGCACCAAGCCGTCTAGGTGGTGGCAACCACCAAGAGCAACAAGCGAAATCCGCAGCAAAACACGAATACCAAGTGCCTATAGATGCAATCACTCAAGCAATGCACTTGGATTCTCTCCCAATCTCACAATGATGATGGATCAATTATAGAGATGAGTGGGAGGGCTTTGGCTAAGCTCACAAGGTTGCTATGGGAATGCAAATGGTCAAGAGAGTGAGCTTGAGCCGGCCATGGGGCTTAAATAAAAGCCCCCACGAAATAGAGCCGTTGGGCTCCTCACTGCACTAAACACGGGCCGACCGGACACTCCGGTCATATTGACCGGACGCTGGACCTCAGCGTCCGGTCGTGCAATGTGTGCCACGTGTCATCGGCTTCAAATGCCGATCGCTCAATTTCAACAGTCAAGAGATGACCGGACGCGCTAGTTAGAAAGTGACCGGACGCTGGATCTCAGCATCCGATCATTTCCAGTAAGCTTCCAAACACGACATTTCACGACCGAACGCGTCCGGTCATGCCTGACCGGACTCACCCAGCGTCTGGTCACACAACGTCTCCTCTGTGCGCCTCATGTCAGTGTACGTCAGCACTGACCGGACGCACCCTACCAGCGTCCGGTCGTAGTGCGACTTAGCGTTCGGTCATTTGACCGACGCCAGCGTCTTTGCTGTTACACCTATCCGGACGCGCCAGTCCAACCGAGGCCAGCGTCCGGTCACTTCCAGCGACCTCTGTCTTTTCTGTCTAGGGCGCTGGTGGCACCGTCGGACTGTCCGCACTCTACTTCACCTCCCTTGATCAAATGTGCCAACCACCAAGTGTATCACCTTGTGCACATGTGTTAGCATATTTTCACAAACATTTTCAAGGGTGTTAGCATTCCACTAGATCTTAAATGCATATGCAATGAGTTAGAGCATCTAGTGGCACTTTGATAAGTGTATTTCAATACGAGTTTCACCCCTCTTAATAGTACGGCTATCGATCCTAAATGTGATCACACTCACTAAGTGTCTTGATCACAAAAACAAAATGGCTCCTATCATTTATACCTTTGCCTTGAGCCTTTTATTTTTCTCTTTCTTCTTTTCCAAGTTTAAGCATTTTATCATCACCATGCCATCACCATCGTCATGATCTTCGCCATTGCTTCATCACTTGGAGTAGCGCTACCTATCTCATAATCACTTTGATAAACTAGGTTAGCACTTAGGGTTTCATTAATTAACCAAAAGCAAACTAGAGCTTTCACCAGAGACCTACTCGTGTCCTTCGGACTCACCACGTGTGGGTTTGGGTGCGTGTGGGAGAGGGGTGGTGGGGGGAGGGGGGAGGGGCGAGCCGCAATTACCATACTAACCTTCTACTCATCAAATTAATTAGAGCTAATAACTTGCTTAGAGCATGTCCAGGGGTGCCCCATATGTTAGAAAATTAGGCATTTTCATGGTCAATTTTATCCATAAATAAAACATCAGCAGGTTCATGACGACATATATGTGTATGTGTATATCACTAACAAACGCTACAGCATGCAAGTATGACATACTGATCGATACAGTAAGTACGCAAAGTACTATAATCACAGAGTTAAGAGTGTACCTAGCGGAGGGTCCCATGCCGAGGGCATCAGAGTCTCCATTCGCACCAGACATAGTGCGTTGCTCAAAGTCGTGGACCACAGTCGATGTAGGAAGGTGTTCGTAGTGTAGTCCCATAAACAATCACCGGGAAGAAGACACCTTGCTATTCCGCGAGCAATGGAATCGCTCCCCAAAAACCTAATCGCCGCACACCCCATACAAGGTTTGTAGGCAGACGAGGGTTCTGGAGGCACCTACTCTCCCGTTGCTCCATGCGCGTAGAGGTACGGGACGGGGAAAACCAAAGGGCGGCTGAGATGTGGTCTCTCGGAAGCAAAGTGAAGATTGAACTGATGGAGGACTTTTGCTTTTATGCCTGCGGCGGGGAGGGAGAAAGCCAGCTGAGGAACTCAGGAGACGGAGACACGAAGAGACGGTAACTGGCGCAATCAACTCATTTCCACCACAAAATAGAGAAACTCCCGTAATTATGTGGATTAAGTGGCAAAACCTGGCCATGCCTGCTCGTCCGCTCGCTCACCGCCTGCCTGCCTGCCACGCCCACGCCCACGTCCACGCCCATGCTCACGCTCGGCCTGGCCCGGCTGATGGCGGCGGTGGCGGCAATGGTGACACGCATGCTCATGTGGCACTCCTGTGTCCTTTTCTCAGCTTCTCAATTAAGATGGATAATTTCCAACTAAATAAGCTGAGTCAATGTTCAATCAAAAATCACGTACGGTATTAAACCATACAACGCTTAATGTTACGGACCATAGAGTTTTATTTGATTTATTAAATATTATATGGGCCAAGCCCATAACATATCCAATAATCCCCACCAAACTCTAGGGTTTGTAACAAAGTAGTCTCAGAACCACATTTCTTTTATATACCAGTGTTTCGATGGAGACTGTTAAGTTCAACATCCATCTAGAGCAATAGTTTCACTCAGTTACAACTAAACAATGGACTAAGCCTTGAATTGTCAGTTTTGTGTGAGGTGAATGGTCACTAAAGTCCTTATCTGATACTAGGCTGCAAAAGGCATCCCCTCTATTTGAAGCATATAAGTCATACTCTAGTGCCTTTTATGAGTATTTAGAGATCACCCAAATCTCATAGACTATGACCAGCAGTCTGACTCATATAGGTGTGTTCCTCAAAAGATCTTCTGTAGGACAACATCTTTGCTTTAGCAAGTCACTTGGAACACATTAAGGTAAAAACCAACCTGCCTTACAGAAAGGAAAGATATGCATCAGAAATGAGTCTTACTAAGGATCTTTCCTCACAATTCACTACTAGCTTGTTTCATGATCCTACTTCACAGGATCTCCGATCACATAGAACAGGTTACCACTATAGTAAATTTCATGTGGGTCTCAAACCCATTCTCTCGATGCACTTTCTATCACATTGCATGACAATCCCTTAGTGAATTGATCTGCCAGATTGTTAGACGTATGAACATAGTCCAACGCTATTACTCTAGAGTTTCTTAATTTTTTGACAGATTTTAGTCGTCTCTTAACATGCCTTATGGACCTCATGTTATCCTTAGAACTATTAACCTTCATAATCACAGTCTGGTTATCGTAGTTCATAGAAATAGCCGGTATGGTTTTTTCAACAACTGGTAAATCCATAAGGAGATCACGAAGCCACTCGGCCTTAGAGCCAGCAGTGTCTAATGCTGTGAGTTCTGCTTCCATTGTAGACTTCGTTAAGATAGTCTGCTTGCAAGACTTCTAGGAAACAGCACCACCTCCAAGCGAAAACACATATCCACTTGTGGCATAAAGCTCATCAGCATCAGAGATCCAGTTGGCATCACAATAGCCTTCCAGCACCTTCGGGTGTTCGGTATAATGAATACCATAGCTCATAGTGCCTTTTAGAAAGCGCATCACTCTCTCAAGAGCATGTCAGTGATCATCTCCTGGGTTTGACACAAACTAGCTCAGCTTGCACACAACAAATGAGATGTCAGGCCTTGTTGCACTAGCAAGATACATCAGCGAACCAATAATCTGGGAATATCTCAATTGATCCCTTGCTATTCTCCAATTTTTCCTCAATAGCACACTAGGGTCATAAGGTGTAGGAGCAGATTCACAATCACTAAACCCAAAGCGACTCAGCACCTTTTCCACATAGTGGGATTATAATAGAGTTACCCCACCATCACCTTCTCTCAGAAGCTTGATATTAAGAATAACATCAGCCTCTCTCAAATCTTTCATTTCAAAATTATTAGATAAAAATTCCTTCACCTCCTCAATCACTTTGAGGCTAGATCCAAAGATCAGTATGTCATCAACATATAAGCGTAAAATAACTCCTTCACCCCCACCATACCGATAGTACACACATTTGTCAGCTTCATTCACAACAAAGCCAACAGATGTTAGAGTTATGTCGAACTTCTCATGCCACTGCTTAGGAGCTTGTTTTAGGCCATATAATGACTTTAATAATTTACACACCTTGCCTTCTTGACCATTTGCTATAAACCCATCTGGCTGATCTATATAGATCTCCTCCTCTAACTCTCCGTTTAGAAAAGCTATCTTAACGTTCATTTGATGAACGATAAGACCATAAGAGGCTGCTAGGGAAAGCAAAACTTGAATTGTAGTCAATCGGGCAACCGGTGAATAAGTATCAAAGAACTCCTCACCTTCCTTTTGAGTATAACCCTTGGTCACAAGTCTTGTTTTCTACCTCTCGATAGTATCATCAGGCCTAAGCTTTTTCTTGAACACCCATTTGCACCCTATAGGCTTGTACCCATAAGGATGATCAACTATTTCCCAAGTTCCATTAGACATAATAGAATCCATCTCACTTCGTACTGCTTCCTTCCATAAGTCAGCATCAGGAGCGGAATATGCCTCTTCAATGGTCGTTGGTGTGTCATCCACAAGGTACACAATATAGTCATCACCAAAAGACTTTATAGTCCTCTGTTTCTTACTTTTTCTAGTGACTATAGTGTCATCCTCCTTAGAATTTTGCATATAGGGTTCCTCAATTTATTCTATCGGAGTAAAATTTTCATGCTCATGGGGAATTATAAATTCATGACCAGTCGTGCTAGGTATATTTTTCATGAAAAATTCATTCTCAAAAAATGTAGCGTCTCTAGATTCCATGATTGTATCAACAACCATCTTAGGAACGCTAGAATTTATAATTAAAAATCTATAACCCACGCTGTGAATAGCATAACCAAGAAAAATACAATCAACAGTTTTTGGTCCAAGCTTTCGCTTTTTGTTTATTGGCATATTCACCTTTGGCAAACAATCCCAACTTCGCAGGTAAGAGAGATTTAATCTCTTCTTCTCTCATTCATCGAATGGTGTAATTTCTTTGTTCTTTGTGGGCACCCTATTCAGGACATGACACCTTGTCAATATAGCCTCACGCCACCATTCCTTAGATAGTCTCGCAGTCTCTAATATGGCATTAACCAAATCAGTTAGAGTGCGGTTCTTTCTCTCTACAATCCCATTAGACTGTGGTGAGTATGGTGGCGTCCTCTCATGAATAATTCCATGCACCGCGCAAAACTCAGAAAATTCATTTGAGAAATATTCTCCCCCGCGATCGGACCACAAATGTTTAATTTTCTTCTCAAGTTGATTTTCTACCTCAGCTTTATAGACTTTAAAATAATGCAACGCTTCATCTTTAGTTTTCAATAAATACACGTAGCAAAATCTAGTACAATCATCTATAAATGTCATGAAGTATCGTTTACCGCCTTTAGTCAATTCGTCATTCATTTCGCAAAAATCAGAATGAATGAGTTCTAATGGTGCCAAGTTCCTCACCTCAGTAGCCTTGTGAGGCTTGCGTGGTTGCTTCAATTGCACACACACTTGGCACTTAGAATCTTTGACTAAGTTAAATTTTGGGATTAAATTCAGATTTACAAGCCGTGTGAGATAGCCAAAATTAATGTGATAAAGTCGTGAATGCCATATATTCGACTCATCTGAAACATTAACATTGTTCACTACTTTATTACACACACCATCAAGCAAAGATAAGCGGAACAAGCCTCCGCAATCATAACATTTTTCAATAAATGTTCCATGTCTTGACACAACACACTTATTAGACTCAAGCACAATTTTAAAGCCATCGCGACACATTTGAGAACTACTAACAAGATTCTTCTTGATGGAGGGGACATGTGCACGTTCTTTAATAGCACCATCTTTCCTGAAGTAAACTTCAGAACGACCGTACCAACACCAAGAACACGCGCATGCGAACCGTTTCCCATCAGCAAGGCTCCAGTCCCACCGGCCTGATAGGAAGTATACAAAGAAACATCAGCACACATATGAATATTAACACCGCTATCCATCCATCACTCAGGTGAAAGACAAACTGAAAGAATAAAAGGTAAAGAATTACCATACCCAGATGTTCCTCCTCTAGTCTCGTTAATCACCACGTTTGCTGATTTCTTTTCTTGCTTATATTTGCGGTCTAGGCACGCACTTGCCCAATGCTCATCACTTCCACAAACAAAGCAACCTCCACCTTTCTTGTTGTTTTTCTTCTTAAACCCAGCAGTTTGCTTAGGCTTTGTATTGTTGTTCTCTTGCATATTCTTCTTCTTTTTATTACGGGATGCAAATGAGTTTTCTTCTGCACCATATTGGCAGTGGAAGAGTAAACTCCTTTTCCACGGTTGTCTTTTGCTCTCGCCCTCTCCTCAACATTAAGAGATCCAATAAGCTCAGCCACGCTAAACTCTTGTCTCTTGTGTTTTAGAAAAGTAGCAAAATCCCTCCAAGAAGATGGCAGCTTAGCGATTATACCGCCGACCACAAACTTATCGGGCAATAAACATGGAAAATATTCTAGTTTCTTTGCTAGCGCCTGTATCTCGTGAGCCTGTTCTACTATAGAATGGTTTTCAACCATTTTGTAGTCATACAGCTGCTCCATAAGATATAGCTCACTACCAGCATCAGAAACTCCAAACTTTGCCTCAAGAGCATCCCATAATTCTTTGCCTGATGTGCAAGATATGTAGTTTTTCTCATACTTACTATGAAGTGCATTAATCACGGCGCCTCGAAACAGGTTATCGACAGCCAAGAACTTTTGCTCCTCCTCAAGAGTAAATTGTTCAGGCTTCCCCTATACAGCGTGATAGCAGTTCATAGCAGTCAACCACAACACCATCTTGGTACGCCATATCATGAAATTCTTGCCATCAAAGTTATTCAGCTTCAAAGTAGCAGCAAAACCACTAACATAAAATTACCTAACATTAGGTTTTTGGATCAATTTCATCCAGAAATAAAACATCAGCAGGTTCGTGACGACATATATGTGTATGTGTATATCACTAACAAACACTACAACATGCAAGTATGACATACTGATCGATACAGTAAGTACGCAAAGTACGGTAATCATAGAGTTAAGAGTGTACACAGCGGAGGGTCCCATGCCGAGGGAATCGGAGGCTCCATTCGCATCAGACATAGTGCGTTGCTCGAAGTCGTGGACCACAGTCGATGTAGGAAGGTGTTCGCAGTACAGTCCCACGAACGGTCACCAGGAAGAAGACACCTTGCTGTTCCACGAGTGATCACCAGGAAGAAGACGTCTACGACGTGGACGAGCAATCGCGGAATTGCTCCCCAAAAACCTAATCGCCACACACCTCGTGCAAGGTTCGCAGGAGGACGAGGGTTCTGGAGGCACCTGCTCTCCCGTTGCTCCGTGTGTAGAGGTGCGGGAAGGGAAAACCAAAGGGCAGCTAAGATGTGGTCTCTTGGAAGCGAAGGGAAGATTGGACTGATGGAGGACTTCTACTTTTATGCCTGCGGCGGAGAGGGAGAAAGCCAGCCGAGGAACTCAGGAGACGGAGACACGAAGAGACGGTAACTGACGCAATCAACTCGTCTCCACCATAAAAGAGAGAAACTCCCGTAATTATGTGGATTAAGTGGCAAAACCTGGCCACGCCCGTCCACTCGCCGCCTGCCTGCCTGCCACGCCCACGCCCACGGCTTCGGCCCGGCCCGGCCGGCGGCGCGGGCGCGTGTGGCACTCCTATGTCCTTTTCTCAGCTTCCCAATTAAGGTTGATAATTTCCAACGAAATAAGCAGAGTCAACGTTCAGTCAAAATCTCGTACGGTATTAAACCATATAACGCTTAATGTTACATACCATAGAGTTTTATTTGATTTATTAAATATTATATAAGCCAAGTCCATAACATATCCAACACCATATTCCTTCCTCATCTATGTTTTTTGGAAAAAAAGAAAAAACCTCATCTTCAAGAGTACCCCGTATTCCTTCCCCATCTTTTGGCACTTGACAAACCGGCCGCCTCCATGCGTAAAAATACGCGTATCGTAGTGGTGCGCATCGGTCTTTCCCCGCGCACAGCACGTGCGATGGACATGGACAAAGGACGAACTACCGCAGGCCATGGCGGCGGGCAATCATCGGCAACGCCTCGTCCCTCCGGTCTCTGCCTGTGCAACCCCATGACCAGGGACTGCGCGTTCGTCCCCAACACCACACAATCGAGAGCGACCACTGGGAACTGTGCACGTACGTCCTGCTCACTGGCTACGATCTCTCTGGCAGCGGAAGCAATGACGACCTTGGCATGTTCGCTTGGTCGTAAACGATCGTAAATTTCTAGCCAGAACAGTATTTTTCTCTCACACCAAACCAGCCAGCAGTAATAATCCACGATTGTATACGATCGTTTCAGCCACAGCCGTGCGGATACAAGCCGTTGCCGGGTGGGACAATATGTGCACCAAGGAGAACAGAATTAAATACCACCTCTTCTCCTTGACGTCCGACGGCGGGGCGCAGGGGTTTGGCAGCCGCCTGCTGGGGCATGGGCGCATGGCCGAGCAGAGTAGATTGGCATTATCAAATTAAATTAGATTTGATCCCGTGTATATATGTGTATTAAAGTAATGCTCTTGGCCGTCTGCTCTACTGCTTGCAAGGGACTTTCAGGGCTGACGATTGGCAGAACCAGCAGCGCGAGACGCCGGCGACGGAGAAGCGACACCTTCTCGCGTGCTGAAAAAAAAAACTGCCGGCAACAAAATGGTGCATGATACCAGAATTTTGATGTTTTTAGAGTGAATTATCAGAGATACTTGGAGATGGCTTCGTTTATTTCTCCCAATATTTTTTGGGGAGTTAAAAATATGTTTTTTAGAAGAAAAAAAAAGAATATTCTTGGAGATGCTCTTAGGAACCAAGAGGAACTAAGAAGTACCCTAACCATTGTAAAAGAGCTCAAATATTTTACTCGAATCAAATAATAGGGACAAACAAACTGGCTATTCAGCCAACCGTTCCGATGGAAATGGATCTACCTGTGTGGGCCTGGACCAGAAACAACGGTCACAATTACGACATTAGTTCAATTGATGACACGCCAAGACCTCATCTTCTAGCGGTTGCATTCTGCAATCACATCCAACGCACACAAGTGGGCTAGTTGCAACAAAGTCGTGATTATAGATGGTCAGGACCTGTAGCAATAAATCCATGCAAATGCCTATGTGGTTGGGTATTTATCAGACAGCTCAAAGTCGACTTCGAGGCGGGCAACTGAATGAATTGTCTGAATGTCCACCAAGAAATCTTTAACCGTGTGCCCGTATCACTGCTCTACTGCTCCTGCCGCTACTATTTACTCCCTCGGTAAGGGCACCCGCAGTGGTTGAAGGAACTTTGCTTTCTATGAGACTTCAGGTGGATCGAATGTTTGGACATATGTATATGTATGGAGTATTAAATATAGATTAATAAGGAACTAATTGTATAGTTTGTGACTAATTTACGAGATAAATCTTTTAAACATAATTAGTACATGATTTAACAATGTGGTGCTACATTAACATGTGCTAATAACGGGTTAATTAGGCTTAAAAATACGTCTCGTGGAGTACTGACGGATTATGTAATTTGTTTTTTATTAGTATCTGAACACCCAATGCAACATCCTCTCAACACACATCCTAAATTTTAGTCACGGGATTCAAACACTACCTTACTCCTAGAATAGACGACGTTTCAGGATGCGTGCTGATTAAATTTTCTTAACTTTAACTAGGTTTGTACAAAATACGTGCAACATTTATATCTCCAAATAAATTTATTATGAAACTATATTCAACGATCTATCTAATAATACTAATTATTTATTATAAATATTAATTATATATATATATAATTGGTCAAAATTAAAAAAAGCTAACTTCTCGATAAGCGAGAATGACTTCTGTCTTGTGACATAGTGAGTAGTATCTGCGCCTCATCGGAGCGTCTATAGACAGCAACTAGGTGGGGGCCTGCTCTAATTTTGTTATTCATCCATCATCTAGCCAAGTCCTCCTCCCACACTTATCTTCGCCCTGTTCGTTTGGGCTGATTTGGCTTATAAACCATGGCTGAAAGTACTATTGGTTAGTTTGTTGTGAGAGAAAAATACTGTTCATTGGCTGATAAGACACAGCTGGTAAGGCAAATAGGGCCCAGCGAACAGGCTCCTTCTTCCCGAGTAGTACTCGCCGCACGCATCTTTTTCTCTTTGTGCACCGCGCCACCGCCCCGCCCAAGCTCGCCTGGATGTCGTGGCCGACCTCTCCTACGCGTCATGGCTGCCCGCTCGCGTGCCCCGACCGAGCTCGATGCGGCCGCCGCCTTGCCCGCATCCGGCGGTGACTGTCAAGAATACAACTCGGAGTACACTCAGAGTCTTTTCAAGAAGTCGGGTCCTTTTCCGTTCGGACTCCACAACATGGCAACGTCTTATCAAACACGGCCCGAAGGATTCCTCGATTCAGTGCTTAGAATGCCACTGAAAGGAGCCCAAGAAGGTCTCGTGTTAACTATAACATCTCAAGACTGCATCGTCCACTGGCCAGATTCCGTTCCAGAGGATTGCGGCACCCAACTAGTCGACAATACAACAACAGCAATTCTACCCTACCAAGAAGGAGACTCAATCTGCGACCTTGAAACCTCTACTAAAGTTATCAACTACTCCGACAGTGTGAAAACCGATGCCAATAGTGGACCAATTCACGCATGAGAAGTATTCATGGTTCGCCGTCCTCGATCACCATTGGTCCCCCCAGAAGCGCCCGACGTCAGGTCATCGGATGAATCTGAGTTCAACATATCACCCTTTACCCAGGGGCACGATGGTGAGACCGAGAGTCAGAGGCAAGCCAGAGAGAGAAAGAACAAATTGAAACAAGGCCGTCAACGCCGTGCTAGGCAACGCAAGAAAGCTTGGATCAGATATGAGTCAGATCTAGCCAAGTACAATAGAAGAAAATCAGAGCGAGAGGTCGAAGAAGGACGAGCGGCAAATACACCCTACGATAAGATCCGAGAAGCACTAGAAGAACTCAGGGCGACTTCACATCCCAGTGAAAAACAAGAACAGCTCCGGGACTTTCTCTGATCAACAGTCCTAAGGACGCACGACAGAAGGACCCGCTCAAGACTACCTGCCAGGTCAACATCTCATGAGCAGGAAGATCAAGATCAAAGGAAGTCCGCTTTCGAGAGACTTGGACCAAGTGGAAGTCACAACAGAGAAAGTAGAAGAAACCATAGTCAAAACGACCAAGTCGAACAACCAAGAAAGGTCAGAAGCAAAGCACCTACTCGGACAGCCACGCGAAACTACTCTCACCAAGACAACAGTTGGCAAGAAGGGGATGCTGAATCAGAATACACAGAAGCCAGAACGCACGATAGATTCCCCTGTTTTGCAAACAGACTTGCTTCAATACGACTGCCTCACAAGTTCAAGCCGTCCAACCACTCCAAGTATGATGGCAAGACCGAACCAAGACAGTGGTTCAGGATTTACTCACAATCGATTGAATTGGCCAGAGGAGACGATGATATTAAGACCTTGTTCTTTCCCATGGCCCTAGAAACCATGCCCCTTCAATGGTTTGACAAATTGAATCTAGGATCAATCAGAAATTGGGAGGACTTGCAAAGAGCTTTCTGTGAAAAATTCGTGGGTATCATTACACACCCAATCACCCATGCAGAGTTCAAAGGACTCAAGCAGAAAGGAGGTGAAAGTCTCAGAAATTACTATCGATGATTTGGCGAACTACGAGCTCAAGTACATGACATCACCGAACGAGAAGTAATCGAAGCTTTCTCTCACGGAATCATGGCTAGGTGGCAATTTTAAGACTTCTGCAAAGAAAACCCAAGAAACAATGAAGAATTCAGATGAATAGTAGAAAAGATGATTACTGCAGAGGAAAAGACACGAGAAAGGTTCCCAGATAGAAACAACCGAGACAACCCGGACAAGCAAAATCATCAAAACAACATACATCAAGAGAGAAAACGTGGACCAGACAACACCGTAGCGGTAACTGACAAATCAAGGAAGTTTTCCAAGCCCAGAAGGTATGACGACATTGAAAACATGTGTTGCATCTTGCACCCCCAAAGAAAATCACACCATTAGAGATTGCTACACCTTCAAAGATCGATACACAAGAAAAGATAGTAAGGAGAATAGCAAAGAAGGCAATCAGAAAAAAGAAGAAGACAACCACAAAGACAAGGGATTCCAAAAATCCAGGGGGACAGTAGCAGTAATCTTTGGCGGGGTTCCAGATTCCAAAAGCAAACATCAAGAAAAGCTAGCACTACGAACCATCGTGGCAACAGAACCGGCTACACCAAGATATCTCAATTGGTCATAGTATTCAATCCAATTTTCAAGAGAAGACCAATGGACGAGCATAGGAAACGTAGGTCATTACTCACTGGTTCTAGATCCAACTATTGCTGGTATGACTGTCACAAAAGTACTAATCGACGGGGGAGATGGACTCAACATCATTTTTTCAGAAACTCTAAGGATGATGGGACTACAACTCGCCGGGATGATTATACCAACGAGCACCCCTTTTTTTGGCATAGTACCCGGCAAGGCAGCAATGCCACTTGGACAAATCACTCTACCGGTTACTTTTGGGACTCCCTCGAACTACCATACAGAGTTCATCAAGTTTGAAGTTACAGACTTTGATTCATCATGTCACACAATCCTCGGGTGCCCAGCACTAGTAAAATTCATGGCGATACCGCATTATCCGTACCTGTTGCTTAACATGCCAGGGCCTAACGGTGTCCTTTCTCTTCGGAGTGATTTGAAGCGTGCTTTTGACTACAATGTTCAGGCAATCCAAATTGCAGCAAAAGCACAAGCCGTCGATGGAAGAAAAGAAATAGCCACTATCGCAGCAGAAATGAGCCCAGAAGAGCTAGAGATACCGGCTAAAAAACCTAGCATCCTCGCACCACCAAAAGAAGCCGACATCAAGCAAATCGACTTGGGCACCGGTGATCCCTCCAAAACAGTAACCATCAGCGCCCACCTCTCGGCAAAATAGGAACTCATGCTCACCAACTTTCTTTGGGACAACAAAGATATCTTCACTTGGAAGCTAACCCACATACCAGGTGTCCCAAGAGAGTTGGCTGAGCACAGAATTGATATCAATGAAGGCTCCAAGCCTGTGAAGCAACGACTACGATAATTCTCACCCGACAAGAAGGCAGCAATTAAAAAAGAAATCACAAAGCTAATAGTAGCCGGATTCATCAGAGAAATCCTCCATCCAAATTGGCTAGCAAACCCAGTTCTAGTACAGAAAAAGAATACGGACGAGTGGCGCTTGTGTGTCGACTACACAGATCTCAACAAACACTGCTCGAAAGATCCATTCAGGCTACCACGCATTGATCAGATAGTTGATTCAACAGTAGGATCTGCCCTATTATCCTTCCTTGATTGCTATTCAGGATATCACCAGATCACATTAAAGAAACAAGACCAAAGCAAGACATCTTTCATCACTCCATTCGGTGCCTACTGCTACAAAACCATATCATTTGGACTCAAGAATGCTAGTGCCACTTACCAAAGAGCTATCCAAACATGCCTTAGTGATCAGATCGGCGAAAACATAGAGGCATACATGGATGATGTAGTAGTAAAGACAAAGAACCAGATACACTAATTGAAGACTTAAAGCAAACCTTCGAAAACCTGAAAAGATGGAGGTGGAAATTGAACCAAAACAAGTGTGTATTCGGAGTTCCTTCGAAACAACTACTCGAATTCTTGGTCAGTCATCGTGGAATCGAAGCCAGCGCCAAGCAAATTCGAGCCATCTCAGAGATGGGCCCTCCTCAAAGTGTCAAAGATGTGCAGAAACTAACAGGCTACATGGCGGCCCTCAATCGTTTCATATCAAGACTAGGCGAAAAAGGGTTACCTTTCTTTAAACTACTAAAGAAGACAGACAAGTTTGAGTGGACAGAAGAAGCCAACGAAGCTTTCAAGAAGCTCAAGGCATACCTCACCTCCTCGCTCGTTCTCACACCTCCAAAGAAATACGAAGACATGATGCTGTACATTGCGGCAACTTCTACTGTGATCAGCATAGCGATTGTCGTAGAAAGAGAAGAAGAAGGGCGCGTATATAAAGTACAATGCCCCATATACTACTTCAGCGAAGTACTGTCAGAATCAAAAATCCGGTACCCGCATGTGCAAAAACTACTCTACGCCCTTCTGATCACTTCACGCAAGCTTCGCCACTATTTTAAAAGCCACAAGATTACCATAGTGATAGATTTCCCACTTGGAGACATCCTACACAATAGAGATGCAACAGGGCGCATATCTAAGTGGGCAGTTGAACTTGGTGCTCTCAATATCAAATTCACCCCACAGAAGGCAATTAAATCTCAAGCCCTGGCCGATTTTGTTGCCGAGTGGACAGAAATTCAACAACCTATGTCAAATACCATCCTTGATCATTCGAAGATGTACTTTGATGGATCACTCAAGCTAGGCGGAGCCGGTGCAGGCGTTCTCCTCATTTCTCTAGATGGAAAACTGAAAGCTCTAGTTTGGTTTTGGTGAATTGATGAAACCCTAAGTGCTAACCTAGTTTATCAAGTGATCATGACATAGGTAGCACACTTCAAGTAGAGAAGCCAATGAAGATCATAGCATGACAATGGTGATGGCATGGCGATGATCAAGGGCTTAAACTTGAAATGAAGAAAGAGAAAAACAAAAAGCTCAAGGCAAAGGTATAAACCATAGGAGCTATTTTGTTTTGGTGATCAAGACACTTAGAGAGTGTGATCACATTTAGGTTTGATAGCCGTACTATTAAGAGGGGTGAAACTCGTATCGGAATGCGGTTATCAAAGTGCCACTAGATGCTCTAACTCATTGCATATGCATTTAGGATCTAGTGGAGTGCTAACACCCTTGAAAATATTTGTGAAAATATGCTAACATATATGCACAAGGTGTTTGCAGGGTTGAGATGGGGCGCTTTCGGGAAAATGAAATGTCTATTTTCTATTGCGCCGGATGCAAAATTCTTGGTGATTGGCACATTTGAGCAAGGGTGAAGAAGTTAGAGTTGAAATGGAGTTGGTTGAAATGATGCTGGCGTCGGTCTACTGACCGGACGCTGGGTCACTCAGCGACCGGACGCTGAAAGGCTGCGTCTGGTCGAGCTGTCAGACGGCACAATAGGCTAGGGTTGAGCACCGGACGCTGGCTGTGTCCGGTCAAGGTGGACCGGACGCGTCCGGTCGGAAAAACATGCCTCGGGGAGCTTACTGGAAATGACCGGACGCTGGGGCTTTAGCGTCCGGTCAGTTTTGACCGGAGCGTCCGGTCAGCTTCGTAGCCGTTGGAATCTGACGAACATTGTTTGAAGGCGATGACACGTGGCGTCCATCGGGCGACCGAACGCTGAGGGCCAGCGTCCGGTCAGTTTGACCGGAGCGTCCGGTCAGAGCGCGTTTTCCCATTGAAGGGGTATAACGGCTCTATTTGATGGGGGCTCTATTTATAGCCCCATGGCCGGTTGTGGCTGAGATCTTTGGCCATTTTCATTGACATAGCAACCTTGTGAGCTAAGCCAAAGCCCTCCCACTCATCTACATCATTGATTCATCATCATAGTGAGATTGGGAGTGATCCAAGTGCATTGCTTGAGTGATTGCATCTAGAGGCACTTAGTGATCGTGGTTCGCTGCGGATTTCACTTGTTACTCTTGGTGGTTGCCACCACCTAGATGGCTTGGAGCAGCAAGGATCGTCGAGCGGAGGTGGTGATTATCTCCGGCTCCGATTGTGGTGATTGTGAGGGGTTCTTGACCTTTCCCCGGCGGAGCGCCAAAAGGTACTCTAGTGGAATGCTCGTGGCTTGTGTGATCCTCATCTTGTGTTGGTTGTGCGGCACCCTATTGAGGGTTTGGCGTGTGAAGCCAATTAGCGCGTGAACCTCCAAGTGAGTGAATCGCCACAATGAGGACTAGCTTGCCGGCAAGCAAGTGAACCTCGGTAAAAAATCATTGTCTTCATCATTGATTCCGAAGTGATTGGTCTTCATTGTTATTCATCTTTGTGATTGATTGGTTCTTCATCTACACGGCGGTATAACTATCCTAACCACTCTCTTTACTTTACCGCAAACTAGTTGACAAGCTCTTTAGTGTAGCTAGTTGTGAGAGCTTGCTTGCTTGGTTGGTGTGGCTCTTTAGTTAGTCTTTGAGAGCACACTAACATAGGATAGTGTCTTTGCTATTGTGTGAATAGACACTATCTAAACTAGAATTGTGGTAGGTGGCTTGCATTTTAAGTAGGCTAGTACAACACTCGCTTCGCCTCATAATTGTCTAACCATTTGGTTAAGTGTTGTTATAGAAATTTTTATTAGGCTATTCACCCCCCCTCTAGCCATTAGGACCTTTCAAAAACAACTCAAGTACATCCTTCAGATATTATGGCAAGCTACAAACAATGAAGTAGAATACAAAGCCCTCATCCATGGGCTACGAGTGGCAATTACCCTCGGAATCAAGCGTTTACTCGTATACAGCGATTCGGCAGTAGTCATCAATCAAGTCAACAAAGATTAGGACTGCACCAAAGAAAATATGGGCGCTTACTGTGTAGAAATACGAAAGATCGAAAAACATTTTTAAGGATTAGAAATTCTACATGTCCTACGTGATTCTAATATTGCGGCAGACGTCCTCGCCAAGCTCGGATCAGACAGGGCAAAGGTCCCACTCGGTGTATTCATAGAGGAGTTATCAGCTCCCTCTATCAAATAACCTAGTGAGATAACCCCTGAAATCTTAGCTAAAGGCACCTAGATTTTGGTAATCACCACCTCATGGACCCAAGTTTTTATTGATTATATCAAAGAGAATAAGTTGCCAGCAGATAAAGAGGAAGCTACCTGAGTTGTTCGTAGAAGCAAGAACTACGTCCTAGTAGGGGACAAGCTCTATAGAAGAGCCGCGTCATTAGGAGTACTCCTAAAATGTGTCTTATTTGAAGAGGGCAAAGAGATCCTAGACGAAATACACTCAGGTTGCTGTGGAAATCGTGCCACCTCAAGAACACTGGTCGGCAAGGCATTCCACACCGGGTTCTACTGGCCAACCGCTTTGAAAGACGTAGAAGAACTTATCAGAAAATGCAAAGGTTGTCAAATGTTCATAAGACAAGCTCATATGCCAGCACACAATCTCATCTGCATCCCACCCACTTGGCCCTTCACCTGCTAGGGGCTGGATCAAGTAGGACCTTTTAAGAAAGCAAAAGGCGGTTTCGAGTATATCTTTGTAGCAATTGACAAGTTTACCAAGTGGATTGAATACAAACCACTCGCAAAATACAGTGTAGCCAATGCAATCGAGTTCATCCAAGACATTATGCACCGCTTCGGCATGCCCAATCGAATCATCACAGATTTGGGTTCTCCCTTCACAGCCACAGAATTCCAAAGTTGGGCACAGGACTGTGGCTTCAACATAGATTATGCATCAGTCGCACATCCAAAGGCCAACGGACAGGTAGAAAGGGCTAATGGACTCATACTAGCCGGATTAAAACCAAGATTGTATGAAGAACTAGTGGACTATAGATCAAAATGGATTGAAGAATTACCCAAGGTTGTATGGGGGCTACGAACTCAAATAAGCAGAGCCACCAAAAACTCACCTTTCTTCCTAGTTTACGGATCAGAAGCCGTACTACCTGCTGACTTGATCTGGACGTCACCAAGGATAGAACAATATGACGAAGGAGAAGCAGAACACACCCGAAGATTAGAACTCGACAGTACAGAAGAAGCCAGAGTAAACGCTACCCTTCAATCAGCAAGATACCTCCAAGGATTAAGACGCCACTACAACAAGAATACCCAGCCTCGATCACTACAAGTCGGAGACCTAGTACTAAGAAGAATACAAAAAACTAACGGATGCCATAAACTACTCAGTCCATGGGAAGGTCCTTTTATCATCATAAAAGTCACCAGACCAGGCACATACAAGTTGATAACTAAAGACAGAAAAGAAGTCAACAATACATGGCACATCAGCTAGCTAAGAAGATTCTACGCATGAAAAAAACTCAAGAAAGAATATATATATATATACAAGCCACAAGAGATCAATGTTCATGATCAATAAAGATGGTGCTCCTCGACAACATATGTACTATTATGACTTATCAGTGTTCATGATCAATAAAGATGGTTCTTTCTCGACAACATATGTCTTATTATGGCTTTTCCCGAGTTGTTTCCAATGAGCATACCAACCGAGAGCAAAAGAGCTAAAAAGATGCTTAAGCCCGCCGATGAGGGTAGCTAATAAGGTAACACCCGAACCAAAAAGCAAAATGGCTGAAAATACGCCTGAGCATACCGCCCGAGAGCAAAAGAGCTAAAAAGATGCTTGAGCCCGCCGATGAGGGTAGCTAACAAGCTAACACCCAAACCAAAAAGCAAAATGGCTGAAAATACGCCTGAGCATACTGACCGAGAGCAAAAGAGCTAAAAAGATGCTTGAGCCCACCGATGAGGGTAGCTAATAAGCTAACACCTGAACCAAAAAGCAAAATGGCTAAAAATACACCTGAGCATACCGACCGAGAGCAAAAGAGCTGAAAAGATGCTTGAGCCCACCGATGAGGGTAGCTAACAAGCTAACACCCAAACCAAAAAACAAAATGGCTAAAAAAATGCCTGAGCATACCGGCCAAGAGTAAAGAGATGAAAAGATGCTTGAGCCCACTGATGAGGGTAGCTAATAAGCTAACACCTAAACCAAAAAGCAAAATGGCTGAAAATACGCCTGAGCATACCGGCCGAGAGCAAAAGAGCTGAAAAGATACTTGAGCCCGCCGATGAGGGTAGATAACAAGCTAACACCCGAACCAAAAAGCAAATGGCTAAAAAGACGCCTGAGCATACCGGCCGAGAGCAAAAGAGCTGAAAAGATGCTTGAGCCCGCCGATGAGGGTAGCTAATAAGCTAACACCCGAACTAAAAAGCAAAATGGCTGAAAATATGCCTGAGCATACCGGCCAAGAGCAAAAGAGCTAAAAAGATGCTTGAGCCCGCCGATGAGGGTAGCTAATAAGCTAACACCCGAACCAAAAAGCAAAATGACTGAAACTAAGCCTGAGCATAAATCAGAGCAATTTCAAGACAAGACCCTCTAGCTCCTTGTTCCAAATAGTAAGAGGCTCAGGGGCTACACTCAGAAGATCCCAAGAAGCGCTACATGGTTTCGCTCAGGAAAGCACTCAGACGACGCTTGTACCTACTCGGCAGGACCTGAAGGAACAAGACGAGGCTTCCAGAACTCAACCATGAAGTGCTCGGGGGCTTGTCGATCCTAGGATGTTTTTGCAACTAGGGAAAGGACTAGATGCTGACCACATCCTGAGTTAAGCCGAAAAGAAAAAGCTAAAGATGTCCTAAGTCTTTTCAGTACTAACAAGAACAGAAAGTTTGTCAAGACAACGACATATACCGAGTTGTTTACATGACACAAACAAAAGCCAGAAAAGCACTCGACAGATCAAGAAAGTTTGTCAACAAGAACAGAAAGTTTGTCAAGACACCGACATATACCGAGTTGTTTACACGACACAAACGAAAGCTAGAAAAGCACTCAACTGATCAAGAAAGTTTGTCAAGACAATGATCTACCTAAACCGGGTTGTTTACAAGACGAAGAAATACAGGCAAAGAAGACATCAACAAAAAATAAAGAATCTTCATTCAAAAAGAAGTTTAGTGTTCTATTACAGAAGCTGGAGTACAAAGGTCAATTACATCAAGCATTGTCATCAGGAGAAGAAATATCAATGTTAAGATTATCAACAATCCTTATGGCTAAATCTTCGACCTCAGACTCCACCTTCTCAATAGCATCTAGATATTCTTGACTCTTGGCTTCATCAGCAACCTTGGACAAAGGAAACTCTGGAGAAAGAATCCGGACCTAGGCAAGAATATTTCTAGTACATAGTTGGGCGCACCTCTTCACGAACTCCTAGAAATGGGTCGGCACTTGGGGAATAAACTGAGTCCAAGATTGACCATCATCTGCTGAAGTCTGGAGAAGACCGGCTACTGACCAAAAGGATTTCCACAAAGCATTCCAGTTCTCAGTAGCCATCGCCAACTTATCAGTCAAGACTTCGATAGTTTTTTGGGTCTACACAAGATCCCTGTCAGCTCCACGCCTAATCAACTTAGCAATCGTGAGTTCCTCTTCAGCTCGAGTAATTACCTCCTCAGCCCTATTGTGGTTAGTACGAACAAGTGTCTTCATCTCCTCAATACCCTCCGAGAGCTTCTACTTTTCAACTCGGAGAGCTAGACTAGGCAACAAAAAACAAGTCAGCAGAAAGGCAAATTTGAATACAAAAGGAAACGAAAAAGAACTCGTAATATAAGTGCACTCTTTCTTCATGGCCTCCACATTTTTCAAGGCCTCCTGGGCAGCTACATCCCTCTGCTTTTCTACCTCAACCACCCGGTCATGGAGAGCCTTCTCCTCCTTCTGATGTGTCTGACGCTCGGTCTCCAACTTGGCCCGACAGAGGTCAAGCTCTGCCTTTAGGGTACTCACACTCGGTCTCCAACTCGGCCCGACAGAGGTCAAGCTCTGCCTTTAGGGTACTCACCTCAGAAGACAACTTTTTCTTGGTTTCAGACGAGAAAAAGAAGCCGGTATGATCATGAGAAAAAGACTGAGCAAAAAGAGAGAGAGAAAAACAAGACATAAGGACAGAAGAAAGACAAACATCTAAAGAAAGAACTTCAGAAAAACTTACCTGGAGCTTTTCTCCAAAAGAAGTCGCAAAGGTCGCCAAGTTTCTCTAGGCAGCGGTCAGCTCTAACAATCGATGAGAAGCATCAAATTGATGCAACACATCATCATCCAAACACGGAGCACCGGTACTAAGAGAGGCAGAAGGAGAAGCCGGCGCAGGCAAAGAAGGCAAAACCAGGGCCGTATCCTAGGAAGCCCCGGCTACCTCCTCATATGGATCCACCCCCACAGCCACAGTCACCCCCGAAGTTAGCAGACCCGAAGCAGCATGATCACCAGCGGGCCCCATCTCCCTCACAGCCACCTCACCGACCGTACTTTTTGAGTCCTTTGACTCAGCATGTGGGGGCGCACCAGAGGACTGACAAGAGGGCGGCTGAGGAGTAAGAGAAGGCGAGGGTCTGCAAGATGATAAGAAAACTCAACGATAAGAATATGAGTCAGGAAAAAGAAAACAGAAGCAAGGAAGCATAACAAGGAATCACTCACTCAGCTACCCTCTTCTTCAGAAGACCAACAGAGGACCTAAGAGGGGGAACTATAGTGGCAAAAACATCACCGCCACCATGTGACAGGAGCGGTGCGGCCGATACTGGAGCCCCAGAAGAACTCAAACCCGATGACCGCTTACTACAAGAGAACAAGACCAAAGTCAAAACAAAAAGAGGGGTTCAACAACAGGAAAACAAGAAAACAACTCACCGATGAGTAAGAAGGGTGGCATCATCATCCTCTTCTTCCTCCCTCTCGACCAAGGCCACCATAGCACCAGCTGAAAAAGGACAAAAGTACTCGACCAAAGATAAAAACAAACAACAAAAGGATAGAGCGTATTAATATGCTCACCTAAGAGCATGCTAGCTATAACTAGAGTACCTGGACGAGTACTCGACTGGTGAGACTTCTTGGTAGCAGATAGAGCAGAAGAACTATCTGCTCGCCCCCTCTTTCCGACAGTACGAGGAGCTCGAGGAACTAGATGAGGAACATACTCTACATATACATCAAGGTTTATGGAAGAAATGCCAGGAAATATTGTGGTGGTTTGAAACTTACTAGTCAAGGATGCCCCAACAAGACTATCCCTAGCCTCCACATTTGCAGGGCAATCATCAAGGGGAATCAGATCAGCGAAATTACGCCCTAATTCCAATAAAAGAGTAAAACAACAAGACAAGGAAGACTAAGCAAAAAGTAGAGACAGCAAAAGAAATACAAAAAGTACCCGCATAAGAAAAAACAACTCACAGCAGGAGGTAGATTGTTAGCACTATACTCAAGGACAGCAAGTGGGACGATGCTTACTCCTTTCAGCATCTTCTGAAGATGCTTGAGCACCTCCTCATCAGTCAACTCAAGGGCAGGGACCATACGAGAAGGGTCCTCCGCCCCAGAGTACTTAAACCCAAAATTCTCCTACTCCTTCAGAGGCTGAACATGGCGGTGAAGAAAACTAGAGACGATACCAAAGCCGGTCAAGCCCTGCTGCTTCAGAGTACATATCCTCTCAAGAAACGGCTTGATCGCTTGGCTCTCATTCGTCGTCAGGGGGTTCTTTTCCCATCGGTCATTAACCAAGGGACTAGATCTAGAATGAATGGAAAGAGGAGGAATCAAATTGGCAGCATAAAACCAGTCGACACGCCAATCCCTCACATAATCAACCAGGTCATAGTCAAAGAATTTGCTCTTATGACCCTGGCAAAACTGAATCCCGCAGCCACCAAGAACATTGGTGTCATCATGGCAGGGTTGTGGCTTCAGACGAAAGAAGTAACGAAAGAGAGAAAGAGAATGAGGAATTTTAAGGAAAGTTTCACAAAGATGAACGAAAAAAAGATGAAGGACAGCATTGGGAGCAAGATGGTTCAGGCTAATCCCAAAATAGTTGAGAAATCGGTGAAGAAAAGCAGAAGCTGGAAGGCAGAGTCCGGCACGGATAAAGGAGACGAAAAGAATAATCTCACTAGGACTTGGAGTAGGGACCCAATGCTCGCCTGGAGCTCTTCAATCAGCAATGTCCTTGCTCTAAATCAGACCATTGCTAACAAGCTCATGAAGCTGATCTTCAGTCGTTGTTGGAGCCAGCCAAATCTTCTGAGCAGCCCTCATGGCCATAAACTCTTGATTCTCAATCACGGAAAGTGATGCCTCCTCGTCTACAAAGGCTGCTTGGGACTTGCTCGCTGATTTCTTCCTACCCATATACTAGCGGGAGCAATAAAGAACTAGGAGACAATGATGATTTGGACGGCGGCACTTAGATGGCAACAATGGCGGTGGTGGAAGTTTGAAGACTAGGGTTTCAAGGGAAAATCAGGGCAGTAAAGAAAAAGAAGAGGAAAGGCCCTTAAATAGATTTTACACCAGTAAAAATGCGGCCCACCAGGCCCGTTTTAACACGGCATGAGGATGCAACGGTCCATTTATTGACACAACTAAAATGATGGACGACACAAATCCACATAACGGTACAGTTCAATGGGCAGATTTCAGAATTATCCATCCAGCACCACGGCGGAGTTATCATATTGCTACAAAAAGAACTCATCAACCATGAAGCAAAGAAGGGTTACCTCACAAGGAACACAACAACCTGATCCTTATAGAAAGAACTCGGGAATCTCATAAATAACCGAGACATCAGGAGAATAAAGAATGACAACTTAGAAGACAAGATTCTTTCCATTATAAATGGTTTCAAAAAATAGAAGATTACACATCTTACAAGACCCAACGAACTCGGTACTACGACAAGCAAGGTAGCAAAGAGGAACCCGGACACAGCTAGGCTCTGGAACGACTACGTGTTCCAAATTGCTACTCGGTAGAACAAACCGCACTCGGCTACACTATTTTCTTCAAAGGACAGACGCAGTGCATCCAAGGTGGAAATCAGCAGCATGGCAGGAAAACATGGAGCAGAGAAGGCCGGCAGGCATCTGTCTACCCAAGTCCGATGTGATGCTAGATATGGTGTTGATCTGCACCAGATAGTCTCAGGGCAGGCGACGAGGATCAACCTAGAACTGCTAGATGAAGGAACGTATCCCACATCACAAGACTCCCTTCGACTACCGCCATGTACTTTCAAGTACAATGCTACTACGGGATTAGCCTACCTCTAATCCCTATCACAAGACTCCCTCCAGCTACGGCAAGATACACAAGAACTGCAAAATACGCCCGGAGGCTGTTCTACTTCACAAACTACCATATTCATGACTACGGAGATTTCAGACCACGCAACAAAATGCTCGATGAATCAAAATAGCACACAAGGAGGATATTTATAGACCAAAGAAGCGGTGCACATGGACCGGGAGCACCAACGGAACAAACCTAACAAAGAACACAGTGAAAAGACAGAATTCAATGAAAGAGGACTCAGGCGTGAAGGAGCAGTACTCAAGAACGAGCATATTCGGAAGAATATACCAACACTGTACAACTCATGAACAAACATCATTTACTATCAACCACCACCATACAACTACATCTGACAACAGCAGACTACCAGAGAAGATACCAAGAACATGTATCCAAGTTCTTTTCGAATAAAAGAACCCAGGTATACACTCGGGGGCTGCAATAGGAAAGGCTTTCAGTCATTTGAACAACTCAGATTCGAGACCCTCCAACTTTTTGTTCCAAATAGCAAGAGGCTCGGGGGCTACACTCAGAGAGTGCACTTTTTCCTTTAAAAAAGCGCACATCACTCAGAAGACTTCCTCAAGACAGCAGTTTTTCAAACAACATAAGATTCAAGACCCTCCAACTTTTTGTTCTAAATAGCAAGAGGCTCGGGGGCTACACTCAGTGAGTGCACTTTTTCCTTCAAAAAAGCGCACATCACTCAGAAGACTTCTTCAAGACAGACCACTTCAAGGCCATACGACAAAAAGAACCCGGACATAGCCATATCCGAGCTCTTTTTGACAAAGAACCCTGGTATATGCTCAGGAGCCCTTCGACGAAGAATCAGAGCGATTTCAAGAAAAGACCCTCTAGCTCCTTGTGCCAAACAGCAAGAGGCTCAGGGGCTACACCCAAATGGGACTACTTTTTTCTTCAAAAAGGTACACACCACGCGAAGATCTCACGAAGCGCTACACAGTTTCACTCAATAAAGCACTCGGACGACGCTTGTTCCTGCTCGACAAGACCTGAAGGAACAAGACGAGGCTTCTAGAGCTCAACCATGAAGTGCTCGAGAGCTTGTCGGTGCGGGACCCACGGGATACCCCACAAGGAAGGGAGAAGATCTAGTCTAACTAGGATTCTTCTCATGTAATCTTAGTAGTAGTATTATTCTATAATCCTACTAGGAACTCTCATTGTAAACTGACTAGAATTCTGACCTCCTGACTATATAAAGGAGGGCAGGGTTCCTAGAGACAGGATTTTGACGACACAACACTTTATAATCAATCCAACGCAAAGGCTAACGTCGACTGGACGTAGGGCTATTACTCGATCAAAGATCGAGGGTCTGAACTAGAATAAATCGAATGTCTCTTGCGTTAACCGTCGAGTTCCGCATACGCTGAAGCCCGAACATACTGCCCCGGGTACCCCCGTGGTAGGCTATCGGTGGTGAAACATCGACAGTGACCTCGGTCGAGCCTGCGCCCGGCGACGACAGCGGAGGCCTCGCTCGCGCCTGGACTATCTTCTTCCACCTCCCATCCTTCTAGATCCTCCCCACCTATTTGATACCCATCCTGACCCTGGTCGGTGTTGGCTTCCGCCGGCCGCATAGAGAGAGCACCGGAGTCTGCGTATGGCCTTGCCCGCATGGGGGCCGCGCTCGACGGCTGTGCCAGCCCCGTCCACGGCCGGCGGGAGGGCCTCACTCGGCGGTGGCGGTGGGTGGGAGCTCGACCATCGCCGGCAGCCACGTCCGACCTCGCCCGTCGTCGGTGCCCGCGCTCCTCCCTTCCCTGTTCACGG
Organism: Miscanthus floridulus; assembly: GCF_019320115.1. Lineage (NCBI taxonomy): Eukaryota > Viridiplantae > Streptophyta > Magnoliopsida > Poales > Poaceae > Miscanthus > Miscanthus floridulus. The sequence goes on from NC_089582.1 coordinate 39,281,637, forward strand.
CAACTGCTAGGCTCCTCCATGCACCACGCTCGTTGCCTCGCTTGCTGGCGACGCAAGCGCGTGGGGGAAGACGGAAGGTGTGGGTCTCATTCAGCGTGGAACTACATGAAACGATACTCGCTGGACGTGGCCCTGTTCGCTTGAAGGAATCTGAAGAAATTTGTGAAAGCATAAACAGTATTTTTCATCTAGAAACAGTATCATCCGGCTGGTTTTCCAGCCAAACGAGCCCCCCATACTCTCTCTCTCTTCTACTCTCTCTCTCCTACGTGGGCACGCTATCGGCAGTCCTAACGGCCCGCGGGTGCCCATACTGCTGCCGCGGGTCTCTTCCGCTCGATTTTTTTTCCTTTTGCATGGCCAGAAATTAGGATCTCTGGTGGCGCTCGTTTGGTCCGACGCTTGATTTCGCTCGTGCCTGATATCTTTTTTTTTTAGGAAACGGAGGCGACGACAACCAAAGGGAAGCGGTTTTAATGCTCCTCGTGCATGAGTACGACACGAGCCAAAGACCCGGGGGGCATTCTCGTCCAAGTGGAGGAACAAAACGACTCAAACGACTTCAATATTTGAAAATACTCTTCCACCCCTAAAACGACCTGAATTACTATGGAGGGAGTACTTGAAAATACGTAGAAATGCATATTTTTTAATGAAAAAACAGAGGACCTGCATTCCACGTTGAACCATGCTCCATGATGTAGGGTGGCAAGTTTTGATGAGTATTTTTCACTAGTACAAAAATGATTTTTTTGAGGCGTCTCTCTTTTCTAATAAAAACGGTTGTTTTAGCATGCCGTCATTAACCCTCGCGAGAGGTACTGTAGCTATACAACCGTTGCAAGGAATTAATTTTTACAGACGGTTCCGTTAAGAAAACCATCTCTGAAAATGCTATTTTCAAGGACGGTTGCTTATGTCAACCGGCTCTAAAAATGAGTGACAATCGCCTCCGAAAATCAATTTTCAGAGGTGGTTGACTGAGTCAACCATCCTTAAAAATAGCTACAACACAAATAAGTTCATATCTTTTTTAAATGAAGTCGGATGACGACAAACTTTATATCAAAATTGTAGAGCTCGACGAGATCTAAAACTTTGTAGTTGATAAAATTTTTGTTTCAGATCATTTAGGGTTCCAAATATATAAATTAAATCTTAGATTTTGAATTTCAAATTTTTTAATTTTTCAAATGACCTTGGATGGAGAAATGTTCTATATCAAAGTTGTAGTGCTCGACGAGATCTAAAACTTTGTAGTTGAAAGTTTTCTCATTTAAAATTTTTTATGAGTTAAAATATTGATTACAAGATTCGTACATATCAGTATAAATAGACAGCATCGTAAAATAAGAAACGAGCAACTGTGTGGTGCGGTGGTAGGGGAGGGATCGCGTGAGGGAGAGGTTGTGGGTTTAAATCCCAGGTGTCAGCACTTTTTCAAAATAAGTGGAAAATAAAATGCTATGAGCTGTGGCCGCTCCTCAGCCCTTCGGGCTATATTAGAAATATTTTTTTCTTATTTTTACAAGACTCTAAATGATTTTTTTTTAAAAAATTGAAAATTATTTTTAGTGAAGTCAACCGTGTCTGAAAATTGATTTTCAGAGGTGGTTGTCTTAAGAGAACCGCCTCTGAAAATCACTTATTTTTACAATCGCTAGCATAGTAGTGGTTTTAAAACCGTCTCTAAAAATCACTTTTGACCGTTTCTAAAAATGTTTTTTGTACTAGTGTTTTTACCGGAGCGATGCACGTCCAGACCTGCACCCAACGCACGCCCGCGCCCATCCTCGCTCCAGAGGCTAGACGGAGCTTTCCACGCCTGTGCCCCAACGCACACAACATGGAGGCCCGCGCCCCATCCCGCCCAATGCGCCGTGCTTGCGCCCATCCCGCTACACATCCCGGTCGATCCGCTGCGGCATCCTGTCCTCGCCGCTTTCGTGTCGACGACCTCCATCTTCGCCACACCAGGGAGCTGAAGCAGTTGGACCACCGAGGGCTTTCTCCACACCTACGATCTACTTTTACAACACTCAGATGAAACAATTGCAACATACGTCTAAAACAGATGAAACATTCGGAACATACACTTGCAAATATGCAACATCCAAATAAAACACTTGCAACACACGTCTGGAAACAGATGAAACACTTAAAACATACGTGTATAGCCATAGCAACATATACAACATCTAGATCTACTTTTGTAACATCCAGATGAAACACTTGCAACATAAATCTGAAAAACATATGAAACATGTGTGTATAGCCATAGCAACATGTGTAACATCCAGATGAAACACTTGAAACATATGTCTGAAACATTTGAAACACTTGAAACAGAGGTTTGCAACATGTCTGAAAACGCCTGAAACACTTGAAACACAGTGTGAGGCGGACGGAGGAGCAAGCGCGGGTGCAGGTGTAGGCCTCCCTAGCCTCTCCTTCCGCGACGACGAGCGAGGTGGATGAGGGCGCGTGCGAGAGCGAGCAACGGCGCGAGGGTGGGCGAGGCGTGGGGCGTGGAGCGGTCCATCCGGACGGGACAGTTTAGGCGGTTTTTTTAATGTATTTTAGACGTTTTTTTCCAAAGCTTTTTTTTGGGCCAACGCCGGCCCAGCATGAGCCCGTGGGCGGGCAAACTCAACAAACCAAAAATTCCACTGCGGCCTGCCAGCGCACATATCAGGCCGGATTCCATCCACTGCAGGCCTTCGTGTCTGTGTGCGCTTGACCGTTTCTCCCGGCCCACAAGGTCCATTTTGTTTTCGTTGCTTCGTCGGCACAAGATGCTGCTACATGAGAGACTTTCGGCGGCAGTTTCGCCTCAGATCCCCAGAATCAACTAAATAGCGGATCAACACCGAGCCGCCGTCTTTCGACGACGCTCGACGTACGGAGTCCCAACTCCCCTGACAACGCCGCGCGCGGCGCGCTCCCTGCCGTCGTCGGTGGGATCCGGCAGCGACATCCATCACGATCCACCGGTTGGTATGCCCTCTTCGGCCCTCGCGACCCTGTCCGCCTTCCCGATCGGCTTAACTGCAGCGAGCCTGCGCGATACGATCTAACCTCTCGTGTCACTGTATGCTTCATGTAGGTCGAGGCCTTGGATCAGGTCCAGCATGTCGTCGCCGGAGCCGCGTCGTCACACACAGCAACATCGCAGGCTTCCCACGCCCGCCACTCCCGCCGCCTGCGGCGACGCCACCGCCGGCGCTCTGCCCTCGGACGCGCTGTGCGAGATCCTGCTGCGTCTCCCGGGCAAGCAGCTCTGCCGCCTGCGCACCGTGTGCCGGGCGTGGCGGTCCCTCCTCTCCGCGCCGTGGTTCGCAGCCGCCCACGCCGCGCGCCACCCGGAGCCCTACATCGTCGCGTCCTACGCCGACGACGTGGACCTGGACCGCGACAGCCTCGCCGACGTCCTGGACATGTCGTCGGGCCGGATCGTCAGGCACGTGGCAGCGGGGAACGCGAGCGACATGGTCGTGAGCGTGGCGGCGGCGACTGTGACGACCTGTTTGAGGTCTGCACCCTCAGCAGCAGTGCACGGTGGAGGGGAATGCAGGGACCTCCGAGGTCTTTCGTGTGGAATGAATGGACCATGGTGGTCGTCGGCGGGGTGGTCTACTGCTTAAGCGTGGCGGCGTATTTCGCCGTCGTGAATCGCCGAGCCGATGAGCAAGGCTGGATAGTTCGGTTCGATCTCGAGGCGGAGGAATGGAGGCCAAGCATCAAGGGACCCAGAGGCCTTAATGGCGGGCGCAATTTGTATACAAATCAGGTTACATTGGCCAACCTGCATGGTTCCTTGGTCATTGTTCATGGTTCAAGCCGCATCATGGACCTGTGGTTCCTCAAGGATTCCGAGGAAGGCCTTTGGGCCAAACAGTATAGCGTGCAGATTGAGCGCTCTGGACACCTTTCACCGATGCATCCTTTGTTGGTGTTAGAGGACGGCAGGATTGTCACGGTTATTAGATCCATGGGACTGCTGCAGATTTATGACCCAAGAACAAGTACATTCGCGAGTCTGATGATGCTAAGACATTCCTCTCGAGTTAGTGTGTATACTGGAAGCTTCTTGAGCCTCCATGGTGAGAACTAAGGCTATCTACAACGATAACACCTAAATCACATTCGGCCTTTGGTAGCGCTACAAGCAAATAGTTCAATACCTATTCGGCATCTTCTCCAACGACAGGACCCAAAAGAGAATCATTTCTGCAAATGGGCACTCACATTAGCGCGCGGCATAGCTGCACGTGTGCGCCGGCTAGAAGACCGGCCGGTGCCAATGCGCCGGTCCTTGCTCAGCTCGGTCGCCGTGCGCTGCTCCCTGGCTGCTGTGAGTGAGTATTAGTAAAGCAGAGATCAGAAAGTGAGGACTGAGGAGGCCTTTAGGGTTTCATTTGTTTTTTATATGAGCTACAGATGAATCATGGTTATTAAATTAAGATGAACGGCTCAGATTGGCTGCATTAGGTTTTCTCATTGGCTGGGCCGTTACTAGGCTTTTAAGGGGAGCCCCATGGGCTCTATTTTCGTGCGCGCAGGGAGCGCCAGGATGGCACCCTTGCTGGGCTATTTGCGTTTAAGGGCAAAAAAAAAAAAAAGTTTTCTAATTTTCAGATTTTGAGATTCTATAATTATTTAAATATCAGGGCAATATTTAAGTCTTTTCAGTTAAGTTTCGAGTTTATTAATGCTAATTTTCATTATTTATGAGTTTATATTTCTGTTCATATAAACTTGCTCACTAAGATTTATGAGTATCCCAGTGTGTCTGATGCGCCAAGAAGGAAAATAAAATATGAGTAGCTGTGGATATTAGGATTTTGGCCGGGTATTTATACCCATGAGTTTTGTCAGGCTAAATCCTAGTTGTCCTTGAGTTCAATAGATAAGATCATTTTAGCCACACTATGGTTTTTTCTAGGTGGGCCGTTTATTAAGTTTTTAAGGGAAGAGCTGTCTAGGTCGACTCGACCATATATAGTTCTCGACCTAGTTCAGTACTTTTGGGCTACTGCAAGACCAATTGTTCAAAGGTCAAACTGAGATTTATTTTTCAGAATAAGTTTACTTTGCTATTCAATATTAGTGCATTATTTAAGTGCTTTAATTAAGTTTTAAGTTTTAAGATAGATTGGGCATTTAAGTGTGTTGCCTATTCTTTCTCATTGAAATAAGATCTAGACTGAGTTTGAGTGGTTAGGGAATAAGTATTTGTAAAATTAACGAAGGAAGGCAATACTCTTAGTCAGGCTTCCCGGCCTCTCTACCTATTCTCCCTTGCGCTCGCCTCACGGCTCCTGCACGCCGCTGGGGGTTCAAGCCCCGGCCTGCGCCACAGCTACGCTCTTCGGAGGGCTCTTCCAATCTGGTATCAGACATGTTGGGTTCCGACGATGGTGACAAGCAGCCACTGGTGCCCCAGCGCCACCGTCCGACACCACTGCCAAGGCCCTGGCCGAAATGGCACAGCAACTGGCAGACCTCTCCGTCCACCTGACATCCCAGGAGGGCCAGCAGCCGCCACCTTTCGCCTCCACACATGACACACCATGCCCCCATACGGCCAGCCAGGGTACGGGATGATAGCGTTCCCGGCAGCCCTGTCCGCCCCCACTGCGTCACCCGCCACCCTGCCCACCACACCCCCTTGCTCATCCACCAAATTCCCTTCCCACACTCGCCACCCCCGCTCCCCAACCTGTCGGCGTTCCCATCGAGGCCGTCCTTTCCCATTGCACCGACGACCCGGTAGCCGCGCGTGGGCACGGGCCTGGGCGTTCCCTGCTTCAGCAAGTTGGACTTCTCCACCTACGATGACCCTGGCAGCAGGCGCGGGCCTGGGCGTTCCCTCCTTCAGCAAGTTGGACTTCACCTATGTGTGCTGTAGATGTTCAGTATATGTCTTCCCAACATTCTGAACTGAGGCCGCTATTACAGTGTGAGGTGAAAGCGCCTCCCCTTCACAGAATGTTGAGTCATCTTGTTTTGTTATGAATTAGTGAATTGAGGCCTGAATAACAGATTAATTCATGATTGGTTAGTTTGCTTATTTGATCATAAGTGAATATTAATGTGCAAAACAATTTAATTTGGTTTTATCTGTACATTGTCCACAAACCTAAAGTTTCGCTCATTGTACCGGTGTTACCTGTAACTTTTTTTAATTGAACATTCTTTGATGTAATTATGTTATTCAATATTTTAAATCAGTTTCATCCTTCACCATGCGACAAGGATGTGAACCATAGCCCACTGAAAGCTAATAAGTTCTCACGAGGTGGTATCAATATGAGAACTAGAACTAGGAAACAACAACAGCAGCAGCTTCATCACCGAAGGTAGAACAAGAAGCAGCTACAGGACCTTCATCGAACCCGGCTGTACAACAAGCACCCATCCAACAAATAATTGGATTTATAATTTTGATTATCATTTTTATATTATTATGAAAGATGCATCTTCAACTAGTTTAACCAAAGTACCACTTGATTGGCGTGGAATTTGCGTATTCACGAGTGCTGGTGGAACGTAGAAATTCCGTGCATATTCACAGGTGGGTCCACGCATAAAGGGCTTCTAGCACCAGTGGTGGTGTGGCCCACTGACCCAGTTGCGAAGAAGTCGAGAAGCTTCATCACGGCCCACTCCATTCTCCTTTGTTGCTGCTCACAGCTGCTGTTTGCTTCGGCAGTCGGCGCTCCGCTCTCCGCTCCTCCTCAGCGGCGGCGTCCTCACTCCTCACAGTTCCTCACACACCGCGCCGCCCCTCCGCGGCGCACCGTGCCCAGCCGCTCGCCGCCCCGGTCAACAGTTCGGCGCAGCGCAGGGTTGCGCACGGCGCATCACCGCCTCGTGCCCGCCGGAACGACCCCCGAACAACAACTCCCCTGCGCGGCGCCCGAATCCGTCGCGATCTGCTGGTAAGCGGTTGGAATATGTACCGCATCCGTTGGATTTTGGCCAGGACAGACACCAATCACTGAAATCTTCCATTGGGCAGCCGCACGTCATCGCAGTCAAGCGAAGCGGCGCGGCGGCGCAGGCTAACCTAACTACCTAACCACCGGCGGGAGATTAGAACGCTCAGCCGCGGCGGGTCCATCCCGGTTCGGTTCCACCGCGCTTGCTTGGTAAGCTCTAGTTGTGTACCTGCGGTTGCAGAACCCCCATTCCTTCTCGTGTCGTGACTCGTGTGTGTGCCTGATTCTTGTTACAGTTAAATGCATCGGCAGCCTCTTAACAGAGATGACACCTAGGTGGCTAGGTCCAAGAACTTGTATGGGGTTGCAATACATTTTTTGAGTCTCAAAGTTGTTACGCAGTGCACCACACATCCCTAAATTTGTAAATTGGAGCACCGCAGGTGCAATACATTTTCAAATTTCGTGGAACTAAATAGCACCCCATACAAGTTCAGGTCTGGTCATGCATTTAACTCTTCTTGTTTTTGGTTTGATACATGGGATCCGTGCAATCACAAATGGAAAATCTTTCTTCGGCGGTTGCAGGTCGGCTGTTACCAGCATCGGCTATGGCGTCGTCGACTCTGCGCTCCAGGACAGAAGCTGGGGAAGGCGTCCTGCCTATCGACACGCTCTATGAGATCCTGATCCGCCTTCCAGCGAAGGAGGTCTGCCGCCTCCGTGTCATCTGTCGGCCGTGGCGATCCCTCCTTTCCGACCCGCAGTTCATCGCCGCTCATGCCACCCATCACCGCCGGCCGCTCATCGTCGCAGGCCACGACAAATCGTATCGTGATGACGGCATCCTCTGCGACATCATTGACCTCTCAGGCCGGGTCATTAAGCAGATCATCCGCTCGACAGAGGACGAGTGGCTGATATCCACCCAGCGCAACCTCGCCTGCATCGCGAAAGGGACAAGCAAGAGCTGCCAGTTGCTCAACCTAGTCACTGGAGACAGATTTTCCTTGCCTGAAGGATTGTCCCAGGAACACACGCCAAGGAAGCTCGACTTCATGAATTACAGAGCTTCCGTTGCATTGGGACAGGTTGCCTTGACAGGGGAGTTCAAGTTGCTTCGTGTGATTGATAATGCCTTCTTCAACAGCCGCTACATGCAGCTGTGCGAAGTCTTCACACTCGGTGGCAGCGGTGATGCTCGGTGGAGAGGAAAGAAGGCTGCTCAGAATCATGTTAATATGAGCCCGCTGAGCAGAGTCGTCGTCGATGGAGTTGTGCATTTTCTATTGGATGAGAATCTGATCAACAGACATGTTCGACCAAAAGGCATTGCTTCGTTTGACCTTCTAACAGAAGAGTGGAGGTCAATTCTCCGAGGACCTGTAAGCATCCCTGCTTACTATTCTAATCTTTCTCTGGCTGCCCTTAATGGATCCTTAGTTCTGGTCCATTGTATGTTACATGTTTCAATGGACCTGTGGTTGCTGGTGGACTTTAAGAAGAGCTTATGGGTCAAAAAACATGCCGTAGAGATCAATTTGAGTGTCCGTGATGAATTCCTTGCACATCCTTTGGTGATACTGAAGAATGGGAGCATAGTTACTTATATTGGATCTAGAGGATTGTTGAGGATTTATAATCCAAGGACCAACACTTACACAGATGTGGCAGAGATGGGGTCCCGTGTTGGAATTGGTTTGTACACGGGAAACCTATTGAGCATAGTAAATGATGCCACTTAATGAGGTGAGTATTGCAATTGCCTGCTCTTCTAATATATCCAGTTCATGCAGATATCTTTGTCTGGATACATTGGCAAAAGGCTGCTGGATTCTAGATTGTTGTGTGCTTCATTCTGTAGTTTTGACCTTTTAAACAACATTTAAGCAACGCTATGTATGATGTGGTAAAAATGAGTAATGCTAGATGACTTGAGAATTTGAGTTTGCATCAACTGTCCTCCATCATGGGTTATATAATGTACTTAGTTCGATTTAGCTAAATAAAAAGGGCGTACCCAGTGCAGAGAGCTCCCGCTCTGTGCGGGGTCTGGGGAGGGAAAATGTCATGGCAACAATTTCTTTTGAATATCCGTGCAAAATTTGTTCTGAATACTGCCACAGCAAAAAGGGAATATAATGGAAGAGTTTCTCTAGTCTTATCATGCTGCATAAGAATACTACAAACTCTAGAATGTAGTGCAAAATATAAAAATGGCATGGAACAGAAATCTTGTTCAGGAAAAATCAAACTTCTAAAACCCATACAATATAGGAGAATGTTATGATTCACTGTCACATAGTAGAGATCGAGTAATCTTGAACTTTTTGGTTTTTACAATGTAGTCACTTTGCTAATTGATTAGTCTTAATGAGCAATCAATCTCATGACAAGTGGAAAACGTTCTGCAAAAATGTCCTGAGAACAATGCCTTCTAAAATGCAGCCATTTTACTACTTGATTTTATCTGAATGAACCAACAATCTGATAACAAGTGGAGAAGAGTCCGCAGAAATCACCTGACACATTACCACTCACTTTTTACAGCTAAATACTGATAGCCTGAGTTTCTCCATGAAAAATAAATGTATAAAATGCAGCATCAGTATAACAAGGTACAAACATCATTGTCAACAATTATTGTGCCTAGTTAATTGGAAACACCGTATAGGAAATAATAGCACGATCACCCAAATATACCTGTACTTTTTCTTTTTTGAGCTAAAGTGGTGACTGAGCATATTGATGTCACTGGATCACTTTCTTTTAACCTGTCTGGCAACACTATTTTGCTCCTTTTTTTCTGCATATTTTGAAACATTTTGACGCTATCTCTAGCAAAGACAGTTCCATCATTTTTTAACCTTGGTGTATCTGTTGCAATTTTCACCTAAAATTTGCAGGAAGCAGTTGTTTGCTGGAGGGAGAAGCTGAAAACTTAATCCTGAAAGCTGAAGCTATATGAAGGAATGGAGACAGATTCATGCTATGCTTTTTTAGAAGTTCAGCGCTCACCTCTGAAGAAGACAGAAAACTTGATTCCACCTGCTTGTTATTGGATCGTATACTCTTACTCTTACATGGCTTGAACTCGTTATGCATATATTGCTATCCTTCCATGATCAGAAATAGTAGTTGATATGAATTATAGAATGTGTATTGCTTGTCCACTAGAAACCTGAGATCGTTGAGCAACATTGATATCATTGTGAATTTGTGATGGACAGTCAACAAGCAACTATATTCAGTACACACACATAAAGCTCTTTCGCCAGTCCTAGCAAGTAGCAAGATAGCTGCTCAGTGACCCCTGAAGTGTAGTGGATTTTTTTTTTTTAATTTTGTAGCCGGCTTCCGCTCTTTGTTGCCAGGTAGCACATCGGGGGACGGTACTTTTACCCTGCGCGCTGCGATGCTTTGCCGGTGCCTAGGTTCAGCGCTAGGAGTGGAAAGTGCAAACGCATGTAACAGGATATGAATATTATTGCTTACCATATTTTTTGTTTGATATGGATATCAGGATATGTATTCAAATATTCTCAGATACTAATACAAAATGGATAGTTTGAACACAGATTTGCATTCGGATATACATTAGCTTTATTATAAGAAATAAATTGGATGGACTCTGGGTTATAAACATCGATCAATAATTTTAGAGAAACAAAATCATATGATGAGACACCGAAATAAGTATTACTACACATCGATAAACAATAATAAACGTTGTTAGTCGTACTATTTATCATATTAATTATAATTAAAAAATAATATTAACTATATTAATTAGAAATCAATAATCACATAATTATATGTGCACCATTAATACTCCCTCCGTTCAAAATTGTAAGACGTTTTAGCCTTTACTAAATACATTGTTTTTAATATGTATTTAGAAGTGCATATCAGAATCTACATGTCTATAAGAGAGTATTTAAGATAAAACACGATGTACTAATTACTCATGGGCATAACCTTTAAATAGTTTCATTTTAAAGTTGAATACCTACTGTTTAAAACTATATTATATATCAGTGGTCGTATTAACTGAAATTAACATATTATATAAAAATTAATTAAAGTTTTTTTAGATATCCTTATTTACATTGAAATTAATATTATTAGTCATTACTTTAAATAGTTTAAATGGTACTCCATTCATTCTAAATTATAAAATATTTTGAATTTCCTATATATATATATTGTTATATATATATATATATATATTGTTTTTACTATGTATCTAGACATAGTGTATATCAAAACGGACTTGCTAGCGTCCAGACGTCCGATCAAGGCGCTAGCGTCCGGACACTGCCCGCATAGGGAGCGAACGAGCGCCTACCGTATCAGGCTCGTGAGGGAGCGCACCAGTAGTGGCCCCGCGCCGCCCCGGAGGTCGCCTATGCCACCGGCCGCTTCCCACGCGCATCCCATGTGCAGCATCCGATCTACTTTTAAAACATTCTGATGTAACAGTTGCAACATACAAAAGAAGACAAATGAAACACTTGAAACAAGCGTCTGACACTTGCGAAAATGCCTAAAAAACATTTGAAAATCATTGCAAACATATGCATCAACCAGATGAAACATTTGCAAACATACGCATGAAACACCTAAAAACACTTGAAACATATATTTGCAACATCTAGATCTACTTTTGCAACATCCAGACAAAATACTTGCAATATTCGTTTGGAACAGAAGAAAGATTTGGAACATACACTTAGCTATTATAAACATGTGCAACATCCAGATATACTTTTACAACATCGATATACAACACTTGCAACATACCTCGGAAACATTTGAAACATACTGTCGCAACATGCGCTTTTAGCGTAGCATCTGCTTGGTGCTTGGATGAATAAAGGCTCGTCGATATGGAGCTCGATGCCGGCATGGAGCTCGAAGCCGCAGAGTGGCGTGGAGGTCGCCGGTGTGGAGCTTGGTGGCGGTATGGACCTCGGCAGGGGCAGGCGGATGGAGCACGGCCACGACGGGAGGCGCGAGTCTGGGAGCGAGCGCCTAGCGCATCGGGCTCGCCATACGCGGCACGGGTGGACGGCAGGGGCGCGAGCGGGCGAGGCGCAGGCGAGGACGGGGTCCGTCTCGCGAGCAGAGCGAGCGGGCGGGGGCGGCGGGGGCGAGTGCTGGGTCCGTCCGGACACCCTATAAGGAGCTTTTCCGATATCAAAATGCATAACAAAAAGCTATGTATCTACAAAAGTCAAAACATTTTATAGTTTGGAATGAAAGGAGTACATATTAGTAATATTATAAAATTAATACTAATAATCATTAGACACAAGAATAACTTTTAGATTGTTTTAACCGGTACTATATTCTCTAGAGATAAGGATGTTATCAGATATTTTCGAATACAGGTTTGGAACTGGATAGAGAAAACATAAAATGGACTCCGGTTAATAAGCACGTCTTTTAGCAAAATTTGGCCCTGTTTCTTTTGAACTTATCAGCCGTACCGTTTCAGCGAAATAACAATATTTTTCTTTCACAAGAAATTAGCATGCCGTTTTTCTAGCCAGCCGAACATGGCATTTGTCATGAATCATGAGTCTCTACCAACCAACTAGATTTTTTGGTCTCTGCTGGCAACACGACATCACTTTCAATGTACCGTTGCAGGTTTCATTTCGAGCAGGTTCCGAAGGGGTTAAGCCCTATCAATCAGAGTTGTTTCAGATGGGAAATCAGTTCCAACGTGGAAATCACCACTTGTTCGCTTGAACTTATCAGCTTAACTTATAGTGTTTTTCTTTCATAACAAATCAGCAAATAGTACTTTTCAACCTGACTTTTCAGCCGCATGTTTTCCAACGTATGGGAAACCATTTGCCACTATTAACAACTTAGTTGACTACAATTGCACTTTGGTCAGAACTCTGTGTACACCAAAAAATATTCAACGAGTAAATGTTGAGCATTCTACTCCCCCAGTTTTATTTTACATGTCACATTAGGTTTGTCCCAAGTCAAACATTACGAATTTTGATCATCCATTTTGAAAAATCCTTACAGCTTTACAACATATGGATTATATATTATGAAAGTGTTCTTGATAGTGAATCTAAAAACATAAATCTTATTATATCATAAACCTATATAATTTTTAGAAAATCGATGATCAAAGCTAAAAATGTTTGACTTAGGACAAACTTAATATGACATGTAAATAAAAACAGATGGAGTAACATAGAAGAGTGGAAACAAAATGCCAAAGCCAAACATAAAAAATGGCAGTTGCTACAAACAACGGAAAGAGGTGGGTTCCCTGTTCTGAAGCTTTCAAGAAAAGCAGCGACTTCATCAAAACAACTCTATTACTTACTATGCAATCAAACTATTAGGATGGATTACGGATTATAACATCCAAATGTCCTCAATCCTCATGCATACATTTGAGTCAAGTAACAGATTCCATTATGCCTTATGTGCTTTGTAGCAGACTTTCTAAGCCTCGCAGAACAGTAAACATTACACCTACTCAATCCAGCAGAATATATGAAACATGGGGTAAAAGGCCAACATTAGAAGGAAAAAGTTCTTTGGCCATACATCACCAACTGACATACTGAAACTGAAAAGGGGATGTGCATAGTCTCTATCACCCTTGATAACAATAATCAGAAACACTACTAACATCTCAAGAGGAAGCAGCTTCAAAGGCTAAACCTTACTCCCTGATAGACATCAGTACTGGTATATCACTTCCTTCCAACCAGTAAATGAGAAGTAGCTATAATGTAAACAGGAAAGAACACATTTATTCATACAGATGCATCTGGGGGAAAAGCGAGAAATAAAGATTATATAAGAATACTCACGTCATTAGTTCTCAACACTTCAAGCTCAACAGGTTTCCTGTATACAAACTAATTGAAGAGCAGTGCTCCAGCTCCACAACATTTGTGAAAGTGTTCGTTCTTGGGTTATAAATCTGTAGTAATTCCTTGTCTTCTATATATATGACTACCCTCTGGTCATCTAGGACCAACAAAGGATGCACATAGGAAAGCATGTCATATTGTTCAAATGTTATGCTATACCGCTTCACCCAGTCACCCTTTGCAATGTCTATCGAAATCCATATGTCCATACTAGGGACTAGGCCATACAAGCACACAACAGCCAAAGAGCCATTCAGGTCAGACAAGGTAAGCCAACCAGGAAGCACCTGAAAAGCATTACCAAGAAAGCTGATATTGGGTCCCAAGATAGTCCCCCATTCCTGTCTCAAGGTCAAATGTAATTATCATGTCTTCCCTGTTAACTCTCCTAGAGAAGGTCAGCTCATAAAAGGCATCCCAAGACAAAAGGTAGGCAACCCCATCAATGACCACATGAGTCCACCTATTGGCTGCAACCCTCCGTGGAGGGGCCTGATTTTCCCTCCAAATTGCATGGCCGCCATTGTTGAGCGTGAAGACCTCAATCAGCTGATGAATAGGCCTACCTGAACCAATCTTATCAAACCTTCCAAGCACCTTGTGCTCGCCTTTGCTAGCACTCTGTCCAAATAAATAAGAGGCACCTTGTCCTTTCCTGTCCGAGAAGTAATACATAGTTCCAGTAGCTGGGTTCAGCAATCTGCTGGTGAAGCTTCCTATATTACTGACATGAACAAGATCTTTGGCCATGCTGACAACCCTGTCGCCATACTTCTTAGGCACCTTCTTAAGGCTGTGGCCGGATAGACCCATGATTTCCACAAGTCTGTCATTTTTCTCGTTATCGCTATAGGCAGCAATGAGAAGCGGCCCCGGGGGCGTGTGGCGTGGGCCGCGGCGAACTGCGGATATGAGAGGAAGGCCCGCCACGGCCGGCACACGGCGCGCAGGCGGCAGAGATCCTTGGCCGGGAGGTGCAGCAGGATCTCGTAAATAGTGTCCAGTGGAAGAGTGCCATAGTATTGGACTTTTCATTATGTAGTTATTTTTATTATTTATGGTCATAATATTCAGTTTAATATTGCGGACGTAGTGAAATATGATCACGTGCTGCAAACAAAACCTAACGAAGTAGGACATTATATAATTCAATACACAAAACATATAAAATGACATGTGAGAACATGTACCGAACTAGGGTACAGAGGTCCTGAACTAAACCTAACATGCCTTAGATAATTGAAGCGAACAACAAGTATAAGAAATGTCATGTGAGAACATGTACCAAACAAGGATACATAGTTCCTTCGATTAAACCTAACATGCCTTAGAGAATTAAACCAAACAACAAACACATGGATGTGCCATATGAATAAGTTAGGGTTGTCATAGTAGTGTGACTACATAGCAAATTATGTTGCACCTTCTCCGCAGTAGCCTCCCATTGTTGTTGGTGGTGGTGGCGGGGTGACGGCGGAGGCTCCTTGTTCTTGTGATTATGGCAGGTGTAATATGGATCATTGCAGAGTGCCTCCTGTGAACCGGCACCATTGTTGTTGTTGTCCTATTCGTCGTCCTTGTAACCGCTGCTAACTTTCCTTTCTAGAACGAAGATACGGTCCTGCAGGTAATAGATGTACTCCGCATGCGGATAAATAGGTCGATGATCGACCCACCTAGTGAACCCACAGTTTTCTTCAGCCAAGGAAGACTGCAATAGGTATGTCATGTAAGTTGTATAGAAGAGGAACATATTAAAGAAACAAATAGTAATAGCAATTACCCATGCTTGCGGGCATTTGAAGAAATGATGACCTCCATCTATTCCCTCGGTGAACATCTGCACTAGGCAGTCCTCATCATGCATGCATTTAGGCCACTCTTCTTTTTGTTCATCGTATCCTTTCAGTGGTGCCTTTTTGGTGAAATCACTTTTGCTCTTAATTGAAAACCTCTCATAAAGAGCTTCCTCAAAGAAATCGGGACTAAGAGAACCCTCCCACACAATGGTAGTTCCCTTCCCCTTTTCTCTCCCTTTGAACGACCCTCCAGACATTGGTACTGCAACGAAAGAAAAATACTAGTTGGGAAGTAAGTAGCAATGCATCCAACATTGCGTATATATAGGCAGAGACATGTTTAGTTTCTGTTTCAATGTATTATAACTGGTCACAAGAAGCCTAATTAGTTTCACTGAAGAGCCTATTTCAATGGACACTGAAAAACCTAGATTCATTTCCTGAAAAGTCTATTCGTCGTTGACATGATAAACCACTGAAAAGCCTAAATGCTATAGGTGTACTATGTAAGTAAAGTGATAAATCGCTGCTGTCATCGTACTCCTCGTCCTTGTAACTGAAAAGTCTATTTTTATTATCTGAAAAGTCTAGATTCGTTCACTATTACTGAAAAGCCTAAATTCATCTGCAAAGCGTATGTACGATACGATTGGATTATACACGTTCTAATGAATTTACATTAAATCTGTGTACTATATTTATGCCTTTTTAGCAGTATAGTATAATTAATGATTCACAGAAAAAATTCGCAAGAGTTTTTCTTATTTTAGGAGCATCTACGGTTACAAACAGAGACATCATTATATAATCCAAACATTTAATGTCCAAATAGCACAATACAACAACAACGAACATCACAATCAACATAACATATCCTGCATAGTCTAAATAGTCCACAATATCCATATAGTCCCAAATAGTTATAGGAAACTAACTACAAAGTCTATAATAGTACATAATAACATCTACCATAAACCCTCACTGCCTCCTAGTCTTACCCTTATCCTTGTGACCAAGAGCGCTGATGCCTGGAGTGTAAGGGTCAGGTGAACGGTGTTGCCTAGTGCCTGAAGGCTGTAGGCTGAGTCGAGGGAGCATCCTAGAGCTGAGACGGGCCAAGCTCCTCGTGCCTCTGGTCCACCTCGTCATCGTCGTCGTCCTCGTCCTCGTACGCAATGCCTATGGATCCTGTAGGTGCTTGGCTAGAGGAACCTAAGCCTCCTCTACCTGCGAAAGAAACGTGCACGTCTTGCGTCGTGGCTATCCTATAACCACAACGAGCAGCCGCACGGCGTAGCTGATGTGACAGTCTCTGTTGTACAAAATTATGTTAACCGAAAGAATTTAACGTATTAATAATATGTTTGAAAGAATATTATGAATCTTACGTCTAGGAAGCGCTCAATGTCTTCATCGGAGCATTTGAGGGTATTGCCCTGCAACAAAGTTTTCAGTAATAATACTTCTCAACAGATAGCAACAAGTTTTGTTTCTTTTGTAGAAGAAAAATTCACTAAACAACTACTAGGACTAAACCCATCCCAATTTGTACCGTCACCTATAGGTCATCACAATATCCATTTGGTCATGCATCAAACTCCATCCAGTCCTCTTTTAAAGGCATGATTATGTTGCATGATTAAATTAATTATAAGGATGCTACGACTCGAAGGTGTCACAAACTAAAATAGATACCTCTAATGCATAATATATTGGTATGCAACTTAACATAGAAAAATAAAGCAATTGACTTACCACTCTGTTCAAGATTGGTCCTACCTCCACCTGCCTTCTTGCATGAGTAGATTGGTCGTACGCCGTGTCTTCATCGTCGGAGGACTCGATGTCGGCGTAGTCATTTTCTGTCCATTGTAGCCTCAGCCTACAACATGTCGCACATTGGTACCAAGCTTAGTAGCACCTGAACTCACAGTTCGTGTGTGGCTCATTGTTCTCATCCACGTTGTCGTGCAACAGCTCCCATTGTTCAATGTAGTACTGGTGGTGCTTCTCCCAATCAAAAATCTTTTTGTTCTTCTGACGATCCAACCTGCATGTATGTCATCATTACTTCAATCCATGTACACGCCACCATATTAATGGAAATAGACCATCATGAGACAATTGAAATAGCAAAACACTTACTTGTGTAAGTCAACGTCAGTCGAGAATGGAGCCGTTGGCCAAAGCTGTCTCACTCCAAATTGGCGTGCAACTCTATCTGGCAGGTGAAACTCGACAGCATAGAAATAGATTAGAGGGCACCTCATCCTATATAAGTCATCGTCGCACCCACACATGTTGCTCAACTAAAAAGAAAGTGCCTCCTCTCCATCGTATGGCTCCCACGACACCTGCAACATGTCCAAACAAGATGTTAGATGCTATACTAAACCATTTCAAACCAGCATGGGAAATAAAATTTGCTTACACTAGATGCCGTGAGCGTGTCTAGCTCGTTCGTGAACTCAATGTACGCCCGTTGTAACCTCACGTGTGGAACCCTAACCTGGTCCCAAAGGTACACCCATGTCGGCTGCCGACATGGAGGCTGACTTGGGAACCACCTATGATGAGCCAAAACCTCAGGACGGTTAACTGGTAGACGAGCCCACATCCACAACTAGGGCAGGTACACGCATCCACCAAGTGATGCTATGGACGAAGTCCGACGACATGCCTCGTAAAGCTACCGATAAAGAAAACCCAACACTGCAGAGCCCTAGCTGGACTGACCCGCCTGGTCTTAGTCACTGAGGCAGTGGACCCACATCCACTACGCAGTGTCACCTATGGTGTCGGGGAAGAGAACACATGCAAATAGGTATAGGATCCACGCCCTACAGTAGTACCCAATTGTCTCCTCATCTGCCTCCTCGGGGCACTATGCGAACTCTTACCGGAGCTAGGAGATTAGAACTCCAGAAGCACGAGTCCCTTGCTCACCAACCTCATGCCCAAGGAAGGCCTCTACTTGTGCTTTCTAACCTTCTGACTTGCACTGCCCAGTCACTGCGTTGCCATGAATCCTCAAACCTATCATCTTCTGACAGTCCTGGAACGTGACTGTCATCTCTCCGAAAGGCAAGTGAAAGTTGTGAGTCTCTAGCCGCCACCTACATTTTAGACAAAGCAAGATTACATGTCAAAAAGGCAAGTGCATGAACAAATGGCCATCAATGGAGGCAATAATTGAAGATAATACATGTCAATAGATCAAAGTTAACCTTCACACCATCCTTCCAGAGTAGATTCTTGGCAAAGGTGCCGAGTACACCAATGATGGTGCAAAGGTGCATACCCCTCTATCTACTCTCGCACGGCATTAAGTATGCCCTGGTGCCTATCAGATATGATGCCAACCTCCCTGCCAGGCCTAACCACATGTATCCGGACTAGCCTCAAGAACCATCCCCAATTGTCATTGTTCTCCTTCTCAACCAAAGCAAATGCTAAAGGAACCAACTTGTTGTTCGCGTCACAGGATATGGCTATAAGAAGTGTGCCCTGGTATTTGCCAATCAAGAACATACCATCAATGGAGAAGACGGGACGACAGTGCCTAAAGGCCTCGACACACTGAGGGAAGCACCAGAAAGCACAGAAGAATATCTGCCTCCCATCCTTCCATGCATTTGGTTTTGTGATATACTCATAATGCATGCCTGGATTCACCACTTTGATTGCATTGAAAAGTACCAATAGCTGCTCATACCCATTCTCCTAGTCCCCATATATCATCTTCCACGCTCGCTGCTTAGCCTACCAAGCTTTACCATAAGTTATCACATAACCTTCATACAACGCCTCAACAGTCTTGATAATTGTCCGAACCTTCATGTTGGGTTCTCCCTGCAATATTCCCATCAGCCGCTTGGCAATGAGGGTAGATGTCAACTGCCGATGCTTCAGTGTCAGCACATGGTCAGCATAATTATGTGGCCCGACAACTTTTGTGATCTTCCACTTTCCGGTGACCTTTTGCTTCCTTGCACAAACCCTCCATGAGCAGCGTTTCTTGTCACACACAATTGTGTAACGGTGCTCCGCATATGAATGCAAGACCTTATAAGGTCTCTTTCGTATCACTGTAAATACCTGCAACCACCTCTTCAATGCAGGGAGATCCTTGAATACCCTCCCATTCTCAATTACCATGTTAGGACTGGCCTCAGGAGCTTCTAGGAGCTCATCATCATGTCCTTCTGCACATGCCTGATCGGAATGAGCAAGATCGCTAAACTCGTGAACTCTTGGATCACAACGACCGGGAAAGATACGCCTAAGCATCTCAACATCACTCTCTGTCAGCTGTCTAACAGGACGACCATCATCAGAATCAAGAGCCCTTGCCATCTCATATGGCTCCGAATCATTCATAATTTCAACACTATTGGAGTCACGGAATCCATCTCCACAGAGCACTTGCGCAGCAATAGTGGGCACATCCACATTATCAGGAATGTCTACTGCAACATAAGTAAAAAAATGAGGAAAGAATGAAAAATTGGATGTAAGGAATGGTGTAAGCTCCCAATAACCATGCGGATAAGACACTTACTCAGATGATTCTATGTCAAAGGGTTCTCATGAGGAGGATCTACCACAACATCATGAGTCTAACAAGCATCTCCAACTAGCATATTGCGGGCAGATTCAGCATCGGGAACCGTAGGTGCAACCTCCACATCCATATCAGGTTCCGGGACGGGAGGGTCAAAGTGTGCCTACTGACCCATTGGTGGGGAAAACCCATGAGGGATGGGATCAACTAACACCCGACGCACAACCACGTCCAAACTTTGGAACTAGCACTTCATAGCTGATCTCACATAGTTCTCCCACTGGTCTGCACACCCAATTGGAATCATCTTCCTAAGGATGTTGGGAGGGGAACCTAGGTGAAGTACACCCTCCACTGCGATGCCATCATCATCATCAGTTCCATGGCAATGTAGCTCCTCCCGAGCCCTTCCCACCAACTCACTATACGATGGCTTCTCATTGAATAACACAGGTACGCTTTGCATCTCAACAAACTCAACATATCCATAGCGATCTTTTTCCATGGTGCCTCCATGATATATGCTCACTAGATTGTCGATCTAGTAGTTCAAATAAAAATTAAAATATAGTTCGTTTAGTCCAAAGTAGCTGCTATATAGTACCTCTCTAATAGATACTAACCAAGTACACCCTAAATAATTATGTCACTAGCTATCTAATAACTATATCTATGTACCTGTGTCATTAGCTATCTAACTATATTTATCTAACTATATCTATCTAACTAACTAAATCAATTACCTGCATCATCAAATTTACTAGAAACTACCAAATAATCAAAGTAGCACTACAATTCAAGTTAACTAAGTACCTACATTGCATATTCAAAAATTTTACCTGTCCAAGTCAATGCAACGATGCGACGCGGACGCGAAGGACGGGATCACCGGCGAGGTCGCGGCGCGCCGGGAGCCGGGGCCGTGTCGCGGCCGGGGTCGCCGGAGGGAGCGCCTATGCGCGCGGTGGACGCGGCGAGCCAAGACGGACGAGGCGGCGTGGGTTCGGGGAGTGGTAGAGAGAGAAGAAGAGAGAAAGGAAGGGAGGGCCCATACGTAAGACAGGGCTTGACGCCAATAACCACGGCGTCAAGCTCGACGTCAAGATCTACGGCGTCAAACTGGCTGCTAAGTCACCGCCACATCCGCGTCGAGCCTAAGACCTAGGCGCCAAAATCTATGGCGCCGAGACGTATAAGCTCGGCGCCACCAACGATGACGCCGAGCTAAGGGTCCAGATTTTGAAATCATACCTTCAGAGGCATATTCGTAAAAAAAAATTCAAAAAAAAGACCAAAAAACAAAAAATTCGGGAGAGTGGGAGCAGAGCTCTCAAGGGAAAGTATGCCTGCTGATAAGTGGGCCGTGATGGGCATTCCGCTAACCGTCTGTCCCATAGGAGAGGTCATGCTGGGCCCTCTTTTTACTTTCTGTTCCGTAAGCCCAGCGTTACTTCTACGCGTGTTGCTTTCAAGCATTCTGGAGTCTATCACTAGAGAAACAAAACTGCTTTTATACGATGGTACCGAGGGGACGGCGGTGGTGGTTGGGACTTGGGAGTGGCACGGGAAAAGAGAGAGCACGCATGTAGGGTGGCAAGGGCGTCATGTGGATGGCATGGAGCATGACCACGGGTCGTCAGGGTGGGAGCAATTGTTACCTTTGTCCGATTACGCTTAGCTGAATTATCCTTACTTACAATTACACATCTTCGGAGGTACCAAAGAAAAACTTTATTTTTAATGGTTCTTTTAAAATCAAAATACTCTCGTTAGAGCATCTTTAAAAATATATATATTTTTAAAAAAAATCACTTTCTAAATCATTATTTGAACAACTTAAAATTCACTATTTATATCTTTTCACCCTCTAACAACTTATTTATATCTTTTGCACACTCTAGAGGGCTAGAGCTACTCTTCATCTTTAGCTAGTGAAAAATCTGGAATGGAGATGATGACTATAATTGGATATATAATTAGAGAAACTGTTGGGGTGTATTTTTCTAACAAAATCTCTATTCCTATCATTAGGAAGAATATAAAAAGACTTTTAGAGTTGCTCTTAATATTTGGAACATCTATCCAAATCAGCGCTTGGTAGTTTGAATATTTTACCGAGAAAATTCCATTTGAAATTTGAAATTCTCATATATCCTTGTCAAGGATGCGCTGGCCTTGACTTTGGCACGAGTCCTCGTCCTTCAGCATGTTCAGTTGACTGGTTCGTATCGTTGCTGGTTCGTGAAGAAATACTGCTGGCTAATTTGTGTGAGAGAAAAATACTGTTCCGGCTGGAAATTTACGATCGTTTACGACAAGCCACAGCCAAATGATCTGTAGTGCTGGCCTGCTGGCCGCCCGGCCCAATAACCGGCTCTAATTTCAGAAAAGGCCGGAAGCCCAACTGAAGTCCGCTCCGATCACTAGTCGGAATCGAGTCCGACTGGCCAACCAGCAAAACTACTTGTCTATCTATTTAAACGATTCGTTCGCGCGCGTGCAGAGCCCCCGCGCCAGTTGCAGCCGATCTGCTTTCAGAGATGCCGTCACCCGTAGGCCGTCGGAAGAAACCAGCCGAGCTCTCTGCTCGTGATGTCGCCCTCCCCAACGAGAACGACGACGGCCTGCTGCCGACGGACGTGTTGTACGAGGTCCTGCTCCGCCTCCCGGCCAAGGAGCTCTACCACCTCCGCCTGGTCTGCCGAGCATGGCGGTCGCTCACCTCCGACCCGGGGTTCGCTGGTCCACGCTTCCCGCCACCCGCCGCTCGTCGCCGGCATCTGGAACAGCACCGAGGTCCACCTTTTCGACTTGACCTGCTGTAACAATATCGCCGGGCGGTTACATGTGCCGCAACCCGTGTACGATCTGAGCACAGCACAGCTCGGCCTGCTCTGCGTCTCACCGATAGATAGATTGCTCAGCTATGTGCTCGATCCAGCTGTCGCCGGCGAAGTGGTCGCCACCTTGCCTGACGCCGCCGCCTGCGACTTCCAGGACGACAGCTCGTTCTAGTCAGTGCTCGGGATGATCCCAGCCCAAGCGTCGTTCAGATGGTCGTCCCCATCACTACTCGGCCACGTTCCCTCCACCGGAGAGTACAAGGCGCTCCGGACCAACGGTTACTGCACGGGCCGGGATGGCGGATTATTCGGCCAAGAGCGCATCACGCAGACGTGCAACGTCATAACCTTTGGCCAGCGCCGCCGCTGCCACCTCCGGTGGCGGTGGAAAAATAAGGTGGGGAGCAGTGCCGGCCCTAAGGGGTGGGCAGGAGGGGCGACGGCCGAGGGCCCTCGCGGGATGGGGGTTCAAGCCCAAGTATAAAATACTCCATACCCTCTAGCAATAGTCCATTAGAATTTAAGATTAATGAGAAGATGCAGCGGCCCATCAGCAAAAGGAGTCATCAGCCTCTTTCTTTCCTGGAGGCAAGGAGCCGAGCCGCCAACACCCGCACACGCGCACATAGCGATCGCGAGTCGCGACTTCCGGACTTCTGGCGAGACGGGAGACTGCGAGAGACACAGCGCCGATCACCAGTTCACCACGCGATCACCAAGACACTGATGCTCGAGTTCCAGTCTTCCAGAAGCCAGACGACGGCGTTCCAGACGACGGCGATGACCAGGCAGCTGAAGCAGGGCTCGATGAAGACGACGACATATGATCTTGGTTATTGCCTTCTACCCTTTTTGTGATTTGTGAATCTTGGTTCTGAATAAGTTCATATCCAAATTGTCTAGGCCCTAGGGTTTTTTTCCTTGTTCAATTTTTGTCTAGTACTTTGTACTCGTATAGTTATGTTTTTCTTGTAATTTAGGTCATGTGTTAGAATTTTAGAATGTTACCTAAGAAACATTTGTCGAGAGGAGCCATCGCGACAAGTTCGTCAGAGGGCTCTCAAAATTCTAGGACCGGCACTGGTGGGGAGCACGGCCATGCCCGCTGGTGGACCGCCACTCGTGTTTGAGGGATAGAGTGGTCGTGGACGGAGTTGCCTACTTCTTGAGGCGACCATCCTACTACTCCTACCATGACAGGAAGTACTCCGATGGCATCGAGCCGGATGCCATTTTTGCTTTCGATCTAGCGACAGAGGAGTGGAGGCCCAAAATACTTCGCGGACCACTGAGCAGTAATAATTCGGACAGTGAGCTCAAGTTCAGTCGAAAGAGGGACAGCCTCCAGTTATTTGTATTGGATGGCTGCTTGGTCACAGCACATCACAAAAACAGATCAGATTGCTCAATGGATCTATGGTTTCTAGCGGACATGGACATCGACAAAGGGATCTAGACGAAAAGATGTTCGATTGATTGCAAGGAACATGCGGCATTATAGGCCTCCATGTCCACTGCATGTTTTGGACGACGGAAGGTTAGTTATCTGGGGAGCCGAACAGGAAAGGGTCCTGGGAGTCTACGATCCAAGAACAAACACGTACGCTAAGCTAGATAGTATGGAAGATTATGGTTCCGTGCGCATGTATCTAGGAAGCCTTTTATGTTCATCAGGCCTTCAGAGCTGAGGCCTTTGGCTTCGCCTTCGTCGTCGTCCAACGACCAACATCATAGATCTGCTACTGCTACACGGCCTCCCATATATCGCACATGCATGTTGTCATATTTAGTAGTCATTTTTAAATTATTTTGGTTTGATCATGGAATCGAATGCCATATCATATCACAGTGACTATGGTACTATGTATACACGTGGCACACGTCCGACAAATTTTATTATAATCATCGTGTATACTATATATGTAACCATTTCTTATACAAACTATGAGTCCATAATCTACATGTCCATCCAACAATAATGTACTTTTAAAATTTTTCTGTAGTTCTGCATGGAGCTTCAATCGTTTTTTCTTCTTCTTCTGTCTCAGCGTGTTGGGCGACGACGCCGACACGCAGACACCGCCGCGCGCGAACCGGCGCACTTCGCACTCCTCCAGTCTTCCGTTCTGCCCGATCAACGCCATGCCGCTCCTCCCCGGCCAGCCCTTTCGCTGGCTCACCTCCTCCCCAGCTCAACGGCTCCATCCCTTGCCACACAGCGTGGTTCGGGCGGCGTGCAGTGCAGGAAAGCCAGCCGGCACCAGACACTAGCAGTGTAGCCACTTTGCATGCATGTGCAACACTTATAACTCTTGGAAGGCTGAAGCCCTTGCCACAGCTTGGTGCGCCCGTGCGCCAGCAGTCCGAGATCCCCAGGCCCCAGCCTACAAGTCCAGGTTCAATACAGGTGAGGTGAACCTTCGTCCACACGTTAGCAGAGAAAGGTTTTGGAGTTAGCCTAAAGAATGAGAGAGGATATATACCGGTATCAGACGTCATTTGGGATGAAGTAGCACCTGACTCAAAATACCACTCATTAATCATTGTTATGCTGGGGCGGCGTCAGTTCAGTTGTATGACGGTTTTGGTCCCACAAAGGAAAGGCCTGTCACCGGGTTCTAGAGGGCTAGAGGCCCACTGGTGGGGAGGGGAGGCAGCTCACTGTCCCTGAGCAGTGAGCACCTGCAACTTGCAAGCAGCGCGTGGGGAGCGACCGAGCGAGGGACGACAAAGTGGGCTAGGCCACTGTCATCTATTTCGAATTGGGCTGCTGATAGAGAGCCATGGGCCATGATCATACTGAGGCCTGCTTGTACGTCTAGACTTGCATTATGAACAACCAGGAACGAGAACACAGAAGAAGTTACGGCTGCTGCTTCTTCTCCGATTCACCACTCCTGTAACCCTAAATCTTCCTATGCAATGAGCTCATTCAACAACACTCGTTGAAAATTGCAACAAATCCAAGCCACTTCACCACCATGGCTCAAGGTGATCATATTAGTGTACCTATGGATTAAGCACCTGTGTTTCTCATATCAAACACACATATTAGTCCACTCAATTACCAAAACGGTATTTCACATGACCTTACTGGTTCATCGATCGCAGCCTCGCTTGTTCTTCACAGTTGCCTTGGTCCATTGGTGCCAAGCCCTCTACTCGTGCTTCACCGCCTCAACAGTCCATCGCACCCGAGCCTCTAGCTTGCCCTTGATCTTCTCCACCTAGCTATATGACACTATGTCATGTCCCATATGAAATATGAGCTCCTTCAACTCTACTAGTTGAGAATTTACAACATGCCACTATAATTAGAAAAAGGTA
The DNA here is from genome assembly GCF_019320115.1 of Miscanthus floridulus. Taxonomy (NCBI): domain Eukaryota; kingdom Viridiplantae; phylum Streptophyta; class Magnoliopsida; order Poales; family Poaceae; genus Miscanthus; species Miscanthus floridulus. Next base: position 39,308,031 of record NC_089582.1, read on the forward strand.
AAGAAAGCATAAAAAAACTATGCCGGTTGAAAAAAACACACACTATGTACTACTACACGCACTACTACAAACAACCATGGCCAAGACGGCTGGCCCAACAACCTCTAATTTTCTACCTCTATAAATCAGTGATTTATATAGGCGGTTGTCTAGCCACCTCGAGAAACGGGATTTGTAGAGGTGGCTAACAATAGCCGCCTCTATAAATCTATGTTGAGAGAAGGTTGGGCACCATAGTCGCCTCTACAAATAAATTTTACAAAGGAGACTGTTGTTTCAAGCTGCCTCTGGAAAATTTTCCTACCAAGAATTCAAATTGAATATTTGTGATTTCCGTGCGCACATATATTTATATATACACAAAACAAACAATATATATCATTGCATCAATATGTCACCTAACTTAATTGTAAACATGTATATACATATACATACACACACAAGTACACATGTTCAAACTTTGGAACATACGCCACATGAGTATTAGTAATGTTACATCGCATCCATGCACAATGTTTTCAATGACTATGCTAAAATCTTTCCAGTCCTGAAGGTGTCTACAACTTTTTTTTGGCCTCCTATCAGTAGGTCGTCATCTTCCATTTCTTTGTTCACAATATTTATTAACTCCTTAGGCCATTGCAAGAAACATAATCCAAAATGATTGTTTGTATATAACATTTATATTCCTTCCAACTAATATGACGAAGTAAAGCATGCAGTTACTTAGCCCCGCGGGGTGTCTCTGTATCTCCCAGTTACCTTTCATTTACGCGCAAACATAATATCCACAGTGTCAACTTCCGCTATGTTTCTTGTGACACTACATTGATGCATCATGTTTTGTATATGAAAATACAATATACTTTGGCAGGAACATAATGCATCCAAAATAACTTAGTATATGGAGACTTACGAGCCATCTTGTTTTGATATATAATTCCTCCTTTCGTTGAGGATTATTTTTCCCATTAAGTATATTGATATAGTGCCGGTATGACCTGTTCGAATGTACGTATTGGACGAACCAATAGTTAGTATTCAAAACTGATCTACGCAGTTATATATTAATAACTTTTGTTAATGAGGATGATTACTAACTGATCTTTGTGAAAATATATGACACCAAATAACTTATCTTCGTAATTATTAATAACTTTATAGGAAAGGATAATAACACCTATAACACCAAATAAATATATTTTGAAAATATATTTGATGATGTATCTAGTGATACTAATTTAATGTCATAAATATTGGTGCTCTTTTCTATAAAGTTGGTCAAACATAAAAAAGTTTGACTTAGGACAACTATGTAGAAGTTGATTTAATTTGAGACAAAGAAAGTACTTAGAACTAGCTCACAAGTCACATTGGCGGTGCCCTCTGACGATTAGCTCGTTTGCTATCTGCCTAAAGCTCTTCATGCAGTTTGAATATGGTGCAGAAAGACCCACTCCTTGCTTGGTTCCTCAACAAGTCCATGCATCGGTCCAACTTATCAACATCATCTATCATTTTATGAAAAAGGTGTCACACACCAGCGCGAATGAAGTACACGAGAATCGGTCGGCACTCGGCAGTGTCGTGCCCCCAAGCACTTGGTGTACCTGAGGAAGACAAGTCTTACTAATTCGTGTTCAACTCTGAACTGGGCATGAGCGAGAAGGGTTGAAATGACATGGTTCACTAGTTACTAAATGCATGAGAAGGGTTACCCTTGTCTTTCAAATGACTTCTTTACCATGGGGTTATATATATTAGGAGGAAACTGCATGCTAATTGTTACATTATTCAATGAACAAAGCGAAATGCAATACTGCTACCTTTGTGAGGGCAAAATTAAAAGCCATCGACTCTACAAGTAGAGACCGTTGCGCTCAGTCACTCAACCCTTTGAAATGATGACTTTAAAAGAGGAAAAAGAAAAGAAAGAGATGTACTGTACGAATAAAGTACATTATGCTACTTTATATTACTAATAAAACGAGCTAATGTCAACTGCCAAAGCGGAGTACGGACTGTTAGATTGATTTGGCCCAACGGCCAATTGTGCTCTTGATCCGCGCCCTGATCGGGGTTGCCCAGCCGTTCTCCTGGCTGATGCCCCCCCCGTCGCGCAACGCTATAAAGAGGAAGATGGGGGCCGGGGCGCAAGGTACGAGATTCATCGCAGCCGCCAGCGCCCCACAATGTCCTATCCCTAGTCCGATCGTAAGGGTGCGCTATGAGCGACGGGAAGCTCCACCGCCTTCACCGCTGCCTCCAGACCGCGCCTGCACTCCTGCCTTCTTCGAGACCCTAGAGGGCGCGTCAAGCTACTGCTACTTCCTCGCCGGCGCCATGGCCGTGACTTCACTGGGCGAGGTATATCATCAAGTTCCATATCTAAGTTAAGTCATTACCTGCTAGATCTGTACCTAGAGGTCCTACAAATTCTATCAATGGTATCAGAGCCAGGTTTCTAGTGTAGATCTAGATCAGGTAGAAAAGAGAAAAGAAATTAGAAGAAGCTGAGAGATTTCCAAGTTTTTTCCAAACCCTAACCCTAGATCGCAAGAACAGAAAGGACGGAGAGGGGAGGATCCTAACTGGGTATACTCGCCGCCATCACCATCACCGTCGTGTGGGAAGAAGTCCCACCACTGCCGACCGCCTGATGGTGCCACGCGGGAAGTCGTGCCAAGCCGGCGCACGGGCCGGAGCTTAGGGCACTGCCACGCGGCCGCTCGACGGCGGCGCACCCACCCTCAGGGGAGCACGCGCGCCAGCTAGAGGCCTCGCAGCGGCACCGTCATCTGCCAGCCGTCACCACCGCCAGTCGTCGTCTGGACGCCGCGTGGGAAGGGGGTGCGTGGTCTTGCCATAGGCGTGTTTTCCACCTCGGCCCATAGGGCACCACCGGGGAGCCGCTCGACTACGCCGCGCGTGGCTCCGGCCGCACGCGTGCGCCGGCGAGGGGTACCACGGCGGCGCCACCATTGCGAGTTTCCACTACAAAAAATACCCTTATACATGACGATTTACTTTTGTCACAGACAAGCGAAAATGTGTCACAATTCACTCACAATGACGATCACGAAAAACATCATGTATCCCGCGTCATACATTTGTTAGACTGAATTGAGCCGTCCCAAATTAGCATTTGTATCCATCATGAATTAGTTGTCCATCTCCTATAACCAGCCCATATCCAAGCCCAGATCCAAACCATAGTGACAAAAAAGAACATCACAAATTAGTGCCAAATCATCACAGCATTAACGATACCATCAACATTAACCTTGTCACACATTAAGACACTCATGAAACACATAAAGTGGAACAAAGCTCACAATTGACAAAACATTGCTCATCATTTTCATTGAAACCATCAACATCTGTGCTTGCATAATTTTTCATAGGAAATACTAAGGCAATAACCAAGCTACACTCAAATACCTAAGAACTAAGATGTTGGCTTGTACAGCACACAACTCGTATGATTTGCACGCACAACAAAATCTTTCGTCACTAATGAAAATAGCCACCATATGAGCACCTAGATCCTCTTGCCAGAATTCAGAGATAGCATCATCAAACGTCTGCAAAGAAAACACAGTTAGTCTTTTAGGTACAAGACAAATAGAATGCATAGTGTTGCATCAGAAAACATAGCTGAACTTAGCAGATCAGTTCGTTAACAGAATAGAAGTACAATCAGCAGTACTGTAAATTGCAAATTCAGGTGATGATGTGTAAATTGGAGAGCACAAGTATGCTCAAGTGAAAGTGATACAGTTAAACCGTGAAGATATAGGAAGTCCAATGACAAAGGTTATGCAAATTGCATTTTCCAAAAAGGGAATATACATAAGAAAACAAAATCAACACAGGCTAATATTTCTTAAAAGCAGAGGAGAGATTCATCTAAAAAAATATGCAGCATCATGAGCTTTGGTGCCTGAGTAGTGACTACTGGCATCTACGGTGTATTTGACTTCAGTCACAATCAGGCAAGCAGCTAGGCAAGGTGATATATATATATATATATATATATATATATATATATATATATATATATATATATATATATATATACTGTTTTGCTATAATACACCTGGGTACATCCTGTATATAGAATACACCTAGGCCGGCGGGCGCACCAACTTGGAACAACCAGCGCGCCCAAGCGAATACATGCATGCATGGCATTTTTTGTTGGTTCGAATCTTTGAAACAAATTTTCTCCTAAACCGTAACCCCGAGTGACAAACCATTTGTTGCATCCGACTCAATAAAATATTCTGAGCAAAACTAGATCCAATATGGATATATTTTTTTATCCTTTAAACAAGTTGCATGTCAATGTACTACCGATTGCAACTATGTCTACCACCTAGTTGCAACTAGTTATAACTCTGTGTCTTATATGCATCTGGTCACTATAATCACGCCAAGTTGCAATTCTGAGTTGCAATCATATCTGAGTAGCAACTGTATTTGAAAAAAACTTCATCAAATACAACCTTCATTGCAACCAATGCTAAATACACTACAGCCAAGTTGCAATTGTGTTGTAGAAGTGCTTGCAACTCATAGTACAACATATTGCAATTACGTATTTGAAAAAAAACTTCATCAAATACAACCTTCATGGATCTCGTTTTGTTAAGCATATTTTTTCAACAACCTACTTCAAACAGAACTAAAATCGGATATATGGTTTAGAAGATATCGTATTTTTTCGTTTCGAATCAACAAAAGATTCCCTGCATGCATGCTTCCTGGTGGGTGGGTTGAGCAGTTAGGTGGCATCACGTAGTTGGTTGTCTCCATTTAGTTTTGCATGCAGGAGCGTGGGCTTACCTCGCGCTCGCCGCTCGCCGCGCTCCGCGCGTCTCGCCGCTCGCGCTCGCGTCTCGGATGCACTCGCTTCATAGAATGCACCCAGGTGCATTTTAGCCTCGTCCTATATATATATACCGCTTTAGCCTTTCATAGTACTTGCTAAACAGTCCACTTTGTGTGGGCGCAAATAAGATGAGTGTTTGCTGAAAGATCACTATTAATTATATCTTGCAAACGTTATGTGTGGCCTATTCTTCTGAGATAGTTGAAGAATTTCATATTTCATATGTATTTGAAAAATACAGCAGAGAAAATAGCATGAAACAAATAATGCTAGACAGCCAGAACCACTGCAAATTGAAATACATGAAATCAGTGTGATGAATACAATACCTCTATTGCTTGATCAGATGATTCAAAGGAGTCATTGCTCACAAAACCAAGGCTTCTAGAATTGATCTCACATTATCTTTGACAAAAGAAAAATAAGACCAATAAATTACCGCAGGTGACAACTATGCTAAAATCACAAAATAACAGTGCATACAGATGAGGTGTTACCCCTAAAACCATCAATTTTATAATAGATACATGACATATTACAAGATGACTGATTAGATGAGTTTATCTTAGGGACATACACACATGTAGTTGTGCCCAGAACACCCAAAAAGATTGATGAGCAATATAAAATGGGATAATGGTTACCATAATTTTAGTTCATCTAATCAAAGCCAAATATCTAGATCAGCTCGTCCTCCCCTTCTCTGAAGCAACCACCTAGAGCCATCTTGAAGTCCCTGGCGCCAAATCATCCCTAGATCTGCTCCTCCCCTTCTCCACTGGATCTGCAGCATGGAGATCGAAATCAAAGCCAAATCCACTGCATCTGCAGCATTGGAGATCGAAATCAAATCCAAATCGATGGATTTGGGAGGGAGGGAGGGAAACCTACTCATAGGCCTACAGCTTCGAGGCCGGATGCGCAGCCGCCAGGGGCCGGGGGTCGTGCCGCTGCTCGGGGTGCACGCTGCCGCACGGGATGGTGCGCACCGCTGCCTTGGTCCATGTCGTCGCCTCGGGGCCGCGCTGCTGCCCGGGCTGCGCGTCGTCGCCTCAAAATCAAGAAGGGAAGTAAAGCGACGGGGTGAATCCATCTGCGTGAGGGATGTGTTGGGGGTGCCAACAACAATGGAGGTCGGAGGGCCGGCAGGGATGCCACGCCGTGCTGGTCAGGGGAGGGTGTGGCGCGAGGGAGGCGAGCGTGATTGCGCGAGTGAGAGAGGGCGGCGCTGACACGGAGGGCTCGAGTCGTGTAGCTCTAGGGTTGTGCATCGGGGGATTTAGGGATAATTGGCCTGTTCGCTTGGCTGCATGGCTGAAAGTACCGTTGGCTGATTTGTTGTGAGAGAAAAATACTATTCGTTGCTGAAAAAGTACGACTTATAAGCCAAGCGAATAGGGCGATTAAGGTTGAGGGATTTTTTTTTCTTTTTTTCAGTCAGGCTTCTTGTGCTCCGCTGAGGGGTCTATAGTCTGCACACGGGCTTTTTTGGACTTCTATTTCGCTCAGGTGGGAGATTTCCGCGGGTGATTTTATTCCCATAATTTCTCTGTGTGTAATAAAATCTGACAAAAAATTATCTTACCGACAGAATAAACAAATTTTCTTGTCGGTATCTATATGTTTATATAAAGTAACTCCTCTAAATTGAATTGTCCGTAGCTCCAGTTAAATTTAAAAAAAATCATAAAATTATATTTTGGTTCACATATTTCACTCTAGCCCATATCTTGGAGTTAGACAGAAAAATCATTTGTTATCTAGGGAACACTCTGGATCTTGCTTCGTTTATGAGGGAATATGATATGTGACGTCCAACCGTGACGACAACTAAACCAGTCGTCATAGATATATCACCTCAAGAATGAACCGTCATAGATAATAGAATTCTACGATGCTTTCTTAGAACGTCACTAGTAAACTGTCATGTAAAACCTTATTTCTTGTAGTGTTCCTAGGTGCGAGTGGCTGCGGCTGCTGCAGTGGCCGGCGAAGAGAAAGAAAGAGGTAGAGGTGGATAGTTGGATCTGCTCTAGCGGAGTTTTTTTCCCTCATCGGCGCCGACGGCCACCGTGGCCGCAGCCGCTATCGCCTCTACAGCGAAGAGGAGAGGAGAGGGAGGGAGAACGAATGAACTAGGGTTCAGGGGAGCGGTGGCTGCCTGGTGATTTTGTTTCGCCAAGATCACAGCCTGGCCGTTGGATCACGATCGACAGCCGACGTTGATCGGGCTGGCTTTCAGCCCAGGCGAGGCAGCGGATTCCCGACCTAGGCCTAGGTTGCGGCCTGTGTGCGGGGGAGCGGGCGCGCGCTGGCGAAGCAGGCCGCTGGGCCGCGCACTGCCGCTACGTTATGGGCTACGCACGAGCGCCTGATGGGTTGGGCCGAATGCACAGTAAAGGTTATAAATTTGTTTATTATTTTTAGAAGCGAATTTTGATTAGTTTTTCATCTCTTTTCAATTTTGAACCAACAGAATAAATTGTTTAGAGAGTAGATAAGTACACAATAAAATGCTTCTGAAAAGTAGATAAATTATTTTTTCATGTTTCCGCTGCAAAGTTTAATGCTGATTATCTTCTAATTAAATTCGAACCAATGTGAGAATTTAATTTGAAGAGCAGTTACTTTTAGTAAATTATGATTATGTTTATCCTCTAATTAAATTGTAACCAATGGAAAATTTTAATTAGAGTAGTAGTCCGATTTGTTTATGTTAGACTGTGGTATTGTTATTTTTTGACCAACGTTGATGATAACAATATTATAATGAGTTTGAGGTTGAAATCTCTGATAAATTTTACATGTCTTGCCGCAACTAGGAGGCTTCATATGTTGGTTTGGTCTATCGCATAACGTTGCCAGATCCACTCTAGCCTTAACGTTGTCCTTTGACTTGTCAGGAATGTCCATGATTGTTGCCCAAAGTGTCTCGGCGACATTCTTTTCAGTGTACATTACATCAATGTTGTGTTGAAGTAGAAGGTCATCAAAATAGGAGAGCCGAGTCAAGCCCGACTTATGAGTCCACATATGTTTCTCTCCATATCCCACAAAACCACCTTCTAGATTGACCATGAGACCATCTATCTGTTCACGAACCGCGGCACCAGTCATTATCGGTGGTGCAGGGTCTGTCACTACGACACCTTTCGTAAAGTTCTTGATGTCTCGTCTGAATGCATGGTCAAGAGGGAGGAATTGCCGATGTTTGTTGAACGATGAATACTTACCACCCTTCTGCAACCAAATGAACCTCAGACCTTCCTTGCATACTTCCCGTGAACACACCAGGCGTAGAAAATCCCATATGCCAGGAAGTCATGCAGGGAGTAGTGGTACCAAACATGCATTTTGAAGTTTTTCTTTGTAGCTCGGTCGTATGTCCATACCCCTTCCTCCCAAGCACGGACCAATTCATCAATCACAGGCTCCATGAACACACCCATATTATTCTCCGGGTGTCCAGGAATTATCAATGACAAGAATACATTCTATCGTTGAAAGCATACGCCGGGGGGGGGGGGGGGAGATTGAGGGGGATAATGAACATGGGCCAACATGTGTATGGGGCATCCATCATTCCATAAGGATTGAACCCATCTGTTGTCAGTGCAACACGTACATTACAAGCCTCTTTAGCATTCTCATGATGAATGCCAGCAAAGTGGGTCCATGCTTCACCATCGGATGCATGTACCATCCTATCAGGATTGTATCGTTTGCCATATTTGTGCCATGTCATCTGTTTCGCGGATTCCTCGGTCATGTATAGCCGTTGGATCCTCGATATGAACGGAAGGTGCCGTAGGATTGTTACGGGAATGTCAAGCTGCCTCTTCTGGCCATCACCAGAATCTACCTCCAGGAACATAGAGGATTTACACTTTGGACAGTACTTTGCTTCCACGTATTCTTTCCTAAATAGGACGCACCCCTTTGGGCAAGCATGTATCTGCTCATATGGCATCTTAAGTGCACGAAGGAGTTTCTGTGACTCGTGCATGCTCTTTGGCAGAAGGTGACCCTCTGGAAGCAGGCTGCCAATAACTGTCAACATACCATTGAAGGCGTCTCGACTCAGGCTATACTAGGGCTTTAACGCCATTATGCGTCCAATGGCATCCAGTTGAGAAACCTTTGTCTGACCATGAAGGGGTTTCTATGCCGCGGCAAACATGTCGTAGAACGCCTTTGCGGTTGCCTCTGGCTCCTCCGTACGTCCTTCAGCGAACTGTGCCTCGTGATAGTCATTTAAAATGTCTGCTACCCCGGCATCAACATCATAATCCTCGACGCGTGGTCTCACCACCTCCTCTCTTATACGACCGACTTCACCATGGTAGACCCACCGGGTATAGTCTGCCATAAATCCATTCTTCCAAAGATGTTCCCCCATGACCTTCTTCGTTTGTCTTTTCCTGTTTGCACATTTGCTGTAGGGACAACAAATTTTACTTGCTCCTTTAGCAGCCACGCCAAATGCCCGTTCGAAGAAAGCATCAGTCTTGTTGATCCATTCATTGGTGACCTGACCCTGACTTGCGTGGCCCGTGTACATACACTCACGGTCCTCCATCCTCTAACATATATAGCGACGAGTAATATAAACATCAATTGCATCTACACGACGTTCCTACTATCTAATAGGTTAGGATAGGTCCTAATCCCACACGAGGATGCGTATGTGGGGTTAGTTTCCATGCTCTACTCCTATTAGAGATATAATTTCGGCAGCACCTCCCTGCTGTTCTCCAAATACACGTCCTACCAGGGTGAGTGTATCTGGAGAACAACAGGGAGATGATGCCGAAACTCTATCTCGGATCGAAGTAGACCATGAAAACTAACCCCACCTACGCATCCGCGGGCTATCCAAAAAACGTGGACAATTCAAAACAGATACGGTTTTAGATATGGAAATATCTGCATATTTCCTACCGTATCTCTTTCGAACGGGAGACGCCTAACTGGGTTACGTGATCTACGACCATGATACAGAAAGAGGGGTTATACCTAGGGTGGCGGTGGAGTCAGGCTAGCGGGGCTGTGGCGGGTCGGTGCAGTGGCGAGGCGACGCGGTGCAGGCAGACCTGCAGCGACGAGGAAGGCGATCAGCGTCACCTAGGTACTCTAGCTCCGCTCCGACGGGCTCTTCTCTACAAAAAAAAGAAACATAAAACTGTCAATACAAAATTTCGACAGCACCTCCCCTGCACGGTGAGGTTTCCAAAACCTACAAGAAAACCAACGGCACGATGGCCGACATGCACAAGATTATATCCAACCACATATATATAACAATGTCACAACCACTCCTATGACTACCACCACTACTACTCTACCACTACTACTACCGCAACTACTAGTAATACTACGACGACGATGATGGTAGCACTACTACAGGAATCAATTTGCGCAGCGTGGCCAAAATGGGCTCCGTGGCGGGCACCTCTTTTGCCCACCACGGTTAACCAGTGGCCAGCCAGCGAGGCCGGCCACCGAGGCGCCCGCTGCGGGAAAAGGGTTTACCGTGGCGGGCCACCTTACTTGCCTGCCTAGGAAATCATTATTTACCATGGTGGGCGGTATGAATCGCCCGCCGCGGTTAATACGATTTACCATGGCGGGCTCTTTAAACTGCCCGCCACGGTAAAGAGTTGATTTACCGAGGCAGGCGCTTTATCTTGCCTGCCGTGGTAAATCCTGTATAAATACACAGCACCACCCCTTCATCTTCTCCATAGCTCTTCCTCTCTCAAACTCATGGGGGGAGGCTTTGCTCTAAAATTTGAGGAAACTTTTGATTTGAGTTGAAGGGCTTCGATTTGAGGGAGGAGGACATCATAAGAGGTTCATAAAGGCTCTCCCTCTCTCCTTCCATCCTCTCTCTATTTCCATCACCTAGAATTCTCTCTAGATCTAGATCTAGATCTAGATCAATTTTAATGGAAAAATTGATGTCATGTATTTCTTTAACTTTAGATTCATCATAGATGCATGCTTCATCTTTCACATTGTCATTTCCTCTCTTTTTCATGATTTTGGACGTAAAAATCATCAATTTCTCCTAATTCTTCTTTATTTAATGTTGATTGTGACGGATAATGTTCGCAGGTATGATGGATAGGTCGGAATGGATGTACCGGATCGATAGAGTGAATGATCCGTGGTACCTCTTTGAATTAAGGAAGTTTATTGCTGCTGGTAAAGCTCACCGTGAGAGACTGAAGCGGATGACAACCATATGTCCATGTTCTCGTTGCAAGAACCTGAAAGCCCACCGAGATAGCGAGGTGCAAACTCATTTGATCATGTATGGTTTTATCGAGGGCTACACAGTCTGGACATTTCACGGCGAAAGAGTTGGTGCGAGTGGCGGTACATCTAGAGTGAGCTCTTCGACACCGACGACGATAGCACCACTGGTGAATAAAGATCCTTTAGGAGCACCTGGCTCCTCATCATCTTCAACAGCAGCTGTGCCAGCCGATAGTGACAACAGTTTTCGTGAATACATCACGGTGGATGATCTAATGAAGACATGGCCGACGAAGCTAGCGACGGTGGGGATGGTCAGGATACTATGAGCCGACCCGAGGATGTGCAACTTGTTGAAGATCTAGTCAAACACTTTGATGAAGACGACGTTGTGTTGGTTTGCCCAAAGTGGTTGGAGAATTTCAGAGAGTTGAAGCAGGCGGTAGTTGATCCTCTCTTTAAGGACAGTGGCGATTGTCCGAAGGAGTGCACGACGCTCCGTTTTAACCTCCATATGTTGATGTTGAAGGCTCATGATGGTTGGTCTAACACTAGCTTCAATGAGTTGTTAAGCTACCTTGCCACCACGTACTCAACGGCTAACAAGGTGCCCGCCAATACTTATCGGGCCAAGAAGCTGATTCGGCCAGTGGCGATGAAGCTTAGAAAGTTTGATGCATGCCCTAACCACTGCATCCTGTATCGGGGCAATGAGTATGAGAATTTGACGAGTTGTCCGCACTGTGGCTTTAGTCAGTACAAGAAAAATGCTGGTTGTCGCATGGATGCAGAAGACGAGGGAGGCTTGTGGGGTGGTCGGAAGAAGAACAAGAAAGGGGCAAAGAAGAGCAGTGCGGCCAAACAGATCTCAGCTCAGTAGGACGATGAAGAAGAGGGTTACACGCACAGGAAAAGTCCAGCATTGTCGGTGTGGTACCTGCCCATGACCGATCGCCTGCGTGCAATATTTGGGAACCTGGACGATGCCAAGCTCATGTCCTAGCATGCATCAGCTGATCGCCTGAAAGATGATGGCAAGCTACGGCACCCATCCGATGGCAAGTAGTGGAAGGATTTCGACGAGGCCTACCCGGAGTTTGGCAAGGAGCCCAGGCATGTTAGGTTTGTGCTAGTACCGACGGGATGAACCCGTTTGGTGAGCTTAGCAGCTCGCACAGCACTTGGCCCATCGTGCTCACCATGTACAACCTACCTCCCCATCTATGTCAGAAGCGTAGGTACCTTATGCTGACCATGCTTATCTCCAGACCGAAGCAGCCCGACAATGATATAGATGTGTTCCTGGAGCCGTTCATGGAGGAAATGAAGATACTATTTGATGTTGGGGTCCATATGGTGGATGCATCTCGCAAGGAGAAGTTCACACTAAAAGCAATCATCTTTGTCACCATCACCGATTACCCCGGTCTCTTCTCACTATCGGGGCAGATCAAAGGGAAGACCGGCTGCATAATTTGCATCAATAGGACCTGCTACACTTACCTTAAGGGATCCAATAAGATGGTGTACACGAGGCACAGACGGTTGCTCACCAAAAATCATAGGTATAGAAGAAGTATTATGAACAAATACTTTGACAATCAGGACAAGCCGCAGCGTGATCAACCGACGCAGACTAGTTGGGGGACAAAGGTGTATGAGATGGTTAAGGACACGGATCAGGTGGAGTTTGGAAAGAAGAAGAAGCCGCCTGAATAGGGGCCCAAGCAGACAAGGAAGCGAAAGTGGGACCAGATGGAGGAAGTCCTCGTCACCGTTCCTTTCAAGAAGAAGTCAATTTTCTTCAAGTACCTATCGTATTGGAAAACACTGAATACACCCCATGCCATCGACTGCATGCACCTAGAGAAAAATGTCTTTGAAAGCACGATCGGTGTCCTGCTAGACATCAAGGGCAAGACAAAGGATGGTATCAAGTCACGAACGGATCTTGTCAATCCGGGCATCAGGCCAGACCTTCATTCGGGACCACCTCAGAACGGTAAAGTCGATATCCCGGGTGCGGCCTGCAACCTAACGCAAGACGAGAGGATGGCTTTTCTTAAGTTGCTTAGGGGTATCAAGGTGCCGACTGGTTTCTCTTCCAACATCAAGAGCCTGGTCTCCATGAAAGACCTCATAATGACCGGCTACAACTCACACGACTGCCATGTCATGCTGACGGTGTTCCTACCAATTGCGATTAGGGCTATCCATCTAGAGTACGTGAAGATGGTCATCACACGGATGTCATACTTCTTTAACCGCATCACCCAGAAGGTCATTGATAAGGCTGAGGTGCCTGCCCTAAAGGAGTTCATCGCGGAGACCCTTTGCCAGCTTGAGATGTGCTTTCCACCATCTTACTTTGATATTATGCCACACCTAATGATGCATATGGTCGATCAGATCCATCAATTGGGCCCCGTGTACCTACACCAGATGTGGACGTACGAGCGGTTCATGTCCACCCTCAACAGATACGTCCATAACCGAGCTTACCCGGAGGGCTCTATGATCGAGGCATACACAACAGAGGAGGTCATGAACTGATGTATGAGGTACATAAAAGATGGGAGGGTGATTGGGCTGCCTGTTCATCACCACGAAGGCAAAACCTCAGGGATGGGGTGCATAGGCCGAAAAGTATGCACCGGTGTGGCAAACCGAACGGTGCAAGAAGCTCATTACAACATCCTTCATCAGTTAGTGAGCATGGAGAAATACATTGAAAAGCACCTAGAAGAGATCCGTGCCGCTAATGACAGACAGCGCATGGAGGCATGTGTCCAGAACCATCACAAGAGCAATTTCATAGAGTGTCTCAAAGAGCAACACATACCCCTTGAAGGATGCCCTGATGAAGATACGGAGACCATTAAGAGGCTTGTGTTAGGCCCATCCAGCCAAATCACCACGTGGCAAGGGTATGACATCCAGGGCTACAGGTTCCACACGAAAGACAAGGACAAGAAGAGCTCGACACAGAACTATGGTGTTCGATACAAGGGCGAAGAAGAGTCCACGGGCCAGAGGAGGCAATACTATGGGCAAGTCAAAGAAATATGGGAACTTGACTATGGACAAAACCTACGCATAACCATCTTCCATTGCCAGTGGGTCAAACCGAATGCGGTTGCAGTGGATAGTTATGGGCTAACCACCATGGACCTCAAAAGTATCGGCTACAAAGATGACCCGTGGGTACTAGCAACCAATGTTGCGCAAGTGGCCTACTATATATATGCAGAGGACCTAAAAAGGCATGTGGTTGTGTCCAGAAAGCAGCGGATTGTGGGATTTGATGGGGTGCAGAGTCCCGAACAATACAACAACTACGCAGAGCTCGAGCTTTTTACCGATCATCCAAAGAAGATCAAGGCCATCGAGGACCGATTCAACAAGTCCAGGATGATGCCGTGGGCCCGCCCTGACAGTGAGAAGAGGACGGTGAAAGCACCTGCACCAAAATGATATATGTATCCCAGAGACATATATGTAATAATATAGCTCAATCTATTGAAGATAAGTTTTATAACTTATTATTAATATCATGGAACCATACTATTCTACTAGTACTACTGAATCTACTACTACTACTACTATACAATACTACTCTACTATTACTACTCAACCTACTGCTACTATCTATTGTACTAATACTACTCTCTACTACTCACATGTACTCTACTATTACACAGCACTACTCTACTACTACTACTACACAGCAAATGCAAAATGCAAAAATAAGTTTTAGATTGATAATAAATATCAGTGTTAGATTGAATGAGGAAATGCAAAAATATTAACCGTGGCGGGCACGTAACAGCGCCCGCCGCGGTTAATAGATTAATCGCGGCGGGCACGTAACAGCGCCCACCGTGGTTAATAGATTAATCGCGGCGGGCAGTCTAAGGTGCTCGCTGCAGTAAACATTTACCATGGCGGGCGGCTTATATTGCCTGCCGCGGTTAATCAGTGGCTATATATGTGACCCCCGCCCCCGTCCTCCTCCCCCGTGCCCGTGCCCCGCCCCCGTCCTCCTCTCCCCGGAACCCTTGCTCCGGCCGCCGAGCTCCTCCGCACTGGGCCCTGTCCCCGGAACCCTAGCGCCGGCCACCGAGCTCCTCTACGGCCACCGCACGCGCCCCCCGCCCCCATCCTCCTCCCCCGTGCCCATGCCCCGCCCCGTCTTCCTCTCCCCGAAACCCTTGCGCTGGCCACCGAGCTCCTCCGCGCTGGGCCCCGTCCCTGGAACCCTAGCGCCGGCCACCGAGCTCCTCCACAGTCACTGTCCACACTCCGGGCCCCATCCTCCTCCCTGGTCACCATCCCCGTCCTCCTCCCCGATCACCGTCCACACACTGGGCCTCGTCCTCGGAGCACAGACAGGCTCTAGCCGCTACCTCCTCACTTGGAACCTGCTGCGCCCAGGCCAAGGTAAGAACTATGTTCCAGCAAACTAAATTCTACTCTGCTTGCTTGTTTCTTGCAAATGATTCCTGTTGGAGAAGTTTATCTGGTAGTAGTACCTTGGTTCTGTAATTACATGCTTCGAATCTCAACAGCATTGCCATAGCTTGTTTTATTTTCCTTTTTAGCAGATATTTGTAATGTAAACTATGGGTCTCCACTGTGGACATCTCAACAGAGTGAAAAGTCTGAATGGACGGCTGAAAATTGTACAGGATATACTACACTTGGTGAATTTTGAGAAATTTGTTGCCTATGATGCCAAAGAAATTTGTGACCTATTTATATAGGGTTCATTTATATTTTGCTGCCTATGATGCCAAAGAAATTTGTGACAAAATTCTGAGCATATGCCACTGCCTATGATGCACCTTGCCTTTAAACTGATCACATGCTAAATTTGTGAGAATTTTGAGATGAATTGGTCACTCTGCTGCAATTTCTAGTAGTATACTACTACATCTGCCTACTACTTTCTCTACTTAATCTATTCCTATACTATCTGCTACTACTGTCCTCCTATACTACTCCTATACTACTATTGTATACTACTACTAGTATACTACTTTCTAGTAGTATACTACTACTACTGCCTACTACTTTCTAGTAGTATACTACTACTAGTATACTATTACTACTGCCTACTACTACTCCCTCCTCCTCTACTGCCTACTCCTCTACTCCCTCCTCCTCTACTGCCTACTCCTCTACTTCCTCCTCCTCTACTGCCTACTCCTCTACTATGCTCTTGCTGACTAAATTGAGCAGTTCCTCTACTACTCTTACTCTTACTGACTAAATTTGATTGAGCTGTGATGGGGGTTTATTGCTACCTATGTTGCCAAACAAACTTTTGAGCTGTACAGCTCTTACTCTACTCCTCTTACTCCACTCCACTCTATTCTCACCTCCTCTAGTCTTCTACTCTATCTTGATGGCCAAAGGACTTAGCCCTTTGGGGCCAAATTTTGAAACTATCTTGATGGCTTTTGTTTGGTATTTGCAATGATGATTCTTTTCACACTTCTAAGCTGAGGCAGTGGCATATGCAATGATGTGAACCCTTTTATGCTGAGGCAGCGGTGATGATGATCGAGTGCCCCCGCTAAACTAGGATGGCTTGTATACCAGATACAAGCAACCAGTTTAAAAGCGATGTGATGACAATGGGGCAAATCTAAGCCAACTACTACTACTTTACTACTCTAGTACTACTCTACTTTACTACTCTAGTACTACTCTACTTTACTACTCTATAACTGTGTCTATACAACTGAAATATGTATTCATTGTAGCTTTCCAATGGCGGAGGAACCGATAAGCGAATGGCACGATCCTACCCCTAGTGCATCATCATCAACTAGCCTCGAGAGCCAAGTGTCCGTGACCCCGAGGCCAACAAAGAAACGTCATATAGAGGACAAAGATGATCTGACTTACCAACCGAGGGACGACGAAGCTAAAAGTGCATGGTCTCCAAACCCTGAACAGATGCCGGTGGTGCCTCGAGAATTGAATTTCGAGGAGGAACAAGTCAGGGACAAAGAACCCCCTGCTCCATCTCCAACCACTTCAGGCAAGTCTAGGGGCTAGAGGACAAAGCTGAGAAGGGGGGAACACAGGAGGCACCAGAGGGAAACCCACAGCGAAGTCCATGTGATCCATGAGGTGGGACTAGAGGGAAACCCATTGTCGCCACCCACGGTCCTTGCCAAGTTCAGCAACCAGGTGGCATGTATAGTCAAGGACAAGGTGGAGATCACTTGGGAGGACTGGAACAATGTCCCGGTCGACTACAAGACACATATCTGGGGTGAGGTGACGAGGAGCTTCCATTATCCTGAGGACGTCGATCTGAACAAGTGCAGGTAGTGGGTCATGCACGTGGTAGGAAGAGCCTTTAGAAACTTCAAGTCCATGCTGACCAGGTACTACCTGAAGCTAGGCAAGTCACCCTGTGTCAAATACACTATGGTGAAGGAACATCACTGGGAAGAGTTCTGCAAACAAAGAACAACAGAAGAAGCAAAGGCAAAGAGCGCCAAGTTCAGCGCACTCACGAAGAAGAACCTGCACCCCCACCACTTGGGCATGACTGGGTTTGCTGGTAAGAGGCCCCAGTGGTGGGAGGAAGAAAGGGCTAGAGCTATCGCCGGGCTTCCCGATCCGTACGATGGTGTAGACTTGAGGGCTAAGGACTTCATCTATTCCCGCAAGCCGAAGAAGCTCAAGGAGGGCGCAAGCAAGTTCAATGAGCCCAAGTTCGAGGAGGTGGAGAGGCCTATCATCGAGGCCGCTAAATCCAAGGACAGCTTCGAGGTTCATAGGGTCCAGGACTTGCTGACCTTGGCGCTGGGAACCCCCAAGCACCGTGGCCGCGTCTGTGGCATGTCATCGAAGATGAGCTGGAACTCAGTGGAGTCATGGCAATCCGACGCTGCCACATACCGGTCAAGGCAGAGGTACAAGGAGGGCATCTTTCAGAAGGGCTATGATCAAGGCATGGCTGAAATGATCAGCCGGTTCATAAAAGAAGCGGCAAAAGCTGGCATGCATGGTTTTCTAGTCAAGGTTGTGGCGGAGTACTTCCACTTGCCCGGCAACGATGTAGAACTCCCAGTGGACTTCCACGACATGTACAGACTACTGCGGGAACAAGACCTTGACATCGCCCAAGTCACCTTGTTCTCTATGTAAGTGATGAATTGCGAGTTTCACATATCACCTGCCTTTGAATCGGTCAAGACTACTTATATATGCCACGATGGCTTGTCCTTGCAGGTTGATGGCCTATATATCAAAGGAACTAAAACTTGATGTTATCTATCTATCTCCAATGCATATTGCTCAAAGAATCATCATTGGTTACCACCTAGATGACAATCATCCAACCTTGAAAGACTTGACCAAGCGACAGAGAGAGGCGCACAGGAAGAAACTGATGGACAATGAGAAGTTGAACATTTTAAGATACATACTAGGAGCAATGAAGAAGATCAGGGGAAATGGGTGTATCCTAGCTGCCTACCACTTTGGGTAAGTCGAAGACATGCTTGTAGATATAAGTGGGTAGCTAGCTAGTATTATTATTTCTCGTCGTAACCTGTATTTTGTTTCAATGGCGCAGCCAAGGCCTCGAGGGTCACTGGGTTGCATTTATCATCTACCATTAGGATGGTAGGGCCTGCGTATTTGATTCATTGACAGTGCCAAACTTAAAAGGGTACAAGGCCTTTGAAGATTGCCTCAGAGTGTAAGTGACTGAACTGTCTTCTCATATGCATTCTAAAGCCCTGCCTAATACTAGTACATTTCGATAGCGCTTATAAGGAGTACGTGAAGGATCCTGAATGCTATGATCGAAGAACAGAGAAATTTAAGGCTAATCATAAGAACCGCATCAAAATCAGATGTAACTTTCCGGTAAGTATTTGAAAGGTTTAATTGTGCTTTCGGTTCATATGCGTTGTAATGCCTGTGTTGTAATGTTTGTGTATCGATCATGCAGTGTGCCAAACAATCGGTAGGATCACAAACCTATGGTTTCTACGCCTGTGAGTTCCTAAGGGTGTGCAACCAGTACAACAGTAGTTGGAGGGTGCTTAAGAATGGATTGAACTCGTCGAGAGACGTGCAGAGCACCCAACACAGCTTCAAGCAGACAAAGGCAGACATATATAAGTTTGTCTTAGACAAATGCGTGCTTGAAGGGGGCACGTTCTTCAATGAGAACAGCCCGCTAGCGATTTTACCGGAGTACGAGAGGCTGAGGAAATGGCCCACAATGATGCGTCCATAGGATTACACCTTAGCGCATGTATAACGACTTTAATATGTAAATGTAACGAATTAACGATGACAAGAACGACTAAGGGAATGTATATATATGTATATTATCTCATGTGTAATGCCTGCATACTTTTTAAGTTTAATCTATGAAATCTGGATGTGATTTGAATTTGAATTTATATGCCTGCTGTATTTTATTTGAATTTATATACCTACTGTATTTTTTTAATTCAGGAAATAATTTACCGAGGCGGGCAAATAATAAAGCCTGCCACGGCTAATCAACATAACCGCGGTGGGCCACAAAAGGTGTCCGCCGCGGTAAAATAATTTACCGCGGCGGGCGGTGTAACGTGTCCGCCGTGGTAAAAGTATATTTACCGCAGCGGGCACGTTACATCGCCCGCCGCGGTAAGTCGGTTAACCGCGGCAGGCAAAGCCGCCCGCCGCGGTTAAGCCACGATTTACCGTGGCCTCTAGGCCACGGTGGACGGCTTTGCCCACCGCGGAAAACCGAAAACGCCCACCTCCAGTAAAGTTTGTGTAGTAGTGTAGGGCATACTTAGTGGCCGTCGTAGGGCGGCGGTGGTAAAGGGGCCAGGGCGCCGGTGGACAAGGCGATGGCTAGGGAAGCGTCGGGGACGGCACGGGCACGGGCGGGGGCGGCGGCGGCGCGGGGGCGGCCGGCGCTGGCGCGGGTGGGGGCGGTGGCGGGGCTGGCGCCTCCTTCTTCTTCCTCCTTCCTCCTTCTTCCTCCTCCTCCTTCTCTTCCTCCTTCCTCCTCTCCTCCTATCCTCCTCCTCCTCTCTTTCTCCTCCTCCGGCGGTGGCCTGGCACAGGGGCGGCGGGGCTGGCGCGGCGGCGCTGGCGCGGGCGTGCGTGTGTGTGTGCGTGCGTGCGGTCTGTGGGCCGGCTAGGCCGGGAGGTTAAATCCCCTCTTTGCCGAGTGCCCCCGATCTGGCACTCAGCAAAGTTTTTTTTAATTCTTTACCGAGTGCCACCTGCCCAGGCACCCGGCAAAGAGGGTTTTTTTTAATTATTGAAAAAAATCTTTGCCGAGTGCCATAGGTCCTAACACTCGGCAAAGAGACTCCTTTGTCTAGTGTCTTCTCCTAACACTCGACAAAGAGGCTCCTTTGCCGAGTGTCATTTTTGACACTCGGCAAACCATATTTTTTTTCACTTTTGACCTCCAAAGTTTTTCTGTAGTACTCAGACAATACCTAGTACTCCATGTTCCAATGTGGCACATTTCTTGGACTTTTTTTATATTTCTTTAATTTATTTCATTTAATTGAATTTTCTTGGATAATTCAAATTATAATTGCTAGTCATTCGAATAATGAAAAAATGAATGGAAAAATGATATTCATGTTATTTAGTATAATGTGAGGCCATATCCAGGAACAGACCACCAATTTCGAATATCTTGTTCACGAAACATGACCACGAACTTGTAGTCGAGTTGTTTTTAAATTCTATAAAAAGCAAATGAAGTCCAGAAATTATGAAACTTGTCAAGATGTCAAGATATCATATATGGAGGCTTTGATAAAAAAATTGAGGAGGTTTCGCGCAAGTTGTCACGTACGATGCTTGCAAACCGAAGTCGGCCTCTTCGCGAACTTCGGTTTGCAAGCATCGTACGTGACAACTTGCGCGAAACCTCCTCAATTTTTTTTATCACAGTCTCCACATATGATATCTTGACATCTTGACAAGTTTCATAATTTTCGGACTTCGTTTGCTTTTTATAGAATTTAAAAACAACTCGACCGCAAGTTATTGGTCATGTTTCGTGAACAAGATGTTTGAAATTGGTGGTCTGTTCCTGGATACGGCCTCACATTATACTAAATAACATAAATATCATTTTTCCATTCATTTTTTTCATTATTCGAATGACTAGCAGTTATAATTTGAATTATCCAAGAAAATTCAATTAAATGAAATAAATTAAAGAAATATAGAAAAAGTCTGATAAATGTGCCACATTGGAACATGGAGTACCAGGTATTGTCTGAGGACTGCAGAAAAAGTTTAGAGGTCAAAAGTGAAAAAAATATGATTTGCCGAGTGTCAAAAAATGACACTCGACAAAGGTGCCTCTTTGCCGAGTGTCAGGAGAAGACACTCGGCAAAGGATTAACGGCGGCTGCCGACCGTTAACGGCGGCGGGCCTTTGCCGAGTGTTATTGTTTGACACTCGGCAAACCTGGTCTTTGCCGAGTGTTATTGTTTGCCGAGTGTTCGGCACTCGGCAAACCACCTTTTTGCCGAGTGCCATTTGTTTGCCGAGTGCTTTCGCTCTGACACTCGGCAAATAGCCCCTTTACCGAGTGCCTGATAAAAAACACTCGGCAAAGTCTGGGACACTCAGCAAAGAAGCCGTCTCCGGTAGTGATTATGGGTCGGATTTAGACTATTGGACGACTCCTATTATTAATTATTTACGTAAACCAAGTGCTAAAGTTGATAAAAGTATTATGCAGAGTGCATTTAGGTTTATTTGACACAATAATGAATTGTGCCGAAGAACTGCTAATATGTGGTACGCATCAGTATACTTCAAAGACAAAGTGGTTATTACATCGGGCTAGTTTCTATTGGCCCACTATGATTGTCGTTGCTTTCGCTAATACAATGGGTGCGAAGAGTGCCAACGGTTTGGTAATATTCAGTTGTTTCTTGCTGTGTTGATGCATCCTATTATCAGGGTCGTTTCGTGGTTGGGGGCTAGATTTTATTGACCAAATTCATCCTCCATCGTCAATGGGACATCACTTCATCTTGGTCACTACTGGTTACTTTACAAAGTAGAATGTTGTTGTTTCTTTGAAGAATATGACACATAAGGAGGTGAGAGTTTATTACTGAGCATATCGTATATAGATTCGGTGTGTCTTAGACATTATCTATAGATCAAGGGATGTCTTTTGTGTCAAAGGAAATATGAGATCTTGTCGAATTGTATAAAATTAAGCTACGTAATTCATCTCCGTATTATGCTAAGCTAATGGCCAAGCTAAATTGAGCAATAAGACTTTGATCAAGCTTACCAAGAAAAAAGATTGAGGACGATCCCATAAATGTGGCATGAAGTTTTGTCTGAAGCTCTGTGAGCCCATCGCATATCTAGACATAGTGCCACTAAGGTTACTCGTTTTGAGCTGGTGTATGGGCAGGAAGCCATGTTATTGGTCGAAGTGAATTTGAATGCATATAGATTAGCAAAATAAACGATTATCTGCTATAATGTATCATGATATGATGATAGACAATATTTATGAGGTAACCAATAAAAGAATACAAGCTTTGAAGTATATTAAGAGTGACAAGGCTCAAATGGTCACCGAGCTGGAAAACTATTTTACCATTGGGACGAAGAGTAACAAGTTTAGCAAGTGGCTGTGACCGAGCTGGAAAGGTCTATTAAAGTTGATCAAAATGATATTTGAAAATTCATACATGTTGGAGACGTTGCAAGGTGATCGTCTCCCAAGAACAATTAAAGGCCATTTTAGACATGTCCCCTTCGGCCATAAAAATCTGATTATAACCAACAGTACCATCAAGGAAACTAATAATGCGATGTGCCAAAGAAACATTAATAAGCATATCAGTGATAGGCATAAGATATTCATCTTCCATAGTAGATCTATATTAAGATATCTAAAATCAATACAAACTCGCAACTTTTTGGAGTCCTTCTGTGTACGTGCACAATATTAGAGATCCACGCCACGTATTTACATGGCTTAAAGAAATCCACTTCCAACAACTGATTAATTCCTTCTTTAGTGTAGTTATATATTATAAGTTGAAGCTGCACAGTTGTTCTAGGCTTGAACCCAGGTTTAATGGGAAGCTGATGCTTAACAAGCTCGCGACTCAATCCTAGAATCTCAATATAATTCCTTGCAAAACAATTAACCTATTACTTGAGAAGCTTGATTAACTTAACTTTATAATCGACTTCCAATTTTTGGTTTACAAACGTCAACCTTGGCGCAAAGCCATCCCTAATATCAACCTTTTCCAATGGGTCAGGCGATGTAAAATCTTGTCCTAATTTATTAAGTTCATCAAAATCGTCAATATCCTCACAAACATCGGTCGAAGTCCGATACTGCTCAACACGATGTTTCAACCACACTCTAAATTATAATCCACTAGTAACTACATGAAGATATTGAGCCAATTATTAATCCGCTTCAAAGAAACAAGTACAAAACCCTCTCTAGTGACACTAATGACTAAAAATCAACGAGGTTATGCTCAGAGGCCATATCATCATGCCCCCCGATTGAAGGAGCATTGGCCATGACAACATGGACCGATGAGTATGTGTGAATAATCTCCACTTCGTTGTCCACCCACAAGATGAGGAACTAGTGCAGACTGGAAGGAACATACTAATTGAGATGGATCCAATCGCTCCCGAGAATTAAGTTGTAGCTCCCTTGCACTTGAAAGAAAACAGTTGCTAATGTTTTGCTCCTGATGCTGAACACCATCGAAGCAACCTCCCTTGGACGGAATTGGCTCTCCTCCTACAATGCCACTGATTGTCATATTAGTCTTGATCAACTCCTCATCCGTGCCGCCAAGCTTCTTGTAAAGCGAATATGACATCCACAGTCGCTCAATATGTTATGGATTAATTGGTGTGTCATTAATATGGTCCATCACATGTAGCGGCTTGAGATGATTCACGGAGTCTTCGGGCTTGTGTCGCAAAGTCGAATTGAGCCGTCCTTGCATCATCTCCCACAAAGTAATAGTCATGACAGATACACCATACTGACATTGGTCCTTTCCGGTGAGGGCTCATAATCGACCATCTCCTCTCTATTGTCCTTAGGCACCTTAGAGGCCGTGGGAACCACATGAGATTCAATGGGGACTGAATCACTCGGAGGCATATCGGTCGCCGCTAGAACAAGCAACCAGCTTGGACAGTTTCAGTAGCCTCTGTACAAAGCTAAGCCCAACAAATCCGACCTGGCTGGATCTAAGCCGACTCGGCCGGTTTTCTTTGCCTCAACTGACTTCTATGCCTTCTTTGCTGTTGGAGGAAATCAGCAAGAACGAATAGAACAGGAGCAGTATGTGCAAAAAAAGAGAATAAAACAGGAGCAAAAAACCAAAACAGGACACATGCATGGGGGACTAGCTCGAGCATCCCGCGAGAGAAATAACAAGACAAAAATCAGGGAAATGCCTGAAATGACATACCCTAGACATTGCCTGGGAGTCGCCTTCGAGACGCCTCACCTCCCGCAAGCGGTGGATAAGACTCACCGAAATGAAGAAGAAATGGGTGCAGTTCCCAGAAAATAAAAACCAGCGCTGTGTGTGGGTGTCTCTCACTAGACAAACAAAACTGAGAGCGAAAAAACCTTGAGTATCAGCGATCGTCAAGCCTATCTGAACGGTCAGGCTTTTCTAGAGATCCGTGCCAGCTGTACGACTACATGCATGTTTTCATTTGTTTAGTACTGCGGGACCCATGACGGTCAACTACTCACCTCGTTGTTCTGCATCTGGAAAAGCCTGAAAAAAGATAGTACACGTCACATAAAGCAACCAATCGCTATGCGAATATAGACTCAACGGCCGTTGATGAATAAGGCGTTGCATTTCAGAAACAAAACTGCTTGCACGATGATAAGACAGAACAAAGCATCCGATGGATGAGATAAGAGTGAGCAGATTCCAATGGCTGGTAAAACGCGTGAGCACGGACAACAAAAACAACCGGTTGATGTTTAGCTTTTCCCTTATTTTTCCAATGCTTCGGTGAGCACCACCTGCACGCCTTTCTGATTCCTGCTGCCTTTGTGTTTTGTCCGCGGACACGTTTGAACACAAGTACACAACGGCGATGTTGATGTTCAGCGACGAAGCGCTGGGACTAGCCGTGCGCGTCATAAATTTCTTCCTTCAAACAGCATTGTGTCATCACGTGTACATGTGTATATTCAAATGCAAAATCAAATTCAAAATGGACCGAGATTTTTCCTCACAAGGAGCGTACGCTTTCACACGTACGTTGTTGCCAATTGCCGCTATAAAACTCATCCCCGGGCATTGTATCACCCAGAGTATTATTCCCTGATCGTTGGTCGATCCAGCTTCATTCGTCGGCGGAGGCTTTGATGAGCGGTTCGCCGGCGGCGCGCCTCAACGCGTCAATGGAGGCCGCAGCCACCACCGGGAACAGCGCCTCGTCGGCGGAGGCGCGGCGGGTGGAGTCGTCTGCCGATGAGGTGGAGGAGGAGGTGTCCGGCTGCGTGAAGACGGCGCCGCCGTGCTACGACGTGTTTATCAACCACCGCTGGGTGGACACCCGGCACACGGTGGCGCACCTGCTGCACGACCGGCTGCTGCAGCTCAGCGGCGGCCGGGTCCGCACGTTCCTGGACAGCATGTCCTTGCGTCCGGGGGACAGGCTGGTGGAGGGCATCAACCAGGGCATGAGCCAGTGCAAGGTGGCCGTGGCCATCTTCTCCGAGCGCTACCTCGACTCCGAGTTCTGCCTGCACGAGCTCGCCGCGCTCGTGGAGGCGCGCAAGGTCATCGTCCCCATCTTCTACGGCGTCAAGCCCTCCGCGCTGGTCCTGCCGCAGGCCGTCGTCCACACCCACGCGCCCCGTGACGTCGAGCGCTTCAGGGTCGCGCTCCGCGAGGCCAAGTACACCGTTGGCCTCACCTACGACCCAGCCACAGGGTACGTAACGAGCCGACCTGACCTAGCTACTCCTAATAATGTTCTATATGGGTCCATGCACGCGCCATTGAAATTCTCAGAGCTTGCTCTGACCTCTGCCGCTCTGCGAGCATTGTTATGCACGCATGCAATAATAATACAATTAGCTCGGAACTAAGGGATGTGCTATAATTCAGTCGCCTCAAAGAGGCTTCGTCTCAGGCGATGGATTCCAACCCTAGGATGAGCATCCGATGGTCATTGTGTTGTCTTCTACCTCAGGTCAGTCACCGTTCTTCTTCCCAAAGCACGCAACCCCACCGCCGTCGCCGCCGCTGCCCCGCCGCGGTGTGGTAGGGTCTCGCCGAAGCGGCCGCGGACACGAAGCTCCGTCAAGACCCTATCGCCCACGGCGGCTTCCTTCTTTCTCTTCCCCCTCCGGCCGCCGCTATGGCCATTGTCGCCCCCGCACTGACCTGGCCTGACCGCCTCCTCCGTAGCCAGAACCCTAATCGCCGCTCTCCTGCCGTCCCCATCGCCTGGCTGGCCTACCTCTCCCAAGACCCTTTTAAGCCCGCCGGAGTTGGGGAACAAGAGAGAGAGAGAGAGAGAGAGAGAGTCAGAAAGAGAGGGCGCCGGAGTTGGGAAACCCTAGCCACCACCGTCTTCTTCGTCGAAGCGGGCGCTTGGGAGAGGATCGTCTGAAATTGATTTCAAGCACTGAAGTATAGGAATTGTGTGGAACTAATTATACTTGTCCAATAATAGATAGGTGGGGAAAAGGGATTTGCTTAGACCACAGCATCAACACCATTGTACATAAAAAGAGCTGTTTCTTAAAATCGTTTTCTATTATTAATGGTGATCTCTGGATCTGCATGCAGTGATTTGGCCGAGCTGGTGTCAGCGGCAGCGAACGCGGTGATGCAGAGGATTGAACAAATTGAGAGCATGCGATGACGATCGTTCCCACTTTAATTTCCAGGCAGTGATTTCGAAGCTGCAGTTTTAACAAATAATGACATGCACATCTGTAAACGCGGGAAATAAAATTGTAATCATGTAATGTATAAATAGATGATTTTTTACAGAAATCTGCTATACGTCTCACTGCAATGTCAGTCGTTGCATGTCGGAGTTGGATTCAGACGTTTTGTCTCTCCTCGCCCATTTTTCTCGCTTTGGCCTCTGGGTTATGTACGGACGAAAACAGTACGGATATTTTTCGACCGTATTTGAGATCGAATTCGTTTAGAGGGGTTCGGATATGTCCGTATCCGAGTCCGGATATTCAACATCCGATACCGTATCTGTATCCGAATACTCAAATCACATATTTATGATGTCGATATCCAATTATATCCTATCCGGCATGGTTCACTCTATCCATATTCGAATCCGAATCTAGACAGAAATATAAAAACAAATATAATATCAGTTATATCCATCCGTATCCGATCCGTTTTCATCCACAGGGTTACGCACTTACGCGTGTGTCGGTGTGCACACGCGCTTGTGCACCTACGTATGATTCATGTCGTTGCTCCATTTCTTTTTCTTTCATGATCAATGCATCTAGATCGAACTACTTGAACGTAGCTAGTATATGGAACGTTTCAAAAAGTAGTATATTAGGTTTTACACTTTAGCTTCTTTGTCATGACAATGCATATACCAGCTACATTACGTGTATATAACTACACATATAGTACACTTCGAGTCTACGACTACATGAAGGGACACTACTGCCGGCAATTTCAAAACCGGTAGCGATATAACTACTTGCTTCGAAACTGACAGTTAGTATCACGGCCGGTTGTGGTTAACAACCGACAGTGTTATGTGCTCAGTGCTCTAGATCCAGAATTTCATTTACCATAATGATACATACGAGACGTTTGGACGGACAGATGCCTCCGTCCGCTCATTTCCGCACCCGCTCATTTCTCTCGCGCCCTTACACTACTATACAAAATCTTTTGGGAGGCGTTTTCAAAACAAGCTCCGAGGCGGTTGGGCCGACTGTCCGCCTCGGTTATTTATGGCAGGGTAGCCGGTCCAGCAACCGCCTTTGTTAATGCTTAACCGAGGCGGATGACATAAGAGCACTACCTCGGTTATTGCCTATTAACCGAGGCGGACTTCTTAACAGGCCCGCCTCCAAAAAATAGTCCATTTTCGAAGGCGGGCCTCTTAAGAGGCCCGTCTCGGTTAAAAGGCCCGAGGCCTACTCAACAGCCCACTGCAAACCCTAGGTATATATACGCAGCCCCCTCTATGTTCACCCTCCACCTCTCCCTCAACCAGCCGCCGCTCCCACTCGTCTCTCTC
Source organism: Miscanthus floridulus (assembly GCF_019320115.1). Lineage (NCBI taxonomy): Eukaryota > Viridiplantae > Streptophyta > Magnoliopsida > Poales > Poaceae > Miscanthus > Miscanthus floridulus. The sequence continues at coordinate 39,336,491 of NC_089582.1, forward strand.
CCACGCACGCGCACCCCTCTCTCTCCCACGCGCGCACTGCTCTCCCCCCCACTCTCTCTCTCTCTATCCCTCCCTCCACTCTCTCTCCCTCTTCCTCCCTCGGCCTAATCCGAGCAGGGATGCGGCGCCCCTGCTCCACAACAGGCTACGGCACCCCTCCTCCACAGCAGGGCCGGGCAGCGCACGGTGACCATCGGGGCCGGGCGGAGCACGGTGGCGCGCGGGGCGGGGTGGTGCGGGGCCGGTCGGCGCATAGTGGCATAGGGCCAGGTGGCGCGGGGCCGGGCCGTGGAGCGCACGAGCGAGCCCGATCCGACGACTAGAGGTATGTAACCCTTCCTCTACGTGTTCTAGCTCCTCATTCTCTCTCCATCTGTCCTCTTTCCCTCACTCTCTTTCTCCCAGGGATCTGGATTGCTGGACTGAGTAGGCGAGGAGGAGACCGGCCACGCCGGATTCGGCGAGGAGGCCGGCCATGCCCGGATCCGGTGACGACGGTGTCCTGCGTGCATCCATGCTCCTGCATGCGGCACGATGAGCGACGGCGGAGCCAGATGCGGCTAGTGGGCTGGGAACGCGCTCACCAGCGGGCTTGGGAACAGGCTCACCGGTGGGCTCGTGTTTTTTTTGTTTTTTATTGATTAACCGAGGCGGGCATTCTAATGTGCTCGCCTCCGTTAATATATTAACCGAGACGGGTGTTCTAATGTACCCACTTCATTTAATCGTTTAATCGAGGTGGTTGGCCAACCGCCTTGGTTAAGGCCACGATTGACCGTGACCTTTAGACCGAGGCAGTTGCCTTGCCCGCCTCGGTTAAACCATTTCGTCCGCCTCGGTTAAGATTCCTGTAGTAGTGTTAATTTCACCCACCGCGGCATCTCTGCACCCACCGCACCCAGGCCACAACGCTCCTCTGCTGAGCCGCGCCCACGCACGTCACACAAGCCACGCGCCCCGCTACCTCCCCCTCCCTCCTCCTGCTCCGGCGCGTAGCGTCCCCAGCCCGAGCACGAGCTCTGATCCACGCGGCCACCCTCGGCGACCCCTTCCTCTTCTCCGGCCAGCCACCCCCGGCCTCAACTCTGGTGCTAGGACGGGCACGACCCCGAAGGCGGCCTCGGCGTGGGTGCAGATTCGATGCTGACGCGCGGCCCTGCTGTGGCACGGGACGCACAGCTCCGGCACGGGCGCGTGGTGTTTCCTCGGTCCATGCCTTGCACCAGCTCCCCATCCTAGATCTGGCCGCGGCCGTGGTGGGTTTGATTCTCCTCCTATCTAGGGCAGCAACTATTTATCAGAGCCAGCGATCGATGGAGGCATACTAGCCATTCTTCTGAGCAGATGTGCATGTTGCAAGCGTTGGTTTCAAGTGTTTTAGAGTTTTCATAGTTATATTGCAATTGTTTCATGCGGATGTTACAAAAGTGGATCGAGATGTTCCATATGTTGCAATGGTTGTACACGTATGTTGCAAACTTTTGTTCTTAATGTTTCATCTGTGTTTTTTGGACGCATGTTGCAATTATGTTTATCTGGATGTTGCATATGTTCCACACATATGTTGCATGTGTTTTATTCGGATGTTGCTTATCGTTGCAATGGTTTTCAAGTGTGTTTCAGATTTGTTTTTCAAGTGTTTCATAAGCATGTTTCAAGTATTTCAACTGCCTTCAGACGTATGTTCCAACCATTGTATTTGGATATTTTAAAAGTAGATCGGTTTTTGCATCTCTCCTCCTCCCATCTTCTGCTGCATCGTCTCTCCCGGAGCCGGCAGGGCATCCATACGAACTAGGGATGGGCGATGGGTGCGGGACGAGGGAGCTGCGTGCATCGGCCACAAGCGAGGGAGCTCCGTACGGACGGACGCCGCCTCCGGAGCAGGATGGGCGCTGGGCGGAGTACGTGTGCTGCGTACGTCACGGTTTGGGAGCAGGGGTGCAGGCGCATGGTGACGTGGGTGGGCGCTCTCCTATTGCGCGGGCGCAGCCTACGTGAGGGGGGGGGGGGGGCAAATGCATCGAACGGGAGCTGCGTCTGGACGCAGGCGTAGGGTCGGCCGTCCGGGTGCTAGGCTTGCCGTTTCATTTAACTTTTGTTGAGTGCGTATGTTTTCGTCCCCAACCATTTAATTAATTCTGACTAAGTCCACCCACGCATTTGCATCCTCTCTTCTCCAAGTTCTTTTCCTGACTCCCTTCGTCTGCCTTTCTCTCTAGCACTGCTCGATGGTAAAGAATCGAAGGGCACGATGGCCGTTGCGGCACATCATGGAACAGGGCACAGGCGCACAGCGACGGCGAGCTCATCAGTGTGGGCGGGCCCGGTAGCGTGGGGCGGCGGCGGCAGCAAAGCCTGGCCACACCCGGGGCTCCAGGCCTGACCGCACGGGGCAGTGGTGGTGACAGCAAGCTTGGCTGCATGGGGCTGCTGCGGCGGTGTGTGTGTGGGGCGAGGGCATGTCAGGATTCAAGATGAACCCTGACGATAACTGAAGAGAACTGGGGAAAATCAGAAGATTCAGAGGAGAAGTAGCAAGAACAGCAAGTTCAGAATGGGAAACAGATGGACAGAGGACAGGTTTCAATAGCGAGAAACAGAATTCGGTTACAATCGTTGCCTCTCTCAGTTCCTGAACCGAGTACTTATACTATTACATGGCCTTGGGCCCACCAAACAGGCGCACCGCCTTAACCGCCTGAACAACCTTCAGCCACGTACGCTCTGAACCGGCCTTCTCTCCTATTGTCGGATCAGCTACAGGAGCGACCTTCAGTTTCCTGACAGGGCAATGGTTGGCTCGGTGGTGCATCGGCTGCGGTTGTGCAGGAGCAGCGCTGCGACTGCGAGCCTGGCGGCCGGGCAGCGGCGGCAAAGCCCATCGATCCGTGTGGGGCTCCAGGCCTGGCTGTGTGGGTTGGCGGTGCCAGCGGACATGTGGAGCTATAGCGGCTGCGCGAAGGGTGAAGGCAGCAGTGGGGCCTGGTGGTGCGTCGACTGTGGCCGCACGGCATGGCGAGTCCGTCGGTGGGGAGCCACGACAGGGTGCTCTGATTTTTTTTTGGAAATCTTCATCACTGTTGGTTGAGAGCCCAATTAACAATGATAACCTCTGACCTTCAATGCAGATGACGCAATGCCGGTTCCAAATCCAGCAGTGAAGGTGCTTTTGGAATTGGCGGTGATTCCTAGTTTTGTAGTAGTGTACTGTACGTAGCTGCAGCCTTTCAAAGAAATAGTCTCATGTTGCGTGTACATTCTCACCACGTATCAGGTGCATGCGTTGCTGATCTTTGTGCTGCTAGTTAGGCTCTTGTGTTATGTATTTTATTTGAACCATCTCATCGCTTGAACATCAACTCACCTTATTGATTTTACATTTTCAGTTGCACTAGATGGCAGGAGTACAAGCTAGTATGGAGTGTAATTTGATCGATGGAAAAAGGTTTAGTTTAGTTTGAATGACTGTACTATCTATAGTGCAGTCATATTATGTATTGTACTTCACTTAAAACAGTTTCAAAATTTTAAATCTATTTATAAATTTAATACTTCAAATAGTATTTAGTTGTCTATCATGTCTCCATGTCGACGTCATGCTACGTAAATGCACTCTAATTTTGAGTCATGTTGAAAAAGTGAATGGTATTGATAGTTGAGGTTTGAAAAATGAATGGTTTCATGATTCAAGGCTGAAAAATAGATTCAGTCATAGTTGAGTGTCACTAGGCCAGATTGTTACAGTAGGACGCCCACTGTAGGGGCGCCCCCAACAAAACAACTCTTGGATGTATGGTTCGTTAAGACATGACGCTCTTTTCCATGATGAGGTGGACAAATTCATCAAAGCCGCAGAGAAGCATGCAGCGACGTTGAAAGAGAATAGTGACATGATTATTTGTCCTTGCAAAGATTGCAAGAACCTTATTGTGTTTCGAGATGTGAGTACCATCAAAGAACATCTGATTAGGAGAGGATTTGTTGCGGACTACACAGTGTGGATTCATCATGGTGAAACAGTGGTTGTTGATGACAGCGACGATGATCTAGCTGATGAAGCTAAAACCCAAGCATACTTGTCTCGATTCACTGATGATCTTGAGCAACAAATGGATCGTGACTATGGCAATCAACAAGGTGGTGGCTTTGGCAATCAACAAGGTGGTGGCTTTGGCAATGAACAAGGTGGTGATGATGCTGGTGGTGCCAGCAATGATGGCGAAGCACGTGAGGGGGATGCAGATGATGGTGACAACTTGGACGAAATGCTTGGGGCCTTTGGACCAGAAATATTAGAAAAGAGCAAGAGAGGTCTAGAAAATCTTGAGAGGGTGACAAAAGCATCAAAGAAGACTGTGTATGATGCTGAGAAGGGTTGTTCAACATACTTCACACTGCTACGTTTTGTGCTTGAGCTACTCATCCTGAAGGCTAAGTACGGCTGGTTGGACTGCAGTTTCGATGATCTGTTGTGCCTCATGTCACGATTGCTCCCACGGCCGAACATAGTTCCCGCCAACACATACCAAGCGAAGAAGGTTATAAGTCCACTCACATTGGGGGTTTAAAAAATCCATGCATGCCCCAACCACTATATCCTTTTTCGGCGTGGCACATCTTTCGAGACTTTAGATACATGTCCTAGGTGTGGGGCTAGTTGGTACAAGAACAATGACCTTCAAAGTGGGGTGGAAGCCTCCACAGGAAAGAGGAAGAAGGGTGGGAAGAAGGTGGTGCAAGAATCTCAGCCCCCAGAGGAAACTCCATTAGGCAACAATGCAAATAAGAGAAGAATTCCTGCCCTGGTTATGTGGTACTTGCCAGTGACCGACCGCTTGAGGCGTATGTTCCTAAACCCTAAGGAAGCCGCACTGATGACATGGTGGGATGATGAGCGCAAGGTGGATGATGATACGATCGCACACCCGGCCGATTGTAGCCAGTGGCAAGCGTTCGATGCCAAGTACAAAGCAGAATTCAGTGATGACCCACGGAATGTACGGTTCGGCTTGAGCACCGATGGAATGAATCCCTTCAATGAGAGAATGACCGACCACAGCACATGGCCAGTCATCTTGACCATGTACAACCTCCTAACGTATTTGTGTCAGAAGAGGAAGTACCTTCTCCTCACCATTCTTATCTCCGGCCCCAAACAACCAGGCATTGATATAGACGTGTTCTTGGAGCCTTTGATGCAAGAAATGGAGAGGCTATGGAGGTATGGGGAGCCAATGTACGATGCGTTCCAGGACTTCATATGCAAAGCAATAATATTTGTTACTGCCAATGATTATCCTGCGCTGTTTGCCCTGTCTGGACAGTTCAAAGGCAAGACTGGATGCTTAGTCTGTTTGGATGGTACTAAATGGGTGTTCCTAGATGGATCTAGGAAGATAGTTTACATAAGGAACCGATGCTTCTTAAAGACATGTCACAAGTACCACGGCAAATTATACCTAAGATACTATGGCAACATCTCGGAGGATGAACCCCCTCTAGAGAGACGTCATAATGGAGAACATGTGTTCAGAATGGTCCAAAATATACACATCATCTATGGAAAGAAGAATCCGGATGGAACGATTAGAGATAGAAGCACACCTCCATCAAAGGTGTACCATTCAAGAAGCAATCAATCTTCTTTCAGTACCTACCTTATTGGCTAGACTTGGAGGTCCCCCATGCTATTGATACGATGCACATGCAGAAGAATGTCTTTGAGAGTCTCATGGCTACCTTGATGGACACGGGCAAGTCAAAGGATGGTCTCAGATCACAGAAAGACATGGTGCAACTGAACATGATGCGGGAGCTTTGGCGGTACAGTTGGATAATGGCAAGTACAGTCTTTCCCGTGGCTAGCTTCAACCTAACCCTATAGGAGAGGAGAGCTATATGCAATTTCCTTAGGGGAGTCAGAGTGCCGACTGGGTTTTCGGTGAACCCAAAGAAGCTAGTGTCGATGAAGGACCTATCATTAACATACTACAAGGCTCATGATTGTCATGTGATGCTGATAGTGTTCCTACCAATTGCAATTAGGGCTATAAAGCCAGAGTTCCTAAAGATGGCCATCACCCGCATGTGCTACTTCTTTTCGAAGATCTCACAGAAGATGATTCGCAGGCAAGAGCTGAGTGACCTACATGAATTCATGGTGGAGACCCAGAACCAACTAGAGATGTGTTTACCTCTTCCTTTTTTTTTGATATAATGGTACATCTCATGATTCACCTGGTTCATCAGATTGAGGGGCTAGGCCCTAGCTTCTTGCATGAAATGTGGTCCTACGAGCAGTTCATGTCGGTTCTAAGCTGATACGTGCATAACTGAACACACCCAGAGGGCTCCATGATAGAGGGTTAGAATTCCGAAGAAGTCATCGCGTGCTGCCAAGAGTGGCTAAAAGTACAGAGAGGGATTGGTAATCCCAATTCTCGTCACAAGGGAAGGCTAGCTGGGAAGGGCACAAGTGGTAGGAAAGTGTTCCTCGACAATGATTACAGAGAGGTGAGTCAGGCACATTACAGTGTATTGCAGAGTATGGCAGTGATGCAACCATACATTGATGAACACATGGCTATCATTATGGTCGAGAGGAATGGCCGTTCAGATGATTGGGTCATGAAACAGCATAAGCAACGCCTGACATCATGGTTGAAGGACCAGAACATACAGCCTGGAGAAACCATAGATTCTATTACCATTAGTCAATTGGCGGCTGGGCCATCGAAACAGGTGATGTCTTAGAATGCTTATGACATCAATGGGTACACATACTATACCGACACAAAGGATAGGAAATATGTGAATCAGAACAACGGCGTCCGAATAGAGGCTCTCGACGGATTGGGGCAAAAGGTCCTGTACTTTGGCATAATTGAAGATATATGGGAACTTGACTATGGAAGGGATATAAAGGTGGCCCTGTTTCGATGCCGCTGGATCAAGCAACATCAATTCAATGAGATCGGACAGAGAGTCGTCGACCTCCAGAATGTAGGCTACTAGGATGACCCTTGGGTGCTCATTGAACGTGTCGCACAAGTCTTCTATATGCCCGACCTGCAAAGTAACCTCCCCCCAAAGAAGAAGACAAAGCACGTGGTGGCCTCCAGGAAACAACATATCATCAGAGTTGATGGCATGGACGATGTTGAACCTTACAATAAGTGCGATGAGATGCCGCTATTCACAGACTTTTATAAGAAGATCGAGGTTGTGGAAAAGAACCTGCCCAAAGATGTATTGCCATGGGAACGAAAAGGTGTCAAGGGGAAAGTTGTCATGGTGGGCTAGCTAGTTTATGTAAGCATGTCAGTGTTCGTAAGACTACATTCATGTATGTGTGTGTGAGACTACATTCATGTATGTGAGACTACATTTATGTATGTGTGTTTGAAACTATATTTATATGTGTGTTTACATTCACGTATGTTTGTGTGAACAATGTGTACTAAGAATTTATCAAATTATGAAATTACCAAAATAAAAGTTGTAGATCTCCATGAGTTATTCAACTTTAGTATTCATTACTTTTTCAGTTGAAATGATTTGGGAGTCCAAATTATGGTTTCAACTTGTCTTTTTTCAAATTTTAAAATTTGAAAGCTTCAAATTTAGTCAAATGAGAAGATAACCAAAATAAAAGTTGTAGATGTTGATGAGTTGAACAACTTTTGTATTCATCACTTTTACATCTGAAATCATTTAGGGTTTGAAAATTTGGTTTGAACTTGTCAAATTTCAAATTTCAAATTTTAAAATGTGTAAAACATTGTCACATCCAAGTTTGATCAAACTTAAATGCTGAAGCATGATTTTATAAATTTTTAGGAAAAAATCATCACATTTGGCGTTAATATGAGGGAGAACAACTAGTTACAAAGTTTACCCACAGATTAAAAAGAGAAATCACACTGTTCTAGATGATCCTTATATGATCATAGTGAACAGTGTGATTTCTTTTTTTAATCTATGGGTCAACTTTATAACTAGTTTTTCTTCCTCATACTAACTCAAAATCTGATGATTTTTTTCCTAAAATTTTCTAAAATCATTCTCTATCAATTTTTTTGTTGGTTTTGTCAATATATACATATGAAAAGTCTAAGCAATTTAAATTTTGAATTAAAAAAAAATACAACTTCAGACAAGATTTTGGTACCCCAAATGATTTCAGCTGAAAAAGTGATAAATACCAAAGTTGAATAACTCATCAAAATCTACAACTTTTGTATTGGTCATTTCTTCATATGATAAAGTGGTAATGACATTGTTCACAAATGTGACACATCTCTCATAAGATTTTATAAACTATATGAGACATGTGTAAAATTAGTGAACAATATGTGCTAGGAATTTGTCAAATGAAGAAATAACCAAAATAAAAGTTGTAGATATTCATGAGTTGAACAACTTTGGTATTCATCACTTTTTATGTTGAAATCAATTTGGGTCTCAAATTTTGGTTCGAACTTGTCGTTTTTCAAAATTTCATATTTGAAAGGTCCAAATTTTGTCAAATGACAAGATGACTAAAATAAAAGTTGTAGATACTAATGAGTTGAACAACTTTGGTATTCATCACTTTTTATGTTGAAATTATTTTGGGTCTTAAATTTTGGTTCGAACTTGTCATTTTTTAAAATTTCAAATTTGAATGGTTCAAATTTTGTCAAATGACAAGATGACCAAAATAAAAGTTGTAGATCTTCATGACCTCTACAACTTTGATGTTTATCAAATTTTCATTTGAGATCATTTGGTGTGTCAAAATTATTTTAGTAGTTTGATTTAAATTTTTTAAAATTTAATTTTTCCCATTTTTAAAGGTTCAATTTTGCAATTTTAAACTGTTGTAGTTGTTTTAGTTATTGTATATGTAAATATATCTATAAAAAATAATTATAAAATTTTGTACTATATTATTTATTATTTACATGTGAATAATTCATTTTGATTTAGAATTTTGAAAAAAAAATTCAACTGTAGGGGCGGCTTATAACCTCAGCCGCCCTACAGTGGCTCTGAGGTACTGTAGGGGCGGCTTATAACCTCAGCTGCCCCTACAGTGGCTCTATAGGGGCGGCTTATAACCTCAGCTGCCCCTACAGTGGTTTTGTAGGGGCGGTTTATAACCTCAGCCGCCTCTACAGTGGCGCTGAATTATATTACAGTGCCGGCCCCGTGGACGCTAAGTGTTGGGCGCTGAGGTATATTACAATGCCGTTAGGCTGCCCAATTTCGCCATTGGCGCCGCCTGCACCGCCGCACCGCCTCCTCCACCGTCTCCTCCACTGCCGTCTCCTGACCCTCCCTAACCCCTCCACCGTCTCCCTAACCCCAACCGCCACCCCCGCCCCATCCACCACCGTTCCCCAGGCCGCGATGGCGGCTAGGGTTTGGAAAAACTACTACCCCGTATCCGGCACCCTCCCACCCCGCCTCCTTCCCCTCCCCCTCATCTGGCACTGGCGGTGGTGTCGGCCATCCACGGCGCCCAACTGAGGCAGCCGTTCGACTTCGCCGCCGCCAGCTCCGGCGGCGACGCGGAGGAGGACGAGGACTTCATCCGCGTCATGGAATACATTGAGCGGGCCCTGCTGTGTGTCTACGGGCGCGGCCGCTGCGCGGTGGAGCGGGACGAGCAGCGCGGCCGGTGGGTGCACGTCTGCCCGTCGCAGCCGGTGAGCCTCCGAAAAGATCCTCTCTCTCTCTGTTTTTTTACCCTACAGTTTAACCACTGCATAGTTGACATAGAATTCATAGGCCTTATCCTCATTTGCTTCTCTTAATTGCTATTTTCTCTGAAGTCTGAACCCGTCCTCATGTTGTAACTCCCCAGGTTCCATCTACCTATAATTTGATCAGGTTTAGGTTGTACCTACATCCATGGAATGGTTGGTCTGTTCCTTGTGCATGTCTTACCATTGTCTGGTTCTTATTCACCGTCTGCTGGTCTCATGTAGATTTTTCAGTTTTCCTTTTATATACATATGTATCCTTTCGTCTTAGAATGACTGAATTCTCATTAGGCATGTTTTTTATGTCGCGGAAAGGAGGCAAGCTGAGGCATCAGGGAGAAGTACCCTGATAGAATCCCTGTAAGCCTTATGTAATTTTCCCCATGTCCTCCGATTATTTCCATGATAGCTTTTGTTCTCATTCAAATTGGCTTTCTTGTAATGTAGGTCATTGTTGAGAAGGCCGAGAGGAGTGACATCTGTAACACCTCGGGTGTTAGCCTTGCATAACTTGACTTGCATAGCACGAGCATGATCATAAAGCATTCATATATAAGCTTTGACATTTGAAACATTCGATTGAAACATATGCAACATTCTTATTATTTCATGTTTCCATGTGTATGTGCATATGATCATGAGTGTAAACATGTAGATGATTGTGTGACCTTGCAAATAGCTTAAACATGTTTAGAATATCATCATGAACAACTTTGGTATTTAGGGCTAGGGCTAATTAGGTCATTATGTCATAGTTTAAGTATGTATCATCATTTGAATGTAGCTTGTTTGACCAAGTTTGAACTAGGTATTAGGGACCTTGCATGGAGGAGATCACTAAAGCAAAGTTGTAGTATTTGACATAAGGAACAACTTTTATTTTTGGGTCATTGACTGATTTAGCTCCTAACATGCTTGATTTGGTCCCACAAAAATCAGCAAAATCAAGATTTCAACACTTAACAAAATTTTGCTAAGTCTTGGATCACTGACAGCCTGACAAGCCGACCTTGATCATGATTTTACTCCATCTCGGTTGCGAATTAGAACTGGATTCTTGAACGAAAGTTGTAGCTGGAACATGGTTCTACAAATCCTATTCAGACAATTTATACTTTGGAGCCACGGATTAGCAGTTAATGGAACGTCAAAACTCATCGTCAGGCTCAGCATTTCGTTACTGAACGAACTGAATCGATGGATTCAGTGGCCGACCGGTTCAGGCCTTGGCCGCCACGTGGCGCGGGAATTGGCCGCGCGTCGCCGGCGTTCTGCCCAGCGCGGTAGTGGTGAGCCAGAGCACGGCCTTAACACCGCCAGCGTTCGCCCGACCTAGCCCGCGCTCCATTTCTCATTTCCTCTGCTCCTCTTTTGCCATCCGTAGCACCCGCGAGCACAGCCGCCGAGCTCCCGCAGCACCGCCATTGCCATAGCCGCGCCAAGCCTCGCTGAGCCGCCCGTTCGTCACCACAGCAGCACTACCGTCACCCCAGTAACTCCCGGCGTTCCCCATTGCCCGCTGTTCCAGCTTGGTAAGCCACCGCAGCGCACAACCCCTCGCCGGAGCTCTGCCGCTAGCCCCGTCTCCGTGGCCACATCGCCACCGTCCACCCTAGGCCGTGATAGGGCGCTAGCTAGCTCCGCCGCAGCTCGGTGATGCTCGGCGTAGCGTTCGATCGAGCCGCCGTAGCCCCCACCGGCGTAGCGCCATCGTCCAGCGCCACCGCTCCGCCATGAGCGCCGCCGCTGTACATAGCCCCGACGAGAGGTTCCACCGAGTAGCTTACCCGGTGCGCTAGGTCACATAGGTCGCTCGGTGAAGACGTCACCGCCGGCAGACTCGCCGTCGACGAGCTCCAGCCGCGTAGCGTTGAGCGGCACCATCATGCTCTGTTTTGTCTCGCTAACCGGTGGGGTCAACTGACCAGTGGGTCCCGCGTGTCAGCGACTCCATGTTTTAAAGCTAGTTCATTTTGAATGCAGATTTCATATGTTTTGTAATTTTTGTATCTTCAGTTTGGTAGCTTCAAAAATTGTGAAATAAATTTGATAGTGTTCCTTCGGAAGTGTAGTATTTAGGAAAAATATGTTCTTGACATTTACAGTAGAAATTTTTGGAGATTTAAATAGAGATTTGAAATGTGCTTTTGAATGCATTCAAATTTGTTTATTTTATATCTAGAGTTCCTATGCTCTAAAAATTATGAAATTTTTGTGGTAAGCTAGTCTTAGCATATATGAGCATATATAAGCTAGTCTTAGCATGTGTAGATTTGTAGTTATAGATTTTCCTTTTATAATTAGGAGATCCTTGTGTAAATTTTTATAAATTATTTAGGAATCCAATACTCATGAAATTTGTTGGAGGTTATCCTAGTAGTATATGGATGCTAAGAAAAATAGGAAATCTATTGCTTGACACTTTTCAATAGGGTTTTCTAATTATGCTATTTCAAGCATTGTTGCCTTGTTATTTTTGTATAGGATGTTCTACTTGGCAAAATAACATGAAATTTTTATAGTAGTCCTTTGATAGCATTAGTAAGGCACTGTAAATTTTTAAGAATTTTTGAAACACATCTGGTATATGTTTATTATTTAACCTAGATATCTAAATAAACTAATAAAGGTATTTAAATAAATAGTTTGGGCTTCACCATTATATTGTCTTGAATGTATTTGGCATGCTTAAACTGTTGGTAAGCTTTATGTTGTCAAATTTTGAGTGATTACATGAAGTAGTAGTATCGTTGCTTTAAAATGCAAAATTAAAAGGGTTCCGGATAGATTCTGGAGTTTGATGAGTTGCATGTTGAAAATGATGTGTACTGTAAAAATAGGTAATAACAAAGTTGTAGAGAATTTGATAAGCTTTCCAGAAAGTCCAGGATCATTGTATTTGGATTAGTAGAACTCCAGTTATGAGTGAAACAAGTAGCTACTGTTTTGTGGTATAGTCGATGCATTGTGGAAGTAGATAATTAAATAATCGAGAAGAGATATGCACCTACTCAATAAACATGATGCACTTGTTAACATATATGCATTCGTAATACTTATGCCATATTCATGCATCTAGGATCGGAGGAAGAGATAACGTTGCTGGAATTCGAAGAAGCAGAGGAAGGGGACCAGCAGGAGAATCCGCAAGCCACAGCTCCCAAAGGCGTGGAGCAGAACCCTGAAGAGCTTCTAGAGTGTCTTGACCATCGCCCTATTTCCTTTCTGCGAGGCAAGCCCCGGAGCATTCTAAGTCTCCCAGTAATTTACAACTATTTACTTAAGTACTTATGATTGATGCATTAGGTTATAAGAGTTGAATGGAACCACTTGATGCATGTACATTCCTTGTCCAGATATTACACCTTAACCGGTATAGGTCTAGAATCGAATATATGCTTAGCCATGCTTAGACCGGTAGAAGTCGGGTGATGTCCTATCACCTGTGAGATATAGGTGGATACCGGAGCACGGTTGGCTATATCTGCTATCGTGGAACAGAACCATGAGGTAAAAGTAAATCAAGACCGGACGGAAGGTCGATAGAGAAGCAATAAGACATGGAGGTCTTGGGTGTGGATCTATCCCTGTCTGTGTCGATTAAGGACCATATCGTTGTTGGAACTTCTGACAAGATTGAACGCATGCCTCTCACTTAGCTGGCCAGATAAGTCGTTCCGACCGTGAAGCCGAGTAATTCAACTTAGGCCGGGACCCGTTCTGTTGTGCGCTCCTTCCGGGGAATGATCAGACTGAGTCCAAGGGCAGGCTGGGCCTAAACATCCTAGCATCTGGTGTTCCAGATTGTGCGGTGCGGTATGGACCCGCGAAATATGTACCTGAGTTGTACCAAAGGTGACCTAAGGCTATCATGGTTGGTAGACCTAGGTTTGTGTTAGGAATAAATTCCCAGCTGGTTGAAATCGATTCGAATCGCCGTCTCTCCCGGATAGTGAGAAACTTGACTAGCTCCAACATTGTAGTAACTGTGTTATGAAACATGATGGTTTGGATGAATATGGAATTACAATACCTGCTATGGTTACTATTGTATGCTTCTAAATGATATACCACATGTTTGGCACAGGATAGTTGCTAATCTAGAAATGGATAGTTATAATTAACTTGATAAAGGCATCGCAATGGTCCAACTACGTTAATTGCTTTTATGCAAAATGTTGTCAATTTACGTCCACTTATACAGCCTTGCATAATCCTTGGAGTCATTTTATTTCTGGTTCATGATGGGTAAGTCTAGCTGAGTACCTTCTCGTACTTAGTGTTTTATTTCCCATTGTTGCAGATGGCACAGTGTATCATGGTTATTGCAAGAGTTGTTTCTATCCCGTCGTGGATGAGGAGTAAGCCTTGGGCAGGCTTCTTTATTAATTCCTATCCTTGCTTTTGTGGACCGTGATCCGACTTGGCACTGTATCAAACTATGTTGGAAACTTTATTTTCGAACTTAATTGCTTCCGCTTTATTTATTAAACTCGGTTTGTAACAACTTTTATTCGTACTCTGATGATGAAATGTATCTGTGAACATTATGTAATATGTGGCATGTATGTTGAATCCTGTACGATCTTGGTTGTTGTAAATCGTTTATCGAGACCCGTCATGGTACTCGACGGACTACCGGGTTTATATGGGTTCAAGTATGACAGTGCAACCGCTTGCGGGCTGCCCTTGTACTTGTACTCTTATAAATTGGTCAGTTCTGCAACAGCTGGTATCAGAGCAAGATTCAACGTTAATTGTCACAAGTGTATTTAAAACAAAAGTTTTTGTTTCCAAAAACCCTTCTCCAGCAACTAATAGTTATATAATAGGTATTTGAAATCTAAAGTGTGCCAATGATCACTTTCCTTTTGCCCAAATTAAGGACTATTGGGTGGCTATTTGAGTACTAACATGGGAGTTTTTACTTCGTCGTCCATACGGCGTGCTATCGTATGGGTGCCATTCACTTGAGTGGTAATGTATGGATCAAATGCCTCTACGCCAAGGTAAGATGATGGGTGTATGACCGCAAGAGGTAAGCGTGTGGTCGGGGAGAGTTAGCTTTGATATGGCTATGTATGCATGCTTGCATGTGTATATGGTACGTATTTAATTGTGGGTTTAAATTATTGTCGGGTAGATTGATACGGAAGTATATGTATGGGTATACATATATGGAAGTATTTACAATTACATTCTGCATATTTCATTATGGGTTTAGGGCTGAAATGGAATTTTGTGCAGGTACACTGACAATGAAACTTGTAGCTCGACTAGTTACGCTATTTATGAGAGAACGAATGTATGCCACCATGTCTACCGATTAGAAACAAAAATTTTCCTAAGTTTGTGAGGATGTACGGCACGAGCATGCATCATGATAATTACCATTCACATAACTCCATTGTTCCTCCCCTTATAAAATTCTTACTCGGTTATGTAACTCTTATCCATTATGGCATTGTCTCACCAAGTGGTACATGTTAATGGTGCAGATGGCACGCACCAAGTAGATTGCTCGCAAGTCCACCGGAGGCAGAGCTCCCAGCCGTCAGCTTGCTCCACGTACCCGTCAACGTCATACGTTTCTTGGAGAGTTTGGGATGCCTACACTCTTGTGGAGAGTGCTCAGCTATGTAGGTTATCCTGATGGAATGGAACCCCACTACTTCTGGGCGAATGAGTAGTTGGGAGAAGGTCTCTTGGTTACTGTGGAGGCCATTGTTCGTCCCCTAGGTGACAATTCTGAGTGGACAGGTTGGTGTTATGAGTCAACTGGCAGGACTATTGAAGAAGCAGCTGGCAGGGCAGCCCTTGAGATCCTGAGGGATATCATGGATCATTTTCCTCAGGAGCTGGCAGCCGCTTTGGTTGGAGTCTTTCTGAGGGGTAACCCCTACACTGACTCATGGCAGCAGGCAAGAGGAAGATCTTTGGAGATTGGTGCAGCAGAAGAGCAGAACAGTGATAACCCTTCCATGAGCGCCATGTTCACAGTGATGAGAGTGTTAGATGGAGTAGAAGGTAGCCTCAGGCATGTGTTTGGTGCTCTTGGTCATGCCCATGAGGATCGACGTCAGCTTTAGAGGGAGCACGACGCCAAGATTGAGAGGCTCAATGTAGAGATGGCTCGGTTAACTCACCAGAGGAATGTAACCTCGTCTAGGGAAGATGTTCTAAGAGCTCGATAGTTTGAGCTGGGGCAGTAGTTGGCCAATGCAAAAGAATACAATGATAACCTACATGAGGAGGTTCATCTGCTGAACAATCAGCTCCACCCTTATGTCCCACCTGGAGCCGTAGAGATGGATCTAGAAGAGGACAAGGAAGAAGAAGTGGAGCCTGAAGAAGAAGTGGAGCCCGAAGAAGGAGATGATCCTACGTCTGACCTCGATAGTGATCATGATGAGGATTAGATCGCTTAGTACTTATTGGAAGGACCAATGTATCACCTTTATTCATGTAATGGACCTGTAGTTGGAATTTGGCATTAGTAATCTGACTATCATGTAATGTTGTTTATCGCACGACTATCGCATGTTTGGTTGAACATCAATGCAATTCCAGTCCTTTGTTGGTAATCACAATTTAAATTTGAATGCGTTATGAGCGCGATAAGTGGTCAAATTGGTGATGTCATGTTGTGAGAATGAATTGTTATGCCTCTGTTTTTATTGTGATTTTGAGAAATTTCTCCAGTAAGTTCAGTTTGGTATGAGTACATAATTCATCTGCAATCTCTTGACATCAACCAATAATCACTTATTGTTGCAACTTCGTAGATGACGCGCACCCGTGCTGGAGCTGGTGGTAGCCAAGATGGCAACCATGATGACTTTCCACCCCCACCGCCGCCATCTGCTCAGGAGTTCTTTACCCAGTTCCTAGGGAGCCAGAGGACAATGGAGGAAGCTTTGCGCCTTATCGTGCAAAACACCGCTCGTGGCCACCCACATCAACCAGGGGCTGAACCAAATCAGTACAGTACATTCAAGGAGTTTCTAGATACGAAGCCTCCAATCTTCAAGGTGGCAGAGGAACCACTGCAGGCTGACGAGTGGCTAAATACCATTGAGCAGAAATTTCATCTGCTGAGGGTCACAGAGCATCTGAAAGCTGAGTATGCTTCTCATCAATTGCAAGGACCAGCAGGGATTTGGTGGACACATTTCCTATCATCTTTGCCTGCTAACGCATGAGTGACCTGGGAACAGTTCAAACTGGCTTTTAGGGGACATCATATTCCCCTGGGCCTGATGCGCATGAAAGCGGCCAAATTTATGAGGCTCACTCAAGGAACAAAGTCACTCACAGAATATATGCATGCATTCAACAACTTGTCTAGATATGCTCCAGGTTTTGTGGATACCGAGGAGAAAAAGATAGAGTTTCAAGCGAGGTTTGGGTACCAAACTTATGAAGACCATGGCCAATTCTAGGTGTGCCACGTACAATGAGTTTATTAGTGATGCCTTGACCCAAGAAAACCACAACAACATGCATGCAGTTGCTAAGGGTCACAAGAGGGCATATGAGGCCGGTGCCTTGGATCTTTCCAGTCAAAAGCGCCTATCACAGCTAGGCCACAATTTCGTCCACCTGCACCCAAGTTTAGGCCTCCACCACCTAAAGCTCAGAATAATAGGCCATAGAAACTATTCCGTAAGGCATTCACTATTGCCTTACCAAAAGGAAATGGCAGTCAGGACAGCTCCACCGGATTCAGAAGTAATCAACCATGTTTCAACTGCAACCAACTAGGTCATTGGTCCAAGGAATGCCCCCACCCCAAGAAGAATGGCAACCCAAATCAAAACAATCAGAGGCAGGCGAATGCCAGGGCACATTAGGGACACGTGCATTATACCGCTATGGAAGAAGTGCCCACCGGAGAAGTTGTCACGGCTGGTATGTTTCTCGTCAACCAGCATCCCGCTGTTGTTTTATTTGATTCGGGAGCTTTTCATTTATTTATGAGTCAAGCATTTGCATCTAGACATGATCAAGAAATAATTGAAGTAAGCAAAGGGGGTTATAACATAAGTTCAGCAGGGGGAACTATTACTACCAAAAAGATAGTAAAAAATGTACTCATCTCTATACAAGGGAGGGAGTACACAATAGATTTGATAATATTGCCCAGGTTATTGATAAGTGTAATCTTAGGCATGAATTGGATGAAGGATCATGGTGTTCTTATTGACACTAGCACCCGTACTATTATGTTGAGAGAACCCATGGGAGGGAATGCTTTTCTAGTACCACTCTCCCGTGATTTCGAACCCCAACATTTAGCCTGTGCTATCCAAACCACCACACTTTGTGATATCCCCATGGTTTGTGATTTTCTGGATGTATTTCTGGAGGAATTACCAGGTCTACCCCCGGATAGGGACATGGAATTTAAGATCGAGTTAGTGCCAGGTATGGCACCCATATCAAGAAGACCCTATAGAATGCCACCCAATGAGTTAGCGAAACTTAAGGTTCAATTGCAAGATCTATTGGACAAGGGTCTTATCCAACCTAGCTCATCTCCGTGGGGATGTCCAGCCTCGTTTGTGAAAAAGAAGGACAAGTCATTGAGAATGTGTGTAGATTACAGACCACTCAATGCTGTGACCATCAAGAACCCATCAAGAACAAATATTTGTTGCCCCGCATCGACATCTTGTTCGATCAGCTAGCGAAGGCAAAGGTATTCTCCAAAATTGACTTGAGATTAGGCTACCATCAGATAAAGATCAGACCGGAGGATATACCTAAAACTTCTTTCTCTACTAGGTACGGCTTATATGAGTATTTGGTTATGTCTTTTGGACTAACAAATGCTCCTGCCTACTTCATGTACCTGATGAACTCGGTATTCATGCCCAAACTTGACAAGTTCGT